>NC_073252.2:7540000-8839583 GCF_029289425.2 Pan paniscus
TCACCATGCCTGGGTCTGCTCTCTGCAGTCCTGACCCCCACTCCCTTCCAGCTGCAGGCCAGACCCTGAGGGTGCAGGGGAGATGCACCCTCTCCGTGCAGCCCTGCTGCTGGCTGGAGCCAGAGGCCCACGGCGATGTCCAGTCCTGCCCTCACCCTGCCATGCCAGACCCCAGCCTGAAGCTGCTCATTCCCCTGCAGTGCCTGCCTCATGCCATCATTCCCGCCTGGCCGCTCCTCCAGCATTGCTGTCCCTCAGAATCCTTCCCAGGCGCTGACACCAGCTTCTATGCCGCCCTGGCGCCAGGCTTCCCCGATGCCTCTGGAGCTGGGGCCATGCTCTGCATGGGACTTCTGCTCCATTCGGGGGTGTGTTAGTTTCCCGTGGCTGCCGTAACTAATGACCACAAACTGGGTGGCTTGAAACAACAGAACTTTATTCTCCCACAGTCCTGGAGGCTGGAAGTCAAAAAGCAAGGTGTAGGCTGGGCACGATGGCTCATGCCTGTAATCCAAGCACTTTGGGAGGCCGAGGCAGGTGGATCACAAGGTCAAGAGATTGAGACCATCCTGGCCAACATGGTGAAAACCTGTCTCCACTAAAAATACAAAAATTAGCTGGGCATGCTGGTGTATGCCTGTGGTCCCAGCTACTCAGGAGGCTGAGGCAGGGGAATCGCTTGAACCTGGGAGGCAGAGGTTGCAGTGAGCCGAGATTGCACCACTGCACTCCAGCCTGGTGACAGAGTGAGACTCCGTCTCAAAAAAATAAATAAAAGCAAGGTGTGGGCAGAGCTCGTTCCCCATGAAGGCTGCAGGGGTGGCTCCTGCCTCTCCCAGCTTCTGGTGGCTCCAGATGTTCCCAGGCTGCAGTGGCATCATCCCAGTCTGTGCCCTGTGGACACACGGCCTCCTCCCCTGTCTTCTTGTCTGTGTCTCCTATGAAGACATTCCTCGTTGGCTTTAGGGCCGCCCGGTGTAATCCAGTGTGAGCTCATCTGGAGATCTTCAATCACATCTGCAAAGACCCCTTTTCCAAATGAGGCCATGTTCGCAGGGGCAGGTATCAGGACACGGACATCTCTTCCTGGAGGCTGTGGTGCCATCCACTGCTGGGCCCCATTCCCTCCCTGCAGAGGGAGGGGCTGGCTCTGCTCTCTGTTTGCAATCCCCAAATTCAGCCCAGGACCAGGGCTCAGGCTGAAGTTGTTTGTCGAAAAACAGCCTCCGGCTCATCCTCCTCCACTTCCCCAGACTCCTCCTCTTCCTCCGTGTCATCCTCCCTGTCTCCCTGTTCTCCTTTCCCGGCCCTGCACTTCCATAAGACTCAGACCTGACCCTAAATTTCCCTTTTTTCTGGAGCCCGAGGTGTTTCTTGCCTGGGGCCTGGTGCCACAGAGCTGAGGGACCCTTTTCTGTCCCTCACAAGTTGGGTCCAGCTCACCCCAAATCATGAGCTCCCTGGAGCTCCCAGCCAATAGGGCTGTGCAGGCCAGCGGGTGGCCTGGCCTGGGAGGGCACAGCTTGGTGGAACAATTCAGAGTCCCTCCGTGAAAGTTGGGAGAAGACGCTGGACTCCTCTGGTGAAGTGTCGGAGCTTCCTACCCGAGCCCTGGCTTGTTTCGGGAGCAGCTGTGAAGGGAGTGGAGGGCTGAAGCACCCCTCATTTCCGTCCTGCCCTCCTCCCTTCTTTCTTTCAGGAGACCCGTTGAACACCTTCCCTGTGCCACCTTCTGTGCTCTGAGCTTTCCCGGGATGTCTCTGATCATCTCCAGGGATTTTCTGAAGATCATTTGGAAACAGTAGTTCCTATCCAAAGCATCTGGGGCCCCTGTCTTTACTCTCTCCACAGCCTGTTAGCTGTGATTCATCCATTCATTCATCAAGCACTCCGGTGGTTTCCCACAGTGTGAGGATGAAGGGGACTCAGCCCTGCCCTCAGCATTCCTGCAAGGCCAGCTCAGATACCCCCTCCCCCAGGAGGCCCTCTCTGATTGCCCAGCACCTATGGGAATGCTGCCTCTCACTCTGCTGCTTTGGACCTCAGCTAAGACTCTGGCCATGTTCTGCCTCAGTGGGTCCAGTATTGCTGTGCTAAGCCTAAAACACCAGGGTCAGGCTGCCGGGCTCGAGTCCCAGCTCGGCCCCCTGTCGCAACGCTATAACTGCCTCCCAGCGTGTTTCCTCTGCAGACGGTGGCTCATCACAGTGCCAGCTTTTTGGGCAGTCTGGAAGAATCAGTGGGGAGTGGGGGAGGTGTGGCAGGGGAGGGCCACAGAGAGGGAAGGAAGCCCTCTGAACACAGGCTGCTATTGGTACCAGCCTGGATCGCTGCAGCCCCCACAAAGCACGAAATAGTTTCTCAATAAATATTTATTGCATGAATCAGTGAATCAAACTTTCTAATTCAGCGGAAATACTATGACCACCAGGGACGGGACAGACAGAGTGATGATTAGAGATGAGTAGGCATTTTCCTTTCTCCTAAGCCTTTCTTACCCTTCTGGTATAACTACTTCTTCCCTGTTTTACCTAAGCGTTAAATTCGTGGATACTGATTTTCAATTCTTAGCACAAAACACCTGCTTACTTGAGGGCAGAGCCTGGGAGATCCTGGAGAAGCCCCCGTGGTGGTAGAGTAAGGGCTTGCTGCAGCTCCGAGGATGGGTCGAGCAGGGTGTCTATTTCCCCGCCTGTACCCAAGCAGGCTGGGGCGAGGTCTCTGCAGGTCTCCTCCTGGCCACCCCAGCCCTGGCCCGTAAGCAGAACTTGCTGGATACATGGAGGAAAGATGGAATGGATGAAAATACCAGCTCAGCCAGCCAGGCACCGTGGCTCATGTCTGTAGTCCCAGCACTTTGGGAGGCTGAGGCAGGCAGATCACCCGAGGTCAGGAGTTCGAGACCAGCCTGGCTAACATGGTAAAACCCCGTCTGTACTAAAAATACAAAAATTAGCCGGGCGTGGTGGCAGGTGCCTGTAATCCCAGCTTCTCAGGAGGCTGAATCAGGGAGAACTGCTTGAATCTGGGAGACGGAGGTTGCAGTGAGCCAAGGTTGCTCCACTGCACTCCAGCCTGGGCAACAAAGCGAGACTCTGTCTCAAGGAAAAAAATACCAGCTTGTCTGGGTCAGCAGGGGCTGTCAGTCAGTCCATCAGTGAGTGATGAGACGAGCAGCTCCTGTTGTAGAATGAGGTGACAATGGCTCAGGTAGGTGACCTTTATGCTCAGGGAAGTCTGCACACCTTGAGGAAGCTGGAGCCAGAAGATGCAGGCCCGCTGGTGCCGGCTGTGTGGGGTTTGGGGTTTGTGGGTGGGGTTCTGGTTGTCTACATAGCCTGAGGTGTGAACTGAGTGGTGGGCCTGGGCCCCTGGAGCTCCCTTCTCCCCTTGTGGGGCAGTCCATGGCCTTGGAGGATCCCTGGATTCAGAGGACCCTCTGGGCTGAATTCATTGCATCTGTGAGAGGGAGCTGTAAGTAAGTAGGAGTGAAGGGATGAAGGTTTCTGTCCTTTGGTGAACATCCCTGTGGATCCTGCCACATTGTCTAAAGGATGCTTCCTTGAGTTTTTCAACCCTTTACCTTAGTGGGGAGCATGTGGGGAGTTGTCAAAGGCCTTTTCCTGGAAAGTAATTGACAAGGAGGGAGACAGGGAGCTTCCTGTCGGCCACTTAACAATCCCTCAACCCCTCTCCCATCCCTCGTCATCCAGCATGCAACGGGGCCGTCAAACTGAAGGAAGCTGTGCCAACGGCCACCCCAGATCAGGTGCCGTCGTTAATGAGGCTGCCAGGATCAGGCACTGCTGTTATTAGTGGTAACTGCAAACCTCCGAGGGCCCATGTGTGTCCTGCTGGGTATCAGGGGCCATGCAGACAGTGAAGCCCAGGGCAGCCTGCAGGGCTTTGCACACACGAGTGGGTGACCACCTGTGAGTGAAGGGAGTGCCCAGGGTGGAGGGAGCATAAAGGAGACAACAGCCTGGCCAGGGAGTGGAGGAGGAGCAGGGAGGGCTTCCAGGAGGAGGTGATGCTGGAACTGCTTCCATCTTAAAGCAGGTGCAGCAGGTAGCAGGCCCATGGGCATCCCAGGGAGAGGGCCTGGAGGGGACCTCAGCTTAGGGTGTGAGTGAGATGCCACAGATGGAGGAGGCTGATACTCAGGGCATTTTAGGATTGAGTGGGAATTCATAAGGCAGAGGGAAGGAGGGAGGTGGCAGGACTGGAGACCCAGGCTCCAGGGAGGAGGCCTGGCCTGGGAAGGAGACTTCTAGAAGCACATGGGCTGGGGCCTGGTGGTTGGCAGAGGGGAGGTTGAGGTTGACGGGAGTAGATCTAGGAGCCCCACAGGCAGCCGATTCAGCATCAGCGTTGCAGGGCGTCACCTCTGCCAGGCCATGTGCTGTGCTGGGCTGGGCAAGAGGCCTGAGGGCCTGGAGGAACTTACATTCCAGTGCTGGGATGAGGGCCGGTGATGCCAAGGTGCTGGTGGTGTCCCAGGAGGATGGCACTGTCATTCTCTGGAACAGCAAAGGTCCTGAGTGAGACAGGCAAGTGACCGGCAGGAAGGGAGCTGCCGTTGTGCAGGGCTGCCAGGGCCCCCGGTTGCACCATGACATGCGGCCAGGTGATGTGTGTTGAGGGTTTAGTGGTGTCCTCCAAAAAGAGATGTCCGTATCCTAACCCCTCCCAGTATCTGTGAACGTGATCTTATTTGAAATCAGATCTTTACGGATGGAATCCAGTGAAGGATCTTGCAATGAGATCATCCTGGACTTAGGGTGGGCCCTAAATCCAATGGCTTGAGCCTTATGAGGGAAAGGAAAGGGAGCTTTGAGACATTCGTCACACAAAGGAGAAGGCTATGTGAAGACAGGCCAGATCAGAGCGATGTATCCCCAAGCCAAGGTATGCCAGTGATGGCTGGGAGCCGCCAGAAGCCAGGGTGAGAGGCCTGAATGGCTTTGTCTCTGAGCCTCCAGAAGGAACAAGGCCCCCAGCCCCCAACACCTTAATCTCAGCCCAGTGATGCTGATTTGGGACCTCTGGTGCCCAGAACTGTGATGAAAATAAATTTTTGTTGCTGTAAGCCACCCACTGTGTGGTGATTTATAGGGCAGCCTGGGAAATGAATATGATGTGGATTTTACTACTTATTTTTTATTTTTGAGATGGAGTCTCACTTTGTCACCCAGGCTGGAGTGCAGTGGTGAGATCTCAGCTCACTGCAACCTCTGCCTCCTGGGGTCAAGCGATTTTCCTGCCTCAGCCTCCCAAGTAGCTGAGACTACAAGTGCCTGCCACCATGTGTGGCTAATTTTTGTATTTGTTAGTAGACACAGGGTTTTACTGTGTTGGCCAGGCTGGTCTTGAACTCCTGGCCTCAAGTGATCCTCCCGCCTTGGCCTCCCAAAGTGCTGGGATCATAGGCATGAGCCACCGTGCCCATGATGTGGATTTTAAATCTCATCCAGAGGCATATGTGATGCTTGGGGTTGCTACCTGTGAACAGGGCCGCAGAGCAGGCGGCAGCAGGAGCTGACAGCACGCGTGTGGGTGCAGCACCCGCCAGTGTGCTGCGTTCCAGAAATAAACGTCAAGTGGCAGCTCCCCACGGCTGCGTTCACCCTTGCAGGGGGAGCTGCGCTGGTCCTGTCTAAACCCCGGCTCCGGGAAGCCACCTGTGCTGGCCTTTCTGTTTGCACCACCTGATTATGATTTGGATCTGGCCTGGGGTCTGGTTCCCTCCAGCGCTTCCTCTGAGGGAGCTTGGTGGGATCTGGCCCCGCAGCTACGGGTCCTGACACCACATCCCCCTGAAGCTGGATGTTTGAAAAGTTCATGTCTGGGGACTAATTGTTGCTAAGAAGATTGTTGCTTAGAACACTTAACCTAAAATTAAAATGTGCCTTTCCACTAAAAAAAGATCCCTCCTAGATCCATCCGTTGCCCTTCAAGCCACTGTCAAGGAGGTGAAGACCAAAATACAGATTTCGTTTTCTTTTTGTGAAGCATTTACCAAATGTGAAATAAATAGAAATTTCAGGACTTAACATCAAGGAAGAAAAAGACTTTATTTTCTGAGTTAGAACCACACACCCCACTGGGGAATGAAGTTCCTGGTTAGAAACCCAGCCCCACCGAAATGAAACAAGGGGTTGTTTAGGATACTTACATTCTCTCCAGTTCTCGCTTGTTCGTTTGTTGGTTCATTCATTCATTCATGCCCATGCTTGATGCTGCTGTATGCACTGGGCAGGCATATGAAAGAGTGGAGCACAGCTCTTGCTAAGGGAAGGGGACATTTCCATGACAACCACAAGCCAGCCCCCAAGCGATGAGGCTACTGTGGGAAGCTTGATCATGGAGGTAGGTGGTACTTGGACAACCTCCCAGCTGGTCCCCTGCTCCCACCCTGCTGCTTCTATCTCCTCTGTGCCCAGCAGCAGCCAGAAGGACCCTGTCAAAACATCACCCTCTGCCCTGGGGATGTCGCTCCTCCACTCTGAGCCCTCTCACCACTCCCCACTGCTCTCAGAGAAAGAGTCTAATGATCCCAGTGGCCCACATGGCCCTAACAATTCAGCCCCTGTTCCTACTCAGCCTCATCTCCTGTTCCTCTCTCCCTCCCAACTATGTTGGCCTCCCTGCTGCCCCTTGAACCTGCTAGGCGTGCTCCAGCCATGGCACCTTTCGTGTCTGCTGTTCCCCTTGCCTGGAATACCCTTCCCCACTTCCTTCAGGTCTATATTTTAATCCCACCTTCACAGGGAGGCCTCCCCAGCTACTCATCTAAGATGTCAACACCCCCAGCCCTTTCTCACGTTTCTTTCCAATGGCATTTCCCTCCGGGACACGTGTTATCTAAAATGCCATCGCCTTCATCATCCTGTCCATCTTGTGGCTCCCGTCTGCCACAGGAGGGCTGTGTTTGCTGTGGTGTCCTCAGTGCCTGGGGTGGGATTCAGTGTGTGGCAGGAGCTAAGTCCACAATGATGGCATGAGTGGGCTGCCCAAGTTCTTGGAGGATGAATAAGAGTTTTCCAGGTGGAGAAGAGCTGCAAGTACAGCCTATGCAGGGGCCCGAGACAGCAGAGAGAGTGGGTGTTTGGGGGCAGGAAGGATGGGCCCTGGATGGGAGCCCCAGGCTGCAGAGGCAGGTCCCAGGTGGGCGATGGGCTCTGGGTGTTTGCTAAGGAGTCCTGTCCTCAGCCAGGGGCAGCAGGGAGCTCTGCGGGCTGTTTCAGAACAGAGACAACATGACTGGCATATGGGAAGTGTGTGTGTGCACACTCACGTGCTTGTGCGGGGTAACGTGGATGGGGTTGCCAACGGGAGGTGCTTTTGAGGACTCGTGAGGCTCATCTTCGATAACTTTGATTAACTGCTGAGCACAATTTCTTACCCCTAGTGCAAATTCATCTTCAAGGACTCCATCCTCATTACGATAAGATAGTATTAAAAGGCTGCGGCAAGTTTCTCCAGGCGAGGAGAGGTAGCATCACAACAATAAAGAGGCGCCATCTTTGCTTTGCTGTCTTCAAAAATTTCAAAGCGTATATTTCATATCATCTAAAAACTCTCTTGGATGCACTATAAGTTGCATCATTACTTTATTCACCCCTGAAGAATGGCATTGATTATAAGCCACACTCTGATTTTAGAGATGTTAAGTTGTGGAAAATAAATGGAGGTCTTAGAATCAATGAAATGTGGTAATAATGGAATGTACAGATATGTGCTATAGCATGCCAGTTTCTTTTTGTAAATGCATCCAGTCAAATTTATGTTCTGGGGGCTTAAGTGAAACAGGCTAGGACCTGCTGTAAATCACTAGGCACGTGCCCATGCAGGCTTCCTCAGAGGTGAGACCTTCCGGTTCATTCTGGAGAGCTGGCCTGGGAAGCATCTTGCAGGGGAGTGGGGCATCCCACCAGCATGAGATGGGGCTTGGGAATTTCCAGGGGATGGACAATTTGCGAAGGAACAATACCATCCGCAGCATTGCAGCCATCAGTAATCGCAATCAGATCTCGTGCTTCAGGGCGTAAGCTGAACTCTGGTGGAGGTGGAAAGGAATGTTTCTTCAAATAGAACCCTGCAAAAGTTTCCAGAGCATTCCTGCTCCAACTTCCCCCACCAGCACAGGCTCTCCAAGACCCTTTTTGCTCTGTAATCATTTCTTCTCACCCCTGAGGGCTGGTGTGTCCCACACAGTGGGCCCTGGACCAATGTGGTGGAGTTCAGGGATTTGCCACATGGAATACAGCTACAGAGCAGGAGGCTGCAGGGTTGTTTCTGAGTAGGGGGCTGCTACCTCTCCATGTGCCTCAGTGGGCTTTAGAACATGAGCTTGCAGAGGTGGGGAAGGACTTCTAGTTTTCAACAACATCTGGCTAGCAGCTTCCAATGAGGCCCCTCAGCATCCCTTATGAATATTTACAAAGACACAAAACAGACACAAATGCATATCAAGGAAAATGAAGAGTAACTGACAGTCTTATCCCAATCAGGGAGAGAGGACCTGTCAATGGAAGGCTGAGGAAGGTGGATGGAGAGAAGAAAAACTAGCCCTCTTTCCCTGGTGTGCTCAGCAGGAAGCACCTCAATCCTTGTCTCGGTCCTCCCTCTGTCTTGGGGACCATGGCATAACCCAGCTGAAAGCCACTTGCATCCATCATTGCTGGAGGGCTGCTTCTGGAACACGGGTGTCTGCCAGGAGTGGGCTGAGACTGTCTCCATGGCCAGAAAGGAGGCTGAGGCAGAGGGAGAGAGAGAGACTCAGGTGTGCCCAGTAATCAGCCCTCAGCATGTGGGGGTGGACGTCCAGGGGTAAGTGGACATGGAGGGCCCCATCCTTCTACCTTTGCACCCCTACTGAGAGACTGAAGCTTCTGGAAAGGAATGGGACTGGCTAGGGATTTCTGGGAGGCATGCAGCCTGCAGGAGACAGCATCCTGAAGAGTGAATGCAGACTGTGACTTCAATGTGGATTTGGAACTGGACATCCAGGGGTAAAAGCTGGCTCTGTCATTAGAAAGCTCTGTGGCATTGAACCTCAGTGTGCCCAGCTGGGAATGGAGCTTGGAGGCCATGCCTCCCTCCCCCAGGCTGCTTGGATGCATTTAGTGCCCCAGGGATTGGTTCAGAAGTGAGCTTGTTATGTGGGTCATGGTGTCCAGGAGACCATGCTGGGGCTCTGACATGGAGACAATGTGGCCTCCACACATCCCTCACAGGCGGAACAGAGCCCTCCCTCTGCCTCGTGCACTGCATTTTAACATCCCTGACTCTAGGTTTGCAAACACATGTGAATCTCTCTCTCCTGTCCTCAGCCTGGATTTTATGAACTCAGCAATGTTCCCTCCTGTGACCTTTCACACTTTCTCCTCTCTTCCTGGCATCCAGTCTGTCCAGCCAGCCCAAAAACAGATCCGGCTGGACAGATGTTAGACTGGGAACCCCTTTCCCCATAGGCAGATGCTGTGAAGTACTGAAAATACTGAAGTGGGGAACTTCGGGTGCACTGGTTTGGAATTGTTGGAAGAGGGCTCCGCCTCATTTATCCATCATGGGTGAGGGAGGTGTATTAGTCCTTTCCTGTGCTGCTATAAGGAAATGCCTGAGGCTGGGTAATTTGTAAAGAAAAGAGGTTTAATTGGCTCACAGTTCTGCAGGCTGTACAGGAAGCATGATGCCGGGCATCTGCTTGGCTTCTGGGGAGGCCTCAGGAAACGTACAATCATGGTGGAAGGCAAACAGGGAGCCAGTACCTCACCTGGCTGGAGTGGGAGGAAGAGGAGGAGTGGAGAGTGGTGCTACACACTTTTAAACAACCAGATCGTATGAGAGCTCACTATCACAAGAACGGCAGCAACGGGGAGATCTGTCCCCATGATCCAATCAGCTCCCACCAGGCCCCACCTCCAACATTGGGGATTACAATTCAGCATGAGATTTGGGTGGGGACACAGATCCAAACCATGTCGAGAAGGTTTGTTTGTTCATTTGTTCATTCTAAAATTGTGTGTGTGGAGCCTACTCTGTGTGGGCCTGGTGTATCCCACATCAGTGTCTTCCAGGGGGAGGGGTGTCAGGCTGACTTGAAGGGAGATGGGGAGTCTTGGGTTCAACTCCCTGCTCCCCCATCACGTGGTGCTTCCTGGCTCTGAGAGACGCAGCGCCCATGTCTCCAATGTGGCATGCCCACAACATGTGCTCTGTGGGGTTGTCCGTGTGTTTAACAAGATGATGGGTATATCAGCACCTGGGCTGTCACCACCTAAGCCTGACACCTTTTAGTGCAAACACATTGCCTTTTCTCTTAATGATTTTTGATGAGAATCTCTCCAAAATGCATCATATAATTTTCTGGGAGTAAAGGGGCATCTTCGTGGTTGCCAAGTGTGTCCTAGTTGGGCATAAGTGTCTCTAGTTTGTGGGTTGTTGGAGGCATTAGAAAGATGATGTAGCTGCATCCGGCAGGCACCCACTCAGAAAACAAATAGGATTGTTATGTTTCTCCATGACTCGGAGTCATGGTCAAGAGCATGAGGACAGGGCTGTAGGGATGAGGGCTCTGCAGACAGGTCTGATCACAGAGTACTTTCCAATCAAATGTATCCAAATAAACCTGAGCAATCAATTTATTGATCCTTGATAGAGTACCTATCATGTGTCCAGCTCAGGGCTGGACACTGGGTGGTGCCTGGAATCACCCATGTCTGCTCTGCGATGTTGCCAGAGGAGACTGGACTGGGTAAAGGGGCGACTTTGTAGAGGCTGAACGTCCCCAGGCTGAGAGGCCTTGGGTCAACGTGGGTGCAGTTTGCAGATCTTCTTTCCTTTAGAATTTGGAGGCCAGACTTTCAGCTGTCACTTCCTGTTGCTGCTTGTGTACCTGGTTCTAGAATTTCTTCCCCTGGTGATTTTATGCTTCTGTTCTCCTGTGGTCCAGAAACCTGGATTGCTATTCTTACTAGTGTTGCAAGCAGACTAAGTAAACAGTCTCTGAGTAAGGAATGGAGGCAGTTCTCCAGCAAGGTGCATGAGCTTTGATGTGTAGTATTGTGATGCTACTGCACTTCTACGGAGGGTCTGACTCTCTCCTGTCTCATTTATTCAACCATTCATTCATCAAATTTATATCGAGTACACACTCTGTGTCAAAAACCTGGGACTCCTAGTGTCCGAAAAAAGAATGCAAATCAAGTGCATCCAGACAAGTGCCTGGACTGAGGCTTGGAGAGTGTGAGACGGTAGAGTGAAAACTTCGGGCTCAGGGGGGAATTGCTCTGCTCATAATGCGTAACGGGGGCAGTTTCTGCCAGTTACTGGAAGGTAACACAGGTCCCTCTGTGTGAGCTGAGCAGCCACTGTTCCAAGTTCCCTTCCAGCCACCAGCCCCGCTCATAGCCTCCGTGGCTCCATAGAAGCCCTGGGAAGGGGCTTGGGGGCTGTTGCACTTTGGCCCATGTTGCAGGTCAGTGTGTGGATCATCCTCTGGGTGCTGCTGAGATGTCATGGGGCTGTGGAAGAGATTGCTCTTCCTGGGAAGGCAGCCTGCCCACGCCCTGTGCTGAGGGAGTGCCTGGAGTGCAGGAGGCCTGGGACCCCCATCTCAAGCTGTTCCCTCCGGCAGACAAGATACGCCCCCAGCTCCACCTTGGGGCAGGCGTCCTTCCACTCGCTGGAACGGGCTTCATGTTCAGTCTGTTCTGTTCAGCCCCCAAACGCAAGCCATCTCCTCTTGGCCAGCTCCCTTGTCCTGATGTAGAGGACGCCCCTGTATCTGAGAGGGCTGTGAGCCCCCTTATTGCTGCCGCTTCCTGCCTCCCCCTCTCCAGGCCCCAGGAAATGCACTGGAAACTCAGGTGGGCCTAATTCTTGGCCTACAGCACTTTGCACCCAGGGAGCTTCCTAAAACCACTTCCCTGCTTGGGAGCTTCCAGCCCTCCCGGACTTCCAGATGAAATCTAAGCTCCTGAACGCGGTTTAGAAGGCGGGCCAGAGCTGACCTCATCTCTGTCTACTTCCCCTCCGGAACTTTCTCTCCAGCCACACCTAGTGGAGCAGAAGAGCTTCCATTCATCACGCGCCAGACCCTATGCTCAGAGTTGATGTGTGTGGGTGCATCCAACCCCGTGGGGAAACTGAGGCACAGAGCTCCTCTCAGTGGTGGGGCCAGGATTGGAAGGGAAGCCATGTGGCTCTAAATCTCATGACCAGTGGGCCGTTCTGTCCACACTAGAGTGACCCTGTAGCTGTTTCCTGCTTCTGGGCTTTTAAACACCTTGGCTATGTTAACTGTCCAGCCCCAGGACAGGAGAAAGCTCCTTCAGGAGGCTCTCCCTGCCCCCAAGGCCTGTGAGGGTCTCTCCTGGGCTCCTTTGGCTGTGTATGGAGGGTGGGTGGGTGGGTGGGGATTCTTTTTTGCTTCCAGAAGCTCAGTGTGAACTTTCCTGCTGTGAGGAAGGAGGCAGGGGCTGGTGGAGTGGGAGAGGAGGTGAAGGCAGAGGAAAGAAGGGGGCTCATTTCTTTCGGAAGGAGCTTTAAGCCAAAGGTTTCTGTGACCCTGGCTGCAAATGGTCATCCCTATCCCCAGCTCGCTGAGCGGGGGTCTCTGCCTGTGTGTGCCCCACACAGCAGCAGGGATGAGTGTGTGTGTGTGTGTGTGTGTGTGTGTGTGTGTGTGTGTGCAGCTTCTCCTCAATACAGACGGGCTTTCCGTGAAGAAGATGAGAAACATGGCCCCAGTAAGGTAACAAGGAGTCCTGGGGAGACAGTAGAACTTCTAGGGTCAGCAAGGTCCTTTGGGCTTGGGAATTTCTGGGGTAAGCTAAAGTTTCATGACATGCCGGCAGAAACTGTTGATTTACTTGAAAGTCAGGGGGAGAGATGATTGGATTAGACTGGGAAGATGAATTGCTGCCTGTGCTCTGAACACCACTCCCTCCGACTCTGAGCTTCTGGGAGCAAAATAATTTGGGGGTGGCCGCCTGCCCTGGCCAGTCAGCCTCTGGAGGGCCCATCCTGGGATGCTCAGAGCCAGCCTGCCTACCGTGCCCGTCCTCCTGCAGAGCGCTGGGTGCAGACATTCATCCGCCTGAAGCTCCTCATCTGTGCACTGGGGCTTTGGACCTGATGGTGGCTAGGAGTGCCTAGCAGGAGATTCTGCAGCTCTGCAGAGTTCAGGGACAGCTCCGGGGGAGGCTGTACCCACTGGCCCTGGACATTGCAGTGTACAGGGGAGTGTCTGAGCACGCCTTGGCTTCGCTTGTGGATACCTTGTCATTGGTAGTGGGCCTGATCATTATGCCTGTGACAGATGAAGAAATTGAGGCACAGAGAGGCTCAGCAATTGGCTGAAGATTGCAGAGCAGCAGCAGAGCCAGATCCCTATCCCAGGGCTCCCCGGTGCCCTCTTATTCATCTACAGCCCCATGCTGCACCCTGGGCCCAGCAGGAGCTGTGTTCATCAATAGCGTGTAAGTCCCCACCTGGTGGGAGGAGCTGCCTGGGCATCACAGCCTCTAACATGGGCATCCCTCTCTCCTCTGAGCAGCCTGGAGTCTAAGCGCATTGCCAGCACTGATGTCTACCTGGTTGGGACGAGTTCACTGAGCGTGACGGGGTCTTCGTTCTTCTTCATCATCAACTCCTCAGGCATCACAGGGCTTTGCCTCTGTTTTGTGAGGCGGGGTGGGGGGCAGACTATTGCGATGTCCCAAGAGTTGTTCATGAGGAAGGCAATTTCCACACAGCACAAACAGCCCAGGGTCTGCTTAGCCCTCCCCTGCCCACAGGTCCAGCTCTGTCTGTTGGGTGATGTTGACACAGGGCAAGGTGCCGGCTCTGCAGTGGTAGCGTGCCCAGTGTACATCTGTTTCATAGACCCAGGGACATTCCTCCTGGCCTTCCTTCAGCAGGTGTCTCTGAGCGCCCCTGATGTGTGGGCCCAGCACATGCGCTCATGGGGCCAGCTGTCCTTGGATGGGACAGGGACATCCAGCACAGAGAGCAGCCTTGCTTTGTGTTCTGTGTTTGCTGCCACCCAATGCTCCCTGTTTTCAAGCAAAATGGATCAGTTGGGATGCAGGTGCAGATAAAGGAGACCCCTCTAGCTGGCTTACCCAGAAGGGATCTGACACAGGAATGACATGCTCTCTTAGAGCTTAGAAGCAAACTGAAGCCTGGATCTCCTACATTGGGCTTCCAGAAAACCCCACAGGGCTGGCCACAGTCAGGAGGCCAGCCATTGCAAGTCCTCGTCCAGGGAACGACCCTTGAAGCCACCATCTACCCCTGCAAACGAATACCCCACCCACCACCTAATTTAAGTTTTGCTCCAGTGCTTCCTATGGGAGAAGTGAAATCACAGCTGTGATCCTAGTTGTCTGTGAAGGAGTTCTGGAAATACAGTTTACACATTTTTCTGTATTGATACACCCCTCCTCCCTTTTTTGGTGGTTGTTCAAAAAGAGGAATTGAATGGCTTACAAAGATGTAAAAACAGTGTAAAAATAAAATCAGCAAGAAAAAAAAGGAAAAAAATCAGATGGAGCTAGGGACAGGCTTAGTAGATAAAATACTTGCAGTGTTGCTAAAGGTGGGGCAAAATTTGTCTCTGAGCTTCCCCACAGCTAAAGTAATGAGGAAAAGATGAAGCGGTCAAAGTAAACCGGTTGCTCAGGAGAGCCTTCCTGAACCGGATGGTGATGTCAGTGGCCACTGGGCTGGTCTCATGCTGTTACAATAAATGCAGTGGTCAGTTCCATTTCACTGTTACTTATCATGGCTCAAAATGCAGTTTGATGGCTTCATCCCCAAGCCTAGTTCACTAAGATGTCTCTCACAGAAACCAAGACAGCCAGTTCAAGGGCGATCTTCCCTGCATTATTAAGGCATGGCGCAGGCCTTAGGTTTGCCTCTGTAAAGCGGGAAGTACGAGATTGAGCGTCCAGCCGCGGAATTACAGGGAGGTACGTGGGAAGGAGGGTGGAGTCCATTCAGAGGTCTGCTGTGTTTGCAGAAACAGACGAAGGGAACATTTTGTACCTGTTATGGGTAACATTTGCATTTACAGTTAACAGGACAAACTATAAATTTGGGCAAAATATCTATTTCTGGACACACCTCCCCTCCCCCGCCCCCCAATTAATCCACTGTGTTACATTTTTGCAACTCTCAGGCAAAGGTGTCACCATCACTAGGGAGACCCTTCCAGTTACATCCCAACTCCCAGCTGACCTTAAACTTCAGACCTCAAAGCTGTCTTTCCAAAAACTGACTGGACTCAGATCAAATGGTGTTGGCTGCAGCTTCTGATAATTTGGGATCATTCACGGTGCTGTGAAGTTATCAGTCTGGAATTCAGGCCTCTCTGTCTCCTTTTTGGGTGGCATGACTCATATTTCCTAAGGACAAAAGAGTCAAAACTCAGGCAAAGCAGCCTACCTGGTCATATCTTCTACTGCAACTTCATCCCAGGTACCCACAGAGAAACAGGGACTCAACACCCAGGAAATCACACGTAGATTTCTGTGCTCCGGTAGGAAGGGGGCACTGGGTCTCTCCCAGGGCTCATATCAGCCATTTAAAAAAATGACTGCACTCTCGAGAGGCGAGGATGGGAGGACTGGACCAAAATTGACTGTTGGAAAATTCCAGGGTTTTGAAACTGTTGTTAACATTTCCAGAATTTGTGTGAAAGAGTGTGTTCCTTCTTATTTAAACCATGGCAGGGTGGGCATTTGGGGAGCCCATCTCTTTTACTTCTTGCAGAAGGATAACCCCATCATCGTTCACTCATGAGAGGAAGTACTGCCTGTCATTCTGGGAGGGCCAGTGTTTAGACATGATGTTTGGATGGCATGGTAAGAATATACGTAGCTCTGTCAGGAACTGCCAAACTGTCTTCCAAAGTGGCTGTACTGATTTCAATTCCTACCATCAATGAATGACAGTTCTTTTTGCTCCGCATCCTCGCCAGCATTTTGTGTTTAGGGTCCTGCCTCAGTTTCCCCTTTTGTAAAATACAGAGATGACTAGTACTGCATACGATGATTGTAGCAAGGGATGGATACGCTACAATGAAAGAATGAATGCATGAATGATATAACCCAAGTACAGTGCTCAGTCAGCACCTGGTACCCGGTGAGGGCTTAGGAAGCGTCATTATCCAGCACTCGGTAGGCATGAGGCCAAGCCGCACAAGTGAGTTAATAGGTGAATAAATACTCAAAGCCCTTTCTCCCATTGCCCAAAGAGCCCAGTGTGAGGACTTAATGAGTTGAGTACAGCCCTGACACACCACAAATGCGAGTCGCGTGTCTGAACGTGCCCTGCCCACGGTATCTCTACATTTTTGAAGCACAGCCTCATAAAAGGAGAGCTATGATAAAACCCAGCAGAAAACACCCGGAGGCCTTCAGCGTTATTCATGCTGCACAAAAGTTTTTTCTTGTCAGGCTCACTGATGGAAGCAGAGCATGGGGTCACCCTTGCCACAGCCGTGTTCTTGAGAAGAGGCTGCTGTTTCAGCGAGAAATCATTCTCTCTCGGGGGGACCATTTTGCCCATCTCCGCTTGTCGGTGATGGTGGCTGACACGTTGGCAAAACTGTCTCATTTCTCCGTAGCCCCATCATTCGGGGTGTCCCCTCCTCCAGGCATCTGACTCACAAGGGGCTGTGTCCTGCAGCTGCGCTCTGGAGACCTTGCCCTTTCTCCTGCCTGCTGCGTCCCTTCTGCCTCCAGCACGTGGGCCTTTCTGTCCTGTTGCTGGGCTGTGCATGCGTCCAGTCATCCTGGTCTTATTCTGGAGCCAAACAAGAGCGTTCCATCCTCTGTGTGTGTCTGGTCATCACCAGACTCACTCATGTCATTGCCATCTGTTTCTTGCAAACCCGATGAAACTGTGAGCCTCCATTGCGCCGTTTGTGTGGGCAGTGAGTGGCCAAACCCTAGCCTCGATGGCAGCCTGGGGGCCGCAGGCTCCCCCATGAGAATAATTGTGTTGCGGTCCCTCTTTCCTCTCACCTCCTGCCTTCCCTTCTGGGATGATCCTGTGTGCTAATCACAGCCAGGGCCTCTGAAGTTTCAGTGCCTTCTGTGGGTGGGGGCTGGGTTCCTTCTTATTCCTTTGCATGCCAGAGATGAGTGCCGAGGGACCGCATTTTCCAGGACTCGTGACATGGTGGCCGTCTTGCACTCCCGGCTGCCTGGGCACACGCCAGTGTGTGATGGAAACTCCACGCACCCACTCCTGAAATTGCTTCCCTCGCCACTCTGCCTCGTGGAGCTCCTAAGGGGAAAGGGAAGCTTACTTTGGCCCCCACTTCGCTCCAGACTCATTCTAACCACAGGGCCTGGTTTCACTACTGTGGTTTTTCCCACGGAACTCAGCCCCAGGCCACCTTCATGGCTTGGTTCCCGGGAGGGAGGCTGACATTACAGATGGGAAGATCCTATCAGTGCCGGCTGCTGCTGTTACCGTCTCTCTGGCCTATGGGGCCTTTGCTCCCTAACGATGTTTAAATATCAACATGCAGTTATTCAAGGACTTCTTTGAAGGTTCACCAGAGTGATAGACATGTTTTTAAGACAGGATCTTTTCCTCCACCCCTTTAAAAAGTAGATCACATTATGATGTTTGGGGAAAATCTCATGATTTCAATGCATAAGCCTGTATAATACCTTATTCATTCCGAATGCAAAGAACTCAGGATCACAGGGTATAAATGAACTCAGTTTGTATTGTTGGAGTGTTTTTTGCCATATGCTGTTCTGACTTAATGAGGATGTAGCTGTATATTATAAGGATCACCAAAGCAGCCTAGATCTGAGAATCTATTCTTAGCTCCCCCACTAATCATGGGGTGAGCCTGGGTAGGAGCTGGCGGGAAAGGATAGCACAGCTGGTCTTTGGGTGGTGCCAGTCACGCCAGTGGCCGTAGGACCCTAGATTGGAGGTGATTTGGTCCATAACACACAGATGAGGAAGGAAACTGGGGCTGAGAGTGGTGTGATAGTCTCACCTCGAGGCTCAGCCAGCGGCAGGTGGTAGAGTTGCGATTCACACTCTAGGGGGTCTCGCCCTGTGGAACCCAGGGCTGTCATCAGCAAACGCCACCCACTAAGATGCTTGTCTGTGCCAGGATGGCTGGGAAGTGGGGGGGTTCAGCATCTGGGGAGGGAAATCTAGGTAAGAATTTACTCATTCACTGATTCATTCACACTCATTAATTCATTCATTCACTCATTCATTTATTCATCCATTAATTCACTCATTCACCCAGTCATTCACTCATTTATTCATCCATTAATTCACTCATTCATTCACCCATTCATTCATTGACTCATTTCTTCACTCATTCACTCCCTCCCTCCTGAAACATCTGTGGAGTATCCACCATGTTCCAGGCACCTTTCTAGGACACCATGGTGAGCAAGACCCTGCCTCTTTGGGCTTCGTGTCCAGTGGGGGAGACAGATACTGAGCATGCATGTGTCAATGACATAAAGCAGCTGAGAGTTGGAGGAAGTTTGAGGACAGTTTCCCTGCGGGAGAGGGTCGGGGAGAGAATGACTTGAGGAAGAGGAGACGTGAATGTAGGCAGTTCTTTCCTGGGCTGCTTTGCAGGGGAGCAGAGGGTGGGTGTTGGCTGGAAGCAAGACCGGGGCAAAGTGCCTGGCACTCAGTAGGGCTTCGGTAGGTGTTTGTGGATTGAATGGAGAGTGCTTGAAACTGCTGCAGAGCCTCAGGGCGGGGGTCTGGAGTGATTCCAGGTTTCCCAGCTCCTGGATTCAGAGTCTCAGCCATTCACTCCAGGAACAGTGTTCCCCTACTCCGGGGTCATTTGATTTCGACCACTGCTTAGAGTTTTGCAAAGTGGTCTCTGACCTTCTGTGCCTACCCTTGTGGGGTGACATTGGGTTGGCGGCAGTTTCTGCAGCACAGCAGCTCAGAAAAGCACTGTGCGGTGGGCAGTTCAAGGCCAGGGTTTCCACCAAACATAGGTGGGGCCCAAGCAGGAGTTGGGAGGAGTTGGGTCTGGCTACAGCATCCAGGTGAGGGGGTCCTGGGGAGAGAGGAGATGGAGGAGGGGGCAGGACCAGAACTTGGGGAGCCTTGGGCAGTTTTGGCTTCTCCTGCCTATGCTGGGAGCCACTTGAGGACTTGGGCCATAGGAGCGAGGGATCCTTTGCATTTTGATCTTGCCCCTTGGCCTCTAGGAATCTGAGTTTGTAGGATCCTTCACTGGCAGCCCTGATGGGATCACCAGGGATGGGGATGTACAACGTTACTACAGCGTCTGATCTGGGGAGATCTGGAGTAAACCATTTTGAGCCATCACAAAGTCAGAGGATCAGCTTGCAGGATTGCGCCCAGGGAACCTGTGAACAGCCACAGAGGAGGCAGGACCGCGCCCCCTTCACTCAAGCATGAAGCTCCTTCCCTGGCCATTTTCAACAGGGACAGGGCAGGAGGGCATCCTACTGAGGACGGATGTACAATTTCCCCATCCAGTTGTTTCTTTCTCCAGAGTCTGGGAGGTGTGAAGGGAAAGAGCCTAGGCTGGGGTCAGACGGTCTGTGTTCGGGTCCTGGCTTCCCTGCACACCCACTGCTTGGCCTTGAGCCACTTTATCAACCTCCCTGAACCTGTTTCCTTGCCTGTGAGATGAAGCAAGCTGTGCACAGCCTTCAGTACAGTGCCTGCACATAGTAGGTGCTCAAGAAATGGCAGCCATTCACTGTGGGAACCCAGGACTTTCTTGCTGTGCAGACCCCAGGAGAGCTCGAGGTTATGACCTGGCAGCTCCATGACCCTCAGTCCATCCCTCAGCAGGTGCTCCAGGAGGTGAGGACAGCGTTTGACACAGAGGCCTGAAGGGGTCATGTCTCCCCATCCACTCATGTTCTGAAGTCTAGAGGGTGCCATGCCTTGGAGATCATACAGGCTGTTTATGGCAGAGATGGTTCTAGAACTCAGGTCAGCTGGCTCCTGCCCGCCATAACAAATTGCTACAACCTGGGTGGCTTAAAACAGTAGAAATATTCTCTCACAGTCCAGGGGGCCAGAAGTCTAAAATTCAGGGGTCCACATGGCTGTGCTCCCTCTGAAGGCTCTGGGGGAAGATCCTTCTGGACTCTTCTGGCTTCAGGTGGCCCCAGGTATCTCTTGGCTTGTGGCTGTGTCGTTTCACTCTCTGCCTTCGTCTCCATGTGGGCTTCTTTCTTGTGTGTCTCTTATCAGGACACCTGCCATTGGATTTAAGACCTACCCGCTCACCTGGGACCATCTCATATATATATATATATATATATTTTTTTTTTTTTTTGAGATGGAGTTTCACTCTTGTTGCCGAGACTCAAGTGCAGTGGCATGATCTTGGTTCACTGCAACCTCCACCTCCTGGGTTCAAACGATTCTCGTGCCTCAGCCTCCCGAGTAGCTGGAATTACAGGCGCCTGCCACCACGCCTGGCTAATTTTTGTATTTTTCGTAGAGATGAAGTTTCACCATTTGGTCAGGCTTGTCTCGAACTCCTGACCTCTGGTGATCCACCCACCTTGGCCTCCCAAATTGTTGGGATTATAGGTGTGAGCCACCACGCCCGGCCCCATCTCCTCATGTTGACATTACTTCATTACAGCTTCAAAGATGCTGCTTCTAGATAAGGCCACATGGCAGAGTGGAGACATTAGGATGTGGACCAGTCATGTAGGAGGCCACCATGCACTCCCCTACACTCTTCACTATCTCATGCCCCACTCAGCACTGCACGGAGCGCCTGGCTGCAGTGGGCGGTTGATTTTAATTTTCTGGTGTTCCTCCCTGGAAGACATGGCCTCCGCCAGCCAAGGCGCATGCCCCTCCTTCCCATGCTTTCTGCCATTTGGCATCCAGCCCTGCCCTCCAGACAGCTGGCAGAGGGGATGGGGAGGCGCCTATGCTCCCAGGAGGATTTTCCTGGGGCCTCGTTCTTCCTTCTCGCTGGAGGACCAGACCGCCAACAGAAGCTTCCGGAGCATGCTGGGCCGAGTCAGATCCCCGTTTCTTTTAGTCTGGCGTGGGCTGCTAAGTCCGAGGGTGCGGGAGTGTGTGGGCCCTGGGCTGTTAGAGCAAAACTGAGTGAGTTCAGATGCTCCTGCTGAGGGGGCCGTTCTCTGATGTTCGGTGCAGCCCTGATTTAGGAGCCTGGCGTGAGGCCGACAGCCTGGGGCTGCAGTGTAGTGTGGAGGCCCAGTGCGGGGACCAGCACCACCATTAATCAGCACGGCGGCCGGCACTGTGCTCCGTGCCCTGCCGAGAGCCAGCTGTCCCGCCGGGGGCTCCCTGCCTGCCTCCCATCCATCTTCCCAGTGCCTCTTTGTGGTGGGTGTAACTGTCACCATCCTTGCTGTCCCCCTCAGTCCCCTGATGAGCTGGTAAACAGTCTCCTAGAGTCTCCAGCTGGGTCCCCAGGCCTGTGCTGGTCCTCACTGCATGACTTGGACCCTGAGTCTCCTCGCGTGGGAAGTGGGCACAGCCTCATGGTGCCTCCGTAGAAAGAAGATAGAGGATGTGGGAGCCTGGCCAGCCGGAGCCACCGCTGGAGAGAGCAGGCCTGTTGTGGGAGCACTGGAAGAGCCTGGGGTGGCTCTGGGGCCGGGTGGGGGAGCTACCTACTTTGGCCAGAACGGAGCAGGGTGTGGGCGAAGGGAGACGTCCTGGAAGGCAGCCACGAGGCCTGACGTTGGAGATGCACCATCCTCTCAGCCCCGTTTCTCTTCTTCTCCTGAGGTTTCCAAGACAAAGGGTGGCAGGCTGGCTGGGCCTGGCACTGGAGCTGGGGTCAGTCCCAGGACCAGAAGGGACATGGTCCCATTCGGTCCCAGGCCAGCCCCCCGTATCTTACGGATGGGGAGGACACAGGCCCAGGGAGGGAGGTGCTCACGGTTGCAAGGGTGAGAGAGAGCTGGGACTCGACTCTGGGCCTCCTGCCTTCTGGCCTGGCACTTTCTCCACAATGCCTCAGAGGTCGCACATGTTCACAGGCCTCGGTTAACCAGAGCAGATGATAACTGAGGCAGACTGGGAGGCGTCTTGGGTCCCAGACCGTGGAGCCTGGGTGCTGCTTTTCAGGGTACAGGAGCTATGGAAGGTCCCAAGAGGAAAGTGTCCTGACGGAGCTTGAGTAGCTGAAAGTGGGTCCGAGTGAGGAGACACAAGTCAGCAGAGGCAGAGAGAGGGACCAGGGCCACTGGTACGAACCCTTCTTGCATAAGGTGGCTGCAGCCTGGCCTGGGAGTTGCCTCCTCCTCCAGGAAGCCTTCCTTTCTCTCTTCTGGGTTTCCAGGGCTCCCTGTGCTGCCCTGGGTCACAGCCTTCTGTGTTGACTTCATCTGTGTACTCCCTGAGGGCAGGATTTGGGGTTCCCTTGGGGGGTCTCCTGCCTTGCCCAATGAGGGGTGCAAAGTGTCCTTAATGACCGACCAACTGGAAAATCCCAGATGAGAAAGATCAAGGACCCACTTGGGAAGAAGAGAAGGCTCTGGGTGCCACAGACCACAAGGCGAGACCCTGGGAAAGGTGGGGTGTCCGAGAGGCTCTGAGGCCCCCAGGCAGCTATACCCTGTCCCTCCTGGATCCTCCCGTCTGGGTGCGTCCCAACGGGTTCCCAGTCTGGCAGTCTGTCCCAGAAAGGTTCGAGCCAGGAATGGAAACCGTTCCTACTGGGAGCTGGGCGTGGGGGCACATCGCCCTTGCCACGGCCCCCAGGCTGGATGGGTGGGGAGACGGGAACCTTGTCTCTTTTGGCAGCAGGAGCCCCTACTTCACGGCCACTTGCGTTTAGCAGGAGGGAGCACGTTCGGACTTGGGGAAGGGGCTTTGTGCCGTCCTCGGGAGAGAAAGTCTAATTATACAAGTTTAGAGTTCAGCCAGTGGACTGTTTGTGTCTTTTATTTTAAAAGGAGATGACAATACTGGCATTGACTGTCTTTAATTTGACATTTGACTGAGAGAACAGCCCAGCTCCTTAGTGGCTCTGGTGTATTGATCCCGTGCTGTGGGCGGGCATGGGTCTGCGGCTTCCTGTCTGAGGGAATGTAGTGCCACGGACAGACTTGATTTGTTTAAAGGTGGTTTTTACTTTGAAGGAAAGGCTGTTTCTTCCGCTATGGTAAAAACCGTTTTCTGGTTTGGAGAAAAAGTATGTAAACCCTCCACATGCAGGCCGATTGGAGCCTACCCGCTGAGCCTCTTCTGACAGCTTCACGCAGCCCCTGTGGGATGGGAGAGCCCGTTGCTGGCGTTGCTGTCCCCGCCTTCGATGGCAGGAGGCGTCCTGAAAGCCAGCTCATGCCACGCGGCCTCCTCCGGTGATTTCAGATGGGGCTCCCCGGGGTTTCGATGCAGTGTTTAAGCACTCGAGAGCTCGGCTGCTCAATGAAGGAGTTAATCTGTGGGACGTGCAGTGGCTCAGCCAGAACTGCCACCCATGTCCTCAGGATGAGCACCTGAAGGAGCAGGCCAGCTGGACCACGAGAACTTGAACCTCACACCACACTGCGATCTGAAATTCGGGGCCTTGCTGAGACGTGGGGGCCCCGTGGTCCTACCTCCACGGTGAACTTCTTTTGTTTTGGAGGCTATAGAGGCCCATAGGGGAGTGAGGGGCTCTGTATTTGTCAACTGCGGCTGCTGTAAGGAAACACCACAGACCAGGAGGCTTCAACAACAGTATTTCTCACGGTCCTGGAGGCTGGATGTCCAAGATCAGGGAGAGGCAGAACTGGCGTCTGGTGAGGACATCTTCCTGGCTTGTAGATGAGATGGCAGCCTCTTCTCCCAGGGGCAGGGGGCGGGGGGAGAGGGGGTGGGAGGAGGAGAAGAGAGAGGAGAGAGGGGAGAGAAGAGAGAGAGAGAGAGATTGCGTCCCCACTTCCTCTTCTTCCAAGGCCACAGTCCTATTGGATTAGGTCCCTACTCCTGTGACCTCTTTAACCTTAATCACCTTCTTACAGTCCCTGTCTCCAGATACAGTCACATTGGCAGCGAGGGCATCAATACAGGAATTCATGTGGCGGGGGGGGGGGGGTGTTGGGGAGGGCACAGTTCAGTCTGTCCTCAGCATGAACCCTTTTTGTTTGAGGTGGCTGCTGCCCAGCCAGGTACCACCTCCTCCAGGAAGCCTTCCTGTCTCTCCTCTGGGTTTCCATGGTGTCTGTGCCACCTCCTCCAGGAAGCCTTCCTGTCTTTCCTTTGAGTTTCCACGGTGTCTGTGTCATGCTGCCCTGGGTCACAGCCTTCTAGGTTGAGTCTATTGATCAATCATCCCTCTCCCTTGGGCTTGGCACTAGATTTTGGCAGAGCTAGCAATGGAAAACACCTGTTCAGTTCATCCAGGTGTAGGTGACATATGGATATCTGTCATCCAGGGAGCCCAGATACAGTTGAGGAAGCGTTATTCCAGTAGTTGGGTGCTTTAAGGTTATGACTGAAGTTCCTTCCCTGTGGCCCTCTGCAGATGGAGGTCTCTCTACCTGGAAGACCCTCCTTTGCCTTTGTCTGGCTCACTTCTTCTCCCTGGGAATCAGTCTGGGGTTTCCTCCTCCAGGAAGCCTTCCTGGATTTCACAGCTTGGAGCCCACTGTGCCATCTCTGACATCACATATTAGTGTCTGGTCCCTTGCAGGCAAGGCCCGGCTGTCATCCCCGTTGTTTTGCAGAGCCTGCCACCCTGCCTAGCACTGAGTGGGTGCTCAGTCAATATCTGCTGATAGGATACAGGCTCCTAGTGCCTGGAACAGTGCTGGATGCTGGGGGCATGTGGTAAATGTTTGATGAATTGAATTCATTGAAGTCAGCACTGTGGATTGGCAGCAGCTGCCACAGAGACCGAGCTGCAGTTAATAAAGCCCTCCCAGGCCCAGGGCACAGGTAAAATATCACAATTCATGGAAAGCTTTTCATTAAAGCTCTGCGGGGAGTTTTCTCCAGTATTAGCATTTTTCAGACTCTCCTATCAGCAGCGCTTCGAGGATAAAAGCTGTGAGCTGCAGAGGTGGACGTGGGTGAACAAACACAGGCTATTTGCACATCCCAAATAGAGACGGCGCTCGGCTTGCGGCCCGTCCTCCCGAGACGCTGCAGGGCCTTCCCCTTGCTCATGCCTTCAAAGGACCCTAAAACATTCTGCATCGCCATTGTCACCTGCAGCACCCTGATCGCAGCCAGGGGACAAGGACAAGAGTCCCCTTCTGATTGCCTGAAGAGCCATCCTCTGAGTTGGCCTTGGCACTCCCAGGCTGCGAGGGAGGACTCCACACGGTAGGGCTGGGGAGACCTTTGCTGCCTCTGAGTGGCTCTGTACCAGGGGCCAAATATGGGGGAGACTGCAAGCAGCTGAGTGACCCTGGGCTGGCAGGAAGCTGATGGCTGGCCCCAGGGGAGGTGGGTTCACACCACATGGCCCAGCGCCCTTATGTATTCGTCAGGACAACCCGTGGCAGCTCTTGTAACGAACACATCTCAGGGTCTAACACAGCGCCTGTCTACCTGGCTCTCAATGGGCTGGCTGCTCTCTGAGTAGTGACCTGCCATCTGGACCCCTTCAGCTGTGGGCGCCACTATCTGTAACCTTAACTTCAGTGTGTGACAGGAAGAAAAACACAGATGCTCCCACGGGGTGCTCAGGGCTTTGACTGTCCCCCAGACCCAGGGTCTTCTGGTGTGAATCACAGGGGAACCTAGTTGATTTTTTTCCCTTCCTGGATTTTTCTCCCTTTCCCATGCTGCCAACAGAATCCTCCTTTCATTTCTCCAGGTCTTTACATCTATTGCCCAGGTGGGGAAATTGAGGCCTAGAAAGGAAAAGGATTTGCAGTGAACCATACTCTGTGGGAGCATGGAGACTTGAACCCAGGTCTTTGAGCTCCCGGGGAGTGTTCTTCCTACCCCTCATCCATGTGTGCACACATATACATTATGTATGTGCGTGTGTGCGTGCAGACGTGTGTATGTGTGTTGGGGAATGGAGGGCAGGGCTAGCTCTCAGTTGATTTGTTGACTGTAATGACTGCAGAGGCTGCATTCATTCATTCATTCATTCATTCAGTGAATGTAGGTTAAGGGCCTGCTATGCTCCAGGCAGGGCTGAGGAGACAGTGAGGAATGGAACAGACATAGTCCCTGGCTGGCTGGCTGGGGAAGCTGTAGTTAAAGAATGAATTCCACGGTTCTTTATTTAATTGCCCCAACCTGATCACTGCTAGAAGGGAGACAGTCCTGGGAGCATGTTTTACCCAGGGGTTGGACAAGGCCTCTCCGAGGTTGGGGACATCTTAGGGAGATGGCTAAGTGGAGCATAGGGCATGGAGCAGGGGGGACAGCATGTGCAAAGGTCCTGAGGTGGGAGGGACCCTGGGTGTCTAAGGCAGAGGCACCTGTGACATGAATAGAGGCGAGAGAAGGGGCTCGGATGAGGCAGTGGTAGGGGCAGAGCTGAGGCCACATAGCAGGTGAGAGGGACTTTAACTGAACAGCCGTGGGGGGCCAGGAGAGGGTTTAAAAGCAGGACAGGGGTGTGGTCGTTGGCTTCTCACAAGAGCTTCATGACTGCAGGTGCAGACGGGCCGCGGAGCCTGGGAGGAGTCCACGCCTGGCCCATGGGAGGCCTCTGCCACCCACATCAGTGCTGGTGGTTGGGCCAGCGAGGGGCTGGCGGTGCCGTGAGCAAGAAGGTGTTCACCGTGAGGGCTCCCAGGGTTCTGGCTCGGTGGTGGATGGTGGTGCCCTTCCTGGGAGAGAGAGATCACATGGTGTTTTGGGCCCCGGGCTGTGGGATCTAGGCCAGCGTTTCTTCTACAGCAGCAGAAATGCCTCAGCGTGAGCGTCAGTGCTCGGTCAACTGCACGGCTGGGTCAGGGCTGCCCGCCAGGAGAGCCTGGTGTGTGAAAGAGTCTCCGAGACAGGAGAAACCAAGGAAGGGGACTGAGATGCCACCAGCAAGTCCTGTGGGCCCATCCCTGTCTTATGTCTCATCTATCCCTCCCTCCTCCCTTGTGATTCTCACCAGAGAATTCATCTTTATGGACACGGAAGCCGACATGCAAAGAGGAAGGTCTCCAGGGTTTTCCAAGGTCACCTAGCTCATAAATGACACAGCTTGTTCCCATTCAAGTGGGACAAGCCCCTCAACCGTAAACATCCCCACAGTAAAACTGGGAATGCGGCCACACAGGTCTCACGGGGCCAAGGCAGGGATGGTAGGAGATGGTGTAGGGAGATGGTGCTCCTAACTGTGACTGTTGTCTGGGGGAGGGTCCCTTGGGGCTGGCCCTGGAGGGAAACCAGACCAGCCTCACAGAAACTGAGCTCGGCCTGGATCTTAGCTCTCTCCCGCTGATCTCCTGGGGAGAAAAGCTGGGTTGCCGCTTCACAGTCCGTTCACCAAGGAGGCTCCCCCCACCATTGGCAGTCTGTTCATCAAGGAGGCTCCCCCCGATTCGCAGTCCATTCAAGGAGTCTCCCCCAGCATTGGCAGTCTGTTCACCAAGGAGGCTCCCCCCCATTCGCAGTCCATTCACCAAGGAGGCTCCCCACCCATTTGCAGTCCGTTCACCAAGGAGGCTCCCCCAACCACTGGCCGTCTGTTCACCAAGGAGGCTCCCCGCCATTCACAGTCTCTTCACCAAGGAGGCTCCCCGCCATTCACAGTCTGTTCACCAAGGAGGTTCCCCACCATTCACAGTCCGTTCACCAAGGAGACTCCCCCACATTTGCAGTCCGTTCACCAAGGAGGCTCCCCCCCCATTCGCGGTCCGTTCACCAAGGAGGCTCGCCCCCATTCGCGGTCCGTTCACCAAGGAGGCTCCCCCCAGCATTGGCAGTCTGTTCACCAAGGAGGCTCCCCACCATTTGCAGTCTGTTCACCAAGGAGGCTCCCCACCATTTGCAGTCTGTTCACCAAGGAGGCTCCCCACCCCACAGCTCCCATCACTGCATTAAGTGCTCGGGAGATAAGAAGAACCCAGAGGTCTGATCCGGGCACTGGATCTCAGGAAGATGCACTGGTGTGGACTGTGGTGGTGGTTGTGTTCATAGTTAGTGTGCTCCGGGGACCTGGGCTTGGCCTGGGCAGGGAGAATCAACGTAACTTTAGGGTGCACAGGTTTTTGGGGTTCTCCTTTATTTATTTGCTCTTTTAACATTGGCTGCTGCTTGTTAAAGGGAAAGAAGACCTGGATCACTGACTGGGAGCAAATCTAAAGGTTCAAGGGGGGTTGGTGACATCTGTCTGCCTGTGTCCAGCTGGGATGGCTAGAGTCAGGCAGGGCAGGGCTAGGGGCCTGGGTTGGGAATCCCCTGCTGTTTTGGAGACGTTGCCATGATGCCCTTGATGAAGATGCTATGAGCACAGATCGCACGCCTTGCTGTGAATTTGGGCAGTGTGCTGAATTTCTTTTCCAGAAGGCACTTACTAATTAAAAAGGAAAAATAGCACATGCTTATTAGAAAATACAGAAAAGCAGAGAGAAGAAGAGTGGTCCATGCAGATAGCGTCTGCTGGGTTACCTCTGCTGATTTCCTTTTCTCTTTCTCTATTGAGGAGTCTGTGACATTGAAAATGGTGCTTGAGGCTGGGCGTGGTGGCTCACACCTGCAGTCCCAGCACTTTGGGAGGCCCGAGGCGGGCGGATCATGAGGTCAGGAGATCGAGACTATCCTGGCTAACATGGTGAAACCCTGTCTCTACTAAAAATACAAAAAATTAGCCAGGCATGGTGGCGGGTACCTGTAGTCCCAGGTACTCGGGAGGCTGAGGCAGGAGAATGGCGTGAACCCAGGAGGTGGAGCTTGCAGTGAGCCGAGATCACGCCACCGCACTCTAGCCTGGGCGAAAGAGCAAGACTCTGTCTAAAAAAAAAAAGAAATGGTGCTTGAGATGTCCCAGCCACCACCTTTGTCCCCTGACCGACTTCTCTCTTGGCTTCTGTCATACACAATCTCACGACCTCCTGCGGTCCTTGTAGACATGGCTTTGTATAGCGGCCTACATCTCCATGGAGTGGATATCCCAGAATGTCTCCGATGATCCCTCTGCTGTTGGTTATTTTTGGCTCCCCTGAGTGTGAATGCACCGTTTGCAGAGTTTAAGATCCTTTCCCTAGGAGAGATTCCTGGAAGTGGCGTCATTTGTTGAAGGTAGTGAATGGTTTTGGGGAACTGGGTAAAGCCAACCTCTTGCTTTCCTTAGGCAGGGATGGCATAGACAGGTGGGCTGTGCTGGGGGACACAGAGGTCTCCCCAGGCTGGTGGACACAGTCAATGCCTTGGATTCTCTACTGGCGATCGCTATGTAGAAGGTGTCTCAGTGCGTGGTGCCCAGCGATGGGCAGCTGCCTGGGGGAGCCTAGAGGCTTCCTTTGGTCACAGTAGGGCATGCCTGCGTTGGCTTCTTCCAAATTAGCGTCTCTCTTTCATTAGTGCTTTTGGTGATAACTTTTCAGCCAGGACTTGGCTATTCCGAGGCGCTGTCCAGCAGGGCGCATTTGGATGGTATTGCTTGCTGGGATTTTCCCTTTCCACCAAGAGCATTTTGATGTATCCAAATTATTGCCGTACCCTTTTCCTTTTATTTTTACCCACGCTCCTGAGACTCCCCCTGGCTCTAGTGGCGTGTCCTACCTTCCGGAAGGTCAGGTATGACTGCAGCCAAAGTTATCTCAGAGGCTGGGGAAGGAGTGGCTTCTGGTTAGTTACGTCTCATCAGCTGAGAGGTTCTGAGCGTCCTATGTGCACATGCACCGGTGATGCCAGGCAATTAGGAAAGAGCCCATGATGAGGCAGTGCCGGGGCGTAGGGGAGAGGAGGGTTTCTGTGGGCAGATTTGGGGTGGGGCAGTTTCTAATAGAGGGTAAAACTGGGGCCAAGGCCTATTTGGGGGACAGATGTGAGAACGGGCATCCTCTGGTGTAACCAGGATGGGGCTAGGCGGTGCACGGGTGGAAGGACTTCAGAGGTAGGGCAGGAGGCTGTGTCTCCCCGCAGCCGACCTTCTGGGAACTGCGGCCTGCAGACCTTCAGATCATCAGAGAGGCCTCTGACAGTGCGCAGAGCACCTGCCCCAGGGAGCTCCTCCTCCATGTCCCAGGGGTGCAGGGGGTGCTCTGGGACTCTGGAGAGAGGACTGTTTTTGTCCTCTGGGCCCAGCCAGTACTTGCCATGGGCAAATCCTCCTAGTTCACCTTTCCTCCCCCTCCTCCTCCTCCTCTCCCTCCTCCTCCCCCTCCTCCTCTCCCTCCTCCTCCCCCTCCTCCTCTCCCTCCTCCTCTCCCTCCCCTCCTCCTCTCCCTCCTCCTCCTCCTCCCCCTCATCCTCTCCCTTCTCCCCAGCTCCCTCCTCCCCCTCCCCCTCCTCTCCCTCCTCCCCTCCTCCTCTCCCTCCTCTCCGTCCTCTCCCTCCTCCGCCCCCTCCTCTCCCTCCTCCGCCCCCTCCTCTCCCTCCTCCCCTCCTCCTCTCCCTCCTCCCCCTCCTCCTCCCCCTCCTCCTCCTCTCCCTTCTCCCCAGCTCCATCCTCTCCCTCCTCCTCTCCCTCCTCCTCCTCCTCCCCCTCATCCTCTCCCTTCTCCCCAGCTCCCCCCTCCCCTCCTCTTCCTCCTCCCCTCCTCCTCTCCCTCCTCCCCTCCTCCTCTCCCTCCTCCCCCCTCCTCTCCCTCCTCCCCCCTCCTCTCCCTCCTCCCCCCTCCTCTCCCTCCTCCCCCCTCCTCTCCCTTCTCCCCTCCTCCTCTCCCTCCTCCCCCCTCCCCCTCTCCCTTCTCCCCAGCTCCTTCCTCTCCCTCCTCCTCTTCCTCCTCTCCCTCCTCCTCCTCCCTTTTATTTTCTCCCCCCTCTAGCCCCAGCCCCCTCTTCTTCCCCCAGCTCCTCCTCTCTCTCTCTCCTCCTTGCCCTCCAGAGGAGACACCATTATGGCCGCCCACACAATGAGGCGATTGTGCACAGCAGCCCCTCTGAGCCCAGAAACATGGTGCAGGCCTGATTTTCATGAATAATCAGACTCCTGGCCAGGACCGCAGTGGGCAGCACCCTGAGCTCTGTCGGCCGGCCGGGTGCGTTGCTACTGGGCTTTGTCCAGGGATGAAGAGCCCCTGGCTTGGTGCCCTGTTCCTCGGCAATAGGGTGGGGAGATGGGGCCGGCAGTGGAGCCTGGCCGTTGGCTCGAGCCCCCCAGCCCTGGGAGCAGCCGAGAGGGGCCAGAGCCCTTGCCCAGGGTCTGTGGATGGGAAGCGCTGGTGGGGACTGGACTCCAGCCTCACATCCATGTCCTCTGGCCCTGTGCCTGGGACCCCTGGAGGGCAGCCCTACTGTAGGCATCCATAGGGTTACTGGTGTGATCGGGACGGCACTCTCACCCTTCTTGTTGCCACCATGTGGGGTGGGGACATGCCCAGCATTGGATATGGTACCCACCATTTGAGGCGTGGCCTCCTGGGACGGAGCCCTCACCTGTCCAATGGGCATTCTCACACCTCTCCCACCTGGGATTGGCCGGGCTGATGGAGCAGCATGCCCAGCACACAGTAGGTGATCAGTGTGGAGAACGCCAGGACGGCTGCTTTCCCATGGCTGGGGCTAATGGAGAAGCCTGTTGCAGGGGCTTCCCTGAGGTTGACATGTCAGAGCCAGGAGTCCTGGAGCAGAGCCCTGTGGGAGCCGCGTCATGGCTGCGTGTGTGGCTGGGGGTCCGTGCTGGGGGCCACAGGGAGAAATGCGATGCAGAGAATTGGAACCCAGCACCTGCCAGCCTGCCCGGCCTCTTCCTCTTGGCTGCACTGACACCTGCTGGTCGCCCCACGCTGACCTTGTTTCTGTGGCTCCTTGGGGTGCTCCCTCTGGGGTGCCCCCATCTTCCTGGACACCCATGAAAACACGCAGGAACTCCTGCCCCTGCCCTTGCAGCCTCCGGGAGCTGGAAGTCTCTTTTCCCTGGGGCAAGCACTGTGTACCCTGATTTTGTCTCTGGCCTCAGTGGTGAGCTCGTGTTAGCGGGCAGGCTCATGCCTTAGCGGGGTTTTATGAGCCGAAGCTGGGCTTGCTGGCAGGAAGCTCTGCCTCCTCTCCATAGACCCTGAGGTGGGACTCCTGGGGACAACCCAAATCACGGGCAGGGTGGCAGGGACAGAGAGGGTTGGGGCCCTCTGCGGGACTCCACCTCTCCTCTCCCCACCCACCCCACCAAGGACACAGGGTTCAGCCCTGGTTGAGGCCACTCGCTCCTGCGAGGCACCGATGGAGGGGTGGCTACAAGCATGGACCTTGGGCAGCTAACCTCATCGCTCCAAGCCCCAGTTTTCCTCTCCATCATTTGGGAATCGGAGTAGCCCCAGCCACTGAGAAGTGCGGGGAGGGGTGAACAAGTTAATATTCACTAACACGGGGCCAGCACCGGGCCTGTTCTTTGCAGGTCAGCAGAGAAGACATCAGACTCTTTCCGGGAAGGTGACCCCCCCAACACACATACACACACTGCGTGGCTTCCCTCTATCGCTCGGTAGTCCTTGGCTCTCGGGGACAGAAGAGGCATGGGTGCCTCAACTCCCCAGCCCCCGCTGGCCAAGGTCCGCGTGCCCGGCCTGGTGTCCGAGGTGCCCAGGCCAGCTTCGTGCTCCTTCCCCCTCCCCAGACACCAGCATCTTCCGGCCTCCGGGGATTTGAACTTGCAGCCGAACACCTGGGACAGCCATGCCCCCTGTCTTCTGTCTCAAGACTCAGTTGACCTCTCTCCTCAGAGTGCCTGGGGGTCCTCCCCACCTCCCCTGGATGCCCATGGGTTCCCTCTCTGGGCATCTCCTCTGCGTTAGGTGGAGGGGGCTGGGATTCCTCAGTATGCCCCCTTCCCTTCCTGGAGGGCAGAGGCCCTGTCTGAGTCACCCCGGCACTCCCAGCTCGGGGTTCCACACCGTGCTCAGAGCCTGAGGGAGGAATCGGTGAATGAGCCCCCAGAGTCGGTGGGGCTGGAGGGAAGAGCCACACCCCCTTCTGCCTCTGCCTATCCTCAGTCTACAGCCCTGTCCCCTGCATGAATACCACTTTTGTGCTTGTTCTGCAGGCCCCCGCCCCTCCCCCACCCCCACCCCCACCCCAGGGATCTTGCTGGGTGGGGGATCGGAGGAGCTCTGGGGGGTTGGGAAGCCGCCTCTGCTCCTTCTGTCCAGACAGCCTGGGCCCTGGCCATGCCCTGCCCCCTGCTGAGTCTCCCTGGGTGAACGTGGGGCAGAGAGGGCTGTGCTCAGTGACTGTAAGCTCCCTTCCTGTCCCCGAGTTCAAGGGCTCCTGTTCCTAGATCCTCGTCTGAAGTTTCTATAAAATGAGAACCGTGCTCTATGGTTCCCAACCTGAGATGAAAGAGCTGCCTTGTAGAAGGGACTTAGACATGTCTCGTGCAACTCCAGGAGCAAGGCTGGCTCACGCTCAGGCTGGCCTCAGGCAGCACTTTTGGGCCAGTGGTGCTGCCTGGGGTCATGGCACTGCCTGGAGCCCAGGTGTCTGGGGCTTTGTGCTGGCCCCACCGTCCAGAGGGCCCAGCCCTGTCTGTCCTCTGGCCGTGACTCTCTGCAAGGGCCAGAGAATCTGTGGAGACGAGACTGAGCCCCCTGGGGCTGGTATCCGCCTTGCAGGCCACATCTGGATACCCAGGACCCTGTAGTTCTGTGCCCTGCTGGCCTGAGCTTGTTTCCAGGGCCTGAGCCACCTCTTCCCCAGGTCCGTCCTCCCACAGTGGGCTGCACAGCCAGTGTGTGCACTTGGAGTCCCAGGGGTGGGCCAAGGAGGCGATGGGGCTGGGGACAGAGGGGAACAGAGCGTGGCCTCGGAGGCTGTGTGCACCGCAGGCGTGCAAGACCCCCCTGGGGTCCAGGACAGGACCATGGTGAGAAGAGAAAGGGGCAGTTTGGGGACATCCATTTGTGCTCTCCAGGGCTCTGCACATATGAGGGCAAGGTGCCCCAACAGGGGTGAGTGAGGAAGGGTTGGGGTATTGGAAAGGGAGTATGGGAAGTTAGAGGTGGGCCTTGTCTTTCCTGGGGTCTTAGTTTGGTTTCTGGAGTAATTTCAGAGGCCAGGATGCCCTGACATACAAGCAACAGTGCAGACTTTTCTGGAGAGGGTGCCGGGAGATTCCTTTGGCCTCTGATCGGTCAGCGACCCAGGCAAGGGTAGAACTACTGATCAGGGTGCCCCAGCAGCTTCAGAGCAGGCTTCTTTGTGGACACCATGTTTCTTGGAGCCACTGGCGGCTGTGAAGGACCCAGGTTTCTGCCGCTCCCACGGTGACGGGAGAGGGCTGCCTGTCTGATTTCCAGCTTCTGCAGCAACCATGCTGCTGGTGTCATGGAGGAGGAGGAAGCCAGCACTCCCGCTGTAGTATAGGGAGTGGGGCTCATGTCCATGCTAACCAAAGACCTCAGCAAACATTTGTGAGCCTGAGGTCCCCGGGCCTGGCTATGCCCAGGCGGGTGCTGGGCCCCTGTTCTGCCCACATCCCTGGGATCCTCATGCTGCATCCGGTGCCCCACTGCAGAGCCTAGTGGAATCAGCCTGCAAGCCCGCCTCCATTCAAACAAGTGTTTGTCCTCTTCTGGGACAAGGCTGGTGGGAAGATAATTAAAAGTGACCCAGCATCGCAGAGTTGTGCAAATTGCAGGATTAGTGGGGCATTAGCGGGAGGCCTCACAAAAGGGCCGTTCTGGCCCCGCCACTCCCTCTTGGGTCCCCCAGCTCCCCCAGCTGGGCACATAAAGCCGGGGTTTGGTGGTGAGACCGGCTGGGGGAGGAAAGTAGGAGGAATTAGCATGAGGTGGGATGAATAGGGATGCTTTGCAGCCAGGGCGGCCTGTCCGGGGCTGGGGGTGGGCCCCCTGGCAGCCGGAGCCAGGCGAGGTGGGGGCCGAGGCTGTGAGCGGGTGTGGAATGCGTCTGAGTGGATGGCGGGCTGTGCCCTAATGAGAAATTGGTGCTGCCAATCAGGCATGGCCCACTGAGCAGCAGCCCAGGGCCCTGGATCCCAATCCGCTCTCCGCCGCTTGTCTTCCCCTCAGATGGCTCTGCCCCTCAGCGGTGCTAAGTTCCTTTCTGTATGGATCGCATGGCCTCGGATACATCTCTCGGAGACCATCTGGCCTGGAACATCAAAGAACAGCTGGAGAAATCTTCTTTCCCCTTCCTTTTAAAAAACAAAGCGAAAGCACCCACACCTCTAGGAAGCGAGAGCGTGTTAGATCCTGGGGCATTTTCTACTTGGTTGGTGTCTGTTGTCCTTTCTTCTTAAAGCTGTATGGGAAGGGAGCACGTCTCATCCCTGAAAGGCTGTGCTCACCCTAATTGTCCTATTATCTGAAAACAAGGGAGATGGGGAAGCCGTGGTCCAGGCCTGTGTCTTCCTCCAACTTCCCATCCCATTTTCCTGGTGCCCGCTGCCTGCGGGGCGTTTCTGCTTCCTGGGACTTCAACCTCTGCAGCGGACCCCTGAGCTCTCTGTGTTCCCATCTTACCGTCCAGCCAGGCACGTAGGCAGGAAAGCTGGCGTTGGCCTCCACTTGTCCTTCTCCCAGAGCCCGCTGGACACTGCACCCTGCTCCAACTGCGGCTGCCTTCTGAGCTGAGGCAGCCAAATTCTAGCCCCTGCTGAGCTGTGACAGGCAGGAGTCAGGGCTTGGTCAAAGCTGCTCTTTGTCCTTGGGGGTTGATAAGAAAACTAAAGCCTGGCAGAATCAGGACGAGAGAGGATGGCACACCCTCCGCCTGCTGAGGACCGGGAGGTGGAACAGGCATCGTCCCACCCTTCGTAGCTACCCGAGCTGGGTTCTTGCACTGAGGGTGCAACGAAGGCACAGTCACTGCCAGGAGAGCTTCCTGGAGGAGGTGGCCCAGGAGTGAGAGGTCTGGAGGGAGGAGTGAGGGTCTAATCCCGGGGATGGGGTGGGAAGTACTCTGGGCAGAAAAGCGGGCGGAGGGTGGGGGGTACTTTTCTGGGAACCCAGCAGAGTCCAGGGCAGAGAGAAAAAGCGAAGGACTTCCGTGAACTCACCGTGCAGTGATGCAGAGAGGTGTTCTTTGCCTCTCTAGCTTCTGCACCACTCTCACCAAGCACTGCTGAGCCTCTCCTGTGAAGAGAGGCACCCCTGCCTCTGCTTTCAGTGATGAAGCGGTGGCATGAGTCCCCGCCACCACGGCACTATTGTAAGCAGCGTGCACGCGTTGACACAGTAGGTTCTCACAGCGACCTTTGGAGTAGGTACTGTCATTATGCCCATTTGACAGATGAGGACACTGGGGCAGAGAGTGGGGAAAGAACTTGCCAGTCTGTGAATTCCCCTGGTCCAGCATCCGTGCCCTTCAACCACCGCAGGCAATGCTGCCATAGCCTGAGGCTACCCTCCCGTGACCCTCGTCCCGCTGGCCTTCCTCATCTCCAGGCCTTGCTTGATTTCTGTCTGCAGCCAGCCTTGACCTGGCATGGGGACCTGAGCCAGTCCTGTGGAAGAGCCCTGTTTGAGAGCCATCTGTGTCTGGCCACTCGGCCTCTCAGGGTCCTGTTGCATGTCCCAGCTGTCTCCTTCCTGCCTCCGTGCCTGGGCAGCTCCCTCTGCAGACACCCTTCTCGTGCCTTCCTGCCTCTTCTGTGTGGCCCAGCTGTCTGTGAGGTGCTCAGTCTAAGGTCAAGCCTCAGTCTTCCAGAGCTGGTTTAGCAGCATCTCCGTGGGCCCCATCTTCTCCTTGTTTCCTCGGCCCAGCCCTGGCGGGACTGTGTCCTTCTGTCCCTGCTTAGGCCTTTCTGGCTGCCTCTGGATCCCACAGCACAGCCCCGATCTTGGCAGTCACTTTTCCTCCACTCATTTCCTTCCTTCATTCTGCCAGGGTTTGCTTAGCACCACCTATGTGCCAGTCACTGTGCTAGACGTTGAAGACACAGCAGCTATCGAAACAGAAACACTGCCACTCTCATGGAGCCACAGCCTGGTGCGGGAGCTGCCGAGGAGGTGCTGAAGCCCACCCACCCTCAGCACAGGCCCAGGGAGGGACGAGGGTGGCCAGGGCACCTGTGTGCTCGAATGAATGGGTGAAGGAATGATCTCGGATCAATATCACACAAAGTTCTTAGCAGCTGTCTTTATGCACCAGAGAACTCAGTCCAGCGCTCAGGCGCTAGACTGACCCCTGAGTATGGGCCCACATTGGCTGGGAGCACGGCAGGCAGAGCACCCTCGACCCTTCTCCCCACAGGGCAGAGGCCTAGGTTGGCGCCTGCTGCCAGCTGGAAGCCGGGCGGCCCAAACCCTCTGCGTTCCTCAGCAACCCAGACTGAGTGTCATGAATCTTTGTGGCCCCAGCAGAAAATGCATTTCCTGAAACTACCAAAATGAGGTGAAGATGGGCAATTGCTCTCCTTTTTCCATGAGCTGCGCTGGCCTCCCAAATGGTGTCGCTCTGCATGTTTCTGGATTACATTCTCCTGAGCTGGAAGGACGGGGTTAACGCTTAGGTTCCGTTCTCCTGCAGGGCTCTTTCTTGGATAAATCCAATATTCAGAGAAGCACATCAGTGCCGTGGCGCCTCTCCTTCCCTTCCAGCTCTTGCTGCACTCCTACATCCTCTATAAAAATCACTGTCCCCTGCAGTGGCCTCTGTGTCCCGCCGGGACGCACAGGCAGCATCCCACCTGGTTGGGCAGTGGGTGGGTAGGCCAAAGTGTCCGTACCTGCAGCCCGGCTTGCCGGTCTTAGCACTTGATGACACGACATTTTATTTTGCTCACTAGTTCTTGTCTCTGGTCTCATCTGTGATACCTGAGCTCCTGGTCTGATGGTGAGATCCTCACAGGCAGGCACCATCTTGTATCTCTAATATTTGTGTGGTGGGCGTTTGCAGGGATGCCAGGTGCAGACAGGAGTCAGACGCAGTGCCCGCCCGCAAGTAGCTTGCACGTTGCTGGAGAAATGACAGGTAAGTGACTAGTGGCTGTGCAGTGGTTCCCATCTCACTCAGAAGAAAAGCCAAGGTCACAACCGGATCCTCCATGCTGGTCCATGGCTGTGGGCACACTCCTGCCTCGGGGCCTTTGTACTTGCCACTTCGTCTGCCCAGAACGCCCTCCCTGTAGCCAGATGTCTGCCTGGCTCTCTGCCCCTCCTTCAGGAGCTGCACGGTCCCCACTTTCCAGTGAGGTCTCCCTGACCACCTTATTTAAAACTGCAACCCAGGGCCCTCCCTGTAGGCCCTGTGCCCTGACTTGGACCTGTTTTTCTCCATGGCAATGACCACAGTTGGACTTAACCATGTAATTTCCCATTTATTTTGTCTCTCATCTGTCTTCTCAGTAAAGCTAAGCTCATTTTGTCCATTTGTTCACTGCTGTGCCCCCAGCTTTGAGAGCAGTGTCCGGCATCTAGTAGACAGTCCACATATGTGTGTGTGTGTGTGTGCGTGTGTGTGTGTTTGTAGGAGTGTTCTCCTATACCTTTTTACGCACAAGGGTATTGTATAGCATTTTATGGTATCAATAAACAAGAATATCATCTAATTAGCACCTCAAAGTTCCCCTGATCACACATTCATAATTGAGGTTTGTGTGCCCCTAGCTGCGTGGGGGCCGCAGCCAAGCGGCGATTTCACCTCCAAGCCTCCGTGGAGGGTCTCTGCACCCCTGGGGTGCTGTGTGCACAGTGGAATGTTAATGCGGCCGGTGCTCTGGGCCACTCCTCCATGCGCACAAAACAGAGCTCAGACGAGGTAATAAAAAGCAAACCTAATTTGATTTTTCAAAATTAGTGCGCCCAGAGGACCCTTTTAAAAAGCCGGCATGGGGTCAGCCGAGAGACAGCCATAGTGCGGGAAGTAAACTCCCGAGGGAAACCCAATATCTAAACCACCGAGGCGTTCCTGGCTTCATTAAGTAAAGGATGGCAACTTTTTAATTGTGTCAGGAACTCAGCTTTCAAGGAGTTATTAATGGATGCTCTCTGCTGGTGACGATGACAATGAATGTTTTTTATGCATTTCCAGTCCTCCCTTTTCTAAAAAGAAACCCGTCTCATCCCTTTTTGCTGTTTCATAATTCCTCTATTTAGTTCTTGAGATGCATTAAGTATGAATTGACTTCATTTGAGATGCAATCAAATTCTCCAGGTCAACTCTGGTTCTTTCTTTCAGTGTTTTTATCTACGCTTGAGTGACGTAGGGCTTAAAGGAAGAGTGAATTTCGGCGTTTGGTGATGGTCTTGGCACCCTGCAAACCATTCTGGGAGCTGAGGTGTATGGTACTGAGTGTCAGGGTATCTGTTGAGTTGGCGAGCTGCCCACCAGCCTGCTCCCCATTTCTGGGGTCTCAAACAGTGGGTGCTCAGTCATCACTTGCTGAATTGTGGGTGAAGGAAAACACCTTCTAAGGCCAAGTCAGAGCGCAGGATGCAGACCTCGGCGCGTCTCTGTCCGGCTGCCACGGAGCTCACCATCCAGGCAGGAGAGAGCGATGTTCCCTGTGGACCTGTCCTGAGAGTGTGGGGAGAGAAAGGATGGCAGGGGCCGGAGGGGCCAGGGGGTCACCACGGCTGTGTGCCCATTTACCAGGCCCTGCACGTGTATGATTTTGTGGGATCCTCCTAAGAACTGTGAGAGGCAGGTGCTATTGTCAGCCTCAATTTACAGATGGAAACCCGATGTGGAGTTTCTTTTCCACACCTTCATGTCATTCATTTATTTAACCAATACTTGTTGATGCCTATATGTGCCAGGCATGCGTGGTCCCCATGCTGGAGATAACAGCAAAGAGCAAAAGACCAAACCCTGAGTCTTCGCTCTTTCCTTCTGGCCTTATGTTCTTGCCTGGGGGTTGGGGACACAGATACAAACCCAGAGACGATGAGGAATAAAAAACAGCTCGACAGACATAGGTCTGTCAGGCTCAAAACCCCCTTTTTCATTAGCGACGGGGACAGGTGATGGTTGGTGCTCCCTCTGTCTGTCTCTCTGCCCTTCCCTCCCTCTTTCCTGCCTCCTTCCCTCCCTCTTTCCTGCCTCCTTCCCCCCTTTTATGCATCATCCACAAGCATCTATTTAGCATCTCTTTTGCAGGAGAATTGATGGAGAAGAGGCGGATGCGGGTGGGTCGGCAGCCCTCCTCCCTCCCGTCCATCCAATGTGTTTGTTGAACAAATGTGCGTTGAGCCTGGGCTCCCTGCTATCCTCTGGGCCTGTGAGAGCCAGGTAGCGTTCATGAGCCTCATCAGTGCTCAGTAAACGTGTGTCCCCTCTTAGCCCTCGATTCTTCCTCTCAGAGCTGCACCTTGAGCTGAGTGGAGGGAGCAGAAGCCGTGGAGGCGAACAGGCATGGAGCTCTCCTGGTGGGCGGCTCAGCTGGACAAGAGCTTGGAGGCTGGCAGAGACCTGGTCTGTGCAGAGCTTGGTGGGGGGCCTCAGCCCTGTAGCAAAGGGCTCCAGCTGCAGAATCAAGCCCCATTCATTGCTTCCTGCTCCCTCTTCTCCTTCCTAAGAAGAAACTCACAGTGAAGTCAGAGCATTTCCAATGTTTGGGGCTGGGGTGTCCTGTGGGCAACGCCACTGAGGCTTCATGCTGGAGGCATCCCGGTTCCTGCTCGCGAGGGCTTCTGGCGGGGTGACACCACCCTTGCTGTCGGCTCCAGAGTCGTTCCTTACTCAGGCCGACATTCTGGCTCTTCCTTTTTTTTTTTTTGAGACAGAGTCTGGCTCTTCTGCCCAGGCTGGAGTGCAGTGACTGATCTCAGCTCACTGCAAGCTCCGCCTCCCGGGTTCGCGCCATTCTCCTGCCTCAGCCTCCCGAGTAGCTGGGACTGCAGGCGCCCGCCACCGCGCCCGGCTAATTTTTTGTATTTTTAGTAGAGACGGGGTTTCACCGTGTTAGCCAGGATGGTCTCGATCTCCTGACCTCGTGATCTGCCCGCCTCGGCCTCCCAAAGTGCTGGGATTACAGGCGTGAGCCACCGCGCCCGGCCCATTCTGGCTCTTCTTGTCCCATTTCTACTTTAGTTTTTTTTTTTTTTTCTTGGAACACTATTTTTATGGAATACAATCCTGAGAAGGAGGGGTGCCCGGCCAGTGCTAAAAGTAGAGACATGGCGCGGCCCTCACCCATCCTCCCACATGGCGCTCAGCTCCCCTCTCCGTCGTCTGCTTCTTGCAGTGGCATAGCAGGTGGTGGACGAGGTTGGGGGATGCATTTATCAGGGAAAACGCTCGTGGCTCTAAGGCCCCCCAGCATCTCAGGGGCTTAGTGTGAGAGAAGCTTTTTTTGCTCATATGAATGGTCACAACTGGGGTTCAACTGGTGGCTTCCAAGGTGGTCCAATACCCTGGGCTCCGTCCACTCCCAGGTCTAGGGGGACCTTCTCGATGCCGCTTGGTGGAAGTGGAAGGGAGGGGTATGCAGAATCATTTGGAGGTGTCCCTGGGCTGGGCCCGGGCACGCCCACACTCCGCTGCCCGGAGCACAGTCCCCTCCCTGATCATCCCCCCAGATGCTGCCTCTGGCAACTCACTACATCCTCCAGTTTACTGGACAAACACTTATGGGTGCAAACACGGAGGGGTGAGGCTGGGGGCTATGCTGCTGAAACACAGTGAGGCAGAAGATCCTGTGTGCCTTGAGCAGGATGGCTGAGGAGGAGGACACATGTGGTGTCCCCCTGCCTGCAGTCACTCCCTTCCTCGACACACTCTTGGGCTTGCTGTGAGCTGGGGAGAGGCTGGTGGCAGGGTCCCAGTGCTCTGTTCCACCCTGTCCCTGTCCCACGCTCCCTGAAAATGAGTATCCCCAGACCGCTGCATGTGGGGTTGGGAGCAGGTGCAGCGGTGGGCACTGGGGGCACAGACACCTAAGCCCGGGCTCCCCTCCGGAGCCCACAGTCGGCTGGCTGGCTCAGGGCACTGTGCTGGGGCAGTGGGCTCCGGGGTAGGCTTTTGATGGTCCGAGGGTGGAGGAGGAGGGCGGCATCTGGAAGGAAGTCCAGAGTTCTGGCTTCTGGTGGGGGTGGGTGTGTAGCAGGATCAGGTCTGAAGGAGCCAGAACAGAGGAAGGGGATCAGAGAGGATGAGGGTGGCGGTGGCCCTGCTGTGTCTGAGGGTTTGCGGTGTGGCTGCTGCATTTTGTTCTGAGGATGGCTGTTGGAGCAGAGGGAGTTCAGAACAGAGGGGCTGGGTTGGGGGGTGTAAACTGTTGTCTGAGCGACACTCTAAGGAATATGGCTCTCAGGCCACAGAGGGCGGTTCCCGTGGGGCTAGGCGTGCCTGGGAATCGCCTTCAGTTCCCAAAGCTGGTCCTGGGGAAGGAGGGTGGGAAGTGCTCTGTGCTCTCCAGTTGCTGGCCAGAGGCTGGCAGGGGATCGTTCCCGTGGAGGGATCTCCACGCAGTGCACCGTGCAGAGCCGCCTGGAGGCTGGAGTGTGGCCCCGTCCCTGGAGGGGTGCAGGCACAGGTGGCAAGCTACACATGCTGCTTTAGGGATCAGTGGGACGGCAGGCAGGCAGCGTTGTGGGCGACCCCCTAAAATGGGGCTGGAGGGCTGGACTGGGTGACATTTCCATGCAGAGCACCTAGAATTGGTTATTTGACAAAGAAGGGTCTCCCCTGCCGTGTGTCCCGGAGCTCTTTCGGTGCCTGGGAGAGTCTGCAAGTCCACAGTGTGCAGCTCCCCAGGTTTCTCCAGACATCCAGTTCTCAAGGGGTCCTGCTGTGATTGGGAGAAACCGAGGCTGGGGAGAGACTAAAAGCTTCTGTGCCTGGATTAGAAGCCTGTGCTGGACAACCCTGAAGGCGACGCCAGCCTCATCGGCCCTCACATTCTCTTCCCCTCCCCTCTCCACAGGCGACGTTCAGAGCCAGATAAAGGCACTGCTGTGCCCGGGAGGGATCATTCACAGGTCCTGGGAGGGGATTCTGGAAGATTCCATGCATGACTCTCCTCTCCTTCACTTCTGAGCCACCTGGAAGTTCCTTTCATAAATGATTCTTCCAGAAAAGAAGAAAAGCAGCCCCTTGGATGTGTACAGAGTCCTGTCCCTTTTCCTACCATTGCTGTGGTCCATCCAGGCCAGGGTCCACAGGGGAGGCTGTCCCTCATTTTACAGATGGGGAAACAGAGGCTCAGAGAGGAGGAGCAAATGCCTGCCCTGGCCGCTTGGGGGTGGGGAAGGGCAGCAGAGCCAGGCTGGGGCAGGTCAGGGCTCGGCCGCCATGCCTGTTGAGCTTGGCAGCAATTCCTTCCTTTTGGATTGAGGTCATCATTTCTGGCATTTGCCATCAGAGGGAAGCGGCTGAGGGTGGGTGCTGACAACTGTTCTGTAAGCACTGAGGGAGAACAGGGCTTCAATGGGGTCCACAGGGGCAGACTGAGAAGCTGTGAGTGGTGTGTTTGTTCATGAGTGTGTGTGCCCATGAGTTTGTGCATGAGTGTGTGTGTGCATGGTGTGTGTATGAGTGTGCATGCACAGGCCTGGTGTGTGCATGAGTGTGTGTGCATGGTGTGTGTATGAGTGAGTGTATGTGCATAGGTTTGTGTATATGTCTGTGCATGAGTGTGTGTGCATGAGTGTGCATGCATGGGGTGGTATGTGTACACATAGTGTGTGTCTGAGTGTGTGTGCACAGGCCTGTGTGTGTGCACAGAGTGGGAGGTAGGCTCCTGCCCACTGTCTTTTTCTAGAGGCCATCTTTGGCTCCCTATGGACCCTCTGTTTGTGCTGCTGGCATAGTCAGGATGCCTGGAACCCTGTTCCAAGTCAGAGGTGTTGGGAGCCTCCAGCCGCTTTCATCCATCTCCCTCTCAGGGGCACTTTCTTGACTCCACCCCAGGCCGAGTCCCTGCGTGAAACTCCTTTAGGGATCAGTGTTTTCCACTCCAGGATGGAGGTCAGTGCCTGGTGGGGCCTCAAGGCAGTAGGAGCACCCCCACCCCCACCTCCAACCCCCTGCCCCCTCTGCTGCTCCAGCCTGGCTGGCTACCTTGGGCTTTGTTGAGCAGCTTCTCCTCTGGTCACCTTTCCAGGGGGCAGCTGGGGACTTTTCTGGTCTGTGTGTTTGGGGTGGGGGTAGATGGGCTCTGTATTTGGGGTGGAGACCTGCTCTTCTTCCGATGCCAGGTTGACCCTTACATGAAACCCATCCCCTTCCTGGGTTTCTAGAGCAGTGTCAGACTGGCCTGTTACATTGAGCATTGGTGGGTTTGGTAACTTGAATGAAGAGCGTGACCAGTTGGGGTTGATATTGCAGACATGCCAGCAACCTCAGGGCAGTTCCTAAAGGTGCCCACTGGCCACCCATAGCTCCTTGCCCACCCCACACATCTCTTCTTCACCCTCCCTCTTCCCACCAGCACCCTGTCCTCTCTCTCCAGCACCCTGTCGTCTCGCTCCAGCACCCTGTCCTCTCTCTCCAGCACCCTGTCTGTCCTCTTTCTGCTCTTCCTTGTGCTTCCCCAGGATAAAGCCACAGACCCTGCCCGTGCGCAGCAGCAGCAGCCACACACTCCCTGGTGTGGCACCCTCCATGCCAAGACCTCCTGCTCTCTGGCCCTCTCCTACTGAGAAGAGTTCTGGGGCCCATGGTTCTGGTATTTTGGAGCTTTTCAGAGCCCTGGGCAGAATTCTCCCTCCTCTGCAACTTCCCATCCTGCCCTGCACACTGGACCGTGGCGTCTGGGTCTAGCACCAGGTGGGCTGGGAGCCCCTTGGTTGTCAGGGTTGTCAGCACTTGGAAAGGTCTAAATCACCGGGTGCATGCTGGCACTTCTGTGGCATCTCCCATGCTGCAGGTGTTTTCTCGCCTGTGTGCAAGTGTGGAAGCCCCAGAGAGGTTAAGTGATTGGCCCTAGGTCGCCCAGTGAATCGGAGATGCCACTGGTGATGGAGCTCAGGCTTCCTGACTTCTGGTCTCGTTTCCTAGCAACGCGGGACTCAGGGACCCAGAGCTCTTTTTATGTACCTGTAAAGCACACGGGAGCCTCAGCCCGTCTGGCAGCCAAATCTATCTTTAGCAAGTGTGAGAACACTGAGGCCTCTGCCTTGAGGCAGGTCCCGATCAAAAGCTAGTTTGGACTTGAGCAGAGGGGCCTGGTTGACACCGAGCGACACAGACGATGGGCTCTTTGTCCGAGCATTTGAAATGGGGGAGTGAGAACCTGCCCTCCACACAGGCATGTGGCTTTGGCTCGCTGCTCAAGATTTTTGAGGTATTTTCAGCTTTTTTAGTGCCTCTGAAATGGAGCTGCCAAGCAGTGGGAATGGAATTCGGTTTGATGAGTGGTTACCATACACCTTCTTTCCTCGAGGCTCTGGGCTACCTGCTGGGGTCAAGGGTGGGCGGGGACGAGAGTTGGCCCAGCTGTGCCCTTGTGTAGCTGTGTCCAGGCTGGGGAGAGGGCCCAAGGCCTGCGTAACCCACCGGGAGACGAGATACCCAGTGAGTGCTGTGGTCGCCAGGCCTTGGTAGGTGCCAGCTGGATGTTCTGCGAGCTTATGCCCTCTCTGGAGCAGCTCTGCAAGCCAGGGGTGTCACCCGCAAGTAGGCAGGGCTCAGAATGGGGGTTCGAGGAGCAGGCACTGGGAAATGGGGGGATTCAAACTCAAAGGCTATGAGTTTTCCATTCTGAAAGGCTTCTTAGAGAAGGGTAAGGAATGGGTGGATTTGGGGAATTTGGAACTGGGGAGAAAGAGCTCCCAGGAACAGGAGCAGCAGGGAAGACCCTGAGGGATGGAGAGCCAGCAGTCATGCTTGTGCGTGGAGAGCTGACGGCTCTGGAGTTCTGCCCTGGCTGGGCCTCTGCTGGGCAGCGTAACTGTGTCATCACATTTAATCTCCTCCACAGCTCACGGAGGTAGACACTATCATCACCCCCATTTTAGAAATGAGGAAACTCAGTCACAGAGAAGTTAAGACAGTTGTCCAAGGTTACACAGCCTTGAATGCGGGGAGTGACACCAGCAGGGCCAGAGGTGTGTGTTCCTCAGAGCAGCCTCCCCATCCACATTGACCGGCTTTAAAAACGGCATTTATTAAATACATTTTCATAATAATGAAGTACAACTTCAGTATACTTTGTGAATTGGCTTTTACAAAAGACCAACTCACGAAGTACACCGAAGTCATACTTGATTACAACTAAAAATGGTTTGTGAACCACCATACTAGTTGCCCCATGAGGCCCCCTCGGACAGGATCAAGTTCCACTTCCAGAAATGCTAAAACGCAGCCCGGAGACCCGCTCAGCCTGATGCACACACCCCAGGGCAGGGGCACAAGGCAGATGGGAGCTGGAGCTGAGTCGGCAGAGTCTTCCACGGTTCTGACCTTGGATTTGAGTTTGTCCCTGAAGATTCTAGGCTGCAAAGATAGAATTGTATCAGCAAATCTTGGCCAATCTGCAAAGAGAAAGATGTGAATGAAACTGCTCCCATGAGTCAGTAATGCAGGTCAGCGTATTTCAGAGCAAAACACTCACCATCAGCTAGAACAACATACCAGCTTTCTGCAGGGTTTCAAAAGAACAGTTTTATTGAGGTATAATAGAGATATAATAAATCACGCAGATTCAAAGTGCACGATGTGCTGAATTTTGACGTGTGTTTATTTCTCTTGAAACTTTAGCCACTATAGGTAGGCGCCACATACATTACCCCTAAAAGTCTCCTTTTGCCCCTTGATTATCTCTGTCTTCCCTCCCTCCTTGGCCTCCTCCCAGACACCCACTGTCTCCTTCCTGCCACTATAGATCAGTTGGCCTTTCCTAGAATTTTGTCTCTGCAGCATCCTCCTCCTTGTCTGGCGTCTTCTACTCAGCATCGCTGTTTTCAGATTCAGGCATGTTGTCACATCAATCAACCAATAGTTCGTTCCCTTTTATTCCATCCTTTCTACAGACCACAATTTGCTTATCCATTTGCTTGTTCATGGCTGTCCGGGATGTTTCTAGGCTTTGGCTATAACAAATGAAGCTGCTGCCAACACTCCTATACGAGCTTTCGTGGAGACACCTGTCTTCATTTCTCTCGGGTAAATATCTGGGAGTGGAATGGCTGAATCATCTCCGGGATATGTTTAGGTTTTTCAAAGACTGCCAGACTTACCCTTTTATATTTCCACCAGCAATGAATGGGAGTCTCAATTCCTCTGTGTCCTCGTGAAGACTTTAGAGTCGTGTTTTTAGTTTTAGCCCCCAGTAGGTGTGGAGGGGATCTCATTACGGTTTTGGTTTGCATTTCCGTGATGATGAATGATGTCGAGCTTCTTTATGGGGGCTCATTTCCCATCCATGTATATTCTTTGGTGAAATGTCTATTAGAATCCTTTGTCATTTTAAAAGAGGTTGCTTTTGTCATGGTTATAGTGTTTCGAGAATTTTGTATACATGCAGGATATGCGTCCTTTATCATATATGTGATTTGCAAATATTTTCTCCCAGTTTGTGGCTTGTCTTTTTCATTCTTTTTTTAGTTTATTTTTATTTTTATTATTTTTGTTTTGAGACGGAGCCTCACTCTGTTGCCAGGCTGGAGTGGAGTGGCACAATCTCAGCTCACTGCAATTGGCGCCTCCTGGGTTCAAGTGATTCTCCTACCTCAGCCTCCCAAGTAGCTGGGATTACAGGCACGCACCACCACACCCAGCTAATGTTTTGTATTTTTAGTAGAGATGGAGTTTCACCATGTTGGCCAGGATGGTCTCTATATCTTGACCCTGTGATCCGCCCACCTTGGCCTCCCAAAGTGCTGGGATTATAGGCGTAAGCCACCGCACCCAGCCGTCTTTTTCATTCTCTTAACAGTGGCTGCTGAAGAGCGTAAGTACTTCATTTGGTGAAGTATAATTTATCAGTGTTTTTGTCTGTGCATTGTGCATTTGGTGTTATAGCTAAGAAATCTTCTCACACTCAAGTACCGATCAGCCCTCAGCTGGACCCTGAGAAGCTCCCACTCCGGTCTATTGATCTTGTCCTGGCTCTGCACCCAAGCTGGGATGCCCCTCATGGGTTTTGCTCAGATCAGGGCACAATGACCCCTCTGATGCCTCTGCCCATTTCTCCCTTGGCCCCCTTTCTGTTCTGTTTCTCATCCTGGCTCCCCCTTCTCTAGTACCTACCTGTCTCTGGTGTTAGCAGGGCCTGGAGCTTCTTTCTGGGTCTCTCAGTTTCTAGCCTGGGTCAGCATCCTCTGCCCTCCCTCCCATGTCAAGCTTGCCTTCCTTCCTGTGCTGTGAGTGTGGACATTTGTGGAGCCAGGCTATGCAGAAAGGGCTCCTGTCCATTACCTTGGGGTTACCCTGCTGTGTGCCAGGCACGTTGCAGAGTGCCCGGGGACAAGATGGAGCAAATGTCACGCCCCTGCTTACGGAGGAGCTCTGGCTTCCACTGCAGTTCAGGAGGAGTCCCCAGCCCTCTGAGCTGGCTGCTCTGCAGGTCAGGGGCCTTTTCTTTGCAACAAGTGTGATATTGGGTGTCATGGGACTTCTAGACCAGCAGAAGGGCCTGGTGGATCTCCAGGGCTCCCTGCAGAGCTGCAGCTGGCTGAGCAGTAACTGTCCTGATAGCTGGCTCCCGGGGACCTGCTGATCTTCCAAGGCCTCGGGAACAGCATGTGTAGCTGGGCAGAGGCCTGCGAGGACTGGGGGTCCTCTAGGACCCCTGAGAGTCAGCCTGTGTATATGGATTCCCTGCTGTGCTCATGGCCCAGACTGTGGGAGTACAACATGGTTAATTTCACCCAAGCAAATGAGCTACCTCAATGATGGATTCCATTTCTGATGCATTCATTGTGCACCAACGTGTAGGAAAGCAATGGGAATACAAATATGATGGATTTAGCTAAACGTGCGCTGTGGGCATGATCTGGTTTGGATGCTCATGCATCATTCATTCAGTTGTTAGAAAATCATGGAGTGCCTCCTGAGTGCTGGGCTCTGGGGACACACAGCAGGGAAGGCGCAGTCCTCCTCCTAAAGCCCTCACCGTCTGGGGGAAGACAGGCCCAGAAGAGGGGAATGCAAACGTCAGGCTGCTCTCTGGGTTGCGCAAGAGAAGAACGAGAGGGTGAAGGGAGGAGGAGCGGAGATGCTGGGGTGGTCACTGGAGCGGAGGTCGGGGAGAGGGTGTTCCAGGCACGGGGAGGAAGGAGGGGCTGAGCCCGGGGACAGACAGAAAGACCTCTTTGGGCCATGCCAGGGATTGTGGAAGGGCCATAGATGAAACTGGCCTGGACAATGTCTCTTTTCCAGAAACTTGCCTGGCCTTGTCTGTTTTGGATGGCCGCACTGCCGGCTTCACTGCCTCTCGCCTCCCCTTGTCTCTGGTCTGACAGTAATGCTGTCCCGGAAGGATGTGTTCAGAGACGGGCTGGATGATGTCACCCCCCTGCTCAGAACCCTCCAGCAGCTCCCCTGTGCTGTGAGATCAAATCCCAGCCTCTGTGACTTGGTCCCTCCTGTTTTCAGGGGCCCTATCTCTTCTGTTCCCTTAGCCTGGGAGGCCCTGTTCCATTGAGGGCAGGAGTGGTGGCATCTTCATCTGCTGCAGACCCCAGAGCCCACCATGCCACAGGTGCTCAGAGTACAGGAGTGACATTCGGGGACATGCCTGTGTGGCAGCTGGGATTTTGTCCAGGAAGCTTCCAGAAACTTTCCCAGAGGCTGAAGCCCCCAGATCCCCGTCCCGTGGTGCTTCCAGCAGCACATCTGCTTCTCTTTTTTGCCTGGAGTCGGGATCCTCCCTGCCTCTGTGCCGTGCGGTGAGGGGGTGCCAGCTGCCAAGCCGAGTGTGGTCGGAGGAGAGGCTGGGCAGGGGCCTTGCTCTCAAGCTCCACTCCTCAGTGGCACACGGAGAACGAGGCAGCGGGATGCGACATGCAGGGCTCCGCATTCACACGGACTCTCCCCAGAGTTCCTAAGAAAATCATGGCCTTTTTTTTTTTTTTTTGAGACGGAGTCTTGCTCAGTTGCCCAGGCTGGAGTGCAGTGGCGTGATCTTGACTCCCTGCAAGCTTCGTCTCCTGGGTTCACACCATTCTCCTACCTCAGCCTCCCGAGTAGCTGGGACTACAGGCGCCCGCCACCACGCCCGGCTACATTTTTGTATTTTTAGTGGAGATGGGGTTTCACCGTGTTAGCCAGGATGTTCTCCATCTCCTGACCTTGTGATCCACCTGCCTCTGCCTCCCAAAGTGTTGGGATTACAGGCGTGAGCCACCGTGCCTGGCCAATCATGGACTTTCTTAATACATCTGGATTAATTGATTAATTGTTAAGAAATGTGAAGTGGAGAGCAAGGAGGGACCAGGTCTTGTCACTTGGCTTTGCTGTGACCACGCAGGGCTGGTGTGAAGACCCAGGGCATAGCTGGGCTCCCAGGAGCCTGCCCACTGTTCTGTTTTTTGTTGTTGTTGTTGTTGTTTTTGAGATGGAGTTGCCCAGGTTGGAGTGCAATGGTGCAATCTTGACTCACTGCAACCTCTGCCTCCAGGGTTCAAGCGATTCTCCTGCCTCAGCCTCCCAAGTAGCTGGGATTACAGGTGCTCACCACCATGCCCAGTTAATTTTTTGTATTTTTAGTAGAGACACGGTTTCATTATGTTGGCCAGGCTGGTCTCGAACTCCTGACCTTAGGCCATCCACCGACCTCGGCCTCCTAAAGTGCTGGGATTACAGGCATGAGCCACCGCACCTGGCCTTGTCCGCTGTTTTTCCTGTACCTCTCCCCTCCACTGTGGAGAGCCCTGAGCTTCGAGTGAGCCTCCCCAGGCTCCAAACCAGCCTCTGCAGCCCCTGGTTGGGTGATGGTGGCCAGGTGGGCCTCCCTGTTTGTGAAATATCAAGTCTGACCATGATCGGCTGGTCACAAGGTTCCTGAGATCATGGTGTCAGTGCTTGGTGTGTAGTAGGTGCTCAATACATGCTCATTCTCATTTCCATTCTTGCCACTCACATTCTTAGCTCTGGCCAATGGCCAGGCAGCATGGCCTGAATCAATCCAGGCAATGAACACTGACTGGCTGTCTGCTCTGGGGCAGGCCAGGGCTGGTGCGGTGGAGGAGAGGGACGCCACTGGTCCTGGACCTGGAGTAGCCCAGGGTCTGGGGAGACACAGACCAGGAACGTGAGGACTTTGCTGTGGTGCGCCACCTCTCTCCCACCCTGTGATTTGCTCATGTCCTCTTTCCTCCCAGGAGGATCCTCCCGGCCCCTCCCATGGTGATTTTTGCAAGGACAGCCCAAATGTCACCTCTTCCATGAAGCCTTCCTTTCTCCCTGTGAGGACTCTCTCACCTCTGAAGGTCCTTGGCTGCTTCTGCCATCTGCTCTGGTTACTTATGTCCATAGCTTCTCTCCCCAGTGACTAGCTGTGGGCTCCATGTCTCTACTTCTTTGTCTTCCCCAGCAGTGTGGGGGAGTGGGGGAGGAAGAGGGGAGAAGCCTGGTACACATCACCCAACCTACCATTTCTGCCTCCATCTGTCACCATCCATTCATCCACCCATCCATCCTATCTTCCTTCCATCTACCCATCTATTTATCCATCCATCCATCCATCCATTCATATATTCATCTATCCTTTCTATCCACCCATTCATCCATCCAACCATCCAGCTAGCTTTCCTTCCTTCCATCCATCTGTGCATCTATCCATCCATCCTTTTTTCCTTCTATCTACCATCCATTTATCTATTCATCCATCCATTCATCCATCCATCTATCCCTCCTATTCACCCATTCATCCATCCAACCATCCAGCTAGCTTTCCTTCCATCCACCCATCCATCCATCCATCCATCCATCCATGCATCCATTCGTGCATCCATCCTTCCATTCATGTATCCATCCAAACAAACAAAAAATATTTTTTTGGACATCTCTCATATCCCAGACACTGTGCTGTGTGTCTGGGATATAGGAAGAAACACAGAAAGGATTTCATTCCATGAACTTCCATTGAGCATCTTCTATATGCCAGTTTAGCCTCAGCCCAAGCACAAAATGTTTGGGACAAGTAAGTGGATACAAACTAAGGACTCAGCATGGTACCCAGTATGTGCTCTGCAAGAGTTGGCTCTCATGTCCTCATTATTACTGGCATCACGACCCTGGACAAGTTATCTGACCTTCCTGCGCCTTTACACAGATTAAATGTGATAACGAATTTAAAGTGCTTGGCTTAGAAAATGTTAACTCTTATTATTAGCTATTAAGGATGACAAGGGTGAATTATGGAAGAGTGCTGAAATGTTCTGTTCATAGTAGAAATAAATGGGGACTGGAAGGCTGAGTTCTTGTACAGTTTCCAGCCATTCTGAATGTGTTACCAAAAGCACTAGCCCACACTCCCCTGTGGAGGAATCATAGCTGGCTAGAGGCATATTGCCACCTCCTGAGGAAGAAGTGAGACCCCAGGGGCTGGTGACCACTCTCAAGCTCCTGAGTTTTTGAGTGAAGGGATTTGAGTCTCTTGTGGCTTCTGGTTTTGTTACCAGAACCATCTCCCCTGAAAGCAGACAGACTTCCACAAGTTCTGAATGCAAGCGCCCAGGGTCAGAAGGTTGCATGGAGACCCTGTTACTCTCTCCAAGCAGCCATAGAGTCAGAGACTGTTGGGGCACCAGAATAAAGCTTCAAGGTCCCCAGTGTCCAGAAGCGTCAGTGTGTGCAGATCAAGAGCTTGCTCAGTCAACATTAATAAATGGCCATGGTGTGCCTGGTGTAGTGCTGAAGGATGGGAACCCTACAGTGACAAAGCTGCCGGTGACTATAGTGATAATACAGAGTGCTGGGGGCTATGGGAACCCAGATGAGGCACCCAGCCTGGGGGCATGGAGGGGGCTGTTAAACCAAGACCCAAAGGATGAATAAGGAGCTGACAGGGCATGGGCCTATGTGTAAGGCTGGATGAGCCCTCAAGGGTACCTCTGCATCAACGGAGGCATCCTCAGTGCAGACATGGGTCTTGTTCCATGCCTGGCACAGTGATTGGTGCGATGTTCCAGGCATGTCCAATCTGGGCCCCCTCTGGGCGTGCCTGCCACCGCCCTGTGCTTTTTGCTCCTGAGCCCAGTTGGCCACTTCTTCCTCCTCCATCACAGCCCCCGCCTCCCTCCAAGGAGCCCTTCCTCTTCCCCACAGGCCTGCAGCACCTCTGGCTCAGTCTGCCTTCCCGTCCCACTGGAGGAATCAATGCTTCTTCACCCCTGTTTTCCAGGGCTGAGGCTTAGGACTTGGGGGCCTAAGCCTCCCTTTGTCTTAAACCAGCTGTGAGGCAGTGACATGTGAATTTCACCCGTATCACTTCCAGGCTCCCAGAAGTACCATCTGAAGGTGAGAAGGGGCTTCCAACAGTCACAGGCCACCTCCACCATTCAGCTGATTCTACAAATGTACAGAAACCCGAGAGCCCAGTGAGGGCCACAGGAAGGCCCATTAAACGCTGAGCAGGTGCCCCTGCCCCCGGAATTTAAATGTTGAAGTCCTAACCCCTAGCACTTCAGAATGTGACAGAAACTTCCAGCAAACGTCTGGAGGCAGGAACCACGAGCACGTGTTCATACAACTGTCCAGCCTGTTTGATGTGAAGGACGCAGGGCAGACAGTCGGGTATCGTGCAAGGTGATACAGCAGCAGACATAACTGGAACCTCATTATTGAGTACCTACTATGTGCCACACATTGGCGGTCATTTTGCATATATACTTGGTTTGGTCCTTTTGTGATCCTGTTGGTAGGTATCTGTACTTTACAGACAGGGAAACCAAGGCTCAGGGAGGTAAGTCCCTGAAGATTATCCAGCTAAGAGGTGGCAGAGCTAGGTGCTGCACCCTGGTCACCTGGTCCCGAGGTGCTAGTGCTCAAATGTGGTTCTAGCTGGGCAGGGCTGTTGGTGTGCCACCCCTTGCAAGGCCAATGCACCATACTGGATGCCAGAGACTTGATAGGGAACCCCATCCTGCCCTCAGGGGCCCACAGACCTCACATTGCAAACCCTAGGGCCTGGTGTCATTTTATCCAGAGCACACACTGGGAGTCAGACACACCTGAGCAAACCTGGCTCTTCCACTTGCCTGTGCAACTCACTTTAACTCTTCGTGCCCAGTTTTGTTAGTAAAATGTCTATCGCATCTATGCCTATGTTGGGAGAAAGATTAAACGAGCTAAGCCATTAGTTCAGTAACTGGTGCATGGCTAGTACTGTCTCAATCATAGCGGCTACTCAGCTGTTACCCACACAGCCCCTTATCCACAGCGTGACCATTCTTTTTTCCCTTCCAGGTTTATTGAGGTTGAATTTCCATACCAGAAAATGTGCCATTTTAGGTGTACAGTACTATGAATTTTGACAAACTTATATAATCACATCAATACCATCACCATCAAGATATAGAATAATTTTATCACTCCCCAGAATCCCTTGAGTGCCTTAGTAGCCAGTCTTCTCCTGCCATCTTAATCTCTGACAACTACCGATCTGGTTTTGGTCTGTATAGTTTTGCCTTTTCCAGGATGCGAGGTAAGTGGAATCACATAGCATAGAGCCTTTTGGGTCTGGCATCTTCCACTTAGCATAATGCATTTGCAATTCATCCATGTTGTAGTGTGGGTCAGTAGTTTGTTCTTTTTTACTGAGGAGCACTATTCCATTGTATGAATAAACCACAGTTTGTATTTTCATATTCAGCATTTAGGTTGTTTCCAGTTTTTGGTGATTATAAATGAGGTGTATTTGTTTTAACATGTCTTGTAACTTTTGGTTGATTGTTGGACATTGTGTATAGAAGAGCTATAAATAGTATTATGCCTGGAAATGGGCCGGCTTCCTCTTTCATCAGGCTCTGAGTATGGCAAGTTCAGTCCTTCTAATCATGAATCGAGCTGGGTTTGGCTTTTGTTGCCTAAGGAACAAATTGGACCCTCCGACTTGTCTCATCTGACTTACATGGCATTTTCCATCACATAAAAGCATGAGGCTGGGCATGGTGGCTCACACCTGTAATCCTAGCACTTTGGGAGGCCAAGGTGGGAAAATTGCTTGAGACCAGGAGTTTGAGACCAGTCTGGACAACATAGTGAGATCCTATCTCTACATTAAAAAAAGACAAAAAACAAAAAACTTAGGCATAGTGGTGCATGCTTGTGGTCCTAGCTACTCTGGAGGCTGAGGCAGGAGGATCCCTTGAGTCCAGAAGATTGAGGCTGCAGTGAACTATGATCATGCCACTGTACTCCAGTCTGGGCAACAAAGTAAGACCCCACCTCTAAAAAAACAACACATGACATTTAACCTAAAGTCTGGAATGGCTTCTTTAAAAATATAGAAGTTTTGCTGTCACTGGTGGTTCTGTATTACACATGTTAGCAGTTGGCTTTTATGGACAAGTGGCTGCCCACCTTGGCCGGGGCCTGTACTCTGCTTTTCTGCAGGCTCCTCTAATCCTTAATGATTCCCCCCACCCTGCCTCTTTCTTTTATGTTATTTTCCTTGTTCTTACAGATGGTTGAGTTGGTGGTGTGGAGATCCTGAATGATATTCAGTGTACTCTTTTTTAAAAAGACAGGGAGGGCCAGGCATGGTGGCCCATGCCTGTAATCCCAGCACTTTGGGAGGCTGAGGAGGGTGTATCCCTTGAGGCAAGGAGTTCGACACCAGCCTGGGCAAAATAGCAAGACTTTGTCTCTACAAAAAAAATGAAAATAAGATTTTAAAAAGATACGGAAATATATGTATCACTTAAAAATATATTTCTACCTCAATGGTTAGAATTAAACTGATAATCAAAAAAATCAAACGCTGGGGAACACTACTTTTCATAAAAGTAAGCTCAGAGAAAGGCTTGCTTTTCTAGATAGTGTGAATAGCATAGGTGATTGTGTGCCTTCTACCATCCAGAGATGTGGTTTTAATGATGGACAATGGATCCCCACAGAGGAGAAGGCATTGTACTGATGTCTAGAAAGGATGAACATAGAAGAGGCCAGGTTTTCTTACATCCACCTGGAGAGTGATATTACCTGCTGGGAAGATTCACATTTGACATTTTACTTTGAGGACACAGCTTTCTGAGTCTGTTGCCAGATGGCTGGTGTGACAGCTGATGTCTGCCAGACGGCTGCAGGTGGGGGTTTAGAAACACAAACACAGCCACACGTCTGGATGGAGGCTGTTTCCCAGTGGAAGGCAGGGCCCCGTGACTCTTTGATGAGGTTGGCCAGAGTCATTCTGTACACCTTGGAGGTGGGGCCCTTCCTGTCACTCTCAGTTGTCCATGGAAGGCTGGGGAAAGGTCAAGGGTGAGATGGAAAGCGTGATTGGAGAGCCAGGATGCTCCTACTCCTTTGTCATTCACACTCACTCAGTTCATGCATTCACTTAAAGAAGGTGATGGGACCCACCCTTCCTTCCTCCATTCCTCCCTTCCTCCCTTCCCCTCCCCTCCCTCCCTCCCTTCCTTCTTTCCTCTTTCTCCTTTCTTTTTCCTTATATATATAAAATTTCAATAGCTTTTGGGGGTATAAGTGGTTTTTGGTTACATGGATGAATTGTATAGTGGGGAAGTCTGAGATTTTATCAGCACCCCTCACCTGAGTAGTGGACATTGTATCCAATATGTAATTTTTTATCCCTCAAGCCCCTCGCTCCTATCTCCCTCCTGAGTCTTTAATGTCCATGATACTACTGTGCGTGCCTTTGCCTACCCATAGCTTAGCTCCCATTTATAAGTGAGAACATAGAGTATTTGGTTTTATGTTCCTAAGTTACTTCACTTAGAATAATGGCCTCAGGCTCCATCCAAGTTACTGCAAAATACACAATTTTATTCCTTTTTATGGCTGAGTAGTATTCCATGGTGTATGTATACCATATTTTCTTTATTCACTCATTGGTTGATGGGCACTTAGGGTGGTTAGAAAACCTTAAGACTCCACCAAAAGACTCCTAGATTTGATAAATGAATTCAGTGAAGTCTCAGGTTATAAAACCAGTGTCCACAAATCAGTAGCACTGCTCTACACCAACAATGCCCAGGCTGAGAATCAAATCAAGAACTCAATCCCGGGACTCTTTCTGGCACTGGGAAGACACCAGTGGATGAAAGAAGATGCCTGCTCTCATGCAGCTGACATTTCACAGGGGGGCAGACAGTACCAAAGGAGACAGGCCAGGGAACAAGAGAATTCTGAGTGGGCACAAGACCAGGCGGGCTCCAGGCCTAAAGAGGGCTGGGCTGGGTGAGGAGGGTGATGGGCATGTGCTTTTGGATGGTGTGGTTGAGCCCCCTGGGGGAAGAACATTGTGGGCAGGGGACAGCTGGGGCATATCTCTGAGGTGGGAATGTGCTTTGTGGATTCAAGTGCCCCGTGAGGGGGCATGGAATGAGCCAGGGCCTGAGGATAGTTCCCACCCTCTGGGGCCCTGAGGGCTGGAAAGGTGTTCGATTTTACTTTACCTGCAAGGGGCAGCCATGGGGGAGGTGGCGTGGCTTGGTGTGCATTTAGCCCAGGTGGCTGTGTTGACCGTGTTCCTTCCATAGCAGCTGGGGCTGGTTGACTTGGTCCTAGTGAGGCTCCTCCAAGAAACAGGCTTGTTCCTCCTGAGCCATGAGGCTCGTAGAGGGCCTCTGCCATCAGACAGGTGGGGTTTATAGCAGGCTGTCCGATGGTGTGCTCATTAGACCAGATGCTGCTTGACCAGAGGGGGCCGGGATGTGGGCCAAGCCCCATCCCCAGATGGCCAGGGCCTGAAGACCCAGTGCTTGTCCTAGGGGCAGGGATGAAGTGGGTGCCCAGGCCTGAGAGTGGGAGCAGAGGGGGTGGTGAGGATGAAGGAGGAGCCTCGTGGTGGCCATGTCCCCTCTGTCCTGGGCCCTGGCATGCAGCTGCTGTCTCTGGACACAATGTGCTCCCTCTATCTGCCTCCTGGCCCAGCCCAGCTGCACTTGCTGAGCCTGCTCTCACTTTCCCGGGGCCTCATGCACTGGGGCCTAAGGTGTACCGCGTCCCGCTGCACGGGAAGGCCAGAGTTGGCCTCATCTCCGCTCCACCAGGGGCCTGGCAGGGCTGGCAAAGTAGATGGTGCCCAGGGGGTTCACTGGGTGAATACTGTTGATTGACTCACACAGAACAGAAGTTGGAAATGCAGGAGGAGGGGCGCAGACACCCTGAGAGGCCGGGACAGCCCAACCCCCTTGTCCAGCCGCTCAAGAGTCTCAGCCCCTAAGCCGTCCCTGGGCTGCACACCCTCCATGGACTACAAGCTTGGCAAAGAGATTTCCTTCTCGGGAGAGTTTGTGCTTTGGATTCAAATGGAGGAGGACCTATTCTGACTTTCAAATGAGGTGCTGAGAGGAGGGGCTGAAATTCCAGTGCCCTCTGCAGAGATGGCTGGGGCCTCAAGAGCACTGAGCAGCTGCGGCTCCTCAGCCCCTGCCTGCCTAGAGCCTGCCTCCCCACCCCCATCCAGACTGTTTCAGTTTCTGCTGAAATCTACTAGGGCCTTGAGGACGGCCCTGCCCGTTTTTTTATCTTTTTCTGTATTCCAGTAGCTCTAGTTCCCAGTTCTGCCCTCAATGGGTGTTATCACACATAGGAAATGCCTTTATGAACTGTGCATTATTACGTAAGTATCACTCAGCAATGGGGTCAAATATTATTTATGTATTAATAACTGCCAGTTTTGCAAATGGCCTTAGGTAGTTACTTGTGTACTTACACTTCACTAAGATAACAAATAGTTGAGGGAATTAGCACAAAGAGCACATAATGATAGCAAAAGAACAAAACTGAATGTAAGATGAGGAGCATCCTAGCAGCCAAAGCAAAAAGGAGAACTGGATTGGTTACAGTAGTCCTGCGACCCAGAGATAAAGCAAGTTGGTTTCCCAGGAGAATCATGGCTTTCTGTGGATGCTGGGATCGAGTGAAATACAGCCCACGGGCCTCCTTAGGGGCTGGTGTAAAACTGCACAGTAATGCCCTGCTGGCCTAAGGAACCAAGAGATAGACCTTGATCCTGAGGAGACCATGTTCAGACTCCCACACCCATGGCTCTGAGGAGGGTCAGAGCACCAGGAGGGCTGGGAGGATGTGGGGAGGCTCCTAGGAGGTAGCAACTGTGCCCTTGCCTACTCAGTCTGTGGGGGTTGAGGGCTGGGTTCCCACTCAGGAATCCCTTCAGTCACAGGCAGGCCCACTGCCACATGGCTAGGGGTAGAGGGTGGCGTTCAGAGTCAGCCCCATCTTTCCCTGTCCCTCCTGGGGTCAGGTCCTGGTTTGCCACTATCACTCTACCCTGGATTCTCCCCATTTCCCAGTTTCCCCTCCACCCCCGAGAAATGGGAACAGAACCCCCATCTCCCAGGAATCCTGGGAGGGAGAACTTATTCCAAGCCCCAGGAGAGCTGGGCACGTCATTCCAGCTTCAGTTATTTGAAGGACTGCACTCTTGACGCTGGCATACACCACACATCTCATGGGAGGGGACGGGGACTAACATTTGCAGAGACCCCACTGTGTACCACATGGGCTACCTGGGTCCTAGGATCTGAGGCCCACGCCATCCTTACGCGATGGGTCTCTCACAGGGATCTCCTGTTTCCCAGCCAGGGTCTTGCAGGCTTGGGGAGGAGGGTGCCCAGATCCCACAACCAGGAGGTGGCGGGGCTGGGATTCAAACCCAGGCAGTCTGGCTCTAAAGCCCATTCCCTTTCCACTAAGCCAGGCTGCCTCGGCAGCCTCCCTGACGAGATGGCTTTGGGTTTTGCTCTGCTTGTTCTCCCACCTGGGTGTCTTGCAATGGTGGCCTATCACGTAGCTGGTGGTGAGGCAGGTGGCTGCAGGGAGCTGAGACAGGGCTCCAGTTGGAGGAGGAATTTGGAGTGCCAGAGCCTCTTGGGGTGGATGCACAGGACTCCTAAATGCTCCCCACCTGGAATCTAACAGGTGCCCCTGCAGCTCCAACTGGGCAACAGGCCAGGGAAGGGACCGTCTGCCGGCGTCACCATCTCCGCCCAGCTGTCATGAGAGGATGTGGGAACTGCGCGGGGTTGGTCCTTGACAGGTGGGACTGTGATTCACCCCTGCCGTGCTCACTCTCCCGGCACACTTTAATTACAGCGAAAAGCAGGGGAGAGACTGGTCCTGTGGCTCCTGGGCTTGTCCTAGCTGGCTGGAGCCTGGGCCACCAGGCCAGGTGATGGGCTTTTTGCCAGGAGACCTCCCCACCCTGCAAAAAACAAAACAAAAAACTCCACCTTGAGTTCCATGTGCTTTTAAAAGCAGACGGAAAGTGTGGGTGTGAGGTGGGGAAGCCAGGGGTGAAAAAGACACAAAACCCATCACGTGTAAATGGAGGTGCAAGAGCTGTCATTTTCCTTTCAAACCGAGGGCGGTTTTGTCACTTCCCCCGTCGATGCTGCTGGTGGCAGCGTGGGGTGCTGGTTGAGCCCACAGAAGCTGGCGGCAGCTCCTGGATTTGACTCTGGCTCTGCTGAGCGCCCTGGCCTGGGAGGAGTCTCTCAACCTCTCCGTGAGATGGGAGGGCAGAAGGCAGTGGGGATGTGGGTGGCGCACAGGACCTCGGGCTGCAGACGAGGCTGTCATCCTGCTGCTGAGTACAGGCACCAAGCTCATCTGCATCATCTCCCCAGGTCCCCAGACCCCCTTGGGTGGGGCGGGTGTTGGCCCCATCTGCAGATGAGGAGGTGCAGGGCACTGGGGAGTAGGTGGGGGGCTTTCCATCTTGGCTCTTTCCCTCTGGACAAAGGCACTTCAGGTGTGGCTCCAACACCTGCCAGGCAGGCAGCGCGCTTCACCTCCATGAGCCTCAGTGTCTGCGTCTGTTAAGTGGGGGTGATTGCTTTGAGGTTTAAATTAAATGTTGGCAAAAACCTACCTCCTGTGGTGCCCAGCACATCACAGACCCCTAGGAAATGAATGAATGAATGAATGAAGCAGGCAAGAAGGAACAGCTGGAAAAGCTAACTGGTTATCTTTATTCCTGAAAGGAGAAATTTGGGGAAAACTGTTGGTCTCACACAGCTGCAGGGCACTCGGGGCTTTCACTGGGCACCCTAAGGGCCTAAATGGGGCTGGGGGCAGCTCCGTGGAACTCAATGGTTTTAACTCTATGGATCTGGACTGCACTTTGCTGCGAGGTAATGAGTTCACTATACCTTGGGGACATGCACGGCGCTCTGGAAGGCCCCTTGGCAGGGCTTTTCCAGGCCTGGCCCTTCTCAGATGAGGGAATCAAGTGACTATGAAATTTCCCTGCAGCCTGAGCTCTGGGACCTTCCCTCCCCCCGCACCCACCCTCCAGTCTTCTTGCTCTTCAGGCACAGAGACACCCGTTACCATCCTCTAAGCATCTGTTGAGCACCAGACATAGGCAGTGATAACCCAGCGGGATCCATGCACTGGTGGGCGGGGCGGAGTTGGGGGGTTGGTGCGCGGTACAGGGGGAGCCAAGAGGGTGGGAACCTCAATGTCCCTGAGTGGAGGGCGTGGGAGTGAGCAGGGAGGGCTTCTCATGGGAAGGGTCTTTGATGTTTTGATGTTCCAGTGGATTTCAGGGAATGGGGCAGCAGGGAAGGGTGTCAGGATGGAGAGATCAGCATTTACAGAGGCTCAGAGGCAGGTGGTGAGGGGCTGTGTTCTGGGAGCTTCTGGATAGGGGTTTGACCACATCACAAGATAAATAGTGGGGATGGGAGGCTCCAGGGGAGTTAGGATCACTGAGGGCCTAAGACAGAGGGTTCTGTCCTGCTGGCAGGAGGGTGTGGGGGTGCTCAGCAGGGGTGTCGGGATCTGGTTCACAGAGTCCTTCAGTCCACAGGTCATAGTGTGACCCTGGCATCGGGTGGCTGCTTGCTTCTGTCTCCTCGTCTGTAAAGTGGGTACAGCAGTGCCCCCCTCTTGGTTGTGAGACTGCAGTGGTGATGCCACACCCGGCCTGGTGCCCACAGCCCTGCCGCCCCAGCCGTGAATCTGCCTTCCCCTCCCCAAGCCTAAGCGTGAAGCATGTGGCTGCCGGCATGGGAACCTTGCCGAGGTCTGTTTTCTTAGGCAGACTCATCACCTGAACTGAACATTGGGGAATCTCTTCGTCCAGGTCAATTTGGAGCTGGTGCCAAGCACCCAAGGGGTGTGGAGGCTCAGCAGGGACCCCGGTCTGGTGCTGGGTACACACCACAGTGATGACAGCCTCGCCGCCAGGGCGTGATGTCCTTTTCACCCTCTTGTCACCCTCCCAAGCCTGGGACAGCAGAGAGGCTGGAGGCGCTGTGACCCAGGCCCTGGCCAGGGGCCAGCCAAGCTTCCGCAGGCCCAGTGTCCGGGGCAGGAAGCGCTGCCGGCCGGAGGTGGGACAGGGCAGCTCCAGGGCTGGGGAGAGGCTGGCACAAGGCCAGCACGCCCTTGCTGCTGAACAGCCCCATTGATGGGCAGGCAGCGGGCAGTCAGGGTGCAGTGGCCTCTCCTGTTGTCCCCTGGTCACCCGTGGCTGAGGGCCTCCGGGCCTCCACCCCTGCCCACAGCTGCTTGGCAAGTCCTCCCAGGCTGTGTCACTGTGACCTGGATCCAGCTCTCCTCTGTCCCTGTTCTGATCTGCTTCACGGGGGGCTGGCAGGCCTGCAGAGTTAGGTGCTAGATGAGCCTCCTGCAGCTGCTGCCGCAACGTTCCACCGAGCTGGGGGCGTCAAACAACAGAAATGCATCCTCTTCCTGTTCTGGAGGCAGAGGTCTATCATCAAGGGAGTTATTGGGCCACTGGGCCTCCCAGGAGTCAGGAGGCTTTGGCGGAGGATCCTCCTCATCTGTCCCACCTCCAAGACCCCATTTCCAAGTAAGGTCACGTTTTGGGTCCTGGATAGATGGCAGCTGCCACCCTGCACTCAGCCTCCTGACCAGAGTCCCTGCTGGTCTCCCGGCTGCGTGGCTGCTTCTGCCCCAGCATGTGTCCCTGTCCCAGAACTGTCCTGTGCTCATGCTTTCTGGGTCCCTCCAGGCCTTTGCCCCTGCAGTGTCTCCTGGGACGTCTCTTGTCTCTTGTGCAGGCCCGTCAGACCCTTTGGTGTCCTTCAAGGCCCAGCCTCTCTGTGGCTTCCCCAAGAAGCCTCTTTTCCCTTCCTGAGTGCATGAGGGCTTGGCTTGTGTGACCGCGCCCCCCAACCCCGCCCCCGGCAACGTTGCTTTGGCTGCTCTGGGGCTGCTGACCGTGCTGTCCTGGCCAGGGCATTTGATGCCTGTTCTTGTCCCCCTCCAGACCAAGGGCTCCTGAGGTTGCGGACTCTACTATGACATGTCTCAGGAACTTCCTTCTCTTCCTCATCATCAGAGTTTGAGGATCTACTGTGTGCTGAGCCTCGTGCTAGGCTTTTTTTTTATTTTTTATTTTTTGAGACCAAGTCTTGCTCTGTCACCCAGGCTGGAGTGAAGTGGCATGATCTCAGCTCACTTCAACCTCTGCCTCACAGGTTCAAGTTATTCTCCCACCTCAGCCTCCGGAGTAGCTGGGATTACAGGCACCCACCACCATGCCTGGCTAATTTTTTTTTTTTTTTTTCATTTTTAGTAGAGATGGGGTTTTACCATGTTGGCCAGGCTGGTCTTGAACTCCTGGCTTCAAGTGATCCACCCACCTTGGCCTCCCAAAGTGCTGGGTTTACAGGCATGAGCCACCGCACCCGGCCCGTGCTAGGCTTCTGATAGATGTTTGTCACTGAATCCTCAGGGCCCTTCTAGGAGGCAGGAGCTGTGACCATTTCCATTTGCAGGAGAGTAAACGGAGGCACCTAGATGTTAAATCGCTTGGCCAGGGCTTCAAAGCTGGGACTGAGGCACAGATCTGCACAGGTTTGTTTTAGTGAGGGGTCCTTGAGGGCTGCCCAGGTACAAGCCCCAGGTAGCCAGAGTGGAGTTCGTTCATTCATCCATCCATTGATTCATGCAAGAAGCGTTTCTGGAGCACCTTCTCGTGCTCTGCCTCAGGGACCTAGCTGCCCACCGACAGCCCTGCCCTGGCCTCACGGACTTGGGTATGTCAGAGAAGCAAGATAGATGCTTCCCTGCTCCTCACAGCTGCAAGGGGCCTTGGAGACAAGTCCTGGTCTTGCCACTCACCCTCTCTGTGGCCCCGACCAGGGGCTACCCTCGGCACTTGCTGGCAGAGTTGCCTCAGCCAGCCCATCTCTACCGTCCCTTCCGGCCTGAGGATGAGCACCCACGTCCAGCAGCCCCGCTTGCTGGCACTCTTGCCAGTTAGCTCAGGGGAGGGACTGGGCTCCTGAGTCCCAAGCACCCTCCACAGACCGCTCGTGGCTGACAATGGCTGGTCAGGTGAGGTGTGTGGCCCCCCGAGGCCAGGCCCATGCGGAGCCCTCATGCAGGAAGGCCATGTGTGAAGGCCACACGGAGGTGACCGTGGCTCTGAATCCCTGCCAAGCCTATGCCCCAGCCCTGGGAAAGAATCCACAGGCATTCTCCAAGTCTGGTGACTCAGAGCTCCCAAGCCGAGAGCACAGGGCCAGCTTCCTCCACTCAGTAGGGGTTCTGAATGGCCCATAGAGCCCTGGCTTACAGGCGGCCCCAGGGCCTGGGAGGGCATGGTGTCAGGCTGCCTACGTGGACCCAGCAGCATTCACACTTGGCAAGAGGACAGCCACCAGGGTCTGGGTATGTGGGAGCCGGGAGGAGCTTCAGGCAGAGCAAACGTCATAAAAGAAGACTCTTCCCACCCATGGAGGACACCTCCCGGGCCAGCCACCCTGAGCCACGGTGGCAATGGTTAGTGTCTGCGCTGATAGTCATGTGTGCCGCTGAGGGGTCCCCTGAGATGCTGGACATGGCCCCTACCCTGAACACACAGCAGCCGCAGGTAGCTCAGTCTGGGGGAGAGGCTTGTTCATGGCAGGTTTCTTTGGTGAAGACCTTCAGCCCAGTTCTCCTGCCAAACACATTGCAGGAGAGAAACACGAAGAAGCATATGTAAGTTTCCCACCGCTGCTGTAACAAATGCCCGCAAACTTACTGGCTTGAGACAGCACAAATGTACAGACAGCCCCCAACTTACAATGGCTCAACTTAACATGTTTTGACTTCACAACAGTGTGAAAGTGACATCCGTCCTGCAGAAACTGTACTTTGAATACCCATACAACCTTTCCAGGTCAGCCAGGCTCAGCCACGGTGTTTGGTGGTTAGGGGGAGTAAATGCATTTTTGACTCAGGATATTTGCAATTATGTTGCATTTATCTGGATGTGGCCCCATCATGCGTCGAGGAGCACCTGTTTGGTCTTACACTTTGAGAGGTCAGAAGTCTGAGATGAGTCTTAAGGGACTAAGCTCAAGGTGTTGGCAGGTGCGGTTCCTTCTGGAGGCTCTAGGGGAGAATCTGGTCCCTTGCCTCCCCCAGCTTCTTAGGGGCCACCCGCATTCCAACCCCTTCCCTCACATCACTCCAGCCTCCTGCTTCCATTGCCACCTGTCCTGGCTCCTGCTTGGTCGTCAAATCTCCCTTTTCCTCCTGCTCTACAGGGACACGTGTGATTGCATTAGGGCCATCTGGATAATCCAGGATAATCTCCCCATCCCGAGAGCCTTCACCTAATCACATCTGCAAAAGCCCTTTGACCACGTGAGGCGACGTTCCCAGGTTTAGGGGATTAGGACATGGACACCTTTTAGGGGCTGTGATTCAGCGTATCACAAAGAGCTTCTCGGCAAATTTCAGGTCAGGGCAGCTGTGCCCAAAGATGCCTGCGCCCTCTCTGGAGGATGAGTCTGGTTGAGCTGCGATTCCTACCATCCACCCCCACGCACACCCCTGACGTCCAAGTCCGACGCTGCCTGACTGATAGGGAAAGAGCGAGTCCGTGTCACCCTGGGGCTTGTGGCTGGGGCGAGTCCTCAGCTCTCCTGGCTCCTTCTGCTTGGCATGGCACCTCTGGAATTTATAAATGAAATGGACATTTAGAAACAACGGCTAGAATTTAGAAGTGAAAGTCAATGCCCGCTGTGCTCTGCAGTGCAACTTACATCCATGCTCACCTTGGAACTTCGCACCTGCCCTCAGAGGCAGGATGTCTCCCTTTGCTCAGGTGATCAAGGAAACGGAGACTTCCAGGGCAGGAACATTCCTGAGGTCTCCCAGTGAATGCTTGGCAAGCTAGGGTGCCCCCTAGGCACACCCCCAACACCTCTCCCACCACGTGTGTTCCACAGATGTGGACTCATGGCCGCCATGGACAGGACGCTGTCCTCAGTGCTGGCACATCTGTGAACAAGGCTCGCTGCCACAGCCTGCAGGTGCTCACCCTCCTGCGAGGGAGAGGAATGTGGGCGCTGAGGCTGGGGGTGAGAAGATCCAGGGTGAGGGCTCCAGGCAGAAGGAATGGCAGAAGCAGAGGCCTGAGGGAGTCTGCGCTTGGTGTGCTCCAGGGCCAGGGAGGGCTAGGGGCGGCGAGGGGCTGGGGGTGGGGACAGGGTGGAGGAACTGGTGAGGAGGAGGCTGTGTCACGTGTTGGGGGGGCTTCACCCCCATAGAGGAGTCTGGGTTTCATTTTCCTTGGGCTGGAGACTGCTGTGGGGCTCGGCATGCACCTCATGTGACCTGGGCCTGGGCTGGGGCAGGTTCTTGGGGCTGGGGTGGTTGGGGTGCAGGTCTTCACTCCTGGCAGGGTGATCCTTGGCTGAGGCAGCTTGGAGTCACCCTACAGCAAGGCAGAAGTGGGGGTGGGTGATCGACCCTTGCTGCAGGTATGGACCCCACACTGTGTGTCTTCATGAAGCTGGGAGTGACCGTACCCATGCGGGAAGGAGGTATGGACTGAGGTCTCCTAAGAGACCCTGGTAGAGCTGATACCTCAGTTCAGCCACAGGTGGGAGGAAAGGGCTTTAGAGTCAGAGCAAGTGAGGGATTGAGAAACCCAGTGGGGTGTGGGAGGGAAGGGCCTGTCTTTAAGATCCTCTATAGCAGCAGGTCTGAGACTCCTGTCCACCCACGCCCCTGGGGATCTTGTTAAAATGCACATTCTGATTCAGTGGGTCGAGGTGAAGCAGGAAAGTCTGTTTCTAACGAGCTCCCAGGTGGCTGACGAAGTGGGTCTGCAGAGCGCCTTGGAAGGCAGGGGTCAGTGGCTTCAGTCCTTTACCTCCTGTGAGCCCTGGACCCCTGCTGGGAGGATGGCAGGCGCCCCAAGTGACAGGTGGGGACACTGAGGCTGCAAGAGCGAAAGGAGCTGTCTGAGATGTCGCAGGCATTCCTACAGGGTATGACTGGGGCTAGAGCCTGGGTCTGTATCCAGCATCCGCCCTCTGCCAGGCCGTCCTGAGAACTGAAGACTCCCAGCTAAGGCTCTTTCTGGGGGTGAGATTAGGGGTACAGCTTGTTAATGAAGGAGCATCCACAGGCCAGTCATGGCTCAGAGGAGAGGGAGAGAACGCATGTTTAGTGAGCACCAACTGTGTGCCTGGCATTTCCTTTGTCCTTCCTACAGGAGAGCATCCTTATCTTTGCTCCTTCAGTGCCAGGAGCTCAGGAAGGGCCTGCTGCCCGGATGTGGGGGGCTCTCAGCCAGGCCAAGGTGACCGAGAAGTGCCAGCTGGGTGTGGGATGGTTTGCCACATGCAGGCAATCCCGGGGGCCCTGTCCGCAGGCTCCGTCCATGTCTCAGCTCCTCTGAGGCTGCTCTCCAAGAACAGGACCACAGAGGTACCCGCAGCCTCCTGCAGACAGTGGGTGTTCTCCAGATAGAAATATCGTGGCCCACAGCCAGCTCCCACGATACAAATGCCTCTGCTTCTGCCCAGGGGAGGATGGAGGAGTCACACTGAGCCTGGAGAAATCAGCTTCCCCCGACCCACTGTGACCCCCGACCCTGGCCTAGGCAACACTCTCCGGGCTGGGCATGTTGATGGCAGACTTCAGCCCCATGAAGCAAAGCATCTAGAAGCATATGAGGGGCGCTCACCCTGAAGGACTCAAAACTCACCCAATCCACTGGGCCACCTGTCTAGAGGCAGATGGGGAAGTCACACCCCGTGTAGGGCTGGAGCCTCCAAATCCAAACAAACCCGAGTGAGCACAAGCCCCTCTTGGCTCCCAGCGCTGCCTGTGGATGACATGACCTCAGCCTCTGATGGGGACATGGTGGCCTGGCCACTGGGGATGGGGCAGAGTGTGGGTGAGGCAGGAGGAGGGCAGGATGTGGACTCTGCCACACCCAGGCTTACGTCCCAGCTCAGCCTTTTACCAGATGTGGCCTTGGACCAGTCTCTGTTTCCACATCAGCAAAACAGGGAGAGCCATATTTACCCAGCGGAGTTTTGAGGAGGGTTAGAATAGGTGTTCCACGTGGAAGGCACCTGGCACGGAACAGGCTCCTGGGGGCTGGTCTTTATTCACGGAGTGTGTAGCTTGTTGGCTGTGGTCCTCACAGCAGGAGAGCAAGTGGATGGGACAAGGCGGTGTGGCCGTGCAGGCAGGAAGGCAGCCTGCCCCACCTCTGCCTCTGACCCCACCCCACTAGGGCATCCCATTTCTGACTGGCTGAGTTTCGGAGGAGCAGTCAAGGCAGAACCCTGGTGCCCACACCTGCCTCTTGCGCTGGGTGTTGCTTCCTCTGCCCCGGGGCTGGAGTGACTTCCTAGCTGAGTCCCCCTCTCACTTTCTGCCTAGGTGGCTGATGGGACCCACTGCAGTTACCCGTGAAGCTGCTGAAGGTGTTAAATGTGTTCCCGTGTGTGATGTTGGCCGGTGCGGCAGCCCAGATGGGACATCCTCTTCTGCTCTGTTGTGGGGGTGTTTTGGTGGGACGTGCTCCCTAAACTGCACAGGGCCCAGCCTGCGGGAGGGGCTGACTCGGGGGACTTTCTGGCCCAGCCTCTGAGTTTCAAGATCGGGAGACTGATGCCCAGAGAGGGGCCACTGGGTGCCCAGGGCCCTCGTCGTCCACCTCCCTGCCTCACCTGGGGACCGGCCAGGCCCCTGACTGCGTGTGCCATTGCTTCCCCGAGACCCTGACTTAGCCCAAGCCCAGGGGCCCAGGTCTCCCCACAGGTTCCAAGCCTGTTATTTTCATCTGAAAGTTATAAGAAGGCAGCTGCGGGTGAGATACATTTAACATGAAGTTGTATCTTGTGGTCAGTGCTTTCTGTCAAAACATTTTGCCTCGCTGAGCTGGGCTGGGGAAAGGGGCCAGGGAAGCCGCGTTTCTCCAGCTGGAACTCACAGTGGGAGCTGGCTGTTGACTAAGAAGGCAGGAAGAAGGCAGGGCTGGCCTCTGATCCCCCTTCTCCCATCTCTGCCCCTTGGGCCTAGCCTCCATACTCAGCTGGGGACAGCATCCCCTGCTGCCAGAGCTGACTGGGACCTTGTCCAGCCTCACAGCTTCCTGAGGCTTCACGTCAACTCTGGGCTGACAACCAAGCTCCTCCCCACCTTAGTCCCCCGGCCCCTCACCCTCCTCTCAAGAGCCCGCGAGGGCGGCACAAGTGAAACGTCCAAGGTGCAGAGTTTAAGAAGGTGCCCACACAGGCATGTTGGGTGCAGGGCTGGGCCTGGCAGTGAGGCTCTCCCCAAACTTTGTGCACCCCGGGTCCTGGCCCTGCTCTCAGCCCCTTCCCGCAGCAGCCACCTTGGACCTCCTCCTTCCCCAGCCTGCCTTCCTTCCCCATCACCTGGCGCTCCCCTACACTCCTCCCTGTCCCCCTGGCCAGTCCTCTCACCCGCCCCTCCTTCCCCAGATTCCACAGCCCCCCAGGGGCTGGTCCCCCCTCCCATTCCTCCCGTTCCTTGTTGTGTCTGCCAACCCCAGACAGTGAGCTCTGAGGGCCAGGCCTAGCACAGAACCTGACACCTGGGGGGTGCTCAGTGAGCATGCTTGAGGGGTGGCAGCTGAACTTTTGTTTGTGGGTAATTAGGAGCAGACAGTAGGGTCACCTGGACCTTCTCAGTTCCTGCAGCAACAGGGATTCAGAGGCGGGGAGTGTGCACATGCGCTGAGGACACAGGGGAGGTGGACACGGTCACTGCCTTCCTGTGGTCACCGACCAACCCAAGGCAGCCCATAATGATCAGGTGGGGAGGTTGCCACGGACAAAGTGCCTGGGCCCAGAGAGGGGAGACCTGTCCTCCTGGCCGGCTTCATGGAAGAAGTGACGTGTGAGCAGGCCCTGTAGGATGATAGGAGTTGGCCTGTGGAGCTGGCAGGGTGGGAGTTCTTGGTGAGAACAGTGAATGTCAGTATCAGGCATCTTCTGGGAGCGGAGGGAAGTGCTCTGAGGCTGGGGATTAGGAGACGGGTGTGGAGGGAGGGAGGGAAATAAAGCTAAAGGGATGGACTGAGATGCAATCGGCTGGGCCATGGGCTTTGAACCTGATCTCAGTAGCAGTGGGGAGCCATGGAGAGTTTTACACAGAGGGCATCTGTGTCCCTTCAGCTCCCATTCTGCAGCACCCAGCCCAGAGCTGGGAATCTGTGCCGTGGTCAGATCCAAATTTGTGTTAGAAATTCTGAGTATCCTCGTCCGGGGCACACCCCTAGTTTTCCTCTCTACGTTCAAGTTTTCACCTCTTCAATTCCAACCACAGGGCAAGAGACGTCTTGTTTTTCATTGTCTTTGTACAAGTCTCCACTTAGTCTGGGAAATCAGAAAAAAGAGAAAGTGTTTCTGTTCTGGGCCCTCCCTGGGGAGTGAAGGGAATTTTATGGGGAGGGGAGATGCTTTGATAACCCAAACATTTTGCAGAGAACCCAAACATGGGAGAGGAATTCCTCCAGGCCCGACAGACCCCACACGTGCTGAGCACTGCCTTCCCAGGACGCCTTTTCTTTCTCTCTGGGCGGGCCTCACCCTGCCCCGCCTCTTGCTCTGGCCCGAGGCCTCATCTTTCGGGGCACCCGAGGACGGCCAGTTCAGGAGGCAGCTGCAGTCTTGCTGGAGGTGGGCTGGGGTGGTTTTCCAGGGCTGTTCACTGGCAGCTCCCATCCCTCCATGCACACAGCCCCTTCAGGCTTTCTGAGCTCACCCACTGCTCTCAAGAATGGCATTTGGCCCATTTTACCTTCCAGGAGGTTGAAGCTCAAGGAGGTTGAAAGACTTGCTCAGGCTCCCGGCTGGGGGGTGTGGCGTGGCGACTGGAACAGGCCCAAGAGGCTTAGATCCTCTGCTGCAAGGAGGGATGCCTGGCATGGAGTGCCGGTGCGGGGGTGAGGCCTGGAGACCCACGCTGGCTTGGCAGGGCCTACCGGTGACCTGAGCTGCCAGGGTTAGGGCACAGACCCAGCTCGTGTCTCAGCTCTGCCCCCTCCTGGCCGGGGCTCTGCATGCGCCTGAGTCTGTCCTTTGTGACTTGGGGGATGATGGTAAGGTGACTTCCTGTCACCATAAGCGCTGTGTGCAGGGGCTCACTTGCCCTCCTGGAGTGTCAGGTGACAATTGCCAGCTTCCGCATCCCCATGTGTGCTGTGATTTGAGGGTGCTGGAAGGAAGGAGGGCACTGATAGCTGAGGCCCCACTGCCCCTGCCCTGCGTCCTGGTCGATTGCTCATGGTGGAGATGGCCCCTACTCTCCCTCACTGGGGTTTCAGAGAGCCGTCTGCTCTGCTGAAGGGAGGAGAAGCATCCAGCGGGCAGCTTGGGGATGCTGCTGGCTTCTGGGTGGCGGTGTCCCCCAGTGGAGAGCTCTGAGTCTGCGACTGCTGTCCTCCTTCCCAGAGACCCCCAACTCCCCGGAGGCCCTTGGCCCGGGCTGAGATCAATGTGAACAGATGGATGAAGGACTCTTGTCTCCAAGGATGGGGTTTCTAGGGTCACAGGACCTCCTCTTCGCATCTTGGTGGAAGTGCCAGTAGCACCTTGGGTGAGCCGTGCCCAGACGCAATCCCTGAGCAGCATGGGTGGCAGGCTCCAGAGGCTATTGGAGTTGGCACTTTGGGCTCAGGGCCCAGTTGGCAGAGGATGTGTCCCCATGGAGCTGGGAACAGAAGGCCCTGGGTCTGAGTCCAGGTTCCATGAGATCATGGACTTGTCCCTGAGCTGCCCTGAGCCCCAAGTTCTCATCTGAGAGTGGGAGCCATGGCTCTCCTTTCAGCGTGGTGGTGAGGATTGATTGAGCTGACTTACATCAGAGTGCTGGGAATCACACACAATTGTGGCTGAGAAGAGAGAGGCTGGCTTTTTGTGCCGAGGTCCAGTTCTCCGTGTCAGAGTCCATGTCATGACCCACTCCCATCTGGAGCCTCACCGAGGGCAGATGTTTAGTCTAGAATTGCAGAAGGTGGGGCTGGAAGGGATTTTAGAGTGAATCCGTTCATTGATCCCTGCGTTCATTTACTCTTGACGCTTAATCAAACACCTACTGTGTGCGGGGCCTTATGGGGAGACCTGACGGGGAGGGATGTGTCCCAGCCCACCTGCAACGTGCGGTCTGCTGACCGAGAGAAGCACTCTGCAAATAATGGCATGGGTGGTTGTCAGGGGGCAGGAGTGGTCAGGCTTCATGCCGGGAGAAGGTGCCGGCACTGGATCAGGAGGCCTTCCTGAGCAGGCGACCTTTACACTCATACTTAGTGGAAGTTCAGGCAGAGGTCGGGGAGAGTTCCAGGTAGCAGGGAGCACAGGTGCACCGGCCCTGAGGGCAGTGGAGACCTGGCTTGTTGGAGGAGCTGGCAGGAGGTCAGGTGGCTGACAAGACAAGGCTGGTGGTAGTAGGCCATGTGGGCCTTGCAGCCACGGCCAGAGGGTTGGATGTTGAAGATGGTGGGAAGCCAGGGAGAGCTCTACACCCGCATGCTGGGGCAGCATTGCTCCCTGGCTGCAGAGTCTAACGGAAGACAAGGAATCCCAGCCGCCCTTAGTCAATGCGTGCAGTGAAGTTCTTACTCCCTACCAGGGTTTGTCTGGCCACCTGTGAGCCGGCCCTGTGCCTTCCACCTGCACCTTCCCCCTGTCACTCCCAGCTCCTGAGAGCTTCCAGAGCAAGCCTGCCACCCACACATGCTCCCACATGCTGCCCCCTTGCTGGAAACACCCAGCCCTGCCCTGCAAGCCCAGGGTTCCTCTGCGGACCTGCTGCCCTCTCTGTGGTCCCCACAGATGCCCTAACCCTACTGCTGCATCCCCATCACCTGGGCATTGTGTACCTGCTGGGTTTTGAGCTCTATAGTGACAGCATCAGGTCTGGCACCTAGAAGATGTTGGCTGGCTGGCTGGCTGGATGTTGGATGGATGGATGGATGGATGGATGGATGGATGTCGGTTGCATGGATGGATGTTGGTTGGATGGATGGATGGATGGATGTTGGATGGATGTTGGATGTTGGATGGATGTTGGTTGGATGGATGGATGGATGGATGTCGGTTGGATGGAAGGATGGATAGATGGATGGATGGATGGATGTCGGTTGGATGGAAGGATGGATGGATGGATGGATGTTGGATGGATGGATGGATGGATGTTGGTTGGATGGAAGGATGGCTGTATGGATGGATGTCAGTTGGATGGATGGATGGATGGATGTTGGTTGGATGGAAGGATGGATGGATGGATGTCAGTTGGATGGATGGATGGATGGATGTCGGTTGGATGGAAGGATGGATGGACGGATGGATGTCGGTTGGATGGAAGGATGGATGGATGGATGGATGTTGGTTGGATGGAAGGATGGATGGATGGATGGATGTTGGTTGGATGGATGGATGGATGTCGGTTGGATGGAAGGATGGATGGACGGATGGATGTCGGTTGGATGGATGGATGGATGGATGTCGGTTGCATGGATGGATGTTGGTTGGATGGATGGATGGATGGATATTGGATGGATGGATGGATGGATGTCGGTTGGATGGAAGGATGGCTGTATGGATGGATGTCGGTTGGATGGAAGGATGGATGGATGGATGGATGTTGGATGGATGGATGGATGGATGGATGTCGGTTGGATGGAAGGATGGCTGGATGGATGGATGTCGGTTGGATGGATGGATGGATGTCGGTTGGATGGATGGATGGATGGATGAATGGATGTCAGTTGGATGGATGGATGGATGTCGGTTGGATGGAAGGATGGATGGATGGATGTTGGTTGGATGGATGGATGGATGGATGTCGGTTGGATGGAAGGATGGATGTATGGATGGATGGATGAATGGCCTGCCAGGCTGCCTACCCAACGCCGAACAGAGCCCATAGATGAAGAGGTCATCTGTCCCTGTCTCTCTGTATTGGTGGGCAAACTGAGGCCCAGAGGCACCCAGCAGGGCCAGCCAAGGTGGGGCTGGCTAAGGGGTTCTGGGACTCTTGATACAGTGCTCTTTCTGTTCAGTCTCCTGCCCTCCCCAGCTTCGCCCACACCCCTGTCCCCATCCCTCAGCTAGGGCATAAAATGTTAATGCTCTCATTTATTCTTTAAAGATTAATTTAAAAGTATTTTATGTGGTGCCTCCATCACAGTTGGAAACCATTTAATTAATCCCAAGTGGCAGGACACCAGACAGCTTCCATAATTGTTATAATTCCTCTGGCCCAGAGGCCTGTTTCAAAGCTGTTGCTCCTGGGCCTCGAAGGCTCTGTGGACAGCAGTACTGTGGAAGGCACGTGGTCGTGCTGGGGCCGTGAAGCCATACCCGCACCAGGGAGCTGTTGGTCTTTACAGTAAACCCCAGGATACCCAGCAACCCCCTGACACACTTCTGGCAGGGCAGAGCCTGCCAGGGGAACTGCACCTCTTGGCCAAGACGGACTCTTCCATTCTGCCTGGAAATTCACACAGATGGGGTATCACCTGCCATTTCACCGTGGCCTGGATATGAACTGTGGCCCGTGAGGGTGGGGACAGGAGGGCTGTTTTCCTAATAGAGAAAATCAGCCCATGGAGCGCTGCCCTTTTTCTCACCCCTCCGTGTGCACAGCTACTCTTGTGTAGGAACCAAGGCTTTCTCTTTGAGAAGTGGCCATCTGTGGGACAGGAGGCACCAGTAGGAGTGACAAGACAGCTTGATCCAAGGATGTGCACAGGAAGGAGGACTCCTGACTGCAGTGCAACAGCTGGTGTAGGAAAGTTGTATGAGTCAGCCACAGCTGTGTAACAAAGTACTGCGGGCAGTTCTGGAGGCCAGAAGCCTGAGATCGAGGTGCCTGCAAGGTTGGCTGGGTTCATCTGCAGCTGGGTGGGGGCATCTGTCCCAGGCCGCTCTGCAACTTCTGGGGGCTGCTGGCCATCCTTGGCATGCATGGCCTGTAGATGCCCCACCCTGGTCTCTGCCTGCATCTTCACACGGTGTTCTCCCGGACAGCATCTCTGTGGCCATTTTTGTAAGGACACCCAGTCATATTGGGCTCACCAAATGACCTCATTTTACCTTGATCCCTTCTGTAAAGGCCCTATCTCCAAATAAGGGCACATTCGTAGGTCCTGGGGGTTAGGACTTCAACATAGGAATTTTGGGGAGCACAGTTCAACCCATAAGAGGGAGAAAGTGAAGAACCAGCTCAGACGCGTTCATATTTGCAAATCCTGGGTTTGGGAAGTCCTGGGAGGAGCATCTCCTAAAGGGGAGGGTCTCCAGGAAGATGTCAAGGGAGAAGGCCCCAACCCAGGCTCTGCCAAGCAGCAGCTGCCATGCATCAGGGCTGCTTTCCATGAGGACTTGCCACACTTTACAGACGAGGACCTTGAGGCGAGGAGAGGTTGGGGGCTTTTCCGGGGTCAGAGATGCTGATAATTAGGAGGCCACGTATGAAGGGCCTATGGGGCACTGGCCCAGGTGCTGGGGCTGCCAGGCCACATGTTCAGGACCCAGAAGGGCTCACAAGATGAGTGTCCTTACCTTCATCCTACACAGGTTGACAATGAGGCTGGGAGAGGTGGATTTGAAAGGCCCGAGGCCCCACAGTTAGTAAGAGGCTGAGCCAGCACCACAACCCAGGCCTGTACGACCCTCACACTCCGCTGACCATGGCCCTGCCCCATGTGATGGAGTGTGGCCATGCCATTGCGCACAGGGGGGCAGGGAGGCTGGGTAGGAGCTGGGACTGAGGGTGTCAGGATGTGAGATGTTTGCTGCTAAAACCAAGACAGTCCAGGCAGACAGGGATGGCTGGTCACCATAGCGGGGCAGAGCCTCTGCATGTCCTGGCGTTTTGTGGAGGGCAGCCCGGATCCTGGCCAGCGCCTACCCTGGAAGGTGCCAGCTTCCTCTGGGAAAGGCGCCCCCCAGGTGGCTTCTGTGAATCAGCTCAGGCTGCCTGCCACAGTCTCCTCCAGGCCCGTCCCTCACTGCTGGGTCTGAAACAGCCTCTTTCTGAGGAAATGGCTTTGAATACTCCTCTGCACTCTTGCACGTGAGCACGCTTGCACACCTCTGGGTGGAAACTCCCTGAGCTCCAGCTGCAGGCCCCACTTGCAGCTAGAAGGCAAGACCGAGGAAAAGAGAAGCTGTCAGTCAAGGGGAAACACGGGGCACCAGGGGGCATTTAGCGACGCCCCCTATTCCCATCCTGCGCTTGGGACCCATTGAGAAATAAGACGCACAAGCCAAACGTTAGAGATCAAAGGTCGGCTTTACTATTGGCAAGGGTGGCTCTAGGTCTGCAGCCAGGAGGAATTGCTCCTCCCTCATCCCTGAGCCCCATCACTGGCCAGGCTGGACAATTGCACCCATCCCTGCTGCATGGCCAGAGCAGCTGGAACAAACCCTGCCTGCAGGCCACAGCATGAGCAGCAAAGGAAGCGTGAGGAGTGAGCAGGAAGCATGCCACGTCTCAGAAAGGAAAATACAGATGTGCACGGTGGGGAGGATGGTCTTGTTGACTGCAGCGTCTCAGTCCTTGGCTGTAGGTCTGGCCCGAGGTCTGCGTGCAGGAAATGTTGGCGGATGGAAGCATATCAGTGGTGTGGAGTAGACCCTGGGAATATCTGTGGGGAGCTGGTGAACCTTCTGCTCACGCTGCTCTGTTCCAGCCCCTGGGCCTTTGCACATGCTGTTCTTTCTCTCTTGGGTGCCCTTCTGCCTTGGCCTGTTCAAGGCCCAGCTCTAAGCTCCTCCTCCAGAAAGCCTTCCTAGTCCTGCAAATGGAGCGATCCTCCCAGCCCTGAACCCTGCGGGGCTTTGTCCCTCTCCTCGTCTTGTGTTGGCTGTTTGTGGCCAGGTTTGGCCTTCCTGACTGGATTCTGAGCTTTCTTTGCTCATTTTCTCTCTACTCTTCAGGCTGTAAGAGGCCTGGCAGCAGGAGGTGCCCATGCTGCCTGGATGAACAAGGGACCAGGAACTGTTTTCTGAAGTGTGAGGCCAGAGGGCTCTGTGATGACCCAGCCACCATTTCCTGAGGTTCCATGCAGGGCCAGGGACCACATGTGCATGACATCATTCAATCTCCCAGGCAGCTTTTCTTCTTTATTGACATGAAATTCACACAGCATACAATCGATCATTTTGAAGTGTGGCTTCAGTGGTATTCAGTGCATTCACAGTGTGTGCAGTCACCACCTCAGCCTGGTCTAAAGCATTTTCATCTCCCCAAAAGGAAACTCCAAACCCATTAGGCACTTCCCATTTCTCCTCCTTCTAGTCCCTGGCAGCCACCAAGCTGCTTTCTGTCTCTACGGGTTTGCCTGTTCTAGATATTTTATGTTGATAGAATCATATATGATGTGGTCTTTTGCTTCTGCCTTCCTTTACAAAGCACAATATTTTCAAGGTCCAGTCACGTCATACCATGTGTCAATACCCCATTCCTTTTTCATGGCTGAGTAATATTCCGTGGTGTGAATAAACCACATTTTGTGTATTCCTTCATTTGTTGATGAACAATTGTGTTGTCCATCTCGGGTATTTGGGGAAGGCCTCACCCATTCAAGGACTGAGTGCCCACTGGGTGCCAGGCTATTCTAGTGCTGGGAACAAGGGGCTGCAGTTCCTAAGGGCCAGTGACAGTGATGTGGACATGGGTCTGCCTCCTCCCCTGAGCTACTCACTGTGTCCTGACACTGTTGGCAGAGGGCTGCCTCTGACGTTGCCCCGGGCCCTGTGCCTGGAAGAGCCTGTGCTGGGTTTGTTGCTGCTGCCGCCATCTTGCCCTTCTTAATCATTTCTGAATGATTCCATTCATTTCATTTGGCATTTAGCCTTGCAGATTCCACAGCCGGCCCTGGTGAATCCGAGGGGGAAGCATGCCCTCCTACCTTTCTTCTTTCTTTATTCAGGGCTGGAGGGGCCTCTGGGGGCTGTCTTGTGGGCCAAGATGTGTCCTTTCACCCTTGGAGGTGCGGCGTGAAAGGGAGGTGGAGGCAAACCTTGCAGGGACCTTGGGGCCCGGCCTGCTTGCACCCCCTAGCTAAACACAGGGAAGAAGCCCTGCAAAGCTTCCAGCAGCCCTCCCTTCAGGACTTCCGAGGCCAGGGTAATGGTGTGTCCCCTATAAAGTTTCATGTAAAATAATCTGCCTTAAAGAATGGCCTGAGAGGGGTAATTGGCCGCTGGCGTGGGCAGTAATTATAATGGTTGTTAACCCGCAGAGCTGTGAGCAGGCAGATGGGACTAATTTGATCTCTTCTGTTGTAAATTTCAGTTGTCAAGGTGGAAGGAAGCAGTCATTACCTTGAAGGTGGTGATGCCTGCTTCCCTGGGTGCTGGCCAAGGTCTCTGTCCTGGCTGTGTGGCCTTCAGAGGTACACGGAACTGAGGGACATAGGGTGGCTGCAGACAGGCCTGGGAAAGGGAGGGTGGAGAAGGGGACGGAGCAACGTTGACGTAGTCCCCGACCCTGTGGGCCCTGAGTAGTTTGTGATCCTCTGCCTATGTTCTTCCGGTCACGGCAACAGGGGCATTAGGAGGGCAGACGTCCTGGTCCTCCTGTCTGCAACATTGGCAAACGTGCCAGTCGCTCTCAGACATGAGGTGGGCTGGTTGGCAGCATGGGCTTCAGGGAGTCACAAGGGCCCATACCACATCGTCACTGGGGCCTCCTGCATTTGGGTGTCATGCCAAAGTGAAGGCCTGGGACGTTGGAATCAGCTGGGTTTGGGTTCAGCTTCCTGCCTGACCACTCGCTCAGTGAGTGACACTGGGCAAAGCCGATGACATGTCTCAGCCTCAGCTTCTTCACATGTAAGGTCAGCGTCCCTGTCCCCACACTGGAACGGGGCAGGCTTGGTGCAGGTGACATGCACAGCCCCGAGTTCAGCACGGGAAGGGCTTCGATGAGTGGATCTCCCCATCCTGGCACCTGCTCCCTCTGCACAGAGCCTTGGCCTCCATAAGTGCAGGCAGGAAGCTCAGCCACTGAGAGCTCAGGCTCTGGGGCAGATGCCTGGCTTCAGACCCAGTGCAGCTGCTTTCTACCTGGGTGACCCTGCCTGCCTCAGTTTCCCCATCTTGAAAATAGCCCTTAGGAGGTCAAAAGGAAGCACTGTGGCAGATGGGGCCGCCACTAGCACCCACCTAGTGTTGAGTGGGTTGGTACATGGCATAGAATAAGTCCTCAAGATGGGGGCGGCTCTCCACACCCAAAGCACCTGACTTCCTTCTAGCTCTGCTCCACGAGGAAGGTTGACAGGCCCTGTTGGAGGGGAGCCCAAGGCTTCCAGGTTCTGTGAGTGGCCCGAGGCCCTGCAGCTGGGAGGTGGCAGTGCCGGGGGTGCTTCCTGTGCTCCCCTGTAAGGCGTGGCCATGATGCGTGGTTGGGAGGATTAGTTGGCTTCTAGGCCCTGGTACAGATCCAAGTTGCCCCAAGATGTTCTTTCTCCTTGGCCTGCAAGTGAATACTGACACGGGAGGTATGGGGTGGGTGCGGTGTGGACGTGGAACCTGACACCCTGCTCTGCCTACGCACCTAGAGGTGCACGTGTTCTGCTGTCCTTTGACTTAATTAACTATCAGGCAGTGCCATTTGCCCCCGCCATGCCCCCAGTACAGGGCCTGGGATGGAAGGTCTCAGTGGATTGCTCATCTGCTGAGTCCCATGTCATGGAGCCTTCTTTGCAGATGCTGAGCAGTTGTCCAGATGAGGAGGGTCACAGGTCCCCAGGAGCCGGGGCTAGTTTATCCCATGGAGCCTTCCAGAAATGACAGGAAACCAGGCGCCCTGCCTAGCACTCAGGCCTTCACTGCTGGCTGGAAGGGAGATGGGTGGATGGAGGGCCGAGTCTATGTGCTGTTTCCTTGCAGCCTCTGCTCTGCTCCTTCATCACCTGGGTCCACAGAACAGCCCTAGTGAGACCCACTGGAGGGCAATGTGCCCCCATCAGGGGCTGGGAATTCCAGAAGGGGAGTAGGGCAGTGGGGAGTTTTCTTGCATGGGAGAGGACAGGGCAGTTTGAGCAGAGAGTGGACACTGAGGTGAGGGGCAGAAACATGCCTGGGACCAGCCGAGTCCTCCCACACTGGGCCAGGAGGTGAAGAGGAAGCACCGTGCTGGACAGGAAGCCTGGTGAATGGGTTGGTTTTGGGGACTGAGGCCTAAATGGGAAAGCGAATAAACCCCATACTGCACCTCACCCCTGATTCCCCCGTGTACTGACTCACTGTTTATCCTCGAAAACAGCAGGCAACACAGCTGGGAGTCTGCGTGAGGAGCACAGTGGATGGGAGGGGGAGTCTGGAAGCTTTTGGCTGTGCTGTGCAGCTCTGGGGGACACCCAGACCCCAGTCTCATTCTCCAGGCCCCTCCAGTCTGCTTTTGACTCGCAGATGAGCCCTGGGAAGCCTCGGCCTGTTGTCCCTCCTGCTGCTGGCTGGAAGGGTAGGCTGTTTGCCACAAGTTTCCTCCCAGGGACTTGGATGGATTAGAGGGGGAAGGATTTTACCTTGTGATGAAAATGTCACTCGTACTATGCTGGGCCCCAATTTTCAAAGCAAAACTTTGGAGCGGTAGAAGCTTGTTCCAGAGAGCAGAGGCTGTGCTGTTTACATCTTCCCAGTGTCTGCCATGAAATCTTAAAACTTCTTAATGTTGGGGCACAGGACAGACTGAGCAGTGCTGTACTCCTAAGACCAATATTAAGCATAGAAAGTGCACATTGGGTGTGACTTCAGGACAGCTGAAGGACCCTAACTTGTCTGTTTGTTTAGAATCCTTCATGCTGTTGTTGGAAGGGGCTGCAGGAGCTTTACAAATGGTTCCATCAGTTTACAAACGAGGTCATGGTCCTCAGTGAGGGGCAGTAACTTGGGGGTCTCCTGGCTTCCTCTCTAGTGCTCTTCCAGGCTATTTTGATGAAAATAGCTGAGTATGACTCCAGTAATGCTGCTGGCTAGCTGCGTCACTCTAGACAAGCCCTAGGACCTCTCCATAGACAAGTCCTAGGACCTCTCCATAGACAAGTCCTAGGACCTCTCCAAGCCTCCGTTTCCCATCTGTGAGATGCAATGACCTTTAAAACCTTTGATCATAGTATCTCTTTTCTGCTTAAAATCTTCCAGTGATGGCTTAATGCTCTTGGGGTGGAATCCAAGCACATCAGCGAAGCTCAAAAGATCTTTGGCAACCCTTCTGCAGCAGACCCAGTCTTCCTTCCTGCCGCCCTCTCTCCCCAACTCCATGCTCCAGTTTCTGGAGTTCCTCTGTGTCCCCTGTCCTCTCTTTTCTCTGAGTTTTCCCTCCGGTGGGTACCTGCCCTTAGAACACTTTCTTCCTCATCTGCCATCTTGTCTCTGGCCAACTTCTTCTCTTCCTTCATGCTCAGTCTAGCCAAAAGGTCTACCATTTCTGTTGATTTTCTCAAAGAACCAACTCTTGGTTCCATTTATTTTTCTGTATAGTTTTTCTGCCATCTATTTCATTTATTTCTGCTCTGATCTTTGTTATTTCCTTTCTTCTACTTACTCTAGGCTTATTTTTCTTTTTCTAGCTTCTTGAGGTGGAGCTTAGATAATTGATGTTAGGGTTTTCTCCCTTTTTAATACCAGCATTTAAAGCTATAAATTTCCCCCTTTGCACTGCTTTAGCTGCATTATGATATGTTGTGCTTCAGTTTTATTCAGTTTATTTTCTAATTTCCTTAGTGATTTCTTCTTTGAGCCATGGATTATTTGGAAATCTTTTGTTTATTTTTCAAATATTTGAGATTTTCCCAAATTTCTTTCTAATATTGATTTCCAATTTGGCTCCATTATGATCAGAGAACATATTTAGAATGATTCCAACCCTTTAATATTTACCGAGACTTGTTTTACAGCCTAGCATGTGATCTATCCAGGAGAATGTTTTATGTGCACTTGAAAATAATGTGTACTCAACTGTTATTGGGTGGAGTATTTTATAAATGTCAACTAGGTTAAGTCAGTTGATAATGTTGCTCAAGTCAAGAGCTACTGATCTTCCACCTACTTGCACTAATAATTATTGAGAGTAGGACACTGAAATCTTCAACTGCAGATGTAGAATTGTCTTTTCCTTCTTTCAATTCTGTCAGTTTTGCTTCATGTACTTTAGGGCTATGTTGTTAGGTGCATATATATTTGTACTTGTTATATCTTCCTGAAGGATTGATCTTCCTTCTCTTTCTTCAGCCACACTTAAACCAATCTTCCCAGATGTCAGACAATGCTAGTTTCTTCTACCATGAGTTCCCAGGGTGTCTTAATGTCCATGATAACATTCATCAAACCATACTATAATTGCTTGAAAATTTCATGAGATCAGGGAGCATGTCAAGCCTATTTAGCTCTTTATGGTCAGCATTTAACACAAAGACTATACATACATAGTAGTAGGTGCTCTGTAAATATTTGCTGATTGAATGAAGAATAAGGTCATATCTATGAATTATATTAATAATGGTTATTTAAAAAATTTAGTGCTTGAGGATGGCTATGACCCAGCCCACCTAGGTATCATATCAGGATTTCTGAACATAATTGAGTTGGGACAATGCCTTTGCCCAAGGGAAGCTGTCAGGCAGCTCCTTCAAGCCTTTGTGTTTGGGACCACACAGGGTCACCTGTCTCAGGTGGGGCACCTGTGCCAGTCCTACTTTCTCTTTGGATTGGATCTGGCATTGGCTCATATGTTGTTATTGTCCACCTGTTTCTCTGCAAGCGTTCTCCTTGGCAACCCTGGATCCATTTACGATAGAATTCCCATGGGCCACGCCTCGTGCCGGATGTCAAGGACATATCAGTGAATAAGAATAAAAAGCACCTATTGTGTGCCAGGCATTCTGCTGGGCCCTCTATATGCCTGTTTCAGCCTCGTGATGACCCAGTGAGGCATAGGGACTCCCATAGCTCCTTGCAGACAAAGAACTTGAGTGAGGCCCAGGGAGGTTAAGCAGTTTGTTCAAGATCACACAGCACTTAAGTGGTAGAGCTGAAAAACTCACCTGAGTGGTTCCAAATCCCACGCCTATCTCCACTCCTCCCTTCTCCCCAGAGAGGTGAGGCATGCCATTCTGATCCTGTGGATTTGTGTGGACCCTTTCCTCTGATATTAAAACACCATGTGTTTAAACCACAGTATCTCAAAGGAAAGGGGAAATTTTCTGTAGTTAGTACATTTTAAGGCAAATTAACCTTGATAACATCTTTAATGTCATGTATTAGACTATTTTCCCTTAGTAATGCATTACAACTGTCAGGCCCGATATGATCGCACAATTAATGAGATTACACATGATGTAAATTTCAATTCATTATTACAATGTCTGCACTAATAGACTTGCGATTAATACCCACAAACCATGCTAGTTCAAAAGGACAACTTTTCGTGAATCACATGAAATGAACAGGCACAGGCAACCACAATTTTGATGAACAGAAGTGAGAATGATTTCTGAGGATGATCTTGTCTAATGATTTACTAAGATTAGCAATAAAGATAGAGTTAATTAAGAGAGTCCCTCGTGTCAGGCCAAGGAGCCGGAGGAGCAGATGTGAGACACGTCATCTTGTGAATTTCTCCCTGGGTCAGCCTTTTGGAATTCCTGGGGAAATTACTCACCATTAACTCTATGTCCTTCAGGCACTTCATTCTTCCAGCTTTCTCACAAGGATTATGAAATTAGAGTTCAGTCAGAGAAAGCATATTGTGCGAGGAAACTGTTCTGTGAACTTGAAGAATAATAAAAACAACTCTGATTTCTTGAGGGCTTATGCTGTGTCGGACACCGCTCTTAGAGGCTCTTTCTTGTGGCATGCATTTGTTCACCTGCTCCCCCACAATGGCCCCACTACTGTCATCAGCCTCCACTTTATAGATGATGAAACTGAGGTTTGAGGATGCTAAGTGCCCTGGCTAAGACCATGTGGCTCATTAGGAACAAATTTCAATCTTGTGTTGTTGTTTTTTGTATTTTGAGACGGAGTTTCACTCTTGTTGTCCAGGCTGGAGTGCAGTGGCGCAATCTCGGCTCACTACAACCTCTGCCTCCGGGGTTCAAGAGATTCTCCTGCCTCAGCCTCCAGAGTAGCTGGGTTTACAGGGGCGCACCACCATGTCTGGCTAATTTTTTGTATTTTTGGTAGAGATGGGGTTTCACCATGTTGGCCAGGCTGGTCTTGAACTCCTGACCTCAGGTGATCCACCCACGTCAGTCTCCCAAAGTGCAGGGATTACAGGCATGAGCCACTGCACCAGGCCGAATCTTGTGTTTTTAATGGCTGTGTTTTCTACTGTTTTGCTGTCGGAAAGCGACCCATCATATGAGCGGCCTCACTTTGTTGGAAACACATTTGGAACATGATAGCAGCATTCTCCTTCGTTATAGACAGAAAAGACGGAGACACCCCTTCCCCCCTCTGGGTTCCATACACTTATTTGACATTGATTGATGGCTACCAAGGGGGAATTCAACTTAATTGCACACCTACCTCTTATGCCAGTCACTGAGCTTGGTGCTTGCAGTATGTTAGCATACTTCATCATTGCACAAGGTTTGGAGTGGGCGCTGTGTCTACGAGGAAGCTGGGGACCAGGGGCAGCATGGCTGGTGCTGGAACTCCAGTCTGTCTCATTGCAACACTCATGCCCTGTCCACCCCTGCCGTGGGGAGCAGAGGGCCCCTCTGCCCCAGTGATGATTCTGGACGGCTGCAGGTCAGTCCTGCAGGTGTCTCAGCATTCTCATTGTAAATATCTTGCTGAGTCAAGGTGTGGGGTCTTCTGCGGGCTGCCACTGGCCCCATGCCGCTGGAGCACAGGGCCAGTGGGGTGGGTGTGGGCGGGGTGTCCTGCGCCAGGCTGCCTAGACTTTATCCCCAGGCCCTGGGGAGGCCCTAGACTTTGTCCCCAGGCCCTGGGGAGGCCCAGGAGGTCACAGGGTCATGGGGCAGGGGGCTGGGTGAGCTGGGGGCTGGGTGATGTGGTAGAAAGAGCAGTCAAGCAGAGTCAGGAGATGGGCTCCCCTGCCTACCGTGCTCTGGCATGTCCTTGGCCACCCAGTGAGGGCTTGGACAAAGTGAGCAGACCTCAAGCCAGATGGACGTGAGGCTCACCCAGTGGGTGGCTTTTGGGCCACACCAGCGCCCAGGTGCTGTGGAGGTCCAGGCCTGGCCTTTTGTTGGCATTCCTCACTGGGTTTCAGTGCATGGGCCGGAGAACTGTTGGACTGGGCGCTCTGTTGTTTCTTTACAGCTCAGCTGTGAACTTCACTCTAACTGGACATAACGCCCCTAGAGCTGCATCTCCAAACAAGGGATGAAACAACTCTCCCAAGTGTTTGGTGTTCCGAGCAGACGCTGATCTGCTGTTCTCCTGTTTTTCCCACCACTGGACAATTTCAGTCCCCAGGAATCAGTTAGGATTCTGTTTTACCCCTGGCCCCAGTTGTCACCAAGATATATCTGGGACATTCAAAAAAAGAGCCATGAACGAAAAGTAGTGTCCAATGCTAGCCAAAGTCTGGTGAAAAGGGTATTTTCATGCATTTTTCTGCCAGTGTTGTAAATGGACACGACTCTTGTTTTAAAAAGCACAACCCACCCCATGGCTGCGGAACCCACTCTGTGCGAATTTCCCTGAAGGGAATCTGTCCTTCCAAACCAGGAAAGCACTCCCCACATGCAGGTGTTTGCAGCAATGTTATTTACAGCATCCACAATTAGGAGACAATGTCAGCGTTCCAGAGTGGGGCTACAGTTCAATTCAGTCAGGCCACCTCCCATTATGAACCATGTTAAATCATCAAATATAATGTTGAAGACCAGTGTGGAACAGAACTTAGCAATACATAGACAGCTGGATCTAGGGAGGGCCTCAGGTGCCCTGCTTAGGAATTTTGACCTTTGATGTCCAAAATCCTGCTAGAGGGGACACTCCCAAAGGGCAGCGTGGCTGGGCCTGCAGCTCCTGGCACCTAGCATGCTGATGGGGTGTGCTGGCTGCTGGGGGGACCCAGTGGATTGGCAGACATGACCCTGAAGGCCAGGACTCCCGGCAGGCGGCAGGTCCAGGCAGTCAAGGTGGGAGATGTGCACCTGGGCAGTGACCAGGCCCGTGGGAGGCCTGAGATTTTCACCGATGCCACTTGGCAGTCCTTCTCTTGGGCTTTATTAATTAACATGCTGTTGGCCACACTGCTTTTTTCATTGCCTAGGAGTTCACTGCTATTGATTGCTGATGCCAGCTCCAGCCTCCTTGGAGAGTCTGGCTCACTATGGAGCACACCAGGGCGGGTCCCCTTCATCTGTGTCCACTCTTTGTGGCTGCTTGGGACACAGGGGCCCATGCAACTTCATCTTCTCTTCCCTGTGCTGCTGTCTAGGGTTAGGGCAAGGGAAGAAATGCGCTCCCTGGGGCACATGTGGTCAGGGTGGGGCTGTCGAAAGCTGGTGTTTACAAATCAGGCTGCCCATATTGTCCCACTGTGCTCACGGCTACCAGGCTTGCTCTGCTCCACGGACCAGGCTGCAAGGGTGATCAACACAGGCTACACGCCCCTCCACTTAGCCCCTCAGCCCCTTGCCCATTGGCTGGTGGAAGCCCCTGGCCCTCTGCTGCCTGAGTCACTGTCACTGCAGTGTAATTGTGAGCGCAGGGACTTCACATCAGCTGTTTACTGGCAAATATTCATAAAGCGGCAGAACAGAGACCTGCCCACAACGGAACCTTGTCACAGCGGGTGTTATAGCTCCCTTCGTGTTCATCACGACCCCTGCCACAGCCTTTCTCCCTCCTCTCCCCACCCCCACGGCTGATACTTGCCTGTTCTCTGCTCTCCTTCCAGCTCTGCTCTGTCTGCCTGACAGGGTCTTCTCCACACTGTCTTCTTCTGTCTGTTCTCATCACATCCTTCTCTCCTTTCTTTCTGTCCTTGGCTTATCTCTGTCCATCTGTCTCTTGTTAAATGGCTTCTGGACAACAGTTCTCTGGTTCAGGCCCTTGCTGACTGAGTGAGCTTTTATAGGGACACCGAAGAGGGGACAGTTCATGCTCCTCTGAAAAATCAGAGGCCCTTGTCCCTCTTCCTATCCCTTCCTCTCCCTCTCTTCCATCCATCCATCCATCCATCTTCTACCCATCCATCTTCCCATCTATTCCTCTCTCTCTCCCCAATCCATGCACTCATCCACCCACCCATTTATCATCCATCCATCGTATCCATCACCCATCCATTCATCCATCATCTACCCATTCACCCATCTACCCCACCCATCAATCCATTCATCCCCCATCCATTCACCCACTTGTCCACCCAACTATCTACTGTCCATCTACCTACTCAGCCACTAATCTATCCATTCAATCACCCGTCTATTTACCTACTCCCTCACCTGTCCATCTATCATCCATCCACCACTTACCCATCCACCCCTTAATCCATTAATCCATTTATCTACTCGTCCACCCACCCAATACTTGCTCTGTATATGTGCTGGGATGCAGTGATGGACAAGTCAGGTGGGGTTAGTTGCTTCTTCTGGGCTCACAGAAGCCTCTGTGTATCCATCTTTCAGAATTTTCATCCCTCTAAATTGTGAAGTGTTCTCTGCAGCTCTGCCTCCCTCATGGGATTGTGAAAGCTTCCAGAGCTTGGGCTGTGTCTTCTTTATCTCTCAGTGCTAAGAACTGAGGTGCCTGGCGTATTGTAGGTTTCCAACACATTCAAGTTTGAATGAATGAATGAATGAGGCAATGACCTAGTCCAGTCATTCAGTTTTACAATGAGGACATGAGCTCAGAGGTGTGTGGGCCAGTGCTACACGGTGGCTTTGGGCAGTGCTGGGACTCACCCCAATCTCCTGGATGCCATTTTGGAGCTTACCCCTGCATCTTGCTGTCTCTCAAATTGTGAGCTGGGGTTGGGTGTGTGTTGCAGGAGGTCTTTCTTGGGCTTAGTCCTGGCAGAGAAAGCCAGTGGGCTGAGCTCTTAGCAGGTGTCTAGTGGGCTCTGGAGCTGGGAGTGGAAGGCAGCGCTGGGCACATCTGCTTGGGCTCCAGGCTCTGCGTCACATGCTCACTTAGTGAGCTCACTTGGCAGCGTATCCTCAGAGGACACCTCACAGTCTCACGCCTGCTGCAGTTGGAAAGGCAGGAAGGGGAGTCTTTGGAGCTGTCAACAGGGAGGGAGAGGCTGCACATCCTTATGGGCCAGGGACTGTGTGTTTCAGAAAGAAAACTTTGGTGAAGTCACGGCCTGTGTCATCCTGGGGTGCGTATGACTCTGACCCCCATGTAGGTGGCTGAATCTTATAACCACGGTTCCTTGGAACCTCCTAACACCCTGGACAAGGGCAGGGAGAAATCATGATGTACTCTCCTTTCCAGATTAGGAAACAGAGGCTCAGAGAGATGAGGGCTCTTGTTCAACCTGAGGTTGTGTCTGAGGCCCTGTCTCCCTGGTTCTAGAGGTCATCACCCAGCTCTGTGACACAGGGACTGTGCCTGGCAATGGTTCTCACTGGGAGGGGGTAGAGGAGGATGGAGTCAGCCACCAGAGGTGGGGACCAAAATCTAGGGGCCCAGAGAGTGAACTGCCAGCGAGGACAGGGCCATCCCTGCAGAGGTGGTGTTGGAGGTGCCAGTGAGCACTGGCTAAGGCAAAAAAGTGGGGGTGTCTCATGGCAGGTCCCCAGGATGCTGGGACCCAAGTGGGCTGGCAGGGATTCTCCCAGGGCCCAGAGGGAAGTCCACTTCCAGCCTTGGCGCCAAGTGGGACCTGTAGTCAGCTACTAGGAGCTCCTGGTTCCACACTGAACCTAGGATTAGGAGACAGGCACCCAGAGGTGGGAGGTTCAGCCTGGTATGCGGGTTCCTGTGTGAAGGGTATGCAGGGCCTGGTGGTGGGGCTCTGTGATGACGGTCCATGGCCCAGCATGAGGCCTGGCACTTAGTAGATGCTCAGTAAATCACTGTGGACTCTGGAGCAGAAGATGGGTATGAGTGTGTACCTCCAATCTGTTCCCTGGGCCTCCTGCCCTGAGCGTGCTCTCTTTGCTCCAGTGGCACAGGTGAAACGATGGCCCCCGATGGCTTTGGGAAGGCAGCCCTGACTGCTTTATGGCTTTTCTGGGTCGTGTTTGTCAGGGAGCCCAGGGGCTGGCTGGCTAGGGGTGGGGTTGCTGGAACTAGACAGGGGTTTGAGCAGTTTAAGTCCGACCCTTATGTTATTTTAGCAGGACTTTCAGTAATGAATTTTTCATTAGCAGGGAAGCTCAGCACCGGTGAAGGTCTCCTTGGGAAAGCATAATGGTTTCATCAGACAAATATTTAAAACTCAAGGATGCCAATCACAGCTTTCCGGCAAGAAGCCCCTCCCTGTTGCCTACTGGCAGCCCAAGAAGTGTGCACCCCTTTACCTGCACCACCTTTACCCACACCACTTCTCTCTCTCTCTGAAATATAAGAACAGTTCTCGGCACTGGCTTTGTGCCATGTTGCGAGCATGAGTTGAGGTCTCTTTATTCTGTTTTGTTCTCTGCACGGACCCCACCCTGTGGCATTGTAATGACCTTGGAAAGAGTCCCTGGTTTCTGCTTAGCCTGTCCTGGTCCAGCATCCCTCGGGGAAAGGCCAGGGCAGTAGAGAGGGTTAGTAGGAGGACAGGACACACTCACCTCAATGTGAGCCCTGACCTTGGACGTATCCCCCCATGGTAAGGCAAGAGGACCTGCCCAGCGCTGCCTTCCAGCTCCCAGGTCCAGAGCCTGCCAGGTACTCACTGGGGGCTCAGCCCCCTGGCTTTCTCCCCCAAGAAAGACCCCCCACCACCAAATACAGCCAGCCCCAGCTCCCAGTGAAAGAGAGACAGCAAGGTGCAGGGGTAAGCATCAGCGTAGGATTCAGGAGATTGGGGCGAGTCCCAGCCCTACTCAGAGGCTACTGTGCAGCCCCGGCTAAGGCCCACACGTCTCTGAGCTTGTGTCCTCTTTTGGGGTTTCTCTTCATGTCACCTCTGCAAAAGCACCAGAGGCCATCTGGGAGCTTCTGCACACCAAATCGGGGAAGGGCACTAATTAAGTAAGAGAGCTCTGCTAGCGTGGGGTGGAAAAGTGAGAGAGAGAAAGAGAGAGAGAGGAGGGCAGCACAGGGAGCATCTCTGAAACTGGGGGCCTGGTCCCCACAGCACGAGGAGCCCTGGGGCTCTGCACTGAAAATCCGAACCCCATAGTAAGTGAAACCCAGACTTGACATCATTTCTTGGCCACCCCATGGGTGGACTCTTTTACATGATAAGGAAGTTTTATCCATGGTGATATTTAGCACTTCTTATATTTCATAGAATATTAGGTGGCTTTTATCAATATTTTGTTTATCCCAATCTCATCTTTTGTTTCCAAACAATATCAAGTGATAGAAAAGCACATACATACACAGAAAAAAAAAAACACCCCACATTTTATTGACAACACCCAATCTGTTCTGTATGTTGGTCCAGCTAATGATGTGTTGTTCATTTGTTTGCATAATTCTGAATTTGTGGAAGGAACCCTGGGCTCGCTGGGAGGAAACTGGGCCTGAATCACCACTCTGTCCTCACGAGCTGGAGCCCAGGCACCAGCACCAGCGAGAGGGTCCCCTTCACTCTCCCTTCTCCTTCTCTGTCTGATTTTAGCCTAACCCCTCTGTGCCCTTCTGGGTTTATGGCATCCCAGCCCACCCCACCATCGCACAGATCTCTCTGGCTTGAGACAATCTTAGAACCTCTTTAGACAAATACTTCTGATACACAACCTATATTTGTCAGAAGAGGCTAACTGCTACAACAAAAATCCCCCCAAAGTTAATGGCTTATGCTATAAATATTTATTTTTTTTGTTGACGCAGTCAGTCAGAGTGGAGGGTCCCGGTGGGTGGATCTCCTGCAGGTGATGACGCAGGGCCCCAGGTGCCTTCACCGTGTGGCTCTGCCGTCCCCAGGGGCCTCAGAGTCCTTCACTTCTCCTGTGTGGGTCGGAGGGAGAGAGCACGGAGGGCTAAGGAGGTTTGCAACAAGGAGGTGAAAGATTGAGTTGATGGCAGCTTTGGAGCCTAGGGTCTGGGCCCCCAGAGCGCATGAAATCTTGGGTAAATGAGGAAAATATGAACTTGACTTCAGCGGCGCTGGGAAACGCCGTCTCGCTGTGAGCCCGAGGAACAGGAAGTGCCTCTGGAACGCACAGGATTTCTTTGCTTCCAAATGTGCCGTGCTGCTTTTCTGAGTGAGATCCAGGAATCAAGGGCCATGGGGCTTCCTGGCTGATGGCAGGCCCACTGGCAGGAGGCAAAGCTTCCTTGGCTGGGATCCTGCAATGCTCCACCTGCCCTCTGCCCTCCCTTCCTTCCACTCTTCCCTGGGTTTCTCGGCTGCAGCCACTCTGGCCCTCTTTCTGTCCTTTGAGATGTCCACGCTTGTTGCTGCCCCAGGGCCTTTGCACCAGCTGTTTGGAGCATTGTTCCCCATCTTCGCATGGCTGGCTCCTCCCTGCAGGTCTCAATGATCATCTGTCAGAGAGGCTCTTTCTCCTGCCCCCTGGCCCTCAGGGCCACTCACCCAGGACAGGTCCCCCTTCTTAGCTGTATTTGTCTCTGTGGCTTCTCACCACCAGATACAGTATGCATTTTGCTGCCTTATTCGGTTTGTTTTCTGTCTTGGCCCCTGCGTTAGTTTGCCTGGGCTGCTGTAACAGAATATCACAGACTGAGGGCTTCAACAACAGACATATGTTTGGGGGCTGGGAAGTCCAAGGTCAAGGCTCTGGCTGAGTTTCTGGTTTTTGGTGAGGGCTCTTTTCCTGGCTTGCCGATGGCTATCTTCTCACCATATCCTCACATGGCATTGGCTCAGTGTGTGAGCATGGAGAGAGATGGAGAGAGAGAGAGAGATCAATCTCTTCCTCCACTTATGAGGGCACAGATCCACTGTGAGGCCCCCACCCTCGTGACTACTTCTGCACCCACTCACCCCACAAAGCCCTCACCTCCAAATACTGTTACACTGGGGATTAGGATTTCAACATGTGGATTTGGGTCGGGGGATGCAGACATCCAGTCTGCGGCAGCCCCTCTCTGTGCTGTAACATAGGCTTCATAAGTGCAGGCCTGGCTGTCCTGTTCAAAGCCATGTCTTCAGAGCCTTACGGGGCACCTGGCGCCTAGAGACTCTTTGTTGAATGAATGAACACGTTGATGAATGAATGATCCCTGGATCTCTGGAGAGGGCTCCGGGCCTGGCCTGCTGGCTGGGGCCAGGCTTGTCCTGGGGCAACCAGCCAGCCACTTGCTCTGCAGAAACAATGTGCTGAGTGCTTGGCCAGACCTTTTATCTCCCCTTTTCTCATCTCATCCTTCCCAATGAACAGAGCAGAGGAGCCTCACTGTAGAACTGGGGACAGTGGGCTGCAGGGAGGGGCTGGAGCTGGACTTGCACCCTGTCTCCTTCCCTGCTCACTATGGCCTGGGGTCCAGCTGGAGCTCTTGCTGGGCCCAGATGGTGCAGCCACACTTCCTCCTCCACCCGTGACCTTGAGTGTACAGCTCGGGTATCTCCAGCCATGTGTCTCTGATGCCTGTCCCGGGGACTCAGGAGGGACCAGCTCAGCTCTGCCTCCAGCGCTTGACCTTTGTTCCTTTACTTGAAAAAAATCCAATAAAAAATATGAAATATGACCAGATCGACATGACCAGTGGTTCCTAATCCCAGATGTGAGAATTTGGATTTTTCTAATGAAGGTAGAGAGCAGATGACAGACTCGTAGGCACTGGCAGCTTGTCTGAGAGTGTGGGAACGTTGGCCTACAGGTTCCCATGTTGGCAGAGAAGCCTGGCTGCTGGAGCTCTGGAGATGGAGGCGTCTGCTAATGGACTAAGTTTCAGGAGGCGTTGATTACACACTTCACGCGGAAATAATTGCTAATCTTCAACAGTGCTAATTGAGTGATAATTCTGCCCTTTCAAGGTGATTTAACCTGTCAGAGGCCCAGGCTTTTAGGAAGATTACGTGAGATAATACAAGCTCTATTGGGGGAAATGGAGAGAAGTCAAATACCTTTCTTGGTTGAAAGGAGAGGTTTCATTTTGGTGTGATGCCTGCCATAGACTCACCCACTCGGGGCCTGGCTGGGGAGTGAATGCTGGGGTGGGTGGAGGTTTCTCATTTCAATCCCTGAGGGCCTCAGGCCTTCTCCCCATCCTGCCTTGTCTTTGGCGTGGGTGGGGGCTTCTGTGCACACTCCAGTCTGAAAGCAGCAGATTCTGTCTGTCTAAACATGGTTCAAATGAAAAGGAGCAGAGGAACATGGTTCCTTTGGTTTGAGGCCATTTGCAGGTGGGCCTCTGGGGTCTGCACCTCTGTGCATGCTTCCTCCTGAAAATATTTGTGTACCCCCCATTCCCAAGGAGAGGAGTGCACTGGCTCAAGTTTCTAAGAGTGGCTGGAGAGAAAATAATACATCTGGTCTCATGGATGCAGAATCTGTTTTCACAGGAAAGGGCACAGAGAATGAATTTTTCCTAACACCAGTGTAATTTCAGAGCTGCTCAGAGTACATGCCCATAGTGTGGGTGAACAGGCCAGCTGGTTTCACCTGGTTAAGAAGAGGGGCCGCTGATGGACATTTGCGGGGCACCTGCTGCATGCCAGGCACTTGCTTACGTGATCACCGATTCTAACAGTAGCCTCCTAGGCTGCTGTCAGTGATCCCATTAACCTTATTTTATTGATGCAGGAATTGAGGCTCAGAGAGGTTAGCGTTAGTTCCCAAAGTCACACTCCTGAGAGGCTGGCATTCTTGTTATGATGATGATAATTATTCCATTTCACAGAAGAGGAGATTGGGATGCGAGAGTACTGAGCTTGCCAGGCCCACGTGCCAGTGAGCTCCTGTAGCTGGATGCATTCCCGTCCCAGATGGTGACTCACAGTCTAACTTTCAACTCTTGAAGTATTGCGCCTTTGACCCACCATGCATGACTCGTGTCCTCTAAGTAGCGTTTCTATTTGTTAAGTCACAGATGCGGATCTCAATCTGACCATCTGCTGAGTGTGGGGATCACCATGAAAATAGAGAAATTAATTTTTCTAAATACAGTTTTTGGAATATGTTGAGATTTTTTTCATGAGCGATTTTGGGGGAATGTCCCATGGGCAATAGAAAAGACGGTTTATTTTGCTTTAAGTTATAGGTTAGCACTATGTTTTTATTTTTTATGTTTATTTATTTCTTTTAGAGACAGGGTTTCACTCTGTCACCCAGGCTGGAATACAGTGATGTGATCACAGCTCACTGCAGTCTCAAACTCCGGGGCTCAAGTGATCCTTCTACCCAAACCTACTGAATAGCTGGGACTACAGGTGCATACCACAACACTCGGCTAATCAAAAAAATTTTGTGGCCAGGTGCAGTGGCTGTAATCCTAGTACTTCAGGAGGCCGAGGGAGGGGAGTCATCTGAGGTTAGGAGTTCAAGACCAGCCTGGCCAACATGGCAAAACCCTGCCTCTACTAAAAATACAAAAATTAGCCAAGTGTGGTGGTGCATGCCTGTAGTCCCAGCTACTCAGGAGGCTGAGGCAGGAGAATTGCTTGAACCCAGGAGGTGGAGGTTGCAGTGAGCCAAGATGGCGCCACTGCACTCCAGCCTGGGCAACAGAGAGAGACTCTGTTAAACAAACAAACAAATAAACAAAAAAACAAAGTCTTACTCTGTCACCCAGGCTGGTCTCAGACTCCTGACCTCAAGTGATCCTCCCATCTGGGCCTCCCAAAGTGCTGAAATTACAGGCATGAGCCAACGTGCCTGGCCCAAGTAATTTATTTTCAGGAAAAGCCATTCAGGAAATGTGCTCAGGGGAGCTGCTGTTTGTTTAATTGACTTTGTGTAAGCAGAAGCCGTGGCGGGATCTAAAAATCCCTGGGCCGACTTCCTTGTCTGCACCCCGCATCCAGAGGCCCCGTGGAGGTTCCAACGATTCGCTCCCAAGATCCCAGCAGCTGGCAGCCAATGCATTCTGTCTTTGACCTTTGCCTGCTGCTGTTAGAGCATCATTCAGTGAGAGTGAATTTATTTTTCTACTGAATGTATTCCATTCCGTGGCTGTAGGCATTAATGTAGCTGGGATTAAAATCAGGTCAACAGGATTGAAAGTAAATAGCACTTTAACCTGAAGAATACATATGGGCCACTAAGAGGCAGCCCTTCAGATCTCAAGAGGGTGATCTCAAGCAACTGGCACTGCAGGAAGTGGCCCAGGGACAAGTGAGGAGGGCAGCCTGGGGCAAGGGAGGGTTTGCCGCTGCTCTTCACGGGGAAAGGAACCCAACAGTAATAATAATCACAGCAGAGTAGTAGAGGTCACGGTCGCTGTCATTCTGAGAGCTTGCCCGGTAGCAGCCATGCCCTAAAACAATTACATGCATTATTTTAATGACTCCTTATAGTATTTTATTGTTTTAACGAAGGCCCCTGAGGCAGATAATTATCTTTTTAATGTTGCCAACGTTGATTGAATATTAAGCATCATTGATCCGCCTACTCTGTGCCCCACAGAATACCGGGCAGATTTTCTTTCTGCATTCACTTATACAGTCTTCGGAATCATATCATGTTATTGTCAAAGAGGCATTCTTTCCATTTTGCAGATAAAGAAACTGAGACTCAGAGAGGTGAGGTGACATGCCCCAAATTTCACAGCAGGACGGTGGCAGGGAAGGGGTCCCAACCCTGCCTGACACGAAACACTGCTGTTCCTTCTGGGAGGTCCTTTGCCACACCCCAGCAGGTCCTACCTCCCATGACCGGAGCTTAGGCCCCTGTGAGCCATTCCGTCCTGGGATGGCCCTCCCTGAGGCTGTGGCTCTTGCTGCTGCCCCTCTGAGTCCCAGTCCAGGCTCTGTGGCATCCTGCACTGTGCTGCTACTTCCCTAAATACCCTCCCAGTCCCTTCTTTTTTTTTTTTTTTTTTTTTTTTTTTTTTTTTTTTGAGACAGGGTCTCACTCTGTCGCCCAGGCTGGAGTGCAGTGGTATGATTATGGCTCACTGTTGCTTCGACCTTCCAGGCTCAAGCGATCCTTCCACCTCAGCCTCCCGAGTAGCTGGGACTATAGGCACACACCACCATGCTTGGCTAATTTTTGTATTTTTTTAATAGAGACGGGGTTTCACCATGTTGCCAAGGCTGGTCTTGAACTCCTGAGCTCAAGCGATGCTCCTGCCTCTGCCTCCTAAAATGCTGGGATTACAGCCACTGCCCGGCCCGCCCAGTCCCTTCTTCATGCATCTTTTTACTCCTCTTTGGAGGCAGGAGCACAAGTCTTGGCCATGCTGGGTTCGCCCCTGCCTCCTCCTCTGTGGCCCTTGCATCAGGCTTCCCCATCCCCTTGCAACTGGAAGCTCCCTGGAGCTTCTGTGACAGCTATGCAGCTTTGAGGAACCTCTTCTGTTCCTTTCTCCTTAGCGTTTTTATCAAGCTCTGCACGGCAGTCTCCTCCTCCACCACTTCCCTGTCTTCTTCACATAGGCCCTGTCAGTAGCTTCATTATTTAGTGAACAAAATACATAATTTGGACGTAACTTCGTTGTGCCTAATTGTGCCACATAGATGCCAAGTGGATTTTTCAATGATGATTGTGTATGAGACTCCTCGTGGAAATATTGTCAAGGCAATGACTTTGAAAATGAGCCTGTGTCCCTGATGCTGCTTCCCCCATTAATGTCACCCCTTGACAAGAAGGAGAGGGGCAAGGCAGCGAGATCTGATTTGGTGACAGCGCACTCCTTGGAAAGTGAACGCCTACAGCTGTTGCCCAAATTAGCAGCTCCTCCTTGGGAGCACGACTTGGCAGCCCTGGCCTCAGTGCAGCCGCCGGGAGAGAGAGGATCTGGGCTTCTCACGCTGGGCCGCCTGACATGGGCTGGACACCATAATAGCAGCTGCAGGCCCCCTGCCTCTGTTATCATAATCCCTGGGAGTCAGTGATGGTGAATAACACTCTTTTATAATGGGAAAAAATAGAGTCTGCTTGCCTGACTCCAACAGTCCAGCAGGAGACACGCCCACAGTGAGAGAAGGGGTGTGGGGGCCCGGGGAAGGGCTGGGGGACCCCACTGCAGGCAGCTGTAAGGCTTTTATTAAACTGACCTTCACACAGTGGCTAAGGAAGAAAAGAAACACAACGAACGCAGGTGGAATGCTAATGCCGGGCAAGGCTAAAGCAGCCTCCAGGGTCTCCAGGTGCTCGGAGAAGCTTCTGAGTGTGGCCCCGGACAGGCACAGAGCACAGTGAGAAGCGGTGGGGGGGGGAGGACGCGGGGAGGGCGGTGGGGTAGTCCTACCCTAGGAGGGGGCATGCTCACTTCTCTTGGTTTTATGACAGTCTATTCTCATGTTTGAGAGGTGGAGTAAAGTGGTGGGGACAAAGGACAGCAAACTTGGGTCCAGGAAGCGTGGATTTGTCCTTGCCTCTGGGATGGGCTCTGTGATCTTGGTCCAGAGAGATAGAGCATGGAAGGGCCCAGGGAACAGCCTGTGCAAAGGCAGGGGGCTGTGAGAGAACAAGATGGCAAGATGGGATTTGAGGTGGGACAAACTTGTATTCCAAATATCCATACCCGCCAGTCATCCTCTGAATGCCTAAGCCGGGTGACATAAGGATCCCTGGTGTTTTCATAGACGAGCTTCAAGGCTTGCTAAGAAGTGGGCATCCCTACATACTAGAGTCCTTCCACGCCGCATCCTACCTCATCCTCATACCTCTTCCAGGCAGATAATTTTATCTACCTAGTGGATAATCTCAGGCCGTGATCTGAAGCCCTGGAAAAGTTGTTGCCAGCATTTTCTGCTGTATTTGGCTTTTCAAGATGAATCCATTGCTAGGCACTCACTGAGCTGGTATTATGTGCTCAACACCCATCTGGCCATTGGACCAGTGCCCAGGCTACTGGACAAATGTGTTGGTGCTGAAGGCCTAGACCCCAGGAAGAGGGCTCTGCCCCTGGAAAGCTGCGGTTCCAGGGGGAACCTGACCAGGGAGGCTGACTTTGCCTGTGGCAGGGTGAGGGCAGTGCTACCATGACTACCATCACCATCTCCACCATCATTACCACCATCATTACCACCAGCACTATCACCATCATCACCACTAACATCACCACCTCCACCGTCATTACTACTAGGACTATTACCATCATGCCATCACCATCATTACCACCAACACCACCATCATTACTACCATCATCATTATCACCATCATCACCACCACCATCACCAACCACCTCTGCCATCATTCCTACCAGCACTATTACTATCATCATCACCATCACCATCATTACTACCAACATCACCATCACCACCATCATTACTGCAATCATCACCATCATTACCACCACTGCCATCCTACTGCTATCATCATCACCATCACCATAACCATCATTAACATCATCACCACCACCACCATCACTACCGTCATACATCATCATCATCATCACCATCACCACTACCATCACCATCATAACCATCACCGTCACCATAACCATCACCATCAACACTGCCACCACCACTACCACCATTACTACCCTCATCACCACCTTCACCATCACCACCACCACCACCACCATTACTACCATCATCACCACCATCACCATCATTACTACCATTACCATGATCATTATCATCATTACCACCACTACCTTCACTGCCATCATTACTACCATCACCATCAATACTATCACCACCACCACCATCATTACTGTCACCACTATCACCACTGTCATTGCTACCATCACCATCACTGTCACCATAACCATCAACACCATCACTATCATCACTATCATCACCATCATCACCTTTATTACTACCATCATCATTATCACTACCATCACCACCATCATCACCATCACTGCCATCATTACTACCATCACCATCACTATCAATACTATCACCACCACCACCATCATTACTATCACCACTATCACCATCATCATCACCATCACCATCACCAGCACTGTCACCATAACTGTGCATCACCATTATCATCACCATCACCACCATTGTGGTGTATCACCATTACCATCACCGTCACCATAACCATGCCTCACCATCATCATCACCATCACCACCATTGTTACCACCATCATCGTCACCATCACCACCACCACCACATCATCATCATCATTATTGTCATCATCTGTATAATTTGTGAAGCCATATGCACAGGCTGGGGATTAGAATCCAGGTCCAGCCCAGGTCTTGTTGGCAGTAGGTACCCAACCCACCCTGGATAGTCTGAAGTGAACTGAATCCACTCTCAGGCAGCTTTCTTTCCAAGTGGGGAGGTTCTGAGTTGTCTTTGGACAGGGAAATGCACCTGTCTTTTCGGTGACATCTTGCTCTTGGTTCTCTCAATGTGATAAAAAGCAATGTGACTGACATTTTCTCTCTGGGCTGGATCCAGAGTTCTTGCAAATATGACTTGTCAGCAAGGCTGCTATGGGGGTGGCAGTGGGCAGCTGTGGGCTTCGGGGGCTTCAATGGGGTGTACTCCTGAAGGAGGCCTGTTTCTGGGCAGTCTCCTTCTTCCTTGGGGCAATGCTCATGGGTCAGGATGAGGTAAAGGGTCTTGAGGGTGGCACTGTCTCCCTTTGAGAATGATTTTTGTTCATTTCCCTCCACAAAACAGAATGCAAGTCAGGGAGCAAGCTAACATTGGCTTGAGCACTTGGCAGGTGCTAGGAGCTGTTGTGAGGACTTCATGTCACATGAAGTCCAAAGCTATGGGTGTTATCTCCATGTCACAGAAGAGAAAACTTCAGTTCCCAGAGCCCAGTAACCTTGCCTGACATCACAGAGCGCACGGATGACAGAGCCTGTGTTCAAAAAGCATTCATAATGGGGGCACTTGAGCTCCTGCATGTGGCTCAAGGAGCTAGCCTACCTGGGTTCAGGACCTGGCTCTGCCACATCCCAGCTGGGAGCTTCATAACCCTTTGTGTCTCCAGGATCTCATCTGTGGAGTGTAGGTAAGGCTGGCCCCTGCCTCATAGAGTTGCTGACAGGCCCAAATGAGTGGATTCATGTCCAGCGCTGAGCACTGTGGCCAGCCCATCACAAGGGTTCTTAGCATTAGCTATGATTCGTATTGTTAGAGAGCTGAGTGGGTCCAGGCAGTTGGGGCTTTGCCAGCTGTGCTACCAGCAGTGAGAGGCCACGGAGGTGAGCTGATAGGACTGGCATTTTGAAAACATGGCCCTGGCTGCAGCATGGAGGATGGAGGAAGGAGAGGTGGCTGGATTGCTGTCAGCAGAGCTGGAGGGCAGTGCAGGGTGTGTGGGGAGTTCAGGAGGGCGCAAGGTTTGGGGGTCACTTAGGCATGCACGTGGGTGGGGAAGGGGTGTGTGGCGAGGAGGACCCCTAGGATTTTGTTTGGGGCACCAGGAGGGTTGGGGTGCAGGCTGAGATGGGGAGCTGGGACAAGAGCCAGGTCTGGGGTGTCCACCAGAGCTGTCGAGAGTTCATTTTCGTATGTGGGGGTTGTTGCTTTCAAATGTTTTTACAACCCAGAACAATTTTTCAAGAAAGGATCATCAGACAGCACGCTGATGTGTAAAACAGAGACACGTGGGGTCCCTGCCATCAGTGTAGAATAAGAGACACCGCCTGCCTGCCCGCCCAACAGCTGCTGACACTCAAGGTTGGTGCAGACAATGGGCACCCCGGCATGCAGGCTTTGTGCCTGTCGAACCTGGCACACCTGCAATTTATGGTCACTCTTTTTGCCAGGGCTGCGCTAATGATAATAAACAACACGTGTGTCATTTTGCTGAGCCTCCTTGGGAGAGCGAGCCAGGCACCTTCTTTGCAAAATGTCAGATAAACTCACAGCCACCGCCATCTGTCTTGGCAGGGACCAAGGGTGTCATTGCCAGGACTGGGCTGTCCCTGCCCCCTGTGAAAACAAAACAGCACCCAGCAAAACGAGCCCGGGAAGACAGTCAGTATGGGGAGTCCTTGCCAGCTGCAACAAGCGGGATCTCTGTCCCCTGTTTTTATTTGTCACAGTGACATCCGTCAGCGCAGGCACCTCAGTTCTCTGCCAGAGGCAAATGCAGGAGGAGTGCCGGGGTGTGGCGGGGGGGTGGGTGGTGGCACAGGCTCCGCGCACATCCCTGCCACCCTCCTCCTCCTTGGCAGGCCCCGTCATCTCGAAGGTGAGGAAGGAGAGGCTGGGATCCTTCCTTCCTCCCTCTGTTCCCTTTCCTCCCTTCCCTTCCCTTCCTTTCTCTCTCTCACTGCTGCCCCTGCCCCCTTTTTTAAACCTGCGTGGACAGTAGTGGCTCCACCTGGCCTTGCGGCGAGTGCGTGGCGGCTGGAGCTGGAGCAGGGTCGAGTTCCCTGCTCCCCGGCAGCCTTCGGGGGGATCCTGCTCCCCTGGCTCAGCACAGGAGGCGTTTCCATCCCATAGGACAGTCCTCACGGTGGATGCCCCCTTTAGCGTGCCCCTCCCCTCTCTCCCCCAACACTCCTCCAGGCTTCCCCTCCTCCCTCCCTTCCCTCCAGCCTCGCCCCCTCCTCCATCCTCATCAGCCTTGCTAGTTTCTGTCTTTGCACTGGCAGTTCCATCTGCCTGGAACCTCCTCCTCCAGCCTCCCATGCAGCTGCTCCAAGGTCTCAGCTCCTTGTCACCACTTCTGGGAGAACTTCCATGTCCCCTGCCCCGGCACCTCCATGATGTTTGTCACCATCAGATGGCCTGTGTGCTCACCACATGTGTTTCATGTCTACCCCCCAACCCCCAACAGCTTCACAGGGCCAGGGACCTGCCTACTTCCTCCTCAAGTGTGTCCCTGGCTCACAGCTAGGTGCATGGCAGGTTCTCAGGAAGTCGTTGTTGAGTGAAGGCATTCCTTTGCTCCTTTGTTCATTTATTCTGTCAGGTGTACTGAGTGCCTACCCCTGAGAGGCCAGGTCGGAAGGACTTAAATTCAGAGGAGCAATCTTATCAGATGGATGTAGGCTAGTGCAGTGAGCTTCCCAAGCCGGCTGGCCCAGAGGAAGACACCAAGCAGTGGTGGATGTTAGAATAGCCTCTGGGTCTCCTCGGAGTACAAGATCCCCAAAGGGGAGCCCCGTGATGTGGCCCCAGCAATGACATTATCACCTTGGCTGCATTAACAGAAGTATAGGGTCTGTGGCAAGGGAGGTGGTAGTCTCGTACTCGGCAATGACTTGGCCATCCTTGGAACACTGTTCAGGTGAGGTCACACTACTTCACAAGCAGCAGCAACAAACTTGAGTGTGTCCAGAGAATGGTGACCCGGTAAATTCACGTCAAACAGAGTGGGGAAGCACAGGCCGTTTGGACCCTCACAGCCTGGGCTTGAGTTTCTACTCTGCCATTTGCTAGCTGTGTGACCGTGGGTAAGTCACGTAACCTCTCTGAGTCTCCAGTTCCTCCTCTGTAAAGTGGGAATGTGAGCCTGTCAGTGCTGCAGGGTAGTTGTGGGAGCATTAAACAGATGACTTCAGTCGAGGCGGTTCACACAGCAACGGCGCCCGGGATGCAAGAGCTAGAGCTATGGTTGCCAGGGTGCCGGCTCTTCTCGCTCAGGGCTGGGCTGTTCAGGCTGAGCTCTGCATCAGTAGGATTTGCCCCCATGGGGAAGCCCCTGCCAGGCCTGACGCTTGCATACTCAGGAGCCCGTGTTGGCTCCGACTCTCCCTAGGAAATTGCTTATTATGGGTCTGTGAAAGCGTGCATTGAATTCACGCAGTTTATTTTTAAATAAATTCGGGGAAGTGGGCAAACAAAAAGAGACAACTTAAAAGGAATATTCTCCGAGTGTAAAGAAGACTTTGGCAGAGGCCCAAAACCTGACCCCAAATCCCAGCTCAGGAGCACAGGCGGAGACAGCCCCCAGCCCTCCTGCCACCTGGGCCAGTCCAGTGCTGTGTGTCAGCCTGGGGTTTCAGCTCTCCCTCTGAGTGCTTGGGCTTCCCATGCACCTAAGTCCTCAGCGCTGGGCTTCATGGAGACTTAGGGGATTGGAGCACTGCTTAGATACCATAAGCTCCTTTTTTCACAGAGGACTTACCACCCTCACTCCACCCACCCCGTTCACGTGTGGTGGTGAGGCAGGTGGTGGTGCTGGGTTGATGAATGTGCCGGAATCCTGTTCCAAAACCGGGCGGCCATGAAGAGTGGACACAGATGAAGGGGACCCGCCCTGGTGTGCTCTAAAGTGAGCCAGACTCTCCAGGGAGGCTGGAGCTGGCATCAGCAATCCATAGCAGTGAATTCCTAGGCAATGAAAAAAGCAATGTGGCCAAAAGCATGTTAACTAATAAAGCCGGAGAGAAGGGCTGCCAAGTGGCATTGGTGAAAACCTCTCAAGCCCACCCTCCCACGGGCCTGGTCACTGCCCAGGTGCATATCTTCCACCTTGACTGCCCGGACCTGCTGCCTGCCGGGAGTCCTGGCCTTCAGGGTCACGCCTGCCAATCCACTGGGTCCCCCCAGCAGCCAGCGCACCCCATCACCATGCTAGGTGCCAGGAGCTGCAGGCCCAGCCACGCCTCTCTTTAGGGGCTGGTCCTGGTCACAACCCCAGGTGTAACTCCTAGAGAGGCCTGCCCTCATGGAGGGGACCACCTCCCTGGTTCATGGGAGGGGCCAAGACATGTTCCCTGAGTGGCTCAGTCCCTGGAAGCAGTTTTAAGTTTGAAATTGGCCAAGAGTATCATGAAAACGAATGCATAAGTGATGTGGTTTGGCTGTGTCCCCACCCAAATCTCATCTTGAATGGGAACTCCCACAATTCCCAGGTGTCCTGGGAGAAACCCGGTGGGAGGTGATTGAATTATGGGGGCAGGTCTTTCCTGCATTGTTCTCGTGATAGTGAGAGTCTCACGAGATCTGATGGTTTTAAAAACTGGAGTTTCCCTTGCACATGCTCTTCTCTGTGTGCATCATGTGAGCTTTCCGCCATCATGGTGAGGCCTCCCCAGCCATGTGGAACTGTGAGTCCATTAAACCTCTTTCTTAGGCTGGTGTGGTGGCTCACACCTGTAATCTCAGTACTTTGGGAGGTCAAGGTGGGTGGATCACTTGAGGTCAGGAGTTCAAGACCAGCCTGGCTAACATGGTGAAACCCTGTCTCCACTAAAAAATACAAAAAAAATTAGCTGGAAGTGGTGGCGTGCACCTGTAATCCCAGCTAGTTGGGAAGCTGCGGCAGGAGAATTGCTTGAACCTGGGAGGTGGAGGTTGCAGTGATCCAAGATCACACTGCTGCACTCCAGCCTGAGCAACAGAGCCAGACTCTGTCTGAAAACCAAACCAAACCAAAACACCAAAAACCTCTTTCTTTTATAAATTGCCCAGTCTCGGGTATGTCTTTATCAGCAGCATGAAAATGGATGAATACAATAAGTAAGTGCCCACTATGAGCTGGTCTCTCCTAAGTACATATCAATTCCCTGCAGCAGCCCCATTGCATGGATGAGGAAACTGAGGCACAGAGCCATATTTGCTAAGCCACACAGGCTCCAGAGGCTTGACTTGGGGGCGCGTCTACCCCGGAGACCCTGTTTGGAATTTCTGAGATAGAGAGTTCAGTTTGGAGTGCTCAGACTGGGAAGCTGACACAGCAGGACTCGGGGAGTGGCTTGGCCCCAGCTTTGCTGAGTGCTCTCCTAGTGCATTAGTCCTGGAGGTCCTGGCCAGCCCCTCCCACATGCCTCTGGTCGGCTTTGCAGGTTCTCCCTCCCCGTGGAGCAGATCCATCCGTGGATTTCATCAGCGCATCTTCAGCCTCCCCACCATGGGCACGTGGCAGGGCAGCCTCCCTACCCCGATGCTCACACACATCAGCTCTCACACACTTCCGGAGCTTTTGCACACATTGTCTTCTCCAGATCCCCCTCCCCACGTTCCTGCCCCCTTCCCTTCTGGAAGGCAGGAAATAGGAGCTGTGTGACCTTGGGTAGGTTATTCTCCCTCTCTGAGCCTCAGTTTCCTCCTCGATAAAATAGAGATAAGAAGAAGCAGCCACGTGAGTGCTGGGATCATGTAGGAATGGCCTCAGTGCCCCCCCGGCTTAGCTGTTTGCGGCTCTGCTCCTGGGTGGGGTGTGTGTAGGGGACCCAGGAGAGGCCCTTTTTTTTTGCTCAATCCCTGGGCTCTTCCTGGGGGAGACTGTGCCCAGAAAGGGCATAACCACCGGGCTGGGCAGGGCGCTTGGGCTCCCTGACCTCCAGCCCAGGCTCTGCTCACAGCACCAAAAGGGCTGAGAGCTGCTCAGGACTTTCCTTCTGTTTGGTTGTCTGAGCCTGGACGGGGGCAGAGGCAGAGGAGATCTGGGCCCCTGGGCTACCTGCTCTGAGTGTGCAGCTCGGCTCTGCAGAGGAGCAGGAACAGGAGGAGAAGTTTGTATTCAGAGGACAGCCTGGTCCATCTGGGATCGTCATCATTATAGTTCTTCATAATTAGTTGCAGCAAAGCTGAGTAGAGAATTAACAACTCAACTAAGACTTTATTTAAAAATAAGGTCCTTAGCAGCTTGGCTGACTAATATTTTATTGAAAAATTACACATCAACATGCTCAATGATCTTCCAAAGAGAAATAACGTTGCCCATCATCCTTGTGGGGCTCTTCCCCTGGCGCGGCCCCTGCCTGCCGGTGGCGGGGTGCTGTCCCGAGCTGGTGTCCCCACGAGGCTCCACAGCCCTGACAATGCCCTCCTGTGCCTTGATCCTGTGTGACATTTCTCTGGGTGGAGGGACTGGGCCCCCTTTACTGGTCCTCTCTGGCTGGTCCCTGCCTTTGCACACAGGGGCCTGTGGCTTCCGTGCTTACCAGCTTTTGCTTTGCTCTTTTATCCCCAGCTGCCTGCCTAGCACATCCCCTCAATCCCCTAGGCAGCTGCTGCTGATTCTTGAAGACTTGCCTGTGGGGTCCCCCTGTCTAGGAGCCTACCCTGGACCCCAGTCTAATGTGGGTCCCTGCTGGGCCCCACAGCACGGGGTATGATCTTGCCTTTCTCCCCGGCTCTCAGGGCCCCTGGATGGCAGAGCTGAGGTCTCTTCAGTGCCACATCGGGACCAGGTCTCTGTTGAGTGAAGGGAGCACTTCACGTGGAGAGTTGGGGCACAGGATGTTTGTCCAGAGGTGGAAACGTGGGTGCAGGTGTCCCCCTCAACCTGCTGCATTCCTGCGAAGGTCTATGGGGATCATGCCCACGTGTGTACCTGCTGCAGGGCTGAGAGCATCGGGCCCGTCCCGCAGCTGCCTGTGCCCTGTGTGGTGGTGGATCGGCCTCTGCTTCCAACCTGGAGCACATCTGAAGTGACGCTGCCGGGCCCTTCTTGAGAACCTTGCCGCACTCCCCTGGTTTCCATGGCGATGTCCGTTTCCCATTCCAAATGCTCTTCAGAGGGATTATAAATTCATTATTTCATACTTAGGCCTCACACTCCGCCTTGCTCTGCTTCCACATTTCGTTGTGTTGGTAGGACATTCTTCATTTATTATCTGATACAGAAAAAAATGAATGAGTCAGAGCCTAGGTTGTTTCTTTTTCCCCGAGCCCAAGGATTGCTGTGTCCACAGAGGAGCCAGCACACTGTGACATGCCGGCATCGTGATCTGGAATTCCCTGTGGTACACGTGGGTTCTGGAGCTGTAGGTTTTAATTACTTGTGGATGAACTGAGCTTCCGCATAGCCACCTACACACTGACCCCGGGAGCCACGTGGAGGCGGGTGTGTGTCGGGAGCTGAGCTTTGGTGTCAGCTCGCTGTGGGTCCCTCAGTAGCTGCACGCCCAGGCCTCTGACGGAGGTGCTGTGTTGGATTTCACTTCAAGCCTTGGTTTCCACCAGCTGTGATGGCCACAGCTGAGATAAAGAGGACGCCTGCATGCTGGTGGCCTCTGGAAGGGCTGTGTTGGCTCTGGCAGGAAGCTGGTGGGGCCGGTGGGGGAGTGAGGGAAGATGCCTATCCTGGCAGCTGGGCAAAGTGGAGAGGAAAGGACGAGAGCGGTATGGGCGACTTGTGTGGACAGGGTGAACAAGTGGGTGTTGGGATATTCAGTCTAGAAACAGGCAGGACATGGGTTCCTTTCATTGCGGCCCTTGCTGATATGGGTCAGTTGGCTTTGGATCTGGGCACCCCAGAAGCCAGAAGGTGTGTGGATGATGCGTGTGAATCTGGTGTTTATAAGTTGGGTGTTTGTAAGTCAGTGGTTGAATGCAGTAATAATGATTAAGTTTTCTTTAAAGCTAGGTTTATGGAGGTATAAATTACATGTAGTAAAATTCACTTTTTTTTTGTTTGTTTGTTTGAGACAGAGTTTCACTCTTGTTGCCCAGGCTGGAGTGCAGTGGCGGGATCTCAGCTCACTGCAACCTCCGTCCCCTGGGTTTAAGGGATTCTCCTGCCTCAGCCTCCCAAGTAGCTGGGATTACAGGCACCTGCTACCATGCCTGGCTAATTTTTTGTATTTTCAGTAGAGACGGGGTTTCACCATGTTGGCCAGGCTGGTCTTGAACTCCTGACCTCGGGTGATCCATCCACCTGGGTCTCCCAAAGTGCTGGAATTACAGGCGTGAGCCACTGCGCCCAGCCTGAAATTCACTTTTTAAAGCATATTTCTCAGTAAGTTTCGATAAATGCATACGCTCATGGACGCAGCACCACAGTTGAGATAAAGAACATTTCCCTCACCCCCCAGAAGTTCCCCTGTGCCCTTTGTGGTCAATGCCCCCACCCGCAAGCCCTGGAGCCCCTGAGTCTGTTTTCCGCCTGTCCGGAGTGCCGTATACATGGAATCACACAGCATCTGTGACCTTCCGGGCCTGGCTGCTTTCACTCCCTCAGTCCTGTTGTGATTTGTTGGTGCTGGCATGTCTGTTCGTGACGTCAGGAGTTCGTGCCTCTTTGGTGCAATGCAGTCTTCCATCGTGTGAATGAGGCACAGTTTGCTGCTGATCCGTCGCCAGCTGCAGGACATCTTGGTGGTTTCTGTTTTTTTTTTTTTTTTCCCCCTATCATGCATAAAGTGCTCTGAATGTTTGTGTGCAGGTCTTGGTGTGGATGTATGCTTCATTGCTCTTAAATACGTAGCCGTGACATGGCTGGATATGATAAATACATGTTTAACTTTATAAGAGACTGCCAAGTTGTTTCCAAAGAAGCTGTGTCCTTTTGCATTCCCAACACCAAGGTACGAGAGTTCCGGTTGCTCCACGTCCTCTTCAGCACTTTTGTCAACTTCTAAATTTTAGTCATTCTAATAAGTGTGTAGTGATATTGCATTGTGATTTAATTTGCATTTCCCTAATAAGAAATGATACTGAGCATCTTTTCATATGCTTATTTGCCACCCATCTGTTTTCTTTGTTGAAGCAAATATTCAAATTTGGGGGTCATTTTATAGTACGTTGTTTGTCTTTGTTGTATTGAATTGTGAGAAACTTTTATATATATATATATATATATATATATATATTTTTTTTTTTTTTTTTTTTTTTTTTTTTGAGTCGGGGTCTTGCTCTGTCACCCTGGAATGCTGGAATGCAGTGTCATGATCTCTGTTTACTGCAACCTCCACCTCCCAGGTTCAAGCGATTCTCCTGCCTCAGCCTCCCAAGTAGCTGGGATTACAGGCACACACCACCATGTCCAATTAATTTTTGTATTTTTAGTAGAGATGGGGTTTCACCATGTTGGCCAGGCTGGTCTCAAACTCCTGACCTCAAGTGATCCACCCGCCTCAGCCTCCCAAAGTGCTGGGATTACAGGTGTGAGCCACCACGCCTGGCCCCTTTATATATTCTGACTGCAAATCCATTGCTGGATGTGTACTTTGCAAAAATTTCCTCCCAGTCTGTGGCTTTTCCATTTCTTAGCATCCTTAGAACTTAAGTTTTAAATGTTGATGAATTCCATTTATCTATAGATTAATATTTTTTATGATTCCTGATTTTATGCCTTATCTAAGATTCTTTGACTAATCCAAAGGCACAAAGATTTTTTCCCCCTTGTTTTCTTCTAGAAGTTTTACAGTTTCAGAGTCTACATTTAGGTCTAGGATCCCTTTTAAGTTGATTTTTGTCTGTGGTGCAAGGTTAAGATTGAGATTCTTTCTTTCTTTCTTTCTTTCTTTCTTTCTTTCATTCTTTCTTGCAGAGAGACGTTCAATTGATCAGCACCATTTGTGGGAACCACTATAATGACTAAAGTATTGGAAAGAGAGATGTGGGAGAATTTCTTGGGAGAGGAACTAAGTATTGGAAAGAGAGATGTGGGAGAATTTCTTGGGAGAGGGACTGAGTTGGCCCAGCAAGGCTTGTGGGGAAATGCTCCTCCCCCATGTGAGAGAGGGAGAAGGGCAGTGCAAAGCTGAGCTCGTACCAGCCCGGGTCTGAAAGTGGCATGCTCACATCATGAGCAAGGTGGATTTCTCCCGTTGCAATGAAAATCGGGTGCCATGCTGGCAGCATTGGCAGCAGCCCTGGGACGTTCCCCGGACATTGTCTGCGTGTTGCTTTTCCGGGTGCAGTGGCTTGGCCTGCCCACTTCTACTCGATTCACACCATCTAGCCAAACTCACCTTTGTCTGTGCCACGTCCAGGCCTTGCCCCCATCCTTCCCGAAGCCAAGGTTGCTTTCTCAGTAACCACCAAGAGCTGGGGTCCCCGATCGCTGAACAGCCCACACATTTGCAGGAACTAGTCAGAGGTGGCTTGTACAGTGTCTAGGTCACCTCCCTGGCAGGCTCAGGCTTAGAGTCCCACAGCGTCACCCGGCCCCGCAGCCATCTTGTGCTCCCTCCAGCCTCTCTGCCTGGGTAGACCGCGGGTGAGGGGAGGCTTTTTTGCTGCAGGTGGCCCCATGCTGGGTGTGTGGTCTGCATGGGCTTGCGAGCAAGGCCTGGAGCTGGGCTGGAGCTCACCTTTACAGTGGACACTTTGCAGTTGGGGTTGGGATTTTGTTCCAGGCAAATTGACATTTGTATCCTCAGAGGGCAATGTCTGAGCAAATCCATTGATCACTGGGGTCCCTGGCATAGTGACGAGGGTGTGGAATGTGCAGGGTAAGTCATGGTGATTCGAGGAGAAAGGGACTTTGAGGCTGCCTTGTCTAACTCTGGCTTCTGGGACTCTCCCCTGCAACACCCTCTCTGGGTCATCCCCATGAAGTGGAGCTCCCTACTCTGATCAAAGGGAAAGTCTGCCTCTGACAGAACCTCTGTGTCCTTTCCTAGTCCCTTGAGTCAGGCATGGGGATACAGAATCATTGAATAAGGGTGTTGGACATTTATATCAGTGTCTCATTCCGATGATAAATGGAAATTCTAGAGTCATCAAGGCAGCTCCATGCGCCTCTGTCTCTGGGCATGGAAACTCTCACGCTACATCCCGTGTTGGGTGAGAGATCTCAGTTCCCTGGGCCTTGCAGCGTTGCGGGGCCATCAGCAGGATACCGCGGTGGGATTTCTGAAGCAAGATCTGGTATGGCTGGGCCCAGCCAGTGAGAAGCCTTTTCTCACACATGTCCAGTCATGGGAGCGATGCTCGTGTGCATGGGTGAGATGCCAAATTGCACTTCCTCGATTGCGTGGAGGAACATCTGAGTTCAGGCTTGGCTGCCCAGAACCAGCCTGAGCCAGCTTTGTGTCACTGGTAATAGCAGCTGAAAGCAGTTAAAAAAGAGACACCAAAACAAAAATGCATGTGCAATACTGCAATACACATCCACCCCAAAGCCTATTAGAAGTGACTGTGAGGATTATTGGCTGCCGGCACTGTGTGTCCACAGAGGAGTGGACAAGGACAAATGTCTGGGGTTTGTGTCGAGTGGATGTGGCTTCTTCCTCTATCTCATTCAAGTCACTTTCCCTACCATCGGCCGCTTGTTATTTGTGCGCAGGTTACTTGCCTCTCTGGGCTTCAGCGGCAAATGAGGATAGTAATACCTAATCAGAGGTTGTTATGGAGATTAAATGAGGTGAATGCTTATAGCTTAGAAAGTTCTAGGTAAATGCTTGTGATGCAAACAAATAAGCCAGGTGACTGTGAGAATCCAATGCAGGCAGGTCTGGAAGCAGTTCTTGGCACATGGTAGGAGTGCAGTTGGTGACAATTGACCTCTGCATCTCCGTTCATGCTGAAGCCTGCCTGGGCAGGACTCTGCATCTGTGTGCAATGGGAACAAACAGGATCTCTTTTGTAGTACAGTTTTTCCCTGGTTGTAAATATAAAGCATGCTTATTATAGAAAAGCTGGAAAATATTCAAAGAGTAAAAAAAAAAAAAAAAAATACTGGCTGGGCACGGTGGCTCATGCCTGTAATCCCAGCACTCTGGGAAGCCAAGGCTGGTGGATCATTTGAGGTCAGGACTTTGAGACCAGCCTGGCCAACATGGTGAAACCCCATCTCTACTAAAAATACAAAAATTAGCAGGGTGTGGTGGTGGGCGCCTATAATCCTAGCTACTCCAGAGGCTGAGGCAGGAGAATCGCTTGAACCCGGGAGGTGGAGGTTGCAGTGAGCCAAGATTGCGCCACTTTACTCCAGCCTGGGTGACAAAGCAAGACTCTGTCTCAAAACAAAAATAAAAACAAACAAAACCAATTCACTAATACCCAGAGGTCATTATTTTCTCACTCAGGCATATTTTTTTCTGGTTCATTTTCTGCGCGTGTCTATGTGTCCATATGCATGTCTTTGTGGGTTTATACATAGGTATGCCTGAATAAACTTTTTATGACTTACAAAGAAGGGATCGTGACCAACACTCCAATCGAGTTAAACAGGTATTTGCTGCTCATCTAGTGTCTAGAATTTCCCAAAACAGCAGGCATTTCTAATCTCAAGCCTCCCCAAATGTCCTCTGGAAGGGGCAGGGTCATTCCTGACCCCCGCTCCGACCCAGCCCATGGACGTTCCAGCCCCAGTGCACAAACCCTGGCCTGCAGTCACGTGCGGCCTGAAGACCGGCTCTGCACTAGGATTCGGGCTGTGAAAGTGGTTTGTGCCTGCAAAGAGTTTATAGTCTCATGGAGGAAACAGGCATATAAGCACGTGTTTTCTGTATGCCTGTGGAAGTATAGGGAGGACACGTTGTGTCTGTAATTTCAAATATTTGTTCATGTCACATTGTACCATGGGTATTTTCTCATATCATTGTTTGTCTTTTTTTTTCCTCCTGATTTGTATTGTTGATTGAATGAAATGGTTATGCTATGGTTTATGGAACCATTCCCCAGTTGTTTCTGGCTTGTTATAAACAAATGCTGCTGACGAGCACCTAGATACAGCTTCGAATGTTGACAAGCAGATGTGTTTGCCCAGTTCCAGAACTGGGGCTGTGACGGCGGGGAGAGATCGGACCTTCTGCCAAGGGTCTGATTCCGGTGGAAGGGAACACCGCATGAAGCCACATGCCACGTTCCCAGCAGGCGCTCAACAGACATTCATCACTTCAGCTTCCCCTCTGAAAGCGGAGACCACATCCTGATGCATGTTTAAATAGTTCTGCCAAATTTGTTCCATCATTAACTTTCAATCACTGTTAATTTTAGACAGGGCTCTTAATTCAAGTTTTTTGTCTTTGTCAAGTTGATGGAGATGGCTCTGTTTTTAGCCCTGATGTGATGGCGGCAGGGCTCTCCTTCACCCAGAATGGCAGAATGCCCTCCGCCACAGCTGGTAATGAAATGCCAGGCGTGTGATTTAGCTCAATCAGCTCAGGAAGTTTACATGGGGAGCCTGATTTGACAGGTCTGTTTTATAACAAGTCGGGCCAGTGAAGGGAGCCTTCTATTTGATATACTTAAGGCAGAATTCAGCCATATGTTTGGGTCCCAACAGAATCGTTTCCGTCCTCGTCCTTCTGTGGAAGATACATTGAGTTCACCCTGGGGAGATCTTTTAAATTAGATTTCAGAAATGAAGATCTTGTTTTTTGTGTCCAGAAACTTAACCCTTCCATGATTTTCTTCTCTCCAAATAAGTCACAATATACCCCGATTTTCATGAAGAGGGATATATGGTTTTTTTCTTCTGCTTTTAGTTATAATTAGACTAGCTGAACTACATGGAGAAGCTAAAGCTGCGTTTATTTGTTACAGGCATATTTATATCAGATACAAATGGGGTGGATGGGCTTGTGACTCTTCATGGCCATGAAAATGAAATGAATTTGGTCTCTAAAAGTAACCTTGGGTGAGACTAACATCTCTGTTTAAATTGACTCTATTGCTTCTCTTCAGGCTAATGTGTATCATTGGAGGGGTCCATTCAGATAATTTAAGGCACCTTTTTGGGGTTCTGTATTAGTCTGTTCTCACACTGCTATGAAGAAATACCCGAGACCGGGTAATTTATAAAGAAAAGAGGGATGATACAGTTCCACATGGCTGGGGAGGCCTCAGGAAACTTATAATCATGGTGGAAGAGGAAGCAAACACGTCCGTCTTCACATGGCATCAGGAGAGAGAAGTGCCAAGGGAAGGGGGAAGCCCTTTATAAAACCCTCAGATCTCATGGGAACTCACTCACTATCACCTATCAGGAGAATGGCATGGGGGAATCCACCCCCGTGATTCAATTATCTCCACCTGGTCCCGCCCTTGACACGTGGAGATTATTGCAATTCGAGGTGAGATTTAGGTGGGGACACAGAGCCCAACCATATCAGGTTCCTCCCCCCCACACTGCTACCAGAACACCTGTGTGCCAGGCTTTGCATGTGTCATCCCTGAGGCATTGCTCCCCATCTCCACCCTGCCCACCTCCCTCAGACCACCGTGGGCAGCTGAGAGTTATCCCAAGTCTGCCCGCATCAGGTCCAGGCCCATTCTGTGACCCTGAATGAGAGGAAAGACCACATTTCCTCTTCTTGCCCTATTGGCCACCATGGACACGGATGCATTCTTGGCCTTCTTAATTGACCCTGGCTGAGTGGGACGGACGGCAAAAGAAAGCCTCTCCCTAGATGCCCCTTCATTCTCGGGTAATATGCGTACCCCGGCCTTTGTTTTATGCGTGTGATTTACCCGCTGATCACGCACATCTAAAGCAGATGTCCTGGGTTACTGTGAGATTCTGTTGCCTCCTAGATCCTGTGCTTGGGATGTGGCTAAGGATGCCAGGTTGGAGGGAGGCACATCCGAGTATGGGCCAGCTCTCCGTGTGGGCCTGCCTTTAAAAGGAGGATCCTTTCAGAAATCGCACCTGTGCTGCAGTTGACTCCCCAGGGTGCAGCAGGTTCAGCAAGAGTTGGGGCATCCTGAGCCTTGGGAGGGCAGGAGGGAGGGCAGGATCACCACTGGACATCTGCAGGGCTGCCTTGGGGAGCAAACACAGCCTGCGAGGTTGCACCAGGCAGAGCTGGGGTGGATGGGTGGAAGCACGAGAGGCGTATTCAGATAAGTGTGAGGAGGGCCTTCGGGAGTGGGGGCGCCCCATCATGTGAGTTGTGCACATGGAAAGGCTGTTGGCTGGGCTGCTGCAATTACAGTGATGTATGGCTGAGGCTTTCCCGTTGACAAATGAGTTTCTTATGTTATCAGTTCCCCCACTAAACACCCTTCACAATAGACGCGCAGATACTATGGGTGTCCATTTTGCAGATGGTATGATTGCAGAGGGATGGGTAACCTGCCCAAAGCCACATAGCCCAAATGAGGGAGAACCTTCCAGACCCTGTGGCTTTTTAGATTCGTTCTCTAAGCAGAGGCAAGGGACTCACTGGGAAATATGTTGCTTTGTTTGTCAGATTTATTCCAAGACCTCTATGAAGGGCCTGTATTCCTTCAGGCTGTGGCATGCCTAGAAAACACGCTGAAGGCAGCTGCAGAAACTTGCTTTTTAGACATCACCAAATGCTATTTTTAAAATACTTTTCTTAAAATACTTCATCTCAGACATTCAGTGCGTGAGTGTGATGATTTGTCTCCTCCTGGTCCCTGGCTCCCCATCCCCAGTCTGCCGGTTCCGTTCTGCTTTCCTGATGCCCAGAGCCTGGCTGAGGACAGGCTTGGAAGAGCCACAGGTCACCAAAGGTTGCTCAACAATGGCCATTTCTTCAAAATGGGCTGGGTTATGGCTGCTTATGCCTCAGAAAGCCCAGAGATGGGTAGACAGAAGCCATGGGGTGCTGCTGTCAGAGACGTGCTCAGCCCCAGCCTGGGGTTTGGGGGCTTACCTGGAGCCTCCACAGGAGCCTGGTTCTGAGATCTCTGCTGTCTGAGCATAGGGAGCTTGTCTGGGGGCCCCAAGAGGTGTTTGGCTTTAAACAAGTAACATTCACAGGGGACAGGCTTTTGTGGTTTCATAGAGAAGCTGAAGGTGCTGAGTCCTGCGAACAGTCTCACAGCTGTTTCCTGCCATGTTGGAATTGCATTGGACAGGCAGTGAGCTCCCCGTCACCAGACTCCTGGGCTATTACTGGGGACTGGTGAGGAAGCTGGTGTTGGAGATTCTCAATTCAAGAGAAACTGAGTGTTTTCCAAAGTGAGGTAGTTCTGTTGCTGAGGAGGGGCTGGAGCAGAGCATCTGATGCCTTTAAAGCCCAGGGCAAGGATGTCAATGTGGCTTCTGTCATCCTCTGCTGACCCGTGGCTAGACTGCCTGTGGCAGCCCCCTCGTTCCTCCTTAATAAAGTCAGGGCGGGGCGTAGGCCTCAAGCTTGTCTTCGGCAAGCTATTGCTGTTTATTTTTGTAGTTACCTTCTATGGATGACAAGTAATGTTTGTTCTATTTATGGCCGTGATGTGAAATTTGCTTACTTGTGTTAAAGAAGTGGGTTAATTAGGTGCGGTGGCTCACGCCTGTAATCCCAACACTTTGGGAGGCCAAGGCAGGCAGATCACGATGTTGAGATCAAGGCCAGCCTGGCCAACACAGTGAAACCCCGTCTCTACTAAAAATACAAAAATTAGCCGGGTGTGATGGCAGGTGCCTGTAGTCCCAGCTACTCGGGAGGCTGAGGCAGGAGAATCGCTTGAACCCGGGAGGCAGAGGTTTCAGTGAGCTGAGATCGTGCCACTGCACTCCAGCCTGGGTGACAGAGCGAGACTCTGTCTCAAAAAAAAAAAAAAAAAAAAAAAAAAAGGACTGGGTTAATTAACAATGACAGCTTCATGATGTATCCTCCTGGTGGGTGATTCTGGTGCAGATGTTTGAAGATAGTCCCTGAATGATCAGATATTGGGTTTCTTGAGCTGTTTGGTCGATGACGTGACAGTGACTCCTGGCTCTCTTTGGAGGGGACGGCCGCTTTGACTCGCAGGTCCAGCTGAGAGAGCATTCCAGCACAGGGCTGCCAGTGAGACACACGGAGCACAGAGCTGGAGGGTGGAGCACAGACCTGGAGGGCGGAGCACAGACCTGGAGGGCGGAGCACAGAGCTGGAGGGCGGAGCACAGAGCTGGAGGGCGGAGCACAGAGCTGGAGGGCGGAGCACAGACCTGGAGGGCGGAGCACAGAGCTGGAGGGTGCTTCCCCAGAAGAAGAGCACGCTGTGTCCAAAGCCACGCAGTGTTAGAGGCCAGCCTTCCCCGAAGCTGACATCAGAGGCTGCCCTGTGGGGGCTGCCCCTGAAAGGGTCCCTCCCTGCAGGAAGCCCAGTTTCCCAAAGGCTCTTCCTCCTCCTCCCTGGTGAAGGCTGTCCCCCCGTGAGTGTGGTGTCCCTGGCGGAGGGAGGGTGGCTGTGCAGGTGTGGATGGATAAGAGGAACCCCTCAGGCAGCCAACTCTCTTACTCACAGAATGATGTAAACCTTCTCTTTGAAAGAATTTCCCAGAAGAGCAGGCTCTTCTAATCCCAAGCCTCCCCAGATGTCCTCTGGAAGGGACAGGGTCATTCCTGACTCCCGCCCCCACCCAGCCCACTGACATTCCAGCCCCAGTGCACAAACCCTGGACTGCAGCCATGTGCAGCCTGAAGGCCACCATGTGCCAGGAGCCAGGGACAGAGAGCCTTAGGCTCCAGGAGGGGCAGTGCAGAGGGGCAGGCCACAGCCTTCAACCAGCAGAGCAGGCAGACAGCAGAATGACCAGGCACCAAGCTCTCCATTCCATAGCCTCTCTGGGCCGGGCCTGTGGAGTCTCCAGAGGAAACAGGCAGGTGAACGGGACCAGGGACACAAGGAAGGAAGGGAGTCGGGTCAAAGATGGGACCTCGTTCGGGAAAGGCCCAGGCATGAGGGGCTCCAAGGCCTCCAGAAGGACCTTGAAGGGTGGGTGGTGCCGCTGGTGGAGCGGGGAGGCATTTTGGGTTGGGTGTGGGGTGAGCCAGCCCTCAGAGCAGGGCAAAGCTGATGGTGCCTGGAGCTGAGCGGGGAGCGATGGGGGTCTTGGTCTCCAAAGGTCTTGACCACAGGGATGGGGTTTGAACTTTAGCATCTGGGCAGTGGGAGACCCTGATCATGTTTGAGCCTGGGAGTGCCATTGCCATCATCCTCACTGGTATTTATATAACATCCCTGGTTGTACAGTGAGTTCCCAAGTGACATCTCCGGCTGCCCCAGGGTTAATGCCCCTGTAAGGTGCAGAGAACAGGCCCCTCCTGAGACAGCCCCAGGGCTGCACCAGATCCCCGAGTTGAGTTCGAAACCGATTGCCAGTCCTCCCTGCCAGGGAGCCGGGAAGGCCTTATTGACTCCATAGATTGGGTCCCAGACTGGACTGCAAATCCTGAAAGGGGCTAGAAAATGATGCTGACATGCCTGTATGTTTAGTACTTTCCCGAAATTCTTAACAGGGTCCACAGCTGGAGAAAATGACAAAACTCCTGCCCTGGGTAAGGGGAGCGGCTTCATGATCGGTTTCAATTTGAGAATCAGCGTACGGGGGCTGGAGGGGATGGTCTGCAGGTCTGGGCGGCAGGGCTGGGGCTGTCCAGTGGCCCAGGGAGAGAAGAAAGGGCCAGAACTGGGGAGGGTGGGTGTAAACAGCTGCGGGGCCCATGCCTCCTGCTGGCACAGGGCTCCGTGCCAGGGTCCGCACAACATCAAGGGACCCACACACATGCTTTAATTTCCTTTAAGATCAGAAGAAGAAAAAATGAACTTTTAGGTGGAGAAAATGTTTTGATCTATAATATGAAGATATGCTATTTTAAAAATACCAACACAGCCATAAAATATACCTTCTGATATTTTTTAATGGAGGAAAAGGCCATGAAGACTCCAGCGCTTCGATCCCATGGAGTCCTCATGCCCCGCGGGGCTGCTGAGGGGCGGATTTCAAAACAGGGCCTTGTGTCATGGATGCTTCTCCCAGCAGCTTTCTTGAGAAGATAATTTGGCACGGAGCTCAAGAGGGCTCTGTGTGGCTTCTTCCCAAGCTGGCATCAGAACCTCCAACCTCTACCTTCCTGACAATTCTCAGGGGTAGGCCTTTAGAGGTCCACAGCCTGCTTGGGTTCCCTAAGGCCAAGGGACATTGTTCAGGGGCTGCTGTGCCCAAATCTGGGTCTTTGCAGTTGGATGCAGACAGTGACTTCTTCCACCCGCCCCTCCTCCCCCTGCAAGAGGCAGCGCTTCCTTTGTGCCTGGCACCTCTGTTCAGACACGACAGCGTTGTTTCTAAAGAGAAATTCTTGGAGGTAATGAACATATGGTTGTCTGGCTGGGCACCAGCAGGGAGGGGGAGAGCATTGGAGCCTGGGGAGGGATTTCTGCTTTAAAAACAGGATCAGCAATTTCCACCCACCTCCCGGAGATACCCGGGCACTTTTTATGTCGAAAGACGCTCAGGAGTAACAACATCACAGCTTATCCGATTACCTTTTATTGCCATAAATAGACCTGAGAAATGCCAACCCTTCCAGGTAGAAGCACATTTTGAATAGCAACGACAAAAAACAAAACAAAAAAACCAAAACAGCAGCTTGTAATTTCATTAATAATTTTACTTACAGTGACTATTAAAAAGGAGTGATGTGTGAAATTAAAATTCAATCAGGTTATGAGAAATGGAGAGTAAATAATATTTTGAAAGGACAGCTGAGGTGGAAAAGTCTACCAAGACCCACCTATTAAAATATACATTATCCCTTAAACAGATTTAATGTAAAAATGCAATTTTCCACAGATCAGCAGCACCCATCCATTTATTTGCTGCTGACTGATTTTGATTTATGAGGCCCTTTGTTAGCTTCGTTCTTAGCTCTCTTTTTTCAGACACTGGGTTTCGTGCCTGTGAAGGTGTCCAATGCCTGTGCATGAAGGGCCTTCTTCCTCCCACAGTCCCTGCAGAGGCCCTTGGTGGAGGCCCAAGGGCTGCATGGTGGAGTCTGAGGCCAAAGCTGCCATCCAGCCCTCCTTGTGTGAGTGGCGAGACTTGGGGCAGGTAATGCCTCTCGGTGCCTCAACTTCCCCCAAATGGGGACAACATGGTTCCCAGGGACAAGGCCTGTGGGGGGATTAAAAGAGATAACGTCCATAGAGTGCTCAGCATGCGGCTCAGGACAGAGGAAGTCATTTATTTTAATGAGACGGTGACGAGAAGTGGCAGGTTTTCTGGTCCAGGCATCTTGGGTGAGGCATCCTGCCTGCCTGCAGTGCACCTCCACTGCAGGTCAGACCTCGGGGAACTGGGGCTGGCTGTGGGAAGGAGACGGGGTTAGGGTGCGTACACGGGGCCCTGCAAATGTCTCTGCCTCAACCGCGCTGGGTAACAGGTGTCAGTGAGGTGGCTTAAGGCAAACCACCTGTGTCCACACCACAGGGCTGGAGGACATCTCCCAACCCAGCTGAACGTCTGGCTCCACCCAAGACCCTTCTTGGGAGACAGTGTGTTCTGGGTTCCCACCTCCTTCCTGGCTGACCCTCACACTGCGCCGGTTGCTCCCTCTGGACACACTGCACGGCCAACTCCCTGCATCCTCGCTTCAGCTCTGTGAGGCTCAGTGGCTTTCCCAGGACTGCACAGCAGGCACGGGCACGTAGAAGGGCCAGGACTCAGAGGAGAGCCCTTTGCAGAGATGCCTGAGGGCAGGGGGCGCGGACACTGCATTCGAGGAGCAATCAGGCAGGTGGAGGTCCAGGCTCGCCGGCTCAGCTTCAGCAGAAGATTCTTAGAGGGAAAGGCCTGTACTCACTGCAGCTCTGATGGCTCCACTTTGGAGGGAGAGCCTTCAGGGATGCTCTGCGGGCATTTGTGGATCCCAAGCTTGGAGAATCCAGGAGGGCTCTGTGGAGCAGGGGCCAGGGTGGGTGGCACTCAGGGGTGTATGGGTAGGACTGAGCCAAAGCCCTAGGGTCTGCAGGGTGGGCAGCGGCATTGGCAGCAGTGTTGAGTGAGGCCGCATCCCTTGGAGAGCCAGCACCTCCTGTGGCTTTTTGAGCCTAATGTGATACCCACCCCTCCCCTCAGGGGTCTTTAGTAGAAAGAAACGATATTCCTCTCCCTGGTAAATAAATGCAGGATCAGTGTCTTTGAAATGGAATTGATTTCTTCATAGAGGATGAGGGTGCAATGGGGATGCCCAGCACTGAGCCAGCTGGCTTCCTCAGGGACCACAGGATGGGCCAGCCCAGCCAGCACTGTTGAAGGGAAGGGGCCAGCAGGAAGTCCTCTCTTTCATGCGGGCTGGAGAGAGCTTCCGAGCCTGCTGTCCTAGCTCCCTGGGGGCTGGTCTTGGCGTCAGGCTGATGTGGTTTGAGTCCAGCGCAGCTGGGGCTTGAAGAGTGCCACTCTGCACTCGGGAGGAAGGCCCGTGCTCTTCCATGGGGTCTGACGCCCTGCCCCACATTGGGAAGCAAAGCTGGGCCTGGGTGAGGGTGACCCTCCTGAGAGGTGGGCAGCTTGAGCCACCACCGTTCCCATGTGGTGAGGGACAGACGCCAGCTCCAGGCTCCTGCCTCGGGGGTATAACACTGATCCAACCCTTGTTCAGTACCACCTGAAGGGGCAGGGCACTGCCAAGCCAGCCTTGGCCACCTGCCTCGATTGGGACCAGATGTCTGAAGTGGCCCTTGCTGGGGGAGAAAGGAAATGCACACTTATTGAGCATTGACCGAATGCTTCCACCAGCATCTAGTCTTCCCCTTTGCTATGTGTACCAGCCCCACTGGCATGAAAATGAGCATCTTCCTCATGTTTTGGAGGCCAGAAAGGAGGGAGGCTGTGGCCAGACTGGGGTACATCCACTTTGCCAAGTGGAGCAGCCACACCTTGGAGTGGCTCTGTTGCCTGTGCACACACATACACATATGCACACATGCACACACACATGCACATACACATATGTACACACGCACGCATGCACACATACAGGTACACAGAGATACACATGCACATGCACACACATGCACACACATACACATTTGCACACACGCACACGCATGCCCACAATACACATGCACACACATACAGGTACACAGAGATACACATGCACACGCACACACATACATATATGCACACATGCACACACACATGCACATACACATACGTACACACGCACACATGCACACACAGGTACACAGAGATACACATGCACACGCACACACATGCACACACATACACATTTGCACACACGCACACACATGCCCACCATACACATGCACACATGCACACACAGGTACACAGAGATACGCACATGCACACACATGCACACACATACACATTTGCACACGCACACACATGCCCACCATACACATGCACACACAGATACACAGAAATACACACATGCACACACACATAGGTACATGCATGCACACATGCACACACAGATACAGAGATACACATGCACACATACACATGCACACACACATACAGGTACACAGAGATGCACACATATGCACACATGCACACACATACAGATATACAGAGACACACATGTACACACATGCACACACATACAGGTACATGGAGATACATATGCACACGCATACAGGCACACAGGGATATACACACATGCACACACACGCATACAGATACACAGAGATACACATGCACACACACATACACAGAGATACACAGGTACACACATACAGGTATGCAGATACACAGGCACATATGCACACATGCACACACGCACACACACAGATACACAGAGACACATGTACACATGCACACACATACAGGTACACAGAGATACACACAGATGCACACACAGGCACACAGAGATATACACACATGCACACACGCACATGCACACACCGATACACATACACACATGCACACACACACAGATACACAGAGATACACATGCACACATGCACACACATGCACATGCATACAGATACACAGATACACAGATACACACACATGCACACACACATGCACACACATACAGTTACACAGAGATACACGCACACATGCACACAAATGCATGCACAGACACACATGCACACACATGTGCACACAGATGCACACATGCGCACAGATGCCCCCACACCTGAAGCTGGGAGACAGGTAGACGGCCTGCAGAAGTCGGCTCCGTGTTGGCCTGGCTCCTGCTCCTAACTAGAGCAGCTGCAGTGACTGGGAGGACAAACAAAACCCCAATGACAGACTCAGTCTGAATCCCCTCTGGCTGCTGTTGGTACAATCTTAACCAGCAGAGAGCTGGTCCTGGGTGGTTTTGGCCAGATGAGAAAAGCCACCTGCATTCTGGGACTTGCCCGATGGGGGAGGGGAAATGGGGGCTTTGAAAGGAGGATTCTCTTTTATTGTATTTGAAAAATGTTTTTGAAATAGGTAATACAGCCAAATGGTTCCAAATGTCATGACTACTAAAGGGTCTCTAGTTGAAATCTCCCAGTCTCCCTCCTGTTATCCCTCCCCGCTTCCCCACCCACAGGTGTCCACCTGATCACATTTCCTGTGTTTCCTTCCAGCATTTCACCATGTTTCTTCAAGCAGAGGTGAATACAGATTGTTTTTAAATTGAGATAAAATTCATGTCACACGAAACTCACCCCTTTAGCCATTTTGAAGTGCCCTTGACCTCTCCCGCTTGTGAACGTAAGAGTGGGCACGGGAGATCTCCCTGCATCGGCTCCGACACATCCTTTTTCGTCCTTCCCATCCACACAGGTGCCCGGGGCTGCCTTGAGTGGTGAGCACCCCCGGCGATCCCCCCAGGCCCTGCTGGTGGATGCGTGGGTTATTTCTGGTCTCTGGTTGTTGTGGTGTTGTGGTGTCGTGGTGAAGGACTTTAGGCATCCCTCATTTCCCATGCACAGCACTTCGATGGAATAGCTTCCCTGAAGTGGGATCACCAGGCCAAACGGCACACGGGCTCGTGCTTAAGTTGGCGGTTCTGCCCGTGCCCCACTGCGGGTGGATCATTCCTGCCCCCACGGGCAGTGCGTGTGGAGGTCTTGGAAAGCGGCTTGTTGGTGAACAAATTCTGTTCCTGCCCATCCTGCCTGCGCTTTTCCCCTCTGTCCCTGGCAGTGGAGCTTGTCTGGCTGGAGGTCTTCGTCCATGTTGGCTGGCGGGTGAGGTGGTCTCCAGACCAGTAACTCTTTAAGAACAGCTCCAGTTGGTGAGTGTGGAGTTACTGATGTGGAGTGAATTTGGCCAAATCCTGTGTGATGCCGGGACAGGCGAGGGTCTGAGTTGGGCCTGAGTGACGTGACCCGTACCAGCGAGGCATGTCTGAGACTCAGGCGGGCCACTGCCCGTGGGCCCCACTGATGGGACTTCTTACAGATTCCAGGGTCCATGTCCACACCTGGACGAGTATACAGATGGGGCGGGGGTGAGGAAAGACCTCACCAGGAGTGGGTCTTGGCTTTTCTGAGTCAGACTGCTGCTGATGAATTCACTCAGCAATGATCATTCTGACACTCCCTGTGTGCCGGCCCTGGTGAGGCTCAGGAGATGGAGGTGTCTGAGGCTGACGCAGTTCCTCCCCTCCTGGGGTGCACAGGGTGGTCAGGGAAGGCTTCTAGGAGGCGGTGGCCTTGAGAATGAGCAGGAGGGAGGCAGTGGAGAAGTGAGAAAGGGGAGAGCATAGCGATCCAAGTATGCAAATGCCTGGGGGGTGGGTGACAGAGTCAAGGCCGGAGCTCGTGGCCAAGGGGGTGTGTTTGGAGTGCAGTCCACGGCAGTGAGAGTGGAGGGAACCAGACTGCTGAGGGACGGGAGGAGCCCCAGCTTCCTGATGAGGCTGAAGGACAGTGAGCAGGGGTGCGGGCCTCCCTCCTGGGGACGACTTGCCAGGGTAGCCCCTCAAATGTGAGCGACGAAATGAAGCTTCTGCAGGCCTGGGGTGGGGCTGCCTGCAGGTCTGCATTTCCAGGAGCTCCCGGGAAGCTGCATGGCCCGTCCCCACTGTGAGGGGGAGGCCCACGGCTGTGCAGCTTAGCCAGGGAGACCTCAGTGACACTGGGGGCTTTCAGGGGCCTTGGACACTGACCTTAAGTTCTCCCTTTTTCAATGGGGTATTGATTTTGGAGTTTGCAATCAACACTAAGTTCTTGCAGTCTTTTGGTAGTAGTATTTGGTGCTTTATGTGTATTGATTGACAACTGAATTGGGCCTGACTCTGTCTGTCTTTTTGATGATTCTTGAGCCCCCGAAAGGCAGCCATGTGTCAGGCTGCTTCACAATCATTTCCCACTAGCTGTGTGGAAGACTCAGTGTCCTAAGTTGGAGGTGCTCAGAACGTTTCTTGCTTCTTGTCTTAAGAGGGGCACAGTTGAGGAGGCGATGCCGAGTGCTCCTGAAGAGCAAACCTGGTAAAGACGAAGCTTGGGGGAACTGGGCGCTCATGCAGGGCCAGGGTTCAGGCTGGCTCAGAAAACCTCAGTGTGCGTCTCTCCGAAGGGATTATTGCGCGTCTCTCCGTAAGGAGCTTGTACCCGGGGCCATTGCCGTGCTGCTGAATCAGGCCCCACTGCACAAGAGCAGAGGGAAGTGGCCCAGGGTCTCAGAGGAGGCACCGTGAACTTCTCTTGGATGGTGAATGGTGAGCCTGACCCCCGGATTATGGAACAGCTGACCTCGTTCCTGGTGGATGCTGGTTACATTGGGGGAAGGATTTGGTGGAGCAGTTTATGCAAATGGTCTTTTAGAAACTCCCAGGGCATGTTATTAGGTTTGGAATTGAACAGATTTCATGATGTTTGGGGGTTCTAAAGGCATCGATCGGCTCTAGTTTTTGGAAGGGAGCAACTCCTCCAATTGACAGGTGGAGAAACTGCGAACTCTGCGAACTCGGAAACGTGCCAGTGACCACTCAGGGAGGAGGGGCTGAGCCTTGGGCGTCTATGTTCTGATTTCTGGTCTAAGTTTGTGTGGATGGACACAAAGACATGGGGAGACCCTCCCGCAATCTCCAAGTTAGCACCATTTCTCAGATCAGGAAACCGAGGCTCAGTGAGCCTGGCCACCCTGCATCACACCCTCTTTGTTTTATTTTAATCCATCTGAGAAGTGCCCACTCTGCCAGGGCCACCTGGTAAAGACAGCATTGACCTCCCAGTTCATGCTGTTCACAGGTGAAGATGCTGACGACTTTGCTGCTGGCCCATCAGCCCTGGAGCTGAGACTTCCTCTGAGCCAGCCCCCTTTCCCCAGAGCAGCAGAAAGTCCTGTTAATGCCATTGTGGGTCCGAGGCTGGTTAGCCTCGGCTCCCTCCCACTGCCAGAGCTTTGAGATGTAGCCCAGGCCCCTCATCTCCAGGCAAGTTGGACGGCTCAGCACAGAGCAGAGGACCCTCCTATGAGCCCAGCACAGGGCTTGGCACTGAGTTGTGTGGTGGAGGTGGGGCCGGCTGTGGTGATCAGGGGGTGGGGCTCCATGGCCGGCCTAGGGTCTCTCCAGGAACTGAGTGTGGACTTCAGGGTTCTTTTCCTTCTGGGGAAGGGTACCCTCAGTCCCTCTCAGGGAGGGAGCAGGCCCTTCCCTGGAATAAAGCGAGAGGCAGTGGATGTGGGGGCTGGGCTGTGGATGTGGATCTACCAGGACCAGGGTCTGTCCCCGCCAAACCCTTTCTTTTCTCTGAACCTCAGTTTCCTTATTTCTAAAATGAAGCAGTGGTGATGGCATCCTGAGTTCCTGTGAGCTCTGTTGTTGAATCTGACACACCTCCTTCCAGCCCCTCACCCAGATCCGCCCTCACTTGCAAGGGAGGTGGGTGCACAATGGGTGAATAAAATCGGGGTGCCCTGCAGACACACAGTCCCTAACCATTAGCAGGGCTGGAGGAGCGTTGAAACTCGCAGAAGCTAGAGGAGTGGCAGCTGCCGCCGGACCGGCCCTGTTATTTACAGGGTTCAGCACAAAGTGAAAACACAAAGCCCTCGTTCAGACATTCTCAAGAATTTCAAGACAGCAACAGCAGAGCATGAAACCAAGCTCAGGGGCTTCGTGGCTGTGCAGGTCACAGACCTGGCCCTGGTCCTGGCTATCTGGAACACTCCACGCTGGGGAACTCCTCGTGTGGGCTCTCGCTGGGCTAAGGAAGATGAAGCATTGTGTCTCTCAGGGTTCTGGAGCCCGTCCCCTGAGGGTTAGGATGGGCATTACTGTGAAGGAGCCCTGGGCCTCCAGGACAGGGCATGTTCCCCACCCTTAGGTGTCAGGAGGAGCGGGTGATGGGCTCTGTGGGGAGCCCCCGGACATCAGGGGCTTTGGGGTTGGCTGGGACTGGGCCTGAAGGACAGGTTCTCCCTCCTGTCTGCATCAGCTGCTGTGTGGATGCTCATTCGTGTCCTCATGGACTCACCCACTCATTGATTTACTCAAGGAAAGATTGATGGATTTTTCCACTCTGTGCTAGGCTCACGGGGGTTTAGGGGTGGGTGAGTCCCCGCCGTCATGGAGCTTACTGCCTGGCAGCCTCAGGGCGGGCAGGTTCAGGAATTCCAAAGAGGCTGAGGTCTCTGCCTGGGGTCCCGGGTTGACCTTTCAGGGTGCAGGGCTGCTGGGCTGGTCCTGGGTGGTAGTGCATCGGAGGAGCCCTGGGCATCTGCTTGTCCCGTGCTTAGGAGGCAGGCATCACAGAGTGGGGAGGGCAGCAATGAAGTGCAGACCCATAAAAGCCCTGGGCCTGGGCACAAGAGCTCCTGGCTCTGCTGTGTGCGATGCCACAGGTCACTGGGCGGTTCTGTGCCTCAGTTTCCTCAGCCGTAATGTGAGAACAGTAATATGGGCCCCTCCCAGTCGGCGGGGGGTGCTGCGAGAGAGTGGATGAGTCGATGCTTGTCACAGGCTGAGCTGGCACAGATTTGGAACCCAGCACCCCGGCTCCCGGGCCCATTTGGTGACATGGCTTTGGGAGAATAGGAACAGATTCGTGCACTGCCTTCCCCACGGCCGGGAGGATGGGAGGCGAGAGGATGAGACGTGGGGTGACGCATGTATCCTGAGGAGCCTTCGAAGTGACGAGGGGTGGCCGCGGCCGACCTCTTGTGGACAGCAGTAGCTCTTCTTTCCTCGTCTGTTGCTTGGACATTCCTGGCCGTCTGGGAAAGATCCCTGTGGGCTGCGGGCTCAGGCAGCCTCTGGATGGGAGGAGACCCTTGGCAACGGCCGGGGCTGTGTGGCTCTGACTCACATTCCCGATTTTTCTCCCACCCAGATCAAAGAGCCCCAAGGCTAACACATCAGCCACTGAAAAAAACTGTCCCGGGGATATTTCATTTCCAAAGCTGTTAGCTGAGGGCCCCAGAAGGGCATGTCGTAAGTGTTGGTTCTTTGAAACTACTTTTAATAGAAGTTTCTTCTGAAAACACAGGCTTTCAGCGTGGCAGTGAAGAGCCCAAGCTTGACGTCGAATTGCCTGGGATCAAATTCTAGCTCTGCCGCTTGCTGAGTGTGTAGTTTTTGGCAAAATATTGAAGCGCTCTCTGCTTTAGTTCCTTCATCTGTAAAACAGGGATAATAACATGTGGCTCCTGGGGGCGTGGGGGCAGCACCTCTTCGGTATCCCTGGGGCATGGCGGGGGTTGCTGTAACTGTGGGGCTCGTCGGTGGCAGGGCTGAAACCAGTGGTTATTAGCTATCATTATTCTGAATGACGACGGCTCCTATGGCTTATGGGTCATTTCACGTTTGCTACTGAATATTTAATCGTCACCACGGCATCATCATAGACTGGAAAACTGAGATGTGTTGAAGTCGAGGGTCTGCTAGTGCAGAGCCAAGCGTGGAACCCGGGTGGTCTGACCTCACTTCAGGGTCCTTCTCCTTGATGACTGCCGAGTCAGGGCGTGGTGGGGCTGCCTTGCTGTCTGGCTTCTCCAGCACTGGCCCTTCCTGGGCGACCTCCTTGTTTCAGCCCTGGGCAAAGCCAACCCCACAGGAACCCAAAGTCTCATTTGGCTTGGCCAGTTGAAGCCAGTAGAACGATTCTGTCCCCAAGACAGAGTGGAAGGGGGTCCTCTTGATGGAAGGAGTGCGGTGGTGGTGGGGAGGGGGGCACTGGCCTCTGCCCGACTTCACTGCATAAATGATCCTTCCTTTGGGTAAAGTCACCTGTATTTCTTTCAGTGAGTGGTGTGAGTGCTTGTTATATGGCAGGTGCTGTGCCCCGCAATGGGGAGATAAACAAGGTCCCCACCCTTCACAGTTTATCCCTCAGCAGTAGAAGCAGACCCTGTGAGCTGTGTGGGGTTGCAGGGAGGTCCGGCAGGGTTGGAGGGGGGTGTATGGAGGGGGCATTGAGCCCAGTGTCGGGGGCCTTCCTGGGGGTGGTGTGAGTCAGGCTGAGATCTGAAGGTTCAGCAGGAATTCACCGAGGAAATAGGGCTGGGGGATTTGGGGAAGAGCATCCCAGGGTGAGGAACGCCTTGTGCAAAGGTCCCAAATGCTGGGGTTTAGAATGAGGGGGTGGACTGGTGGGGACTCTCCCCTCGAGGGAGGGGGAGGAGGAAGCAGTCTTGCTGGGTGATTGGGTGACTGTCCACAGTGGCAGAGCTGGAAGGTACAGGCAGGAGTGACGGGGACGTGAAGCCAGCCTCACAGCAGGGTGCGCCCCAAACCCAGCAGTCTGCAGAAGGGCAGGGTGCCCTCCAGAGCCAAGCTCCACCCCTCGAGGCCAGGGCAGAGCCTGGATCTCACTGCTTCAAGATCAGATTGGGAGGGGGCAGGGATTTCCTTCTGGATGGGGCCGGATCAAACAGACTTTGAGGTCCCTTCCAGCTGCCACTCTAGGCTGTACAAAATCCCCTCTGGGAACAGCGTGACTATATCAAATATGAATCAATGGGTTAAAGTCCACACCCTGTCAGCTCCCCACTCCTCGGAGGGACCTGGCTCTGACGGCAGGCTGTGAGCTGACAAGAGAAAATCGCTTTGTTCCTGAGCATGGCATAGCCAATCTGGCCTTGATTGACAAGGCCTCGCTTTTTTAAATCATCGCTGCCTGTAAGATGCACGCTGTCCCACCTCGGGCAACAGCCCCTCCTCATGTCCTCCCTGCTCAAATCACCAGGGAAAGAAAGATACTAGGTCAGCCCAGCTGCCATCTGTGGAAACGGCACCTTAGGACCGAGCACAGGGAGCTCTGCTTCCACGGAGGAGCCCGACCGTTGGGGATGACCAGGGTGGTGACCCCAAATAACGAGGCTAACAGCTGCTCCAAAACCCAAAGCTGTTCCCATCTTACCTCCCGGGGGCTACCCTAGCCATGGGAGTGTTAGGAACAGCTAACAGGGACTGGCAGTGAGTGAAATGAAATTTGATGTACATGGAAACGCAGTGGCTGGTGCAGTAATTGGGAAAATCTTTTTCCCATCAGGGCCGGTGCATCCTTATTCCCCACCCCCCAACTTTTTTTGTTTACACAGTTGTTTCAAAAGACAGTTAGGTGCTCCTAAACACTTTTATTTTCATTTTTATAAATAGTTGCATTTTCTGCACAGGCTTGAAATGCAAACAGTGTGGTCAGGTGGGGCCCCATGTGTGATGAATGAATGAATGAATGAATGAATGAATGGTTTCAACAACAACAAAAACGGGTGTGCGCCACAGAGGACTCCTGGGCCCCCAAGCATCTTGGCTGTGCCTCCCCAGGCACCACTCCAGGACCAGTAATGACAGACGGACCACAGGGACCTGCTCTGGTCTTGGGTGGCAGCCCCGGCAGCTGTTTCCAGCAGGCTTAGGGGATCCTCTAACGCGCTGGTGGAGACAGAGCCCCGTCTCCAGAAGCCTTGCCAAATGCGCTCCATCCTCACATAGGGACCACTGCCCTGGCACTCCCTTTGCCACAGTTTGGGATTGTCCAGGGCTGGGTTTGAATTATTTCCAACAAATGGCAGCTACTGTGTGGATATCACTGGATTCAGATGTTCCCAGAGTCATTCTGCAGAGCACAAGCACGTCCTCAGAGCAGAAATAAGCCCACGTCTAAGGGCTCTCATGTAGGGTGGCCCAGAGCCTCTCAGGGATACTGACTAAGAGAGGCCCCTGGGCGGCTGTTATTTAGAGACCCCAAATTCTGGCACGGAGTGGTGTCACTGTACCTCTCTTTGAGAACCTTGGAACCCACTGATTTCTGCCTTTTACTTTCTGTTAACACCACAGGTGATCTTGATCCTGACGAAGTACTACCACGCAGACATGGGGAAGGTTCTGGAAAGTTCTCTGTGGCGGTAAGTCAGCCCGATGGCAGGCCTTTCTCTTATGCACCTGCGTGCCATCTTCCCAGGCTCTCAGCTGAGGACCGAGATCCAAACACCTCACTGTGGCAGCCCCTGTGAGTCAGTGGCCTCCCAACTTTTCTTTGGCTAGAAAATGCATAAAGGAAAAGTTGAAAGTAGCTTAACAGTTTGGGCAGTGGGTATAAACTGCACTGCAGAATAGACAACTGTTCAGAAAGCGTCTTGGCTTTCTTTTCTTTCTGTTTTTCTCCCCGCTTCCTTTCTTTCCTCCCCGGAGGAGGAGGGTTTGCATTGTGAATTCAGGTCAGTGCACAATTTCCCTTCGCTTGTGCTCAGAACTTCACACGCAGCTCCTGGAGTCCACCAAAGGCTCTGATTATCCTCATTGTTTGGGCGTTTTTCTTTCTTCCAGGCTTAGCCAAAGAGCTTGGTAAATAAATAAGCCACTGGCGATGGGGGATATCTCTTTATGTGTGAAATGTGAATTCAGCTCAGGAACATTAGATTGCCCCTTTGAAGTTTTCAATGAGATGAGAAAGAAGGAGGATTTGAGAACCCATTTTGGTTATCATCCTCCTCAATATTTACATCCACTCACCCAGGAAGGGTACAGATGGTCCCCAGCCTCTGGGCTGTGGTTTCAAAGCTTTTCTCCTGCAAAAGATTCTCTTTCTTCCATGTACCGATTACCACCTCCATGTTCTCTGGGTGTGAAACCATTTTGGTTTCCAACATATGTTTCTCAAGTAATAATTAATTCATTTTTTCTATTTGAAATCCATAAAAAGATGCCTCTACCTGCTGATCAGGACCTTGAGTTGGTTTATTTTCCATTTTTGGCTTTGCTTTTAGCTAAGGGGTTTGGTGATTCATTGTGTTGGTTCTTAATGAGGGATTTCTGCGATGCTCTGGGAAGTTGTTGAAACATGTCTCAAGTTGGGTTCTTTCTTTGTGGTGGAAGGAATGGCATCACCTGGAGCCCACGGGCCTGGTCATCTGTGCTGCTAAATGAGGCCAAGCTCAGGGGTTAAGACACTCACAGTCCCCCGAGTAGTCCTCAGCCGCTCCCAGCAAAAACGCTTTTCCTAGAAGCTCTTCTCGGTGTGGATTCACTCCCCAGACCCACTGGTCTCCTCTAATTCCGTCGTCACCACCAGAAAATGGGGGGTGAGTGATGGGTCGTATCCCTGTGTAGAGGACAGATGTTCCCTGCCACGGCCCCCCGTTGCTTTATGTGCTGGTGGGGTTGCTTTAAAAATGTCTCGTTCCTCCAGTGCTGGGCTCAGCAATGTTCACTACTTCGAGACAAGAGCAGAAAAGTGTAAGCTCCGTGGGCCCTGTGAAATGTCATTGCTGCTCTTTGAAAATGTATGTTCCAAGGCAGGTTTTGGAGGCAACACTCCTGGACGGGGCAGGCCCAGGGAGGGCGCCTTCGCTGCTGGGCAGAGGGTCTCAGGGTGGGTTCCTCAGTGACAAAGCGGACGGAGATGGTCAAGTCTTCTTCTTCCAGCAAAGGCCCTCAGTTACCTGATTTGCCCCAACTCCAGTATGTCTGTCAAGTGCTGGGCTGCAGTCCTCCTTGGCATGGAGGGATCTGCCTGGGGCTAACCGCCTCAGAAGTTTCCAGAGTACCCGCTTCCCTCCCCTCACTGCAGCCTCTCAGCGTGGCTGGATGTGGAGGCAATGAGACTGTGTGAAGTGTCGTCTGAACAGGGAACGATCTTTTCTTTCCCGGTGTGATCTGCACTTATACGACGGAGTTGCCGGCTTAGTTTACGTTTGCTGGAGTCCTTGTGCGGTGGGGGTGGGGTGGGACTGACTGTGTCTGGCCCCCTGGCATGGGGCCCAAAACCACTTACAGGCTCCAGACAGGATTCCTCAGAAGCAGGTGGCAGCAGAGAGGCCAAACCACCCACTCGCAGCTGCTCCAAGGGTGGGGTGGTGGGGACTTCTTTCTGCTCCAGAGAGCCTCCGTCTCCATGTCTGTTAAATGGGGATAAGATGCCCCTGAGGGGAAGCTGTGAGAACTGAATGAGGAAATGTGTGAAATGTCCCTAGAACAGTGCATGATCTAAATTCAGTTTTTCTCCAAAGCAAATTGACAGATTTTAATTTTCCGTGTTCCCTTCTCATCACTGTCTCTATACCCAGATGTTTCTTCGCCTTTATTAAAAATGCTTGCAGAGACATTAGTCATCTCACCAAAGTTCACCCACATCCCTACCCATCGGAGCAATTACTTTCTTTGTTTATATTATCTTTTCTGATGCTAACATATTTATATAGGTAGAGACACAGAATGCAGTTTTATATTCTTTTTATCATTTATAAAATATGTTTCTAGTTTTTCCATGTAGTGACAAGGTCTGCGTCATCATTTCTTTTATGGCTGTTACGAGCCCCTGGAGTTGGTTCACTCTAATTCTTAGCTGTCCCCTTATTGATGCTGCCATAAAAAACTTAAGCAGGTAGTTTTCATTTTCATTTTGTTCCCTGGAATGAATCAGTTACATGACAGCCAGGGAGTGTGAATGGATTTGCAGCTGGTGTGCAATGGCATTCAATTCTTCCTCAAGACGAATGTGCATTCCCACCCGGGCAGTGCCCTGCATCCTGCCGGCGACTTTTCTAACTCCTGCTCATTTGACAGGAGGAGCTGAGGGCAGGAAGGGGACGGCATCATTGCTTTAATTTGCTTTTTTTGTTGTTGTTTGTTTCCTAGTAAGGAGGAGCAGTGTTCTGTTTTAATTACTACTCACATTTTCTCCTTTGCACATTACCTGCTCCTGTCCTCACCCTCAGTTTTGGGACTCACGCAGGAAGATGGTGCTGAGAGTTGAGAGCTTGCCATCACTCTCTCTTCAAGATGCTGCTTCCTCCCACCCCCACCCTCTGTCTGCATTTGAGGCCCCTGTGGATGGAAGGCTGGCGGTGCCCTCGTCTGGAGAGCACATATTAAATAGGGCTATTAAAGACACAATTAATGAATGTGCACTGAGTCTCCTAAGAATCCTTCTGTGTAATTGCAATAAATACACTTTTAATGACAGGTATGGTCTTTTCATTCTGAAAGTGGCTCGAAGCTGAATGTGTTTTTAATTGTCCTGCATTTGACGGGCCGCATGTCAGCGGCACCCCCTCCTGGCTTCCCTGATGATCCAGTGCTCTGCCCCTTTCTTCTTGTGGTGGTGATGGGGGTCTCCTGCTCAATCTCAGGCCCCCTTGAATCGGTGCAAAAGGCTGGGGGTGAGGAGGGGAGCACCATTCTTCCCTGGAAAGCCCCTGGTTGGCATCAGGGTTTGAAGTGTGCAGGGCGTGCTCCTCCACGTGGTCTTGCCCACACAAGCCACAGAAGCCACAGAGGGTTGAGCAAAGCTCGATGTGTAGACTGCGGGGTCTCAGCAGAGGCACAAGAAAGTCACTTAGAAAAGCCCTTATAAAGTGCTGCAGCTTGGGCCAGCCAGGGAAGGCGTGGGTTCAAGGTAGGTCCTCCCAGAGGTTTTCCCCGGGAGAGGATCTAGTACAGCACTTCTCAGACTCCACGGGCACTCGAGTCTCCTGGGATCTTCCTGCAAGGAACACATGGTCAGATTCCACCGGTCTAGGGTCTGGAGGGCAACCCAAGACTTTGCATTTCTAACAAGCTCCCGAGTGCTGCCCATGCTGCTGGTCTGGGGACCACACTTCAAGTAGCCAGAGGTTGGGCTGGTTAGGACCCAGGTTTAAAATCCTTCCAGGGTACTTGAAATAACATACAAGCCATACCCCCTGCAAAGACCCCATCCCCGGCTCCTACCCCATCCCCAGTCTCAGCTCCTCCCACTCTACCTCTTACTGTTCAATGTCCAGTGACAGTAGCCTCTTGGCTGACCCTGGACTACACTGAGCTCAGTCCCTGTAAGGGCTTGTGCATGCTACGGCTGCTGCCTGGAGAGCATGTGGCACCAACCCCAGGTACTGGATCCTGCCCCCCATTCAGTCTCCCCATAAACCTCTTTTCTTCAAAGAAGCTTCCCTCACTACTTGGTGCAAAGAGGCCCCCAGGCATTCTTTATAACCTCTCTCATTGAAATGTGGGAGTTCCTGTTTATGGTTTACCCCACCACCACCACCACCACCACTAGAACATAGGCTGGTTGAGGATGCAAGGATGGAGACCTGCCAGGTTTATCTTATTGATCACCAGATCCCTGGAACCAAACTCAGATCTGGCATAGGAGATACATGTTGGGCATTGGATGAATGGATTGACAGATGGACAGCCGGGTGGATGGATGAATGGACAGATGGATGGATGGACAGATGGACGAATGGCTTGACAGATGGATGGATGAATGGATGGATGGATGGACAGTTGGATGAATGGATGGATGGATGGACAGATAGATGAATGGATTAATAGATGGATAGAAGAATGGATGGATGGATGGATGGATGGGGAGATGGATGGATGGATGGATGAATGGAAGAATAGATGGATAGATTAATGGATGGACATATGGATGGATGGATGAATGGAGAGATGGATGAATGGATAGATAGATGGATAGATGAATGGATGGATGGATGGATGGATGGATGGATAGATGAATGAATGGATTGATAGGTGGATAGATGAATTGATGGACAGATGGATGGATGGACAGATGGACAGATGGATGAATGGATTGATGGGTGGATGAATGGATGGATACATGGATAGATGAATGGATGGATAGATGGGTGGATGAATGGATGGATAGATGGATGGACTGATAGATGGACAGATGGATGAATGGATTGATGGATGGATGGATGAATAGATGGATATATGGATGGATGGGTGGGTGGATGGATGGATAGATGAATAGATGGATATATGGATGGATGGGTGGGTGGATGGATGGATAGATGGATGGTCAGATGGATGAATGGATTGATGGATGGATAGACAGATGAATGGATTGATGGATTGATAAATGGATGGATAGGCAGACAGATGGCTGGATAAATAGATGGATGGATGGACTGATGGATGGACAGATGGATGGGTGGATGGAAGAAAGGATGGATGGTGGTGTGGTTTTTGGGAAACACTGCTGAGACCGAGAAGACCCTTTACATTTACAGGGTCATCTTAGGGGATGCTGTGGAAGCCAGGAAATCAGAGTTGGCTCTGATTCTGTCAGGAGGAGCAACAGGGTTCTGCAAGCATTCTGAGCTGGAGAGAAAGCTTACTTTGGGCTGCTCCCTATGTCCTGCCTCCTGCTGTGATGCAGCCTCAGGGATCACCCTTGCTTCACACTGAGCACGGCTGTTGGGCAGAGTGGATTTGAAACAGAGGGACAGTCCTATAGACCAGGGGACTCTGTGCCTGTGCCATCCCTGAACAAGGACCACACTAATGCTGGGCCAACCCTACCACTTCCTGGGTGCATTTGACCTCAAGCAGGACCTTCATCCAGGGGCAGTCTCAGGATAATTGGGGGTGGAGCTGGTCTCAGGTTTTCTCTAGAATGACTTGGTTGAATCCTCTCCTTTTTGTTAGGGATAGGAAGTGATTCTTTTTCTTTATCTTCACTTTAATTAAGAAATCTTGAACATATCCTGAAAAGTACCGACCATGGTAGGACACATGCCCAGGTACTCACGAAACAGAGCCAAATGAATGTTCACTAAATAATCCATCATTCCCTTCTTCCCGGCCTCCCTTGTGGTTAATTTGGGGTCGCATGATTAGTGTGGGCCAGTGGATGGTGAGCAGGAATAATGTAGGTGCCATTGAAATTTAGGGCTTCAGTTTTTACCACACCAGAGCCCAGTCCAGCTCAATGCCTGTAATCTAGCTCTCATCAATGTCAACTTTTTCCATATATGTTTGGAATTGCTCTCTCTCAAAGAAATACACTATGATAGATTCTCTCCTCCATCCTCTCACACCCACCCTCACCACCCACCTGGAAGTAACCTCTACCCTGAAATTGGTGTGGGTCATACCCCTTTTATATTAAAAACATAAAACACAATATACACATCATAATGTATCTTGATTGTCTGTCTGTATGTATATATGTATGTCTACCTGCAATCAATATGTTCTGCTGCTTAGCTTGTTTTGCAAAGAATGGCATTACTTTGCCTTTTGAAGTTTGCTTTATGTGCCCAACTTTGTTTAGGTAATTTGTCCATGTAGCACATGTAATCTATTTGATTTATGTATTCCCCTGCTGTGGGAGTGCTAGGATTTCTATCCTGAGATTTTGCCACTCCAGTCAGGGCTGCAGCGAGCACCTGTGAACACGTCTCCAGTCAGATGCTTGGATAGGGTGGAAGATGTGTGCACAACTTTCTTTTTCTCTACCTATTGCCAGCTTATCTGTGAGGTGACTCACTGCTCTACACCTTGGAGTCATCAGACTTTCCATGTTTGCACTCAAGTGGGTGTGAGATTACAGCTTAATCTTGTTATTTTGCATCTTCCTCATACCTGGTAAGATGGAACATATTTTTCTATGTTTATTGACTTTTTGGGTCTCCTCCTCTGTGACTCACCTGCTCATATCTCGTGCCTGTCTTTTTACATTGGGTTGCTTAACTTTTTCTTGACCCCTACCTCTCTACTCTAAAAAGCCCATGTCATTTCCAGGCCCCTTAATTTTAAGATGTGCCCTCCAAATGTGTCTTGAACTCCTGCCAGGTACCATTCATTCTTTCCCAACACCTTCTAAGGAGGTTTCCTCCTAAGAGTGTTTTACCATACCACATTTATGTCTTGAAGTGCAATTGTTAGAATAGCAATTCTGATGGATGGTGTATTAGTCAGCTATATGGCAATAACGAACCCAGTGGCATGCACTCAGCATTTATTCTCACATCCCTGTGTTGACTGTGGTTTGGTTACTTTGGCCAAGGCTTGGCTGGGTGTTCAGGCTGTTGGCTGATGGGTTTGGGTCTGCTTCATATCTGTTTATACTGGGACTCGAGCTGACAGGAACAGGACTGAGGCCACCAGGACATGTTCTTCTTATGCAGAACACCAGAGCTCAGGAACAAAGCTCAACCACACAAGCACATTTTAAGACTTCTGCTCAACTCACATTTGCTAGGGTTCCACTTGCCAAGCCATGGTCAGTTTCAACCTCAATGGGGCAGGGGGAGTATAGTTTGAGGAGGTTGGTGGGGTGGAGGGAAGGGAATGCTTCCTGAATGGTAATTTAAGGTATTTCAAGTAATAGCTGATTCCAGAAAATACGTATTGTGTGGTCATATTTGATAAATATATTTTAGGGAAGAAAGTTTCAGATTTCTTTACGGTAGGATTTATCAGCGTCTCTGATACACTAATACACATTATACTTCTCCAGGAGAAGGTTACACAACATTTCTTAATCTCATTTAATTCCATAATCTTTAATTTTTCTTTAAATTTTATTATGATTTATATATATAAATTTATGAGGTACAAGTATAATTTTGTTACATGTGTAGATTGCATAATGGTGAAGTCAGGGCTTTTAGAGTATTCATCACCCGAATAATGTACACTGTATGCACGAAGTAATTTTGGATACTCCACCCCCCCATACCCCATCACAATTCCAAGTCTCCACTGCCTGTCATTTTCTCTGCCTCCATGTGTATATATATATATTTTAGTATCCATTTATGAGTGAGAACGTGTGGTATTTGTTGGCTGTAAATATGTGGCTTTATTTCTGGGTTCTACGTTCTGTTCCATTGTCTTTCTGTGTCTGCCTCGTTTCACTTAAGATAACCTCCAGTTCTATTTATGTTGCTGCAGAAGACATGATCTCATTCATGTTCATGGCTGAGTAGTCTTTCATTGTGTATATACGCCACATTTTCTTTATCCAGTCATCCATTGATAGACACTTGAGTTGATTCCACATCTTTTCTATTGTGAATAGTGCTGCGATAAACATATGAGTGCAGGTATCTTTTTGATATCCTAATTTCTTTTCCCTTTTCCTCTGGGTAGATACCTAGTAGTGGGACTGCTGGATCTAATGGTCATTCTATTTTTAGGTATTTGAGCAATCTCTGAACTGTTTTCCGTAGAGGCTGTACTAACTTATATTTCCATGAACAGTGTACAAGAGTTGCACTGTTCCACATCCTCACCAACATCTGTTTTTTTGTCTTTTTATTAATACCCTTCTGACTGGTGTAAGATGATATCTTATTGTGGATCTAATTTGCATTTCTCTGATGATTGGTGATGTTGAGTATTTTTTCATCTGCCTGTCGACCATGTGTATGTCTTCTTTTGAAAAATGTCTATTTGTGTCCTTTGCCCACTTTTAAATATGATTATTTGTTTTTTGTTGTTGTTGAGTTGTTTGAGTTCCTTATAAAGTCTGGATATTAATCCCCTGTTGGATGAATAGTTTGCAAATATTTTCTCCCGTTCTGTAGGTTGTCTGTCCATGCTGTTGGTTATTTCTTTTGCTGTGTGGAAGCTTTTCAGTTTAATTAAGGCCTGTTTGCCTATTTTTGTTTTAGTTGCCTGTGCTTTTCTGGTCTGAGTCATAAATTCTTTGCCTAGACAAATATTCAGAAGAGCTTTCCCTAGGTTTTCTTCTAGCATTTTTATAGTTTTGGGCCTTACATTAAAGTCTTTAATCCATCTTGAGTTGATTTTTGTATATGGTGAGAGATAGGGGTCCATTTTCATTCTTCTGCATAGGACAATTCATATTTCCCAGCACCAGTTATTGAAGAGTGTGTGTTTTTCCTAATTATGTTTTTGTCAGCTTTGGCAAAAATGAGTTGGCTGTAAATATGTGGCTTTATTTCTGGGTTCTCCATTCTGTTCCATTGGTTTATCTGTCTGTTTTTATAACAGTACCATGCTGTTTTAGTCACTGTAGCCTTGTAATATAATTTGAAGTTAGGTAACATGGTGCCTCCAGCTTTGTTCTTCTTGCTTAGGATTTCTTTTGCTGTGTGGGCTCTTTTTGGGTTCCATTTGAATTTAGGGTTATTTTTTCTAATTCTGTGAAAAATGAATTGGTATTTTGGTAGGAATTACATTGAACCTGTAGATTGCTTTGGAATGTATGGTCATTTTAACAGTATTAATTCTTCTAATCCATGAGTATGAAATGTTTTTTCATTTGTGTCATCTACAATTTCTAAAGAGGCGTTTGTAGTTTTCCTTGTAGAGATCTTTCACTTCCTTGGTTAAATTTATTTGTAGGTATTTTTCTGGTAGCTATTTTAAATGGGATTGCCTTCTTGATTTCATTCTTAGCTAGATCAATATTGGTATAAAGAAACACTGCTGATTTTTGTGGCATTGATTTTGTATCCTGCAACTTTACTAAATTCATTTATCAAATCTGTTTTTTCATGGAGTCTTTAGTTTTTCCAGCTATAAGATCATGTCATCAGTAAACAGGGATAATTTTACTTCCTCTTTTCCAATTTGGATGCCTTTCATTTCTTTCTCTTGGCTGATTGCTGTGGCCAAGACTTCCAGTACCATGTTGAATACGAGTGGTGAAAGTGAGCATCTTGGTCTCGCTCCAGTTCTTAAAGGAAATACTTCCAACTTTTCTCCATTCAGTATAATGTTGGCTGTGGGTTTGTTGTATATAGCCTTTATTATTTTGGAGTATATTCCTTCTTTGCCTAGTTTGTATGTGATGTATCATATTTATTGATTTGCATATGTTAAACCATCATTGTATCCTTGGTACAAAATCCACTTGATTGTGGTGTATTATCTTTGTGGTGTGTTGTTGGATTCAGTTTGCTAGCGTTGTGTTGAGGATTGTTGGATCATTATTCATATTGACCTGTTGTTTTTTTTTTGTTGTGTCCTTTTCTGGTTTTGATATCAGGGAAATGCTGGCTTCATAGAATGAGTTTGGAAGTATTCCCTCCTCTTCAGTTACTTTTGAGCAGTTTGAGTAGGATTGGTATCAGTTCTTCTTTAAATGTTTGGTAGAATTCAGTGGTGAAACCATTGGATCCTAGGCTTTTTTTTTTTTTTTGATAGGAGACTTTATGACAGCTTTGATTTTGTTACTAATTGTTGATTTATTGAGGTTTTCTGTTTTCTCATGATTCAATCTTGGTGGGTTGTATGTGTCCAGGAATTTATCCATTTCTTCCAGGTTTTTCAATTTGTTGGCATATAGTTGTTTATACTTGTCCTAGTAACTCTTCGTATTTCTGTGGTCTCAGTTGTTATGTCTCTTTTTCATTTCTGATTTTATTTATTTTGAGTTTTCTCTCTTCTTTTCTAGTCGGTCTACTTTGTTGATTTTGTTTATCTTTTCAAAAGACCAACTTTTCATTTCATTGATTTTCTGTATAGTTTGGTAGTCTCAATTTCATTTATTTCTGCTCCGATTATTATTATTTCTTTCTATTAATTTTGGATTTGGTTTGTTTTTTCTAGTTCCTTGATTTTTTAAAGTATATGTTTATTGCTATAAACTTTCCTCTTAGTATTTCCTTGCTGTATCCCATAGATTTGGGTGTGTTGTGTTTCCATTTTAGTTTGTTTCAAGAAATTTTATAATTTCTTTCTCAATTTCTTTATTGACCCATTGGCCGTTCAGGAGCATGTTGTTTAATTTCCATGTGTTTGTGGATTTTCTGATGTTCTTCTTGTAATTGATTTCTAGTTTTATTTATTTGCGGTCAGAAAAGATACTTGATATGATTTCTACTTTTAAAAATTTGTTCAGACCTGTTTCGTGGCCTAAGATATGGTCTATTCTGGAGAATGTTCTATGTGCTGATGAATTCTATAGCATTTGGGTGAAATGTTCCATAAATGCCAGTTAGGCCTATTAGGTCTAGTGTGTAGTTTAACTCTGATGTTCCTTTGTTGATCTTCTGTCTGGGTGATCTGTCCATAGCTGCTCATAACTGAGAGGAGTGTTAAAGTCCCCTGCTGTTACTGTATTTCAGTCTATCTCTTCCTTTAGATTTATTAATGTTTGCTTTATATACTTGGGAGATTCGTGTTGAGGGCATAGGTATTTAGAATTGTTATATCCTCATGGTGCATTGACCCCTTTATCATTATATAGTGACCTGCTTTGTGTCTTTTTACAGGCTTTGATTTGCAGCCTATTTCATTGGCTATAAATAGAGCTACTCCTGCTCTTTTTTGGTTTCAAGTTGCATGGAATAACTTTTTCCAGCCCATCGCTTTCAGTCTATGTGTCATTATAGGTGAAGTGGGTTTCTCGTAGGCATGATATAGTTGAGATTTGTTTCTTTATTCATTCAGCCACTCTATACCTTTTCATTGGAAAATCGAGGTCACTTACATTCAGTACTATTATTCATAAGTAAGGACTTACTATTGCCATTTTGTTGCTTGTTTTCTGTTTATTTTGTATATCCCCTCTTCCTTTCTTACTATTTTTCTTTGTGGTTAAGTGCTTTTTCTCTAGGAGTATGTTTAAATTCATTGATATTTATTTTTATTAAATCTATTATAGGTTTTTGCATTATGGTTATCATGAGGCTTATAAAATCATATAGCATGTTATTTTAAAGTGATAATAATTTAGATCACAAAGAAAAGACTAGAAACAAAAAAAATTATGCCCTTTATCCTCATCTCCCCCATATTTTTACTTTTAGTTGTTTCAGTTTACATATTTCTATATTACCTATTTCTTAGCAAGTTGTTGTAGCTATTACTGTTTTCAATAGATGTATCTTCTGGGCTTCATACTAGAGTTATGAGTGGATTGTGTATCACAATTATGGTATTAGAGTATTCTGGGTTTGTCCATGTCCCTAATTTTACCAATGGATTCTAAACCTTCAGGGTGTTTTTTATTTTTTATGTATTTTTTGCATGCTAGCGTTTTTATTTTTTTTCCTTTCAGATGGAAAAACTCCCTTTAACCTTTCTTCTAAGACAGATGTGGGGGTGGTGAATTCCTTCAGCTTTTGTTTGTCTAGAAAAGACGATATCTGTCTTTCATATTTGAAGGATAACTTTGCTGGCTATAGTATTCTTGGATGACAGTTTTTTTTTCTTTTAGCACTTTGAAAATGTCTTTCCACTCCTTCCTGGCCTGTATGATTTCCTTTGAGAAGTCTGTTGCCGGATGAATTGAAGCTCCTGTATGGGTTATTTGCTTCTTTTCTCTTGCTGCTTTTTAAATCCTCTCTTTGTCCTTGACCTTTGAGAGTTTGATTATTATATGCCTTGGGGGTAGTCTTGTTTGGGTTGAATCTGTTTGGTGTTCTCTGACCTTCCTGTACCTGGATATTTATATCTTTTTCAAGTTTTGGAAAGTTTTCTGTTATTATTTCTTTGAATAAGATTCCTAACTCTTGCTCTTCCTCTACTTTCTCCTGAACACCGATAATTCTTACATTTGCTCTTTGAGGTAATTTTCTATATTTTGCAGGTGATCTTTGTTCCTTTTTATTCTTTTTTCTTTTTTCTCCTCTGACTATATTTTCAAATAGCCTGTCTTTAAGCTCACTGATTCTTTCCTCTGCTTGACCCATTCTGCTGTTGAGAGCCTCTAGTGAAATTTTCAGTTCCACAGGTGTTTTTCTCAGTTCCAAGATTTCTCTCTGTTAAATTACTCTGATAAATATCTGAATTGCTTTTCTGTGTTATCTTGAAGTTTTCTTAAAGATGCAGTTTTTAATTCTTGGTCAAGGAGCTCACGTATCATCATCTCATTAGAGTCAGTTACTGGTTTCTTACTTTGTCCATTTTGGGAGATCATGGTTCCCTGTTTGCTATTGTTTCTTGTGGATGTATGTCAGTGTCTTTGCATTAAAGGATTCATTATTTACTATAGTCTTCTCTGTCTGACTTGTTTTGGTTAAAGATTCTTTACTGCTAGGCCACTGCCTCCTTTTGGACTCTAAGTGGTGCCTTAAGCCCAGGTTCTCCTTGGCTGTAGTAAAGGACTGGAGTGCTGCCTTTCCCAAATGGGGGAGGTCTCAAAGGGGATTTTTGGGTAGTGTGGGGATGGCAGCCAGGGGTTCATGCCCAGGAGACCTGTGGAATAAATCTCCAACAGCATGGTGCTGCTGAACAGACACTCTGATTTGGAGTCTCCTTTGGCCAAATTACAGAGCAGAGTTTTCACGGCTGGGCTTGGTAGTCCTTCCTCCCTTGTCTCTGATGTCCTCAGGGATATTTCTCCCTTCAGCACTTGAGATGTTTTCTATGGATCACGGCAGGAACAGTCTCCCGCCAGAGAACCCAAGATGATGGGGAAGCTGGTTGTCCACCTCAATCCCACTTTTTCCAGGGCAGAAACAGTGAGTTGGTGGTAAGTTTTCTGCAGGCTCAATGCCAGGCAGGATGGGGACAGAGGCATCAAGGATGTGGAAGTCCAATTTTCTTACTATCTGCTCTGAGTCTTCACTTCTCTGTGGCTCTGGGAACAGTCTCATCTTCACATTTGCATTCTGAAATATTGCTAGTGATCATCTCAGTGTTGTATATTTGTTTTTGGTTTTCTGTGGGTGGGAGTGAAACCAGGTTGCTTCTATGCTACCATTTTGGAACCGGAAGTCTCCTTGTTTTTTTCTGTCTTTTAATGTATAGAATTTTAACATATGTTGTGAATGCAGTCTGAGGAATTTGAGCAGTGAAGCCCAACAGCAATGCAGCATCCTCTGACGCTCACTGATATAAAGAAGCATCAAAGTCCTTCTCTGCAGAGGCCAATGATGGCCCTGGGGGACATCCCCATGGTGTGACCATGCTGAAATTGACAAAGCCTTCTGCAGAGTGTCTTACCAGCCTATGGGCTGTCCTGGGTATCACAGCATTCCTCTCTGTACCCCCATAATGTTGGAGCAAACAAAGAGCTGTCATGCTGATTAGGCTGTTCTTGGTAGATAACGCTGAGAGTTCATAGCCAGTTTTCAGATGGGAAAATTTAAGAGGTGATATGCTTTGCCCTTTGGTCATCCAGAAAGAGGGGAACTTCAGAGAGAAACAGTCTTACACTATAAGGGGAACTCTACCCTTAAGGTGATGACAAGCACGGAAAGTCCTCTGTGCACATAGACAGGCCTTCGTTTCAATTCTGGCTCCATATTTCCCTTCTTGGTGACCTCTCTGGGTCTCCTCTGTAAAATGAGCCTAAACATTCAGACCTCATTGTAGACCTCATGGGCTCTTATGAAGATGACAGCAGACAATGCGTGTAAAATGCTGGGCACTTAGTATATGTCAGAGGTCTGTTTCCTTCCTTCTCCCATTACCTAAAATGTCCCATTGGCTTTTCACCAGCTGCATTTTTGCTCCCAGGCCAGTCTCCCTCAGTGTTTGCTTTAACATCACCATGGAGATCTGAGTTTGATTTAAACAAGAGTCACAGCAGAATAGGGATCGAGAGAGAGGCCCTGACTGTAAAGCTTTCAGGGTTACAGTGTATTCAATAAATAATTCACTGTGAATCAATGATTTGATGAGGTTAGGCTCTGAGGCCTTGAGGTGCCTTTAAAATGTTCTGGGACAAGATCTGAGGTGACTGAGAAATCACGAGAATTTGAGGAGACTTCTCAGCATTCCTAGCCCCTGGGCCCAGCAGCCTCTTCTCTCCATCCTTTTTTTTTTTTTTTTTTTTTTTGAGACGGAGTCTGAATCTGTCGCCAGGCCAGAGTGCAGTGGTGTGATCTCGACTCACCGCAAACTCTGCCTCCCGGGTTCAAGTGATTCTCCTACCTCAGCCTCCCGAGTAGCTGGGACTACAGGCATGCACCACCACGCCCAGCTAATTTTTGTATTTTTAGTAGAGACAGGGTTTCACCATGTTGGCCAGGATGGTCTCCGTCTCTTGAACTCGTGATCCACCCACCTTGGCCTCCCAAAGTGCTGGGATTGCAGGCATGAGCCACTGCGCCTGGCCTCTTCTCTCTATCTTGACTTTAATACCTGCCCTCCCTTGGGTCCTGGCTCCAAGGACCCCTCTGTCACTGCTTCTAGCTTCTCTGCCTACTGACTTTCCTTCTTTTTCTCTTTCCTCTCTTCCCTTCTGCCTTTTTCCTTCCCTTGCTCCCCCTTTCCCATGTATCCATCCACCTATCTGATCATCCATCAATGCTTTCTTCCTTCCTTCCATTCCTCTATCTTCTCTCCTCATTTCTATCCACCCTTCCCACCTTTGCTCCTCTCTCCCTCTTTCTCATTCTTCCATCCATTTGCTATCCATCCACCCATCCATTTCTTCATTCACTCATCCATCATCTTAACCATCCACCCATCATCCACCCCTCCATCCACCTACCTGCCTTTCCTCCCTCCATCCATTTAGGCTCCGGGGTGGGGTGAGCTATGATAACTGATATCTAAGACTCAGAGTTTAGTAGGGGTACAGACAAGGAACCAATCCATGACAGTGGCATGTAATCTACCGTATGGCGGGGCTGAAAGAACCAGGGAAGCCTTAGACACCCCTACTCCATTGGAGCAGAGGAAGTGGTAGTCAGGTAAGACTTCCTGGAAGGAGATTCACCCTGGTTCCCAGACACCACAGCCTCCCTTCTCTTAAAGCTGCCCTCCCTACACAGTGCTTTCAACACTGCTACAGCCACGATGCCTCTTTGTGTCTGCTCCCAGCCCAGCACACCCCCACCATCCCTAGCACGTATGCTGCCAAGGTCTATCAAGTCTGTGCAGCAGATGCCAGCCATCCTTCTGTAATCCTAGGCTGTGTGGCAGAAATGCAGCTGCTGGCCCAGGAGGTGGTAGGGACACTCTGCCCCTCTGTACTCTGGCTGGGCCTGGGTCCCAGCTTCTGCTGTAGGAGCTGCCTGGAGTGTGTCACGGCCCATCGGGGCTCACCCTGGTGTTGTGTGCCACCCGCGTGTCACTCTCCTTTCCTCCCCTGCATCCTGCTCACTCGGCCTTGCTCCTGCAGGCCGATGGCCACCCCCTGGAGCTAGTTCTCAGGGAAAAAGCAAACTGGGGCAGAAAGGGGTCTTAACTTCTTCTGAGTGAGGCTGGCAGCTTCTGCTCCAGCCAGAGCGTTTGTTCTGAATTTAGCTTTCTGACAGTGTGCAGGGGGGTCTGGCTTCTCTCCCTGGCAGAGTGACAGCCCTGCCCATCCAGACGACCCCGTGCATTCTGAGCTCACAGCCGGCTTCCTAGCCCGTAAGATCGTCTCAGATGCTTTTTTAAGAACTGGGGGACAGATGCTCAGTGGAGATGGGGAGCCTGAAATGTCAGGTGATGATTTGATTCTGCACCTGTGATCAGCTGAGAATCGTCTCTCAGGGTTGGTCCTCCCAGCTCTTGAGGATTCTCCCTCCAGAGTTCTCCCATCAGCCCCTCCCCACCCCTGGGGCGGGGGCCCTCCCTGCAGGTCTTGCTCCTCCTGCTGGGTCTCCCCAAGCACCCTTGCTGCTTCACCTGTCCCCCTGGGCTCAGCTGTCCTTTCCCCATGGGAGCCCTTTTGGATCCCTCCTCCCACCCAGGCTGGGTCTTGCCCCACCCCTGGGCTCTCCCAGGGCCTCCGCCACAGCCCCCATCCTGTCCCCACCATGGCAGGCACCTCCATGTCTCTAGGGTCTGGGTTTTTGTGTTCTCTGCACCTGGCAGAAGCTCTGGGACCACCATGAGTCCAGGGGCTTTCAGAATGGAATCCACATCCACGAGGCATCATGCATGAATGTCAGTGATAACCGCCTCCCATTTCCTCAAACCAAGGTACTGGGTAGTGCCTTAAGGTACTGGGTAGTGCTTTAAGAATCTCTTCTTAAAGACATTCTTAATATGGGAAGGGCCAAATCCCTCTCCAGAAAAATTCTCCCTCAAAAAGTACCACATCTTTATATACTGTAATTATAATTTGTGATCATCATAAACACGGCGTAAAAACAATCCCCTGTGTTGACCCCACCTCATGAGATTCGAACTATTCATATTTGAGATAAATTTTCTCACTAGTCTTAAGATGCAAATATATACGTGATTTATAAATTTAGAATTCCAATTGAATTATGTATTAAACATGTTCTTATGATCCTCCGTATTTTCACAGCTGCTTTTTTTTTTTTTTTTTTGAGATACAGTCTCATTCTGTCACCCAAGCTGGAGTTCAGTGGTGTGATCTTGGCTCACTGCAACCTCCACCTCCTGGGTTCAAGTGATTCCCCTGCCTCAGCCTTCGGAGTAGCTACATGCGCCCGCCACCATGCCTGACTAATTTTTGTGTTTTTAGTGGAGATGGGGTTTTGCCACATTGGCAAGGATGGTCTCAAACTCTTGGCCTCAGGTAATCTGCCTGCCTCGGCCTCCCAAAGTGCTGGGATTACAGATATTAGCCACTGCACCTGACCCACAACTGCTATTTTTTAATGGCTGTATAATATAGTTTCATCTGAAGGAGGTGTTAATTATTTAACCAAGTCCTCATTTTTAGACCTCTGAGTCATTTCTGATTTTCACTAATGCCGAGACGTAAAGGGAGCTGTGGTGGGTGTCCTTGTACATACCCTGCCCCACGTCTCTATGTTCTTAGGGTAAGCTCTTCTGTGTGCCCTTTTCCTCCTGCCTATCGGATTGCAGGGTGCTGGGATTCTGGCGTGGCTTTGGGTGTGTGGAGGCCCTGTCTCTGAGGCTGTTGCTGATGTTACTGGAGGATGTAGAGACGAAAGAGCCATTTAGGGAAGAGGTAGTAAGATACATGTGAGATCGGCCTCCTTTCCTGGTGTGAATGTATCTCCAGCTAAAGGAAAGCTCGACAAGGCGAGACAAGGATACGCTTGCTATTCTGTAAATCCCATTAACGGATGCAGGCGCTGCTTTAGGCATCAACAATTCAGACTGCACAGAACACTGGGGCCAGCCAACCAGGATCCTGCCAACCAGCAGAAGAACAGAGGACCCAGGGTGGTAGCCCACAGTTGCACATGGCAAGACCTGGCTGCACTTAGGTGGTAAGGAGCCCCGTCCTACCCCCGGGCATGCTGGGATAGGTTCCCCTAGGAGGGACTTTGGAAATAGCTTCTGAGGGATGAATAGAAGTTTTCCAGACAGGGAAGGGCAAGTGGAACAGAGGAAGGCAGTCTAGGCAGTGGGAGCCGCGGGGCAATGGCTTGGAGTGTTGTACCCAGGCAAGTTAAGGAAACGCCACACTTTGAGATGAATTAAGAGTCTTTTATTAAGCCGGCGGCCAAAGAGACAGCTAATGCTCAAAATTCTCTCGGCCACGAGGAAGGGGCTCGATTAACTTTTATACCTAGGTTTAGGAAGGGGAGGGGGACTCAAATGTAATAATTCTACAGAAGTAAAAACATGCAAGAATCAAAAGAATCAAAATGGTTACAGAGTGATAAACAACTTAAAAGACAAATGGTTACAAGAAGAGCAACGGTACCAGGTGCAAGGTTCTAAATCTTTCATTATAATTAGATATAGGGTCTATGCTGGACACGAACTCAAGGTTTTATGTTGTTATTTTTTGGAGAAAATTCCTGGGAACTTCATACATAGTTGGTGTTGGTACCTTATCAGTTAATTGCGCTCCTTTGAAATGCTGAGGATCTGTTTACCCAGGCCAACTCCTCACAAAAGGGGGTTGGGTGAGGAGCCCTTAGCGTCTTGTAAATTAAGGGGTCAATTGGAGTTTGTCAGGCTTTCCTAGCTAGAGAGAGTCTTACTTACATAAGAAGCAAGGCTAGGTGATTCAAGAGACAAGCAGGACAAAATTCAAAGTAATGAGTTAAAGTAAAAACGAGGTAGGCACTTCAGGAGGCTGGGAGCTGCCGGGGTTTTGGGGCACGCCTTGGTAAGTGCATAGGCTGGTGGCCAGGATGTCCTGTTTTCCATGGCTGCCATAAAAATGACCACAAACATAGGACTTGAAGCAACACAGGTGTGTCATCTTACAGCTCTGGAGGCCACAAGTTCAACCAGGTCCTACTGGGCTCCGGTCAAGATGTGGACCGGGTCGTTTCTCTCCCAGGGCTCTAGGAAAGAATCCATTCTCTTGCCTTTTCCAGCTTCTGGAGTTGGAATGCAGAGGCTGCCTGCCATCCGTGGCTCAGGCCTTCCCTCCCAAGCCAGCAGCGTCACCTCCCTCTGACCCTTTTTTTATTGTCCCACATTGTTCTCTGACCACAGCCAGAAAAGGTTCTGCCTTTTAAGGACCCCTGGGGTGACACTGGGCCCTCCTGGATAATCTAGGATAATCTTCCCATTTCTAGGTCCTTAATCAGACCTGCAAAGTCCCTTTGGCCAGGTAAGGTAATACGCTTGCGCTGTGAGCATTAGGATGTGGACCTGTTTTGGGGACCATTATTTTGTTGAACACACAGGGATGAAGGCATCTAGAATGATGGTCAGGAGTTACCAGTTGAAGGCCTGGCTGGGGCACCAAGATTGAACACAAGATGTGAAGAATCGTTTCTCGATAACCTAATTTTGTAAACATTCTTGAGCATGCCCTCTGTGCTAGGCACTTTGCCAGGTCTTAGGATTGACCAACCTTGACAAAGAGGAAGGGATGGATAGGGGCCCAACATCCAGCATTGAGGGCCCTGCAGAAGAGGGCAATTGGGCATTTCAGAGGAGATGATATCTGAACTGGACTTTGAAGGATGGATAGGAGTTTTCAGGCAGACAAGGGAAACATGATGTGCAGAAACACAGAGGCATGTAGCAGCCTGGTGTGGAGGGACCCTAAGGAGTTTAGAGCGGCTAAAGCGTTAGGTGGGAGGAGGATGGCAGGGGAGTGCACTAGTGATCTAGCCAGGGTTGGATTAAGGAGGCCTCGTGTGCCGGCCGGAGGGGCCTGGACTCTGTTCTGTAGGTGATGGGGAGTTAGGCCTGGGATTTCAGTAAGTTAGGCTTGTGGACTCGAGCAAACATTTGGCTGCAGCGTTGGTAGGGGACAGGGAGGAGGAAATTGCAGGGGTTTAGGGAGGCACTTTTTCAGCCAGTGGGCAAAGGAGGCGTGGTATTCAATAGGGTGCTTGGCCCACAGAGCTCCCCCTCCTTGCCCTCCAGGACACAGCTGAGTGCAAAGTCCTAGCATGTGTGTTCCTGGAGGGGCTGAGTCTGGGGCAGGACTCAGTACTTTGCATTCCCCCACTCCCACTGATGCCCTGTGTACAGTGCATACACACACTCATGCACGCTCACACAGACACGCACGCTTCCTCCTCCATACTGACACACTCACACACGCCCACACGTGCATGCATGTGCACATGTACACACACACATGCAGACACATGCTCACACTTGTGCGTATACACAGACACGCATATGGACACATTCACACACAAGCACACATGCATGCATGCACACACTTGTGTGCACACTCAGACATGCATGCATGCACACACACTTGTGCACACACTCAGACACACATGCATGCACACACACTTGTGCGCACACAGACACATGCATGCATGTACACACACGCTTGTGCACACACACAAACATGCATGCGTGTACACACACACTTATGAACACACACAGACAAACATGCATGCATGCGCGCACACACTTGTGCATGCTCAGACACACACATATGCATGCACACACACTTGTGCAGACACACTGGCACATTCACACACACGCACACATACTCTCGCACACACACACCCACACACCCATGCCTCTGCCTGTGGTCTGCAGAAGAGCAGAGCGGGGTCTCCTGCTCTTTGCGTTAAAGTGACATTCTGCCCTGGAGATATGATGCATTTTAATGAAGCCCCCACCCCGGGGTGGGAAACACGAGGAAACTGTCTTTGTTTTCTGTTATGTAGTAAACCTCGCTTGAGTGTGCACTGAAGGATGGAGCCATAAACCTGTTTACAGGGCAAGCAGCATCTGGGATTATGCTGGTGGCCGAGTGGCATGGAGGGCGAGCTAGACTTGTCCAATGGATGATGCTCTTTTTATAAGGGTCCTTGTGGAGTGGCTGAGAGACGGCAGCGCCAGGAAGCCCAAGTCCTGCCTTTCTTGGAGCCCTGCTTTTCCCGTCCACAAAATGGGAGCTGACAGGATTGCATATGGGCCACTCTGGATGGAGTTTGCTTAGCACAGGGGCTAACACAGGCAGCAGTTTTTATTATGCTACGGATGTTAGCTTGGGGGTAGAAGCTAGTGTTTGTCTGAGTTTGGGAGAAGCATGGGCACCCTAATTCTGGAAGTCCCAGCTCTGCCATTTATGAGTGACCTTGGGCAAGTCCTCTGCTGTTTCTAATCCTGTTCTCCCACCTTTAAAACGGGTCTGCTGAGATGGGGCAAAGGTGCTTTGTGAGGTCCTCAGTGACTGTGGGACCTGCTCTTCCCGGAACGTGGCCCTTGGCCCCTATCACTTCCCCTGACCCTGCTGGACCTCGGCTTGCCCAGGCGTGCACTCCTCTGGTCCCTGCATCAGGCCTCTCCTATCTGCAGAAGATGCAGAGAGCTGAGTCGCCCTTTTCAATTCAATGGGGAGTGAGAGGCGGAGGCCTCTGAGCCAGCCCCAGTCGGGAACGGGTCACTGAAGGCTCCCAGGGGACATGAAGGGTGAGGGGGAGCAGCCCCACCAAGGGGCAACACGTTTTCAGTTGATGCCACAGGAAAACATAAGAGTGAGCCAGCAGAAGGCTAGAGGGGCCCTGGGGTCAGTGGAGCTTCATGGCTGGTGTCTGGCTCATCAGATGTTTATGAAGCCCTTACCAGGCACTTGGCCTGTGTCAGGTGCCATCAGCTAGAGGCTCTTACCAATTACGCTGTCACTTCTTCCTCCTCCTCCTCACCCCACCCACCTTCCCTTCCTCCTTCCCTTTTTTCTGAGTTTTTCTGAGTGCTCAGCACATTTCAGGTGTACCCTAGACTCTGGAGATTCAATGTTGAATGAGGCAGACACAGCCTCTGTCCCCATGGGGCTCACGTTCTAGCAGGGAGGCAGACAAGTCACTGGGTGATGCCCATTCAGTGATATGAGCTGTCCTGTAGGGAGGAAGTGCTGCGGACGTGCACGGGACGGGGCAGCAATGCAGGCCCAGGGGTCAGGCTGGCTGGCCTGGGGGAAGTGCTCTCCCGCCAAGACTTCAGGATGAATCTAAGTTAGCCAACAGTTAGAGGGAGTATTTCAGAGCAGACCACCCACGCAAAGTCTGAGAGACTGACAATGGATGGGACATTAAGCATGAGGTGGAGTTGGCAGGGCGCAGGACTGTGGGGGTCACAGAGGTCATTGTCTCCACTCCATGAGGACCCTTATAAAAATAGTATCATGTCTCAAAAAGTCTAGCTCAGAAATTAGAGGTGATGGAAGCTGTGCCCTCTGCAGGATGAACCATTGAAGTTGCAGTGAGGGTGATATATCAGTTAGCTTTTGCTGCGTAACAAATGACCCCCTCCAAATTTGTAGATTAAAACAACAGCCATTCATTGAGCTTACGATTCTGTGAATGGGCAATGTGGGCTGGGCTCAGCTGGCTGGATCTTTGGTTATTGACTGGGCTCAATCGTACATCTGTAGTAAGCAGCCAGTTATCTTGGTGGCTCTGTTTCTGAGGCTTGGCTGGCCTTTGCCTGGGGCAATGGGGAAGACTGGGCCACATGACTCTTATCCTCCAGCAGGTTAGCCTGGGCTTATATACACAGGGCACCTGGGCAGAGGTTCAAGAAAGAACGGCAGCACATAGGTCTCAAGGCATGGACTTGGAAGTCACGTAAGATCACTTCTGCAAATCTCATTGACCAAAGCAAATCACAAAGATTGACCTTTATTCAAAAAGTGGGGAAATAACTCCACTTATTGAAGGAAGGACCATTGCAAATGGGTGTGGATACAGGGAGGGGATGAATTGCAGCCATTTTTTTCAACAGAGGTATTTGGTTTGGAGAAGAGAAGGTATGAGGCTAGTTCCCAACTGCTGAGTGCTTTCTGGGGTTCAGGAGACAGGCAGTTCCATAGGGTCCTGAGGGCAAAGCTAGGATCCAGGACTCCATCTGGAGAAGACCTTTCTACTGGGTAGTGGTCTCTCATGGGGTCTGGTTGGCCTTGGACACTGGAGGAACCAGGAAAGGCTGTGTGAGCCTTGGTGAGAGACATGGCCAGAACTCAGGTGATAGAGAAAGGGTGGCCTCTGAGGTTATAGCAATGGGCCCTGTATTGAATGGACCACATGCTTTGGTTGACCTTTGCAGTCAGTGCTCCAGGCATCCAATCCTCTGCCTATTTGCAAAGCGTTGCAATAAAGAGCCCATAATCTCTCGAGTGCATGGATTTCTTCCTGTGGAAGCTCATCACTTTCTCACTTTTCCTCTGTAAACACTGGTGTTTTGAGTCAGCCTTCTTCCAAGGTGAGCTGGTGTCATCTGAACTGCAGATTGGCAAGCCCATCTCAGACAAACAGGCCTCTCTACACTGGTCCAAGGACTTGGCTGAGACATGCTGGGTCTGCAGGAAAGTGTAGATGGAAGCCAGATCTCTGGATCTAAGAGGCAGCAAGCTATGTCAGGGTAGGCTTGCTGCTGTAGCAAACAGCCCCAGTGATTCAGTGGCTTCCTAGGATGAAGTTTCTCACTTGTGCAATGGTCCAATGTGGGTATTCCTAGCCAGGTACTTCCTGGGCAGCTCTCCTCTGAGCATTGTGATGCAGGGACTCAGATTCCTTCCATCCTGTAGCTCTGCACACTCCTCTCCCGCTAACCAGGGCCTGAGTCCTCCAGTCTAGCAGGCCGGGGAGACAAGAGAGCATGGATTATACACAGAGGACTTCCAGTCACACTCTATCAGCCAGATCTCAGCCACTGGGCTGCTCCCATCTGCAAGGGAGGTTGGGAAATGTAGTCCACAGTGTGCCTGGGGGGCAAGGATTTGGCTTGTGAACACCCAGCTGGCTCCAGTAGAAAATGGCTGCAGCAACACCAATTTTGGAGTCAGCAGACCTGAGTGTCAAGCGGGCTCCCCCATCTCCCATCTAGGGCTCTCTGGGCCTCAGAGTCCCCATCTGTAAAATGGGCACAGTGATATTCTCCACCTTGCAGGTTTGTGGGAGCCTTGGATGAGAACAAGCAGTGAAAGCACCAAGCCATATCCTGGCTGGGCACAGGTCCCAGGAGAGCTAGCTGAGACTCAGAGAGTGTCCAGGGCTCAGGTCCAGTTGGCACAGCAGCCAGTGGACATGTGGGGGCACTGGAGAGGTTCTGGAAGCTTCTTTCATGTGCAGCTGGAGGCAGACCTCATGGGACTCAGGAAGGCAGGGTGTCCAGTGTGGCCATGGAAGGAAGTCTGGTGTCACTGGAGGGGCTGCACACCTTGCCTGCTTGTCCTCTTTCCTGACCCCACTGAGCCCATTGCCTCCCCTGAGCCCCGTGTCCCATCTTGCAAGCTAGGGCAGTGGCAGTCACATACCTGGGGAGGACTCCGTGGGATTCAGGACCCACACGGTCCTGAGGCCTCTTCTTATACCTTATCCACCATGCCCCACCAGCCAGCCCGCCTGCCACCGTCACAAGCTGGAGCCCGCACGGCATGCGTGATGCCACTCAAAGCTTAAGTAGGTTCTCGGCTTGGCGCGGAGCCTCTCGCTTGCCTCCTCTGCCCGCCTGTCTCCTCTGCCTGCCGTTGCAGGGGACAGCAGGGTGCCCAGTGCCCCTACTCAGCACGTGCGCACCAGCAGATGTTTGCCATCACTGGTGTTTGGTTCTGCCCTCCTCCTTGGAGATGGAGACCCGGGCCTGGTTCCCAGTTCTCTCTTGGGTGCTCAGGGACCCTAGGGCTGTTTTGCTCCATCCCTTGCCCACACAGTGTTTGCATTTAAACTTCTGCTTGGGTCCCCAGCACAAGCTGTTGGCTGAAGCCCCAGGGAAGGCACTGGGCTCTGCAGTGAGTCAGAGGGGGCACCCACCTGGGTCATCTGGTGTACCACGCCATGTGTTTCCCACGAGAGTCCCTGTTCCCACAGCTTCTCCTGTGTCTCCTCTCTGCTCTAGAGAGAGTGCATGAGAGGTGGCTAAGAACGCAGGCTTGTGGACCTGATAGATCTGAGTTCCAGTCCTGGCTCTGCCTCTTGTTAACTGTGTGGCTTTGGGGAAGTGACTTTCCCCCTCTGAGCCTGGTTTACTGCATCTGTAATAATAGAGTTGCTCGGTTGCTGGGTCCAGTGGTAATGGATGTAAAACACAGAGCCCAGGCCTGGCTTCTAGCCAGCGCCAGGGAATACTCGTCATCGTCGTTCATGGTCATTCTTTAGCAGCACTGTACTTCTTGGCAATGGAAGTGTGGGGGGTGAGGTTCTTGCCCCCCATGACTCCCTTTGTGTGTCTCCAAAGCCACAGCCTGGCCTCCCTCTCCAGTGGCTCTGGGGACAGCGAGTGACTGTGCACAGGCTCGGCCCTGGGGTCTGGAGCCCCCGCTGGCTCTGTGGGATGGCCACTGCGGCCCCTCTCTGGTCTCCATGTTCCTGCTTTGGCCTCCTCCAGTCTGGAGGGCTCCTGTCACTGAGGCCTCCTGCCTGCCACCTTGCAAATGAAATCCAGCGGGCTTGCAGGAGAGGGAGGGCAGGGGCTGGGGCGGGCTTGCAGGAGAGGGAGGGCAGGGGCTGGGGCGGGGCTGGGCATCACGCTCCCTCCCGCATGGTCGACCTTGAGATGCTCACTTCCCTTGTCGACCCCCACCTCCTCATCTGTGAACTGAAGTGGGAGGGGTTGGACCAAACCGGTGCATTCCAGCCTGGTCGGTGCCCCCTTTGCTACTTTTCCTCCATAAGCCCTGCATTTTGGAAAACCAAGTCCACCATCTTGTTAATCATCACCCACCTAACGTGGTCAGACACGCCACCTGGGTTCAGCGTGTCAGAACCTGTGCCTCCATCACCATCCATTCTCTGACCTTCTCCTGTCACTGCCCTCTTGAGTGGGCCACCTGGGCTGATTTGTCTCAGAGCCCAGCTCAGCCTCCTCGGGCCATGCCGTTCTCTGGGACAAGGGGCCCCCAGGCTGGGGGAATGTGCTCCCCGGAGCATGCAGCCTCCTCTAGGTCCTGGATGCCCTGCCCGCTTCTACAGCCTGGGCAGACCCCTCCCGTGGCCTTCCTTTCCATGGACACTGCCCGTGGGCCCACAATGGCTGCCTAGGGAGAGAGGTGTGTGGACCGGGCTGGTGTGTAGGGGCTGGGGTCTACACTCAAGTTTGAGACCCCCTGCTGTGCAAGTCAGAGCTGGGGGCAGAGGTGGGGTGGTCCCAGGCCCCCTTGGTGCTCCTGCCCTAATCCCCTTGTGTGTGAGTGCTGGGCTAGGTTGCCATCCAGGCCATCTCTCAGACCCACACACTCCTTAGTGTCTCCCTCATCTCATCCACCTGCAATTCCTCCAGGATGTCCCGGAACAGGGACCTCCTCTCCCATCCTGTGGCACCACCGTCTCTCGCCTGGATGCCACAACCCAGGTCTCCCTGCGCCTGCCCTTGCCCCCAAGAGTCCGTTCCAACACCAAAGTGAACTTCAGAGAGCACAGAGGCCTCGTCACTGCCTGCTAATAACCGACCCAGGGCTTCTCAGCACAGCCGGAGGTCCATGCAGCCTCCAGGGCACCCCGCAGGGATCCGCAGACCACGGCCCCTCTCCACGGCCAGATCTCTAAAGGCCCTAGTATGTACCCGCCCCAGCACCTGCCACCCCTCCCCTACCCCCCGCCCCTCTCTCCACTTCTCAGCCTTCACCCCAGCTCATCCCTCCCAGGGAACTGCTCCTGATCTGCTGGCTCTGATTCCTCAGATGCCAGCTGAAGGCCACCTCCTCCGAGCCACTCCCCGCACCCATCCATGCTAGGGGAAGGTGCCCTCCCTGTTGGAGGCTCTGACTCCGTGCTGTTTTCTCTTCATTGCACTGATCATAACCGCTCAGGACTTAAATGCATTATTGCTGATGATATTATTTTAATGCAGTTTCCTGTTAGAACATTATAATTGCTATTATTTCTTTATCTGTGGCCTGTGTGTCTGCTCCATTAGGTGACAGGCTCAAGGGAGCAGCATCCCTGGCTATGTGGTTCACTGTTGGATTCCAGTGCCTAGAGCTCTCCTGTGGTGTGGAAAGCAGGGGCCGGAGGTTTTTGCTTTTTAGAGACAGGGTCTCACTCTGTCACCCAGGCTGGAGTGCAGTGATGCTTATAACTCACTGGAGGCTGGAACTCCTGGCCCCAAGCAGTGCTCCCATCCCAGCCTCCCTAAGTGCTGGTGTTACGGGTGTGCACCACCACACCCAGCTGAGACTGGACATTTCATTTGTCCTGTCTGAGATGCTGGCTTGTGATCACTCTTTGGGGGACAGGTCAATTTCGTGCCCGGAACCAGCCCTACCCTGGCCTAGCACCTGGCATGAGTCGGTGCTCAGGGAGACCCAGGCTGCCCCACGGTGAGCTCTGGGGTGGATGACTTTCTTCAGCTTGTTTCTTTAGAAACAGTGGTGTGCTGATGAATGTTGAACAACCAGCTCTCCAGGAAAACAAACAAACAAACCCAGCAACACTGATTTGTAATGTTGGCCAGTTTTCATGGTGTAAGTTCTCCCACCGTGGCGGCCAGCGTCAAGCTGCCAAAGTGACATCATCACACGCGGCGTTGGGAAGAGGCACACTCCTTGCTCCTCAGCAAGGGCCCCGGCATGCTGTGGCTTAGGAGGATGGCAGGGCGCTCCGTGTCCTGGCATCCGTGGGTCTGTGCACAGCTGGGAGGATGCTGCTCACCCAGAGGAGAGTGGGATGTTGCCAGCTATTCCCAGGACCTTGGTCCCTGGCCTGTCACCCTGGGTCTCACATTGTTCCTGGCCATGTGTGAAAAGCGGGTGGTGGGACAGAGCTGCAGGCTTGGCCCAGCGAGGGGACTCTGCTGTCATTAGCTGTGTGACTCTGGGCAAGCTCTAAGCTCCCTCTGAGACTCTGGCTCCTCGTCTTGAAGGGTAGGGTGGGGTGGCCATTGTAGATCCTTCAGGAAACCCCACAATGGCAGGCAGTGGCGGGCAGGAAGGACTGGCAAGCTCTGTCTCCAGCCTGGGCTCTCTGGGCCTGAGCTGTGTGTGACCGTGGAAACATCCCGTTGTCCCTCTGGCATCACTGCCTCTGTCCACCCAGTGTGAACACTGTGCCCAGCCCCTTGGCTATAAAATCCGGGTCCACACAGTCCTCTGAATTGGGGGAGGAAATGCAGGCTTGGAAAGATCTAGAGGCTTTCCCAAGTCACCCAGTGTGTGGGTAACGGAGCCCTCCTCTTTGCCGCTCCTCACCTCCTCATGGTGGCAGGAGCGCCCCCCTCTGCTAACATGACGTGTGACCCCCGCACTCCACAGGGCTCACAGCAGCTCCCCAGCCCAGAGTCCCTGTGCCGGGGCTCTCAGCAGGACAAAGCAGTGAGGGCGTGCGGGCACCGTGGTGGGTGTTCTGCATGGGAGACCTCCTTAAGCCCTCCCTACCATGCCTTCAGCACACACAGGCCCCCACATGCCCAAGGAAGGCTGCCCAGTGAGTGCGTGTTGGGGCCTGCCCTAAAATCAAGGCCTGAGGGACATTGGACCACACAGTGCCTGGCACCACCTCCCGAGGGGCAGGCACTCTGCTCCCAGGACACTGGCATGGGTGCTGTGCCCCGGAGGGCCGCGGGGTCAGCAGGAAGGCGGAATGGATCCCCGGCCTTCTGTGACCTTGCCCCATCTGTGGGCCGAGCTCAGGGACGCAGGATGTTGGTGCAGTTCCGGGAGGTGCCAGATTCCACAGGCTGCAGGGGTGCCTCCCCTGTCCTGCTCTCTCCAGCCTCTCACGACCCAGAGCCTCAGATCCTCCCACACCAGAATCCACTGGGAACAGCACACCACGCAGGAGCCTCCGTTTTCGGTTTTGCTGAACGCCCCAAATCCCTGGCCCTTGATCGCTGTGGGGTGACCTTCGGCTCCAGAGACCCCAGGACTGGCCTGTGTGGCCTTTGGCAAGCACCTGCTCTCTGTCTCCACAGCCGCAGCCTGGGCAAGAGACGTCCCCTTGAGATGAGATGACCCCGATAAAGGGCCTTGCCTGTGGAAGGTGCCCTCGCTTCTGCTGTCCTGGTTTTGGTTTCCCCCGTGTCCTGGGAATGGCAGTCTGAGAAACTGGTTTGGGAGTGGCGAGACGTTCCCCTTCATTTTGCAGTTACTCCCACTGTCCTAAATAAATGATACCTAACCCCTCCTGGATTAGGAGCCCGACACCTGAGCGGCTCTGCTCCTTTCCTTGGTCTCACAGAGAAACGTCAGAGGCTTCTGAGCCGTCAAATGGTTGTCAGGAGGCCCAGGTGCCAAATCACACTCATTTTACAGCGGGAAATTCAAGGCCTGCAGAGGGCCCAGCTCAGTCTTCAGGTGGATTTGGTTTGGCCCGGCCCGCAGTGGACCGAGCTGTCAGCATTTAGGAATTGCAAGTTCTCACATGACCAGCCTGGGGTCCCCACCTCGCTGGAGAAACGAGGAAGGGGCGGCAGCAGGCAAGCATCCCGAGGCAGGGACGGCCCATTGGATGGGGCCTAGGCTCTGCCTCGTCCACACTTCCGGGCCCTGGCGCTCTCTGAGCTTGTGCCCCAATCTAGTCCAGCCTCTTCTGGTTACAGAAGGGAAACTGAGGCACAAAGGCATCATGATCCCGTCCTGGGGAGTTAGACCCGGAGCACAGGTCTCGGGAGGGCCAGCCCCTGGGTCTTCTGCCCCGGGATGCTGGAGGCGTGGGCAGTGTTGTGGTTTTCATTCTCCATCGCTTGCTTTTCATTAGTGTATCTCCTCCCGAAACAGAGGCACTCACAAGGCTGCCCTGTGGCTGTAGACCCAGAGGAGAAGGTGGGGAGGCCGGGAGTTGCGGGCCAGGGCCTGTGTTTTACCTTGTGGGGGGAAGCCCTGGGTCTGCTCTTCCTGAGACATTTTTCCCCACCCTCAATGAGTGGCCCATCAGATCCCGGGGCTGGTGCTTTGAGCCAGGGGAGGCCCGAGGACGGCTTTGCTGGCTTTGCAGGTCAGGGAGACAGTCCAGCTCCTGAAGAGGCCTTCCCAGCACACACTGCCCTGCTGAGGGTGGCCCCTGGGGGCCCATTACTAAGAACCATGTTGCAAAGTGTTGTAGGCCAGGTGTGGCTCACACTTGTAATCCCAATACTTCGGGAGGCTGAAGCAGGAGGACTGGTCTCAAGCCAGTAACTTGAGACCAGCCTGAGCAACATAGCAAGACCCTCCAGCATTCTCCCTCTGTAGGAAGCTCAGGGAGGGTTGGTGTCATCAGCCCGATGGAAATAGCACATGTACTGGGTGTCTTGTGTGTGCTGGGCCCTGGGGTGTGCTCGATGCGGTCACCTCATTTCCTCCCTGGACAAACCCCACAAGAGAGGGTACCTTTACCCTCTTTGTGTACTTATGGGATGCCTGAGGCTGTGGGCTGGTCAGTGGCTTGCTCAGGGTCACACAGGTAGCGAGTGGTGAGGCGAGGCCCTCCCACACCGGCAGTGAAGCACGTGTTTCTCTGCATTAACGTCTGGCCTCCCAGAATCCACATCTGCTCCGGCAATGCCCAGTTGTGCTGAGCGGGGCCTGAACCTGGATAACAGTGGGGGATGTGTTTTGGAGCGATGGGGCCCTGAGGACAGGCTTCCTGGGGCAGCCATGGAGGCTGGGCCCCTCCCACCAAGGAAGGGCTTAGTGGTGGGGGGCACAGGGAAAGAGCGGTGGTTCCATTGAGCCCTCGCCTGCCTTGGGCCACGGCCTCCCAGGGTGACAGCCTGGATCTGGAGAGTTTGAGAGGTGCTGGGGAGAATCCTGGCGCAGCCGGAGCTCCAGGGTAGCGTTAATGGCAGCATATCCATTGTGGGCACATGGAGGGTGACCTAGGGGGCCTCTCGGTAGAAGAGCAAAGTCTTGTGTGGCTGGACTCAGGCTCTGGGGGGGGACTTTGAGTCACTGAACATGGCTGTTTTTACCCCATCCCTTGCTTCGGAGCCAGACCCTAAATGTGATCTAAGCATAGGCCTGGGGCCTCGGGCAAGAGCGCTGTCCCTCCCTGGGCTGTAGAGGTTTGGAAAGAGAGGGGGGCCTACTGTCCCCGACTTCACTCCTGAGCTTCAGCAGTGGGAGGATGGGCCAGAGCACCTCATGGGGACGGGATGAGACGGTGGCAGGGGCCGAGGAGCTGGGGTGCGCCTGGGACTTGGAGCATACTTCCTCTTGCCTTTGGCAGCTGACCATCTGTGTTAGTGCATTCTTGGGTTGGTATAAAGAAATGCCCGAGTCTGGGTTTCATTGGTTATGCAGGACACCCCAGGAGGTGGGGTGCTGGGATCTGCTTCGTGTGAGACTCGGGAAGCTCCCAGTCATGATGGAAGGTAACGAGGAAGCAGGAGTGTCACATGGAGGCAGGGGGCAAAGGAGTGGGAGGCAGATCTCACGTGAACTGAGGGCAGGACTCATTCATCAGCGGGGGATGGCACGGAGAGCCTTTCCTGAGGGCCCCTTCCCCACGATCCCATACCTCCCCCCCCGCCCGCCCCACCAGGCCCGACTGCAACGCTGGGAATCACATTTCAACACCAGCTTTGGAGGGGGCAGGCATCCGAACCATATCACCACCCCTGAGGGCGGGGGGATGGAGGTTGCAATGCAGCCAGAGGGCAGGAACAGGTTTGCTCACCTGGGGTCTGCTCTGTGGGCTCTTCTGGGGGCACCCATCTCCCTGAGTTTCCACACCCAGACTCCATCCAGCCGTCATCTGTGGGTCCTGGGGTGGGGCCCATCTGCCTGTGGCTTCACCTGGGCCATGGAGGACAACCTTGTTTTGCACAGCGTCCCTGGGGCGGCTGCTGGAACTGAGCACAACGGATTCATATTCATTTATTGAAAGATAGGCTCCGTATTGTATAACTGGAAGGTATGGCCACAGCTAGGCCTTGTCAGAAACACACAACCGCAGGGCGGCATCAGCACAAAGGGCAGACCAGAGGGCTGAAAGTGGTCCCAGAAGAGCCAGCGTTCATTCGCTCATCCTGTGCTCATGGAGCCTGTTCCATGCTGGGCTCTGTCTTGGTGACAGGACTGTGGCAGAGACCACTGAGACGAACTCCTGCCTCCTGCAGCTCGCATTCCAAGGGAAGCCAGGCCACAGCCAGATAGCCGAGTAGAGTCAGTTATGGGGCCGAGGGCAGTGAGGGCAGCAGAGACTAAGACAAGTGTGGAGTGGTGGTGGGAATAGCAGGTGGGGGCCGGAGGTGATGCTGGGCAGGGTTCTGCAGGGAAGGCCTGAACCGCAGGAGGGACTGAGAGGAGCATGTCTAGGGCCAAGCAAAGGCCCTGGGGTGGGCCTGGGGTGTGTGCAAGGCCAGGCCGGGGTGGCTGGAGAGGAAAGAACAAGGGGAGGGGCTGGGCTGCACCAGGGTGGGGTCCACCCGGCTGGTGGTGGGTTGGTAAGGGCCTCAGCTTTTATCTGCTTTTACTGGGAGTGAGGAGGTTGTGAGCTGGCCCGGACTTAGATTTTGTCAGGATCACTGCTGTGATGAGACTAGACAGGAGGGGGTGGTGGCGCAGGGGAGCCCAGACCCCAGGAAGGCACCTCTTCACCAGTCTGAGTGAGCCGAGTGGCTGGCTCACAGGGTATGTCCACTAGCAGGATTAGTTGTCACGGTAACCTGGTAACCATGCTGCTGGATAGGGATGTGGGGCTGCTGTGATCATTTCACAGACGAGGAAAATGAGGAAAGGAGAATGTAAGGGTTTGTCCAGGGGTGGCAGAGTTGTTGACTTTTGACTTGGTGCACTGCATTGAGGCACATGCGTGAGTGTGTGCCTGGGGTTGGGCCTGCACACCCCCTGCCTAGGGCTTTGGGGAAGGTGCCTGTGACATCACGATGTCCCTGCGGGATGGCTGGAGCTGAGCATGGGCGTCCCTGGTGCTGCTCTATTCCACCCCAGCTCCCCGGAGATGTGGCTGGGGGCTCACAGCAGCTGGGCATCCCTGCACCCATACGTGCTCTCAGGGCCTTGGCATCAGCATTTGGCTAATTTACCAGGTCCCATCGCCTCTTCCACCCTAAGGGCATTTGGTGAGGAAGACATGAAGAAAACAGCAGCAGAGAGTGGTTAAGGTACTCTGGGAAAGTGAATCCGCCTTACCAGACCTGGAAATCACAGTGTAACTTAAAGATCTGTAAAAATATAACAATGAAAATGCATTTTAAGAGGCTAGCTGGAAGAACAGAGAAAAGACAGAGGTGTCATGGAAGGACGTGCCTAGAAAAGCCCCTTCCTCTGTGCATGCACCCGGCGGGCCCCTCCCACAGGGCACCCTCCATCCTGCGGAGGACCCGGGGAGGTGGGGTCACCCAGGTTAGGGATGAGGACCCTGAACCAAGGCCACAGAGTGGTGGGGTCAGGACTTGCACGTGGACATATCGTGGGTCGTGGGTGTGAGGACAGAGAACACACGCCCTGAGCCTGCTGCTCCCTCCACTACTGGCTGTGTGGCCTCGGGCAAGTTATTTAACCTCTCTGGTTTCAGCATCCACCTCTGGGGAATAGAATAAGAATAGTCCCTGTCTCACGGTGGCTGTGGGGGGTGGGCCATGAGTGAAGCCAGCACAGCTCCTGGAGCCATGCCCAGCAGGCTGGCAACCCCCGTCCGGTGCACAGGGGCCACTGTCCTGGGCCCTGTGGTGCCTGGCACTCGGGTGTGCTGGGGAAGCTTTTCCAGGCCCGCTTCTCGTTGTAAGGAATAGATTTGACTTTCATCCCTGGAGGTCACGGGAAGTGAAAGTGGGGGAGGGAGCGTGGATAGCATGGGCTGTCCCTGACGTGCCCCTCCAGGGCTCAGGGCTCACTGTTCTCACATTGAAGGTGGCTGTCCCCACGGACTGCTCTTCCATGCTTTCCAGGAGAGCCCTGAGTTTGTATAAATTATTCACCAAAAAAAAAAAAAAGAGACAAAGAGAGAGAACATCATTGGGTATGTTTGTATCTGGTTTGAAGTTTCTAACAACACATCACTTCTAAGAAAAACCCCAAGCCAAAACAAACAAACAAACAAACAAAAAAAACAAAAACAACAACAAAACAGCTGGACCACCAAGCCCTTTTCCAGGCTCCCACAGCCCCTCTGCATCCGGTGTGGCCGAGAAAGCCCGAGGGGCAGCATCTGTAGGTGTTCTGGGACGTCCCAGGCCTCCGCCTTACGATGGCATCTGAAGAATGCCCAGCATGTGTCTGGATGAAGGTGCAGGTACTTGCTCGGCTCTGGCAGCCTGGCGGGAGCCCTCTCCCTCCTCCCAGGCAGAGATGCTCCTCTGTGCGGCGCAGTCACCACCTCTGGGAAATCCATGCTCAACATCTGTCTTGATTTCCCATCCTTGCTGGGATGGGTCTCCCAAACTTCTAGGCCCAGTAGGGCCAGCTGCTCTTCTCCTGGGCTGGCATCTCCTCTCCCACAGCTGGACAGTTACAGCGCCCTCCCCTGAAAAGCCTTTTCCAGCCTGAACGCAGCGGCTATGGAGTCGTTTGGATGGACTCCTTAAGCCTCAGTCTCAGTGCTGAATGGTGGTGCTGCCGTCAGCACCAGTGGGCCCGTCCCTTGCTCCTCCTGCCTCTCTGCCTTTAGACCCCAAGGCAGCCACCCCCCACGGGCACTTGCAGAGCACCTCCTGTGTTCCGGGCTTGGTTCCGGGCACAAGGGATGGAGGTGACTGAGACCCTGCCACAGGCCTCCACAGCTTTGGTGGCGGATGAGTGAGTGGAGGGGTCAGAGGGCCCCTATGGGGGTGGGGCAGGGCCGTGCTCATGACCTGGGTGTGCAGCTGGGCCTGTGGGGTCATGGCCAGTGAGCTCCGTTCATCACGGGCAACCATCTAGTGGAGACGCATTTGCTCAGTGGGTCTGTGGGAGCAGCTGGTACCCAGGCCCAAGGGGTGGGTAGGGAAGAGGGTGTGGGGACACCCCACCCTGACCACCCACTGCAGGTAGCTCTGGGGTGGGGGCAGGTGGGCTGAGCTGGGCCACCTGGCAGGTGTGGCGCTTGCCCTCTCCCGGCCTCTCCCAGGTGACCTGTTGGGGGATTTCAGGTCATGTCACACATCCTTCCCAGTAGGCATCCTCCCGACTCACAGCCAAGCCAGAGGAGGGCCTATGGCTCCATCCTGTCCCAGAGAGTGTGTCAGGTGGGAACACCTACCGGCAGGCAGACAGAGAGCCTCTGGGGCTGCTCCTGGAGAGGGTGGGTGGTCTCAGGGGAAGAGGCAGATACTGAGGCCAACAACTTCGGGCCCCTGTGTTTTGGAGTCTGGTGCAGAGCTGCCTTCCCATGGCCCATCCGGTGGCCAGGCACGACCACCACCCCTTGCTGGCCTTATCTTTTGTGGGACTGCCCAGCGGGCCCAGCCAATAGGGGCCACTTCTGAGGCATCCAGAATCTCAGGCCCAGTGTGCCTGTGTTCCTGGGGCGGTGGCCCAGGTCTGCGACGTTTACCTAAGAGCTCGGGTGTGGCCTCTTGGAAAACAGCACCCGCTCACATCCCGTCCTTCCAGGCCTGGCGCACCTCTTACTCAAGAGGAGAATTAATCCATGGGCCTCAGGTGAAATGCCAGCTTCCACCCCCGGGACTCATGTGTGCGACTCCCAGATGTGTGAGCACCTCCTGCGTGCAGATGCTGGGCCAGCTGCAAGGACACTGCAGGGTCATGCCCAGGGGCTCTCCTGGAGGGGGCACAGTGTCTTAGGGGGGCCACACAGCAGGAGCAGAAACCACAGGAGCACTTGAACCCGGCTGGAAACCCCCCCGGAGGCTTTCTGCTAGAGGGGGCACCGGGGCGAGGTGGAGGCACCAGGGTAAGGTGGGGGCTGTTGTAGCAGCTCTGGGATCTGCGCCTTCCCTGAGAATAAAAACACGGCACACGGCATTTGGAGAACGCTTGTGGTTTATACAGCGCTTGCACCGCCAGACTCTCCTGGGTGCCCCGCTGGGCCCCTGAGATGGGTTTTCTGGTCCCAGCAGACTCATGAATGCCGGTCTCAGGGGAAAGGGGCTCCAGAACGTTTCTGTGAATTGTCTCAACATTCTTGTGAGGCAGGTATGATCATCCCCATTCTACAGATTAGAAAACTGAGGCTCAGACAGCTGGAGGGCCGTGTTCACCGTCTTTGCCCTTGCTGCTCCACACCCCGGTGGCCACCCCAGACTCCTCCGGCTTTTCCCGGGAGCTTTTGCCTGGCATGTTTTGCTCTCCTGATTTTGAGCACACCCCAAGACTTTCCTTCTGCTCATTACCAGGGCAGCGGAGGGTCTGGGGTGCAAGGAGAGAGAGGGACCCTGTAGTGGCTGAGACATGGTGGGGGACTGCTCCAAAGCCCAGCAGCCCTTGGAGAATGTGGCCAAAGCCCCAGACCTCTCCCCAGAAATGTCCAGGGATACGTGCTTGTCATACACACCTTTGGCAGCCACCCCCAGGGACTCCAGGTTGAGAAGCTCTGGCCTGAGCGAGACCCAGACTCCCACCCCCAGCTGTTGACAAGAGGTAATGACCCCACTAGTGATGGGCCCTCGAAGCCTCCATCCACCCCTGCCTCTGCTCACCCCGGCCATGACCCCAGCCTGGCTCACAGCCGGACGTCCATCCAGCAGAAGGTAAAGGGGCACCTGAGCCCATGGGCAGGCTCTCATGGGACCACCGGCAACATCTCAGCCTTGGAGATGAAAGGGCAGCCTTGGCTGGGTCAGGGAGCGGGGCACATGAGTGTGTTCCGGTCCAGTAGAGATGCTTTCGAGGGCAAAGCTGTGCAGCACCGTTGTTAAGAGAGAGGCTTTTGGGATCAGGAATATTTGGCTTTGAACTTCAGCTCTGCTCCTTCCCAGCCTCCCTCCTCAGAGCTTCAGTTTTTCATTTGTGAAATGGGGATGGGGAAAGCACCCACCTCATGGGCCTCGCTAGCAGGCTCTGGGTCTCTGGCGGCCACGGTCACGCGTGTTCCCCAGCGTGCAGGGGCGTCTCTTTCCATACGTGCTTCTGGCAGTGTTGCACAGCGTTGCACAGCTTGGCGGCCTCCTGGCTCCTGCACCAGAAGCTTGGGCCCAGGGCACACTGGTCAGTGCCCAGGAGTGGGGTCCTGGGGCCGTGGCAGGCCCCAACCTTCTTGCACACAGCCACGGGGTCCATCATGTCCTTGAGACTCTCAATGAGCACGGGCTCGTACTGGGTGACGAAGTGCTTGCACTGAATCATATAGGGCAGCGGCAGGATGCTGCAGCCACCCTTGAAGGCCATCAGGATGTCTCGCTTCGTGCTCTTGCTCTCCAGGTTGTGGGAGGACACCGTGAGCAGCCTCTTGCACCCATTGCAGAAGCTGCCCTGGTTCTCCGCGTCCCACTCTGGGGACGGCACGATGGCATAGGCATCATGGACTGCCCGGGCCCGCCTCCGGTTGCCACACAGACGGATGAACTTGCACACCTTCTCTGGGGTGATTTTGGCCACAAGCTGCACCAAGGAGGGGCTGTAGGTGTCCACCAAGATGATGCACTCCTTCGTGATAGAGGTAGGCATTACCGAGCACACGCGCTCCAGGGCATGGGTGATCATGAGCTCAGAGCTGTTGGACATGAGCCAGTGGTCCAGCTTCTGCACCACGTTCATGCACACCTCACAGGTCACACCGGCCTTCATCTGCATCTCGCTCTGTTTCCTTGGCAACCCCAGCTCCAGGGAGGGGACCCCGTCCATGGCCACTACTTGAGTCAAACGGGCAGGTGCCCCTAGCTCCTCACAGAATCCCCCCTTCCTGCAGAGCTCCTGCGTGGGGAGAAGCCTCAGTGCTTGGTCAGCAGGGACAAAAAACTGGAAGAGGTAGTTCTTGCAGAGGACAGCCAGGCCAGGCCCCAAGGACTCACACTGCTCCTGGATGTTCAGGTCGGCCAAGGTCAAGTTGGACCGGACAGCCTCCTGGAGTCGGGAGACCTGCCGTACACAGTCTTGGCACAGAGCTCCTTCAGGTGCCTGGTGGGGGTGGAAGGTAAGGGGCCCATTGGCCATGAATGGAGCCACAGCCTCAAAGGTGTCCTCTTTGGAGAGTGGCCTCAGGGTGGCCAGGTGCCTCTGCAGCGGCTCACAGAGGCTGAGCGCTGTGCACACCTGTGCCGGGGCGCTGTCCGGGGCCCCACGGAGCATGCTCAGGATGGCCGAACTGTGGGCATCCACCATCCACTTGCATCTGGCTGAAGACTCCTGGCTGGGGAGCCACTCACAGGTCTTCATCACCAAAGCCAGGATGTCAGACTCCGGGGCGTCAGGGTTCAGCCCATTGCCAGCGGCGGCTGCTATGTCCTGGCATACATCGCAGGGCAGAGACTTCGCGGTGGGTTTGTTCCAAACGGCCCCTTGGCAGTACCCCACAGCCCCGCACCTGGCAGCTGTCTGCAGATCCTGACACCACACCGTGGAGCCCTTTGCACACTCCTGGGGGCCTGAGGTTGGGCTGGCCCTGGTGGCCCCCAGGAGGCTGGGCAGGAGGAGCAGGGCACACAGCATGCTGCCCAGGGACTCTCTGGCTCCAGAGTACCCAGCAGTGGCTGCTGCTATAAACCTGGCTCTCCTGCCTGGCCCCAGAGGAGGCGCAGAAGGGCGGCCCCACCTCCTGGCCACTCCCACAGCCTGACTCACACCCTGTGCCTGGGGATTCCTGGCCTCTTCGCCTTTGCTCTTGGAGTGCCTGGAACACTATCCCTCCCCTCTTTTCCCCTGGATAAGATAAACTCTTAGCAGTTTTCTGAGCCTAGCTGATACGTGAATGAAGCTCGGCTCCTAGGAAGCCCTCCTGGCCCCTGGGCTGTGTCCCCCACCCTCCCCCTGCTGCAGTAGTTCCTGGGGTTCCCTTCCCTGCAGCTCACTGTCCTCTCCTGACTTGTGTGGCCTGGGTCCTCTCCTGGAATGTGAGCCCCCCTCACACCCCGAGGAGTCTCTGCCCCCATTCTGGGAGGTACAGAAAGGCACCCTCTGCTTTATTTGCTGAAGATCGAGTGTTCCCAACGACTGGCCACCCCCTGGATGCCGCTGTTTTCTAATGTGGCCTCAGGGCCACGTGCCCAGCTGGGGTTCTGCCCCTGGCTGTGCTGTTCGGGGAGTTAGTCTCTTTGAGCTTCAGGTCTTAAACTGTGAAGTGGGAGAGCTGTAGACCTCACTGCCACACCGCAAAAGCCACTTGCAAACTCAGGTCCTGAGCCCAGCCGGTTTCTTCATTCTAGAAATGTCAATCAAAGGCTGAGTGTGGGCTGGTCTGTAGTAGGCGTAGATTAAATGTTTGTTGAAGGTACACACACACAAAAGAGGTTTGTTTCGTTTCTGTGTCATCTGTTATCTTATCTTTTTCTTCTTCCTTAGTTTTTAAAATAGTTCTTAGGCAAGAGAGTCAGCTGGGTGAGCACGCACAGGCGCCTTGCATCGGATCCTGTTCATTAAGTGGAGAAATCTGGAGTCGGCCTCGCCTCTGGCCTAATTGCCAAACAGCGATGGAGTGGGTAGGCCAGAGGTTTGATGGCAGGGGGCTCCCCTAGCCCCACATGTGGGTGTCCTCAGCTCAGCTTCCTGGGCTTGGGTGCCCTGTAGGAACACACTTCCCAGTTATGTGGGTCGGGCAGCCTGGCCTGAAATTGCAATAGCCACACATGAGGAATGCGATAGTGCAGGGTGCTTCCCACCAGCCCTCCTGCTGGGTACAGGGGTCAGGAAGAGAAGACGGAAAATAGGATTTGCTGAGTTCTTGCAGTGACTTCCAAGGACTCTGGTTGCTGGGGACCAGTGGAGGGGACAGTCTTAGGGAACAGGTGAGCCTGGGTGTGCTCAGCTGCAGGATGGCAGCTGGCCAGCACGTCCAGGTCATACCCCAGGTGGGGCTGGAGACGTGGGTGTCCTTATCTGGACTTGGCTCAGCCAAGCACGTGTTGATGCATTTCTATGGGCTTATGATGGGCCTGCCATTCATTCAGTCCATCGCCTGACATTCCCAGGGCACCCACTCGCATCCCACCAGGACTTTGGGCACCAGGCTGAAGCAAACAGAAGGGCCTGCCCCTTGGCGTGAACGCAGCTGTGTGCCAGACTTCCTGCGAGTCCCTTGAGACCCCACCCCCACGGCGCTGCCTTGGTCTCTTGCACTGAGGGGGTGCGACCCAGGAGGCCAGAATGTCCTCCTCATCCTGACATCCCTTGAGCCTAGCACAACATCCCGATAATGAAGGACTTCTTGGCTCGGCATTGTCTTTGTAAGATTGACCCATGCTGCTGTGTTTAGCTGTAGAGCCGACATTGTGGTTTCTGGGTAGAACTCCACTGGGCAGGTGGAATGCCCCACTGGGCCCTGGGTGTGTATTAATTAGGTCAGTGCACCACCGTGGATTTGTCTACTCTACCCTTGATGGGCCTTTGGAACAATTCCACTTGGGAGCCAGTAGGAGTAACGCTGCCCCGAACACTTCTGTGTATGTCTTGGATGCACACGTGTCTTCCCTTCTCTGCTGGGTTTTATGGAGGAGCGGCACGGATTGGGCATGCGTCATGTGTGTTGAGCAGGTACTGCTGGATCACTTTCCAAAGTGGTTGTGCCCGTTCCCACTCCCCTCAGCAGCATTTGAGGAATTCTGATTGCTCCATGTCTGTTTTGTTTCGGGGACTGGGGTGTTTTCCAACACCAACGACCGATTCTTACAGATGCCGACTGGGAGCCCTGTAATTCCTTTCAGTTCTGACACCAACTACCTGGAGTTAGCACAGGCCCCACACGTTAAGGGCTCAGCCCCCACTTTAGATGCTAATAATCACAGGTCCGAGGTTGGCACCTGTACTTCTCATGAAGTGGCTATAAACCAGGGTCCTGAGACCCCCTCCTCAGGTTTGATAATTCTCTAGGGTGGCTCATAGGACTCAGGAGACCGTTTGCTTACATTTCTTATTTATCATGAAAGATATGACTCAGGAGGCTGTGTACAAGGCAAGGACTAGGGGCCGGGGTGCAAGGCTTCCACACCCTCTGGGTGTGCCACCCTCCTCACGCCCCCATGTGTTCACCAACCCAGAAGCTCATCAAACCGCATTGTCCAAGAGTTTTTCCAGAGTTTAATCTCCAGCAGCCCCCACCCCTTCCCAGAGGCCAGGCGGTGGGGCTGGAAGTTCCTGTCCTCGAATGGCTTGGTCTTTCTGGTGACCAGCCCCATCAGAGGCCATCTAGGGACCCCACTGTAGGTCACCTCATTAGCATAAACTCAGGTGTGGTCAGAGGGGGTCATTATGAACAACGAAATACACTTCTGTCACTCAGCAAATTCCAAGGGTTGGAGCTCTGTGCCAGAAAGTGGGGACAAAACCAAACACATTTTTTTTTATGCCATGGGGGGGATGATGTTGGATTACTTAAAGGATGGCTGCAAGAAGGGTACAAGGCACTCCCGAGTACCTTTGCCCAGACACACCTGCCCCACTTGTTTCGAGGTTCTCACTGCCCCTCCCTCCTTTCCTCTCACCTGTCTGTCCACCTACCTAGCCACCTACCTGTCTGTCCACACACGTATATATTTGCACATAATTTTTTTATAACCTTCGAGCGTAGGTGGAGACATTGTATCTCTTTACCCCAGTTACTTTGGTGCCTATTTCCTAAGGACCAGGACATTCTCTCATAACCATGGCGCATTTATGAAAATAAAGAACTGTGGTGTGGATACAATACTAGAATTTAACCCACAGCCCAGTTCAGCTTTACCAGCAGCCCCAGTGCTGCCCCATGTGGCATTGATGTCCCAGGTCCAGCCCCAGTCCAGGCTCACACGATGCAATTCCTGGTCATGGTGCCTCAGAGGCCTTCCATCAGGAGCTGATGGCAGCTTTGTGTTTTCTTTTGTAGCACTGGGGAACCAGCTGGTTATTTTGTAGAATGTCCCTCTGTGCAGGTCTGACTGGGCTTTCCTCTTGACCAGACCCAGGTCATGCATCGTGTGGGGGACCATTGTTGATTTATCAACATGTGTGATCTTTGATCACTTGGAGAAGATCTACCAGCTTCCTTCTCTGTAAAGTTATTTCCCACTTGTAATTAATAAGCAACATTTAGAAAGGTATTTTGAAAATATGTAACTATCTTGTTCCTCATCAAATGTTTATGCATTTATTTGAGCACCTGCCCATCATTTTCTACCTCTGTCTTCCTTCTCTATTGATTAGTTTGTATTCTTCTGTGAATAAAAAAGCTTTATCTCACCTTCCTCTCTCCTTCCTTCTGTTCCCTTTCTCCTCCCTCCCTCCCTGCCTCTCTTTTTCCTTCCTTCCTCTTTCCTTTTTTCTTTTTTAAAAGACTCAGAATTATTTTTTACTTATGTTTTTTTTAAAAAAAGCTTATTTAATAGACTATAACCCAATACACCTGTCCCACTTGCTTCGAGGTTCTCACTACCCGTCCCTCCTTTCCTCTCAGCTGTCCACCTACCTAGTCACCTACCCATCTGTCCCCCCACACGTATATATTTGCACATACTTTTTTCATATCATTCATTGCTTTTGATGCCTAAATTGTCCCAGATGTGATCTGTGGGAGTCCCCTCAGGCATCCTTCTTTGGCACTTCTGTACTTTCCAGTACAGGACATGTTCCAGGCTCATCTTTTTTATTCCTTGAACCAGCCCTGGAATCAGCCTGTTCTCCAGGGAACATGGTGTTTAGAAACCAAGATCTGGATATGAAATGTGCTCATTGCTCCTGTGCTGTCGTGGCTTTTAGGCCCTCTGAGTGAAAACCTTACCTCTTCCTGACATGGGGTGAAAGAGGAAGGAAGGAAGGAGTTTGTATATATATATACAAACACACACATGTGTATATATAACATATTCATCCATCCATCTTCACAAGACTACGAGTTCATACTGATACTTCCAACACTCAGTGCAGTGTAACTCCCCTGCCCAACAGTGAGAGGCTTGGCTCCCGTGATTTTTAACTTATTTACCCCTTACTGAACCCTAGAATATATCCAAGACATTTTAGAAACACCAATCCATAGCACTGTGAAATGCAAACCCTGCTAACTAGAGCTCTCTCTTGCTACACGTTTCTTTTTATTCTGCTGAGATAAATTTCACCTACAGCTAAACGCACACATCTTCACACACCTGCAGAACGCACACCCTAGTCAAGGGGCAGAATGGTCCTGCGTGCTCCTTCCCAGTTACTTGTCAATGAGAGCAAACACTTTTCTTCCACAGATTAATTTTGCCTGTTCTTGAACCTTATATTGGTGGAGTTGATCAGGAGGGAAAGGATGTCCTCCATCCCTGCCTCTTTCGCTTGATGTTATGAGATCCAGGCATGTTGTTCCCACAACTGTAGGCTGTTCCTGCACCTTGCTAGGCAGTGCTTCATTGTGTGGCTTTCTGACACTCTATTTATCCACCATGAGCTGGCATGGGGTGGTTTCCAGTTTGGGGTTATTCAAACATGGCTGCTCCAAACATCTTGGTGACGTCAGATGGTGTGCAGAATGTTTCTGTAGGGTGTGCACCTGTGGGGGCAGGTGGGTATGTGCTGAGCAGATTCCCCAGGACTTCTCCGGAGTGACCACACCAGCTGCTGTCACCCACCCGTGTTGCTGGTGCTGGTTGCTGCCTCTGGCTCTGATTTCACCCCTTCAGAAAATGCAGAGAATGGTATCACACACATTCATCCGCCACCCACACTTTAACAAATGCTACCATTGGCTGTATTTATTTATTTTTTTGTAAACCCCATTTGTTTCAAAAAGCTACTTGCAAGGTATTCGCATTTTCTCCCCAAGTAAAGACGAGCCTGGCCACAATGGAATTAGGGAGCGGGGGAGGAGGCTGCCTTGTGGGTAGGACCCTGACCTGGAGCCTGGGACCAGGGAGGAGGGAACAAAGAGGGGAGCTCTCTCCCCAAATAATTGTTCTGGGGGGACAGAGCCTGCCTGTGGCTTGCTTCAAGGACAGCCATGTTTCAGAGAGTATAAGGGAGGGTTTGATGCTGACCAAGGGAGAGCATGAATAGGAACAACATGCTTACCTCCAATTTCTGAGGCTTTGGCCCTTTCACCCCCATTTCACCATTGGCCCTTGTGGCCCTGCCATGCAGAAGGGAAGGGGTTACCTGGTGTACACAGTGCCACATGCTACCGTTCCTCTCTCTGAATGAGGAGGGGCAGGGTAACAGAGTTGCCTCCTTCTCCTGAAGCCCAGTGGGGCTTGCCCAGCCTGCTCTGGAACTTGGGGCCTAGACAGCACCACCTTACCTGTATCCCATCCCCTCTGCCTGGTCACCAGCTGCTGCCACTTGCTCCCTGCCCACTCCCATGCTGCCTCTCCTCCCCTCTGCCCTTCCCAAGTCTCCTGGGTGACCCTCCTGTCCCTCTCTGGGGCCCAGCTTCATTGCCCGGCCACATGGGGCCTCGAGGGTGGGAATCATGGGTCACTCATTTCACAAGCATTTTCCAAGCCCTGCTGTGAGCTGCGTGGTGGGGGCTGCTGGGTACTAGGGGCTCATTGGGGATGAAGATAGATGAGGAGTGGCTCTTTGCGGTGGAGAGACAGACCATGAATGAGTGACCATGAAGTGACTACTCAAATGGCAGGCAGAAGGGAGTTCCGTGGGGTGAGACCGTGGGGGAAGGTGGAGATTTGGGGAGAGGTGATGCTATCGGTCCCTGGGAAGCAGGTGTGAGCTCAGCACTGGGATAAAGTGGGTACCCAGGGGAAAGCACCCCAAGAGGGGGACTCGGCAAGGGCAAAGGCCCCAGTGTGGGCACAAGCTGCCAACTGAGTAGCAGGGAGGGTCAGAGGGCAGGTGAAGAGTGAGGCTAGAAGGAGTTGTTGGCTGCTTCTGGGAAGATGGAGGTGGCATTTCCCAAATACTGCCTTTGCAAAAGCTGGAAAGAGCCGCACCCCAGGTGAGGGGCAGCCTGAGGCCAGGGTCGGGGCTGCTTCCAGGTGAGCAGCAGTTGTGGGAAAGGCGCTGCATACAGAGGCCTGCTTCTGCCTGGCAGAGCTGGGCAGTGAGTGGGGACAGCCTGATGAACTGGGTGAGGGTGGCTGGAGGCTAAGTGGGATGCCCTGACTCATACCTGAGCCGAGTGTGGGTGCCGAGGCCTGGGCAGGGTGCAGGGGAGGCGCAGGCCGGCAGGAGAGGGAAGCGCCCTTGCCATAGCCCCTTCCCAGTCAGAGATTTGAGAAGCCAGGGAAGGGTAGAGCCTGGGAGCTACCCAGCCCAGATCATCATCCACCCCTTCCTCCAGCCCAGATCACCATCTACCCCCTCCCCCAGCCCAGATCACCCTCCACCCCCTCCCCCAGCCCCGCCCCACCGCAGAGGTCAACTCTGAGGCTGTGGTTTCTGCCCTGTTTCATGATATCAACAAAGCAGAGAGCAGCACCCCCAGCCCAGCCCCAGCACGTGGCCTTTAGCAGGTGCCCTGGAACTCATGTGAACAGTATGGAGGTTCCTCAGGCTGACAAAACGATGTACCACAGACGGGGTGGCTGAAAACAACGGGAACTCCTTTTGCAGTTCTGGGGGTCTGACATCCAAAATCAGAGTGTTGGCAGGGCCGTGCTCCCTCCGAAGGCTGCGGGGAGGCTCCTTCCTGCTTCCTCCCAGGTTCTGGTGGGGGCCGGCAATCTTCCCCGGGCCGGGGTTTGCAGCCGCCTTGCTCTAGCCTCTGCCTCTGTTGTGGCTTTCTTCTCTGTGTCTCTGTGTCCAAATTTCCTTCTTCCTATGAGAATACCAGTCATTGGATTTAAGGCCCATCCGAATTGAATATGACCTCATCTCAACTAATTACATCTGTAAAAACCCTAGCTCCAAATTACGTCAGATCACAGGTACCAGGGTTAGGACTTGAACATATCTTTTTGGGAGGAATGGGGCACAATTCCACCCTCCACTGCTGGATTCTGGGCGCTGGTGACCTTGACCTTAAACTCAACTGTGGTTCAGATCCAGCCTTGGCCCTAAGAAGTCTGGAACGGGAGGCCCCCTGTGGTGCACACCATCTGGGGTTAGGGCGGGCACCCGGGTGTTTGTGGAGCACCTAGGACTCACCAGTCTCTGGCTGCTGCCTCTAAAGCCCTTCTGAGCGCACAGCCACGAATGGAACCTCAACCCCCTGAGACCACACAGGCCTGAGATGCAGGGAGCTTTGGGAGCCAGAACCCTGGTTCCTTAGTCCCTACAACCTGAAACCTTGAGAGATGCTGAAACTTCCAGCCACAGTGGCCCCAACTCGACACTTGGAAGCCGTGTCCTAAAGCCTAGCCTTATCATAAGGTGCAGAGACCCAGGGTCCACGGCATAAGGACCGGAGACCACAGAAACTTAGATGTTGAGACTCAGGACTTTGGGGCCTTGAGGCCACACCTCCAGAGTCAGAAACTTTTCTGGGGCCTCAGCACCTTGGCGTTAGAGGGAAAAGTACAGAATGCTGAACTGGCCAAGTATCTCCCATGTGGCCTGGCCTCCTTGTTCCTGAGTCTGTGGCTCCTCCCACGGCATCAGAAGGCCCATAGGTGGTTTCCCACAGGGATCCTCCCCAATGTGGGCGTGCCAGCCTCCACCTCCCTGGCCTGGCTGCCGCTGCTGGCCAATCTTAACACAATGGGCCCCACATGTCCACCTGTCCCCAAAAGCTCCTTGAGCGAGTTGGGAGTGCCTCACCCACAGGTAAAGGGGCTGTCTTATCCCCACAGGTGAAGGTTGAGGGCTGGTGAAATAGGCAGAATCTCTCCTTCCCTGTTACAAGAGGGGAAATAGGCAGATCCTAAAAGCAAACACTTGTACCATGTTTATTTGGCTTTATTTTCATACGCGTATTCAGCAATTATTTACTAAGAGCCTACTATGTGCTGAGTGCTATTCTAGGTCCTGGGAATATTTGAGTTAACAAAACAGACAGAAACCCTGTACTCTTGGAACTTATATTCTAGCGGAGGAAGCAGAAATTAAACAACACATAATAAGTGTTACAATATGGAGGAAAGTGATGAGTGAGGTGGAGAGGTGGAGACATTGTATAGGTTGTAAGGGGCCTGGGGACAGGAGCATGTGTGTTCAGGGGAGGCCTCTGTGATTCAACAAAACATTTGACTGTAAACTTGGAGGAGCTGAGAGAGGTCAGTGTCTGAGTGTGCACCAAGCAGCAAGGCCAGCCTGTGCAAAGGTCCTGTGGCAGCTGGGTGCAGGAAGAACAGGGGCCAGGAGACTTGAGCGGAGTGATGGGGGCAGGAGCAGAAGGCGCCGTGGTCAGAGGGATCGTGTAGGTGGACTCTGGTTCTTCCTCTGAGGGTAGTGGGGAGCCATAGCAGGGTTTTGAGCAGAGGGCTGTCATGATCCCATGGTGCCTCTAAAAGGATGGATCTGGGGCCAGGGTGGAAGCAGGGAGCATGTTGAGGAGGAGTCAGAGGCGACTGTGGTGGTCTAGAGGAGAAGCCACAGGGCCTCAGGTGGCGACCGTAGGTGACAGGCTGCAGATTCAACATCTGCTTGAAGTTAGAGCCAGTAAACAGGATTTGCAGTTGGTTTGAATGTGGCATGTGCGAGGAAGAGAAGAGTCAGGAACACACCGAATGTTTGGCCTGGGCCACTCGGACAATGAACCGGAGGAGGCGACCCAGGCAGGCAGACCTGTTGGGCTGTGGTTGCAACACGCAGGTGGCCTGATCCAGGGCAGGGAGCAGAGGGAGGGCGGGGAGGGATATAGGACTGGGCCATTGCTGCGGGCGGTGAGAGGGAGGGGTTGGGGGAGGCCCAGACTTGCAAGATGGGCTGGCTGTCTCTTCTCCCAGGAGGTCAGGACTGGGTTGTGGGAGGCAGATGGAGACCTCAGGGCCAACCTGGTGAGGGTGAGAGTCTCTGGGACATGCCTGCAGAGGCACCCTTGCGACAGATACTTGGGACTTGGCAGTAAGGACCAGACCTGAGGAGCAAGTACAGAAGTCACAGGCTCTGGCTGGTGTTTGAGGTTCTGAGGTTGGGGACATCCAGGGGAAAGCTGGGGGAGAGGAGCCAGGGTTGATGGGGGAAAGCCAGGTCTGGAGGGGGCTGCTGGATTCACAGCCCAAGATGTGGGAGGGCATCCTTGGAAGAGCATGAGGCCTCCTGGAGGGAGGAATTTGGGTGACTTTGAATCACAGCTGCCCTCCATGAGTGGAAGAAGGCCTGGGGTGCAGCAGCAGGTCCTGTGGATGGAGCGGGACCGAGGGGAAGCACCAGGGCTGGACTCATTGGCTTCTCTTCAGGAGCTGGGTGCTGAAGGCAGAACGGGGCGGGATGGAGGCCAGGATAGGGGCTGCAGGGAGGCCAGAGGAGGAGGCAAGGGCCTAAACGCTTCTCTAAGCGGCATTGCTCAGGATGTTGTGGCCCTGGGCCAGTCACTCACCTGTCAGGCTGCCCTTTTGTCAGGGTTGAGGCAGACCCAACCCTCCTGGGTTGCTGGGGGCTGGATACATCGGGAAGTACAGGACTCCAGAGAGGCCCAGGGATGGCTAGCTGCTTTTCCTGGTCAGAGCTGTCATCCCTGGGGCCACAGGCAGCATCCCCACTGGCCCTGAGAGTAGAGGGATGGGGGACAGGTGCTCACCTGCCCAAGCCTACCCCTCACACGTGCACAGTTCCTCAGGCCAGAGCCAAATGCCTCGAAGCTGCTTTCTTTCCTTTGTCTTTTCTTTCTTTTTTCTTTCCTTCTCTCCCTCTTTCATTCCTTTCCTTTCATTTCTTCCCCCTTCCTTCCTTCCTCCCTGTCTTCCCTTCTTTTCCCTTCCCTTTTTGTTGAGCTTAAAGCCAATGAAAGAGGTCAGACTGGGGGTTGGAAGGATAGGGATAAAGGAAGGAGGTAGGGAGGGGAGGGGAAGGGAGGGAAGAAAAGAACCTTATTTCCCAGCAGAGCTGAGCATCAGTAAGCCTCTGATGTCGCACAGTGAGTTGGAGGGACACAAGCACTTGGCCCCATGCCCCACCCACCCCAGGAACTGTGGGTGGCTTTCAGCACCGTCCCTGCCATGGCACCTCGCAGCGGCGTCCGCAGCATCAGGGGCTACAGGTGGCTTCACTAGGGATTGGGGCTTCAATATATGAATTTTAGGGGACACAATTCTACCCATAGGGTCATCATTGAGTATTTGTGAGTGTTGGGGTACAAGCTGGGGTGCTGTAGGATCGTTCCAATCAACTCAGATGCCTGGGACACTCCTGAGGGGCTGCCCCTGCAGCTGGCCTTTCCTGAGCCCTCGGGAGGGACTGAGCCTGCTCCTCTGTCCCCAGCATGACCCTGAGCAGCCTTGTTGGGGTGATGAGGGGTGGAATCCAGGCCTGGAGTTGGGGCTTGAGCGCAGGGGCCATGCTTCCTTTGAGCCCCTGTTCCTGGCATACAAGGGGGTGCACCCTAGTTTTAATGCCAGCTGTGCCAGGCATCCCTTAGCAGTGGCCACCGGGGCAACTGTACGTGCAGTGTCGTGGGGAAACCCCGGGGCATGGAGATAGGACCTGTGTCGTTCCTGGAGAAACCACTAAGCTACTGTGAATGTCAAGTCTGCAGGGTTAGCCCCATTTCCCATTGCAGAAACTGAGGCTCACCCTAGGTCATGGCAGCCTGCTGCAGGACTAAGGTTTCCTTCACCTTCAGCCGGGCTGTCTCTGAGCCTGGCTCACCTCCTCACCCCACTGTGCTGAGATACATCCGGGGCTGGCTCTCCCAGCACAGAGAAGAAGCCATGTCACCTTTACTGACAAGTACTTTTCTTATAGAAGCAGGTCCCAAAAGGACCCCATGTGCTCAGTTCTGGGGGCTGGAAGTCCTAGATCAAGGTATGGGCAGAGTTGGTTCCTTCCGAGGCTGTGAAAGCAGTTGCATCCTCCTTGTAACTCCCTGCAGGGAGGTTACTGGGTTGCTGAGGGGAAGCGTGCCTAGGCCCTGGTGACTGAGAGTGGATCATGTCATCCTGAGCATCCCCTGCCTGTGTGAGCTGACTTCTGCCTCCGTGCCTTGCCTTGTGTGTAAAGAGAGGATCCTATTAGTGCCTGACAAGGGTTAAAAGTTAGAACATCCGGCTAAGTCCCTGGCACATGGTAAACCCTCAATATAGTGTCCATTTTCCAGATGGGAACACTGAGGCTTAGGGAAGTTCAGAGCCAGGGTTGACCTGAATTTACGCTTCCGATGAAGCCAGTATGTGCACATGGATCATTGTAGATCCATGATTTCTATTTGGATTTTTCTTCCATTCTGGAAAGGGTTCTGTTTTGCAGGGAGAGATAGATATGCAACTCACAAATAAGTCCATCCATGCATTGGGACTGTGGACCTCAAAACTTGGCTGCCAGAGCACGGGGGTTCTCCAGGCTCAGCAGCCGTGGGGACAGGCTCGGGGCAGGACCCTGAGGAGGCTGCTGCTCTTGGAAGACGGAGCCTGGCATTTCGAAACTGGAATTATGAAACAAACTACGACCCAGGATGGAACGGAGCCTGTGCATCCCAGGATGTCCCACAGATGGGAGCATTCTGCATGTGCGTTTTGGGTTACTGAGAGAAGTGAAACACTGCAGATACGGCAGAGGTGTTTCTCCCCTCCCTCTGTCCCTAGATGTGGCCTTCACACACAGGCTGATGCGCTCCCTTCCCATCCACGCCTGCTCGGTTTTGCCACATATGCCGCTGTGCTGCCGGCCTTGAATGTGTATGAGCGGCTCATGCTGGGGTCAGCGGAGGCTCGCTCTTCTTCACCCTGTGTTACGTCCAGGAAACACATCCGTGTAGGTAGGCGAGAGTCCACTGTGGGAAGAACCAGCAGTGTGGCTGCTTTCTTTCTGAGGCACAATTGTGTTTTGTGCCCCCCACTGTCCTGCTGCTCCAGGCCCTGTGGTGTGCAAGCAAGCAGGGAAAGCGGCCGGGATGTGGCGCCTGGAGGTGGAACTGCGGCGCAGGGCAAGGGGCATCTCCCACGTCACCCAGTGTGGCCAAGGCGTGCTTAGAACCCTGCGCCAGCCAGGCACAGAGAGAGATGCTGGACTCTAGGTTCCTGTAGTCCAAGGAAGGGTTTTGCCTGCCTGTCTTCCTCCCTTCCTTCCTCTTCATTCCCTCCCTCCTTCATTCCTTCTCTTCTCCCCTCCCTCATCTCCTTCCCTCCCTCTCTCCCTTCCTTCTTCCATGTCTCCTTTCCTTTCCATCTCCTTTCCTTTCCATCTCCCTCCCTCCCTTCCTCTCTTCCTTCCTTCCTTCCTCCCTCCCTTTCTCTACCCTCCCTTGCTTCCTTCCTCTCCTTTCCCTCTCTTCCTCTATCCCTTCCTTCCTTCATTTCTTGCCTGCCTTCCTGACCTCCTCCGTCCCTGCCTTCCTCCTTCCCTTCCTTTCTCTCTCTGCCTTCCTCTCCCCTCCCTTCTTCCTCCCTCCCTTCCTTACTTCCTCTCCCCTCCCTCCCTTCCTTACTTCCTCTCCCCTCCCTCCCTCCTTTCCTTTCTCTCCCCTCCATCCCGCCCTCCCTCCCTTCCTCTCTTTTCCCTCTCTCCCTCCCTTCCTCTCTTTTCCCTATCTCCCTCCCTTCCTCTCTTTTCCCTCTCTCCCTCCCTTCCTTCCTCCCTCCCTTCCTCCCTCCCTCCCTCCCTTCCTTCCTCCCTCCCTTCCTCCCTCCCTCCCTCCCTTCCTTCCTCCCTCCCTTCCTCCCCTTTCTTCCCTTCTCTCTTCCTTCCCTTCTCCCTTCCTTCTTCCCTCCTTTCCTTCCTTCCTTTCTCTCTCCTCCCTCCCTCCCTCCCTCCCAGCACCTTCACAATAGCCCAGGATGGAACATACAGACTGACCAGGAAACAAACCCTTGCTTTTCTTCCTACCTATGGGTGAATTTGGGCAAGTTACCACGTGACGTTGTGCCTCTGGTCTCCCTGCCTGTGAGATGGGGATGACACTTCCTGCCTGACAGGGCTTCTGAGACCCAGCACCAGGTTCAGGATGCACCTGGCCCTTGGTAGATGCTGGGGGCTGCCATGCGTTTGTTGATGGATTCACGTGGGGTGGGCTTGGCTCTGTGCAAGGTCCTCCGGAGCCCCCACATCCTCCTCTTCCATGTTGGCCCTGGAGCGAAGCAGCTTCTCAGAAGACAGAGTCTGTGCTGTCTCCAGCCATCTTTGGCCTCAAAAATCGCTCCAGTGTTCCCGGAATCCAATGGCAGCCCCACTAGCCAGACATTTCTTCACGCCTAGGGTTCCCAGGAGCCACCCCTCCCTCCCAGAGAGGTTCATGAGGAATGTACTTGGGGCTGGCGGGAGAGGTGGGAGCTGGGGAGACATCTGGAAATTCTCGATCCTTGAAATTAGTTAAACAAATAATGTTTGCTTTCCTGCTTACCCTCCAACAACCTGAAGAATGGGGCCCCTGGGACACGTGGGGCTGTGCGTTTTCCTGTGTCTTGTCAGGGTTTCTCCAGAAAGGAGGGTCCCAGGATGGATGTGGGCAAGGCCCTTGGTGCCTTCGGGACCTGGGCTCTGCAGACTGCATGTGGCTTCAGACAGGCGGCCCCCAGTGCCTCAGCCTCAGTGTCCTCATCTGTGCCTGGGGTACTTGCTGGCAGGGTCTTTAAGGACCCCCTGTCTGTGACTCATGAGCTCTGCCTGGTGGTGACAGGCTCTCTGGAGCGACACGGTGTGTGACCCTCTAGGCTGTGGGAGGAATTACAGGAGCCAGGGAAATCATCACTTGGCTGCCAAGCTGGAGGGGGCAGCTGCAGCCCCTACGCCTGCTCTCCAGCCCTTTCTTGGGCCCCCAGGTCCCCCAGAAGTTGTCAACCATCACGGTTGAGTGTCAGGCGAGGCCCCATCATCTTTGTGTCTGCTCAGCAGCCTCTGGGTAACTGTGACCAACATGCCAATGCCCCCATTCCAGGTCAGGCTCCCAACCTTGCCCCGCAGGACTCACCACAGCTGTAGGTGCTGTGTGTAAGGATGCATCCGTGCCTTCTCTCACACACATATGTTCCCCAGCTGTCCAGGGCTCTCCTGCCCTGAGCTCCAGCACCTGGATGAGGCCTGGCACATGGGACATGTCCATCCGCAGCAGACTGAATGAATCTGAGTGAGTGAATGAGGGAGTGAGTGCATGAATGAGTGACTGAATGAATGAATGAGTGAGAGAGTGAGTAAGTAAATGAGACAGTGAATGAGGGAATGAATGAATGAGGGAAAGAATGAGGAATGAGTGTGTGAATGAGTGAGTGAATGACTGAATGGATGGGAGAGTGAGTGAACGCATGAGTGACTGAGTGGGTGAATGAGTGAGGGAGTGAATGAATGAATGAGGAAGTGAGGGAATGAGTGAGTAAATGAGTGAGTGGATGGGAGAGTGAGTGAATGCATGAGTGACTGAGTGGGTGAATGAGTGAGTAAATGAGTGAGTGGATGGGAGAGTGAGTGAATGCATGAGTGACTGAGTGGGTGAATGAGGGAGTGAATGAATGAGGAAGTGAGGGAATGAGTGAGTGAGTGAATAAGTGAATGGATGGGAGAGTGAGTGAATGCATGAGTGACTGAGTGAGTGAATGAGTGAGGGAGTGAATGAGTGAGTAAATGAATGAATGAGTGAGTGAGGGAGTGAAAGAATGAGTGAGTGAATCAGCAAGCAAGTGAATAAATGCGTGAATGAATGCATGATGGAGTGAGTGCGTGAATGAATGAGTACATGAGTAAGTGAATGAATGAAGTGGCCTGGGGCCTGGGCCTAGGTCTTCAGCAGCAGCAGCAGCGACAGTGGGGCCTGGTCTCTGGGAGGCCCTGCCACACCCCAGCTGGGAGCCCCGAGGCCAAGCCACTGCCCTCCCTGGGCCTCAGTTTCCCATCAAGGGATGGGGAATGGTTTCCAGATTCCACCCTCTCAGCAGCTGGCAGATATCCACGGGGCACACCTCTGTGTCAGCCCAGTGCTGGGTGCTGGGAATACCCAGCTCTCAGACCTGTCCCTACTCCTGAAGAGTGTACAGTGGTGACATGGGGGACCAGCCTTCCACACACCTGACATGCCCCCACTGGGCCATTCACGTGCTGTGGGCACACAGGGCAGGGCAAGCCTTAGTGGCATACAGTCTGCCCATGGGCACAGGTGGGGTTGAGACCCTCAACTGCCACCATAGGGATTCTGGGCCTTGCCACTGGGGTGGTGGGGGGGCTATAGAAGTGTTCAGAGCAGGAGTGTACCAGGCTGGTTTTGTGAGTCCCAGACCCCACTGGTGCAGGATTGCAGAGGAGTGAGGGCCAGACTGAAGCGGGGAGCTCAGAGAGGATGCTGAAGCCCCTCCAGGCTTCTCAGGGCCAAGGCTGGATCTGAACACTCCCTGACACCTGGCAGGCAGCACCTTCCTCCTCCCAGGACAGGAGCGAGATCCCCTGAGGTGCTTGCGCGAGTGCACATTTGGCCAAGGCAGGAAGTGCCCTTCACAGTGTGAGCCAGGCCCTATTGTCTGCCTTCTCTCCCCAGCTGCCCGGCTCCTCCTGCTCTGCACAGGCTTCCCCTCATCACCATGAATGTTCCTCCTTGTGCCACACACCCGACACCACTGACCCACAGCTCCCACTCTGCCTTCCAGATGGAAGGCTCTTCTTTTTTTGTTTTTGAGATGGAGTCTTGCTCTGTCACCCAGGCTGGAGTGCAGTGGCACGATCTTGGCTCACTGCAACCTCTGCCTCCTATGTTCAGGCAATTCGCCTGCCTCAGCCTCCTGAGTGGCTGGGATTACAGGCATATGCCACCACGCCTGGGTAATTTTTGTATTTTTTAGTAGAGACAGAGTTTCACCACATTGGCCAGGCTGGTCTCTAACTCCTGACCTCAGGTGATCCGCCTGCCTTGGCCTCCCAAAGTGCTGGGATTACAGGCATGAGCCACTGTGCTCGGCCTGGAAGGTTCTGTTCCGCCTCTTTTCTGCTGGCCAAAGTCTATGATGCTTTTCTGTTTTCAACCCAAACACACATCGCCCCCAACTGCATGCAGTTTTCCGTGAGCCCTGCCCCAGCCTTCTGTAAGCTATGTGCTCACCTGCTGACTCCTGGACCAGAGGATCTGGACCCACGAGGGCACGGGCAATGTCCGGGCCTCTCTCTAGCCACATGCCCAGCAGCTGGCTTACCGCTCTGTGCCTCAGTTTCTGCCTCTGTAAAATATGTCAGTAGCAAGACTCAGCTCCTGGGATTGCCGGAAAGATGAGGTGAGCAGCACCCGGCAGAGCGTAAGAGCTTGGACGTGTTAGTGTCAGGCGCCATGTTGGGGTCAGGTTCTGTGTTGGGGTCAGGCACTGTGTTGGGGTCAGGCACTGTGTTGGGGTCAGGCGCCGTGTTGGGGTAAGGCTCCGTGTTGGGGTCAGGCACTGTGTTGGGGTCAGGCTCCGTGTTGGGGTCAGGCGCTTTGTTGGGGTCAGGTGCTGTGTTGGGGTCAGGCGCCATGTTGGGGTCAGGCGCTGTGTTGGGGTCAGGTGCTGTGTTGAGGTCAGGAGCTGTGTGTTGGGGTCAGGAGCTGTGTGTTGGGGTCAGGCGCCGTGTTGGGGTCAGGCTCCATGTTGGGGTCAGGTGCTGTGTGTTGGGGTCAGGAGCTGTGTGTTGGGGTCACGTGCTGTGTTGGGGTCAGGAGCTGTGTGTTGGGGTCAGGTGCTGTGTTGGGGTCAGGCTGTGTGTTGGGGTCAGGCTCCGTGTTGGGGTCAGGTGCTGTGTTGGGGTCAGGAGCTGTTTGTTGGGGTCAGGTGCTGTGTTGGGGTCAGGTGCTGTGTTGGGGTCAGGCACTGTGTTGGGGTCAGGAGCTGTGTGTTGGGATCAGGTGCTGTGTGTTGGGGTCAGGTGCTGTGTGTTGGGGTCAGGCTCTGTGTTGGGGTCAGGAGCTGTGTGTTGGGGTCAGGTGCTGTGTGTTGGGGTCAGGTGCTGTGTTGGGGTCAGGCACTGTGTTGGGGTCAGGAGCTGTGTGTTGGGGTCAGGTGCTGTGTTGGGGTCAGGCACTGTGTTGGGGTCAGGAGCTGTGTGTTGGGGTCAGGAGCTGTGTGTTGGGGTCAGGTGCTGTGTGTTGGGGTCAGGTGCTGTGTTGGGGTCAGGCTCCGTGTTGGGGTCAGGTGCTGTTTTGGGGTTAGGAGCTGTGTGTTGGGGTCAGGTGCTGTGTTGGGGTCAGGCACTGTGTTGGGGTCAATAGCTGTGTGTTGGGGTCAGGTGCTGTGTGTTGGGGTCAGGTGCTGTGTTGGGGTCAGGTGCTGTGTTGGGGTCAGGCTCCGTGTTGGGGTCAGGCTCCGTGTTAGTGTCATGCGCCACGTTAGGGTCAGGCACTGTGTTGGGGTCAGGCTCTGTGTTGGGGTCAGGCTCCGTGTTGGGGTCAGGCGCTGTTTTGGAGTTAGGAGCTGTGTGTTGGGGTCAGGTGCTGTGTTGGGGTCAGGCACTGTGTTGGGGTCAATAGCTGTGTGTTGGGGTCAGGTGCTGTGTGTTGGGGTCAGGTGCTGTGTTGGGGTCAGGCTCCGTGTTGGGGTCAGGCTCCGTGTTAGTGTCATGCGCCACGTTAGGGTCAGGCACTGTGTTGGGGTCAGGAGCTGTGTGTTGGGGTCAGGTGCTGTGTGTTGGGGTCAGGCACTGTGTTGGGGTCAGGAGCTGTGTGTTGGGGTCAGGCACTGTGTTGGGGTCAGGAGCTGTGTGTTGGGGTCAGGCACTGTGTTGGGTTCAGGTGCTGTGTGTTGGGGTCAGGTGCTGTGTTGGGGTCAGGCACTGTGTTGGGGTCAGGTGCTGTGTGTTGGGGTCAGGCTCCGTGTTGGGGTCAGGCTCCATGTTGGGGTCAGCCTCTGTGTTAGTGTCATGCGCCACGTTAGGGTCAGGCACTGTGTTGGGGTCAGGAGCTGTGTGTTGGGGTCAGGTGCTGTGTGTTGGGGCCAGGCTCTGTGTTGGGGTCAGGTGCTGTGTTGGGGTCAGGCGCTGTGTTGGGGTCAGGCTTCGTGTTGGGGTCAGGCTCCATGTTGGGGTCAGGTGCTGTGTTTGGGTCAGGAGCTGTGTTGGGGTCAGGCACCATCTTGGGGTCAGGCTCCGTCTTGGGGTCAGGCTCCGTGTTAGTGTCATGAGCCACGTTCGGGTCAGACGCAGCATTAGGGTCAGGCTCTGTGTTGGGGTCAGGCTCCGTGTTAGTGTCATGAGCCACGTTAGGGTCAGACGCAGTGTTAGGGTCAGGCTCTGTGTTGGGGTCATGCTCTGTACTGGGTTCAGATTCTGTGTTAGCGTCAGGTGCTGTGCTGGTATCAGGCACCGGGTTAGCATCAGATGCTGTGTTAGTCCACTCAGGCTGCCAAAACAAAACACCTGGGACTAGGGGCTTAAACAAGAGTAATTCCTTTTCTCACAGTTCTGGAGGCTGAAAGCTTGAGACCAAGGTGTAGGCAGGGTTGGTTTCTCCTGAGGCCTCCCTCCCCGGCTTGCAGATGGCCGCTATCTCCCTGTGTCCTCACGTGGTCGTCCCTCTATGTGTCTGTTTCTTGATCTCCTCTTCTTATAAGGACATCAGTCCAGTTGGACTAGGGGGCCACCCAAATGTCCTCATTTAACCTTAGTTACTTTAAATGTCCTAGTTCCAATGACAGTCACATCAGGTATTGGGCGTCAACCCAGGCATTTCAGGTGGACACAATTCTGCCCGTGACAGGAGCTCACTGGTGTTTGTGATGTGAATGAATGAATGAAATTATGCGAATGAGGCATTTCCCTTCTGCTGAGGGAAATCACAGCCACCGAAGAGTTGGTCTCTGTTTCACATTCAGGACAAGCTGCCCATCCACCTTTACATGCATTTTTTTCCTCTGTTTCCCACCCATAAGCCTGAAGGGTGAGAGGGGCGGGCCTCCTTTTGAGGACAGCAACATAAAATGGTCTGGGCACTGTTGTCCCTCCCCACCTGAGGACAACAATGGTGTTTGGAGCTTGGGGGATGCTTGGAGAAGAAGGTGGCTTCTGTGACCAGCAGCTCTGTCCCCACCTGGGAGAGAGGGTAACGCAGGAAGGGGCTGTCAAGAGCAAACCCTTGGATTTTTGCTCTGGGCACAGAGGAGATCTGAACAGAGGGGCCTGCTGCTCAGCGGCTGTGAGCCAGACCTTGGGTGCCTGCTGCTTGTCCCCCTGTGGCAGGGGCAGGGGGGTGGAGGGTCATCTCTCGACGATCAGTGTGGAGGGAAGGATCACAGGCTTTGGGGCCTGCAGAATTCCACCCCACCCCACCCCACCCTACCCTGGCATTTAGGAGTGGTTGGCCCTGGGCAAGGCTTCACTGCTCCAGGCTCCATTTCACCCCTGGTTGGGTGCACGCAGCCACCTCCAGGGTTGTGGTGAGGGGTGAGTCGAGGAGGTCAGGGTGAAGGCCGAGCCTGGCACTGGGCATTGTGCAGGCTGAGACCTTTCTGTCCATCCCTGCTCCTTGACATTCCAGAATTCCTCAGGACCCAGCACACAGTAGGTGTCAAAAATGCATGTTGATTGACTGACATCAATCAACCGGAGTGAACAGCACACGGCAGCCCCCGGACAGATTCCCCGCCACCTGTTAGCTTTTCCTGAGGCATATTCTGTCTTCCCAGCCCCCATGCACTGGACCTGAATCCCAACCCCCATGCACTGGACCTGAATCCCAGCCTGTCATCTCCATGTAGATGGCCTCAGTGCTGGGTGAGGTGACTTTATTCCTAAAAGGACATGCAGCCAGGCCTGGAGGCAGAGGCCAAGACTGCAGGTGGGGAGGGACAACAGCACCTGGGCCCCGAGTGGCTTTTGGCCAGGGAGCCGCGTGCCCCAGTGAACATCGCAAGCTGGCAGGTGTGAGCCGCGGCCAGAGGGCCTGGTTCACACCAGGGAGCATGTCCCAGTGAACACTGCAAGCTGACAGGTGTGAGCCACAGCCAGAGGGCCTGATTCACACCAGGGAGTGTGCCCCAGTGAACACTGCAAGCTGACAGGTGTGAACCGCAGCCAGAGGGCCTGGTTCGCACCAGGGAGTGTGCCCCAGTGAACACTGCAAGCTCACAGGTGTGAGCCGCAGCCAGAGGGCCTAGTTCACACCAGGGAGCATGCCCCAGTGAACACTGCAAGCTGACAGGTGTGAGCCGCAGCCAGAGGGCCTGGTTCACACCAGGGAGCGTGCCCCAATGAACACTGCAAGCTCACAGGTGTGAGCCTCAGCCAAAGGGCCTGGTTCACACCAGGGAGCGTGCCCCAGTGAACATCACAAAGCTGACAGGTGTGAGCTGCGGTCAGAGGGCCTGGTTCACACCAGGGAGTGTGCCCCAGTGAACATTGCAAGCTGACAGGTATAAGCCGTGGCCAGAGGGCCTGGTTCACACCAGGGAGCGTGCCCCAGTGAACACTGCAAGCTGACAGGTGTGAGCTGTGGCCAGAGGGCCTGGTTCACACCAGGAACAGCATCAGGGGTGTTTTCCTTTTGTATCTCTGCCTGAGCTGCTCTGCTTCATGGCCTCTGGGGAAGAGGCCAGAAAGGGAAACTGGAAGTCCCTGGGGGTTTTAGTTTTTTGAGCTGACACAGCTGCCTGTTGGGCCTCTGGAGAGGTCAGGAGGGCCGCAGGGCGGGGGTGACCACACCACTAGCCCGAGAGGCTGCGGGGCAGGGGCGTCCACACTGTTAGCCCGAGAGGCCGCAAGGCAGGGGCATTTGGCCTGCAGCTCCTGGGATGTCTTGGTTACCCCAAAACAAAACTGCCCATTGACCTGGTTGAGTGGGTGCCCAACTCCCCTCAGGGGTGCCATGGGTGACACAGTACTTCTGAGAAAAGTTTGAGGGAGGGAAGGGTCTTCCAGGAAGAGGGAAGATCTTGTGGGCAGCACCGAGGCCCGGGAAGGCATTGCTGAGTCCTCCTGTGGGGTGGTGGGAGGCGGGGCTGGCAGGGAAGTTTGACGCCAGAGGCTGGCACAGGCTGTAGATTGGAGGCAGGGAGACGGTACTCACTACTGTAGGTACTAGGGAGACACTGAGGGTTGTTGAGCAGGGGGAGGGCTGTGCCTCAGCGGAGCAGGGCTGGGTGCAGGTCTGGTCTTGTGTGTTAATGCTAGTAGTTTTCCAGCTGTGCTCCCCTGAGTCCTTTGGGGGCCCCTGAGCAAAGAAGGATGTGGGGAAACCATGGAGAATTCCCCCATGGTCCCCATTCCCCAAACCAAGCAGCCTGACGTTCATGCTTCACTCCTACATAGCCCTTCCAGGTTAGACTTCATTTTGGACAAAACTTCCTGCTGCTTAAAACTTGTTAAACACCTTTGCCTAATGAGATTGATGTGGGATGATTTCGCTTTCATTTATTTGCTCATCAAACTTGACCTGAGTGTCCCTTCTCTAGGGCCTAGGCTGGACAGGAGACTCAGGTGACCGAGACAAGGTCCCAGCCAGGAGGAGCCCACTGTCCTGTGGGACAGCCTGGGGCTCAGGCCACCCCAAGGGGGTCCCGGGCACCATAGTGGGAGCAGGGGTGGTGTCCCCAGGGGTCAGGGGAGTCTTCTTGGTGGAGGCAATGCTTAATGGAGCCCTAAGGAACGAGCAGAAGTTGGCCTTTGGGTCCAGGAGAAAAGGGTATAACTGGCTGTGGGACCATGTGTGCAAAGGCTTCTCTGCTGGCTGCGGGGACTGGGCTTGGGCCTGGTGGAGTGTGGGGGCCGGCAGGGGGTGCATGGAGGGGTCAGAGAGAAGCCTGCTGGGCTCCTAAGGCGCGTGGCAAAGGCCGCGTCCTCCCCTGATATTGCTCCCCTGGGCTGGGGGCACACTCTTCTGTGTGCGCAAAGGTGTGGCCCTGAGGGGTGCAGTGAAGACCGTGTGGCTTTGGACTCACCCAGCCACACAGAGCTCAGATCCGAGCCCTCCCTGCCCCACCATGGGACGCTGGCGAGTCTCTCCACCCTTCTCCGAGTCTCTGTTTCCTCAACTATAGAAGAGGGAGGATCCTTTGCACCCCTAAGTATTGCTATGGAGAAGGCATCTCTCCCAACCCCAAGCATATGGTAGGCCTTGTACTAGGGAGACATGAGGTGGGGGTCAGGCACAGAAAGGCGGTGGTGTTGAGGCTGCAGGCTTGAGCCCAGCTGCTGAGTTTGAGCCCCTGTCTGGCTCAGTTTCCTTATCTGTAAAATGGGCTTTACCATTCAGTTCCTCTCTCCCAGGTGGACGTGAGAGTTGAATAAGGTGACACCCATGATGGCCGGGCCCCATGGTGGTTAGTGAAGCCCATGATGATGATGCCACAATGCCTGGCCCCGGGAAGTGAGGCAGCCGCCTCTCAGAGCTCTGAATTCCCCGGGCATCTGTCCTGGCCCAGCCTGGAGTGTCCAGGCCACTGGTCTCTCTGGTCTCAGAGTGCTCAGGAGGACTTCCCAGCATGGCCTCAAGTGTCCCATCTCCAGACAAGCCTCTCCAGGGCCAGCCCTGCTCCCATCACCCTCTGGGATGTCGCCTGGTTGGGTTCAGGAGCCTTGAGGGTCCTGTGAAGCCAGCCTGGTCACATTGAGGGCATTAGCCAGGGCCATCCACTTTGGGGAGAAGTACCCGGGCAGGCGGCTTCTGCCCCCAATTGGTAGGGAGGGAGAGAGGCAAGGAGCAGCTGGGAGCAATGGCAGAGTGGGTGGTGGGGGAGACCACGTCCTTCATGTCATCCAGGGCCACCCCTGCAGAGCCCAGTGGCCCTGAGCATCCAATCTGGTAGGCGAGGGGCATTTAGGGTGGCTGAGCTGCTGCCGGGGCCTGGCGCTCCTCTACCTTGTCAGGTGACCCAGCAGTCCCCACTCCCTCGCATGGTGCCCAGTGCTATTTGAGGGTCTGAGCCAGCCAATGGGTTGAGAGTACCCCCGCTCCCCACCCAGCGTGCCAGCAAGTAGAATCCTGGGCGGGCCCAAGGGAAGTGAGGCAGTGGTACCTTGGGGTCCTCACACTGAGCGATGCCATGCCCTAAGCCCCGAGGACATGGTCCCCGATGCTGCCATCTTTCTGACGGGGCCCACCTGGGCACTAACCAGCCAACCCCAGTCGGTGGCCAACGCAGCTTCCAGGGGCCCCTGCACACTTCTAAGGTCCAGACATTCGGGGTGCCAGACTCCCCCAGCTTCAGAACAGCTCGGTGGTCAAAAGGCAGCCTGGAGTTGCAGCCTCAGTGAATTCCAACGTACCCCCACGGCTTTCCCAAGCCCACCTCTCGCCATTGTGTCTAGAGCCGCTCCAAGGCCCTCTGGCCGCTTAGACCCCACGGTGCATTTCCATGACTGGAGTGGCATCCGTGTCTGTGGGAACAGCTGCAGGCATGTCAGAATTGCATGCCGAGAGCTGTGTAATCGAGATTTGGCGACATTAGTTTCTTGTAGGTGGGAATGTGGAGGGAAAGGGAATAGGACCTGGCTGGATATTCAGCTCTTCAGAGTAACTCAACATGCTCCCTAATCCTGGGTGTCCCATGAGGTCACTTTTCAGCGGTCACCTGACAGCTCGATGTTGCATTTTCACATCTGTGGCCGTGACCCTGCCGTGAACTCACAGTCGCCTCCTGAAGCCTGGGCTGCGCATTGGCTACACACGGCCAAGCTCGCAGCTTGAATTTTTCATGGGACCACACTCAACACAGGCACCCAGTTTCCATGGAGGATTTCATTTCTCCCCCCTTTCTTTCCACCATCCTCGTGCTGCTCCTTGCCACCTGCTGCCCGGGGAGTGTCAGAAATGCCAGGCTGCAGGCAGACCTGAAGCTTGCTGGAAGCTTCTTCAAGATGCCCTGCCACAAACATCAGAGGACATTAGAGAGGAGGCCATGTCAGGACTGAGGATGCGGTGATTCGATCAGTGATGAGCTCTCTCCCCAAATTAAATTATTCATCATTTCCTGGTCCTTAATAAAATAATTACTGCCTTCGCTCTTTCCCTCTGCCGTCACAGGACTTGCTTCCATCTCTGAACGTGAAAGATGCTGTGGGGGTGACTGCAGCCCCTGGAGCTGGAGCCCCCGCCCTCCTTCCCCTCTGCCTTTATCTTCCTCCCCCAAAGTCCCGCCTCACCAGTGGGGGGATGGCCGAGCTTCCAGCTTGACCTCTGGGCTGTCAGCCTGGCCGCGCCAAGGCCGCCTCTGCATGGTGGCTGCACACTGCGTGTGATCAGTGGGGAAACCTGTAGCACCCCCACGAGCAACATGTGTACATGGACTCACGCTGCACTGTGCTGGGATTTTCATGCACGTGACAAAATCACATCCCACACAGAAAATTTCCAAGGACATGATGAGAAATGAAGTGGCGCTGTAGCATGTTTGCATGATCCGAGGAGCGTAGCAGCAGCCTCGCTGCTGGGGTGATAGAGAAAACCCAGCGAGGAGCTCTCTCCCCGGCCCTTCCACAGTCTGCAGCCATCCTCGGGATATAGCCCAGAGGCTTGGACAGGGCATTCTGGGTGCCTCACCTCTGACCCCTTCTTAGCTCCCCAACCCCTGCTGCCCAAAATATGGCCTGGGAACCCACACATCAAGCCCCGCCCCACATCTGCCCACCTGTCATCTGCATATTAACAAGACCCCTGGAACTTCCAGGCACACCTGGGAGGTGCTGTCCCGCAGGCTTCAGTGCCTCTGCTGTCCCACGGCAGCTGGACACAGCTGGCATCTGAAAGGCACTGCATCAGGCTTACCTGTCTCTGTGCCCAAAGTTCTAAGGAATTAATGGAACTGTCAAGAGAAGCCACAGTGCAAGTGAGTGTCAGGGAGAGGATGCCCAGAGAGCCACCCAGAGTGCCTTGGAGCCTGGCCTGCGTGCTCCGCTCTTCCCTGGGCTCCGAGGTGGGGAGACGAGCTGACATTTGTTAAGGCTGTGCTGGGCGCCAGCTCTCCTGCCTGGTGCTTCACGCGGGGGCAGGTGGATGGGGAGACTTTGGAGTCAGCCTGGGACTTTAATCCCAAATCTCTCACCTGTGAGCGGGAGATGTGAGCAAATCACGTACCTTCATGAGCCTCAGCTTGTTCATCTATGTAATGGGGCAAAGGGCAGCACGAAGGATCTAAAGACGGGCTTCGGGAGGCTGGGAGTGGGACTAAGAACATTGGCCTTTGTTTTATGCTTTTTATAAGCCTATCAGTAGGCCAGGGGTCCCTGATGTGCAGAAGCCCAGATAAAAGCAGGCAGTGCCCTCAGTGTACTCCAGAGACGTTGGCTCTAAAGCCTGGGTTCCTCCCCTCCTGGTGCACCTGGAGGCCACTCACAGTCCAAGCATGCGTGGCACTGTCATCTGTTTCCAGAGTGCCCTCTGCTGTCAGAGTGACCTTTTCCAGGGATGGGGCCTCTTGTTCATCCTGGCGACCTCAGTCCCTGGCTCTGGGTCTGGCACCCAGGAGGAGCTAAGTGAATAAAGGATGCCAGCTGGGCCCCAGCCCCTGTGCACGGAAGAAGCCGGTGCACGCTTGCAGAGTGAATGAATAACAACAGCACGTTGTGAGCACTCACTATCTGCTGTCACGGTGCACTCGCCAGAGGGAGCGCTCACAACATGCTATTATCATTTCCCAGTGAGTTCCAAAAAACAAATAAAGAAATGAGCCACTCTTGCCAATTCCCCATCCCGTGTGCCAGGCTCGCCAATGTGGGGACTGAGGAGTGCCTGTTTGAGATCACTGGCCACCACACCTCCCTGGTCTCTGCCACCGTATCTCAGCTCCCAGTGTGACAACAGCCCCACAAAGGCCCCTCCAGTTCGGTGTTCTTGTTATCATCCTCATTGTACAGGTGAGGAAACTGAGTCACTGTCTAGAGCCCAGGGATAAAGGGGCAGTGGGCCAGGGAGCCTGGCCCCGAAGCCTGGTGCTGACCACTCTGTTGAGAAGCATCCTGAATGAGTGACTGCGGAATTAAGAGGGGGCACTGCTGGATTTGGTCCATGTTATAGGATTTGCTGCACAGCCCGTTACTCAGAAAATGGGGCTGTGGTATCAGACCCGGCTTTGAAACTGCACATAGTCCAGCTGTGTGACCTTGGGGATAGGAAGGGAATGGTTACTTGGCTTCCCTGAAGCTTCACTCACATATTCTGAAAAGGGGATTTAAAAAGGAGACTCCAGCGCATAGTAGGTACTTACTGAATGTTTCCTTCCCGGAGTGGAGGTGTGAGTTTTATTTGTTGAAAATCCCTGGGGGTGGGGGTGCGGAAGCTCTCGACTCCAGGGCCTCCAGGAACAGACCCCTATCCTTGGAAGAGGCCTTATCCTTCTCCATGTCTCTGTTAAAACAATCAACGCTGGAGGCTGGCAAAGCAATTTGTTGCTTAACTTTAGTGGAAAAATAAGATCAGTGATTTGTGCTTGCTGAACTTGGAAATAGTAGGGAGGAAAGTTGGGCGGGCTTGGGGAGACGGTGGTGCCAGTCTCCTGCACCGCTCTGGAGTGCCGCGCCCTGCATACTAATGGCCCTGATTAGTGTTTCAGCAGGAGCCCTGCGCCGCCTACATACTGATGCATGCCGGACTGGTGTGGAATTGGTTTCCCAGCTGTCACACTGGGAACCAAGATACAGTAGCAGAGACTGGGGAGGTGCGGAGGCTGGTGATTTCAAACAGGCACCCCTGAGTCCCCACACTGGTGAGTCTGGGACGTTGGATCGAGAATTGGCATGAGTGGCACCTCTCCTTATTTGGTTTTTGGAACTGACTGTGAACCCAAGTATTCATTAACTCATTCAGTCAGGAAGCATGTGTTGAGCTTCTACACTGGGCTGGCAGTGAGCTAAGAGCTGGATGCCGCGGTGGACTGAACACACCTAGTCAGCCTGGAACTTTCCACTGTAGAGGAACAAAATGGGCCAGGCAGCTTCACCATCAGGCGATGTTACAGTGCTGGGATTCAACCTGCAGAACCCACCCAACTACCCATGAGTGAGCCCCTAACTCTAGCTGGAGAAGCCAGTAGAAGGCTCCATGGAGGTGGAACAGGTGGGCTCTTTTGTGATGGACATTGAGGGATGAATAGAAGTTCCCCAGGGGGAAAAAGAATGCACTCTAGGAGAGGCTGCCCGAGCTCTGGATGCCCTGAGGGAGGGGCTGTGGTCTATTCAGGGAAAAGGGAGCCGCAGCCTGTGGAGGGCTGGTGGGAGCGGTGGTTGGCAGATGCAGGGCCTGGAATGCCACACTAACTAGCTTGGACTGAGCCCCGAGGGGAAGCGCGCTGCAGAGGGATTTGCAGCAGAGAAGGGCTATGTGGTTAGGTTTGTAGTCTAGGAAGGTGTGTGTTGCATCAAGAATGGATTATTTTAGGGTGAGAGTTTGTACCCGTTCAAAGGTAGGACTAGGGGCTGCTGTACTTTTGGGGATCCCCAAAAATGGTGTACTCTGACCATTTCCATTGGGATCAATGACAAATAAAAAACAGAAAGCTCACCCTGAATTTCCTCCATAGTCCAGACTTTCTGAACTTCCGGCACTATGGAACGTACTTGTTTGTGCTGGGCATCGGGATAGTGCCTAGCACAGAGGAGGGGCCCGAGAAATGCAGATGGGGAAGGGGAGAGGTGGGCGATGCTGCCTTCCTTCTAAAAGCCGGTGGCTCCGGCCATGGGTCCCGGCAGCACAGCCCGGCCTCCACCACGGCTCCTCGCTGCAGCCTGAGGCCACGTGGTGTCCTGACCTTTGCCCTAAGTGCTGGGGGTTCTGCCCAGGTTATGTCGCCTCTCTAGAAAATGAGGATGACAAAGCACCCCCCTTGCAGGGTTTTTGTGGTGAAGTGAGGACAGTATTAGCTTCTCATGGGTGAATGACACCCAGGGCCGCTGGGCGAAATAAGGCCCAGGACGCTCTGCTGGGGCCAGGGGATGGGTGCGGACCAGGCAGCCCCGAGCAGGAGGCCTCTGCTCCATGGCAACATTCTCCTGCATTTAGCCCTCAGGAGCTGCCAGGGCATGAATATTTAATCTCAGCAGTTGCCATTTGTCTTTGCACTGTTAATACTACTTTTCCTTTTTAATTTAGCAGAAGGGCACACATCTTGCGAGTTTCTTTATATGTAAAATTTGTGGTATTCAGGCTTTATCCCAGCTGCTGTGGGAGCTGGCTGAGAGGGGAGGGTGAGTGGGCTTTTCCCGGTGGCTGGAGGTGATAGGCTTCCCTGTGCGAGGCGCCAGGGTGGGCACAGGCGCTGTGAGGAGCCAGGAGCTGGAGCCATCTCCTTTCTGCTGTTTTTGGTGTTTATAGTAATGTGTGTCCCCCTCTCCAGGGGCTTGTGCTGGAGATATGCGTGCACTTTTCTTTTAAGTTCGTCTTTTCTCCTTTATAAAGATACGTAGACATTCTAGAACATGTAGAAAATATTGAAAAGAAAATTCATACATGGTCCTACTCACCAAGGACAATAAGGCTTCCCCCCTTCTAATAGTTACACATGTACAAGAGGTTAATATGTAATCTCCATCAAGATGGTGAATAGAATGCAAGCCCAGACAAAGGCATGGCTTATTAGCCACTGCTGTTTTTTAGTGGGGGGCTAAGGGTTTACAGGAGTAAACCATGATGACCCTGGGAGGTGGGTTCTCTCATCATTCCCGGTTTGCAGATGAGGAAACAGAGATGCAGACAGGCCAAGGAACCGTGCAAGGCAGAAGGCCTGGGGCAGGGGCAGGGCCAGGGTGGGAACCCAGGGCTCCAGGTTGATAGAAATTTTTTATTAATTGCCCCAAATCTCACAGCTCGAAGACTATTGCTATCCACATCATGGGTATTCATTTCTCCAGATTTTTTCCACACAAAGGGATATGAATGTGCAAGCATTCTCTGAGTGGTTTCTGCTGGAACAAACGTCCCCAAACCAAAAGGTGTTTCCTGGTCTTGTCTCAGTCTGATGAGAACTTCAGGGCAGGTGGGGGTGAGAGTACATCTGGTTCACGCCCCTGCAGTCACTCAGGGGCCCAGGCTCCTGCCTCCTTGTGGCTCTGCCCTCCTCCAGATCTAGGAGACAAGGAGAGGCTGGCGGGATTCCACGGGGGAGGGTGTTATGGGCTGGTCCACCATGGCACCCAGGACTCTGCCCACATTCCACTGGCCAGAGCTCAGTCACGTGGCCACGCCCCACTCAGAGGAGGCTGGGAAATGTGGTCTTGGTATGGGGGCAGGGGGTGCATGGAGAGAAGCAGTTTAATGAGCCAGTTCTGGAGACTGTGTCATCTCTAACACAGGCACACACTCACCTGGCCTCACGTCCATACCCCATTCTCCCTCTGGCTGCAGTGGAAACACATGGAAAGGGGCAGCCTGGAAACACGGGGTCCTGTAGGAGGTGGGCACCTTGGCCCAGGCAGTAGCTGGTGAGGACTGAGCCCAGGGAGCAGGGAATACAGGTGGGAGGCAGAACCAGTGGGTGGCTCACTACATACAGGGTGTGGAAGACGGCAAATCCAGGCAGACTCCCAGCTTTCTGGCTGGGCGATTCCCTAAGTGGTTCCAGAATCGGGCCAGGGGTGCTGGGAGGCATAGGCACTTGGGAGGTCCTGGAACCTGGTTGGACGCTGTCACTTGACCTCTATTTGCCATGTGCTTGGACAGGGCTGGGATGGAAATGGACCTAAATGCCAGGGGAGGCACCCTGCTGCCTTTCTCTTTGGAGATGAGTGGGGCTTGTATGTATGCAGGTGGCTCAGTGGCTCTGTGGCTCTGTGGCTTGGAGCACACAGCCCACACAGAGGCAGAGTGTTTGGAGGGAAGACACTGAAGCATTGTGTGATTTTGTCTCAGCATCTAAAGCTCCCACCACGGTCCAGCCTGGCGTCCCCCCAGGCGTTTGGCAGCTGCAGTTTTCCTGGCCAGAGCATGCCACAAGTGGTCCCCTGGATGTCCAGGAGGCAGCAAGGCCTGTGTGCTGCTGTTGGAAGCTGCCAGACATGGGCGAATGACATGCCATCCACAGCCCCCACGCTGCTGCCTTTGTCCGTATCCACTGTGGCCAGGACAGCAGCAGAGAGTGGAAGGGTCCCTAGGGCTCCCACTCAGATCTGCTGTCCTTTCTTCTTGGGGCCCTGGGATGAGGAGCTCACCCTGGGGCCTTCGGTTGGCCTCTGGGTTGGGTGATCAAGGAGGTGGTGACTGCCAGGTCACCTTGTCCTCACAGTTCTCATCATCACTCTGGCCTCCGAGTCAAGTGACATCTCATTCATAAGGTGACAGAAGTCACAGGGTGGCTGGGCTGGAGCCACCCAGCTCCTGAGTGTGGGCCTGGGCAGTCTATGCCACTTGGGGGCTGCCTGCTGCTCACAGCTCAGCGGGGCCTGCACTAAGCTTCAGAGGCCTCCTGAATCTTGAAGGAGCCAGGGCTCCAGCTCCCTCAGCCCTAGGCTCCAGTCCCAGCTCTGGCCTCTGGGGCAGATGCCACCCAGCTCTTGGTCTCAGTGGCCACTGTCACAAAATGAGGGGCTGCATTCCAAAGTACTCTTTAGCCCTGGCTGCTGTGGCTCCCGGAGCCGGTCCCAGCACAAGGGTTCCTCTGCAGCTTTCCTGGGTGCTTTTCTACATCTCAGGAATTTGTTCTGCTGGTGTGTCCCTGGGAGGCTCAAGCCCCTTGGCCTCTTTATCACAGGAGATAACTGCCAGATTGGGTTTGAGTGGGCTCCTGCCCAAGGGGCTGGCTCTGTGCTCCTGGCTTCAGAAGCAAGATCTGTACCTTTCTGCCCCATGAAGCCACACCGAGGTATGAGGATGGCAGCGGGTTCTCCCTCAGTGCCCCCAGCTCCCGCATCTGTTTCCATCTCAACTGTCCCCTGCAAGGCACAGTTGTTCTCTGCCCCTACATCACTCTGCCACCCTCTTCTGAGCAGGCTCTGGTTCTCCTTGTTCCGCCTAAGTACTGATTACAAGGCTTCTGAGTGAATAGCCCCAGGTCTAAGTGGGACTCCACCGTCCTCCTTCCAGGTATGGAGCTACCACTATTAACATTGTCATGGGTCGCATCCTTGTTGATGGTGACTGAGTCCTGCAGCACCCGAAGCCTCGTATGCATGGCTGTCACTCAGCTGCTCCCATCCCCCTCACGCTATGTCTCCGTCCTCGCAGTATTCATGGGATCAGCCCACGGCCTGGAACATGGCAGTTGCCTGGGACTATCAATTTGAGAAGAATACACTGAAAAAACATGTGTGCATAGCATCGAGGATGGGGGTTACTTTCCTTCTGTGTAACAGCCAAGAAGCCTCATGGTTCTGGGTGCAGTGGGGGCACTTGGAAAGGTTTGTTGAATGCATCAACGTGTAGAGTGAATGAATGAGTGCTCTTGTGCTTTCGCAGTGCAACAGCAAGGCCTGGCATGGCGCTTCACCCAGCTTCATCTTGATCACTTGAAAGGCACTCTCTAGCCCCAGCTGCTTATTTTGGATCCTAACCATCTCTTCCATCTGTTGACAGATTCTTATTGTCAGCATTGTTTGGGGGAGATTAGGTTTTTGAAAGGTGAGGATGCTCTCTGACATTCGGGGCTTTGGGTCTGGACGTTGCATTTGATCTTCCCCTTCCTATCCAAAACGCCGTATCTGTTGTCAGGCAGCTCTGTGTTTCACTCCCTGCTCCACATCTGGTGGCCGTGTGACCTTGGACAAGTCACTTAACCTCTCTGAACTGCAATGTGCTCATTTGTAAAATAGGAAAAATGAACAGCACTACTCTGAAGAGTTGTTGTGAGGGTAGAAACGAGGAACACTCCTAAAGTGCTTCACACAGAGCCTGACAATGAGTTAAGACATGATGGTGATTATAGTGAGGCTGGCGGTGATGGTGGTGGTGGTGATGGTGCTGATAGTGGTCATGGTGGTGATGATGATGATGGTTGTGATGGTCCTGGTGATGGTGATGATGATGATGATGGTGGTGATGGTCCTGGTGATGGTGGTGATGCCGATGATGGTGGCGGTGGTGATGATGCTGTTGATGGCGGTGGTGATAGTGATGATGGTGATGGAGGTGATGGTAATGGTGGTGATGGTGATAGTGATGGTGATGGTGGTGTTGGTGATGATGATGATGATGATGATGACAATAATGTACCTCATAGCAAGGGACTGGAAAATAGAACGCAGAGACAGTGCTCACAAAAGTTCTTTCTCCCAGAAATTCAGTACTTTGGGAATGCATTGGTTGCTTTTGTGCAAACCCTAATTCTAAGCTGTGGTTGGAATGTGCGGTTCATGTATCTTCCCTCAGGCTCCCTGGCAGGTTAAGAGCAGGAGGTGATGTATCAGAACCTCCAAAAGGAGCCCTGTTTATCCAGGCAGAGCCTGCTCTCAAAATGCCTGCCTGAGTCTGTAGCTTCCTTCCAGCCCCACTGAGGCTTCCAAGTCTCTTGCCAACAGATCCCCAGTCCTAGCTGCACATGAGTCTCCTGGGCAGGCCTACAGATTATGAAGCCTGGACCCTGCCTCCAGAGATTCTGATTAAATTGGGTTGGAGTGGAGCTCCTGTGTCTGCTTAAAAAGCTCCCCAGGTGATTCCAATCTGCAGCCAAGGCTGAGAACCCCTGCAAAGAATTTCTTTCCTTCTCATTGCAGGGCTGTTTAAAAACAATCACTGCCTGGCATCTCATGGGGAGGCGAACAGGCTTCTGAGATCAGTGGCACAGAGAGTGGGCTCCTCAGTTTGTCATCAGAGACAGGAAGACAATTGTTATCAAACAGTGGGTCTTCATGCTCAGCACTCTTAAAAAGAAAGAAGAGTGGAGGCCAGAGGCCACAAAGATGTACTGAAGTCACAGGGCCAGCAGGTCCAGTGTGTCCTCCAGGGAAGTTCATGGCCAAGGGAAAACGCTCCTCCCTCTTGAGCATTTTCTAATAAATGAGGAAAGGGGGCCCAGATTGTTTCATTGAACTGTCCAGGGTCAAACAGTGAGTTACTATATCTATCCAGTCATCCATCCCTCCTCCCATCCTCCCATCCCTCCCATCCATCCTCTCATCCTCCCATCCCTCGGTCCATCCACCCATCCATCCTCCCATCCTCCCATCCTGCCATCCTCCCGTCCTCCCTTCCATCCATCTACATATTCTCCCACCTTCCCATCCACCCACACATCCATCCTCTCACTTATCGATCCATCCATCCATCCTTCCATCCAGCCATCCAGCCATCCTCCCATTATTTCACTCATCCATTCATCCAGGTGGGATAGGGATGGACAGCTGCATGGGTTCTTCATGGAGGCTTTAACTGCCAGGCAAGAGGTTGGCTCTGCCTTGTGGCCAAGGAGAGCCATGTGAGCTATTCTAGGAAGGAGAACCCGGTAGCTGCTGTGATGGTCTGGGCGATGCTTGGAGAGACACAGGTGATGGTCTGGGCAAGGATTGGAGAGACACAGGTGATGATCTGGGCGACGATTGGAGAGACAGGGCTCGGAGGAAAAACAGTGGAAGAACAGTCAGGACTGAGCTTGGGGACAGACAAAGCCCTGGCCCCAGCCCCAGCCTTCATGGAGCCCACAAGGCAGTGGGAGGCAGGCCTGTGACGCTCTGACCACCCCACTGCTTCACCTGCATGAGCTCATTGCTGCATCCTCACCTAAAGCAGTGCCCAGGACCTGGAGGGTTCTCTGCAAACATCTCAGGCTTGCAGGGAGGTGATGTCAGAGTGATGAGGAGGAGGCAGATGAGAGTGGGTGGGAGTAGTGACAAGAGGTGCCATGTCAGACAGAGTAGTCGTGGGGCCTCTACCAGGAGCAACAGTCTGAGCTGAGACCCAAATGAGGGGGCTGCCTGTGAGAACCCAAGGGAGAAGATTTCTAGGTGGAGGGAACAGCTAGGGAAAGGCAAGGGCATCTTTTTCTCACCCCAGGACAGGGTTCCTGCAGGGACAGATGGGTTGGGAACAGGTCAGCATTGCACCCGCTCGCTATCGGGGCCAGCATCCTGCATCCTTCCCCGCCGGCCCCGCCTCCCCGCTCCGCTCAGCTCCTGCCTTGCGCAATGCCATCTTCAGATTTCACGGAACACATTTCCGCTCTCAAAGGGCAATGTTGTGGCCTTCTCCCCTCATGAGGAGACAGTGGCTCTGTGCACCTCTGTGATTATCTTTTCAATTAAATCCTCAGATGCGGCCAGGTCTCCATTTGTAAATTCATAAGAAAAGCCTACAGACCTGCGGTGGCTGTCCAGGCCTTAATTTGCTCTAAATGGCAATTTTAAATGATACAATGCAGGCTGGACAGCTGGGCCACGTCCCCTTCGTTCTAGGGAAGAGGGAGCAGAACGAAGATCAGCAGTGGCCCTCCAGCGGGGCTTGCCGCCCCTACCCCGTTCACGGTTCCTGGACTCATCACAGAGCGAACTGTCCAGGACACAGGGAGAGTGTGGAACCAGGTGCTTCCCTTGTACCCAGAGCCCAGATTCCGAGTGAAGGCCTGTTCCGGGAGTAGGCAGGTATGGAAGAGGGACCCTCGGTGCTGCTGGCCCTGGCTGGGGATCAGGCCCCTGTCTCTGGGCCTGGAAGCCCACCTGCTTTGGAGGTGATGTCTGCGGAATGCAACCTTCAGGACGCCCAGGCGGAGTCACCCACAGTGGGGCAGCCCCTGCACAGGCTTTGCTGGAGTCTCCACTGCACTGGCCTAGGTCCAAGCAGTCATAGCACTGCCCCCAGCTGCCCTTCTAAGCCCTGTAGCCTAGTGGATTAGAACCTAGCCTCCCTCTGGAGAAAGGCCCAGGACCTGATTCAGCGGCATCGTTCCCTAGTTCTTCAACCCTGACCTCTCTGAGATGGGGTCTATGCCTCGGGGATGAGTGCTCCCTGCACTGGGGGGCTGTGACCACCAGCCTGTGGCCCAGGACACTCAGGAGTGCTCTGTGCTGTTAGCTCATGTCCCCAGCACTGCCCTGGGCAGGCTGCTGCAGGCACAGAGGGGCCTCAGACCCAAAGAGCAGAAGGGACAGACAGGTCCATGGATGCATCGGGATGGAGGGAAGGGCCTGGGGCTGGCTGCACAGGGGCACTTTCCCCACCTGCTGGGTTGGGAATGATTCGGGGCAGGCTTCTAGGAGGAGGCAACAGCTGAGCGGGAGTTTACTGAGTGGGAAAGGGCAGAGGAGCAGGGGTCCAGGCAAAGCGGACGGCATGTTCCCCGCCTCAGGGGGAGGAGGGGATGGCATGGAGTGTCCAGACAGCCTGCAGCTGGTCAGGGACAGGCACTACAGGCCTAGTGGGTTGTGGCAAGAGGGGGACAAGATCACAAAGGACTGTGGCTTTGACGCCTAAATGCACAGCTGCTGCCCTCCAGGAGGGCCCTGGGCAGGAGTGGACAAAGACCCTCTCCCTCCTGCCCCCTGCCGAATGTTTCTTTCACACACGCCGCGCTTCTGGGAAGGACACGGGAGGGCAGACTAAAGCCAAAAGAAGTGGGAGGCGGCAAGGGGATCTGGTCACATCCCGCTGGCCCCATCCCATTAAGACGAGGCTCCGCTGAGACTGGGCCCCGCTGGAGGGGCCTCATTATGTTTGAAATTGACTCCCCGCTTTGAGGCTCCCACTCTAGAACCTGGTTTGATTGGGGCGAGGGCGGAATTAACAGAACAAAACTGTGTTCGCTCAGATCATGAAGAAGAAATCACAGCCTGAGTGGATGGGGCCAAAGTGTTCATCATAAAAAAAAAAAAAAAAAAAAGCCCTGGAGACCGTTACTGTCAATTCTACATTTTATTTCATTGATTCCTTTAACAAAAATGATATGGAGCCCCTGGCCTGTGGGGTTTTGCATGCTAGACACGGTAGACTTTGCTCAGGATATCGGCCGACCTTCCTTGTGGCCATTGATTATTAATATTTGTAATGTTAAAGCATCAAAAGAGGGAATATTCTTAGGAACACAAATGCTAATGACTGAACATCAGAAACTGCTTCCAGAGCAAACATCCCATCAATAAAACATCCACAAATATGTGTTTGCCAAGTTGAATGTAAGGGCTCGGGCTGCAGCTGGGAGCCTGCGGGGTGGGTCTGCCCATGCGGGAGGGGCTGAGAAGAGAGGAGAGGGAGACGGCTTGTTCCCAGGGAACCCTCAGCCCAGGGGCAATTGGGTGCCTACAGGGACCCTGGCAATGTGGGATTGGGTATACGGATGCCCATCAGGACAGCTGACCTCCTTGCAGGGAGCGGCTCCAGAAGAGGGGCTTCACCCTGGGGTTGGGAAGGGCTGGCGGGCGTGCACTCCAGGCAGAGGCAGCAGGAGATGCAGACATTCAGAAGCAGGATGCCCATGGAACCTTCTAGCAGCTTGGCAGGTGGAAGCCTAAGAATCCTGGTGTGGGGGTGAGACTGGAAACCCAAGACAGAATCGGGTCACAAAGGGCCCCGAATGCCAGGCAGAGGCGTGTCCGTCACCCCGGAGGTGGTGACGATGGCTGGGCGGTAGCAGGACTAGAAGGGCCTTTTGGGAGGAACTGCTCCTGGCTGGGAGGCTGTGACTTGGCAGTGGGGAGGTGGGAGGGTGGGCGCGGTCCTGGCATGGGGTCACCAGGGACCCAGAGGCTGGTGCAGTCACTGCTAGGCAGGATTGAAGAGGCCTGGCTCTGGCGGGGTCTGGGGGGAGAGGGGTTCCCCATGCCCACTTCACCTCCTTCCAGTGCATTCTGCACACAGCAGCCAGAGGGTGTTTCAAAAGTAGCTCATTGGTGATGTCGTTACCCAGCTTTAAAAACTTCAACCGGTGTCCTCTGCTGCACCCATCTGAAGCTCCTAATGAAGCCCTTGGCGTGTGCTGAGATGCCCCATGTCTGCTCCCTGGTCGGTTGATGGCCTCCCCCTCAGGGCTGGGGACTCTGTGGTTGTCTTTGCTCACCCCCGTGTCTCCAGGGCCTCCCAGAGCCTGGCACCTGCTCAGCGCTCAGTAGATGGGTGTTGGATGAATGAATGAGTGGATGGATGAATTAATGAATGAATGTGGGAAGGGCCAGATTTGAAAATGGGTTGGAGGCAACATCTCCAGAAACAGTAGGCTGGGCAGTGAGGTCAGCAGGCAGAGCCCCCTCTGCGGTCGACTCTGCCTGAGTGGCCCCTGTCCCCTCTCCAGCCTCTCTTTATGGCTTGATGGGCTGACAGGCATCCTTCCCTTCAATGTCAGGGAGCTCTTATGCAAATGTCAAAACCCCGCTCTTCAGATATTGGACACGTCTTTACCAGGTGAAGACTCTGGGCCAGCCCTAGGGCTGATGTCCGCAGCATGGTCCCTGGCTGCAGGAGGGCATGGGCCAGCAGGGGCCTTGGAGCAAGTGCCACAGAGTCCCCAGCTCTGTGAATTCTGCGTGGGGTGCAAGTGCCACAGAGTCCCCAGCTCTGTGAATTCTGCATGGGGTGCTGAGTGGGCCCAGTTTGGAAGCCCAGTCCACAGTGTTACAAAGAAGGTAGCTGGGAGCAGAGTCAGCAGATGAGGGGGAGTGTGGACAAACACCCCGGGGAGCCTCGTGGAGCGAGACTGGGGTCTGGAAGTTCCAGAAGTCTCTGTCTTTGCTTCCTGGGGCTGCTATAACAAATGACTGCCAGCCGGGAGCTTAAAGCAACAGACATTTATCCTCTACAGCTCTGGGAGCCCGAAGCCCGGAACCAGGGGGTCTGCAGGGCCAGGCTCCCTCTATGGGCTCCTGGGGAGGTCCCTTCTGGCTGTCCCACCTCCTGGTGGCCCTGGCAGTCTGTGGCTTACAGACTCCTCCCCCAGTCACTGTCTCCATCTTCACATGACTGTCCCTGCTGTGTGTGTCTTTGTCCACATGACTTTCTTATAAGGACACCCAGCCTTGGACTTAGGGCCCACTCTGGCCTCCTCTTAACTTGGTTCCGTCTGCAAAGACCCTGTTTCCATTTGCCAATGCCAGGGGTAAGGCCTTAAACATACCTTTTAAGAGCACCCGATTCCACCAAAAACATTCCTTTGAGAAGTGGATCCTTATGGCTGGAGGTTGGGGGCAGAGGGTGCTGCAGTGCCTGGGACTGGGCAGATGGAAAGGCCCAGGCAGGAAGGAAGGACCTGGAAGACAGGCCAAGGGGTGGCGACGGTGGGGACTATGGAGAGCTGGTCATGGTGGGAAGACAAGGGCAGATCAGTGTGTGGAACACCTGCCACAAGGGTGAGGGGGCGAGCAAGGAGGAAGTCCAAGTGTGAGGAGGCCCAGATGCCTCTGAGGTCCGTCCTGCATGTGGTAGGCTCGGCCGGCCCCCCAGGGGCCTGAGCAACCTCCCTGTGCAGCAGCTACAGGAGCGTCCCAGCCTGGGAGCAGAGCAAGCAGGAGGCTGAGACAGAGCATGGCCAGCCCAGCTGCCCCCCTCCTGCCACTTGTCTCCCAGGGAACCCAGGATCCTGGAGCCCCTTCCCTGTGGCTGCAGACATGAAGAACACATCTGAAGAGGAATCAGAACTCATGACTGTGTGTGCACCTGTACATGTGCATACATGCACTCATGCATCTTCATGTTCACACACAACACACATACACACACATGCACATATACATGACCCCTGCTCCCCGCTCTTACTGTGGTGCTGTGGTTTGGGGCCTGGCCCAGGCCTTTGGAAGACTGCATGTCCAGTGACAGACTCAAAGTCAGAGAATAAACTCAGGCCAGGCCTCCATCATCTGAAGATACCACTCTGAAGGACACTGGGTTCTTGGATCTGGTGCCACTGTCATCCATGTTCTTGTCCCTTCGGCTGTGACGAAGGACTCCAGTCTCCTTGGCTGGGGCTGGGGGCTTCTCTCGGCTGCCTAGGAGAGTGAGTGGGCACTGTGGGCCCAAGCGGAAGGAAGACAGGCAGGGGCTGAAGGCTCTCGCTGGCCGATACCCAGGTGCTTCTCTCTCCTGAGAGCCACAGGCTGGTGGGCTCAGCTGTGTGCCAGCCATTGTGCTCCAGGGAAACAGAATCATAGGAGTTGGATGGTTAGGAAGGAGATAGCCAGGTAGCTAGAGGACAGGTACTCAAGGAGAGATACAGATGGAGGGAGGTCGATAGACAGATATACACATAGACACAGATTGATACATTTAAGAACTTGGCTCATGCAGTTGTTGGGGTTTATAAGTCAGGAACCTGTAGGTCAGGCCTGCAGGCTGGTAACTGAGGCAGGAGTGGGTGCAGCCCACGGCTGACTGGGGTTGGCTGGGCAGAGTTTCTTCTTCTCCGGGATGTGTCAGTGTTTGCTCTCAATGCCTTCAATGGATTGGATAAGGCCTCATGTTATTTTGGGTGGTCTCCTTTACCAAAGTCCTCCATAGCAGTGCCTGGATGACTGCTTGATTGGATCACTGGGGACCATAGCCTAGACAGGTTGACACATAAAACCTGTCACCTTTCTCTGCCAATAAAGGTGACACAGACCTTTTCCTGATGAAAAGCCAAGTAGAAAATGCCCCCAAGAGGAACAGCACTGGGCCAGCAGTCCCCAAGTCAGCAGGGCGGCCATGCCTCCTGCCAGGAGTCCCTCTCTAATCATGAACCCTCTCCTGCCACACCTCTCTAAGCAGGGACATGGCCCAGCACCTGCTCCACGCTCTCCCTCTGCTTCCATTTCCTCCATGACTCTGGTCATCATTTAACATCCTATCCCACCAGCATTGCCTACTGTCTGTGTCTCTTACTAGAAGGGGCAGGTCTTCCTTAGACAGCCAGGTTCAAATCTCCATCTCAGTGCTGTGTGGTCTAAGAAACTCACACCTGCTGAGCTCCCGTGCTGTCCAGGCAAATTCCCCAAGGCGCTCTGAACTTATTGACCTCTTTTATGTCACCCCCAGGGCCCCAGCTGCAGACATGACCAGGTTCTGACTCCTCCCACTCAAGGCCTTGCAGCTGTCAGTGACCTCAGTGGAGGAGAAACAGCCCGCAGGGTTCCGCCTGGGCCGTGGGGAGGGGGCTCTGTGGGGCTGAGTCTGTGGCAGGGCAGTGCTGTGGACAGGTCTCTAGATAAGACGTGGCCTCCGGCACCAAGGCAGGTCCAAATCTTGGGAATAGCCTGAGTCATTCAGAGTCATCCTTCTGGCTATGGGGACAGCTTCTAGGATAGACTCATGGATAACAGTGGGGTTTCAGTGGGCTGACCGGGGCTGACCATGGCTGACTGAGGATGACCATGGCTGACTGGGGCTGTCCAGGACTGACCACAGCTGACTGGGGCTGACCGGGGCTGACCGTGGCTGACTGGGGCTGACCGTGGCTGATCGGGGCTGACCATGGCTGACTGGGGCTGACCAGGGGCAAGGGCCTCCTGAGGAGAACAGAGCGGCCCAGTGAGCTGGCTCCCATTCCAGATCCAATGCTCTTCAAGCCTGCACATGCTCAAAGTTGGATTGGCTAAGAGCTCTGCAAAGCTGGGGTCCGGGGCTCCCCTCTGCTTGTCTGACCCCCAGAGCAGAGCTCAGTGTCAAGAACTGGAGTCTATTCCCGAGGAGGCGCAGAAGGTGGGAGGACATGGATGGAGACAAATGGCCGTGAGATGAGATTTCCTGTCCCACTGCATGGAGCCCAGTGAAGCCGGAGAGAAAGTATGTAGGACCATGAAGATCCATCCCAGAATTCTGTCTCCAAATGAGTGAGACAAGCTTGGAACAGACTGGGCTTAGTTCCTGGATGACCTGGGCCACTTTCCCTTCCAGAGTCCCCAAGTAGAGGGTGGTGGCCATTGCACCCATTTCACAGTGAGGTAAACTGATGCACAAAGTCATCGTGTTGGCTATCGCGCACGCCTGCCCTCAGATGTGTGTCTCAGAATGGCGCCTGGGATGTTTCTTCCTGCTTCTAGGCTGCTGGAGCCCCAGGGCCCATCCCCAGCCACCGGGGGCCTCTTGAGCCCTTAGAAAGTTAGACAGAGGATGTGGCAAAGGGACAGTGTGTTAAGCAGCCCCTCCAGAGGCTGGGGTCCCGCAGCAGACCACCCATAATGGGAGCCATTTGCCCAGTGAGGCAGTTTGAGAAAGGCCGGGCGTGTAGGGTGCAGTGAGTATGCAGTGATGCGGGCGCTGCAGGCAGGAAGAAGGTGAAACACTCAGCCTGCGAAGGAGGCTCGCTTCCTTTCAGGGGCTATGGGCAGCCCAGGAGACCCCTCCCCATGGTCGGTGTGACCAGCTCCCCCTCCTCCAGGGCTGTGTTGAAATGTGCCTTCCAGGTGAGGCCTCCCACACCCCCTTATTTAAGATAGTACCCCCACCCCCACCGTCCCCACCCGTACCTCAGCTGCCTCTCTTTCCTGGCCCCGACCCCTGCTGAACCCTGTAATTCAGCTATTCACTGTCCATTACTCTTTCCCGTGAGGCAGGGGTAGAGTCTGTCCTGTTCTCCGCTGAGTCTCCAGAGCTAGGACAGAGCCTGGCGCCTGGCAGCCCCCAGTGCCTGTTCCCCAATGATTGAGCCATGTGGGCCTCCCCCTGCTCTGACCTGGTCACCACTGCATCCCCTGAACTTTGCACACAGCTTCCTGAGTGTGGGTGCCCGATCAATATTTGACCAATGAATGAGAGTGTCTATAACATGGAGACAGTGGTGTGGGGGTTCCTGCTTTCTGTGATCACTGGGAAGGGGACAGAGTGGGCACACGGCATAGGCACTCCGCCCATGAAAGGGGAGACCTCTCACACAGCTGGGCACGGAGGCCTGGGTCGGGGACCCTTCGGCTCTGTGTTGGCAGGGGGCCTCGGCCAAGTCACTCAAAGCCTCCGTGGCCTGGTTTCTCCTCTCCTGACGGGCTCTCCTGATAGCTTTGTGTCACCTAATAAAAATGACTTCCGAGGGTTCCCCACGAGCCTCTAGGGTCAAAGCTTCTCTAGAAGGATTCACAGAAGTCTGATAAGCTGTGTTCCTCATGGCAATGGCTCATTACCAGGAAAGGTTACAGGTTAGGATCAGTAAAGGGACAAAGTCACACAGGGCAGAGTCAGGAGGAGCCGAACGCCAGCACCCAGCTGCCCTCTCTCTCGGTGGACTTCTGTGGGTGCCGTTTCCTTCTCTGGGCGAGGGTATGTGACCGCACACAGGACACAGGACATGTTGCTAACCAGGGAAGCTCAGCTGAGCCTCAGTGTCTGGGCCTTTCCCTGGGCTGAGCCACATCAGTGTGGCTCACTCTCCACGTGGCCGCCCTGAGCCTCCAGCCCTCCCTCCAGAGGCCAAGCTGAGACCACGTGCCCTAAAGCCCCCAGATAAACAAACCTGCTCCAATTAGACAGGACATCCTAAGGCTTAGAGGTCATCTCCCAGAAGACAATCAAGGGCCAAACCTTTCTTTGCAATGTGCAGAGTTTGGACAACCCAGCCCTGAGGCATTAGCCCCTTCTGCACACCGCTGCCAGGGAGAGGGCTCTGCGCTGGAGCCCCCAACCCCTGCTGTGCATGCTTGGCTTGGCAGGGCTTGGGCCTCTGCTGGGCTCCCCTCGTTCCTTGTTCAGGGCCTGGCAACGTTCGCGTCGGGGGCCGTGTCCCTCTTCTCCTCCTCTCCATGAGGTCTTGGGACAGGCCCCAGGACGCTGAGCCCCAACTCTGCATGGTTCTAGGATACAGATGCTCTGTAAATGAACGTGAATGTGAATGTCCAGTGGTGGGTGCAGTGAGCAGAGTCAGCCTCTCACTCTCTGACTCACCATTTTAATGAGCAATTATTTGGTACCCATGTGTGCTCTGTTAGGACTGGGGATGCTGCGATGCACAAGAAAGAGGCAGCCCTGTCCTCCAGGCTCAGTGTCCAGCCCTGGGCGCCATTTATTCCATGACACCTGGTGGTGAATGCTGCTGGGAGAAGCTCAGGGTCTGCTTAGGCACCTGCCAGCCTCGCCATGTGGCTGAGCCTGAGCTGAGTCTGACCTATGAGCTGAACTCCTCCTTTGGGCAGGAGGCCCCCTTCTGCGTGCTGCAGATGGGTCAGGGTGGGCCTGGAGTGGAGCGGCTGTGGCTCACAGGGGTCTGAAGTGTGGTGGTATTCTGGGCTTTGCCCTGAAGCAGGGACATGTCTGTGACCAGGTGTTGAGCCCGAGAGTCTCTGATGGCACGTGGGCTTCGGAGTGACTGCAGCGTCTGGGACTGTGTGCCGAGAGGATGGATGCTGGTGCTTGAGAGAGGTCTGTGGCTGCATTATTTAGACTAGAGATGGACATGGAGAAGTGACATTCCCAAACTCTTCCAGCCACTCCTTCCCCTCTGGTACCCACAGAGCCAGCACAGCAATTCACAAAAATACAGCCCGGGGGTTGGAGGAACCTGACCCACTGCAGGTGGGAGACCATGCTCTGAAGCTGGGCAGCGTGCTGGGAGTGCAGGCTGTGTTCAGAACAGGCACCCGCCAAGGGGGCGACTGGAGGGGACCCAGCCCTCGCTCCACCCTCAGGCTGCTGTTGGCCTCAACAGAGTGAGGAAACAGTTCCACCTGCCACAGTGAAACTGGGATGGCAGGTGCCCCGGGTAGCCCAGAGCCGCGGCCAGAACCATGTGTGATATTGCAGTGGTTGTGAGTCCACCTGGAGTTGTGGGGAGGGCGCTGACCGTGCAGACGCATCCCCTCCACCCGCCCCAGGCTCCCCAGCTCGCCAGGGCCACAGGCCGGTGCCTTGGAGGCTTGGCTGGGACAGGATTGGAGAGCAGGTGTCCCCCACAGCGTGGCCTCCCTGGGTGGGTTCACAGTCTTGATATTTCATTGACGAAACGAGTGTTCCCTTTTCTGGAGAAACAGATGATATGTGGGGTTTTTAGGAAGAAAAACAGAAAAGATAGGCCTGTGAGGTGACAGGAGAGGTGGCGACATCCTGAAGGGCTTCTCCTCCTAGACCAACTGTCCTCCCTTTTCTTTGAAATCAAGAGAGCCCATCTGACTCCTGCTAAGTAGCCCTAAGAGGCATTCTAGTGGCCCTGCCTGGAGGGCCCTGTGAGCCAAGCCTTGGCCACACATGGCATCCTCTTTACCCAGCATGCACCTGAGTGGGAGCCACAGACTTTCCTGAGTGGCAGGTGTGGCAAGGACACAGCGTCTGCGGCCCTGAGAACAGGAGCGTGTGCTCCTCTTACAGAATGAATAGTCCACTCATTGTGCTCACCACACAGGGGTCTTCACTGCACAGGGACGGCACAGCCCCGGGAGGGAGCTAGGGCACAAGAAAGGCTGCCAGGCAGGGCTGGGCTCAGTCAGCAGGGAAGGAAAGAGCTGGGTGTTGGGGTTCTGCCTGGAGAACAGTGGCCTTTAGGTGGAGGTCGGCCGGGGGGCCCAGGAAACCTGGATGGCATCTGGGGAGATCTGGACATGTGGAGTCGGCATCCGGCAGGGATCAAGGGCTCTGGAGAGTTTGGAGAGGTCGGGGGAGCCGAGAGGGATGGTCCTGAATGTAGCCTTGACCATTGGTGAGCCAGAGAGGAGTCTGCTGAGGCTCTGCCTGTCCATATTTGAAAGTTTAACTTTGGGCCAGCACTCAGGGGCTTCCCCGGAGCCATAGGGAAGGGTCTCATGAGCCTCAGTGGTGGGGAGGGCACTACTGAGAAACTGACATCCTTGTGGGAACACAGAGCTGGGTGTCCTGGAGAGAACCCAGGGAAATGCTGGATGCTGCCAGAACAGAGGAGGGTGTGCCCAGCAACGAGAGAGAACGTTGGCAACGGCAACCTTTGTCACGCTGGATGGTTCTGCCTCTCCCCGCTCATCCACCTGACGCCGTTCAGACCTGTATCCCCACCGCGGCCACCCCTGACGCCGTTCAGACCTGTATCCCCACCGCGGACACCCCTGACGCCGTTCAGACCTGTATCCCCACCACGGACACCCCTGACGCCGTTCAGACCTGTATCCCCACTGCGGACACCCCTGACGCCGTTCAGACCTGTATCCCCACTGCGGACACCCCTGACGCCGTTCAGACCTGTATCCCCACTGCGGACACCCCTGACGCCGTTCAGACCTGTATCCCCACTGCGGACACCCCTGACGCCGTTCAGACCTGTATCCCCACTGCGGACACCCCTGACGCCGTTCAGACCTGTATCCCCACTGCGGACACCCCTGACGCCGTTCAGACCTGTATCCCCGCTGTGGACACCCCTGGCTGCTGTGCTGGGCTGGAGAGGCTCCCTCTGAAATTCAAACCACCCAGAACCTCAGAAAGGGACCTTCTTTGGAAGTAGGGTCTTTGTGGATGGAATTAAGGGCAGGTCCTACTGGAGCAGGGTGGGCCCTAAATCCTATGACTGATGTCCTTATAAAAAAAGGAGAGGCCACACGCGGAGGCTGGTGCCTGTAATCCCAGCACTTTGGGAGGCTGAGACGGGGGAATCATGAGGTCAGGAGATCGAGACCATCCTGGCTAACATGGTGAAACCCCGTCTCTACTAAACAAAATACAAAAAATTAGCCAGGCTTGGTGGCGGGCACCTGTAGTCCCAGCTACTCGGGAGGCTGAGGCAGGAGGATGGCGTGAACCCGGGAGGCGGAGGTTGCAGTGAGCCAAGATTGCGCCACTGCATTCCAGCCTGGGTGACAGAGCCAGACTCCATCTCAAAAAAAAAAAAAAAGTAGAGGCAATGAGGAGAAAGCCACGTGACGGATGAAGCGGGCAGAGAGTAGAGTGAGGCAGCTGCCAGCCAAAGAACGCAGGGGATTGCCCACCATGCCAGATGCTAAAAGAAAAGCATGAACAGACTCTGTCCTGGAGCCTTTGGGAGGCACATGGTACTGTTGACACCTCGATTTGGGACTTCCATCTCCTGAACTGAGAGAATAAATGCCTACTGTTTATAAGCCACACTGTGCGGGGTGCTTTGTTATGGCAGCCTGAGGGACGGAAAAAAGCACCTACTGTACATGGGGTCCCAGGCCGGCAATGCCCACGTGTCTTCCAAGGGGCTTACAACGTCCTGGGAGGGAGTATTCCTGTGTTTCCGTACCCTCTTGGGAAACTGAGGCCAAAAGAATTAGAGTCTCCAGGGGGTGGGGGGCCAGGGGAGGGAGAGCATTTGGACAAATACCTAATGAATGCAGGGCTTAAATCCTAGATGACGGGTTGATGGGTGCAGCAAACCACCATGGCACACGTATACCTATGTAACAAACCTGCACGTTCTGCACATGTATCCCAGAACTTAAAGTGAAAAAACAAACAAAAAAAACAAACAAAAACAAAAACGAATCTTTCAGAAAGTAGCCGATTCAAAATTCAAATGCACGTCTTCAAAGCCCAGGCTCTCCTGTATCTACAGATGTTATTTTCTGACTTACTTTCTTCGAGCATTTAAGGGTTTTTACCTCTCTTTGCTTGCCTGGTGTTTCCTAGAAAACACAGTGCAATAAGTATCAACATATGACGGGAGGCAGCTTAAAGTTATCCATCCCAGTGGCCCCGGTAATCTATTCTCAAAAACCTTCCCACAGCTTGCGTCCCTGCGCCGGCAGATCGCCGCTGAGTCCGAACGTATTTTCCGAGGTGATCGATTTAGGTGTGCTGAGAATTACATCTCTGTCTTCCCACAAAAGGCCACTGTATCTGTCACCCGACTTTTACATTTTCACATTTCTTCATTTGGAGAACCAAAGTAACCTGCGTGGTATCAAGTTTATCTTCCTCCTATTTTATGAATTCCTTTGTCACAGGGCCCAGCCGGAGCGGCCTGCTGGGGATCAAGGTGGTGTTGCCGTGGGAAGGAACGCTGTCCAGGGAAGCCAGGCTCTAGCAAGATTTGTGGAACAGAGAGGAGGCCGGGCTTATAAGGATAGAAAGGGCTTTGGGCAGAAGGTGCTGACTCCAGTGTGGAAATACCAGGAACATGAAGGCCTCTGCACCTGGGGAGCTCTGCAAGCAATTCCTCTCCTTTCTAACCTCCTCCGTTCTGATCCCAGTTTAAAAGCTAAAAAACAAAATGATCCTCTCTTTAGAGAACTCTGAGCTGGGCGGGCATTTACAAGTTAAACGACAGCCTGAGGCCATCTTCACAACACACACCACCTCCTGCACCCAGCCCTCCTCCTGCACCCAGCCCCCCTCCTGCACCCAGCCCCCCTCCTGCACCCAGCCCCCCTCCTGCACCCAGCCCCGCTCCTGTACCCAGCCTGCCTCCTCCACGCAGCCCACCTCCTCCATGCGGCCTGTCTCCTGCATCCAGCCCACCTCCTCCACATAGCCCGCCTCCTTAAGGCCTCCTGGCTTTCCTTCTTTTTCATTTATTTGCAGCCCTGTGCATTGCCTGCTGTCCCTGCTGCCCAGGCCCTTCCCAACATGTCAGGACTTCTGGCTGATTCCTGCAGGGCAGACTGTCTGTTCATCCTCAGGGGGCGTTTGTTGAGTGAATGAACGAGAGATGTAGGAATCTGGTCACCTGTCCTGTGCCCACACACCCTCCCGAGGGTCTCACTCCACATGGCACACACTCCCACTTTCGTTTGCTCACCTTCCAGGACATCACAGCCCTCCTGGGGCTCCTGCAGCCTTCAGTCCCCAGATGAGATCCAGGTCTAGTCTAAGCCAGCATGCCCCTCCCATCGCCATGGGCAGCTGTGTCTCAGTCACTCAGACTCCACATTACCAGGAGCATGCTGCTTAGGGTGGATAGTTCCCAGGCAGAGCCCCTGGGCCATCCCAGCCAAGGCCCCAGAGCTGCCCCCACAACTATCCCGTCACACCAGGGCTGGCTCAGGCTCTGCTGAGGCCACTCCACCCACACCAGATTGGCTCTGCGGGCCCCACCCCTCACCTGGAGCCCCAGGGCCCCCTGCCGGGCCTCATGTCTGCCTTTGGAGCCCCATGGGAAGCCATCTCCTCTAGCTTCTCCCTGGCGGCTCTTGTTATTTGATATCAACAACACACTCTTGTTATTTTTCCTAACAATGGAAAACACGGGAAGGAAGCGGAGGTTGTGGGGTCAGGTGGCTTCAGGTTGTACCGGCCAGGCCGTGTGGACCCAGCAGAGGGTGGGAGCTGAGGCTCAGTCCTGGCACCCCTAGAAGGGCAGCTTCCCTGGGGGTGGCTAGATGCAGCTAGCAGGTGCCTGCTGTGGGCCCAGGGGAGCCCAGTGAGGCTCCCAGTGGCAGGAGGGAGAGACGAGTGGAGGGAGGGTGCCAGGGTGAAAGGAACCTGGGAGAGAAAGAACTGAGTAGGGAGGCTCAGAGCGGGAGGGCTCAGGGCGGGGAGACAGGCTCTGGGATGTGGCACCACGGGGCTTCCTCTGTGCTGGCCACAGGGAAATGCCCTAAACCCAGCGGGCTGGGGGCACCCCATGCCTGCATCCTGGCACCCTCACTGTGGTGGCCTGTTAGCTTGAGCCTGACATCAGGCCCTGCATACAGAAGCCCACGGATGTCACCCACAGCACAGCCTGGGGATGGCGACTCCAGACTGAAGCGTCCCTTTGTCTCTGTTGGTTGCTGGAGCCCCTCGTGCGTGTGACAGGGACCTGCAGCACCTGCCTCCTGAGGCCTCTCCCAAAGGTTCTTCTGCTGTTGGGAACAAGCCCCGTCCAGTGGAGGGGGGCCCTCCAGTGGCCCTGCCCTCCTGTCCCAGGTCACAGCCCAACCTGAGGGCTGGCCCACAGTCAGCTGGGTCTTCACTGCTGCTGTTGGAGCTCCCACAGGCCGGCTGGGCCACTATTTGCAGAACCAGGTGGACAGATGGAGGGGTCTTCCAGCCTCCACCACACACGGGGCAGGATGCGGCCTCCACGACCCCCTGGCCCTGGACAGGGTCACTGGGCCTGAGTCCCGTGTCTTGCAAGAAGGTCCCATTCAGGGACCCTGATGCCTGTTCCTGCGGGACCCGAGGCTGAGCTATCCCCTTGTACCCCAGCTGAGAGCGCTGATAATGTGGAGCCTGTGGTAGCTTCCCGGGGCTGCCAGAACAGATGACCCCAGACCTGACTGCTTCAAACAGTAGAGAATTCTTCTCTCCCAGAAGCCTGGAAGTCGGAAATCACGGTGTCTGCAAGGCATGCTCCCCTGGAGCCTCCAAAGGAGGATCCCTCCTGGCTCTTCCGGCTTCTAGTGGCTCCAGGTGTGCATCCCCCCAGCCTCTACAGCTGCCCTCGCAGGGTGTTTTCTTCCTGGATCATCTCATCTGTCTCTCGTGAGGACACATGTGCTTGGATTTAGAGCCCACTTGGATAGTCCATGATATAATCTCATCATTAAGATCTTTAACTTAATTACATCTGCTAAGATCCTTTCTCCAAATAAGGTCACATTCAGAAACTCTGATTGGGATGTGGACAGGTCTTTTGGGTGGGTCACTATTCAACCCTCTACTGACCTCAGCGGGAAGCGGCTGCATTTGCAGGCTGCCTGTCTACGGGGTGTTCCCAGCCCCAGTGCAGCCCTGTCTCCTACCTCTCCGAGGGCCAGCCCTGCAGAGCACAAAGCCCACCCTCCCGGGTGGTAACGATGTGACTCACCCTCCATGTGTGTGCTCAGGGGACCCCTGCAGGACCCCTCCCTGCACCAAGAAGCCCACCCTAAGGAGACCTGCAAAGCCACTGGCATTGATCAGCTATGGAAGCCTTCTCTGGGTAATAAATCAAAGTTCTGTTTTCACAACCTGTCTGTTACATTCCCTCGGCCCACAGTCGCCAGAAGATCCTGAAGTGGGCTGTGTTATCTCCATCCTACAGCAGAAGGGGTGGCTCCTGGATGAGGCTGTGACTCCCTGTTGGGGAGTGGGGCCCAGACCTCCACTTCCCCCTCCCCTTGTCTGGGCTGCCCTCAGAATTGTCTCTAGCATGGACACCAGGGTGGTGGCTTGTTGAATGCAATGTAAATTGTAAGGAAAAATATGACATGGAGCTCTTTAAATTCTCTCTCCTTTGCCTGCACTAGAGACAGCACGCTGCATGCACCTGGCCTCTGCACTTCCACCATCTGGGGATCACCAGCCTGCAGGGCGGCTGCATGCTAATCTCAGCTTCCCCGAGACTCACATAGCGGTGATAGATGGGGCCTCTTCTGAGGACCTCAGAGCCGCCTTGGTGGGACTTGGCTTCCCCGCCTCCAGCCCCATGCTGTCTGGCCATCCTCTTCTCTGCATCTCTTTCTCTCAATTAATCCCCAGCAGCTACGGTACCGAGGGCTCTGGCTGTGTGCTCTCTGCGCTTTAATTAGGGGTCACTGTGAACAGTATTATTTCCCAGGCTTGCCATGATTCTATTAAAATTTTCCTTTGTAGACATCAGGCATAGCCTGATTCTACAAAGGAACAAAGGAAGCAGGAATCCAGGGCAGAGCCGCTCGCTCATCAGCAAGTGCTGGGCTTTCTTCCCTGTCACCGCCTCCAGGAGCGTAGCCCGGGCGATGGCCAGTAGGTTTCAGCATTTAAGGTAATGCGCATCTCCCGGTACCTGAGCCCTGTGCTAGGAGAGATTCGGAAATTAAGGCAATCTTGGCAGCCAGGAGTGTGGTCATCAACTAGTGACCAGTCTGCCATGGTCTCAGGCGAGGGCCAGGCTCCCGTGGGCCGGCTGTCTGCTCTCCCCAGTCAAGTCCTTCGGTTCTGCCGTCCTGTTTTGCAGTTGCCAAGGCATTGTTTCCAGCCCAGAAAAGCTCAATGAGGTTCAGAAAGCGGCCGCAGTTGTGCAGTCTGTGGAGAGGGTCCTGCTCCTGACAAACAGAGGACTCTGAGCTGGGTCAGGGGCTGAGATCCTGGGGATCAGCCTCAGTCTCAGGCTGAGGGATGAGGTCAGAGAAGGAGCAGTTGTCCCCATGAGCGCCGCCTGGCTACTGCATGTGGTGCAGGTGCCCGCTCTACCTGGGCTCGACACACCCACTCTTGCTGGTGCAGACCCTGCCTCCTGCAGACCCTCTACCACATTTCCCAGAGCATCCTCCACAGCGACTTTCCCAGACCTTCCCTGCCTCTGTCCCCAGGACCTCCTTCCACTCGCCAGGATAGGAACGGCCATCTCATTGACAGATGTGGAAATGGGGGCTCCATGAGGTGGAGGGACCCACGAGTGTCTCAGCCAAGACGGGCACGTGTCCGTCACTGGCCATGGCAGACATGGCCACCCTATTGTCCGCAGTCAAATACATCCTGACTGCTTCCTGTTGCTCCTGTCTTCTGAGCACTTGGATGAGATGAGATCCTTGCATCTTAAATTCGTTTATAAAGCTGTTTCATAAATGAGCCTGGTTTACATGCTTAAACTTCTGAGGCAGCTAAGTCCCCCTGTGCCATTTGACAGGCCTGCACTTGCTTGGACTGCCACAAATGGTCACTAGCTACATTTACATATTTGTGCTTTTTCATTCATTCATTCAACGTTTACTGATCATTGAAGGAGCACCTCCTATATGGTCAGCAGCATGCTAAGGCTGGGGATACCTTCATGAACCCACATTCGAGTTGGGGATATGGGCGCTAACCAAATGGTTGCACAGACAGCAAGATGGAGGCTGAAATCCGTGCAACACTGGAGCCAAAAGCTGGTTCTCTGGACCCTCTCATTTGGTTCCTTGACCTTCTGTCTTTGGGTGCTGGGTGGCAGGAAGCTGGAACTGGTTGCCTAGAGTCGTGTTCTCTGGGCTCTTACTCCTTAAATTCCTTCCACTCTTTCAGATGCTGCCATTTCCAAGCACCCTAAACCCACTTCCTAATTTGTGGCTGCGTCGTCGCTGGTGCCTTCTTGAATTGATTTGCCGCTCCCTGTGTTGCTTTTCGAGTTCCTCGGCTGCTTGAGTTCTCAGTCGTTGCTGGTGTCTAGGCAGCATTTATAATTTCAAAGGATCTCTTAAAGGTGTGAATAATTTCTCAAGATGTCTCTCGGTGGTAAATAATCCATGTAAACTGTCCCCGGCCCTCCTGGCCCCTGCAGATGTTATCTGGATATCTGTATTTTAAATGGTCCCAGACAGTGTTCTAATGCAAACAAGGTGACAAGTCTGTTATTTAGAGTTTGAAAATCCTGTCTGTGCATGAAAATCAATGCATGTAATTTCTGAATCAAAATAATCGCACATAATTTAGGTAAATGCTGCATTTCTGATGTTCACAGACGGAGTCTGTGTTTTGGAAAACACAAATGCCTGACAAACCCCTGTCAAAAGCCCTGTTCATCAGGAAAATACTTGTGAGTTGTGGTTCCTATTCTCTGGTGTGACTGGGGCTGGGTGAGTGGTGACCAGGACACTGACAGGGCTCTGGAGCCACAAGGAGGGGCATTCCAGCAGAGAAGGGTGTCCTATGGTTAGGCGGATGGTGAATGCCAGGCTGAGTTCTCCTTCTATAGGTGGAGGGTTGGAACAGGAGGCTGGTGTTGTATTTCAGGTCTAGAAAGATCTCCAGACAGCAGGGGGAGTCTGATAAAAGGGCACAAGATCACAGTCCTGGAGATCAGCGGGAGGGCCCTGGGCTGACACCCCAGGGGCCTGGCTGGCTGGGGAGGGGTGCTGGCCTTGTTGCCTTCTGCAGAAGGGCCCAGGGGCCTCTCCCGGCTTCTCGATGCTCTGAGCATCGCCTGCCTCTGAAGCGGCTTTGGGAGCTCCTTCTTCACCCTCCTCTTGTGGAAAAGACCATCTCCCTTCTGACTCAGCCAGGGGGGAGCCCAACACAGCTCAGGACAGTGCGGGGTCCCAGCCTGCCTCCCTCTGCCAGGCCTGGTCCAGTGTAGGGGGTGAGGTTGTCAAGGGCAGCCTTCCTCGAGGGAAGGGCAGAGGTGAGGACTCCCCTAGATCATGGAGCTCAACCACAAGAAAGGTCTCTGCCCCAGGAGGATTTGGTCTTTTAGAGCCTTTGTCCTAGGGACCATGCTAGCACCCCAGAATTGCCACTGCCAGGGAGGGGGCCTGCCTTGGAGCTTAGAGACCACCTTTCCTTGAAGGAGGGAGAGGGAGGACCGGCAGGGGTGAGGATGGCAGACATGCAGAGAAAACAGACAGACAGATGGCTCCTCAGATAGCTCAGTTCCCAGTTCCATGCACCGTCCGTCCTGGCCCCAGCAGGGGGATCCAGTGAAATGGGGGCAGGTTGTTTGCAGGGGAACACTGGCCAGTGTGTGTAGTGGCTGTGCCTGCGAGGCCCTCTCTCCGGCTGGCTGGCATCTCCGTGCCCCAGGTCATCTCCCTCGGGGTGTCCCCGCTGCACTCCTCCCAGGCCTGCTTCTCCCTGGGCGCTGCCCTGCTTCCTCTGTGCCCTCTGCCCATGCCTTATCCTCCAGACCACCGTCTCCTCCTAGGGACGTACCTGGCACATGGCAAAGGCTCCACAAAGGCTGGTCTTTGTTCTTACCAGCTGCCCAGCGGCTGGTCTCGCCCCTCCTCTCTGTCCCTGCCCTGCCGCCCTTCCTGTGGCTTCCTGAAACCTTCTGCTCTTTTCCCTTTGCCTTCCCTTGGGACATAAACCATATCCACTCCCCGGATCTCCTGCCATCTCTCTCCTCTCCCCTCCTCCAGTTCTAAATTCCCTGTACCCTGAGCCTTCCTGATGTCCTCTGAACACAGGGCACTGATTTTCCCTTCCAGGCCTTGGCACATGCTGTTCCCTTTGCCCTCTCACCTGAGTAACCCATGCTCAGCCTCCAGCATGGGTTACTCATAGCTAACCCATCCTCCAGGAAGCCAATCGTGGTGCTGGGTGGCCCTGAGGCTGCACTGGGCTGGGGCACCCCACCCCTACTCCTGCAGCAGCTCTATGCCCCGGTCATGGAGTCCCGGTCTCAAGGACCCTGCATGAGCATGCCCCTCTCTGCAGGCAGGGGCAGCGGCTGCACTTTTCATGCTGGTGTCCCCAGATGCCCAGGCACCAGCACGCGGCATGGTGCAAGCAGCTGCTCATTTCACGCTGCTGACTGAATCCATGCAGAGGGAACACCTTGGTTAGGACCTCTCTGGATTGACTTCTTCACTTTGACCACCTGGCCAGCAGGTCCCTTGACCTCTCCAAGCTTCTGTGATCTCATTTGTAACAGGAGATGATAGCGGACAAGGCTTGTGGTTATGAAACCTTTATTAAGTCTGCGTGACCCATGCTCCTCTGAGCCCCTCTGCACAGCAGCCCACCCACCCCCCGTTAAGGCAGCTGTGGCTTGATCCCCATTTGTCGGGTAAGTGGGAGGGTGAGGGCTGGCTCAGGGCACCCATCAGGTCAGGAGGGGTAGAACTGGCCCAGATGCCACAGTGGCTGTCCAGGGCTGTGCTCCCAGCTGTGGGAAGGCGGACAGCAGGGGCTGCCTGGAGCAAGCCCAGTGCAGTGCCTGAGCACCATGAGTGTTGGCCACCACCCTTTCCATCCAGTCTTTGCCTCCTGGAGGCTGGGCAGGGCAGGGGCTGGAGATCCAGGGCCTCTCCCTCCTCCCTCCTTTTCTGGCCTATCTTCTGCCTCCAGATTTGTCCCAGGCTGAGCCCCATGGGCAAGGAATTAGGTCCCTCTCAAGAGACAGGTGCACGCTGCTGCTCCCAGCAGGCCTGACAGCCTGGCCCTCTCTCTAGAGCAGGGCTGCCCGCCTCCCGCCACCTGTAAATACGTGATTTTTCTTGACATCTCCCGAGTCCTCCCTGCCTCGCCCAGCCCCCGGTAACTACCATTCTACTCTCTGCTTCTATGGATTCTGCTCTTTAAGAAGTTGAACCTATGAGGTCGCGCGGTATTTGTCTTTCTGTGCCTGGCTTGTTTCACTTAGCACCATGTCCACCAGGCCCATCCATGTTGCTGGGAATGACAGGGGTCCTCCCTTCCTCGTAAAGGCTGACTAGGATTCCGCGGTGTGGATACACCAGGGTTCTTCATGTATCATCTGTTGGTGATCCCCAGGAGGATTCCGGGTCAACGCAGGAGTGCAGGGACCTCTTCCACATTCTGATTTTATTTCCTTTTGCTATGTACCCAGCAGTGGGATTGCTGCATTTTATAATAGTTCTATTTCTAATTTTGAGGAACGTCTGTACTATTTTCCACAGTGGCTGTAGTTCCGTAAATAATTAATGAATGAGTCCTTCCCCAGCCCCTTGGAGACTGGCTGCTGACAAGCAGACCTGAAGGAAATGGTTTTAAAAATGTAAATGAATGTTTTATTTAATAAGGAAGTCAAAATGCTTTCTTCTTAATACAGCCAGGCTTCCAGGAGTTAACAGCACCAGGGAGGAAGAAGGTACCATTTCCCGTGCACCTGCAGAGCCTCTGACCCCAGGGCAGGCCCGGACTCCTCATCTCCCATATTTCCTTAGGAAAGCAATGCTAACTACTGCAACATAAGAGCCCCCCAAATACATAATTGCTCAAAGGCAACAGAAGTTCATTTCTCACCCCCATAAAGTCTAAATGATGCTCCTCAGCAGCAGCCTGTCCTCCAGGCAGTGACTCAGGGACCCAGGCTCCTTCCATCTGGGGTGTGGCCATGCTCCTGCCTTCTGAGGTCACCATGCCCATCCAGAATTAAGAACCAAATGGATGTTTCAAAGTGCCCACCTGTATTGGTAGAGGGGAAAGAGGATGAGAATCTCAGGTGGGAGGGTTTGGGGCCCAGCCTGGAAGTAGCACATACCATTTCTGTGCATGTGACCCTGGATGGGACCAACCCAGTCTCAGGATCTAAGTTTAGTGGAGTTTAGAAAATGCTGTGGCAGCCCAGAGAAGAGAGGAGATGGGCTGGCAAATCCCATGTGGTCTCTTACTAGATTTTCCCTCTGATTCTTCAGAAAAGGAAAGAGGTTCGTGGAGGGGCACAGCAACTTCCCAAGGCCTGGATCCTACCGGACCCTTGGTGTCTGACCCTTGGTGTCTAAGCAGCTGCTTGTGACTGTGGGTATCTCTGTGGGTACATCTGAGTCGCAGTGTTGGATCTGCTGGTGGTCGTGGTTCAACTTTCTAAGCCGCTGCCTTGGGCTTCCGTTTCCCCAGCTGGAGTATAAAGTGTTTGGACCAGATAACCTCCAATTACTGGCTGGCTACCCTGCTGTACCCTTGCTGAGCTCTGCCCAGGGTGACCTGAGCTCTTGTGGGTGCATGTGTGTGTTCCAGGAGGGCTGGGCTCCAGCTGGTCAGAGAGAGAACACGCGGAGCCATGTCAGGAAAGTGGACACAATGCCATATGGAAGACACCGCTGCTCAGCCTGGATGGATCTAGCTAGATGTCATTTTTAAAAACATTCCTTTTTATGATTTTAATAGTAATGCACATGCATTGTGTGGACATTAAATGACGTGATACACCCTCGAAATAAACCAGGAAGTAAAAGTGTGTTAACACTGGGACACAAGCCTTTTAGTTTCCATCTGGTGCATTATGTTCAGTGCCCACTTAACATACAGACAGCAAGACCTATACACACAAACACACACACACATTCACACACACACACAGACACACACATGCTCACACACACACACTCATATGTTCACATATGGACAGATGCATGGATGCACGTGAGTGTATTTCCATAGCTGAGATCTTATTCCGAATATAGTTTGTATCTTTTGTACAAATATAGTTTTGTAACCTGCTCTTCTTGGCATCACTTCCCATATGATGACAGACTTTGCATGAGCTTCCCCGTGAGTGGTCCACGCCATGAGCCTGTAGTGACTGATCGAGCTGTTTCCCGGTGTTTTATATCTGTGTGGTTTCCATGTTTTAGTCCTTTAAGCAATCTTGTGGTGAATGGCTTAGTCCATGTGAGCTGCTATAACAAAATATGCAGACTGCAAGGCTTAAACAACAGCCATTTGTTTCTTAATTCTGGAGGCTGGAAGTCCAAGATCAAGGTCAGGTTCTGGTGTGGGCCTCTTCCTGGCTTGCAGATGTCTGCCTCCTCGCTGTGTCGTCTCATGGTGTAGAGAGAGAGAGAAAGCTCTCTGGTGTCTCCTTTTATAAGGGCACTGATCCCCTTGGACCAGGGCCCCACACTCATGACCTCATCCAACCCTAATCACCTCCCAAAGGCCCCATCTCCAAATACCATTAAATTGGGGGTTAGGGCCTCAGCATGTGCATTCTGGGAGGCTACAAACATTCAGTCCATGAAACAGGGAACAGCTTTGGACATCAGTCCCTGCCTGATTTCTGGGCTGTTTCCTTAAACCACATCCTTAGACATGCAGTGGTTGGCGTAAGGGGTGTCATCTGGTCCACAGCTCCGGACTTCTGCAGCAAGGAGCAGGGGATTGGATCTTTGGGCTCTGGCTCTTCTCTCCCACTCTGAACTGGAAGTGGGTGATGGAACAGGAAGGTGCTGGTGCCCACAGCCTGTTTCCCTGGGCTTGGAGCTGCCCGGCTGGGGGCAGAGTGGAGCGCTTGTGAACACACCATTTCTCCTGGGTCCTTGGCCTAGTCTGGCTTTGGTAAGGAACAGCTGAAGAAAGAGAGAGGCAGAGCAGGGCCCTGCGACGTCGAAATGGATTGTTCTCCTCTAGCAACGGTGTCTGTCAGCGGTGCTGGTACTACAGTCGGCTTAGAAACCGTGTGGCTATCACTGCAGCCTCAGCGTCACAGCCTCGCTTGCCCCAGACTAAATGCTGGGGGAGATGAATTTGCCAGAACTCTGCCTCCCCTTGGAGCTGCATCAACTCAGGCTCCAGAGCCTGTCCTGGGGACCCACGCTGGCTAAAGGAGGCTACGGCAGAAAGCGAGGCCAGGCTGGGTTCAACGCACCCAGCGTTGCCTTTTGAAGGTTCTGCTTAATCCATGTGTGCCAAGGAAGAACTGGGTGCAAATCTCTGCCTCCCCCACCAGCTGTGTGTCCTCCGGCAGCTCTTCTATGTTCTCTGGGCCTTGCTTTCCCCATCCATCAGTGAGAACAGAGCTCCTTCCACAGAGCATTGTTGTGAGGTCAGCACAGGCTCCACTGGTGACGATTTTCTCCTCGGCACCCTCGTCAGGCCCCAAGCCCGGGGCCTCCTTGTACATCATGGAAATGAGCAGTTGTCCTAGAGCTCACAGGCTCATGTCATCTCACAGCTGGGAGGGCCATGGACGTCAGTCACCTCATTATGCAGATGGGGAAACTGAGGTCACGAAGAAGGGAGCGGCCTCTCGTCTCCATGATCCTGATGCCTGGGCCTAGGCTCTTGAACAATGCAGGCCCTCTGCACATCTCCCTCAGCCCCCTGATTGAGTCTGAGCTGCGTGGTGACCCCGCAGAAGAGCTCCAGACCAGGGGCCGCAGCCCCCACCCACCCAGGGAGGAGCTGAGGCCCAGGGAGCCTGCATGCTTTACCTGGGCCACCCAGAGAAACAGGGAGGCACCTGCTGGCCTGGCCTAGCAAGACTGTTGGGAATGTTGCCTGGGTGAGGGACAGAATGTGGGCCGAGGGTGGAAGGATGGGGAGGCCTGGCCACAGAAGGACTTGGAAGGCCAGGCTAGCTGTCAGTTCCAAAGTGGTGCAGAAGAGAATGGACGGCGGTGGGGATTTGGAGCTCTCTTGAGAGTGAACCTGTCTTGCTTCCAGAAGGTTCTTCTCATGCCTCGTGAAGTGTGTCTTGGGAAGGGAGGGAGGAGACCAAAGCAACCTGACTCCCTGTCTATCACCCTCATCTCACGACACCCTCCTGGAACCTGCAAAGAACTTCTGTCCTCCCTGCTGTGTAGACAAGGAGCTAGAAGCCTGGAGAAGTGAGATCCAAGGTCCGGCTGCCCAAGCTGGAGAGGAATGAGGATTCGCGCCTGGGTCTGACTCCAAGGCCCTTGCGCTTCCTACCACACCACCCAGCCCCCAGGAATTAGAACTTTCTGGAAAGCTACTGGAGCCCCCCGCCCCCCACTCCCCACCCGTTCCCCGTCCCCCGTCCCCCATCTCAGGGCAGTGAGCCAGTGGTGCTCTGCACGGAGGCTGTAAAATTAGCAACTTAATTTTGGGTGTCAGGAAATCAGTTGAGGGGAAAATGTGTTTTCAAGGGATTAGTTTTCTTACAAACCAGCATGATAAAAATAAAGAGAAAGGAGAGTGGCCGGGAGAAAGGACAGTTTCTAAATTTATAGCAGGGATTCATTATTCATGGATCACATCTGAAAAGGCCAAAGATACAGAAGGGAGCGAGGCATGGGTGGGAAAGTCCACGGCGGAATCCAAGGCGCCTTCACCAGGCGGGAGATGACAAAACAAAGGACCTTCCCATCCAAGAAAGTGGTGAGCGGCTGGGGACGGCACAGGGCTCCGGGCACAACTCAGCTTATCAAAGAAGCCAGAGCTGCTTCTCCAGGCGAGGCCAGGTGCCCTGTGTCAGCAGCCCAGTGCCCGTGCAGAGGTTTAGCCTTCTGTGATTGCCTGGAATGTAGGAGGGCAGGATGAAGCTGGGGTGGGTGCTCTTGCGCTGACACACGTGAGCTAATTGACTCCAAACAATAGTGTTGTGGATGGATGTTGGCTATTCTGCAGAAGAGGAAACTGAGGGTCAGAGTGGCAAAGAGAGATGGCCAGGGTCAGGTGGGTGGTGGCAGTGGCCGAAGCCTCAGGCTTGAGGATCCGCATGGCGCTGTCTTCCCTGCCCCTGCCACACTCTGGTGTTGGGGCATTTAAGGGCTAAAGAGAAAGGAACGTGTCAGGAGACCCACTGTGTGCCTCTCACCATGCCTGGGCCTCCCCAGAGGAGGGCCTCATTCAGCCTTCCCCGCAGCACAGCGTGGCAGGGTTGGTGCTGTTGCCACAGGAGGACTGGGGCTCTGGGATGGGATGTGGGAGACTTGCCCAGGGCTGAGCAGCTTCTAAATCCAAGCCCCCTCCCCAACCCACACCCAGTGAAGGGTGAGGCTGTCTCATACCCCCTCCTCCTAGGAGCAGCCCAGCTCCTTGGCAGGAGATGGACCTGTGGAGATTCCTCGCCCCGTGGGGGCCCAACCAGGGGTCAGGCAAGTCACACCGCCACTCCCAAAGGAGCCCACAGTTAGGACTTCCCCAGGAGTTTGTAATTGTGGTCCCTGCTGTATGTTGAGCAGCAGCTCTGTGCCTGGTCCTGCACGAGGAACCACACGTTTCACTCGCTCCATCTCCACATGACCCAGGGAGGTAGGTGCTGTCATGGTCCCCACTGCACAGGTTGGGAAATTGAGGATCCACAAGGGTGAGTGAGTTGCCCAAGGTGACTCCCTTGTGGGAGAACCAGGCCTGGACCCAGATACTGTCCCCTTTCCAGAAAATCCATGGCCTAAAATGCCGAAGGCAGAGGACCAGCAGGAGCTTTGTGGAAAAGGCCAGCTAACGTGCATAGTGGAAGGAACGTTTTTAAGAAATGCGTTTCACTGAAGTGGGTGAAGAAATGCATTTCACTGGAAGTGGGTGATGGAGCAGGAAGGTGCTGGTGCCCACAGCCTGTTTCCCTGGGCTTGGAGATTCATCTCCTGCAGTTTGACCAGGCCTCCGTTTCAGGACCCTCTTCCTGGATGACATCCATGCACCCACATTTCAAATGGCTGCCCTCCCACTGGGGGGCCAGGATGAGTCTGGAGTCCTGGAAAGGGAAGGATTGGGGTTCCTCCTAGTCCTCCCTTAGCCAGTGAGGTTGAGGACATCAGTGAGATGTGGACCCCTGATGGCTGTGGGCCAACCTCTCACGCCCAGGACTCAAGAGGTTCTGTGGACATGGGTGACCCAGTCCCCTGCCTTGGCTGATGTGGGGATCGCAACCCTTTGCTACGGGTAAAGGGGAGGCCCAGAGTGGGAGCACCTGCCCAGAGGCTGTGTTCCTTAAGTAACTTAAATTACATAGAGAACAGTTTCCAGAATGTACAGGCAAGACGCCAGCAGCAAATCACTGCTGGGCGACAACACCTCTGAGTGTGGTGCAGAGCCGCTCTGCCACAAAATTGAGACCCAGGTACCAAAATCCCAACCCCTCCCTAGCTCTGGAAAGGGTGCAGAGAGCACGCCCTGCCAAGGCGGCCAGGCAGAGCTGGGTGAGGCCCCACCTCCTAGGGACTCAGGGCCTGGGCAGCAGGGGATCAGCACAGCTGCCAGCCTCATTGCTCTAAGCCCCTGATCCCAAGATCATATGAGGAGGAAATGAAGCCACGTGGACCAAGGCTGATGCCTGGAGCAGAGGTGTCTACACCACAGAGTGCCTACTGGGTGTCAGGGCTGCCCGGGAGCTGGGAATGCTAGCATGAGCAACCCATGGCCCTCCCTCTACGGGTGTCCATGGGAGTGCAGTGCCATAGAGGAGAGGGACGAGTGCCCAGGGAGCCCAGAGCCCTGTCACCCCCAGCAGGGGATCATGTCAAGCTGAGCGTGGAGTGGCTTCCTGGAGGGCAGCTCCGGGGCCAGTATCTTGAAGGCTGCAAGAGGGAGCCGGCTGAGGCCGGGGAAAGGGGGGCAGGGGGCAGCACCGTGGAGACGGGAGGGACACGGCACAGGGTGCATGTGTGTGCACAATCACGTGTGCATATGTAGGAGTGTGTGTCTGTGCATGTGGAGATGGGTGTGTGTATTTGTGTCTGAGTGTGTATGAGTGGGCAAATGTAGCATGAGTATGTGTGCATGTGAGTGCATGTATGTGTATGCATGTGTGTGTACATGTGTCTGAGTGTGTGCGTGTCACCCCCAGGAGTGGCATGTCTGCGGTGTGCACCACATGGGGCAGGTCGGGGGACAGTGAGACGAAGCCGGACTCTGGAGGACATGGGAGCCTGACTCAGGAGGGAGTGTGATGCTGGAGGCCATGGAGAGCTATGGAAGGTGCTTGAGCAGGGAAGGGCACAGCCTTGTTCTTTCCCAAGGACCCTGTGGGAGTTGCATGCAGGAGAGGTTCCAGGGATGCCACTGCAGGGGCACCAGTGAGGAATTGGGCCCAGAGGTGGGGGCCTGGTCAGGGGAGATGGCGTGGGGCGGACTGAAAAGGATAGTTTTGAGAGGAGGGTCACAGGTGGTACCTGGAATTCGACACTGGCTGGGGCGGGGTGCCGGCATGGGAGACAGGCCATGGGGCTGGGCTCTGTTCTCCAAGATGGGGAACCACACAGGGACACTGGCCATCCCCCCTCATTTTGCCCCAGCTGAGCCATGCCCCGGGAGACCCTTCCTGGAAAGATCCTCTCGTCTGCCTTCCTCGCTCCTCAAACACTGGCGTCTGGAGAGAAAGCCCCACAAGTCATTAAATCACTGCTTGGCAAGGTTCGTGCTATGGTGATGCTGAGAGCAAACAATCGGGGGCCGAGCCGGCACAGGTGGGTGGACCCCCTCCCAGGCAGCGTGCAGTGGAGAAGGGCCGTGAGGAGGAGGGTGCTGGGTGTGTCAGGTCCCAGGGGAGGCAGGCGGCTGGGGAGCCAGCTGTCCTCCTTGGAATCCTGGTTTCTAGGCCGCATCAGTCCATTCACTGGGCATTCGCGTGTCTGCTGTGCACCCAGCACCGTGGGGACCCAGCTGCAGCCCCAGATGGACACAAGCTCTGACCTCACGGGCTTTCTTTCTGGCTTCTGGCACCCCCATCCTGCCTGTAACCCACTCACCATCACCCGGAGCACACCCCTGCCCGGTGGTACATCCAGCTCCCACCTATCAGCTCCCTCCACTCTCGGTCCCCTGCACGAGCTGCCCAGCCTGCCCGTGGAGCCCCCGGGAGTGTGGGAGGTCACGCCTGGAGGAGCCCCGAGCAGTGGTGGGCAGGATAAGGTGGATCAATACTCGCCTTCCTTACTCCCAGGCATGCTCTGTGCCGGCTCTTGGAGGTCCCTGGCAGCGCCAAACCCTCTGCCTGCATTGAGGACCTCCTGCAAACAGGCCCTGGAATGGGGGCTTCCCTCCTCTGTCCTAATGTCCTGCTTTTCTGTGGGTGCTACCCACACTGAAGGCCTCATCTGCTTCTGGGTGGTCTGGGCCTCAGATCTGAGGAGATAGACAGTATTCGAGTTAAGAAATAACCACAGAGGATGTCAGTGTGCCGGCTGGAGAAATAACCACAGTGCCAGTGTGCCGGCTGGAGAAATAACCACAGTGCCAGTGTGCCGGCTGGAGAAATAACCACAGAGAGCACCAGTGTGCCGGCTGGAGAAATAACCACAGTGCCAGTGTGCCGGCTGGAGAAATAACCACAGTGCCAGTGTGCCGGCTGGAGAAATAACCACAGAGAGCACCAGTGTGCCGGCTGGAGAAATAACCACAGTGCCAGTGTGCCGGCTGGAGACTGTGGGTGTGATAGAGAGGAACCGGCTTTGACATCGCACGTCGTCCAAGAGGACCTCTCTGAGCTGAGGCTGTAACTCAGGGAGGCCCTGGCTGCTGGAGGGCGGTAACGAGTGGGAGCCCCAGGGACCTCCATGTACCCCTGAGGGTTGCAAGTTGCCTCTCACCTCGATGCTGGGAGCCAGCCTGCGGGCAGCCCCAGCAGAATGAAACCCAGGACAGAGCCCCAGGCTCCACCAGCCCTGACTCCTGTGATTCCGCCGGGAGGCTTGGCCTTCCCAGGGAGCTCGGCTCAAGCCAGCGTGGATCCAGCTCCACCCCACGTGCCCTCTGAGCCACTACAGCTGTAGCAACTCGCACAGGTGATTTCATCTTGGGACCGTGAGCCGTGGAAAAAGCACCTATGTTTTTCTCAGGGTGCTGACCTGTGAAGGCGCGGGTGAGACGAATCTTGCCCTACCCCACCAACTGCCTCAGCACTCCCTGTTTGGACACTGTCCCCATCCCTGCAGTGTCCGCCCCACAGCCCTGCTCCCGTCACCCGCTCGGTCCCACACCCTCATGGGCCAGTAAAGCCCAATGCTCTTTACAAAGAACCTTGCTCTGTTCTTGGTTCCTTGGTTGCAATCAATCCTGAGCTTTTTATTGTTCTCTTTCTTGGAGTGAAAAACAGAAGCAGCACACATCCGTGATGACGTTACCAGACATTTGTGCTGATCCAGTCCCCTTCAAGTCAGTAGGGCTCCTTACTGTAGGAACGGTGCCATGAGCTCCCAGGGGGCAGGATTTATGTGTTTTGATGATCCAGTTCCAGGGCGAAGGCACCAGGGCTGGCGCTGGTAACTGAGAATGGGCCTCCCTCAGCCTCCTGGCTTAGCACTTTGCTTCATGCCAAATACATCAAACTGAACCCTGGCAAGGCAGAGGCTTCTCGCACCCGGTCTTCCTGTGTACAAGGCAGGACATTCAAGATGCTGCTGTTGCTGCCCTTTGCGTTGGTCTCATTGTCCCTGTGTGTCTGGAGACTGAAGGAATCGGCAGGTGTATTTTTCCTTCTCCCGCTCTCTCTTTTTAAAATGTGTCTCGACCAGGGAAATCTTTCCCCACTAAGACACAATTAAGTTTCCTGAATTAATTATGTACCTGACAGCAGGATTAGCAATTTTCTTAATTTCTACTGTAATTACATTGGAAGAACAGTCACCCCTGATCTCTCTGGAAGGAGGGCTCCCACAATGAGCACAGCTTCTGAGGCATCTGCAGTGGAGCTTCCGGTCTGCAGACTTGTGGGTGCACTCCCGGCTTCCGTGGATGCTGAATGGGTCGTGGTCCCGCCCCTACAGTGCAGTCCTTCTCTGTTCAACCAAGGCTTCCTGAGCGCCAGTCACATGTGCCCAGGCAGGGAGGGGAGGGCGTTTCTGTCACAGGGACACCCTGGAGTGGCTGGGGTGGTTGTCTCATTTCATGGCTGGGGCCATCAGAAGGGAGGAGGTGGCCTCTAGACGGCCTCTGGTGCTCAAGATCTACTTGTCCATTAAAACAAGGAATGTGCCCCGTGAGAGCCGGAGGGAGGGAAGAAGTCCTTGGAAGCCAGCACGAGGCTTCGCCAGGCTCAGCACCACTGTCTGAGGATGACATCTCCCTGGTGGGGGAAGAGGATTCTGTGGTCATGGTGGTCCCCATGGGGCTGATTGATGATTCTTCACCTTGGGCTGGGCAGTGATCTCTGTTCTCAAGGGGATAATTTGTGTGAATGCGAAGGAAAGCCATCAAAAGGTGGAGATGGGGACATTCAAGGGTCTGGTCAGAGCGGCTACTACCATTTATAAATAGGAGCCATGTGGACATGGTTGGTCTGACTGTGGACCTCATCCCCAGCAGCCTTTGTTGCTCCTCCTCTTGATGTCCTGGCTCCCATGATCACCTTGTCCCTTCCCATAACTCCCACTTCCCGTCTGTCTGGGACAGGAGTACACGTGAGATGCAGAGAACGGGCGTGACTTGCTTAAGGCCATGTGGCCAGAAGCTGCAAGGTTCCAATCTAAAGCCAGGTCTCACGACGCTCCATCTGCCAACATGATCTCTGTGCTCAGAGACCACTGTGCGGGGAGCAGGGAAGCCGGCCTTGCCCCCACGGCATGCCCACTTCCACGCTGCCCACCAGATTCCTTTCTTCCGCTGTGGCGAGTGAGGGAGAGGAGAATATTATAAAACTGTGAGGGTGTCAGTGACCCAGGGAAAGTGGGGCTGATTTAAATGCTATTTGACTTCTTTAAGAATCTGTCTACTCCTTTATTTCTTGGTGCATTTATTGGACAAGTTCCACCCGATTTCACGTTTTAAAATTAACCAGCCGAGCAGAGAGGCCCTGCCAGCGGTAGCATCCTGCCTCCGGGAGCACAGGCGCACAGGGGCTGGGGAATATATCTGGGGAATATATATCAGAGGCCTAAATATATCCATCTGTATGTGTATATATGTGTCATCTTTCCAGAAGCCCCAAACATGGAAAATGCTCCTTCATAGGGCTTTCAAAATCTGAACTCAAAAGGGGAAAAAGCCACACATATATATGTCACCCACACTCACGGCCCTGGAGTTCCTGGCCTAGTTAAAGAAAGTGGTGAGGCTGCCGAGTTAGAAATGAGTAACAGAGTTGTCTGTAAAAAGTTTATCTCCCAGAAGTTTGAGGTTGGCAGTGACTTTGACTCACGTCTGCTACACACAGTCTTCAGCTTCAACCACATGGAGATGAGCTAGAGACCGAGATGGAGACAGAGACATAGAGAGACAGAGACGGAGACATAGAGGGGCAGAGACATAGAGAGACAGAGATGGAGACAGAGAGAGACAGAGGTAGAGATGGTGCAGGAGCTGGAGATCTCTATGCAGACGGAGACCCAGATACACCTGCAGAAACAGTAACAGCTGGAGAGGGTATACCCAGGATGCAGGGAGAGGCACAGGTGCAGATGGAGGTGGGGGTGCAGATGGATGGAGACACAGCTAGAAACAGACATGCAGATGCTGATGCAGATTGATGGGCCGTGTGCTCCCCAGAGGCTAATGCAGGCCCAGAATGATGTTCCTGCAACGTGTATGGAACAAAGGAGACCGCTGGCCCCTGGCTTGCTGGCTATCACATTTCAATCTTTCTCGTTGCAAACTTCACCAAGAACCACAGGCTAGATGCCAAGCATAAGCAGCCTCTGGGTTGGCAGCGTGAGGGGGCTGAGGTTCTGGTGCCCTAGAGGAGAAGAGATTTCCTCTGCCAGCCCCTCTCTGTCAGACTTGGTCTCTAGGTAACCTGCTCCCCTGCTGCTCCACCCGGAGAGCAGGCCTGGAGCAGAGGAGGAGCTTGTGTTCTCCCACCCCTGACCTCAAACCCTTGCAGGCCTCACCCTGATCACTCACTGCAGCCTGGGTGCCAGGGGTAGGGCAGGGGCCTCTGTCGCAGCTCACAGCTGCGCTCTCAGAAGCTCCTTGCTCAGGGACCCTTGGGAATCACACACCGGGATCCTCACTCCCAGCTCAAGCCTTTTTCTCCCGTGCGTACAATTGAAACGGACATCCGGCAGCCATCACTGTAATTCAAACTCAAATGCCTTTGCCTGGAGAACCAGGAGTGTGGAACCCAGAGGATCTGGGTGGTTTTGGTGTTCAGCTCAGCACCCCCAGAGCTCCTGTGACTTTGTAGAGCCCGAGAGTGGGGGAAGTGGAGAGACACAAAGTCCCTGCTGGGTGCTGGGCACTGCACTGGGCCCTCGGATGCAGAGCAATTCATTTCTTCTTAGTAAGAATCCTTAAATCCTGCTCATTTTATAAGCTAGGAAACCAAACTCAGAGAGGTGAAGTGGTGCCAGTGTCACTCAGTTCGCCCATGGCTGTGGTGGGATTTGAACCCACATCCATCTGGCTCTGGACCCCAGGACTGGCTTCCCAGCCATGTGGCCTGGGTGGTTGGTCACACAGAGCCACATTCAGGAGGGCTCTGAGCTTGTTAAATGCTATATGCTGTCGCTATCACGAGTAGTAAGTACAAACCAGGAAGCTTGAACACGGGGACCGCATTTTCATTTTGTCTTGGGCCTCACAAATGACATACCCAGTCCTGCCTGAACCATGGTATTTCTGCCACAATTTAGTGCCTTTCTGCTCTGGTCTAGCTGGGACCCGACTGTTGGGGGCCACAAAAGGCCCATGGTGAGCAGAGAAGCTCGGGAGCCGTCTGATGGCCGTAGGCGCCGATGCCCCCCGGCCAACCTGTCATGCATGATGCTTCTTGAACTGGAAAAAGTCCACCTCTGAGCCAGGGGACCGAACCCTCCACCTCCTCCTGGTAAACCAAAGTCAATAGGGGTGAAAAGGATGGAAACCTGGAGCGCCGGGAGGGATGGGGAGCGGGACTGTGCAGCCCATGGTGGAACGGGTGAGTCAAATGTGCTAAGAAAGCCCGATATCATGGAGCCCTCCAGGGCGGGATGGGTGACGAGGCTAGTGTTGTGGCTTCTGAATTTTAAAATAAGCTTGGACAGCATCCGTGGAAAATGCTTCGTGATGGGAAAGGGGTGCGGATGTGGTATAGGGAGATCCAGTGGGGCAGCTGGGGCTTCCACGGAGGGACATAGGTGGCCGGCGGGGAGCCAGGCACGGGGCTGAGGGCTGTTCTCAGAAGGTCTCACTGAATTGTCTCACTGACCCCGAGAACAGCTCAGGAGAGCTCCGTGTGCACAGAGACACCTCAGTCCCCGTATCAGGAGATGGGACCACCCCTGAGATGGGAGGATGGCTCCAGCTCACAGGCATGGAAGTTGAGCCCAGAGACATCTGGGGGTCCCCCAGTGAGTCTGGGTGGCATTGGAGCCCTCTCACTGTGTCTTCTTTCTGCATAATAGTGATATTGATGCCCTCCTCATGGGTGTTCTGGAGACAGAGAAGTCACATGTACAAAGCAGTGCACACCCAGGGCCTGGCACGGAGAGGGTACTCAGATACCCCCGAGAGCCTGGCTCTGCCAGCGGGAACACAAGGACGCAGCAGCAAGGCCCCAGAGCTGGGCAGCGCCAGTGAGAAGCCTGGCCCTTCCTCTTCCTGACTCTGTGACCTTCGAGAGTGATGAACTCCATGAGCCTCAGTTTTCCCGTAGGACGAATGGGGATAATTGTCGCCGGGCCCTCATAGAGCTGGAGTGAAGATTCAGTGGCAGTCGATGGTCAAAACTGAGAATCAGGCCTGGTGTGGGACGTGCCAAGCCCCTAGTCTTCTGTGCCTCCACTTCCGCGGCTATAAAACACCCAACTCCCAGAGTCATTGTGAGGAGCCCTGGCAGGGGGAACGCATAGCCGTGCAGTAGCCTAGTGAGGGGTTCAGTCTCTCTCTCTATAGGGGCACTAATCTGGGGTGGGGAGGCTGCGGAAGCCAGCAGGAACCATCAAGGTGATCCCAGCGGTAGGGACACTCCGGGGTCTGTGTCTGCTGACAGCCACAGCGTCCTGTGTGCGAGAGTCCCAGTGAACAGCGCGTGAGAAAAGGAACTTCTTTTAGTCTGAGTGGGCCTCCTCTGCCAGGGGCGCTGCCATAGTCTGGGCTTAATGAGGCCTAAATCTGTCAACAGTGGAGGCTGCTGCTTGTGGTAAATATTTGGCGTCCAGCTCCATTTGGCATGGTTATATTTGCTCCATTGGGGGAAAAAATAACTCTCTGTTTGCCATGGTGATGGATTTGTCGTTCTCCAATTAGAAGTTGCCAGCAGCTGCAGGCAGAATTGCTTAATCTGCTTGTCTGTCCATCCATTCATCCACCCATCCACCCACCCACCCACTCATTCATTCATTTGTTCATTAGCTGACATCCCGAGATCTACTCTGCTAGGGAAGCAAGATGAACAGTGGAACCCATAAGTCACAAACTGGCCGCATGGCCCTTGGCTTGTCATTTCCCCCTGCTCTGGGCCTCAGTGCTTCTTTCCCTAAAGGGCAGGTCCTTGTCACTGAACTGGTAGGGCTGTGGGGAGGCATAGATTAAACATCTTTAAAGGACATAGGCTGTGCATTGACTAGTAGCCCAATAAACGTTGCCGGAGACTGGATGTAGTCAGGGAGGGCTTCCTGGAGGTAGCAGACCCTGAAACAGATGTCAAGGGAATAAGTAGACATTTGTCCCTCAATACACAGATACAAAACAACAAACAAATGAAACAAAGCAGCATAGGTAAGTGCCATAAATTAAAATGATACCAACCTATTAAGACATGCAGAAAGAGTGTAGGAAGATTTCCACAAAGGTCAGCTGGTTTTTACTAGACCCCTTGAGCCAGTAAATGAGCCAGCAGCTGTCACAGGAACCCCCCACTGTGATCAGTGGCAGGAGGTTGTGACTGTTAGAATTGTGTTTCTGAGCATTTATTGGCTTCATCCAGAATTGTGGTATTTTAGACCCAACCTTTATCCTTAGGTTTAGATATTTACATGTATAAAAATGAAAGTGGATAAATTCTTTTTTATTATTATTTATTTATTTATTTATTTTTGAGAAGGAGTCTTGCTCTGTGGCCAGGCTGGAGTGCAGCGGCGTGATCTCAGTTCACTGCAACCTCTGCCTCCTGGATTCAAGTGATTCCCCTGCCTCAGCCTCCTGAGTAGCTGGGATTACAGGTGCATGTCACCACGCCAGGCTAATTTTTTGTATTTTAGTAGAGACAGGGTTTCACCGTGTTAGCCAGGATGGTCTCGATCTTCTGACCTCCTGGGTCCGCCCCCCTCGGCCTCCCAAAGTGCTGAGATTACAGGCGTGAGCCACTGTGCCTGGCCGATAAATTCTTTTAAAGTTTGTGTAGAAGAATAAGTGTCTAAGAATAGAAAAATTTTCTAAAAACAGAAAAACCAAAGAAAGAGAACTTGTCTTAGAAGCCACTAAATATGCTCTAAACCAAGTGGCACGAAAGTAGATGGTGAATCAGTGGAGTGATTCCACTCAGCACCGTGACACACACACTGACGGACAGACACTGGGAAGGAATCACGGGAAAGGTGGTTTTTCCAATCAGTGGGGAAAAATGTCAGTGGTCCATTTTGTACTTCCAATGGGGGGAAAAAAATTAAGGCGTGCTGTGTCTCTCATGAGGGAGCTGGCTGGAACACGGGGTTGGGTCTCTGTGTTTGAGCCATGCACCAAAATAAATTTTAGGCAGATCCAAGAAATAAAAATTTTAAAAATCCAAATATTATTAGAAAAATGAGAATATATATAACCACTTCAGTGACAAAAAACTCATAGCTGCCGAAAGAAAATGTGGGCACTTTTGAGATGTAAGATGTAATTGTTTGTAAGGCAAAAACACTATATACAAAAATCAGTGGGTAAAGTGGATTCATGATGGGTACAGGTGCAGGTGTCTGTCCGTGTCTCTTGTCTGCGAGCCTGGAGGAAGTGGTCCTGGCTGGGGTGTTTGGTTTGGTTTAGTCACCTGGGAGTGGGTGGGAGAAGCTTTGTGGGAAAAAATAAGATTGAATTTTAATAAAGCATGTAGGGAGGGAGGGAAGGGGGAGAAGGAGGGAGGGAAGGGGGTGAGGAGGGACGAAGGTCAGGAGGGAGGGAGGGGGAGAGGGAAAAACAGAGGGTGGCCCTAGCACCCAGTCACCTCTTTCCCACTTATCTGTGACAATGGTTACCTGAGGATGCTGAGATTTCAGGCTTTTTTTTTTTTTTTTTGACACAGTCTCACTCTGGCTCAGGCTGGAGTACAGTGGCATGATCTTGGCTCACTGCAACCTCCACCTCCCGGGTTCAAGTGATTCTCCTGACTCAGTTTACCAAGTAGCTGAGACTACTGGCATCCGCTAATTTTTGTATTTTTAGTAGAGACGGGGTTTCACCATGTTGGCCAGGCTGGTCTCAAACTCCTGACCTCAGGTGATCCATCCGCCTTGGCCTCCCAAAGTGCTGGGATTACAGGCACCAGCCACCGCGCCTGGACTCAGACTCTTTATACTTATTTTTCTTCTATGTTTATTCATTACTCAGGCTTTTACAGTGCACGCATTTGATTATATAACCAGAAATAAAGCCACAGATCTATTTTTGTTGCATTTTAAAAAATGGCTGTAGCATGCATCAGTGCTCAGAGAAGAGGCCCAGAGGACTGAAATTAAACTCAATATTGATAAATAGGAGCAAAGAATACTGTGGAAAGAAAATAAAATGGACCAACAAAGGGAAGGCTAAAATCTGGAGGGAGTGAGCAGAAGTTCTGGAGGGGGCCCGGCTGCAAGCGGCTTTCCCTGGGGACAAGTGTGGCTCGGGAGATGCAGCCACACTGTGAACCTCGTGGAGACCGGGGCCACAGGGTCACACTGCCTCGGCACGGTGACCTTTCGTGGTGGCTTTCCCTGGGGACAAGTGTGGCTCGGGAGATGCAGCCACACTGTGAACCTCGTGGAGACCAGGGCCACAGGGTCACACTGCCTCGGCACGGTGACCTTTCGTGGGTAACCATTCATCTGAGTGCAGACAGCAAATTTCAGGGCTCAAACAGGAGATCAGTACCTGCTTCTGTACATAGAACAGAGTCAGTTACACGTGGCGGAAGAGACCCTGGGGCCGCCCCGGACGGTGAGGCAGCCCACATTAGAGCTGGGAGCATTCGCTGCCCCCCCAGAGCAAGGGGACAAAGGGAGATGGTGAGGTCCCTGCAGCCTGGGGGCCAGGGCCACCTAGCAGGAACTAGAATCATGTGGGCCACAGAGGGGATGGAGAGGGAGAGAGGGAGGGATACCCAGAGCCTCTCTTCCCCCTGCTGGAGCCTCCCATTGTGGAGTCCAGTGGGAGTCCTGGGCCAGGCAGTCATAGGGGCCACGTGCAAGTGCTCAGCAGGCCGGAGCACAGAATGGGCTGGGGACAGCAGGGGGATGACGGCACAGCCGGGACGCATGTGCTGCCCATGAGGCATTTCCATGTCCATACTCACCTGCACTTGCCACTCACGGGAGGACTCTGCGGTCGACGCTGGGGCCTCCATCATCCCCATTTTCCAGATGGGAAGTGCACAGCCCACAGGGGCCTGGGGTGAACCACCAGGAAGAAGGGGCCTTGTGGGGCGAGGAAGGCCACGTAGAGTGGGATGGAAGGAGCTGGTGTTGAGGGGAAGCCATTCTGATGCCAGGCTATCCCCCATCTGGGCCCTGGAGAGAAGGCTGGGGTGGTTCAGCCTCCGCCGCCCACTGGGGCTGTGTTCTGGGGCTTGGGGACCCACTGAGGACAGGCTCTGGCTCCTCTCTCAGGAGGGGCCCTGACATAGGGGGTTGAGGGTGGCCCCTTTGCCCCAGCTGTCCAAATCACAAGCTCCACAGGCAGCTGCTTCAGGGGCACGAAATTACATCTCTCTCAAAATACCCCTTTCTTTCTTCTAATTGCCATGACTAGAATAATCCCACTCTGTCTTCTCTCTCACCCTTGACGGTGAATTTAATTTAATAGACTGTAACTGTGCTGCCTCTGATCTTTAGATGCCATGTTTATTTGCCTCGTTAGAATGGACTCAATGATTGAAGAAAGTGTGGCGATGTCTTGCGAAGTGGGTTTTGACCAGCGCGGGTTTCGGCATTGCTGCGTCCGCAGTCCCAGATTGAAACCGATGTGGATGCAAACGCCTTCCATTCCTGTCGGGTGGAGCGGCCGGCGGGGCTGAGGCTCCCTCCGCTGAGTGTCCGGGTGGGTCCTGAACCGGAGAGTCCTGCGCCGGCCCCCGATTCGGGGTGAGCGCCCTGCCCTCCCCAGCTGTGGGCAGCCTTGTCCGTGTGGTGTCCTCCGAGCTGACTTACTCCGGGAGGGCGCCCTGTCCTGTCACCCGGCCGTCAGGGAAGGGCACTCCTCACACACCAGGTTGGCCAGGACAGCCGAGGTTAAAACCTGGCTTCATGGTTTCGGCCAGTTCCAGGTCCCCAGAGGACAGCAGCCATGGGCAGTGCAGCCAGGGAGGGGCAGTGCCCTGTTCTGTGCGCGGCATGTCGAGGAAATGCGACCCCGGGGCCGGGGCCTTGTTCTGTGCGCGGCATGCCCAGGAAATACGACCCCGGGGCCTGGGCACGTGCTGTTCGCCTTCCCAGATACCCGCATGGACTGACGCTTGCTGCATTCAGGTCTCTGCTCAACGTCAGAGTGGAGCCTCCGGGCCACTCTGCACCCAACATCATGCTCTGTCCTCCTTTATTCACAGCACATTGGCCGCCTGACTTCACGCTTTCCTCCTTTCTAACATCTGACTGTCCCGTAGTGGGCAGCGCCCCGGGAGCTGGTTACCTACCAGGGAGGTTCGAGGCCTGAACTAGGTCCCCTGCTTTCCCTGTGGTGGGGAAGAGAAGGCCACACATGGTCCCCAGACCTTTCTGTTGTGGGACATCCACTCTTGACACTATCTCAGGGCGGAAGAGGATGAATGAGGGAGAGAATGGCTCACACAGAAATTCAGAGACATGTAGAGAAGGACAGATCAAGAGAGACAACGACAGACTACATCCACGCAGAGCCCTCCAAGTCACAGTGAGATGGAGGAATGACATGCCCAGAGACATGGACATGGAGAAGTACAGGGACAGAATGACAGGCCAGACAGAGAGCCAGGTCTGTGCAGAGAGAGAGAGAGAAGGAGGGAGATGGATGGGAGGGGAGACACACACAAATACACAACTAGAGAGAGGGAGGGGGAGAGAGAGAGAGAATGAGAGGTACACACAAAAAGCCAGAGATCCCTGCAGAGAGAGAGGGGGAGGGAGAGAGGGGCGGGGTTGGGGAGACACACATACACGCACACACACACGTACACACACAACTTGGGGGAGGGGGGGTGGAGAGAGACAGAGAAACAGAGAAAGAGACAGAGCAACAGAGAGACAGAGACAGAAGACCCAGGGGTTGAAGAGAGAGTGAGCCTGGGGTGGGGGCAGAGAGATGGACGCTGGGTGCGTGTTTCTGCAGACCTGGCCTGGGCGTGCCCCCGCAAAGGCCTATGGTACCTCTGGGGGCTGGGGACAGGTGGGGACAGGGCTGGGTGAAGGCTGCTGCAGCCTGTTTCCTCCTGTTGCTGAGAAAGCAGCTCCTCTGGCTTCCCCGTCTGGAATTCCAGCCTGTCAGCTGTCTGCTGCCCACCCAGACGCTCAGATGCAGAAAATTCAGGCAAGCTTTGGCCTGGCCTGTTTCCAGTTAAGACTCTGTCTTCAGGGGGGAAATGTCCCTAATGGAAAGGAAAACAGAACTGACATTACCCAGGACCCAAATCCCACCCTTTCTCCCTTTGCAGGTCCTGGAGAGGCACGCGCTGCTGTGGGAGACACGGTGCCCTCCCCAGGAGGCAGCAGTGTGGGCACCGCAGGTCTGTTCCTGCGCAATACACAGACAGCACACTGGTGCCTTTAGAATAGAAAAGTTGAGTCACATTCTGGAATCAACCCAGTTAACAGGTCCTGGGATCTAGGAGACCGCATCATGGCAGAAACAGATATCAGAGGTGAGCAGTTCTCCAGGCAGTGTCGTTAAGGGAGAGCATCTGAGAGGCTCGCTCAGTCACTCATCAACCCATCAGCCATGCCCAAGGCATCTCTGTGGCCGCATCTCAAAGTCCAGCCCAGGGCCAGGCACATAATAGCTACCCAGTAATGGTGGGATTTGAGTTTGATCAATGGTTGGAAGAAAAAGCAAGGAACAGAAGGAGGGAGGGAGGGAAGGAGGGAGGGAGGGAAGAAGGAGGGAAGAAGGAAGGAAGGAAGAAAGGAAGGAAAGAAGGGAGGGAGGGAGGGAGGAGGGGGAAGGGAGGGAGGACAGTCATTGAAGGAGGCAGGTAGGAAGTGTCCCTAGAGGGCTGGGGTGGCCAACCAGCAAGGAACCCTTAGTGCCACGGGTGCCACTCACTGGTCTACAGCATAGATCCTCCGGATTGGGCCCCTCCCCCAACCTCAGGCCCCCAGACTCCATCCTTAACCTCTACTTCCCTCTGGTTTTCAACAGGCAGGACAGCAGAGAAGGCCTGCCCCTCCCCACCATACCCCTCCCCGCCCTGCTCAGTCCCATCTCCTCCTCACTCCTGTCCTCGTGGGAGGAGTCAGCCGCCTCCTCACTATGGGGACCCCTGCTTGGCTCCACTCCCTCAGGTGTCACTGTCCTTGTGTGAGCCCCACCAGTGGACACATGGACCCCTTCATCTCTGTAAGGCCAGAAACCCTGCGGAGGGCAGCTTCCTTCCAAAGCCCAGGCTGCCCCGCGGGCCCTGCCCCTCCATGGCCTTGGAGCCGTATTTCTTCCTTTTTCTTCGCACATTTTCACACCTCCCTCCAGGCTGCAGGGGAAAGGAGGGGCTGTAGGAAAAGCCCACATCATTGTTCCTGGAATACAGGAGGTGCTCAAAGGACCATAACCACTGCCTTCTCTGAGGGCAGAAGGAGAAGGTCGCAGCCTGAAGAATCAGACAGACCCAGGTACCCCTGCCTCACACTACTCGCTGTGGGATTCTGTGCAAGTCCTTTCGCCTCTCTGAGCCTCAGTTTTCGAATCTCTAAAATGGGACCGTATGTAGCCATAATGTGAGAGAGCGCTACAGAAAATACCGTGCGCTACAGGTGTCAGTTACACATTAGACCGGGTTATTGCCGTGGATGAGTGGAAGCCATAGCCACAGCCTCCTGGCTCACTGGTCAACAGCTGGCAAAGCACCTGCCCCCAAACCCTGCAGAGGTGGGACTGCTGGAAGAAGCTCCCCAGAGGGAAAACGGGGCTTCACCTTGGATTCAGGAGTGAGGGCTTGGCAGGGCCTGGAGTTTAGGATTCACCTGCAGCCCAGCCAGGACACTTGGCTCCTAAGCCAGGCCAGAGCTGGGACTGCTGGCCCCCATGTGGAGGTCGGTCCACAGCCTGGGTGCTGGGGAGCCAACAGAGACCCACTTGGTAGAAAGGGGGCGGGTCCTGCTGGTAGAATGAGGTTCCCTGGCCCTGAGGACTCCCACGTGCTTCCAGAGAGATGGATCCCTGCAGTACCCCAAACCCAGCGTTCTGCCTCCCACCTGCCCCAGATCCTCAGATCTGTGGCTGGAACAATCAATTCTGCCTGCTTGCTAAATGACAGCCTTCCTTGGGAACGACTTAACTCGTAATTTTCAAGCGCTTAAAGGCATCTTGTCATTATTTAACTCTCAAATGGGATTCTTAAGAATTGGAGAAATACGTTCTGCCAATTTCCCCGCCTTTGGTTTGCTTGCCTGGAGAGCAGAGCGCATTAAGTTATTATGGTGCTGTGGCTGGAGGCGGGTGACATGGTCGTGCAGAGACTGAATCAGGGCGGTGGAATGTGGGTGGCTTTCCCCGTACTTTTACTGTCATTTGTTGCCTTTATGGAGCCTGTTTGGGCATCGTGCATGCATTTCAGCAAACTTTCACTGACTGCTTGGGCTGGGAGCCGAGGACACAGGTGGGGCCAGTGGACAGACCCACAAGCCGCAAGGGGTGGCTGATGTTGGAAGCTGGAGCCGACAGCTCCATGGCATGAAGCAGGGGCCACTCAGCAGGTCCAGACCAGGCCACAGCTATGGCCACCTGACTTGTGACCAGGGTTGCTGCGTACAGCATCGCAGGAAGGAAGACTTGACTAGGTGGTTCAGGCACCCTTGGGTGGGCCTGGCTCACACCTAATACAAAACCCAAAGGGAGCTGTCAGCAATTGGTCCTTCAGGGCGGGAAGAGGCTGCTGCTGCTTCCTGGGGTGTGGGGTGACCAGACACCAGCACTCCTGCCCCTGGGAACCTGACACTGTAGAGGGGCAGACAGATAATAGCAAAACAAAATCCAGGCCTGTTGTCAGGTAGCGATATGTGCTATGAATAGAGGCCAAGCAGAATCCCTGGTAGAGTCATGGCAGGGCTGGTTATAGAGTCATGGCAGGGCAGACACTGGCATGCAGTGAGGGGCTTCCCACGGGGTGTCTGGGAAGGAGAGGAGCACATGCAAAGGCCCTGAGGTGGGACCCTGTGTGGAGGTCATGTTTCCTGGGGTGTACAACGGACAGTGCTTAACTTGAAGCAGTGATGTTGATGACACCATGAGGTACCTGCCAACCAGGGACACCCCTGTGAGCCTTGGTGTCGGGGTTTTTACTTCAGGTCAGTCACGTAGGCCCATGTGGTTGACCTTGATCTCAGCCCCTCCAGAGGTGAGGCTGTATGCCAGGCGGCTCAGGGCCCCCACCATCAATGGGACTGCTGGCATAGACTGTCCGCATGGCCTGGGGCCCTGGTAAGCAAAGCTACTCTTAACTGGCAGGATGTGTCCAAGGGCTCAGAGGTCACCTCCCAGGAATGGTCAGGGGCCAGCCAGCGTTTGGAATGTGAAGGGCATGGACAACCCAGACTTGTGGCGTTAGTTAACCCTTTACTGCTCAGCTGCTAGAGGCCTTCTGCTTCTGGGAGGGATGGGCAGGAAGGGGACCCACCACATCCCAGCCAGTCACTGTGTGGGGAGGCTCCCTGCATCTCACCCTGGGGATAACTCTGAGTGGGAGGCGTGGCTCCCTCCTCTGTACAGAAGGGATGCCTGAGGTCCAGTGAGTAGAGTGGCCAGCTCAAGGTCACACAGCTTGTCACCATACTTCCTCCACGGGAGCCTGACATGGGCCTTGGGCACGCACGGCCGTCTTGGAGTAATATCATTAACCATGGAGGTGCCCAGTGGGAGACTGGGTCAGGGGCGGATGAGGCCTTCCCTAGGGCTGGACACCTGCTGGGGCTGGGCAGGGCACTGGAGCAGGTCTGCGAGCTCTGCTGGGTGGCCTTGGGCAAGCCGGTGCCTTCTCAGAGCTGTAGCCTTGGCCCTGGGCCCTCCCAGCGCCTGGCACGAGGGCTCAGCGGGCAGCCGGATGGAGGAGGAGGAGCAGCTTCCTCAGCACATTGAGGAGGAGGCCTGGACACCGTCCATCCTGCTGACTTCCCAGGCTGTGGGGCAGATGCTGCCGCTCGGAACCCACCCGTGCCCTGCAGACGGAAGCCTTTGCTATTGATTGCTTTTCTTTCCAGCAGCATTCACGGACCAGTTTCTGCTGCATGCAAGGTGGGGGTGGTGCTCAGTCTGTTTCATCATCTTGACCATAGGTCAGAGTGGGGAATGATTTTCACATCTGCCCTGCAGCTCTCTGCCTAACACAGGCTGGAGTAGCCCTGGCAAAGAAACACTGACCTCAGGGCCAGGAGACCTCAGTTAAGATCACCCACGGGGCTGCTTGGTTGCCGTGTCACCTCGAGCAAGTGACTCCACTTCTCTGGGCCTGTGTCCTCACTCATGGGAGGGGTCCAATGGAGGCCCAGAAGTCTCAAGGGTGCTCTCGGCTCTCGCAGCAGGGTTTAGGGGCTGGGACCTCAAGTGGGTGTTAGCAGTACCCGTGATGGTGTCTGGGTGGGCACTGTGTTGCTCATTCATTTATTCATTCAAGCATTCATTCCACCCGCATTTACCGGTACTCACTCCATGCTGGGCATTGGGCTGAGAGGTGGCTAGAGAGCTGGTCAGATGCAGTCCTGGTCCTCCTGGAGCTCACAGGCAGCTCCAAGGAGAGGAAATCCATCAATGATGAGACAGGTGTCACAGGTCATTTCAGGCATGCAGAAAGGGAATGAGAAGGCCCGGCTGGGCGTGGGGAGGGACGGCAGGCCTCTTGCTCTTGTTTTCACCTTCCTAAGGCTCTGCCTCTCCTTCTGAACCTCCCTTTCCTCCCATCTGGCCTGTTGTTAGGGGCTCTGGCTTCATCCTGAAGGTGCTGGGACCCTGCAGGTTGTTCAGAGGCTGATTTGCACCACGTGGGAGGAGAGGCACCTAGAGTGGGCTGAGGAACAGAGAACGCCGGGTGTTTGGCTGTTGCGTCTGCAGATTTTATCCGCTTGCAAAACACAGTTCCATGTGGGCAGGGACCTGGAGGGGTGGGGGCGGTGCTGCTTTTCCTTGGTGGAATGCCCTGGCCTTTTTATGCAGGACAGGCGTCAGGGCTGCACGGAGTCTGGGAGTGTGGGGAGAGGGTCCTTTCCAGGAACACGGCATGAAGTTCCCAGAAGGAACTGGGCCACACTCATCCCCTGCCTGCAGCTGAACCAGGAAGGGAGCCTCCCCTTCTCGGCATGGTCCTAGCTGCGGTTGAATTGTCACTCTCATCCACGTTTGCAGGTACAGGTGTGAGAAGTCTCCTCCCTTATCATCCCCTTCAGGCAGCAGCTACTGCTGAGGAGTGGGGGCCGCATGTTGTGGGGGCCCCATTGACAGCTCGGGAGCCAGGCTGCAGTGTTCAAGCTCAGCCCCTCCACCTCCTCCCTCCTCCTCTGGTTGGTGAGAATGTGCTAGTCCTCCGGCTGGGTGTTGAAGGGACTCAACGAGCTAACACGTCCAGCATACCCAGCGCTTGGAAGTCGACACAGGCGTGACTGAGGGGATTTGTCATCGCCATGATTACTACTACAGCCACGCGATTTACTGCTGTCTTTAGGAGTTTTCTGATCAGACACACTGAGGACACGCATGGTGATTATGTCTGTGGGTCAGTGTTAGTGTTAGCTAGTCAGTGTTGCCGTTGACTTATCCCTTGTTTTGGATTCCATAACATCTTCCCACTCAAAACTCAGCCGGGTTTCCACAATCGCACGACTCGAAGCATCCTCTAAGCTTTCCGGAGAGGGGCAGTTGTTTGTGTTAATTGCGTCTTATTTCCTAATGAATTTTTGTACCTTATATGTAAATATTATCATGCATGTTTTAAAGCAGAATTCCCTTTCAGATGGCTCTGACCTCATCTACTCGTGTCTTGGGCATTTTTTCCTTCTCTTTGAAAACACTCAATACGTCATTTGGACTGCCTTCAGCAGAAACCGAATACAGTCAACAGTGCCTCGAAAAATCAATTTAGAGTGTCAGATTCTATAATCTGGGAACTGGCATACGAAAATGTTATCATTTTGTTCCAGGACCCCCTAAGAGTAAATGGAGGCTCTCCTTTGAAAAATATTGAGTTGTAAGAGTTACTTGGATCTAAGAAGACATTTTTTAAAAAGCCGCACGGAGGCTCAGAGCATCCCACTGATGAGCCTCCCTCCTAGAGCTTAACCCTGGGAAATTACCCAGGACACAGAGGCTGGGGAGGAGTTAAAATAATGAAAATGTTGTTCACGAAGGACACCATTGCTTGTCACAGCAATGAAGAGAAAAAAGTGGATTTCCACCATGCACAGCACGTGGTAGGCACTCTGTTTGCAGAACAGATTTGAAAAAGTTCAGCCTAAGGAATGACCTGTCAATAATGCCACACACGCTGGACGGAATATTACACAGCAGGCAGAACATGCTGAGTATTTTGTGATAAAATCAGAACACAGGTCTGTGTGTGCCTTGTAACTGAAATACTGCAAATATGCTCACACAGGGACCAGGGCTAGACAGGAACAGAGGAGGCAGTGGACCTGGTGGATGGTTAAGGTGCAGCTTCTTTTCTTCTTCTTAGTGTTGTTGTTCTCAATTGTTTCATTATTTTTAAAGGATTCCAAGAAGAACTGAGGATACATTAGCGTATCAGGAAGGGCATTTATTGATCGTATATGGATTGCTACGTTTCTATCTAAGATAGATTCCAGGTCACAGGGTGGGTTAACCCACTGGGCTTGATCTCAAGCCCAGTCTCTGGTCTGTAACTTGGCGGCTCACACGCACCCTCTTTGGGCTTCTCCAGCTCTGCCCTGTCCATCAGCCCATCCCACTTCACTCCTGCTGGGAATTCCTAGGCAAGTCCTCTCCACAGAAGGCAGCTGCTGGGTGCAAAAGTTCTTTTGCTGTGTGTCTCGTGGGGTCTGCAGAGTCCAGCTAATTCCATTGTGTTGTTCTTTGCCTCATTCTATTTGGGTCTCCTGTTTGAAGTAACACTCTGGGTCTTAGAGTGGTTTCCATCCTCCCAAATAGGTTGGTTCCTGGGGACAACGTGGGGCCAGTGTGACTCATGCCCAGCAGCAGGAGAAAGAGGTAACTACCCTGGTCCATTCACAGAAGGTGCTCGTGTGTCCTTCCTGACCAAGTGCAAAGCGATGGGCAAGTGCCGGTTTTCTCTCAGCCCATGTGTACTCTCCACCATGTCAGGCCAGAGACTCACCTCTTCCTGGCCATAAACTCAGCCTGCCCCCGCCCAGCCCCCCATCAAATGCAGCTTCCCCCAATTAACCCAGAAGTCGCGGGCTGTGTCCGGATCATCGGACGGCTGCTTCACAGTGAGGAACAACACAGTGCCAAGTACAGCTTCAGCCTCGCACCTGCTGCCTGTGGGAGCTGCCAAGGTAACTGGCACCTCCTTCACCCATACCTGCTGCTGCTGGCAGCCTCGGGCTTGCAGGCTCTGGCATCCCAGCTGGCTGGCATGGGGCTGGAGGGTGGCTCTGTCACCCGCTGTGGCTCTTGGAAGTGTGCCCGGCAGAGGGCTCGCAGAGCAGCTGTAGAGCAGGCATATCTGCTGGAGGTTGACAAGGCTCTGCATGCCAAGGGGAGCACCGGCAGCTCTGCCCGTGCCGGGAGCATGACCAGGGCGCTTCCAGGAGCTCGGCCTCGTTCACCGTGGATGGTTATACACAAATTCTAAAGACTCCATCAGTTGGGACAAGAGCCATTGCAAACATCCCACCTTGTGCCATTTTAAGACCTCCAGACATAAAACCAGCCAGAACCACAATGCCACTTCCCTCCCACAGAGCTGGAAGCCCACAGCAGATGCATAGTTTGGAACTCAAGTCAAATAGAGTCTCGTTTCATCCTTTCTGACCCCAGACAAGTGAGTTCACGCCGTGAGTCTCAGTCTCCCTGTCTGCACAGGAACAGCTGGAATGGGGATTAAAGAAGCAACCCAGCCAGTGTCTGGAAGAGACCCAGCACGTGGCGGCCACGGTGAAGCTGTGCCTGCCATTTTCACCTTCCAGCGCTGCTGCCTGTGCCTGTAAAACTCGGCTGCTCATCACCTTTCTAGAACTTCTGCCCTCATCCCTTCATTGCTGCTGGCATGGAGCAACCTGCTTCCTTAGCCAGCACTGGCTGATCTCAGGGGAGGTCCCCGCAGCACCCACACCTCTTAGTCTGACCCATTCTGCCCCTCCTTCCCCCTCAGCTCCTGCAGCTCCTTGGCCCGGCCTCCCAGAGGGCGCACATGGGGGCTTCTGCCGTGCTAGAGCAGCAGCTGCATTTCAGTGGTCTCTGTGCCTGCTCTCAGCCCCACAGGATCCTGGGCTCCCCTGTTAAGCAGGCGGGGCAGGGAGCATCAGTCACTTGTAAAGGAGCTGGGGCAGCCTGGAGTTAGGCCCCAGGGCTCCTGCTCTGCCAGTTCCAGGCTTACCCCCTTCAGTGCTGGCCCCTGAGGAGGTGCCGGGTCAGCCTGGAGGAGGAGAGCCCTGGCGATGAGGGCCCTCAGGGGCTGTAGGGTGGTGCTGTTGGCTGACCAGGGTGGACTCACTTCCCAGTTTGAGCCGCTCGTACAGTTGCACGGCACCGCTGGCTGCAGAAGTTCCCCGCCCAGCCACGTGCACGCCTGGTCTGGACGCAGCCTGGTACCGCGCTGATGCTCAGGAGAGGTCTGGAAAGGAACTCTGGCACTGGAGGGGTTCAGTTACTGCAGGAGTTTATAGATAGCGAGGGATTCGCTGAAAAGGACCAATTCTCATGCAGTCAGCGAGACACATTTGGCGAAGAGTAAAGTGAGGAGGTGTGTGCTGGTTTTCCGTGGGTCAGGTCCGAGGTCATGCCCCTATTTCCATCCCTAAGGTGTCAGTAAAAGCTGCAGGCAGGGGCACTGACGGTGGAGGAGGGGTCCTCTGGGATTACTCCTGGCCCAGCTTCATTCTGGAATGATCTGCTAGTGAGTGTCACAGCCCCCAGCACCAGTGGGCTCAGAATACCAGTAAGCCGTGGCAGGCAGCTGAACCCACATGTGGAAGGGCTGGTTGGGAGATGTGGCTCAGGGCGTGGATGCAGAGAGGTGGGCACAGGCACCGGGGGTGGCCTAGGGGTGCTGCCCCTGTGGGTTCAGACACAGAAAATCAGTTGCCTCTGCTGTCGCCAGCCCTCTCCGCCCACAGGGCACACTGCCAGGGCTGAGTCTGGGGGTGAGGTGGAGTTAAGGAGATGCCCAAGCCCATGGGTAACTCACAGGTGAAATGACACAACTCCTGCACTGGGTCGGGCTGCAGTCAGGGTCCAGCTGCTGGCATTGGAGAATGTCAGAGGTGCCCAGGACATGCAGGGTGGGTGCCATGCCACCCCAACCCCTCTGGGGCATTGGTGCACAGATCAGGGGACAGCCTGGGAAGCTCAGAGAAGACAAGCCTGGAGCCACTGTGTGGCCCAACACTGAGTTTTCTGATGTTGCTATAATCTTGGGCGAGTTACTTAATGTTCCTTGGGACTCAGTTTCCTGGTCAGCGAAATGGGAAGGTGTCCTCCTGTTCTGACGTGATTGTAAGGTCTCGGTGAGGTTCCCTTCACTCTGTCCTCTGCTGGTGTCCAGAGCATGGTGGGCAACGATCTCGCTAACTCCTCCCCAAACAGCTTTCGTGCTGAAGGGCATCCTGCTCTCTCCCTGTATCTCTGTGGGTCGTGGGTTCGGATCCTGCTGCCTTCGCTGCTGCGTATTTGGGTGACTTGCCTGGCAGGGTCTCCTCGTCCCTGACACTGGGCACCCCCTCCAGCACCGGGCTGCATTTCCTTCCCCTCTGTTCACCCACCTCGCTGGCGCCTGATGCCCCCTTTCACACTCAGAATCTAGAGCGCCTTCTGGAATTTTATTGAACAACTTCACTGTCCCACAATTGCCCTGTGTCACCTTAGTTCCCTCTTCCTCTCTGATCCTGGGAGGGTTTGTTAGAAAGTCTGGGTACCTCTTTGCGGGTTCTGTGGAGCCATCGGGTCCTGGGCGCCACAGCGGCCTGTGTGTCTTCTCATCTCACAGCACAGACCTAGCCTGAACTGGAACGCGACCGAAGCTCAGAATGAATTCCCCTGGGAAAACACATCTGCAGCACCTGTCACCTCTGCTGAGGCTGAGGTTCCAGTCTGGGGTTCCCTTTGGGCAAGTCCCTTTCCCACTGGGCCTCAGTTTCCCCATATATAAAGTGCAGGTGTGAATACATGTACCCTCGAGAGGGGTTCTGGGGTCCACTCAAGGGGCCTTGCAGCTGCCAAATGCAGAACAGGTGCTGGCACTCAGCCTCGCAGCTGTTAGGGACACAGCGGCTGCGTCTTCAAGCAAGGGGTGGTCCATGCGGTAAGCAGGGGACAAGCTGGAGCACACCGGCTTCCCTTCAGTGGCACAGTGACACAGGCAGTGCCACCTGCCCACCACTCTGTTCCTGCTTCGTGCGTGTTCTACACACACCTCTGGAATCCTCAGGACAGGCACAGGAGGTCCGCTTCATTAACCCTTTGTTCAGATAAAAAAAAAACCTAAGTCTCAGAAAGGTGTAAACCTTGCCCAAGGCCAGAGCTTGCAGGCGGGTGCTGCCTTTCACACCTGCGCGTGTGACTTCTGTGTTCGCAAGTGGGAGTGGGGCGAGCAGGGGCTCCTCACCCTGAGGAGGAGGGGTGGGCACTGCACATATGTCCCCGCCAATGGAGTAATTATAGGGGAGGAAAATGGCTTCATTAAATCATTTTTAAGAAGTGAGTATGTACAAACACTCAGCAATTAAGCAGCCAGTTTGCAGACAGCAATTTTCCAACTGCGCTTGCCTTCCATGTTTCTATTTGCCCGTTTTTAGACTCTGGTTTTTTATTTTTAATTGGAATAAATGTAGATTGGAATGATCAGCTCCTGAGTTGCTGGGTGCAGTTAAAGAACTTGGTGATGGTGCAGCTACTGAATGCTGGGGAGGTCAACTGTGGGACGGCACCAGGCACAGAGAGAGGAGGCGCTCAGTAAGCACTGTCGTCCTACTCCTCTCCTGCCTCTTCCCCTTCCCCTTTCCCTCCCTCCTACTCCCTCCTTTTCTCCCTCCTTTCCTCCTCCCTTTCTTCCCTCTTCTTCCTCCCTTTCCCCCCATCCTTCCCCTCCTCCCTTTTTCCCTCCTTCCTTCCTTTCTTCTCCTTCTCCTCTTCCTTCCCTCCTTTATCCTCCCTCCCTTCCTCCTCCCTTTTCTCTCCCTGTCTCCCTTCTCCCTCCCTCCTCCCCCCTCCTTCCTCCTTTTTCCCTCTCTTTCTCCCCTCTTCCCTCCTCCCTCTTCCCTCCTCCCTGTTCCCTCTCCCTCTTCCCCCATCCTTCCCCTTCTTCCTTTTTCCCTCCTTCCTTCCTTTCTTCTCCTTCCTCCCCCTCTTCCCTCTTTTCCCCCCTCCTCCCTTCTTCCTCCCTTTCTCTCCCTTTCTCCCTCCCCCCTCCCTCCTCCTCCTCCCTTTTCCCTCCCTTTCTCCCCTCTTCCCTCCTCCCTCTCCCTTCCTCCCTCTCCCTTCCTCCCTCTCCCTTCCTCCCTCTCCCTTCCTCCCTCTTTCTTCCTCCCTCTCCCTTCCTCCCTCTCCCTTCCTCCCTCTCCCTTCCTCCCTCTCCCTTCCTCCCTCTCCCTTCCTCCCTCTCCCTTCCTCCCTCTCCCTTCCTCCCTCTTCCCCCTCCCTCTTCCCCCATCCTTCCCCTTCTCCCTTTTTCCCTCCTTCCTTCCTTTCTTCTCCTTCCTCCCACTCTTCCCTCTTTGTCACTCCCTCCCTCTTCCCTCCCTCCTCCCTCCTTCCTCCCCTTCTCTCCCCTTTCCTTCCTCTTCCCATGTCCCTCCTCCCTCTGCCTCCTCCCTTTCTTCCTTCCAGACAGGCTGAGTTCTCCCAGGGATTTTGACACCGTCCAGAGGTTCTAGGGAGAATTCCTCCCCAGAAGGGCAGGCTCAGGAGCCACTAGGACCGCTAAGGAAGATGTACAGGAATTCGATCCACGAGTGTCAGTGCTAGTGCTTAGACTCAAATACTCAAATCCAGTTCCCACATGTTCAGCGGGAAACTGTGGCCCAGGGAGGGAAACCTGTTCACCTGAGGTCACAGAGCCTTCAGGTCTGGCACCCAGAGCACTTCCAAAGGAATCCAACAAGCATTTATTGAGTGCCAGCTGTGTGCCTGGCCAGTAGAGGCTTGCATCCCCACTGTGGCCGGGAGATCTGTGTGGGCTTCAGGAGGGGGTAGTACTGGGTTTGGAGTTGATCTGAGGGTCCTGTGCTCTGGTGAACTGCTAAGAGACAGGCCCAGCTGTCTGATGTGGGGTGGTGGCAGCACCCCTTCCCTCCCTCTGCTCAGTCCACCATGAGCCAGGGCAGCAATTGAGTGGGCCACAGCATCCATCACACTGACCCTGCTGACCAGCCCTCAGTGTGCCTGCTCATAGGCTGCTGTTATGTGGTTGGACTATTGACCCCTAGCTGCGTCCAACACCCAGCACTGAGCCCGGCGCCCCGCAGACACTCAGCCCATCACTGGGGGTCACACAGGCCCCTCACTGCTCCACCGTGTTCCTCGAAGCCATACACTTAAATCCTACCATGCCCTCCAGTGGTCCCAGCAAGAGGCCCCCTCCCTCCTTGGGCCCCTGGGGCTTCCCACTGGCCTCAAACTCTTCCTGGGGATGACGCACTGCCTGTCTCCATTTCTTCACTGAAAACCAGGAGCTCCCCAGGGGATGCAGGGAGATTTAATGAAGTAGGCAGGTGAGGTGCTAATTCAGAGTCTTCCTCACGTAGAATAGAAGCTCAGTCAGTGCAACTGCCTATAGAGGGGTGAATAGAGTCACCCCCAAAATCTCTGTCCACCAGGAACCTCAGGGGTGACGCTATTAGATCCAGGGCCTTTGCAGATGTTATTAGCTAAGGATAGAGGTGAAATCAGCCTGGCTTTAGGGTGGGCCCTATATCGAATGTGAAATCGAGGCAGAGAGTGGCGCAATGCAGCCTCAATCCAAGGGACACCTGGAGCCCTCAGCAGCTGGAAGAGGCAGGAGGATCCTCCCCTGGAGCCTCCAGAGGGAGCTCAGGGCCCTGCCAGCATCTTGACTTTGGACTTCTGCCCTCCAGAACTGTGAGGGGACAAGCCACGCGGGTTGTGGTATTTGCACAGTAGCCTGGGACCCTAACCCATCACCTCAACTCACGCCCTGGCCCTGCCCTCCCCAGCGCACCTCTAGAATTGCCTTGTCTGGTTGAGTCTTGTTGCTTGCACAGCATTGAAAACACACAGGAAGAGGTCAAGAGGCTGCTGTGGGTTTTCTTTTTTTTTTTCATGTTCTTTGAAGGAGTGATGTTTAGAGTTTAGAATAATGGCCAGATAAGCAGCACCGCCGCCCTTGTTCTTTCTCCAGGAAAGGAAGTGGGGTGTGGCAGCGCCTCCTTACCGCATCTCTCTTCCCACCGGCCTGGCCTCCGCAGCACCCTGAGCTGTCTGCTGGAGTCGGGCGGTGCCCCTCCCCATCCCGCCGCCACTGCTCGCCAGCCAGTTTCAGGTTTTCTAACCACGATCCAAGAGTCTGAACTCTTCCGAGAGTCCAAGCTTGGCGAGTGCACCGCAGAGAGAAACATGCTCCCCATAGAAAGACGAGGGCATCCATCATTGAGGATCCTGTCCCCCGAGCACCCCTGGTCTGCAACAGAAACCTGGCAGGTTCCAGAGAGCGGGAGCTTAACTCGGGCCCTCCTTTTCTTGGACACAGCGCGGGGAGAGGCAAAGGCGGGGCACGCCCGCTGGGCATTCTCCAGCTTTGTTCCTTGCAATAAATCTTCATCATTAGATATCATCATGGCTGCACTTACTTATCTGAGAAGCAGATGCTCAGAGGAAATAATGCAGTGAGAGAGAGACTCTTGAGTTGCCCACCAGGAAAACACAGTCCGGGCAAGAGGCTTCCGGGAAGAACGGATCCCTTTCAGGTCTCTTGAAAGGGGTTCTGGGAGGCTAGACAACAGGGACACTTGCGGGGTGCCTGCAGGTTAAGGATGTGTGGTCACAGCCTTTTTTGTTGACGGGGACCCTGGAGATGCCTGATTCCAATCCTCTGATGCCTCGAAGAAGAAAACTAATGTTAAAATCCACAGTGGGCTGCCCAGGGAGCAGCAGTGGGCGGACATGAGCCCAGACCCCCCAACCGTGCTTCACCCGGGGGCAGTCCTGACTCCCAGCCCAGCCCTTCACCTTCCCCCAAGCAGCATGGCACCTGAGCAGTGTCACCCCATCTTCCATGTCACCTGGCGTCCCCTCCTCCAGCCTGACACCTCAGGCAGCCCCAAGTCATGCCAACTCCACTTCCTGGGCCTACATCCTATCCTTCCTCTCACTCCTCCACCTCCTCAGTCACCTGTCCCCAACTCAGTCATCTGTCCCCACCTCAGTCACTTGTCCCTTCTTGCAGTCACCTGTCCCCTCCTGCAGTCACCTGTGCCCTCCTGCAATCACCTGTCCCCTCCTGCAGTCACCTGTCCCCTCCTCATACCTGTTCCCTGCAGTCACCTGTCCCCTGCTCAGTCACCTGGGCCCTCCTGCAGTCACCTGTCCCCTCCTCACACCTGTCCCCTCCTCAGTCACCTGTCCCCTCCTCAGTCACCTGTCCCCTCCTGCAGTCACCTGTCCCCTCCTCACACCTTTCCCCTCCTCAGTCACCTGTCCCCTTCTCAGTCACCTGTCCCCTCCTGCAGTCACCTGTCCCCTCCTCACACCTGTCCCCTGCAGTCACCTGTCCCCTCCTCAGTCACCTGTCCCCTCCTGCAGTCACCTGTCCCCTCCTCACACCTTTCCCCTCCTCAGTCACCTGTCCCCTCCTCAGTCACCTGTCCCCTCCTGCAGTCACCTGTCCCCTCCTCACACCTGTCCCCTCCTCAGTCACCTGTCCCCTCCTCAGTCACCTGTCCCCTCCTGCAGTCACCTGTCCCCTCCTCACACCTTTCCCCTCCTCAGTCACCTGTCCCCTTCTCAGTCACCTGTCCCCTCCTGCAGTCACCTGTCCCCTCCTCACACCTGTCCCCTGCAGTCACCTGTCCCCTCCTCAGTCACTTGTCCCCTCCTGCAGTCACCTGTCCCCTCCTCACACCTGTCCCCTCCTCACACCTGTCCCCTCCTCACACCTCTCCCCTCCTCAGTCACCTGTCCCCTCCTCAGTCACTGTCCCCTCCTGCAGTCACCTGTTCCCTCCTCACACCTGTCTCCTCCTCAGTCACCTGTCCCCACCTGCAGCTGCAGCACTTTTCCCAAACAGCAGTAATGATGAGCCCTGCTATGCAGGTGCCACGACCCAGGCGCCATTCAGGCAGATTCCACACGGTCACTTGCTCATCTGCGGGGACCGCATTTTCCAGGGGTCACGTGCCCGTCCACTGCAGAGCCCCACACCTTCAGAAGACGCCCACCACCTTGGCACGTTGTCCAGACCGGCGTGTCCCTTAGGCATAGAATCGGAGCCACTGGGGTCTTTCTAAATGTTCTAGTGGCCACATTAAAAAGTGAAGAGAAACAGGTGGCATGGAAAAGCGTGGAAGGACCTTAATGCTATCACTAAGCGAAAGGAACCAAATGAAAAGGCTGTGAACTCTAGGATTCCCGGTAGGTCGCCTTGTGGAAAAGGCGTAACTATGACGATGATAAAAGGATCGGTGGTTACCAGGAGGCGGGCGGGGTGAGGGGGATGAATCGGCGGAGAACAGGGGATTCTTGGGGCAGTGACGCTGCTCCGTATGATACCACAGTGGGGGGGGTGCCTGTCATTCTACAGGTGCCCAGACCCATAGAGTTCAGGAGCCCCCGAGCTGGCCCTGACCTGAACTCTGCACTCGGGTGGTAATGTCGCGTCAGGGCGGCCTCCCTCACTGATTGTAAGAGCGAGTCTCTCAGCTGGGGGCGCTGACGGTGGGGGCCGAAGGTGTGTGGGAACGCTCTCATTTCTACTCCATTTGCTGTGAACCTAAAACTGCTTTAAGAAATAAAGCCTATGGGTTTAAAATAAAGAACAGGTGAAATTAATTTTAATCACAGCTTTTAATTAACTCAATATATCCAAAAGATTATGTCAACATGTAATCAATATAAACATTATAATGAAATATTTTACATTCTTTTTAATGCTAAGTCTTTGAAATCAGTGTATATTTTATAGTCCCAGGGCATCTCCATTCGAATGAATTCACCCTATTTCTAGTGCTAGGCGGCCCTGCGGGTCAGTGGTGCTGCCCGACAATGCGGGTCCAGCCCTCTCTGTGGCCCTGGGGACCGCCCGCCCCACCCACCTCCGGCCGCCCTGTTGTCTCTCACAGCTCACGTGGGGACACTGCTCCCGAACCAGCTCCTACACATACCTCGGACCCGGCTCAAATGCCCACTTGTGGTGGGCAGAGCAATGCCTCCCACAGACGTCCACGTCCTAATCCCCGGAAACTGTGACTATGCTACCTTACATGGCAAAGGGGACTTTGCAGATGGATTAAATGAAGGATCTTGGGATTATCCTGGATTATCCTCGTGGGGCCTTTGTAATCACAAGGAGGGAGCCAGAGGGACGTGAGACTGTGGTAGTCGGCGCTGTGACGGAAGGCTGTGATGGGAAGCAGAGTGGAGCGACAGACTCTGCAGTGGGGTGAGGGGCCTCGGGGCGAGGACTGCAGGAGGTCGCTAGCAGGTGGGAGAGGCAGGGCGTGGGTTCTCCTCTGGAGCTTCCGGGAGGTGCCTACACCTTGATTAGCCCTGTAAGACCCCCTGCAGACTCCTGCCCTCCAGAACTGTAGATAATGAGTGTGGCTGGTTTTAAGCCGCTGAGTCTGTGGGCCTTTGTTACAGCAGCCATGGGAATCTCACAGGCCCCCCCCAGGTGAAGTCAGCCTGCCAGTGTTTGTGCCCCCTCCACTGAGCCTGGGGCCCTCATGCCAGGTGCTCCTTATGCACAGATGAGAGAGGAAGGGGACCCAGACTAAGGTGAGCAGGGAGATGTAGGGGTGGAATTTAAAAGCTTTAGGAGGAAATGTCAGCTGGTCAGTGATGGATTAGACCTGGCAGTGGGGGCAGCCTGGGGGAGTGAGGATGGCACCTGGACCCCCTCAGTTTGATGTCCCTCTTAGCGTCTCCCAGGACTCTCTGGACGTACCTGTTGGCATCGCTGCTCCTGGCTGCAGTGTCTGTCTGCTTGTGCTCTCTCTGCCTCTCTCTCTCTCTGTCTCTCTCTCTGTCTCTGTCTCTCTCTCTCTCTCTCTCTCTTCTCTCTCTCCCCCCAACACCAGCCAGCCTGTCACCCCCATGATAGCAGGGCACAGTGTCCATGCTGCCCATGGATTCCAGCCTCAGTGTAGTGATGGGACACAGAGCAGGTACTCAGTATGCACACATCATATGAAAGAATTTGAATGAGGGGGTGAATTTGGATTCCTAGGCCCGTAGTATGGGCCTTAAAGCATAAAAATTTAAACAAATGGAATGAATGGGTGAGTGGGTGAATCAATGTTCCTAGTGTCTTCAGGAGTTGGACTTGGGAGTCGTAGATAACTGAGGAATTGGGTTTGCATTGTCTGCAGGGTGAGGGGCTTCCTAGGCACTGGCAGCTGCTACGTTTTTTTTGTTTGTTTTTTGTTTGTTTGTTTGTTTTTAGACGGAGTCTTGCTCTGTCACCTAGGCTGTAGTGCAGTGGTGCGATCTCAGCTCACTGCAACATCCACCTCCTGGGTTCAAGAGATTCTCATGCCTCAGCCTCCTGAGTACCTGGGATTACAGGTGCCTGCCACCTCGCCCGGCCAATTTTTGTATTTTTAGTAGAGACGTGGTTTCACCATGTTGGCCAGTCTGGTCTGAAACTCCTGACCTCAGGCCTCAGCCTCCTGAAGTGCTGGAATTACAGGCATGAGGCGCCGTGCCTGGCCTGGACTGTGCTTTAAATGGACCTGCCTTCCCTGTCCTCAGGGCCCTTGTACCTGGAACGCAGCTGCCATCATAAAGTACCACTGTGGCAAACTCTCTCTCGGGGTCCTGGAGGTCAGAAGTCTGAGAGTGTTTTTTTCAGAGGCTCTGAGGGAGCCTCTGCCCCCTGCCTCTCTCCCAGCATCTGGTGGCTGCCCAGGTCCTTGGTACCCTTGGTCTGCGGCCACATCACCTCACTTTGCCTCTGTCTGTGCGCGGCCTTCTCTGTGTCCGTGTCCCAGTTTCCAAACTCTTATAACACCAGCCATACAGGACTCAGGGCCCACCCTCACCCAGCATGACCTCATCTTAACTAATTGCATCTGCAGAGACCCTGTTTCCAAATTAGTCCACACTCATGGGTTCTGGGTGTACAGGAATTTGGGGAACACTACTCAAGCCCGTCCAAATTCCTTTCCCCAGCCAGGCACAACCTCTCTCCTTCCTTTCGGACTCTGTGCAAACATCACCTTGTCTAAGGGGACTTTCTACCACTCTGTCTGCAACCCAGCAGCCCCACCACCCCTCCCTCACCGTCCACCCGCACCCCTACACTGTTGATTCTTCTTCCCACCCTCATCGCATTTGATGCTGTCGTATTTTTGCTTCTTTCCTTATCGTCCATCTGCCTCCTTCCATCTCCGCTCCTAGAACAGACGTTCCTAGATAGGGGCTTTGCTCATGGGCTCCTAGCTGCAGGCCACACCTGGAAGGAGTTCTGGAGTTTGCAGGTATGACCAGGCTCCTCTGGCCCAGGGCGGGGAGCAGGACTGAGGCTGGGCTGGTTGCTGGGCTAAGGTGAGCAGAGCCGGGAGTGAAGGGAAGAGAGGATTGAGAGGTATTTGGGAGGCGGGATCGATAGGCAGGTCTTGGAGATGGCTCAGCAGGGTGGGGAAGGAAGGGGAGGCTTCCCCTGTGTCAGGCTCGTAAACAGAACCATTTGTTTCAGTAAGGGCCTTGGAATTTTCTGGGTCTCTGGATCAGATCGATCCTCTGCTAATGGGCCTCTCTCTGCGTCCTTCCCAAAGAAAATCAATTCTCTGAGATTTGAGAGTAAGTGCGTCCTAATTATACCTCCACTGGGCTTCTTTGTTTGCTCCAGCCTGGTCCTCCCTGGGGAGACCAGGGGCAGACAGAGGCCAGACAGGTCCTGAGGCCCCCCGCCATCCTGGGGAGGGGCTGGCCCCTGGGAGTTAGAGGGCTGGGGGTTGGGGGTCTGCTCTTTGTCTTGGTCTAGGAGGAACCTTGTGACCCTGAAGACTGTGAGGGACACACATTCTGGGGACCTGTGGCCACGTGGCCAGCATGCCCAGAGATGATAAACAGTCCATTTTTCTGGAGCCTCAGGTTCACTTGAAGATGTAGGGAGGAAACGTCTCCAAGTAGAAACCACCAAAGATGTGTTCTAGAAGGGCGTGAAATAGCTCCCAGTGGGGTGGGGCCTTTAATGCTAAAGCAGTTCCAGGCCTGTCCCCTCGGCCCCCAGGGGACAAACTGGGTGAGTCTGAGAAGCACTGGCCTCACAGTCAGGCCACACACGTCAGAGCAGGCTGGGCTCAGAGCCAGGTGCTGGGGTCTGAGGCAGGAGCACTGAAGCCTGGTTCCAGCCCAAGGCCCCCTTGCCCAAGCTGGAGAGTTGCCCCCAGTCCCCTGAGCTCAGCATATCTCAGCAGTGATCAGACATGGGGAAGCCTTGCAAGGCATGCTGCCCACGACAGGAGCCCCACGGCCGTGTGTTCCACCCCTGTGCCTCTCCCCACCTTGGGTCTGTGTCTGGATTCTGCATCGATAGAGCAGGAGTGAGATGGGAAATGCTTCCCCGAGCACCTCTGATCCTCTCCAGTACAGTCGGGGCATATTCTGCAATCCCAGTGTATTTTAATGGCTGATGATAAGAGGTGTTGGTTTCAGGATCTCTGGGACTTAATCTTCAATGGAGAATTAATTCCATGTCCTGATGCATGAATGGCTTCCAAACAACAGATATGAAGTTGCCTTTGTGGCTTATCTCCCTCTTCTTGCTGGGCAGCCAAGGCGCTTTAAAGCTCAGTGTACTCTCAGATTCTCCCTTGGCCAGGAGGGCCTTGCCCAAGGAGGTACCGAGTGGACAGCCCTGTCTCCCAGCACGAGCCCAGCAGACACCACTCCAGGGCGGGCATAGTGCTTGGGGTCTGATTTCCAGCAGCTTCCCGAACTCTGGTACCTGCCTGCGGTCTCCTACCATCCTGTGCTGCAGGTGGTGGCCAGGGTGGAGGATGGGGCTCCCTGGAGGAGCTCAGAGTCCAGAGAGGGAAAGAGGCAAGCAGATAGGCCACAGGAATGCCTCGGCACAGCCACCAGCCTGAAATCAGATGGGCCAGTGTCAAATCCTGAGTCAGCCACTTATTAACTAAGTGATTTCAGGCAGTGAACTATCCCTTTGGAGGCTCCTCTGGTCACCTGTGAGATGCATGTGGTAACCTAGAGCTGCCCGGCTCATAGGAGACATCGGGGAGGAATGACTGGCTGGGATTTGGAGTCAGAAGGACCTGACTTTGGATCCTAGCTCTGGACCTAAGCTCCACACCTGTGTGAGTCCTCAGTGTTCCTGAGAGAGCCCAGTCTCCTCTCCTGCCTTGTCGGCATACACTGCCCCCAGGCAGAGTGCCCAGGACTGTACTCAGGGTGTCTGGGGCGCTCTGCCTGCACAGGCACAGGGCAGGGGCTGGACACCGTGTGGGCTGATGAAGGCCACACTTGGAGGGTACATGGCTGATGGCTGTCCCCCTTTTCCCCCAGGTCATCAGATTTCGGGACGTCCTACACCAAGCTCACCCTCCAGCCTGGTGTCACCACCGTCATCGACAATTTCTACATCTGCCCGACCAACAAGAGGAAGGTAGGTGCTGGCTGGGGGTGGCCGCCGCTCTGGCTCTCACCTTGTGCCGCTCACTCTGCAGAGCAAGGAAGCTGCTGCCCTGCCCTGCTGTCTCCTACTTTGGCCCAGGCCGGAGTGTGAGATGTTTCCCTCCCAGCTCTCGCTGCCACCCTTCCTGGTGCTACCTGACACCATTCTGTGCTTTAAACCAGAGGCCTGGCTTTGGAGGAAGGTGCCGCCTGCATACCTGGGGCACATTTGTCTTCCCCCTGGTTGGGGTGGGGGCATGCATCCATCAGAGCACAGCAGGGAGGAGCTGTGGGCCTGGAAGCAGAGACAGCAGCAGCTCTCTTGGGCTCGGAAGGCAGTGCTGAGCAGGCCCGTTCTTCGGAAGTTAGTTGTTGATCCGGTTTTGATTATGCTATGATTTCCATCTGAGCTCTCCTTGCTGTTTCCTGGGTCTGGGGGAACTTCCTGACTTTGCTCTCTGGCTGGCTGTACAATAGGAGAGAGGGGTCTTTCCGAGGCTACCCACCGTGGGTTCCGTGAGAAGAGCCCTCCTGCAAATGTGTGTTTGTGTCCTGGCCTACCCCCTGAGCCCAGATCGAGGTCGGCAGAGGCACCAGGGCAAAGCTGTCCTGTGAATCTGACTCCATTCAGCAAAGCAGTTCACGGTCACAGAAAGGGACTCAGACCAGTGTTTGCATCCCAGCTCCCCTCTCTGTGCCCCAGTTTCCTCAAATGGGATGTCACCCACACCTCGCACAGGGAATCGTGAGCTCTAGGATCAGGCACCAAGAGCCCCTGCATGGTGCTCGGCATGAGGTGGGCACACAGGCCCCTGTGCTCAGCTCTAATGGTGACTTTGAAGGAGAAATTTGAGCAGCTTGGAGTCTGTGAGAATGTCCATGAATCAACAGAACATCCAGAAAGGGAGTTGTGCGGGATGGTGATGATTCCAAGGGTGCTGGAGTGTTTCGATGGTTGCGCTGGTGGCAGGTTCACAGGGGCTCAGAGGAGCTGGGTGCACTGGAGCTTGGCAGCTTCTGCTGAGACCACAGGCCTGGCAGCAGCAGTCTATGGAACGAGGGGGCTGAGATGCGTGCAGCCTTGATTGGGCCGTCTCGGTGGTCTCAGCCACGTTTGTTCATGGGATGTCCTCTCTCTTCCTAAAGCAGGTTGCTTTGCTGTTTTTGTTTTGTTTTGTTTTGTTTTTTTCTCTTCTTGATTTCTGCTGTAGGAGCTTCCAGCTGGACAGACTTGGAATGCAGAGGTGGGGAGGGCTACAGAGGGGAGGTGAGGGAGACCTGGCCCTGGGGACATGAGAGGCGCCTGCTGGAAGGCCATGTCTCGGCGTGTAGGGAAGAGAGGTGGGTTGACCTGAGCCAGCCCCTGCTTCTTCCCAGCCCCAGCCCTGGGGATTCACACACCCGATCTCTTTCCATCCCACAGTGGCCCAAAGAGGGAGGCATCATTATCCCCCTTTCCAGGGCAGGACATTGGACGAGAGAGGTGAGATTTGCTCAGTCTCACACCTGGTGGGGCAGGGGGCCTGGATTTGAACCCAGCTTCACCGAGCCCAAAGCTGAGGGTGGAGGGTGTTGTCCAGGCTTGGCAGCAGTGAGGCCTGTACCTGCTGGAAAACCCAAACCCTATGGGAGCAGGGGCAGACACTCTGCCTTCCAGCCCGACCATCACCCCTTCTTCCTGGGGTTGCTGTGATTCAAATTTGAGACAAAGATGAGTGGCTGGGGGCTGGCGCTGACCCAGATGAGGGCCCACACTGACCCCAGATTCCAGCTGGCAATGGAGGAGGCCACGCCCCCCACCTCCTGGCCCAGCTTTGAGTTCCTGTCCATCCAGCCGATCCGGTCCTGGTGGCCTTCCAGCGGCTGCCCTTCTCCACTCCATGCAGGGGACACTCCACTCCTGTCCATCTGGTCACCAGCTGGGAGGGTCCACAGGCACCTGGGATGTGATGGTACCTCCAGGGTCAGCCCTGCAGGCCACGTCTGTGTTTGGAAATGTGAAGGGCAAGGCAACAGGGGCAGTAACGGAACCAAGAGAGACTCTGAGGCCCTGAGGTCAGGCAAGGTGTCACATGGAGACTGGGTCAGACAGTGTGAGGTCAGACAGAGCTGCTTCTGCATGGAGCAACCTGGGGACATGGCCATGACCTCCGCTGAGCCTCAGTTTCCTGGCCTGTAAAGCGGGCTGGTGGGAGTGCCCATGAGATGATACATAGAATGCACAGGGGATCAGCAGAGGGGTTCCTAGGCAGCACTGGGCCTTCTATGCGGGCCAAAGGCTGGGGCTCCGATGTGGGGTGCTCAATAGAACTTCCTCTACAGGCGGCACCGGGGAGGTATCTGCAGTCTTGAAAGCAGACAAGCCCTGAGACAGGTTATTTGAATCTCTGGGCACAGGCTGGATTTCAGAGCCAGGAGTTTGGACATTTAGCCTAGAAATATCACTGCGGGTACAGGATTGGGTCTGATGGTGGCCTGGCACCCAGCACAGAGGCTCAGCTGACTTTAAAGGAATGGGATGAATGAATGAGTGAATGAATGAGTGTCACAAACAGTGTGTGCTGCCGAGTGGACACTGTAGCGGCATCAGGTTTGCCTGGGTGCAGACACTGGATTTGCAGGGTGGTGTAGAGGACAGTGCCTGTGCTGGGGAGTCCCTATCCTCAGTCCAGCTCTGCCAGGTCCCCCCCATCAGGGAGCCACAGGTGTCTCACCTGTAAAGGGGACAGTGATCAAGGGTGGGCTTGACAGGTGAGTGCCTGGCAGAGCCTCACTCAAAATTACCATTTACTGTCAGCTGAAGAGAAGCCCCCAAAGATGTCCCAGTCCCGACCCCTGGAACGTGTGAATGTCACCTCTATGGCAAAAGGGACTTTGCAAATGGGATTAAGTGGAGGATGTTGTGATGGGAAGGTTCTCCTGGGTTGTCTGAGTGGGATCAGCTCAGTGTCATCACAGGGTCCTTGTGGAGGGCAGCAGGAGGGCCAGGGCTGCAGGGGGAGCTGGGAGATGGAGCAGAGGCTGGGGCAGGGCCTGGATGGGGCCACAAGCCAAGGAAAGCAGGCGCCTCCGGAAAGAAGTTGGAAAAGCCAAGGAAATGGACTTGCCACTGGAGCCTACAGAGGAACCAGCCCTGCCAACACCTTGCCTTTAGCTTTGTGCCCTCCATGGCCAGAGGAAAATGAATTTCTATTGCTTCAAGCTACGGAGTGCATGGTGATTTGTTGCAGCAGCCATGGGAGGCTGACACAGCTGCTGTTTTGAGGAGGGGCTGCAGGGGTTGGGGCTGGGAGTAGGGAGGCCGGGGCTCCTGCTCTCCCCTCACCCACATTGTTCTGCCCACCCCACAGCCACCCAGATGGAACTGGCCTCCCGTGGGCCCTCCTCCTCCTGCTGACACACTGATCCTGATTCCTGTTGGACCCCAGGTGGCAGGAGCAAAGTCACAGGTGCAGACAGGGCTGGGCTTCTGGGTGCCCCGGTTTGGGCCTGTTCTCACCTCTCCCTGCCCACCTCCTCACCACAGGACAAAACTGATCTCTCTCCGGAAGGCCATGATCCCCTAGGTTGGAGGCACCAGGAGGCCCACCAAGGGCCTTGCTGAATCTGAACTTGTTGCTTCCAAAGCCCCTGATGCTGCAGGAACTGCTGTCTTGGAGTCAGGCAGGGCAGTTACGGTGCGGGGCCAAGAGTGCAGCGGATGTGGGGCACCGGGGAGCAGCAGGGGAATGGGATGAGAGGCTGACCCCCTGGCTTCTCTGGCTGGGGCATAGGGGCCTCTTCCTGGGTCTGAGTCTGGCCCTGTAGCCTACCTGCTCTGAGACCTTGAGCAAGTGTGAACCGCCCTTGTTCTGGGCTTCCTCATTGGTGAAATGGGGGTAGTAGCAGCATCTATACTGTAAGGCTGATGGAATTAATGAGGTGCTCCTTGTCAAGTGCTCAGATCCGGGCCTGGCCCTAGGGAAGACCCCATGAGTTACTCGTGTGACCCACCGTTATCCTTAGAGGGAAACACCGACACCCTCCTGGCCAGCCATCTGAGACTTTAGGTTAGGAACTGGCTGCAGGGTGACAAAGCCTCACACGTGTGGCCCCAGTGGGCTGTGTCTGTTGGAGGGATCACACATGGCCATGGAACAGAGGCCTCACCTGGTGGCTGTGCCAGGCATGGGGGGCATTGCCCTGGCCCTGGTGATCTGCACCCACCTGGTTCCCTCAGGCCCGGGTCAGGCTGCTTGCTGTTGGCATGGCCTGCCCACACCTCTGTGTTTAGAGAACAAATTAATTATCAGTGATGGGAACCAGGGCAGCGATTTGTTATCTAACTAACAGGGCGGCATATGTTTCCCTGTGATGCTCCTGGCAGCGCGCTTCTGCCTCAGGAGAATGAAACATTGGCTCCTGTCTGCAGAGGTGTGGACGGGCCACGTGCTGAGTGGGGCTAGGGACGCAGGTCAGGGAGGGCCAGAGAGCACGTGGACTCAGAGGCCGAGGGCAGCAGAGGGCCCAAGCTCTAGGCAGCAGGCTCCACTGTTCCTTCTCTAGTGGTACAAACTGTAGGAAAGTTCCTAATCTGCCTGCACCTCAGTTCCTTGTCTGTAGAGTGGGGTTGCGTTGGTGAATAAGGATTACCTGGGTTGATGCATATACGGTACCTAGAATCAAGCCCGGCACACAGTTTGATAGTGGTCTTGCAACAAGTGGGAACTCGGGCTGATTTGGTTTTAAATGCATTTAGATGCTGAAAAGCCACAGTTACGATTCCACATAAAACAAATTTGACTTTACATGTCAAGTAAGGAGTGGGGCAAGCCAGAGAAGCTGGTTAAGGCAGAAGAAGAGACTCAGGAGGTACAGGGCTGGTCTTCAGACACCAGCATGGTGGTCCTAGGGAACAAGAGCAGCCCATGACTGTGGGGCAGAGGTCAGGCGTGATTCCTCCCTACTCCTCAGCCGTGCACGGCCCCTGGCACTCAAACAGAACTCACGAGAGAAGGATGTGATGGGCTGGGCTGGGACACTTCTGGGAAAGATATTTCAATGTAATATGAAGCAAAAATGACCTTTATCATTGCATGAAACTTATCCACTCGGAGTTTCTTGATCCCTTCTGCTACCCCCTCGGTGATCATTTTCGGTGTATCACACTTTCGGCCAGAAGCGGATGTCCTCATACTCAGATGTGTGGGCGGGGGGCAGGGCCCGCCTCGAGGTCACCATTTGGTCACTTCCATTACAGAGCAGAAAATGGAGGCTCAGGGAAGCTCAGAGAGTCATCCAAGGTCACCCAGCCGGTAGAGAGAACAGAAGCAATCACTGACACATGGTGCTTGAACCCAGGTCTGCCAGCCCCTAGAGTACCCCTTGTCATGCTCCGGGCTCCCGAGGCACCCTTGCAGCTAAGTTCTAGCGAGCTGGTGGGGCTCCCTGTGTCTGCGCAAGCACAACCTGGCCTGCTTGGCTGGAGGCTAGAAATCAGCAGCTCCTTACTGCACACCGGGCTCAGTCTGAGGGCTGCTGAGCTGTGTAACTCTGGGCAGATCCCATTTCCTCTCTGGGCCTCAGTTTCCCCATCCCTTAGATGAAGCAGCTGAATTGAAGGCTCTCCAAACCCCCTTCAAGCTCCACTATCCTAGCTTCTCCTGGTCTCCCAGAGCGATCCTCTGGGAAGAGTAGCAGCCATGAAAGAGGATGCCCATGGGCAGATCCTGACTTGGCTCCATCTACCCTGTGCCCCGGCCATCTTCGTGGTGAGAGGGCAGCTTGAACGGGGTCTCTAAGCCCCACCCAACACCCACACCCACCCATTCAGCAGATATGGGGGTGAGACCCTACTAGGTGCTGGGCTGTGTGCTTGATGATAGAGAGAGAGAGAGAGCCTTTCCTTTGTCCAGTCTTATAGAGAGCAGATACAGATTATGTACCTACTATGCACTGGGTCCCTTGCTGGGCACTGGGGAGCAAAGGTGAACTAGACAAACAGCTTTAACCTTCTAGAGCCTCTGAGGGTCTGGTGGGGCCCCGAGAAACTGAATCTCCCTGCTGCAAGTTTATAGAAAGAATGAGAAAAGGGCGGCCGGATGCAGTGTCTCATGCCTGTGATCCCAGCACTTTGGGAGCGGAGGCTGGAGCATCGCTTGAGCCCAGGAGTTTGAGACCAGCCTGGCCAACATAAAAACATAAAAATAAAAAATAGCCAGGCCTGGCACGTATGGTCCCAGCTACTCAGGAGGCTGAGGTGGGAAGATGGATTGAGTCCAAGAGGTTGAGGCTGCCATGATCTATGATCCCACCGCTACACTCCAGGTTGGGCGACACAGTGAGACACTGTCTCAAAAGGAAGAAAAGGGGGCAAAGTCAGCCTTTAGCCAATAGAGGATTGACCCGGGTGACTCTGATTGGGAAAAGATCACTTTGTTTACAGGGGCAGTTGCATGAGTGTGTGCCTTGCCAGGTCCGCCTCTCTGTTATTGGATAACGGATAGGTTTTGCAGGAAGATGTGAATACTATTAGGACTCCATTTAGCAACAATTACAGGCCGAGCAGCACTTTATAGCTTCTTGGAGACCACTTTGCAACCTGTCTTAGGGAATGAATTCCCTTTTATTTTTGTCTTGCCTGCAGTAGAATCAGCAGTCCCTGGCCTTGCTGCTCCTGGCCAGGCATCCTACTATGGTCATGGCTGGACCCAAGACCCTGGGGGCCCTGACGACCCCCACACATCCCCTGCAATGCTCAGATCAGCTTTGGGCCAACAGCAGGTTTCCTTCCCACTTGGCCCCAGGAGCCCTGTGGCATGGGGAAGTGTGAAGGCACGGCCCAGAGGAGCTGGCCCAGGCATGGAATTTCTTCCAAGCATCGTGTTTTATATGAAAAATTTATGTGAATGTGCATCTTACTCCATTATATATCAGTGTTGGCTTGAATATTAAAATCACACACACACACACACATTTTCACCAAAAAATCTTTATGTCAAGCTGGTGATCTGGGAGGAGGCCAAGTCCTGGGACACCCTGGCCCACCCACCATATCACCCAGGCCCTTGACCCCAGATATGAGAAGCACAGGGTTAGGACAAAATCTCCCTGAGTTCACCTCTTCCCTCATTTCGCTCACTCGCCCGTGTCTTTGTAGGGGAACTGCCACGTGTTAAGCACTCAGGATTGAGCAATGAATCAAGTGAAAATTTTGTTTTTAAGAAGCTCAAAGTGTTGCAGAAAGTGAAAACCTCCACTTGGCAGAGGCGGTGTGGTCATGATAAAGCATGGCCCTGTGTCCTGAAGGCCTTTTATGAAAGTTCATCCCTGTTCTCTAATCCCTACAGCAGCCCTGCAGGGTAAGGATGCTCACGGGCCATTGCACAGGTGAAAGAAATTGAGGCCCAGAGAGGCCAAGTTGCTTCCCCCAGGCCCCATAGCCGGTGGGCTGCTGAACCAGGACGTGCCCCAGGTCTAAGGGCCCCATCAGTGCTGCCCTGTCACCACCCCTCAAAGCCTTCCAGCAGCTCTGGACAGACACCAAAAGCCTGTGCTTTGGGCACAGGGCCCTGCCCCCCAGGAGGAAACCTGAGGGATGGGGCACAGATCCTGGAGCTGAGGACCCACTAAGACAGGTTCCCAAGTTCTCTGGACCTCATAGTCCTCACCAGGAACACGGGGTGGTGGTACCACCTGCTCTCCAGGCCCCAGCTTCACAGGACTGTGCCATTCAGGTCGAGCCAAGTCCCAGGCTCCTCTTGAGGCTGTGCCCATGTCCGCTTCCTGTGGACTCTGTGTGCTTGCCGGAACACAGAAGTCCAGTACTTTGTTCTGCTCTTTGTCTGTGGGTCTCTCTCCCACCCATGTGTAGGGTAGCTGGCTGGCTTCCCCACCACACTGGGCTCTAATGGCTCACTCTCCCTCCCTCCTTGTCTTCTTCCTTCTCTTTGTCTCTCACTCTCTCTGTCTCACTCTCTTCCCTCCACTCTGAACCCCTCCCTGCCTTCAGCCCTACAAACTCCTTCCCAGCTGCAAGGCCCCGCCCCCGTTATGGAGGCCCCGCCCCTTCCTGCTGTGGAGGCCCCACCCCATCCCTGCTGTGAGGGCCCCACCCCTTCCTGTTGTGGATGCTCTGCCTCCTTCCTGCTGTGGAGGCCCCACCCCTTCCTGTTGTGGCTGCTCCGCCCCATTCCTGCTGTGGAAGCCCCATCCCCTCCCTGCTGTGGGGGCCATGCCCACTCCCTGTTGTGGAGGCCCCACCCCCTTCCTGCTGTGAAGGTCTCACCCCCTCCCTGCTGTGATGGCCCCGCCCCTCCCTGTTGCGAAGGCCCCACTCCCTCCCTGTTATGGAGGCCCCGCCCCCTTTCTGCTGTGGAGGCCCCACCCCCTGCCTGTCGTGGGGGCCCCGCCCCTCCTGTTATGGAGGCCCCGCCCCCTTTCTGCTGTGGGGCCCCACTCCCTCCCTGCTATGAGGGCCCTGCCCCTCCCCACCCCTGCTTCTCCCTGCCCCTCCCTGCCCCTCCCTGCCCCTGCCCCTGCCCCTGCCTCTGCCTCTGCCTCTCCCTGCCCCTGCCTCTCCTTCCTGCCAACTGCTGACCTCTTGGCCCGCCTAGGGTTTTCTTTCCTCTCCTTCTGGACCTGAGCTGTGCATGATGGTGCTCAGAGGCAGCTGAGATTAGCCCGGGTCCCGTGGACATAGGACCCCAGCCTTCTTCTGTGGCTAGGAAACCCTGTGAGTCATGTACTGTGTCCAGGGGGGGATGGCAGCACCCTGTGGCTGCTTTGCCACCGCCTGTGCTTTGTGGGACCCACACTGTGTGTGCAGTAGCTTGGGAAGTCCCAGAATCTGCCCTTGCGCTTCACGGCTTTGCCCTTAAGGCGTTCTGAGCAGCGAGAGCCAGGCTGCATGGTCCCATGGTGCCGAGATGCTTTGGCGCTGCGCTGCATCCTGCTGCGCGGTTCTTCCTCCCGAGGGTCTGGCCAGCATCACCCGCTCCCTGGCCCACACATCTGATGAAGAGAGTCATGAGGGAGGGCGGGGGAGACAGAGTGGGGAGAACAGGCTTTACGGAGACTCAACCCCAGGTTCCCTATTTCCTGGCTTTCCGACCCCCCCGCCCCACGGACCCCGGGTGTGAAGTGGGGATGAACATTACCCACCTCATCTGGTCATGTGGACTGTTAAATGGGAGGATGCCTGACTCAGCAGCTCAGGCCTGGCCCTGGCAATCAGTGTCGTAAAGTGGCCAAGGGAACCGGCCAGCGCCCCACCCACGAGGCTGCCCTCAGGTCAGAGCCAGTGCGCGAGGCATGGGGGTACAATGCCAGGCACACAGCTGGGGCTCAGACAGGACCAAACTATCCCTTCTGTCTCTTCCCCTGGACCTGCCATCTGTCATGACCATGGACCGACACTCCTGAAAGCCAACCCATCCTTTCTGTCTCCCTGGAGGACTTGCTGTCTCCCTGTGATGGGAAATGAGGGTGAGACTGGCATTACACTTCGGGAGGGGAGCCAAAGGGTGCCATGTCTGGGCCTGGGCTGCTGCAGGGCTGCCATGCGTGCACCTGTGGCCTCCGGTGGTGTAGGGGTGTGGGCGCCATTGTGGCACCCTTGCACACAGTCTCATCCATGGTGCTCAAGCTCAGGGTGCCTCGTGGGACCCCAGGACCTGGGCACATGCTGGGGCTGCCACCATCATGGGAAGCCTTGCTAACTTTCCATTCTGCTGGTAATTTGGGCTGCCAGGGAGGATTCCCAGTGCTCTGTATGGACATGCATTTACAAATTGAGATCATTCTCTGATGATGGTCTCTGGGCAAGACTGGCCATCAGAGGAGGGGTATCCCTAGCCTCCTCAGGAGGGGCGATCACTCGGGAGCCCTGAGCCAGGCTTGCTTATGGGCAGTGGCTCACAGCTGTGGCCAGGGCCTTGCTGGGGTCGCCCAGGCAGCCAGGCCTCTCCCTCAAGTGGTCTGCCCTTTTTCTTGAAGAGTGGACATCAGAACCATCTGCGGACATGGCTGAAAGACCACCTTTTAAGCATCATGTTGCAGACCAGAGGCACAGCCAGGCTGGGAGGCGGGGAGAGTGTGCAGGGTCAGCGCCTCCACACAGAGCCCTAGTTTCAGCCTTAAACATGCAGCACACGGGGCGTGTGGACATGATGGTGCAGCTACACCAAAGGAAAACGCAGATAGAAACCAACAGGAAAGCCGGATTCAACTGTTTTGATTCCAGGACTCCAGCTTGAAGGTCTAAGCGTGGCCAGCAGCAAGGCAGCTCACCAATGAGCATACTTTGGGTGCTTCTGGCCCCCCAGCCATGTGCAGGACCCCCTGCCAGCTCCCCACTTTTTGGCCCCATTCCCCTTTTGTAACAGGGGTGAGGGCAAGGCAATTGCCCAGCAGAGCTCCAAGACCAGGAGAGCTCCAGAGAGAAGGAGCTTTGCCTGCTTCAGCCAAACCAAAGGGGCCCATTGGCAGCCCCTCCTCCTCACCCCTCATGGGCGGAGGGTGGGGGGGGGGTTCCTGCCCCACCTGTCCTATCTTAAACAATCAGTGATTATCAATTATTATGACAGCCCTGCTCCTGGGGCTGCACGCAGTGCTTTGGGCTGAATTGTGCCCCCCAAAAAAATATGTCCGTGTCATAACTCCTCATCCCTGCCAATGTGTCCTTCTTTGGGAATAGGGTCTTTGCAGCTGTAATCGAGGTAAGATGAGGTCATTTCCAACATGACTGGTATTTTTATAAGAAAACGAGAAGAGACTCAGAGACAGACAAGACAGAGGGCAGGTGACACGAAGACATATGGGGAAGAGGAGAGGGCCAGGATGACAGAGGCTGAGGGGAGTGAGGCAGCTGCAGGAAGGGGAGGCCTTGGAGCCCACGACGCCAAAAACTAAAAGGAAAGCTTGGAATGGATTCTCTCCCAGAGCCTTCGGGAAGCATTGTTGACACCTTCATTTTGAACTCACAGTCTCCCGAATTGTGAGAGGACACATTTCCACTGTTTGAAGGCACCAGTGTGTGACACTTTGTCTCGGAAGCCCCAGACGCTGATGAGAATGGAGTCGCTCACGTGATCCTCAGAGCAATGATCAGCAATGTGGTTGCCCAGTTTTGCAGATGGGGAGACCAAGGCTCACAGGGGCTGAGTAATTTGCTCAGGGTGGGTGGCTGGGGATCCAGGTTCCCACCTGTGAGCACAGCACTGCCTCTTACGCTCCACCCACGCTTCCTCTTCCCTCTTAGGAGGGATGAAAGCAGGAGATGCCAGCCCCCTTCAGACACTCACCGGCCCAGTGACCCACAGGGCCAGGCCATTTGCAGGAGGGAGAAGATGGTCCTCTTGATGGAGGAGTGGCCTACATGGACAAGGAGGGCTGGGCTGGCCAGCACGTGTCAGTGGCCAGCACATGGCAGTGGACAGCCCAGGTTTTGGGGGGCCTTGGAAACCAGGCTGAAGGACACAGGATGGCACAGAGCCCTGGAGGCTTCCACGTGGTGGGTGATGAGATCACATGTGCTGGTTGGTTGGTTTGCCTTTTAAGAAAGTCCACTTGCTGCAGTTGGGAGACAAACGGGGTGACAGAGAGTGAGAGGCAGGGAGGGTCACCCATCCATGCATCCCTCCATTCATCTGTTGACTCATTCATTCATCAGTCCACTAATTCATTCATTCATCTATCCACTTATCCATCCTCCCACCCACCTATCCGTTGATTCATACATCCACCCACCCATCCATCCATCCACCCATCCATCCATCCATCCATCCGTCCATCCATCCACTCGTCCATCCGTCCATCCATCCACTCGTCCATCCATTCACCCTCTCATCCATCCATCATCCATCCATCCATCCATCCGTCCATCCATCCACTTATCCATCCGTCCATCCATGCACCCACCCATCCATTCACCCACTCATCCATCCATCCATCCATCCATCCACCCATCCATCCACCCATCCGTCCATCCGTCCATCCATCCATCCATCCATCCATCCATCCATCCATCCACCCACCCATCCGTCCATCCATCCACTCATCCATCCATCCATCCACCCATCCATCCATCCAGCCACCCACGCATCCATCCACCCATCCGTCCATCCATCCATCCACCCATCCATCCATCCACCCATGCATGCATCCACCCATCCATCCACCCATCCGTCCATCCATCCACTCATGCATCTACCCATCTGCCCATCCATCCACTCATCCATCCACTCACCCATCCTCCATCCCTTCATCCATCCACTCGTGCATTCATCATGCATCAACTTATTCATTCAACTAATATCTATCCCATGGCCATCTATGCTGCTGCTGACACCTGTGAGGTGACATCGAGGTGAGAGACGATGAATTGGTGAGCAGGGACAGGGTTAGGATATTCCTTGTTGATTAGGTGATGTGTTAGCTGTGGGTGAAGGGGATGCTGTTCCCTGAGATGGAGAGCCCTGGAGAGATGGCAGACCTTAGTGGGAGCATATGGAGGCTCTAGGATGGGACAGGCAGAGTTCACCAGCCTGAGCATCCAAGGCAACATCCAACAGGCTCAGGGCGGCCAAATGGGGGCCAGCAGGAAGAAGAGCTATATGTGCCCCCTGCCATTGCAGATTCCAGGGGTGAGCTCTCAGGGGATGCTTCCTTCAGCCTGGGACAGGCTCCCTGGTCTCTTTCCTGGCTCCACCCTGAATTCTTTGTTCAGCTCAGCACAAAACAAGAGACAGAGGGAGCTGGGGTATTGACCCCCTAGCTATGGGTGAGCTAGTTCAGGGCCCTTGCAGGCTCTGAGCACCCACAGCTCCCTGAGAACGAAGCCAGGCTCCTGGAAGTCACCTGCCACCCCCGGTTCTCCCCCATGGCTGAACACTCAGGGTGTGGCTGGTTCCTCTGAGGGCTGTTCCTGTGAGGGGTGGGAGCCCCTGCCTGGTGGGAACAGAAGCCTGAGTGTGGAGCCCTGAGGAGGGCTGGGAAACAGAGCTGGGGCTAAATGGGCCATCCCTTCCAATCAGCGATGTTCTCCATTTCCCTTGATAGCCAGGCAGCCTCCCCTGTGCAGGAGAAAAATGGCTCAATTGGGCTTGTCGGTATACAGAGCTTTTGTCTCAGAAATAGAGTGAACCCTGGAAACTTCAGCCCTAATACATGGAAAATTACTCCCTCTTAAAGTCAATAGGTTATTGTAGGAGAGGAGGGAAAAGAAAAAAAAAAAAACTCGAGCTTTTCAGAAAACAAGTCTCCTGAATCTCCTGCCCCTGGGACTAATAAAACAGAGAGGAAGGGACTCTGGAGTTCCTCCCTCTTCTGAAGAGCGTGCAGAACTGAACCAAAACACCAGAGCCAAAAAATAAAATAGAAAGTGCAAAGGCCCCCAGGCTCAGGGGCGCACATACAGAGGTCAGGGAGCTCCACGCCTCTTCCTCAAGTGCTCCGGGGACCCACCTTATGGAGACTTACCATGTGCTGGGTGCTGAGCTCAATGGCTCTTCACCTGTGTCATCCATCAGGGCTGGAGGGAGTGGCAGGGGGACCTAAGAGAGACAGGGACCTGCCCATGGGCATAAGCAGCATCCCCCAGGACAGTGACTGTGGCCACCATGTTAGAGACAAGAAGACAGGCTCACCAAGGCTCAGGGACCCATTCAGGATCCCAAGTCAGCAAGGGACTGGGTGGTGAGTGAGATTTCGACCCACGACTCTCTGGGACCCAAACCCAGACCCACCCCACTGCATCAGCAGACTCCAATCTCACCCCACAGGCCCTGGAGAGCCTGGTGTTTCTGGGCACCTGCCTGCCTTTCTGTGATTTATAAAGTAAGCCTTCTGCTGCCTCTGTCTTCAGGGAAAACCAGAGTGCACCCTCTGCCTCCGTCAGCTCGGATGGCTCTCACGAAACACTCCAAACTGGGTGACTTAAACAACAGATATTTATTTCTCATAGCTCTGGGGTTTGAAAGTCCAAGATCAAGGTTCCAGCAAGGTCAGGTTCTGGTGAGGGCTGTCTTCCTAGTTTACAGGTGGCTGCCTTCTCGTTATCTTCACGTGGCAGAGAAAGAGCTAGCCAGCTCTCTGGCCTCTTCTTACCAGGGCACTAATCTCATCATGAGGGCTCCACCCTCATGACCTAATTCCTCCCAAAGGTCCCGCCTCCAAATCCCATCACCTTGGGATTAGGGGTTCAGCCTGTGAATTGGGGAGGAATACAACATTCAGTCCATTGCAGCCTCCTTTGTCCAGACCACTTTTCTTCTATCATGGGAGGTGGGAGGTCACGTTCCAGCAGCAGCTCAGAGGCATCCAGGGACCAAGCCTGGGTCACCCAGCAGAGCCAAGGCTCAATTCACCAAGGCCTCCCTCCAGGTCCTGTGTCTTCTCCCCTTCCCCGGCGCCGGCAGGGCTTGCTCAGTGGCAAAGCTCAGCCTGCCCAGAGGGAGGCCTGCTGTGGGAGGGCTCTCTCCTCTTCTCCTCTGCGCTGCCCCCCACCTCCCTGCCATCTTTGCCTCAATATTGCATGTGGGCTCCATCGCAGTGAGGAATCCCCAGCTGTCTCAGCCCACAGTAAACAATAAATGGTGCTGTCCTTCAAGCGGGAGAGGAGGTGACAGGTTCATTCTCTTGTTCCTGAGAGCAGCTGAGGGGACCCACGTGTGCAGGGTGACCGTGACACCTGGCCCGAAAGGTCATCGAAGGTCAGAGGTGCAACCGGTGATGGTGGGCCCCTGCCTCCTCGTGGGGACGCTGCCGTGGGATTCCCACAAGAGCACATGTAGCCTGATTCCATTTTCCAACACTGTGGTCACGCAGCTTCCCTGTTAAGCAAGAAGTGGGATTTAAGGGAGCTCCCTCTGATAGGCTGTGCTTGCCGTACCCAGAATTTCATCCCTCTTCCCTGCAAAAACACATATTAGGAAACTGACAAATCACTTTCGTATCCCTTGTGCAGTAGGGACTCTTAGAAAGCCCGAAAGATCATTGCCTGGTAAAAATAGCTTAAATTCCAAAGTGATTTCTGCAATGGGGAATCCCCAGGTCCAGGGAGGCCCTGGTTAGGACAAGTGTAGTTCCAGATGCTGCTGCCTGTTTTTACTAACAAACCCTGCTTTCTGGTGCCGAGAAACACCACCCCAACACTGCAAATCCACTCATCCCCAGGCTCTTAAAACTGGGCTTCTCCAGGCGTTTATCACATGAACGGTGCCACATCTACATGGGGACACAGGGCTTCAGCACTGCCCTCTAAATCTCATTCATCCTGGACACCCAAGAGTCTTAATACTGGGCCTCTCCATTTCCTCACTGCCGCCAGCCCACACTACCTTCGCTACTGTCTCCTCTCACCAAGCTGACTCCAGCAGCCTCCCCACGGTCACCCTGGTCTTCCCTAGCCCACTTCCCTCCACTTCCAGAGCCCAGCTCTGCCTGGGCCACTGCCATCCCCGGTCACATACTTGGAGCCTTTTGCCAGCCTTCTGATGTCGGTTACTGCAAAATCCAGGCTGCCTTTGCTGTGCATGCTCACCTCTGCAAATTCGTCTCCATGCCTGCAGGCCTGTGCCCGCTGACTAACCAGCCATCAGAGGTGTGTCCTTTCCAGACTGGGGCCTTGGCCCATGCTCCTCCCATGCTGGGACACATCTGGCCCCACCTTCCCCACCCCATTCTTTGTGGCCAATTCCTGTTTACCCTGCAGCTTTTGGTTCAGATCCTGCCTCATTCCACCCACCTCCCTCCCAACCCCAGATCAGCTCAGGACCCCAGTCACGGGATCTCTGCTCTTCCCTGCACGCACAGACCAGTTTGCAGTGAGACCTGCATGTGCCTGTCTGGGGCTGTGCATCTGTCTTCCTTACCCTACAGATGCACCCCAGGGCAGGAACTCTGTCTCTTGCCTTTCTGTCCACCGGCACCTGGCACCCTGCCTGGAACATCATTTTGAACAAACAAACGCATGCACGAACAAACTGATTAAAGAGCAATCATTAATGAAACCCAATCTCAACATGCCATGGCCCACATGTCTGAAATGTTCACTGCAGGCCAACATCTGTGGATTCTGCTTTGGGCAGTGAGCTTTCTTCCTGATTTCTTTCATCATGAGCAATGTAGGATCACACTCCTTTGTGCCAAGAATAGTAATTATATTTTCTGAAAGCAAGGAGGAGAACATTCCTCCAGATACTTTTCCTTGGTTAGAATTGCTGGGCTGAAAGAGGAAAGCCTTTGAGGGCTCCAACACATATTACCAACCTTGCTTTTTCAAAGTGACCCCCATCACCAGCAAAGAGGAATGCTCCCGCGACCATTTGTCTGGAATACATTGGGAAGTCACCTTTGATTTTACAGGTGAGGAGTCTCTGCAGGGCTAATCCTTGGCCTCGTGGGCAGTGAGTCCCATTCCTTGGACGCTCTGGCCAGGCCTGAGGTCTGCCATCCACTTTGGTGCAAGGTGGGGTCCTTCCTTATCACGGAGCTGAAGTCAAAATGGAGCTCACTAATGAGAGCTGCCATGTACTAAGTGCCCGCTGGAAGCTAAAGCCAGGCACTCTGTGGAGTGCTTCATGTCAGGGGGGTTGGTGGCATACAAGCGTTACCATCCCCACCTACAGACAAAGGGAGGCCCAGCACAGGGAAGTGGCTCCTTCAGTGACACAGATGGGAGCTGGGCTTTGAACCCTGGGCATCTTGTGCCAGAGAGCGGCTCACAGTCATGTGACAGTGTGCCTCACCCTGGAATGGTGGGTGTGAGGCAAGGGCCATGTGTCCAAGCAGAGAGGGCACAGCAACAGGAACGGTCACACCCAGTGGGCTGGCCGGCATCCACAGTGACCCAAGGAGGAGGCCATCAGATGCATTTCAGCTGCCATTTTTCACCAGACAAGCAAAGAGCAGCCACATCTAACATGAGACACTGAGGAAGGCAATAGCCTAAAATCCTACTCTGCCGGGTTGACAAGAGAGCTGGCCTTTAACACCCAGCAGGCCACTTCCTGAGTCAAGATGCCCCATTCCCGAGGCATCAGCATAGCCTGGGGAGCTGATGCTCTCATTGGCTGGGCCTGGGTCACATGTTCTCCCTAGAACATAGGGTGGGGTCCACCCACCCACATGGCCATGGCAGGAGTCAGGGGAGGAGGGTTCTCCAAGCCTGGGGAGGGCAGGAGCGTGCCCCCAGCAAGGGCAGGTTGGGGAATGAGAGCAGCTTGTGTCCCTGCATCCACAGAGGAGCCCAGCAAGCGATGCTGCTCTTGGTACACTTCTTCTATCTCTACTGGTTTTTTATTAAAAAAAGAAAACATTCCTTATTTTAGGACTTCAAAAAAATCTCAAAATCCTCCTTCCTGCTTCTTTCAACTCAGCAGCAAGTCTATCGATTTGAAGCTTGAAAGGAACTCCCAGCCTGCCTTTTCAACCCACCTGCTTTCCGGGGGAGTTGTCCCAGCTTGGACAGCATTCTAGATGTTGGCCTTTCATTGATGTGGTGGGGCATTGGGTGGGGGACTGGGGCAGGGAGTGGATCCCCCAAGCCAGAGGCCCCTGAGGCCAGGCCAGACTACAGGGCACTGATAATCCACCAGTCACTGGTCGCCTAAGGGCTGGCCTCCTTCCCCTTAACCTGCTGGCCATGGGCCACTGGGCTTCTCCAAGACTCTGTGTTCTTATTGGGACATGGATGCTTTCTGCACAGAAAGGGAGAAATTCAATAATGCTTATGACAAACCCAGCACTGGTGCAAGCACATAGTTGGTGCTCAGTTAATTCTTGTTCCTTTCTGCCTGCCCACAGCCCGCTGCGCACACACAGAGTTCCTCCTTATCTCACGAATTCTCTCCTGAATGAGTTCGAACCCCTTGGGGACCAGCACCATATCTTATCCCTCTTTGCCCCCAGGACACACCAAGGGCAACCATATAACAGTACCAGTGAATTCACTAGAATGAAACACATGAGTCCCGCCCCCGTGCCACAGGGCCTGTGAAAGCTGGCCCTAGATAGTGGGATGGGTTAGGGCAGAGGGAGATGAGTTCTCATATTTGCTCCCAAAGACTGGAAGGAATTTGATGTAACTAAAATATGAATCCACGGGCGGATGAACAGAGCAGGGCCGGGGAGGGCTGGTGGCAACTGGAAATAGCAGCTCCTCTTCACACCTGCCGGGAGCTGGTGTGTTTTTTTTTTTCTGTATGTGTGTGTGTGTGTGTGTGTGTGTATTTCAAGCAGCTGAGGCTGCAAATGTTTGATGGTCAACTGCGTTGCCTCCCTGGCTGTGAACCGCCCTGAGACTGTGCTGTCAGGGAGCTTGTCTCCCTGGGCAAAGATGGGGGTGCCCAGCAAGGCACTGGGGGCCTGAGTTCTGGGCCTGTCCCTGTTTGCTCCCGCTGGGGGCCATCTGCAGAGGACAACACTTCCCAGGGCCTCAGTTTCTGCTTCTGCAAAAGGAAATGGAGCCTCCTGGGACTCCAAGGTGCTATGGCACCAATTCTTTGTGTGGCGGGCAGCCAGGCGGCTTTGGTGGTGATCGGCAGACACCAACGCAGGCTCACAGCCGCAGAAAGGGGTTTTCTTGGAAAGACATCAGATAGAATTGAAAACAGGTGTGTCTGGGGAACCCGGCTGGCAGAGGGCAGGGGACACAGAGGCTGCAGGAATCTTAGTAGCCACACAACTGCTGTTACAAAGAACCCAATGACTGCCCACCCTGTGTCTCTGGTAGATCATGGACTTGTCCCTTATGAAGGCAGGAAACTTGATGGACTCTTCCAACAGGACAATCCACTGTAGGGGAGAGGTTATCCTTCACGAGGAAAATGGAGTCATTTTACCAAACAAAGTGGGGAGTGTGTGCTCAGTGCTCATATGTTCATTACCACTTGAGGTAAAACAAAGTGTCCAAGTCTCTGAGCCCTTTTTCCATCTGTCTCACCCGCTCATCTGCTGTCTTGGCCTTTTCTTCCCTCCCAGGGCTGTGAACCAGCTGAGCTTGGCTTTCCTGCGGGTGTCCTTTTGGTAAGCCCATCTCATTTCAAAGCCAGGCTTGGTTTACTGCACAAAGGGGTGCAGTGACCGCTAGTGACTTGGCCTGATCTTTCCTGCTCTGGATTTGTCCAGGGAAGGCCACTTTGTTCCTAGAAGTTCTGCCTAGCCCATTGATTGCTTGCCATTTGTCATGGCAAAATATGCTGGAGCTGTATTTTCCAAAGTGATTGAAATTCTTAAGGGAAAATTGGTTTGATATTGTTGGTCAGGATCTCTCAGTGGAGCCTTCTCCCCATCTCACTGCAAATAAAAGGATTGCTTTTATCAATGTAATCCTCAGGCCAGAGTTCCATGGGTCTTCTTCTTCCAGTTTGGTTCATCAGACATTTCCTGAGCCCCATTCTGACTTGGCATCAGCTCCCTTGTGCTACTGTAGAAATAAGGACCAGCTAGGGATCCTACCATTGAGAAATTCAAAGTCCAGCGGGGAAGACAGGCAAGAAAATGGGTGATCCTTATGCCACATTGGCTGTGCATGCTGAGCCAGAGGGCAATCAAGGGCTATGACATGCAGAGAGGCCTTGACCCAAGCTGATGCAGAGGAGATGATGCCCTGGGCTGAGGCCACTGCCCCGGGAGAGAAGCAAAGAGCCCACTGGAGTAGGGACAGCTCTGAGTGTCACTGTGATGGTTTCTTACTTTACCCGTGACATGAGCTGGGTCTTCTCTGCTGTCAGGGCCACGAGGTGAGGCATGTATCCACAACACCCTCACCCGGAGCCTTCCCTGGCTCTCCATTCAGCATCGAACTCCAGGCAGCACGCGAGCCAAGCTCTTTATCAGATGACTTTTATGTTATTTAAAATCATTGATCAGTGCCTCCTGGGCTGAGTCCCAGTTTGTGAAAGGAGACTTTGACTAGGTATATGAACAAATTGTAATATACAAATAATACCACCGTGTAATTACTCTGGTATAAGAGAATAATTACATGGGTAATTGTGCGTCGTAATCGGCAGCATTGCCTGCTCTGCAAATCATAGTGTCCTTAATGGTTGCAACCGCATCACTGTGCTCCACGCGGCTCATAAATAGATGCCTAAGGATGCTGCTGAGATATGAATCCTAATTGTCATGTAATTAGAGAGCAATTAGTTATTTGTCCCATATCAATTAGCCATTATGCATCCTCCAAAGTCCTGCTACACTTTGAACAAAATGTGGCTCCCTCCCTCCCTGACAGGGAAAGAGAAACCTGTTTCCCAAGATCCAGGGCCCATGCGAGGTGGGGCAGGTATATTGCTGAGGGTCCTTGGCTGTGGTATCTTTGGGATCTCTGAACTCAGCGTTGACTATTTTCCTGGTCATGGCTGGAAGAGAAAGAATCCCAGGAAGGTGTCTCTGTCCCCTGGGGCACCAGCACTTTCAGCAGGGCAAAGAGGGTGGCTCGGCCCTAAAATCTGGACCAGGATGTGGAGGGCTGCCCACACAGAGGCTCCACTAGAGGGTAGCTCTGATTTCTCTGACAAAAAAGCACTGGCCCCAGTCCAAGCTTCCCCAAGTTCCCTCTAAACTGACGATGAAGACAGAGCATAAAATAAACAGCCAGAAACAAAGAGAGAGACCATGCCAGCAGCTGAGGCCTCCCACTGGGTAGGTAGAGAAAGCTCATGGAGCAGGGACACCCTGGCCCCCCACAGGGATCAGGAGCAGTGCTTCAACCTCCTGCCATGGCTGTGGCTGCCCTCAGTGGGGTGGGCATCTCCTCACTCATGCACGCTGGTCCCAAGACAACTAGATGACTTTTCCTCCCCACCTTCCTGCCTCTCCACTCCAGCACCCCTGAGCTCCGTATGAGCTCTGTATTTGTACAGTCTATAAGGGAGGAATCAGGGTGTGGAGGGGCCTCTGGAGAGAGCTTATTCCCTGTGATGTGTGGTCTCTGTAGAAGTATAGTGGTGAGGAGAATGGATGGAAGGTTAGAAAAATGGATGGAGAGGAGAGGCAGCTCTCAGAGAGGAAGGCAGAACTAGGAAGGGAGTGAGGAGTGGGGGTAGAGTGATCGTAAGACAATAAATGGTTCAACCACGGAACTAGAGGCCATTTTGGAAGCCTGAGAGCACAAAATGGACACTGCAGGAAAGAGTCAGTGATGTGGAGGGGGGGCTAAGCAGGGGTCTGGATGGCTGGGTGGCAGTATGAAGATGCTGGGCTGGGAGGGCAACAGAGCCAGCCTGAGATCCACAAGGTCCTAGTGAGATCCAGACCAAGTCACAGATGTGTGGGTGGTGGGGTGGTCAGGGGAGAGTTCCTGAAGGGGAACAAAGCCCTGGTTAAGCCAATCCTCACATTCTGATTTTTTTTCCTTTAATTATGAGAGGGGGGAAAAAAACCTTGTAATTTTTCATCAAAAAAGGAAACATTCTGTATAAAAGATAGAAATGGGCCATTACAAACATATTTTCAGTACTGAATTTCAAAATGATAAAATGGATTTGAATGTCTGTAGATAGGTGCAGAAAAAGTCTGATCTCAGAATTTTATACCCAGCTAAGCTGTCATCTGCAGACTGAGATAAAGGCAACTTCAGATAGCAGAACATCATGAACTGTATGTCCAGGGACTTGTCTTCAAACGAGACTGCCTGGAAAACATCTCTTGCCAACAGAGAGATGAGTGAGGCTCCATGTGGGGAAGGTGGAGGTGTACAAGCCCAGGTATGGATGGAGGCCAGGTGGGCACCAGGTTCAGCTTCAACAGCTGTTGTTGTGAGAATGGATGGAAGCCCAGCACACATATCAAAAACATGTTTCTGGAAAAGAAAAGCTATTATCTCAAACCTGGTGTATGTCAATCAAGACTGATGTTCAGGAAGGGGAGAGGAAGGTGAATGTGGGAGGAGAGACAGCTGGGCCCCTTTCCTGATACAGAGGGATGTCAGAGGCACAACTTCATCACATTAGTTGATGTGAACTTGAAGTTGAGGAATATTTTGAGAAATCCCAAACAATCTTTAGTTAAATCCAATTAGGAGGTTCATCGCCCACATTGCTGGAAAAGAACATGCAAGGAAAACAGCCATGGGTGAGAGACTCAGGGCCTATGAAACAACCAGGAAGTGTCACAAATCAGAATGTTCATGAAACGAGGGAACAAATGCAAGGACAAAAAATCATAAGGATGGCCATAAGGAGATGCTGATTCCTTGCCTCGATCTCCTAAGGGGGCACTACATATCATGGGGAGGACAGGACCAGGGAGGACGGTGCCAGAGGGGAGCTGCACCCACTTTCAAATGTTCCCCAGAGTCTGGCAGGATGCACTCCCAGTGCTGGAGGATTGACTGTGATGAACCCAAAAGTGCTTTGTGAGCTGTAACATAGGAGAGTTGTTTATTATTATTGAGGAGGAGGCCACCCAGGAGTATAGACCACATAAGTGAATGACATCATGGTATACTTGGAGACACTACATGTGGGACCTTCCTCTTCCTGCTCCCATGTCCTCTCTGTGCTGACACTCATTGGCCCTCCCCCAGAGGCCCTACTCCTGACCAAGAATACCTTTCCTATGAGACAGTCCTGGTGCTAGACAGCCCACCATTAGGATATTAGGTCCCCCCATAAATTCAGCAAACACCATTAAAGTGTTTGGAGGTGAAGTGTTAAGAATATGTGTAGGTAGAATGATGAAAAAGATGACTTCCTTGTGCTCAGGGCATCTTTGATGCCTGTCAGAGATGCATAAAGATTCTGCAAGGTAACAGGAGTGCCAGGATTGAGATTTGTAGAGCACAGCGGGAGCCTCGAGGAAGAACATCCCAAAGAGAAATGCTGTGTGGGCTGAACCCTCCAGAGAGGGCAATGCACAGGAAAGCAGGAAGGGGTGCACACAGGACCCCATGAGAAACATGCTGGCTCCAAACGTAAAGGCATATTGGAACACTTGCCTCCAGAACACTAGGGCAGAGTTCTCAGGAGAGCTGAGGAAGTAGGGCAGGTGAAGTCCAAGGCATGGAGGCTCAGGTGCAAGTGCATCAAAGTCATCACAGTCGAGGTTGTGTCTGGAATCAGCTGCTCAGCCCGGCCGTTCACCTGGCAAAACTCCTGAGGACGGGAGCAGCATTGTCCACAAGGTGTCCTTGTTCAGGTTTCTCTCTGGAAACTGGAGTTCAGGTCTAACCTATGCAGGCAACCTCCAAAGACCTCTTCAGGGTAAACACTCCCTCTATGTGAAAGTGATGGTAATTGCATGAGATGGACCATTCCAGAACCTCTGGCTGTGTGAGCCAGTTGCTATTAAACTGTCTTGTTTTAATGGCCACTTTCCCAAAGAGCAGTTAGGTGCAATCGCTGTGAAATTGCCTGCAAGTAGCTAAAAGCAGGCAGCATCCTGAGGGCACTTTCTGGCAGGGGCCATTTCCAAAGACACCCCCAGCCATGGTCCCTACCCACCTGTGTGAGCCCATGTAGCCTGTGCAGGAGCACAAATGCCTTCCACCAGCCCTTGCTGGCAGAGGAATGAGGAGGCATCTGAGACACAGCCCAGGCTGTGGTGCCTCAGCTCATCTCTCTACCCCACACCCACAACTGGGGAGAAGCCCTCATTTCTTCATTTACGCGTGCAACTATTTAGTGTCAGGGTTGGGTATCAGATGAAAACAGACATAGCCCCTGCTCTCATTCCCTGAGGGAAACTGACGTTGATTTAAAAAAATGCATCAAATTGCAAACCTTGGTTTGGTAAAGGAAATGTGCAAAGTGTCAGGAAAAGGCACGGGTTTAAAAGTTGCTCTAGAAGGGGATCATGGGGGATTTTCCCTGCAAAAGTGGCATTTGAGCCTAAACCTGAAGGTAAGAGCTACATAGGTGAAGGGAGCAGGTGCAAAGGTCCTGAGGCTGGAGAGACTTGAAGAAGGTCAGTGTGACAGCAGGTGGCAGAGGCAGAGCCCCCAGGAAAGCTGTTCACAGGGACAGATGAGAAAGGTGTGGAGCTGACATAACAAGTGCCCACTAGTCCAGCACAGGGTGCTTCTGCAGTGGGTAAGAGTCCTGGAAACAGTGCTGATATTCAACACTCAACTCACATCGCGATGCTCATTGACTCCTGGGAGAAATGGGGAGCCAGTAAAGGATTTTAAACACAGCATGCCAACGTTAGGGTTGTATTTGGAATGATCCTCTATGGCTGGATAGGAGGGGACCCGCTGGAGGCCATTGCCACCATCCAGGTGAGGGGTGATGGGGGTCTGGACAGTGGGGCTGGGTTTTGGCAATGGGGAGAGTGGAGTTCCCGTCCTGCTTCCTGAAGCCTGAGACACTGGAGGAAGAGTGGGCTTGTGAGGACCCATAATGAGTTTCCTCTGAGGATGTTGATTTTAAAGGTGCCTCGAGGCATCTGAGTGGGGAGCTGACGTTTGGTATATTAGCAAAGAGCTCCAGGGGGCGCTGGGCTGGAGACACTCATGCAGCCTCTTTGGCTGTAACCTGGGCCCAGAGGAGCCCACCCAGAGGGAATATGGGGAGCAAAAAGAGAAGGAGGACTGGTCCTATCACTGGCACGGACTCAGCTGGACACATGGAAAGACCCAGGAGGCTGAGACCCAGTCTTGGGCTCATGGAAAATCTGCACAAAGTTCACTTTTCATAAGAGTATACATATGCTTGAAACATGTAGTCATATAACTAGGATCTAGATTTTTTTCCATGTACCCATCTGCCCATCCATCCATCCATCCATCCAGTCACCCACCTACCCTTCCACCTACCCATCCACCATTCATCCACCCACCCACCATCCATGTGTCCACCCATCTACCTACCACCCATTCACCCACCACCTACCCACCCACCCATCCATCCACTTACCTGCCCATCATCCATCCATCTACCCATCCATCCACCTACCACCCATCCATCCAGTCACCCACCATCCATCCATCCACCATCCACCCACCCACCATCCATCCATCCATCCATCCATCCACCCACCCACCCACCCATCCATACACCCACCCACCCATCTACCCACCCATCCATCCACCCACTCACTCACATATCCATTCATCCAACCACCCACCTGTCCATCTGTTCATCTATCCATTTATCCATCCATCTGTCCACTCATCCATCCATCCCTTTACTTTCCTCCCTTGTACCAGGCATACCATTGATATGCTCTCCTCTCAGTGGGAAGACAAGTGTGCAAAACACACACACAAGGAGGGCAGTTGTTGTCACAATGCAAATGCTTCTCATGGGGACACTGAGGAAAGGGCAGTTGAATTTGCCTTTGTTCAGTCAACCAAGGAAGTGCCCAAGGTCTTTTCCTCTTCCTTTCTCTTATAGTGATCTTAGCTTCATTACCCAGTTGGGTGGAGGGACGGTGGCAGGGATGGCTGGGGGCACGGGCAGATTGGGGAGAGTGGCAAATGGCTTCTCATATCTGAGCCTCAATTACTTCATCTGTAAATTGGGGTTGGTGACACTGCTCTGGCATTTGATCATTGTGAGATCTAAATTACATAAGGATAAGAAAAGGCTTTGAAGATGATTGTGTGCTTTATAGACTGCAAAATGTCCTAGCCACGCAAGGATTCGTTCTCTTTATCACACTTTAAAGTAGATAGAGATGAATAACCAACTATGGAGACTGAGAATTGGATTAACTGCTCTGGACTAGATTCTGTTATCATAGTGATCATCACTGATTCATCCAATGAGGTTTTACCCAGGGCTTTTCCATCTCCAGTGCCTTTAAAAAGGATCATTCCTATGTATGAGTCATTTGAAGCACGTTGCTTTGCACATGCCCCAGGGAAAAGTACACAGGCAATCCCCAAGGCCTCTGAAAGGGGCAGTGGTTTGAGCTGAGACTTGGCCTGCCCCGATGTGATGCCTTCCTTGGGGAGGAAATGGAAGTGGGGGCACGGTGCCCCATGCTGACGTGAAGAGTAGCCCTGCACCCACGTTCCAAATGACCTATACCCACCAGCACATTTCATGCTCTGACACCTGCTTCGCAGATGAAGAAAATGAGGCTCAGAGAGGCAGAGCGACCTACTCACAGACACCAAGAAGACAAGACATGGACTAACAGTTCAGCCAGATGGGGTTCACAGCGAAGCCTCTGAGGTTTCCTGCAACACTAGAGCCGGAGGAGGTGTTGAGTGAGGAGGGGTCCTGGAGCTCTGTCACTGCCCACTGCGCCCCCAGGGCTGCTTTGGGGTCCTGTAATCAGTCACCTCTTCTTCAAGTGGCCAAGGTGTCCAGAAACACTTATATGGGAGAGGAATGCATAACTGACTCCATTTGAGAAACAGATTCTCTTAGACCAGGCTCTCTTGACTTTGGCACTGTTAATATTTGGGGCTGAGGGATTCTGTGTTGTGGGACAGGGCTGTCCTATGCATTGTAGGGTGGCCTTGGCCTTGGCCCACTAGATGCCAATAGTACCCCTCTATCAGTTGTGACAACCAAAAATGTACCCAGACATTGCCAAGTGTCCCTTGGGGGCAAAACCTACTGGGGTGGAAAACTACCACTTTGGGCTGAGGAAGACCCAGATGATCCTGCCCCAGGCAATTGGGGCCCCACTCTCCTGTAACAGGGGAAGAACCTGGCTTGGGTCATAACTACAGGTGAGATGCCAGCTCCCTCTGTGCTGGTGCGGTGACCTTGAGCATCTGACAGTGCTGCCTGGTCAGTTCATTCCCACGCACATGAGCTGACGTGAGTGATGTGCCAAGCCTATGACCAGCACAGGGACACCCACGCCCTGCACCGCTATCCTGTGCCTGCATGGTGGGTCTGCAAGTTCACCTGGTGCCTACCCCAGGGGGCTTTTGGCCTGGCCCAGGAGGCCAACTCATACACCCCCTCAGGCTCAGCTTTCCCAAGGGGGGCTGTCCCTGGCCCCACCTCACCCTAGGGCCTCTAGTCCAGGGGCCTCTGGCTTTACCCCAAAGCTGGCCCCTAGAGCTGTGGCTCACCTTCCCAGGGCCCCACATGGCTAACCTCCGAGGACCTTTTCTGTCCTCCTCTGCCCTGCCCTGTCTGCCCTTGGTTTTTGCCCTGCCCGATGTCACTCCTGCCCCTATCTGGGCCTCAGCATTCCTGGTCTTCTCTGTGTTTTGAGCCACTACTCGCTTCCTCTGCATCATTTGCTCTTGTTGGGGGATGAGTCCCCAGTACTCTGACTCAGCCCTCACTTTCCCGGGGAGGGGCTCCCTCTGCCTGGAATGGTCTTCTCCCATCACCTACTGCTGCACTCTGCCCTGGCCTCTGAGCAGCTGCGTGCCCCCCTCCATGAGGGCTGTGGCCCCTGTGCCCGCAGTGCCTCGGGCTTCCATGGCTTTTTGTTTGGGACCCTGAAGCCCCTACAAGCTCCCCACAGATCCAACCACACCTGGTTTATCTCGAGCCTGGCCCAGCTCTGTGAAGCTGGATTGAAGCATCCTGAGCCACTCTAGGGGACCGATGGTGACATGGGCACACAGAGGTCAGGGTGCACCTGGAGGAGGCCCAGAGCTCTCCCAGCTGAGAAATTATGCAGGATGTCGTGGAGGCCGACCCCGTTGGTGGGTGTGTGTTCTTGGACAGACAGGAGCTGATGGGGGCATCAGAGGCTCTAGGGAGTGGTGCCAGCAGGGGCCCAGGTTGGGCAGTCCTGACCTGTATCATGAGCTCCAGCCTCTGGAGCAACAAATGTGGCTGGGATCGAGGCATCGGCTGGAGGAGGCACAGGTCCAAGGGGGCCTGGGTCTGAGCCTGTCTTGCACCTGCCCACTGTGCCATCTGGGGCAAGTCCTCATCCGTCTCCATGCCTCAATTTCCTCACCTGGGAAATGGGATGACAATAGTTTCCCCCTCCGGGTGGTTGTACAAGATGAACGAACTGCTCTCCACAAGGGCATAGCCCAGCACAGGTGCCCACTGACCACTTGCAAATACCCATTGCTGTCATCATTGTCACCCATTGGGAGGCATGGCCTGCATTCATACTGCAGGGCCGGAGCCAGACGCTATGGAGTTGAGACTTTATTTCTCACTATTCTGGTTGGGGAGCAGGGAGGGGACCTACCCGAACCACTGTCCTTTAGATGTGTGCCGGTGGCCACCCGCTGGATTAAAGGCGGGGAGGCTTCTGTGGAGGCCCTGGCCTGAATTCTGGGGATAGGCGATGGTCTGAACAAATGCTCACATCCTCGCACGTTAGGAGCACGGGAAAAATGCCGGCTGCCAAGCCCACGGAAATGGCTTGTAATTACCTTTATTGATCTGTTTGTTCTGTCTCACTCATTCCTATCTGAGGTGGCTGGGGCTGGGAAGCTTCTGGCAGACTCTCAGGATTTGACAGTCTTTATTAACTCAGCTCCTAAAAAGAGCCTCAGAGAATACACTGTATTATGGGGTGGGATGGAGGGCGAGGGATGAATGGATTTTCACCTGGAAGGTCATTTCTGAGGAATCCCTCTACTGGAGGCAGGTGGTGGTAGAAAGAAAGAAGACAGACCCCGCTGTCAGGTAGACAGGGGCTGTGCTTTGTCTCTCGATGGCTTGGGCAGGTGACAGTGGCCATCTCTAAGGTGGAGGTGACAGTGCTGCTCCCGGGAACCATGTGGAAGAGCATAGGAGAAGTGCTCGTAGGGTGTCTGAGACTGTGCCAGCACAAGATGCACCCCCAGCAAACCACAGGCTCTTCCACCCCTGGCCCTTGCACTGACATCTTTGAAGGACAGTAAAGAAATAGGGACGGCTCTGGGTACATGGGGCTCAGATGTCAGGACCACTCAGCACCTGAAACCCTCACACTGTTGTCTTCTTACCCATCCTCAAGCCTGCTGGAGAGGGGAGGGGAGCTTTGCCCGATATTCCATTCTTCTTTGGATATTGATTCTTGTAAGGCTGGGTAATGAGGTCTCCATTAGCATGTTGATAATCTCTGAGAGTTAGACACTTGTTTCCCTATCGACACAGGTTCCTGTGGGTGCAAATGTAGCCTTGGGAAGTAGGGAAATCAGGTTTGCCAAGCGAGATGGGATGGAACACTCTTGTCCATGGCTGCAGAAGCAAGATGGAGCTGGCCGCCATATTTGGGGACTGCAGTTAATGTATGGGGGTGGCAGTTGGGGCATCTTGACTGGACCCCAGGCCTTCTGATGCTGTGTCTTTTGATGTCACCTCCTCTCCATAGCTTTAGGAGATCAAGGTCAGAAGCTGGGTCTCATTCATCCCTGGGTGTCTAGAGTCCTACTCAGTATAGATCTGGGCCCAAATGGGGGCTTCGTGGCCCTTTATTCAAACACACTCAGTTTTTAATTTGTCATACAGGGCTACTGAGACATGGGAACAAGAGAATCACTTTTATCTATTGGATCTGAGGTCTAGGTGGGACTCCAGGCCAGGTAGGAACCTAGGACTAACTACAGACATGGAGGGGAGGGGCTGGAAGTCCAGACTAGCCTGGGGAGCTCCTGAAATTATGTTTGTTCATCCATACATCCATCTACCCATCCACCCATGTATCCATTCATCCATCTACCTATTCATCCACCTACCAATCCATCTATCCATTCATCCATCTACCCATCCATCCATGTATCCACTCATCCATCTACCTTTTCATCCACCTACCAATCCATCTATCCATTCATCCATCTACCCATCCATCCATCTACCCATTCATCCATCTATCCATCCATCTACCCATCCATTTATCTACCATCCGTTCATCTACCCATCCATCTACCCATCCATCCATGTATCCATTCATCCATCTACCTATTCATCTACCTACCAATCCATCTATCCATTCATCCATCTATCCATCTATCTACCCATCCATCTATCTACCCATTCATCTAGCCATCCATCCGTCTACCCATTCATCCATCTATCCATCCACCTACCCATCCATTTATCTACCATCCATTCATCTACCCATCCGTCTATCCATCCATCCACCTACTCATCCACCCATCTATCCCTCAATCCATCTGTCCATCTGTCCATTTGCCCATCTGTCTACCCATCTATACATCCATTCATCTGCCCATCCATCCATCCATCCATCTGTGTACCCATCCATCAGTCTACTCATCCATTCATCCATCTACCTATCCATCAGTCTACTCATGCATCCATCTACCTATCCATCCATCTCTCCATCTACCTCTTAATCTATGTATTCATTTATCCATCTACCCATCCGTCCCACAAATATTTCTGGAGGACGTACTTGATCTGTACAAAGCACTGTGGTGGTTACTGGTGACTTAGCCCCTACCTCATGGAGTTGACACCTTAGTATGGGGGCAGGCAGTAAGTGAATGATCACCCAATTAATTGCACTTATCGATTGATTATGATTCATTATCACTAACTAGTAATTGTACTTAATTACCCCATGATTGTGTTGGGAAAAGGGAGGTCAGGGTTCTCTGAAGTAGTGTCACAATGTGCTCCACCCAGGCTGTGGGGAGATGGGAAAGAGGCTGCCCTGAGGAAGTGGTGCATGAGCTGTGATCAGCTGCGTACACAAAGGCCCTGAGGCAAAAAAAAAGGTGGATGGTCAGTGAGTGAGACTGAGCATGGCAAGAGTGGTGGCTACAAGGAGGAGGGATGGCCTGGGATGAGGCTGGGGAGACAGTAGGCTGTGAACGCTGGGATAGTGATAGGGAGTTTGGATTCTACTCAAGAACAGGGGTTGGCAAACATTTTCTGTAAAGGGCTAGATGGTACATACTTTAATCTTTAGGGGCATACGCTGTCTCTGTTGCTTTTTCTACTTGGTTTTGTTTCATTTTGGTTGGTATTGCTTTAATATACAACCTGCATCTGTGTCCCATGGCTGCCATAATGAAGGACCACAGATTGGATGGCTTAAAGTAACAGAAACGTATTCTCACACTGCTCTGGACCAGAGTCTGACATCAAGGTGTGGGCAGGCCCCAAGCCCAGGGCAGTTTCCTTCCTCGCCTCTTCCAGCCTCTGATGGTTACTGGCAGTCCTTGGCTTCTTCTCGGCCACCCCACTCCATCTCTGCAGCTGCCTCTTTGTATGGACTTCTCTGTGTGTGTTTGTCCAAGTTTCCTGCTTCTTATAAGAACACAGCCATTGGATTTAGGGTCTAGCCTACTCCAGGATGACCTTGTCTTCACTAATTATATCTGCAAAGTCCCTATTCGCAAATAAGGTCACATTCTGAGGTTCGAGGTGAGCATAAATTTGCATGTGTGGAGCACCATTTAACCCAATATGCCATGCTTTAAAAAGGTACAAAGAAATTCCTAGTTCCCCAGTCATACCAAAATCCGTTCTGTGGATGGGAGTCTGCTGACCCCTGGTCCTCTCTCTGCATTGGCTGGGGGTGAAGGGTGAGATGGCAGAGTGGGGAGGAAAAGGAGAAGGTCCCACACCAGGCATGCCCAGATGTGCAGAGCTCTTCTCTTCCTTTGTTGAGGGACTCTTCAAACAATGACTGCATGCCACCACCGTGGGCCAGGGACTGTTCTTGGTCTTGGGCGTGTAGCAGATAACATCACCAGCAAGAGGCCCTCAGGAAGACTTCATCCTTCATTTCCATTTTCCTGGAAATAAAACTGAGGCTCAGGGGAGTAAGTGACCTACCCAGGGCAAGTCTAGTGCAACAGCCATCTCTCTGTCTGCCAGAATTTCCCACATTCGCAAATCAAGCAGGAGTTTCGTGGGGGCATTATTTTCCCTGCCACTTGGACTCTTCCATGCCACTAGATGGTCATGGCTGAATGAGAGGAGTGCCATCTCAGAACTCTGGGGTTTGGAGGGGTATCTGACCCAGGTCCCTTTCTGGGAGCACGTTCCTTGACAAGATGCCATCTGCTTCTGCTTACATACCTCCACTGATGGGAGCCTCACTGACTCTAATACACAGCTCAGCTGGGTAGCTCTGTGCTGCAGGTTCCAGATTCCACAGATGGAGTTTATTCCCTCTCTGGGTATAATCAGAGAATCATGCTTGTTTATCTCATGTGCACATACTGTTCTAGAATTCAAAGAGGTCTAGTCATTCTTTTAACTGCTGTGAATTCCGAGGGCCTTGTTGCTTTTGACTATCGCTAAGCAACGTTAAGTGAGAACAATTTGGCTAAAATGTAAACAACCTAATTCCAGGAAAATGGTACTTGTTAGAAATTACTTTATGAAACATAAGATGTCAGGTTAATTTATGTGAGAACACCTTCCTCCTTTGCTTTTCACATTGGGTATTTTTGCATTCCCGCAAAAGAAGCCTGCCAGGGAAATTGCACAGTTGTTAGCTTCAGCCCAGGAAGACGTTTCTAATGGGGATGGAGGGACAGGTGTCTCCTGGCTTCACTGAGAGAGGTTGGCTTGTGGGCCATGAGGCTGCAGGCCCAGCTTCAAATCGCTGCTTTTCTACTGTCACACACATACTTGAGGCCATTTGTCCCTCTATGAAGTGGAGATTCACATTCTCTCTACTTCTCCAGCCACGCTGCCCCTGTGGCCCCCTCTAGGGCAAGGTCCTTCCTTGCCTCTCCTGGTTCTGGTGGTTGGCTGACTGTCCCTGCCCTTCCTCTCCTGAGAGCTCTCTGCCTTCATTGTCACATGGTGTCAGCCCCGTGTGTGTCTCTGTGTCCAAATTTCCCCTTTCTGTAAGGACACTAGTCATGTTGGATTGGGGCCCACTCCCATGACCTTGTTTACTCAGTTACTGCTATAAAGACTGGAAATAGGGTCATGTTCTGAAGGAGTGGAGGTTACAACTCAGCATGTGAGTCTGGGCACATTGATCCCAGTGTACTGGGTGGTGGCATGCCTGCTTCACATGGAAGGAAAGCAGCTCTGGGAGCGATGAGGAGCTGGGCCCAAGCTCACCAGCCGGGAGGTGGCCGCTGTGCTGGGATTTGAACCCAGCATCCATCCCAGCTTTCATGCTGTGCTTGTTTCCACGGCAGTCACTGCACAAAAGCTCTACAGAAGACAGGCCCCATGCCACAGTCGCTGTTACAATGAGTATTACAAACATTTTATTCGAGAAAGAAAAGAAGCAAATGGTCCCAATAATTCCCTGATTTCTAGGCAGCTGTCTGGCTTTTTTTGTCGTTGCTTGCCTTAGTTACCTGTATCAACAGGCTTACTTTTTCTGACCTCACCACAGGAGCTGAACTTTGGAAGTGGCCACTGGCCACTCTGAATGAGATGCGGTGCACCGGCAGGCTTTGGAAATTAATTTCCTTCACCGGATGCTCCTCCTCATGTTACAATTGAGGCTCGTGTGTTAGCTACCTCGAGCCAAAGGTGCTCAGAGGGAGGGGGAGCAAGGGCTACCTGGCATTTCTGGATTCTGTGGAGACTCCACTCGCTCAGGCTGTGTTTGTTTCCTCTGACCGAGGATCGATAAGACATGATTTTAAAAATAAATAACTAGTCCCTGAAGAAGTACTGTTTCCAAACAACTTCCCCGGCTGACCCTGAGACAGAAACTCCCACCCTGCTCCTGGGCTCAGAAGTGAGAGGATTATTCTGCTCTTGGAATAAAAGCTGTGGGTTCCATCCTCACCAGAAGATGATGAGGATAATGCAGATGGTAATATTGTGCTGATAGTAGTATGGTGATTAGAATTATGAAGATGAAGATGATGATAAAGGAGATCATAGTGATTAGGATGATATGATGATGCTATAATAATGATGATGAAAATGATTAGGAAAATATGATTAGCATAATGATGATAAAGATAATGATTATGATAAAGAAGATGATGGTGATGTGATGATGATGATGCCAATCACAATGATGGTGGTGATGAAGTGATGATGGTGATGGTAATGATGATGATATAATGATGATAATAATGGTGATGATGGTGATTTTTATGGTGATGATGGTGATGATGCTGATGATGTGATGATGGTGATGTTTATGATGATGACGGTGGTGATGGTGCTGTGATGGTGATGATGGTGATGATGATGATGATGTGATAGTGATGGTGATGGTGTCGGTGGTGATGATGTGATGATGGATATGATGATGATGGTGATGATGTGATGATGGCAATGGTGATGATGGTGATGATGGTGATGATGTGATGATTGAGATGATGATGATGGTGGTGCTAGTGATGATGGTGGTGATAGTGATGATGGTGATGGTGATGATGGCAATGATAGTGATGATGGTGATGGTAGTGATGGTGATGCTGTGATGATGGTGATGATAATGGCGGTAATGGTGATGATGATAGTGGTGATAATGATAGTGATGATGGCGATGGTGATGATGATGATGGTGATGATGGTAATGATGACAGAGATGATGATAATGTGATAATGGTAATGGTGATGGTGATGATGGTGGTGATGATAGAGATGATAATGTGATATTGGTGATGGTGATGGTAGTGATATTGATAATGGTGATGGTGATGGTGGTGATGATGATAGAGATGATGATAATGTGTTAATGGTGATGGTGATGATGGTGATAGAGATGATGATAATGTGTTAATGGTGATGGTGATGATAGTGATAATGGTGATAGAGGTGATGATAATGTGTTAATGGTGTTGGTGATGATAGTGATAATGGTGATAGAGATGATGATAATGTGTTAATGGTGATGGTGATGATAGTGATAATGGTGATAGAGATGATGATAATGTGTTAATGGTGATGGTGATGATAGTGATAATGGTGATAGAGATGATGATAATGTGTTAATGGTGATGGTGATGATAGTGATAATGGTGATGGTGATGATGTGATGATGAGGTGATGATGATGATGATGACTCTGCTACTGCTGCTGCTGAAGATGAAGATGATGGATTGATGATGAAGATAGTGATGGTCATCACAGTTAACATTTACTGAGCCTCTAATGGATGCCACATAACATTCTTATTTTTACCACCACTTTACAGATGAGGAAACTGACTATCAGAGGCCACACAGCAGGTTAGAGTTGGAGTAATTCATACCAGCTGCAGTGACAAGCAAAAATCCAAATCTCAGTTGTTCAACACAACACAAGATCACTTCTCACTCAGGGAAGCCCCAGGCCTGTGGGTGGTCCCCCCTTTGGCTTGGAGGAGACACTCTGGTTCTGAGCTCCCTTAGGAAGTGACATGCATTGCTATTGCTCACAGCCAACTGGCTAGAGCTAGTCACATGGCCTGGTTTACCTTAGTGGATGCTGGGAAATGCAGAGGGGGCACATGGGTATCTGGTGAATGCTAACAACTGGCTAGAGCTAGTCACATGGCCTGGCTTACCTTAATGGAGGCTGGGAAATGCAGAGGGGGCACATGGGTATCTGGTAAATGCTTACAACTGGCTACAGCTAGTCACATGGGCTGGCTTATCTCAGTGGAGGCTGGGAAATGCAGAGGGGGCACATGGGTATTGGGTGAGTGCTCTCCGCCACCCAGTTAGGAAGGACCTGAACTTAGATTTGGACATAGGTCTACTGACTCCAACACCCGTATTTATTTTTGTATTTATTTTTCAAGTGCATTTTAAAATAGTTTAAAATTTTATAACTGTTTTAGGTTTACAGAAAACCTGTGAAGATAGTATAGAGTTCCTATATCCCTTGCCCACAATTTCCCCTGTTATTAACATCTGACATTGGTATGTACATTTGTCATGACTAAGGAACCAATATGGATGCATTAATGTTACAAGTGCAAACTGTATTCAGATTTCCTTAGTCTTTACCTAATGCCTTCATCGATCTTGGGATCCCACCCAGGACTCCACATTACATGTAGTCGTTATGTCTGCTTTGGCTCCGCCTGGCTGTGACAGTTTCTCAGACTTCCCTTGTTTGTGATAACTTTGACATTTTTGAAGAGTGCTGGTCAGGTGTTTTTTAAAGAATGTTCCTCTGTTGGAATTTGTATAGTGTTTTCCTCATGATTGCACTGGGATTATGCCTGGGAGGAAGACCACAGAGGTGCAGTGCTATCCCCATCGCATCACACCAAGGCCACACCCTGCCAACAGGACTTACCACTGTTGACACTGACCCTTGTCACTGGCTGAGGGGTGTTTGCCAGGCTTCTCCACCATAGAGTTTCTCTTTGGCGCCCTTTGCACACTGCCCTCTTTGGAAGAAGGTTGCTATGGGCAGCCCATGTTTAAGGAGTGAGTCTCCCTCCCCTTGAGAGCAGAGGACCTGCATGAATTATTTGGAATTCCTCTGCATGGGAGGTGTGTCTCTTCCCCCCATTTATTTATTTAATCATGTATTTATATCAGGATGAACTCATGAATATTTATTTTCTCCTTTCAGCTGTAATCCAATAGTGCTTTATTTTATTGTTTAAGCCATTCCAGCTTTGGTCATTGGGAGCACTTTCAGTTGGCTGCTGTGTCTCTTTGACATATTCCGATCACTGTGATTTTTATTTTGTTTATAAGCACATCCTTGCTTTCTGGCGCTACAAGATGCTCCAGGCTCATCTAATATATTTCCTACCCAGTCCAAGCATCAACCATTTCTCCAAGGAGCTCTGACTGCTTTTATTGGAGAATGGCATTAGAAACCAAGGTCAAGATGCTAGGCAACATCCCTAATTTTCCCCACTATACCAGAAGTTCCAAAACTTTCTCAGCTCACAGTGCCCTTCGTGGCTCAAAAATCTTTCACAGCACACCTAGGCCAAACAAGAAACAACAGCAACAACCAAAACCTAAAAGCTTCACTTGTGAAGCAATTAGGTTCAAACAACTTAGCAAGTATTTATGTCCTAATAGCATAAGTATTTATGTCCTGATACCTAATAGCATAGGTATTCTTTTAAAATGGTACACATAAATCAAAAGAAAGATAGTGTTTTTCTTTCATTCTTCACCACTGCTTATTGACAGGCTGTACACTTGCGATGTGCTACATACTCTCTCCAAACCTTGGAACCAGACTCAGTTAGATGCTTCTATCCTCATTTCATGTTCCACGTTGATTTTCCTTTTTATCACAGCGACCACCAAAAACCTGACTTTGCAAAGAGTTGGTATCACTGAGAGGGATGTGGCATGATCTAAGGTGGAAACCGTGAACAACCTGACTGGTAATTGGTGCAGGATCCAAGAAATGTTGGTCACTGTGTTTCCCTCAAAAACTTAAAATATCCCATCAGGTTCCTGTGAGTTGACTACTGCTAGAATGCTCAACCTGCAGTTTGGGAACCGTAGTGCTATCCAGTAGAAGTCTATTGCAATTACAAGGTAGTGGGAAAGAATTCTGTGGAAAGTGACTGATCTAGTTCATCTCTTCCCGTAGGGGTCAGAGATGAGCATGGCACAAGATGTAAACCATTCCTAGGCCTATTCCTCAGAATCTCAAAGGTGGTATGGGAACAGCTCCCCAAGGCTGGACTCTACCTTGGCTCAGAACTCCCACCTCACCTGTCTTGGATCTGTGTCAACTCCTGCCATCCTATCGGGGATCTGTGTTTCTTGGGGATGTCTGTATCAGTAGCTGTGTGGCAAGCTACAGGAGCTCTGGAAGCTGCTCCCATTTCCAAGGTGTTTTCCAGGACTGTGCCATTGCTGTTGCCCAGCTCTTGGGCCACCTCCCAGGCAGAAGTGATTACTGCAGGAAGTGAGAGGTGAGAAGGCCTGTGCCTTGAAGAGCCTTTAGAAATATCCACAGAGGCTGGGTGTGGTGGCTCATGCCTGTAATCCCAGCACTTTGGGAGGCCGATGTGGGCAGATCACAAGGTCAGGAGTTCGAGACCAGCCTGGCCAACATGGTGAAACCCCGTCTCTACTAAAGATACAAAAAATTAGCTGGGCATGGTGGGGCACACCTATAATCCCAGCTACTTGGGAGGCTGGGGCAGGAGAATTGCTGGAACCTGGGAGGCGGAGGTTGCGGTGAGCTGAGATCGCATTACTTCACTCCAGCCTGGGGGACAGACAGGGCAAGACTCCATCGCAAAAAAGAAAAAAGAAATATCTACAGAAGGAGGAGGATAGTGCTGTGTGTGTACAATATGCCCATTTTACAATAGCCTATCCTATGTGCAGAGAACATGTGTGTGTGGAGGGCACGGGTGCAGATGCTCCACAACTTCACCATGGGTTTATCAGGACATGGAATCATAAGTCCAGCCACGACAGGGCGAGGCCGTCTGCATATGGGTGCACGTCTTCTATACACATATAATACAACATGTGCAGGTATACACAACACACGTCTGATGAATGCAGTGAGGTGCAGTGTGAAATAGATGCTTCTGCAAAACTGTGAAGCACTAAGTGTCCTCAGCCCAAATAAATGTCCTTTGGAGCCCCTGGGTGGATGTGGCCTCTCCGGAACTTCCTCCTCCCCACCCCTGTGGATGCGGCTTTTAGAGACACTCGGGGCTGCTCTGGTAGCGGCTGGATGAGGTGCTTTGTTCTTCAGCTCTCCTGGGCAGGGGACGAGGGCTCCCGGTGTTTTCAAGGGGAGGAGGGGCAATCCACTGCAGCTGAGAGTGGGGCCCCCATAAATCGGATCCTGGCTCTAAATGCTAATTGCTTGGTCTAAGGTGTTATTGATAGAGCCGGAGAGGGGAGCGAGGAGATTCATTATTTTGGATTTCAGTGGCTGCGGAGGGGAGGGTAGTGAGTGATGGATTAGAACGCAGCCCGTCTGCTGTGGAGTTCCGATTTATAGGCCCATAAAGCAGAGGCCGGTGGAGCCCAGGCACAGGCAGGCCGCTGAGCCTGTGTCCCACTTTGTACTCACAGCCTCGAGGCAACCTCCACTCATGACGGTGCCTCCTCGCCAGGGCCTCCTGGGACGCAGACCCTCCCATTCCCGCTGCCAGAGGCTGCTTCCGGGTGGGCCCTGTCACTAGTCAGTGAGGGTTCGCTGGGTGCTCTGCCCTGCAGGCTTGAGGCGCCCCCATCAGCTAACAGGACCTTGGTGTGTGTCCCCATCTCCATGTCACTGTTTTCAAAGGGAAGCCAATCTGCTCCCACCTGCCTCCCACACCGCCCTGTAGATCCGCCACCCTGAATAGAGGGCGGTGCCCATGGAAATGGGAGGTGGGGCCCAGGGTTGAAGTGAGAGTGCCCAGGGAGGCATTGTGACTTGGAAAGTGGCTTCCTGGTTCTGCTTTTGTCCCCTTCCCTCCCTGCCAGACCCCATCTGCCATGTCCTGTCAGCAAACCTTTTCATCTCCAGGAACCCCCATTTCTCATCCAGAGGGGAGGGTTTTAATCAGTGCCCGAAGCCAGGGTCCAGGCCTCAAATATTGGCAGGGGATGGGGGTGGGAGGGTGACAGCTATGAATCTGAGAAAATAACACCATGAGTTCATTGTCATCCAACCAGCTGGGGGAGGGGCCGAGTCTCCTGGCTGCTGGGTTTGCTGTTCTGCCCCTTTTCCAGCCCATGGCAGCCCAGGGAGACTTCAGAGGTGCAGCCACTCTCCAAGGAAATCCCTGCCTGTGGCTTTAGTGAGAACCCCATCACACTGTCCCCATCTCCCCAGCCGGAGCGTCTTGGATTTAGTAAAATAACCAGTTACAGCAGCCCCCAGCCCTGGACACCTCTCATGCTGGTGTTTGTTCAAGAAGCAGAAAGAATGCAGTGAACCTGGGCAGCATTTACTCGTTAGGTTTTTCCGCAGATGCTCTCTGCGCATCGCCCCTGGGCCAAGCCTTGTATTGGGTGCTGCAACCACAGAGTCTAGCCAGACATGGCCCAGCCTTAGCAGAGGGCTGGCTGGAGAAGCAGGACCACTGTGCCCGGTGGAGAAGAAGGGAAAAGGCATCCTGGGTGGTGGGTATGACAAGGGCAAAGACTCAGAGGTGGGAAACCACATGGCAGGACCCTGGATGGGTTGGGGACGGGAAATTGAGTTCACTCCCCCAGTGTTTGATGAGAGTAGCTCTGGCCATGCCCCGTGTGGGTGGGGTAGACTCTGAGGGGATGAGATGAGGGACCTGCAAAATTCTACCTGGGCAGTCCCGTGGGACTACTATGAGAAATGGAAAGTGGGTCATGGAAGGCTTCCTGGAGGAGGTGACAGTGGGCAGAGGTGGTCTGCCCATTCCCTGAGCAAGTGGAGGAGGGCTGAGGCAGGGACTGGGGCCGAGAGGGAGGGAGCCCCAAGAAATTGGGGGCCTGTGCTAGCAGAGCATGTCACCAGGAAAAGGGGCCAAGGCCAGCAGCTTCAAAGCCTCAGCACCAAGCGACGTTGAATTATGGACGTCATTCAGTGTTAATCATGGTGATTATCATCAGCGATGAAAAAGGACAAACACATCCCAGTAACAAGTCCAGCTCGTTAGCTTCCTGGGACTTGTCGACGCCCCTCGCGGTGCCGGAGCTGACACTTAGCTGCTGACAGTGTCATCTGCTCAACTCAGCAAACGTGCCCTGCCAGCTGCCTGTCCTCCAGGCACCGGGCTCCATCCTGGGCCTGCGGGAAGAACCTGACAGTCTGTGCTTTGCCCCCACGTATGTCTCTGGGCAGCTGCTGGGTTTGATCAAAGCACCTCATCGTCTCTCTGCCATCTCATGCTCCGTGAAATTCAAGCAGCCTCCTGCTCTTGAAGCTCCTCAGTTCCCTGTGAGCTGGGTCTTCCTTGGGGCCAAATATACAAGGTGCAAGACAATAGCACAGGGCTCCCGAAGCTGAGGCTGAGGCCCCGAGCTTTTTCAGTCACTTTCCCCATTACTAAAAGATATGGGGTATGCACCCCTACTGTTTCTTTATTTACATATATATATGATATTAACATACTCTGCTAGTATAATCTTTGTAAACATACACACAGTTTACACATTTTTTTAAATGATCTCAAGATGAAATCATTTTAATCCAAGTTTCTTTACGTGAATTTTTTTTTTGGAATTTAAACTGTAATATTAAGGCACATTAGTGAGAGCAATAAGATATTCAACACTGTCTTGTTTTTGAGAACTTTCATTCTTTGTGCTACAGCAACACTTAGCCCATGTTGGTTTGCTTCAATACTTGATGCTCGTGGCCTTCAAAGATGAAAAGCATTCTGCACAAAGATGTATAGGGTATGTGGGAGGAAGGGCTTGTTACCATCACTTCCTAAATCATCAGCATCATTTTTCAATTTCCTTTAACAGGACTGCAAAATTTTATGTTGAAGTTCAGCTGCTACAGCTCCATCAATTGTCAATCAGTTTTCTTGCAAACTCACTGAAAGGTGTTGCATTTTTAATGTTTTTAACACATTGGCTAACACATCTGAAGCCCCTTGGTTTGGAAGACTTTTAAAGAGGTTAAGAAATGTTTATTTCCAGGATTTTAAGGACTGCACGTTTGAGAGATTTTATAAGCGACGGACAACATTTCATAACATCGGAAATATTTCCAAACATCCATTTCTAAAGTGCCCCGTCATAGTCTAAATCCCTTTGGAAAGGAGAGCTTTTTCTCACTTATTATCAAAGTGGCTGTTGATCTTGAAGGGACAAGCTGCGTGTGTTGCTGCTTTTTGAAAATGTAAGCTGAGCGGCAGACATGAGAACAGCCTGCCTTCAATTCCCATTCAGAACTTGCGTCTTTTGGTAAAAGAAAAATGGGCAATCCACCTTTGAGTTCAACAGCTCTTGAAAGCATATTGTTTATAAGATACTCCTCCAACTTCAATAAGCACACAAGATCCCTGCGGCGTGATATCCAACTCATTTCAAAAGTCTCCTATTGAAAGGTGTTGTCTTCATAAAATTAGCCACTCCAGAGACATCCCTTTGCATACAAATGTTGACAGGTCCCAGTGGCAAGACCTCGGTTACTGTGTGGCAATGCAGGTAGACGGTGCCAGTGTCAGTCTGGTTCCTAAGTAAAAGTAAAGGCAAAGGTTTCCTTATTTTTCAGATAAAATAGAGGCATAAATAGAGTTCTATTAGTTTCTTGGTGTGTTCTGATTTTTTGTTTGTTTGTTTCTTGTTTTTTGTTTTTGAGACAGCATCTCGCTCTGTCGCCCAGGCTGAAGTGCAATGGTGCAATCTCGGCTCACTGCAACCTCTGCCTCCCAGGCTTAAGTGATTCTCCTGCCTCAGCCCCCCGAGTAGCTGGGATTACAGGCATGCACCACTGAACTCTGCTTTAAGGAATTAGGACAAAAGAAGGGGTGAAGGGGAAAAATCTTCACACAGAACATAGGACTAGGGGCCAGAGGCCAGAGCCCCTGCCAGGCTACTCCCCTTTGTGCATCTTTAGGGTACGCAGTGGACCCTGTGGCTTCAGTCCTTAACTTCAGGGGCTCCCCATGCAGGATGCATTTCAAGTGGCTGTCCTGCGCCCACTGCCTCCCTGGCCTCCTCGCTGTGCTTGGGAAGCAGCAGGCCCATTCCTGCTGGCACACGCGTCCACTTGGGGTACTTGGTCCCAGAAATCCTTGGCTCTTCCTGAATGTCACCTTCTCAGAAGGCAGCCCTTGTGCACTGTCTAGAACCGTCCCCTCCTCCTCGTTTCTCCTGAGCCCTTTAGCATTGCTTTATTCTCTTCACAGCATTTGTCATTTTAGAAATTACCTTATTTGTATGTTTCCTTGTTCTCAGTCAGTTCCCCCCAGAAGCTCGAGCATCAGCTCAGAGAAGCGGGTTGGGTCCCGTGCGCCTTTGCGGCCCCAGGACGGGACTGTGTTCCCCACCCTCGGAGGTGAGGTGCAGCGAGGGTGTGGTCCCTTCTCCCACAGGATCACCTTGATGACTGGCTTCCCCTGTCACAGAGATGGACTGCAGTGAAGAGAGGTACTCCCTGAGAACAGCTTGCCTGTTTACAGCCAAGTGCATTTTTTAACATAGAAAACAGGGAGTTGTTTACAGCCATGTCTTAGAGAGTGATGACGTGTTCTTCCAGCTCTCGCCCCTGCCTTGCTTGGCATGGGATTGCCTGCCGTTTCAGCTACGTGTGTGTTATGCAGAATGTCAGGTCAGCGCAGCAGGTGGGACCATGCCTCATTAAAGGAGAGAGACAGGGGGAAGGAGGAAGAGAGGGGAAGGAGGGAGGGAGAGAGGCAGGGAGGCAAGGAGGGAGGAAAGAAGGAAGGAGAGAAGGGAGGAAGGGAGGGAGAGAGAGAGGAGATGGCTGAGTATTTACTGAGGAATCGGAGTGAAAAATCATAAGGAAGTCACCAGGGCAGGGCCTTTTAGGTCAACCCCCATGAGCAGGAGAAAGGGCGGCTCCTCTGACTGCATCTGTGGGGCTGCCTCATTCATCTGAAACATGCCATGTGGCATGCTGTCCCCAGGGATGACTTGAGTGAAGGAGCCACTGAGCAAGGCCTCTGTGTCTGTTAGCCTGGCTCCTCTTTACACCGCCCATTCTGCAGGGCAGAAAAGTCACCATGTCCCGACTCCTGGGCCCTCCTGCAAGAGCACTCCAGATGCCTGAGAGCCCCATTGTCTCACCTCAGTGAAGGGGACAGAGAGATATCTTCAGAATATGAGGGGGTCTCTGCTATGAGGTCACTTGGTGAAGATCGGGGGACTGGCGGTGGGAGAACTGGGGCTCCACGTGGCCCTCTGGGCTTCATTGCCATAACCGGCATCCCTAGAACCTGGCCACAGCCTGTTCAGTCCTCAGATGAGACTCTCCTCCTACTTCACCCATCCTGGCACTCTCTGGGCTCAGTTCCACAGAAATATACAGGCCCTGTGTGTAATTTTAAATGTTCATTAACCCTGTTCAAAAAGTAAGGAGAAACAGCCAAAGTTGATTTTAGCAGTATATTTTATTTAACCCAGTATACCCAAAATATTATCATGTCAACAAATAATTAATGTGAAAATTATTGAGATCTTTTATGTCCTTTTTTCCATACTAAGCCTTTGAAATCCAGTGTATAATTTAGCTGCATCTATATGTATAGATGCATATAGCTCTGAATTCAACTGCTACATTTTTATTGGGAATTACTTGTTCTATATTTAGATTTCATAAAATTGACAGTTGCAAAAGTAGGCTCACATACGCACATTGTTCCAGAGACACTTAAGTTTCGCAATAACAGTGCTAAGTATCAGTTTTTAAAATTAAATTTAAATTAATTGAAACTAGAACGTTAGTACCCCAGTCACACTTTGAGGGCTTGATGACCACACGTGGCTGGGAGCCGCTGGACTGGACACTTGCTCCTGTGTCCTTGTTTACCCATGGCTTAGTGCTGACCAGTGTGTTCACGCATCAGGATCAGAGAGGTTAACAGATGTTCTTGTTGTTTCTTCTTTTCCAAGTTGAACCCAGGAGAAGGTCTGTGTCTGGCTATGAGAGGTTTAGGGTCCAATATTTGTAGTGGGCGAAGGAAGGTGAATTATCTGTTGTTTCTGTTTCTGTTCAGTAATTTGACAACTGAATGATCTGAGTTCATAATTAAGAAATTAGTTTTTTGAAAGGGTCGGTTGATTCTTGAATTGATGAAGTTGGGACTGTCAGCTTTCTAGGAGATGTCACGTATCAGTGAACAAACAAGACTTCAGCAACTGGTGCACAGCTGTGTGTGTGAGGACGAGGAAGAGCTCCAATGGCAGAGTGTTCTCAGAAAGCAGAATTAATTAGCGTGCGAGGGAGAGAGAGGTCAACACCACTAACATTCTCCTTCTGACCAAAGCCATGTGCTCAGCTGAATTGCTATTCCAGCAAAGACAAAGCCATGTTTCCTGGCCCCGGGAGTTATCGGGAGGCGTGGGTTGACTGTGTAAAGTCAAAAGTCAGTAGGGATCTACTAATGAGCAATTGCATCCTAAAGATAAGAGCACCCTTCCAGCAATCACTTTTAGAAGACCTTTTTCAAAAACGAGCTGATTCCATTAACTAATAGCATATCTTTGGATTTAGGAAAAGAAAGCAATAGGAAACGACAAAGCAAGTCACAACAGCCATCGAGTGCCTGCTAGAGCCAAGCCCTGTGGGACTGAGAAGGGGTTGGATTCACCTCTGTGTGCATCTTACTACAAAAGGTGACATTTGTGTTGGGTATTGAGGAATGAATAGAAGTTGGCTGGGAAAAGACCCAAAGAGCTGGTGCTCAAAGACCTGTTGATCTAAGACGTGGTGACAGAGGGACACATGTGGAAGGTGTGGACGTGGAGAGGTGGTGAGGGAGAATGGAATGTGGAAAACGGAGCTACTGTGGGCGGGGAGGTTCCTGGAATGCCAAGGTAGGGGGTTGAGAGTCTGTCATAGACAGCAAAGGGCTGCCTGCTCAAGCGGCCACAGGGGCCAGACAGGTGCTGTAAGAACTGGAGCCAGCCTGGCTCATGGCACATGAACTCATGCGTGCCCCACCCAACGGACCACAGCAACTCAGTTCTATTCAATTTTACCATCTGGAAATGGGGCCAGGTTATCGCAGTCTTCTGAGATTGCATGGGAAATGAGCAGGGTGGATATTCACGTGAAATGTCATGGTTGTTGAATCCCCATGAGGACAGATGTGGTCTTCTGGCCACCCCTCTGCCATGTTTATTAGAATTCGGCAAGGAGAGGTTTAGGCACAGTGATGTCAGAGTTGAGTTCCTGTTTTAGAGAGATCACAGCTGCTGTGACAAGAACGCTCATGTGGAGGGTGTGAGCTGGAGGTGGGTCCACATAAAGGAGTGTGATGTTTGTCCAGAGCAGGGAGGGGAGAGAGGATGAAACTGATGGAAATAAGGAGAGGGTTCCTTAAAGACATGGCACATCTCCCAGCACCAGTTCCCTGGTGGGGAGACAGGTGAAGGCAGGTGGGTAGACAGGTAAAGCCAGGTGGGCAGACAGGTGAAGTCAGGTGATACAGGTATAGTCAGGTGGGTATACAGATGGAGTCATATAGCATACAGGCGAAGTCAGCTAGTGCCATGGTTTGTAGAAGTTATATAGCATACAGGTGAAGTCAGCTAGTGCCATGGTTTGGAGAAGTTATATAGCATACAGGCGAAGTCAGCTAGTGCCATGGTTTGGGGAAGTCATATAGCATACAGGCGAAGTCAGCTAGTGCCATGGTTTGGAGAAGTTATATAGCATACAGGCGAAGTCAGCTAGTGCCATGGTTTGGAGAAGTTATATAGCATACAGGCGAAGTCAGCTAGTGCCATGGTTTGGGGAAGTCATATAGCATACAGGCGAAGTCAGCTAGTGCCATGGTTTGGGGAAGTCATATAGCATACAGGCGAAGTCAGCTAGTGCCATGGTTTGGGGAAGTCATATAGCATACAGGCGAAGTCAGCTAGTGCCATGGTTTGGGGAAGTTATATAGCATACAGGCGAAGTCAGCTAGTGCCATGGTTTGGGGAAGTTATATAGCATACAGGCGAAGTCAGCTAGTGCCATGGTTTGGAGGTCATATAGCATACAGGCGAAGTCAGCTAGTGCCATGGTTTGGAGGTCATATAGCATACAGGCGAAGTCAGCTAGTGCCATGGTTTGGAGAAGTTATATAGCATACAGGCGAAGTCAGCTAGTGCCATGGTTTGGAGAAGTTATATAGCATACAGGCGAAGTCAGCTAGTGCCATGGTTTGGGGAAGTTATATAGCATACAGGCGAAGTCAGCTAGTGCCATGGTTTGGAGAAGTTATATAGCATACAGGCGAAGTCAGCTAGTGCCATGGTTTGGGGAAGTTATATAGCATATAGGCGAAGTCAGCTAGTGCCATTGTTTGGAGAAGTTATATAGCATACAGGCGAAGTCAGCTGGTGCCATGGTTTGGAGGTCAAATAGCATACAGGCGAAGTCAGCTAGTGCCATGGTTTGGAGGTCATATAGCATACAGGCGAAGTCAGCTAGTGCCATGGTTTGGGGAAGTCATATAGCATACAGGTGAAGTCAGCTAGTGCCATGGTTTGGAGAAGTTATATAGCATACAGGCGAAGTCAGCTAGTGCCATTGTTTGGAGAAGTCATATAGCATACAGGCAAAGTCAGCTAGTGCCATTGTTTGGAGAAGTCATATAGCATACAGGTGAAGTCAGCTAGTGCCATGGTTTGGAGATGATTTGTCCCTGCCACAACTCGTGTTGAAATTTGGTGACCAAAGTGGCCATGTTGGGAGGGAGGCCTAGTGGGAGATGTTAGACTCATGAGGGTGGATTCCTCATGAATAGATTAATGTCCTCTCAGGATTGAGTTCTTGCTCTCTCAGAATTGGATTGGTTACCCCGAGAGCAGATTGTACCTTTCATGTTTGGTCTCTTTGCGAACGATCATTTCTACTTCTATTTCCACCATGAGTTGAAGTAGCCTGAGACCCTTACCAGATGGGCTGCCTGATCCTGGATTTTCCAGTCACCATAATCGTGAGCCAAATAAATCACTTTCCTTAATAAATTACCCGGTGTCAGATATTCTGTTTATGGCAACACAAAATGGACTAAGACAGGTGGGCAGACAGGTGAAGTCAGGTGGGCAAATGAAGGGACTCTTGACCTAAAGTCCTTTGAAAGTTTTTCTGGTCACCTGCCAGCAGCTCTTGTCTGTCCCTGTGAATTACAACCAAATTATCCATCACAATTACTTCCAGTTAATTTGTCCTGCTAAGCCTGAGCCAGTTGATGAGTTTCCTTAATTTTGATCATATGTTCAAGGGAACATTTACTTCTTTTACATGTGAAGTGTGTCTAACGACAAACAAAGCCGAGAATGAGTGTTGAGTGCCTGCGCAGCTGGGGCAGGCCGCCTGGGCTGCAGTTCCAGTTTCATGACAGGCTTGTTCCCACCCCGACTTGACGGCTTTGACAGGTCACATGACCTCTCTGGGACTCAGTTTCCCCATCTGTAAAATAAAACACACGGAGGATTTGATCTTGTGGTTTCTCCCAGTTTTGGAATTCTACTCAATTTCATTTCTGCAAATGTTAGTGATTGAAACCTTTCTGTTTGCTGGATAGAAGCCCACCTTATCCCTAAGTTTACTACTTCTCACTACTTCCGAGATCTGGCTGTGGGTGGATGTCAGGGAGCTTCCCCTTGTCTTCCCATGATGCCCCCTGCACACAAGTCTGTGCATCTCACAGACTGGGATGTGTGAATGGGCAGATGGCTATAATTTCATTTCAGCATTTATGGAGGCTGGTAATGCCCACATGTCCTCTCTCTAGCTACCCCCAACACAAACCCATCAACCCCCAGACTCACACATGGGGCTGCCTTGGTTCCTAGGCCATATCACATACTTTTGTTTTTCTTCAATGAGAAAGTGTCTTAATCTGTTGTTATTTTTCCCATCCATAAATAATGATGCATGGATCATTTTAATATATATTTGTATTATTATGATTATTTTAATTCTATTTCATAATAACCATATACTGAGTAGCTGAGTACCTACAAAATCCCATGCACTGGGCTAGGCCACACCCACCCGTGTGTGTGTGTGCACACACCTGTGTGCAATTTCATCATATTCTCACAGTATTAGGAGGTAGGTGTTATTAAATCCATGTATAGCTGAGCAAACTGAGGCTCAGAGAACTGATTCTCCCCCAAGATTCCATGGCCATCAAGTGGAGGAGCCAGGACTGGAACCCTCCCCTTGGTCCTCCGACCTCCTTTGGCTGCTCTCCTGGATTCTACTCATCTTGTAGGGCCTGGTTCAAGTATCCCTGAGGCCTCAGGGCCAGTAAGACATGGAATCAAGCCTCTTCTGCTATCTTCTTTATCACTGACACTGAATGTACTTTCAGTGGGTGCTTGTTCTGCTCTGGGCCTTGTGTGAAGCATTCAGTGTGCAGAGGTGGATGAGATGTGCCCTGTGTTAAGGAGTCTGCCTTCTGTCAGAGATAAAAAACCTATGCACATCTGGGGCTCCTAGCACGTCAAGACACACAATGCCAGGAAATTATACACATAGAAAGAAGTCTTCTACCTAGAGGGATCCAGGAAGGCTTCCTGGAAGAGAGGCAACTGTGCTCACAGTTAAGAGCTGGCATGATGTGTTCATGCAGAGTGGAGTGAGTCCAGGCAGAGGGAAGGATGTGAGCATAGGCAAGGAAGTGGGGACATGCTTGGAGTCTGCAAGTAGATGTGTTTGTTTATGAGGGTATATAAATTGTAAATGGGTATTTGGCTAAAGCAATCACTGTACATGCTATGTAGGCAAAACCCAGGCTTACTGCAAAACCTTTCCAATTCATATAGTAACTTGTCATTTTCTACACAAATAGATAATGCAATACTTTTATTAACTGATAGAAATTGCTTTGCACAAATGGGTGTGGTGGCTCATGCCTGTAATCCCAGCACTTTGGGAGAGCAAGGGGGACAGTTAACTTGAGGCCAGGAGTTTGAGACCAGCCTGGCCAATGTGGTGAAACCCCATCTCTACTAAAAAAATGCAGAAAACAAAAATAGCTAAGCATGGTGGTGCACGTTTGTAATCCCAGCTACTCAGGAGGCTGAGCCATGAGAATCGCTTGAAGCTGGGAGGCGGCGGTTGCAATGAGCAGAGATGATGCCACCACACTCCAGCCTATGTGACATAGCAAGACTCAGAAAAAAAAAAAAAGGAAAAAGAAATTGTTTTGCATAGTGATCTACTTTTATACAAAGTATTTATTGGCCTTTTAAAATTCCTCTCACAGAAAGTTTCAGGGATATATTAATGGTAACAATATTCTTACAGTAACAACACTCCACAAACAGTGTTTCACATCTACCTGTTTGGGAGCTACTAGGAGCAGCAGCAAGCATCCCCTAAGAACAATGGAGCTGTCCTTGGGGGAGATGTGGGAAGAGTTTTGCAGGAGCAATGTGTGGCAAGAATATGAATCCTGAACCCTTGAGTAGGGAGAATTTCTTCCATCGTGTAAAAGTTAGACTAGTCAGAATGTGCATCTCAGTTTTAGGAGGTGAAAATCAATGGAGGAGTAAGAGTCTGACAAAAGTTTACTGGGAGGCCTCCCCCAAATTATAATAATAGATATGCCCTGGGGTGTTTATTCTTTGTTTTATATACATTTTCTAAAATCCTTACAATCTTATAAGGAAGACATGATGTCATCATTTTACAGATGAGGAAACTGAGGCTCATAGAAGAAAGGTGGTTTGCCCAAGATGATGAAGCTAGAAAAGGTGCACCTGAGAAATGAAAACTGATATGTCTAATTCAAAAACCTGCATATGTCCTTAATTTTTTTGAAAAAAAAAGCTACAATAAGTTTTTTAATGAAAAAGGAAAAAGTGTATTAAAACTATATACAGAAAAATATAAATTATAATATACATTCTAATTAATACATGGAAAGAGGCTCAGCCTCACTCTTAATGAAAAACAAACAACTATATGTCATTTTTACTTTTTACATTGGCAAAAAATACTAAGATAAATAATAACAATATCCAGTTTGGTGAGGATATAAGGAAATGAGCATGCTTCTATTCATCTTATTGCATATATTGCTGTTATTTTTAAAATAAAAAGTCCATGCCCTTTGGATCACAGACCACGGTAGACCCCATCCTAGAGAAAAATCAAGGCATATGTTATGCATGTGGCTGCTATGACATCTGGGGTGGAGGAGGAGCACCCCGTTGTGAGTATGGTGGCGGGGGCGGGGGGACCTAACTGTAGCCAGGCCTGGTCATTTGAGGCCCAGCAAACTCCACCCAGGGCAGGAGCCCTCACGCAGACTGGGTCTTGGCTGCTGTGGGTGCTGTCCGTGGTGCTGACCTAGCTATGCCTCTCAGGTTGCTTAGGGTCCTCCACAGCTCTAGCCCAGCCCTCTGTACACAGTGTGGACTCTTGCTGCCAGAAACCCGTCCAGAGTCTCGATGCTAGGCCCTAGCTCTGCCCCAGTGCTTGCTCATTAGAGACAACTAAAATATCAAAAAGCAGGTTACTCACCTGTAAATTTACCACCTAGAAATGGTGTTTTTAAATATCTTAATATATCTCCTTCTTGTCTTTTTCTATATGTCTTTATTTCATAGTCGAGACATTTTTATACTCTGAATTTTTATCATATAAGTATCTACCCACATTATCAGGAATGTTTTGTAAGCATCATTTTAATGGCTTCAGAATAGTCTATGATTTAGATAACGATGATTTGGCCATTTTTGTGGTCACCTACCACTTACTGGAGACATATTATATTCTGAGAATATTATGCCATTTATAGGCATTAATTCCAATATGCAAAAGAATTTTGAAATGAAGGCGTTATTATTTCCAATTTTACAGATGCTGAAACTGAAGCTCAGAGAGGTTAAGTTGCCCGAGGCCATACAGAACAATAGGGGCAAAGATGGTTTTGAATCAATGGATGTCTGATGACAAAGGCCATGATCTCACCACTGCACTGCACTGTCTCCTGAAGCCCTTTGTGTGAAATGATTAAATACATCACGATTATGTCACACTTCACTTACCCTTCTCCAGGTAGTTGAACATCTGGATGATTTTACATCATCAAATACAAGGTTGTTAACAATTAAAGGATAAAACAGGGTGCGGCCGGAAAGGCGGCCGCCCCCTCGCCCATCATGCAACGCACATTCGTGGGGAACCTGGCGCTAAGCCATTCGTAGATGACCTGCTTCTGGGTCGGGGTTTCATACGTAGCAGAGCAGCTCCCTCGCTGCAATCTATTGAAAGTCAGCCCTCGACACAAGGGTTTGTAAAAAAATAAAAATAAAACAAAAAACAAACAAAAAAACAATTAAAGGATATAAAAAATGAAGACCCCTGAGACATAATCAATGTCTTGCAACCTCTTTCTCTATGGCCACACCACATCCAGCAAGAGCGTCTGCCTCTATTTGAATGCCTCCTTCCACCTGGGTCAGCCAGTTCCCTTAGCAGCCATAGCAGCAATTTTAACCTGCAAGCAGCCTGATTGGCCCAGCTGGTCATGCCCACCATGTCACTCATCACTGCCCTCCCTACTGATTGGCTTCTGTTGGGTCAGATCCCCACCCACCATGGGCTTATTCCTTGAACACAGGGCTGTGGTTTCCTAGGACTTGGCATATAGTAGCTGTTCAATTCACATTTGTTGAAATGAAGAAAATTGGGTCAGCATTCCTTAGGACTTTGGCAAATGGGCTGAAACCCAAGTCTAGAAAATTGCCCAGAAAAGGCCCTGCCCAGGTCAGCCTGGGACAGCAGCCACCTCTGTGGGAGGAAGTGGGGGTTGCAAAAAAGTTCTAGTACTTTGTCTTTCTGACCCCATTTCAGGTGCCTTCTAGTGCTTGAAAGAATTCCCAAGCATCCAGTGTTCCTTTTCTCATGAGCTTAAAGGCACCATTGGAAGGCATGCCCACTTTCGAGAGAGGGAAGATGTCACTGATGGTTTGCTGCAGAAAAGACCTTAAGGATCATGTATTCCAACCCCCCTACACTCCTGCTAGAAAAAAAACCCTGGAGCTAAAACAGGAACTCAAGTTACCCAAGTCATACTACCTCGTAATAATAAAGTAGGCCTCCCACCCAGGTTTATCCTCAGATACGGTTTGGCTGTGTCCCCACCCAAATCTCATCTTTAATTGTAGCTCCCATAATTCCCTCAAGTTGTGGGAGGGGCCCAGTGGGAGATAACTGAATCATGGGGGCAGTTTCCCCCATACTGTTCTCATGGTAGTGAATAAGTCTCACAAGATCTGATGGTTTTATGAGTGGAAACCCCTCTCACTTGGCTCTCATTTTCTCATCTGCTGCCACGTAAGATGTGCTTTTCACTTTCTGCCATGATTGTGAGGCTTCCCTAGCCACATGGAACTGTGAGTCCATTAAACTTCTTTTTCTTCATAAATTACCCAGTCTCTAGCATGTCTTTATCAGCAGCGTGAAAACAGACTAATACATATGAGCACTTTACACCCATGAAGCTCAAATGTGGTTCAGTTTTATTCCCAGCTTCAGCACAGCACAGAGAGCTTAGGTCTGGGGTCAGGAAGACCAGAGTTCTGTCTTTAATGTGCTATGTGTTATATGCAGCCTTTACCCCTTGTCTCAATTTCCTCATCTGTAAAACAGGATGAATAAGACCTGCTCCCAGAGGCTAGACCCTTTGAAGACTGAGATGATGCATGTGACTGTGTCTTGCGGACACTAACATAAGGTTTTATATGAGGACAGCATCTTCGTCTTCATTCACAGTCCACATGTTGGATCCTAATATAGAATCTGTTGCATAGCAGGTGTTCCATAAATGCTGGTTTGCTAAACCATTGTTATTAGTAGTAACAAATAATTGTCATGGATAAGAGGAAAGGAGTCCAAGAGCATGGGAATCCCAGTGGCCTCTGAGTTGGGGCAGGGAGGAAATGTGGATGAAACAGAGAGTTGGGAACCCCAGAGGCCCAGTTTCTTGACCCTACATTTGGGTCTGTGCCCAGTACTGGCTTTGCTTTGGAAACTGAAAGAGTACATTTAAGAAAAAGTTGCTTCCATGATGGGCTGAAGGCACAGATACTCAGTAGACATTTAGGTCTAGAAAGGAACTTAGGCACTCTCTAGTGAGACCCCTCCACCTCACAGGGAAGAAACCTGAGGTCTGGTAAATGCAAGGAACTTACCCAAGGTTGCACCATGACAGAAATAGGGACAAAGGTTTTTCTGAGTGACGAGTCTCTCTACTACTCTCACTCTAAGAAACCAGGCTGCCTCCACAGTAGATAAACACATGCAGAGGAGGTCTTGCTCCTGCATCCCTTCCTAACGCAGAGCCTAAACCACAGCGGGGCTCAGCTGGGGGGAAGTTGCATCTAAGATTGAGCAGTTTTGCAGGCACAGTTCCAAGAGCATCATAATTCTGCAGCCCTCAACAGACTGCGTGTGAGATTTCCAAAGTGAAATAAATGCTCCCATTACCCAGTTGAACTGAGAATATCGATGTCATTAGCCTAATTATGTGCGCTGTGTTTATAGACTCCCATGCTAGGCTCTGGGGGATGTCAAAATAAAGCAAGCACATTGCAAAACACAAAGGGGGTTGCAGCGGGTGATGTGAATCTCTTGTTGTGATTCCCGGCGTGACTGCATTTCTCAACATGCACGCCCTGAGAGGGAGAGAAAGAGCAGCCGTCCTGTCTGACATGTCAGAGTCTCAGAAATTGCTCTGTTGATGGACAGGAGGAAGAGGGGAAGGGAGAAAAGATCTGAGACAAGCATATAAAACTGAAGAATATAATTTCCTCTCTGGGACTTATTTTCTGTAGTGGGGAATGGGCATGATGGTCGGGGAAGCCTCTTGCATCTCCCTGAAGCAGGTCCATCGGGGCCTGAGCTATCACAGGAAGAATGAGTTGGGCTAAAACCGTCAGCTCTAGTGCGGCCTGCATTCCTGCACCAGTATCTCAAAACCCGCTGGACTTCCAAGGGGTGGTTTGGGCTGCAGTGTAGGAGTGGAATGTGGATCACTGAAGTACACCAGAAAAGGGAACCCAGCCTGAGGCTGCCTCTGGGGCCCTCAGGAGGTGACCTGGTCCCCTGTGTCAGGCAAGTCCCTCCCACCACATTTCTGAAATCCACCTGTGGCCTCACCTTGCTGAAACTGCAGAACAAATCACAGGACTATCAGGGGACCAGGATATCTCTGGTCTACCACTTCAAGGTATTGTAGAAACAACTTATAGACTAGTCACTAACTTATCACCGTTTCATCTTCTGTCTTTTGTGTTCATGAACCAACTGTACCATTTTCATTGTTTTATGCGAATGGTTTCAATGCTCACAGCCTGTTCCATCCTTGAGTTAGTAATTCTGATTCACCTCTCAGCTGGCTAGGGTACATCTCCAAGGACTGTTTGGGAGGACGCATGTGGGGGAGCAGCCTTGCCCCTAGGATTTTCCTTTTATTGACTCCATCCCTGTTGAAGGACAGCTTGAGTGAAGGTGAGATTTCTGAGTCATCTCTCTTCCTTGCAGACATCTGAAGGGGTTGCTCTATTTGCTTAATACTTAGCCTTATAGAGGGAGCCATGCCAATTTGGCAGTTCATTTATCTCGCCTGGTTTTCTTCCTCCTTCTAGTTAAATATTTTCATTGGGATGGGTCTGATGTTTGCCTCCTTTTCATGTTGACCTTGTCTTGGACATGCTGAGCTGCCTCACTCTAAAGGCATTGCTCTCTCTTTGGCGGCCACTCTGTTCCAATTGTTCTGGCTTCTCTGTTGGGAACGCCTATGATTTGGGGCTTGATATCTGTGCTCTCATCTTTAGGACCATTTTTTCCCTCCCATTAATTTGACTGATTTGCTTCCTTCTGCCACCTTCTGGGAGAGCTTTGCAAGTCTGTCTGCCTGGTCCCTGATTCTGTTTCTACATTTTCATTCTGCCTTTCACTGCCCCCAGTGACGATGTTTTTTCTTCAACATTTATTTTAAGTTCCAAGGTACATGTGCAGGATGTACAGGTTTGTTACATAGGTAAATGTGTGCCATAGTGGTTTGCTGCACAAATGAACCCATCACCCAGGTATTAAGCCCAGCATCCATAAGCTATTTTTCCTGATGCTCTCCTTGCCCCATTCCCCCAATAGTCCTCTATATGTGTTATTTCCCCCACACTGTGTCCATGTGTTCTCATCATTCAGCTCCTCCTTGTAAGTGAGAACATGTGGTGTTTGGTTTTTCTGTTCCTGTGTTAGTTTGCTGAGGATAATGGCTTCCAGCTCCATCCGTGTCCCTGCAAAGGACATGAACTCATTCCTTTTTTATGGCAGCATAGTATTCCATGGTGTATATGTACCACATTTTCTTTACCCAGTCTATCATGGATGGGCATTTTGTTTGATTCCATGCCATTGACAATTTTAGTGCCACTTTTACTCACATATGTTTCTTTCTGTCTTTTGTCCTTGAAACCTGTATCTTCTTATATACTCCTTGGAGATCAGCCAGAGTTTATGTTTTCTCCAGGTGTTGAAGAGAAGTCCTTTTCAGAGACAGCATCTTTCACTGAGTCTTTGGGTTAGCGTTCTTTTCTGCTTGGATGCTCTGTGTTGGACTGTAGAACTCAGAGTAAATGCAGGAGAGTGACAGAGAAGCAGATGTCAGCTAAAAATTAAGAATGACCTCTTAGCAGCTACAGATGATTGGAGATGGGCGGGGCTGCCCTGGGAGGTAGGGAGCTCCCTGTCATGAGAGGTGCACAAGCAGAAGCTGGACAACCACCAGGAAGAACATAATTGCAGTGTGTCCTGCCTTGGATGCCCTTCAGTTGTCTGATGTGGAGTTTCTAGATCTTGGTGCCAGTCTGGATTAGAAGAGGAGGAGAGTTGAAGTGTTTTAGGTAATATTTGGCCACTCAGATCTTGCACTGAGCCACAGCCTGGCTGCCACTCTGCTCTGCAGCTCTGTGATGTTGGCTGAACCTGGGTCCCCTCTTCTGACAATCGGGGACCGTAGTGCCTACATGGCCAGGTTGGCATTTACATTGACCCTCACACACCTGCCACCCCTGTCCTGGGAATACAGTGAGACAGGCCAGAGAAGAGCCAGGCTCCTAGGAGTTTGCATTCTGCCAGGAGACTGTCATCAGGGTTGGAGATGAGACTGACGAATGTGCTTGGTTCTGGGCAGCGCCTTGATTAGGCCCAAGGCAGGCCCAGGGTCTGGTAGCAGAAAGGCCCATGGGGTTTCCATAGAGACCAGGCCACCTGGAGTCGCCTCTCTAGTCCCCAACTCTGGCACCCACAGCAGCGTCTTCACCTCCCAGGGGAGGTAGGGGGCACAGCTGCAGGCTGGGCCCAGGCATGTCTGCCCACCTCCCGTCACTTTAAATATATAAACTGGCCTGTCAGGGACTGTTTGCCCCCTCTTTCCAGCCGCAGGGCCTGTCAGTATGACAGTCACCTCCACAGTCCTGGCCATGCCTCTGGAGCACCCTGTTAGGCCGGCCCATCCAGGGAATTTGTTTTTAGAGTCCATTTGTCATCTCTGTAGCAACAACAAAAAGATGGATTGCTTTCCTGTGACAATGGAATGCATTTTTTCAGGCCTTTAAAACCAATTTCTCTAACTGTAAAAGTGGTCCCAGAGGATTCATCAGAACACCCAGGGGCAGAATTTTTTGTCTCTTTGACAGCCTACAGTGTCCTTGGTCCTCCAGTCGCTGGGTCCCTGGAGAGAGGAGATCAGCGGTCATTAAAGTGAGAAACGCCGCCCATCTGGGTCCCTCTGAATAAGCAAATGGCTTGTTAACGAGAACATCTTCTGCGGTCGGCAAATCCTTTCTTTTCTCAGGGCCGCCAAACCGCATTGAGAGCCCATTTCTCAAGTGTCACTTTGGAGCCGGCTTCGGGCTGTGAAATGTCTCCCACAAAGCTGCCCTTGGTTTTCTTGAGGCTGATGGAACTTTCATGCGGCTGTTGGTTTTGTTTTGGATGAGGAGGAATGGCTGTATTTTCACCTGGCCTCTGGTAGGTGTCCTCTTGTAACTGGAAATCCCTACATTTCTCCTGGGGGGCTGGGTTTCTGCCAAGGCCACGTTGGAGGAGGATCTGGGGAACTGGCCTTTGGAGCATTGAAGGTCAGGGAAGCCACAGCAGGAGACCCAGTTTTGAATCTGCTGAATGGCACTTGGAGGGTCAAGTTCCCTCTGAGGTTGAAGAGCCCCCCTCTGACCTTGGTTCAGGGGAATCACGTGGGCTGGCCTTACCAGCAGATGTGGCAACTGGGATCTAAGAATCCTTGTAAAGGCATTTTGTATCCTTCCTGGAAAACTAGAGTTGGACATACCTTCAAGGAAAAACTAGCTGGGCTTCCTGTCCTGGAAGAGGAAGGGAGCTGGGAGAGAACACTGACATTCATTCATTCATTCATGCATTCACAATACAGTGCAGTGAATGCTCACATCATGGTATGAGCAAGACTTTTTTTGGTATATTTTGCTTTTTTGCTTTTGTTTGGTTTGGTTATTTTTCTAAGCACAGAGCAGGTGGCTCCTATCGGAACCGCTTCACAGAGGACGTGGACATCAAGTTGGTTTTATAGGGATTTGGGGCAATTCAGAGAAAAATGGATATGGGCTGCGGGCCCAGGGAACAGCATGTGCAAAGACACAGCAGACTGAGAGAGCCCAGCCTACTGGGGACACAGTGAGCTGCCGGGTGACCCTGGTGCACAGGAGGTGTGGGGTGAAGGGATTCAGCAGGCTCGGAGTTGGTTCTGAGTGCTCTCAAATGCAGTGCCAAGAGTTTGGGTTTTCCTGGTAGAAGCCTGCAAAGTCTATCTGGGAGGCCAGTTAGGAGACCCTTGTGGCAACCCAGAGGTGAAATATGACATCAACAGTGAGAATGGAAGGAGAGGTCAGGTTTGGGAGGGACTTCGGGCATAGAACATATGGTATTTGGTGGCTGGTTGTTAGCGATGATACCAACAGCAGCAGTAGTGAGAATAACGACCTTTATAGGCATGCCCTCTTGGCTGAGACCCGTTTTTTTTGTTTGTTTGTTTTGTTTTGTTTTGAGACAGAGTCTTGCTCTGTGGCCCAGGTTGGAGTGCAGTGGCACGATCTCGGCTCATTGCAACCTCTACCTCCCGGGTTCAAGCGATTCTTCTGCCTCAGCCTCCCAAGTAGCTGGGACTATAGGCGCCTGCCACCATGCCCGGCTAACTTTTGTATTTTTAGTAAAGAAGGGGTTTCACCATATTGGCCAGGCTTGTCTCGAACTCCTGACCTCATGATCTGCCCACCTCAGCCTCCCAAAGTGCTGGGATTACAGGCGTGAGCCACCGCACTTGGCCAGCTGAGTCCCGTTCTAAGTGCCCTGTGTGTAGTAATACCATGAGGACATGGATGGTAGGAACTATTTTTATCCCCATTCTACAGAGAGGAACCTGAGGCTCTGAGAGTTTAAGTAATGTGTCTGAGGTCACACAGCAGGGGAAATGGCAGAGCCAAATTTGAACCCAGACACCTGGATCTGTCATATCTAGAGCAGCGCAAATATGGAGACTCACCAGGTCTGTGTGTGAACCAAGGGCTTTCCATGTGACTGCCTAGGGCACGGAATGGCAGGGCTATTGGAGCAGCAAGGAGACATGAGAGAGAAAGGGCTGGAGGATGCATTTATAAAAGACAGCCGAGAAGGGGAATGGCTATTTATTGCTGTTGCAAAGGTCTGTCTCTTAAAACCCGAGTCGAATAAGAGAAGGAAGCTACTGCGTTCTGGCAGCACAGACACCCTGCCAGAGTACTGCCTTGTTTATGAAGAAGAAACAGTAAACTGAAAACATGACCTCCAGTTATTTGTCCCAACATTAAATAATGACTAGTTTGAATTTAAATATGTGGTGGAAAATTATGCTCCGATCCCTTCCTCTGGAAAGGGTTCAGGGTGTTTGATTACCGAATGAGTCATGCATATTCATAGCTGTGCTTTCATCTTGCCAATCGGGTCCCCTTTGTTATTTGCTAACTTTAAGAAGGAAAGGGCTTGTGAAGACTGTGAAGGTGGCCTGGCTTCTCAGGTCCTCTCCCAGGGAGGGAAATGCCTCCAGGGCAAGAATGAGCTCTGGCTGGAGAGTCTAGAGAGTGGACTTCTCCCCTCAGGAGCCGGGCTGGGATGTTGGGTGTCAGGCAGCATTCTCATGTGCTTTGTCAAATTTGAGCCTCAAAGGTTCTGTGGGTGAGGATGGAGGTAGATGTCTCCATTTTTGAGATGTGGAAACTGAGGCCCAGAGACAAAGGGGCAAGGTCACAACGGCTAATAGGGAATGGGGCTGGGCCCACCCATGGTCCCATCCCTGCCCTGGGAGACTTCATTCCTAAGATTCATGAAGTTCAGGTGTGAGCCACTGCGCCGGCTACTGCTGACACCTTGATTTTAGCCCAGTGAGGCCCATGTGAGACTTCTGGCCTCCAGAATTGTAAGAGGACAAATGTGTCTTGTGTTAGACCACTGAGGTTGTGGTTATTTGTTACAGAAACCATAGATAGCTACACATCACCATATCTATATAGGGGTGAGCTTTCTTGTCCTTAAAATGTAGAAAATATCTTTGTAGGCTTGCTGGCAGCTTCCAGTCAGGAAAGGGATTTGCAGGTATGGTGGCCACATGGCTGCATGGCTGTCATCTCCCCACAGCACACTTGGCGGGTCTCAGTGGAGGAAACTGACGCTCATAGCGCCCAGCAGATGGGATGAAGTGGGCGCCGGGCCAGCGCGTGCATCCTTAGCTCACTCTTCCTGCTTCTTTCTGTGTCCCTCTTCCACTTCCTCTTCCTCCTCCCACCTTCTCCTTCTTCTCTCGTGCTCAGCCTCCTCGCGCTCTCCCCTCCACCTGCTGCTGCCTCCTCTCTCCTTCCTAACAAGGTGTCTCACCTCTCCCATCAGTTATGGTCCCGTTTTACAGCCAGAACCTATAAGCTGTCCTGCCAGAGTTCCAGGGCTGGGAGGGGCTGGATTAGGGCCAGAGCCAGTGTTGCCTCCCTCCAAGCCTGGTGCTACCCACTGCCAGCTCCATCAGGCCATCCAGGGTGGACCAAGGGGGCACTGGGAAGGGTTTTGGGGAGGCAGGTGGTGCTGGCAGGCTGGTGGGGCCTGATCCACCGAATGGGAAGTGTGGACTTCTGGCTGTGGCAGAGCCAACGCTCATGCTCTCCCGGGTGGTCACGGGGTCAGCCACTCAGCACACTCAACCCTGGGCAATCTCTCTGGCTCTTGGCAGTAGCTCTTTTGAATTCCGGCTCACGAGGATTAAAGATGACGAGGGGGGTGTTAGCTCTGAAGAAAACCCCGATCCTTCCCCATCGCCCCCGTAGAGCCCAGGAGAGCTTTCTAAAGCACCCCACGGCAGCGATGAATCCCGGCAGAGGCCTCTGACCCCGGCGGGCCTGTCGTCAGGGGTGCCCGCCGCACGGATGGATGGGTTTCCTTGAGCCCCGCTGCCTGCGCTGTGCGGTGTCTGTGCTTATCTGGGATTACGCTTTTCTGTGCTTGTGTGTCAGCCTCCAGGGGATATTGGGGACCTCCTCAAAGGATTATATGGGGCCATTTCAGCCGACCAACAGAAAATCCCAGCAGGTTGCGGATGAGAAAAAAAAAAAATCCCCCTTTAAATTGGCAGAGCAGCTAGGAAAGCGCCGAGGCTTTCATTTGGGAGCTTTTAAGCACCACATGCAGCTCCCCTTTATACTTGAAAAAGATACGCTTCGAGTTTGGCTCTCTCGACAAAGCCCCTTTCATTTTATTCAAGTCTCCGTTGTTTACGGTGGCCTTGCCTGATCATTATTTTTGTGGGCTCCCCCAACTACCCACTTTCATCCACAGCTGCTGCTCTAATTATTATTATTATTTTTTAACACATCCAGGCTGGATCTGGGCACACTGGTATTTTGGAACCAAATAGGCCGGTTCTACAGTTTCCTTACTCACCCCGGTGACTGCAGTAATGAGCTTAGGCTCTGAACGTTGGTGTCCTCATTCAAGAAACGGGAGAAAGTCTCAGTGGACAGCATGACCAGTGCTCACCAGCACCCAGCTCCCTTCTTTCTGGCTATCGGAACAACTGTCCTCCCCAGCCCCCTTACAGCAAGGCATGGCCATGTGACTAGCTCTGGCCAATGCCACGGGGGAGTAAGTGGTGAGAGTCACTTCAGACTAGGGCTATGAAAAGTCCACATGCAAATCTGTGGTTTCTCCCCGTCTCAACAACTGAGATGGAGCTTCTGTTACATGGGGTCCCCGAATGACTTTGTGGAGCAGGGCTGTGCCAACCCACTATGGACAAATAGCATGAGTGAGACAGAAGCCATTGTGGTGATGGGTTGCTGGGACTTCAGGATGGATTGGCAGCAAAACCTAGCCTATGCATTCTCAAATGTAATCCCTACCTCACAACATTGAGATTTGTTGAATGAATGAATGAATGAATGAATGACATAAACCACCAACCAGAATGCCTAGCTCATAGTAGTTGTAAAGCAAATGCTAATAATTTCTCCACCTGAAGGTGCATGCCATGGAGGTGCTGCTTGGGTTAATCTACTGCTATGCGTGTGACAACTTACCCCAAACCTTACTGGCTTGAAACACCAATTTATTGTTAAAACCTATATAATTTATGGGTTGATAGGGCTCAGCCGGAAGGCTTTTGCTTGGGGTCTCACATATGGTGGCAGTCAGGAGGTTGAGGTTGCAGTGAGCCATGATCGCACCCCTGCACTCCAGCCTGGACAACAGAGCAAGGCCCTGTTTCAAAAAACAAACAAAGAAAACCAAGAGGGTCAGGTAGAAGTGCAAGGCTTCTTATGGCCAGTGGAGCCTCGGGAGTCCCAGGGCATCACTTTCTGCTGCAATCTTTTGGCCAAAGAAGTAGCTAAGATCAGCCTAGAATCTGGAATGGAAACAGACTCTGCTGTTTAACAGGGGAGCAGCCAGGTCACCTGCAGCAGAGCAGGTGAGGCGGGAGGTACTGTTGCAGACTTCATTGGAAAGCAGGCTGTGACAGGTGCCTGCAATCACAGGGCAGGACCGCCTCCTGGCAGAGGGACTGTCCATCTAGCAAGGGCCATGAGAGACCCGGATGTCCTGCTCCCCTTCCAAGGCCCCTCCTCCCCTGTCCCCACACTCTCATGCTCCAGGCAGTGGCTCTTCCATCTTCATGCCTGGCCGAGCCTCAGTGGCTGCTGTGTTCCAGGTGGTGCTGCTGCTGCTCAGAGCCCAGCCGAAAGCTGGCCAACCTGGGGGCGGGGGCGGCCCCAGGCGGGTAATGGGAAGCCGGAGCAGATGTTGGCAGTTACAGGCAGGGGTGCCGCTTGCCAGCCAGCACAGGACCACTGCAGCTGAGCGGCTGTAACTTACTTTACAGAAATTGCCCAATTTCGAATGAATAATATTGTCATTATGGTTAGACTCATCAACTCCGGCGATACCTCTGCCCCTCTCGGGAGCCCTGGCAGAAGAAGGCGCTACTCGGAGACTCATTAGTCATCAACCAAAGTGCTCTTGTTATGGGAAATGAAGACCAAATGGGCATTTATTGAAATCCATCCTGACACCCTCCACTGGGAGGCCATTTTTAGTTAGTTCATTTATTGAGCCTCTCTTGAGCACGTCTGTCTGCCAGGACCTGGGCTAGGTCTGGTGATACCAAAATGAAAGCACCCAATTCCTGCCCTCACAATGCCCCCAGGCTCTAGAGGAATAAACAACACAGTGAAGGATGGACTAGGCTGTCAGGGCGAGAGCTGGTACTCTGCCCCCTGCTGCCTCGGGAAGTGCTCTGGCCTCGGTGTATTCCTGTCTGTAGGATGAGGGCCATCAGCTACCTCTGCGGCTGTGGCAGGTCCCGCGATCATAAAAGCTTGTCACCTGCCACGGTGTGTGCCACAGTGTCTGCAAGTGGCCTGGAGTGGGAAATAAACGGGAATGCAACTTTTGGAAATTACAGAATGGATGGAGGTCTTCCCCTCTCCCTCAGCACACACACATAGCCAGCAGGCAGCTGCCGCCTGAGGAAGGGTAGGCTTCTTGCTTGGCTGGAAGCCCCGGGTGGGCCTGCTCTCCTCCTTGGCACTGTCCTGCCTACTCCAGGGTGGGTGTGAGATCAGAGATCCATAGGATGGGACCCACAGCAAACAGACCTGCCCAGGGCGCATCCTGGCTCTAGGACTCTGGGCTCAGTGCCCTTCCTCCTTCTCTCCCTCCCTTCCTAATTTAGGAAGCCCCTAATTTACAGTGTCAAGAGGGGCTTCCTCTTCAACTCTGGCCACACATAGGTGTTTGGGGCAGAGTCTTAGTGTCTATGAGTGGGTGTCTTGGAGTTCAACATCTGGGTCCACACCACGCTTCCACCGCTGTTCAATGCTCATCCACAATGGGGCGAGGGTCACAGCCTCGGTGTGCCTCAATTTCCTCATCTGTAAACCAGCATAATAGTAGCAGCAAATCCATTGATCGGCTGTGAACTTGAGGTGGTGTCTCAACTGCGTTTACTCACAACACTCTGATACCAAAATGTCTTTTGCAACACGTCTCCACCTCTGCAATGCCAGCTGGGTGTCCCACAGCTCAGTTCAATTCTGACACCATCCACCTTGAGTTACTATCAGATCCAGGCTCGGTCCCCCATGACTGTTCCCGCTGCAGATGCCAGTCACAAGTCCAGGCTGGCACTTCTGCTGGATTGGGTCAAAACTCAGGGGGTTTCACGGCCCCCTCCTCGTGTGTAGTAATTCGCCACACAGAACTCAGGAGAGCAGTTTCCTTGCTATTACCGGTTTATTATGGATACAACTCAGGAACAGAGGAAGAGAGGCACGAGGCAGGGCATGGGGTGAGAGCTGCCACACCCTCTCCAGCCGTGCCACCCTCGAAGCACATCTGTGTTCACCAACCCAGAAGCTCTCCAACCCCCTCATCTAGGGGGTTTGTGGGGGCTTCATTACATAGGCACGGTGGATTAAATCACTGGCCATTGGTGACTAACTCCATCTCCAACCCCTCTTCCCTCCCCAGAGGTCAGGGATTAGGGCTGAAAGCCCCAAAACTCTAACCCCGCCTTGGTCCTTCTGGGTACCAATCCCCATGCCAAAGCTGTCTCCACCACTCCCCACCCCCGCCCCGCACCAGCCATCTCATTACCATACGAAAGACGCTCTTGTCACTCTTGTCATTCTGGAGATTCCAAGGGTCCTAGGAGCTGTGTGCCAGGAACCGGGACAGAGACCAGAAACCAAATATCTATTTCTTCTTTTGCCACAGGCCAGGGATGTCCTGTGCACAGGGCCTGGCACTTACTCAGTGTTCAGTTCAGATTTGCTGCCCTGGTTCTGTGATTTCATCAACCTGGATGGGTAGGGACAGTGGTTCTGACTCTAGTATTAATGCATTAAGAATGTTTCTCAAGCACTTTCTAGGCACCAGGCACCGTCACCTGAATATTCTGTGGTGGACAAGCCCGACGCGGACTCTGACCTCAGTGGGGCTCGTGGTCTGGGGTCTGCAGTCCCCTGGCCCCATGGGGAATGTGAACATGCCTGACAGCTGCTCTTTCCCTTTTCCCAGCCTGCATTCCTGCCGCGGCAACCCGCGGTTTCTCATTGAGACTGCATCCTCACAAACCATGGTTCTAGCTGGCGTGAGGCAGCACTCATCCTCACAAATTTGACTCAGCATCCTGTTGTGTCTTTGGATCCAGCGTCTGCTGCTAACGGAAGATATAAGACAATGCCACACTGTGTGAGGCAGAAATAAGTATACGATAGAATAGATTTGTGAGCCTTGTATAGAGATACGCAATCTAGGATGTCCAAAAATAGGGAAGAGAGCTTTGAGGATTCCGGTGAGATTCACAATGGCCAGCTTGGCTGGCATGGTAGACGGTGTGGTTAGCGGCTCCCCTCTGCAAAGAGAGCTTCATTTTCTGGTTGAAGTGCAGACAGTGTGCTTTTGACTCATGCTGCTTTTTATAGGGACTCGCTAGACCTGCATGTCAGATTCTGTCTGCAAAGTGCCCTTCAGGTGCCAAGACTCCATTTTTTGACTCAGGGAAAATGCTGTTTAATTAGCAGGCTCAAAAAGATACCCAATTATGAGTTAAATTGGGCTAGAAGAAACTGTTCTTTCAAAATTTGTCTCCTTTCGTGCTAAAACCCATTTCCATCCCCTTGAGACAAGCGAGTTAATTTCTTTTAACGTAATTTGCAAAGGACATTCCAGGAGAAATCTGCATTCCTTTGGAAATCGGTCAAGAGCCAGCTTCCTTTAGCACCTCCTGGGAGGGCGAGGGTGGAAGTTTCTCCATTGGGCACCCAGGGCTCTCCGTTCTCTGAGCACCCACCAGGTACCCTTGAGGTGCAAGGGGCTTTCATGTTTCAGGAAATGGAGCCTAGGAGGAGCTTGGACTGCTCAGGCCACGCAGTGAGCAGGCAGAGGGACTTCAGTGGAGAGACCTAGAAAGCAGCCACATTCAGATCATGAAGGTCTCACAGGAAATCCTGGGGTTGGGGGTGAAAGAGTAAGGGGCTCAGCTCTTTGAATCTGGAAAAAGCTAAGCAGAAAACCACCAAGAGCCATGATGCGGTTGTGCAATTGTGAAAGTGCCACCTCTCTGTGCCTGGGGGCTGGCTTCCTCCGTGAGATAAAAAATCAGTGCAGGCTTAGGTAAGGAAAGACTTGAAAAGACTGTTGCAATAAGGAAGGAGGCTATTGCAATAGGGGAGGGGACTATCCAATAGGGGAGGGTGTTATGGTAGTAGGGGAGGGGCTATTACAATGGGAGAGGGGGCTATTGCAATAGGGAAGGAGGCTACGCAATAGGGGAGGGACTACGCAATAGAGGAGGGGCGATTGCAATCGGAGATGGGGCTCTTGCAATGGGGAAGGGACTGTTGTAATAGGAAAGGGGACTATTGAAATGAGAGAGGGGGCTGTGCAATAGGAGAGGCTGTACAATAGAGGAGGGGCTATTGCAATAGGAGAGGGCTATTGCAGTGGGGAGGAGGTTACTGCAATAGGGAAGAGGACTATCGCAATAGGAGGGGGCTATTGCAATAGGGGAGGGGATATGCAATAAGAGAGGCTACACAATGGCGGGGGGCTATTGCAACAGAAAGAGAGGGCTATTGCAATAGGGAAGGGGCTGTTGCAATAGGGGAAGGGGCTGTTGCAATAAGGGAGGGGCTTTTGCAACTGGGGCAGGTGGTTATTGTTAAAGGGAAGGGGGCTATTGTAATGGGAGGGGGCTATGCCATAGAGGGAGGGGATACACAATGGGAAGGAGGATATTGCAAGGGGGGAGAGGCTATTGCAATGGAAGAGGGGGCTATTGCAGTAAGAGGAACATTCGACATTGAGATCTGTAAGCAGCTCAAAGGTCAGGCAGAAAGGGGTTTTCTTTCATTGGGAAGCGAAAGCTCCGTGGAACTGGTGAGGGAGGAGGGGTGAGAGCTGCGTTCTGCTCTGTGGTCAGCGGATTCCCAGGAAGGGCCATTGAGGAGGGGAACTGGTGTCCAGGATGGTCAGTGGGGATGACAGTTCAGCTAATCTTTTTTTTTTTTTTTTTTTTTTTTTTTAATATGGAGTCTTGCCCTGTTGCCCAGGCTGGAGAGCAATAGCACGATCTTGGCTCACTGCAACCTCTGTCTCCCAGGTTCAAATGATTCTCCTGCCTCAGCCTTCTGAGTAGTTGGGATTACAGGCGTAAGCCACCCTGCCCGGCTAATTTTTGTATTTTTAGAAGAGACGGGGTTTCACCATGTTGGCCAGGCTGGTCTTGAACTCCTGACCTCGTGATCTGCCTGCCTCAGCCTCCCAAAGTGCTGGGATTACAGGCGTAAGCCGCTGTACCAGGCCAGCTAATCTTTTATGAAACAGAGTGAGGAGGTGGAGGGCTGGGGCTGGCCTTGTCCTAGGCTGCCCGATGATGCCCCAGAGAGGTTCCGTGCTTCTGAGAGGCAGGGGCTTCTGGGGGCTCACCTTGCTGCCAAAGCAATAAGGTCACAGTGGGGACATGTCTTTATCTCGTCCCTGCATTGATGTAGGAGCTGACTAGCCCCTTCTCCCTCCGCTGTGATCATGTGTCACAACTCCACATGTGGGAAACTCCTCCTGTGGGTGGATGGATAGATGTCCATGAAAGACTCCTACCTTGGGCAAGGCATGGCTGCTGTGTGGGGGGCAATGCAGGAGGCATGGGAAGAGGAGGCGGGTGGTGGCTGTGTGCCCCTAGCTTGTGCTTTTCTGCCATAGAAACCTCCTTCTTGCCAATCTTACCTAAGCTTTCCCCATGAAAACCTCACGCAATGGCTTCTGTCTTCCAATAGACATAATATTCTTCAACCTCCAGAAGTGGAGTCCAAAGGCCACCATAATCCACACATAAGGTGATGGTGTTGTGGGTGGGGACAGGGGCTGTGTTCTCCCCCAGGCCGTGCTCATGCTGAGCTCTGTGTCCTATGGTTAAGGTGTCACTGCCGCAGCATGAGGAGCCCTGCAGTGTGCCATGGGGGCCTTGCTGGCCACAGCCTGGCTGTTGTTTTCCATTGCACGGTGCCGATGCCCTTGCAGGCGGCAGGGTTGAAGCAAGGGCTCTTGAGGAGGCAGCCGGGAGAAGTGGGGCGACGAGAGGTTGCTTGCCGGAGTGGAGCCTTGTTGAGACCCATCCTCCAAGAACACAAGGGCTGTTAAGTCAAGAGGGAACAAGTCCTTCCTTCTGCAGGCTTCTCATGGCCGCCCTGCAAGACGGTGGCCCCAGCTTACCCGAGACCTCCACAGCTCTTGAGTTCCTGAGTGGAGTCAGCCTGACCCCAGAAGGCCCCTTCTGCCCTTCAGCCTCTGCTCCCCTGCCAGCCAGGACTGGGAGCCGACTGGTGTGGTCTCCCCTATAGCACGTGTGAGGACTGAAGTGGCAGTGATCCACGTGCCAGGCACTTGGCATGGGTGCTTCTGTGGAGCCTCAGAAACAGCACCGTCCCCCGCCAAGCCCGGTGTGCTCCGTGCAGATGTTGATCTTTGGGAGACAGGTTTAGGAGGTGGTGCTGTCATGCAGAGACGGGTGGCCGCTGGTGCCTTCAAAGGGGAAGTGGATAACCCCAGGCCCCATGCCTGGATCACGAAGCCAGCTCCTGACACCACGAACACCTTGGCTGCTATTGACGTCTGTCCGTGCTTCCCTGCAAACTGCACACGTGTCCTACACACCCGGTTCCATTCAGGTGTCTCTTCCTGTGATTCTGGCACAGCGGGGGCAGGTCTCACCTCCCTCTGAGTGTCCCTGGAATACAGCATGGATGACGAGGGGCTGTGACAGGTGAAATCGCAGGGCAGGTGTGGGCTGGGTGTGCAGGGCATGGGATCTTTGCCCTAGAGCTTCATCCTAAGAGCTGAGGGGTGGGTTTTCTTTTTTCTTTTTTTTTTATTGAGACAGAGTCTTGCTCTGTCACCCAGGCTAGCGTGAAGTAGCATGATATCAGCTCACTACAGCCTCCGCCTCCTGAGTTCAAGCAATTCTCACGCCTCAGCCTCCCAAGGAGCTGGGGTTACAGGTCTGTGCCACCACAACCAGCTAATTTTTATATTTAGTAGAGACAGGGTTTTACCATGTTGACCAGGCTGATCTTGAACTCCTGACCTCAAGTGATCCACCCACCTTGGCCTCCCAAACTGCTGGGATTACAGCCATGAGCCACCACACCCAGCCTGGTGGAGTAGGTTTTCTAAAGGTTTAAAAGCATGAGGGTGTTTGTGTAACCCTCTTTCTTTAGCTTCTAATTTGATCAAAGGTTGAACCAGCTGCTGTCACAGCTTACCACAAGCTTAGGGGCTTGAAACAACACGCATTTATCTTACCATGCTGGAGTCAGTTGTCCAAAATGGGTGTCACTGGGCCAAAATCAAGGTGTCGCTGCTACAGTACGAGGAACCCCCACAGCGTGGAGGCTTCCCTCTAGAAGCAGTGATCCACGTGCCAGGCGCTTGGCACGAGTGCTTCTGTGTAGCCTCAGAAACAGCACCATCCCCACCCAAGCCCGCTGTGCTCTGCGTGGATGTTGATCGTGGGAGACAGGTTTAGGAGGGGCCACACCAATCGGCTCCCAGTCCCGGCTGGCAGGGGAGGCAGAGGCCTGGGTTGCACCTGTGCTCCTCTGGGGAAGCCTGGGAGCATTGCTAACCCGGGGTCCGGTAGAGGGAATTCCTAGCCTGGCGTTTTTGGATTAGGATATATATATATACACACACACACACACACACACACACATACACAAACACACACATGATTAAAATGCTATATATTATGTATTTCTTGTAAATCAAATTGTTTTGTCATTATATTAGCAAGCTTTATCTCCCTAGCAAAGATTTTGCCTTCAAATCTCTTTCGTATGAGACTTATGGAGATACACTAGCTTACTTTGGTTAGTTTTTGCCTGGTATAACTTTCCCTATCTTTTCAGTTTTAGTGTTCCTCTGTCCTTATATTTTAGGGTTTGCTCTAATTAACAGCCCAGGCTGGTGGGCAATGGCATGGTCTCAGCTCACTGTAACCTCCACCTCCCGGGTTCAAGCGATCCTCCTGCCTCAGCCTTCTGAGTAGCTGGGATTACAGGTGCCTGCCACCATGCCTGGCTAATTTTTGTATTTTTAGCAGGAACAGGGTTTCGCCATGTTGGCCAGGCTGGTCTCGAACTCCTGACCTAGTCTTTTAGTTTTATCCTAGAAGTTTTAATAGACTGCTTAATGAAGTTTGGAGTGAATAAGTCTCTTTATCTTCCTCTTAAATAATGCAAAGGCCTCCCTTAGGATATTTTAACTCCAAAAAACCGGTCTTGATTTAGATGCCGTTTTGCCTAGGATTTTAGTTGTATCTTTTTTAAAACTCCCCAAATTAAACCTCATTTTTTTTTTTTTTAGTTATCAAGCAATATCTTTATTCAAACAGTAGTAGTGCAATTTAAACATTTGTAGAACTCTTTTAAGGTTGTTTCTCATTAGATCGTGAGCTATTCAAAAAAGCAAGGTCATTATTATACTCTCTACATTTTAACCTCAAATGTTTAGCTGGGTGTGGTGCTGCATGCCCATAGTCCCAGCTACTCAGGAGGCTGAGGTGGGAGGATTGCTTTAGCTAACGAGCCACAGGTTGCAGCGAGCTGAGATCACGCCACTGCACTCTAGCCTGGGCGACAAAGCAAGACTCTCCCTCTCAAAAAAAAAAAAAAGTTTAACATAGCTTTGGTTTTTTTTGGTTTTTTTTAGTATTTATTGATCATTCTTGGGTGTTTCTCGGAGAGGGGGATTTGGCAGGGTCATAGGACAATAGTGGAGGGAAGGTCAGCAGATAAACAAGTGAACAAGGGTCTCTGGTTTTCCTAGGCAGAGGACCCTGCGGCCTTCCGCAGTGTTTGTGTCCCTGGGTACTTGAGATTAGGGAGTGGTGATGACTCTTAACAAGCATGCTGCCTTCAAGCATCTGTTTAACAAAGCACATCTTGCACCGCCCTTAATCCATTTAACCCTGAGTGGACACAGCACATGTTTCAGAGAGCAAGGGGTTGGGGGTAAGGCCATAGATTAACAGCATCCCAAGGCAGAAGAATTTTTCTTAGTACAGAACAAAATGGAGTCTCCCATGTCTACTTCTTTCTACACAGACACAGCAACAATCTGATTTCTCTTTCCTTTCCCCACACTTCCCCCCCTTCCACTCGACAAAACCGCCATCGTCATCATGGCCCGTTCTCAATGAGCTGCTGGGCACACCTCCCAGACGGGGTGGCTGCCGGGCAGAGGGGCCCCCACCTCCCAGACGGGGTGGCCAGGCAGAGGCGCCCCCCACCTCCCTCCCGGATGGGGCGGTTGGCCGGGCGGGGGCTGTCCCCCACCTCCTGGAGGGGGCGGCTGCCGGGCAGAGGCGCTCCTCACATCCCAGACGGGGCGGCGGGGCAGAGGCACTCCCCACATCTCAGACGTTGGGCAGCCGGGCAGAGACCCTCCTCACTTCCTAGACGGGATGGCGGCCGGGAAGAGGCTGCAATCTTGGCACTTTGGGAGGCCAAGGCAGGCGGCTGGGAGGTGGAGGTTGTAGCGAGCCGAGATCACACCACTGCACTCCAGCCTGGGCAACATTGAGCACTGAGTGAGCGAGACTCTGTCTGCAATCCCGGCACCTCGGGAGGCCGAAGCTGGCAGATCACTCGCGGTCAGGAGCTGGAGACCAGCCCGGCCAACACGGCGAAACCCCGTCTCCACCAAAAAAATACAAAAACCAGTCAGGCATGGCGGTGTGCGCCTGCAATCCCAGGCACTCGGCAGGCTGAGGCAGGAGAATCAGGCAGGGAGGTTGCAGTGAGCTGAGATGGCGGCACTACAGTTCAGCCTCCGCTCGGCATCAGAGGGAGACCATGGAGACAGAGGGAGAGGGAGACCGTGGAAAGAGAGGGGGAGGGGGAGAGGGAGGGGGAGAGGGAGAGCTAAACCTCATTATTATTGATTTGTAACTCAGTGTTTGTTTACATCACTCCATATTTCCTAACACCTTTTCTCCCTGTTCCTTCTTGCATGCAGATATCTTTCTGTAAAAGTTTCCTTTAACTTTTGAAATTGATTGTAATGAGGTTCTGAAATGGCAAATCCTCTGTTCTGATTTGTGGACCGATATTCTCCGTCTGTTTTCTGTGCCGTGATTCTTGGTTATGTCTTCAGCTGTACCATATCACTCAAGAATTCTCCCTAGCTTCCTTTGTTTTCAACCTCAATTATGATGTCCTTAATTTTTAGAAACAATATTTGGCTCATTTTCAGAGCTGTTTATTTTAAAGTCTTTGGTTCCTATTCATATTTTATTCTCACCTTTATTTCTTTAAACATGTGAACATCATTATCTGATAACTCCAATATTTAAAGTCTTTGGGGGCCTAATTAATTCCTCTCTCTATTGTTTCTGTGGTTCTTGCTTACAGAGCCTCATTTCCTGGTATATTTTGTCATTTTTCATAGTGAGGTCATCATGCTCTTTGAAACCTGATCTGTGGGGATTCTCTGAGGCCTGGGTCACACCTGTGCTCCTCTGGGGAATCCTGGGAGCATTGCTAACATGGGGTCTGGTAAAGGGAATTCCTAGCCTGGTGTTTTTAGATCTCACATGCAGCTGTAAGAAGGCTGCCTCGAGTTTACACATCTTTGGGAGATATTTTTAGTTTTAATAAATAAAAACTTACTAAGTTTTAGTAAAATTCATATGTGTGACTGTGTTGCATGTGACTCTGTTGTGTGTATGTTGTGTGTTGTGTGTGACTTGTATGGTGTGTGTGACTGCTGTGTGTGTGTCATGTGTGAGGCTCTGGTGTGTGTGTGTGTACTTTTCTCCTCCTACCACGAACAAGGCAGAGAGGGGCAGGTCTCTGGCCACAGGGTGGCTTTAGGGACTGATATGGTTTGGCTCTGTGTCCCCACCCAAATCTCATCTCAACCTGGAATCCCCACGTGTTGAGGGAGGGAAGTGAGTGGATCATGGGGGTGGTTTCCCCCATGCTGTTCTCGTGGTAGTGAGTGAGTTTCACAAGATCACTATGGTGATGTTTGTTTGTTGGTTTGTTTTTGAGATGGAGTCTCGCTCTGTCGCCCAGGCTGGAGTGCAGTGGCGCGATCTCGGCTCACTGCAAGCTCCTCCTCCCAGGTTTATGCCATTCTCCTGCCTCAGCCTCCTGAGTAGCTGGGACTACAGGTGCCCGCCACCATGCACGGCTAATTTTTTGTATTTTTAATAGAGACGGGGTTTCACTGTGTTAGCCAGGATGGTCTCCATCCCCGCCTCGGCCTCCCAAAGTGCTGGGATTACAGGCGTGAGCCGCCGCGCCCGGCCTATGGTGATGGTTTTAAAAGCAATAGTTGTTCCTATGCCCACATTCATTCTCTCTTCTGTCGCCTTGTGAAGAAGGTGCCTGCTTCCCCTTCTGCCATGACTGTAAGTTTCCCGAGGCCTCCCCAGCCATGCAGAACTGTGAGTCAATTAAAACTTTTTCCTTTATAAATTACCTGGTCTCGGGTATTTCTTTATAGCAGTGTGAGAACAGACTAATACAAGGCCAGTTCATCCTTACAACAAAGATGTCACCCCCTGAGGTCCCAGCTTCAGGCAGAGGGATTCTTCTAAGCTGGCTCCTCTCCTTGGATTTGTCTCCTGACCCCTACACCCCATGCAGATGTCAAAACAGAGGTTCAAGATATCCCGCTGAGTTAGGATTCATTTCAGCCACGAATAATGTAAAATCCCAAACCAGAGTGACTTAATCAGGATAGAAGCGTATTTCTCTCTCAGGATCCAGAAATCTGGAGGAGGTCAGCATGGGACTGGTTTGATGTTCCTTCGTGTGAGGGATCCATGTTTCTTCTTTATACCTCACTCTGCCTGGCTTCCACTTCCAACAAGGTCCAGAGTAGCTGCAGCTGTGCCAGCCATTGTCTGCATATCCCAGTTGCTGGAAAGGAGGAAAAGGGGTGAAGAAAGGCATGGTGGTGGTTTTGAGGACACTTCTCAGGTGTTTCACACAGAACTCCTGCTTGCATTCTTTGGTCATATTGAGTATATGTTCACCCTGAGCTTCAGGGGAGGTTAGATGGTGCAGTCTCTATTCCGCATGGCTGTATTGGGAGTTCTGTTCTTCGAGGAAAGGATAGGTGTTGGGGGGCACCTGCCACCTGCCACTCCAGGGGTGCAGGGAGAGGACACTGGCCCAGGGCTAGCTCAGCTCTCTGGATTTCTGCCTCCACTTGGGGTTTTGGTCTCCAAAGAATCCTGTTTTCTTGCAAGCTTAACAGTGCACCTTGAAATATCTGAAGGTGTGTTTAATCCAGCTTTATTGCTGTTTCCCTATTGCTCCCTTCCCATGGGAAGGATCTGCATGGTATTTAGGCTGCCATATTGCCAGAAAGAGGCCGTCTCCCTGGTGGATGTTTTGGGATCCCTTGCTGTTTCACATCTGCCTCTGCTCTCTGTTCCATTTCATTCCCCCACACATTCGTCACATACCTGTGGCTTGGTGCTGGTCCTGGGAGGGGGTCTTGGGGGTGAGGAGCAGGGGGAACAGCTGGATTACAGAGACCCACCCCAGCAGAGGCTGCAGCCAGTGGGTGGTGAGCAGAGAACACCCTCCAAAGCCCACAGACAGTCCCCAAGGTGGTGGTCTCTGTGGAGGTGACCCCCAGGACCTGCACCAGTGAAGTTACAGATGCTGAAAGGATGCACATGCAGCCACACGGGGGAACAGAAGAGCCACCGGAGCGTGGGGACACCGCGTCAGGGAGAGGTGCTCTGGCCGGTTGCATGAGTGGAGACGGGGACTCCTTGAATTCCGAGCATTGAACATTTCTGCTCCCATGAACCACCCCTTCTTGATAATAACTTACTCTTTAAGACTGAGTTTCAGTGCCTTAGATGGAAAGATCTTACCTGACAACTCTTTGAAGGTGAGCTACAGGAGAGTTATTGCAGTGAGGAGCTCCTGTAAATAACAATTTGCTCTTTACAACCTGCTGGAGAATAGAGCTAGGGTTGTTTTTAGCGATGGAGAATATCCACTCAAATCCATTTGACTGTGGATTGCATTCTTAAATACTTATTCAACGATCGTCTCTGTGGCCGTCAGACTCCAGCGACTTTGATTCCACTGTTGAAACAGTTGCACAGTATCCTGGCTTCTCGTTCCGACTCCTTGTCCTTCGTTTCTGCTGCAAACGGTCACCTCCCAGACCTGTAAGCTTCACCTGTTCCTCTCAGAAGTTTCCAGAGCTCCTCTGTCAGATGTCAGGCTGCTAAGAACATGTAGCTCCTGAACCTCCTCAGGAACAGGGAGGTGCGTCCTGTGCCTCGAGGGCCGCCTCTGTGGGTACTGGCTGGACTTGCCCTGTTTGGGTCTGCATTATCCTGTGCTCTTGGGCATATGTTCACCCTGAGCTTCAGGGAAGGCTAGATGGTGTGGTCTCCATTCTGTGTGACTGTATTGGGAGTTATATTCTTCAAGCAGAGGAGGGTGGGTGACGATGCCATCAGGAAGCAAGGGCAGAGCCCCTGTGGATGACCCCAGGGGTAGCACATGTGGGCAGGCAATTATTATAATAATGCACCCATAATTACTTTTGCACCAACCTAATAGTGTCACAGGGCCCTGAGCTGTTGAGGATCCTTTGACTTCATTCCTGGGTAAACAGAGTGGGGACAACAGCTGTTTCTGAATTTGTTACCTGATAAGTCCTACACTTTATATGAAGCTTTTTCTCTGAAGCGATTTCACTACCAGCCTTCAGCTCAGAGGCAGAAAGCTCCCGTCAATTTTTCTGCCACCTCTTTGCCGACATAAAACCCTGATGATGGATATCAACTTTTAGTATTTCATTGACTTCATGGTCTGGCCACAAGAGTTACGCTTATGAAGCTGCAGGTTCCCACCTTCAAAATTGATCTCTCTGTCTTTCTTGTGTTATCATTTGTCTCTCCTTGGCCTTTTAATCATGAAAATAAAAATGTGTCCAGCATTTCAATAATTGGATCTGAGACAGATGCTCCACGCAGACGCTTTTGGAGACTTGCTGTGTCCTGAAGCCACGTGGATCCTCCTGGGGAGGTGGAGAGGGTGCGTCGGGGAATTTTTGTTCTGCAGCCTGCCCCGCCACCTTCCAGATTCAACGCCTACCACTCTTCCTCCGTGAAGCCCTCCATAAGCCCCCTCTGACCTCCCACCCCACCTGCCTGTCATTGAGCGCTTCTTGGGCACCTGGTGTTACAGCGATGGCCCATCTCATCCTTACAACAGCCCTGAGTGTCAATAATTAATAACAATTTTGTCCACCTCACAGACAAGATTGGGGCTCATGGAAGGAAGCAGCCTTTTCCCCAAGGCAACTGCATCCAGTCATGGGTGGTCCTGAGAATCCTGCCAAGTCTTTCTGACTCTCTTCCCTGGGCCACCCAGGAGTTCAGAGCAGATGGAATCTCAGAGCAGCATAGTTCCCATGCTTGTTGATGAGGGGGTCAGTGTTCAAGAGGAAAGTCACATTCCCAGGATCACATGGCCAATGAGTAGCAGAGATAGGTGCTCCTCAGCCCCCAGCCCCAGGGCTGTCTCTACCGCATCAACCTGGACCCCAGAGCGTCTTGGTGGCATCCTTGAAGTCACAGTCCCCGGCTGGCCGTGAGTGAGTTGCGGTTCCGCTGTGCTTTGGTTTGGGCTCTCGCAGAAGCAGACACTGAAATGAGGATTTGCAGACAAATACCGTGTTTAGGACATGCCCTGCCCTGCCAGGGCATGGCACCAAGAAGAGAAGGAGGCCTCCACAGTGCCCAATAGTCAGCACTTAGTCCCTCTGGGCACCCCTGGGAGCTAATGTATGGCACACGCAGTTGTCCCACCAGAGCAGGAGTGTGGGTATTTACACACCAGCCTCCCTCGTCACTTCCTGCCTGCCATGCTCCCTGGCAGAGCTGCCACCTAGCAGATGGCAGTGGGGCTGGCAGGAAATGGAAATGATAAGGTTCAATTGCCACTCCTCAGAGAAGGCTGCCGGATTGCACACCCCAGGATCTCCGGACCACTTCACTCAGTTTCATCATCGTCAGGGCCCTTTGACCACCTGAAGCTACCTTGCTCATTACCGTGCCCTGGCTTATTGACACAGAACTCAAGCTCCACATACCAGGGGCCATCTCTGTCACTTACTTGCTGAGCCCCTTGTTTCCCAGGACAACACCTGGCATGTAGCTGTCACTGAAAAATAGCAGTTCAGCAGAAGCCCAGATCCTTTCTGACAAACATGAGGGAAGTGGGCATCCCACACAGGCTCCCAGGAAGAGGTGTTCAAGATGCTTGCCAGCCAGGGACAGGGCACTCAGTGACAGGGACAGAGGCAGCCAGCACCTGGAGGTGCCCACTGGCAGCCCCAGTCCCCAGGGCCTGACGCCAGGCTTCTGTGCCATCTGTGGGCTGCCCTCTGGTCATGCCCACAGGCTTCCCACTCCAGGGACATCACATCAACTCGGCTTGCACACCTTCTGTTGTCTGTGGCTCAGCATTTGCTGAGCATCTGATCTGTACCAGATTCTGCTTGGGGCCGGGCAGGATTTGTCACAGTCCTACCCTCAGGGAGCTCCCATTCAAAGGGAGCCGCTCATATGTGAACACACCAGGGCCAGCATCAGGCACTAGCCGAGCACTAGTCATCCTTTCCAAAGTCACTTCCCAAATCCCTCTGTGCCCAGGCCTGCATTGGACAATAGGGGTGAACATGAGGTTCTCAGCGGTCCTGGGGAGTCTCAGGCAGTCCCACTAAAAGCACTAACACTCAGGCTGCATGAGGGGCTGGTGAAGGGTTAAGGGCACAGGCGTGGGGTCAGACTCTACTCACTGGCTGTGTGGGCTTGGGCTCTGATGCTTAACCTCTCTGAACTTGGTTTTGTTGTTGTTGTTGTTGTTTTTTGTTTGTTTGTTTTTCCTTTTCAAGGTGAGTAACAATCCTTGCCTTGCAGAACTTTGAAAGTAATACATTGGTTAAAATCTTTCAGTGCCTTACATACAGTAAATTCTAAACCAGCCAAGGTTTCTGTTAGCACCGTTTCTCTTCCTCATAGCTCCGTGCTTACCTGGAGGCACTGCCCTGTGGGTCAATGTGGCAGTCAAGGCGCAGTGGGCCCTGCATGTCTGCAGAGGAAAGGAGGAGGCAAGGCCCCGATTAAAATGAGGAGAGCAAGGAACTCACTTTGGGTGCAAAATTGAAGGGGGTGCCAAAAACCACAGTAATCGAGGTAAATATTATTTTAAGGCACTTTAAAAAAACAAATTTAATGCAAAAAAGTCAGGATGAACAAAGTATCAACATTTTAAGTGAAGCTAGGCTGTTGTTTTATGGCCCTGCCTCCCAGTGTGCCAGGAACAGTCCTGGGCCACGCAGACTTCGTGTCCCGCCAGGCAGTTGACGAGGGCTGAGGATGGCTGAGAACAGGTCTGGCCGGGTGGGCTGTATAGAGGCGCATGGTTTTGATTGTGCTCTTATTAACTTTTTTACTTGGTTCAGAGCCTGGATGGATATTTTGATAAGTGTGTAGGAATGTGTATGTTTCCTTTGACCTGAGGCTTCAATATGGCTCAGGAGGGAAGAGCGGAGAGGGGAGGGGAGGGAAGGGGAAGAGGGGAGGGGAGGGGAGGGGAAGAGGGGAGGGGAAGAGGGGAGGGGAGGGGAGGGGAAGAGGGGAGGGGAGGGAAGGGGAAGAGGGGAGGGGAGGGGAAGAGGGGAGGGGAGGGAAGGGGAAGAGGGGAGGGGAGGGGAAGAGGGGAGGGGAAGAGGGGAGGGAAGGGGAAGAGGGGAGGGCAGGGGAAGAGGGGAGGGGAGGGGAGGGGAAGAGGGGAGGGGAGGGGAAGAGGGGAGGGGAGGGGAAGAGGGGAGGGGGAGGGGAGGGGAAGAGGGGACAGGGGAGGGGAAGAGGGGACAGGGGAGGGGAAGGGAAGGGGGAGGGGAGGGGAAGAGGGGAGGGGAGGGGAAGAGGGGACAGGGGAGGGGAGGGGAGGGGAAGAGGGGACAGGGGAGGGAAGGGGAAGAGGGGAGGGGAGGGGAAGAGGGGACGGGGGAGGGGAGGGGAGCACAGGTTGCCCTTGCCCGGGGCACTGTGTGCCGGGCCTGCCCCATCTCCACAGTGGCTCACAGTGGGCCCTGGCCCAGCACTCAAACTTGCATGAAACAAACACACTCTGGGGGTGGTTTTGGGACCAGGCATCCCATGCTCAGCCAGAGCAGCAAATCTGGAGAAGGTTCCAGAACCACGACTATGTAGTTCTTCCTCTCTGCTACTGCAAGCGCCCTGTCCTGAACCCTCGAAGCAGCGAGCAGCTCCAGGCGGACCACAGGGGCTGAGGGCACAGGAGGGGCTCGTTCTCGCCTCCCTTTAACTGCCTCTGCCATGCAGCCTGGTTTTGTTTTCAGCGAGCCAAGAGACAGGTGAGCGGGGCTGGCTTAGGCCTCTGTCTGGCCTTGGGTCTCTGAAGGTGGTGGCCCCTTGTAAAGCATCAGGCGACACACATCCAGGTCTCCGTGTATTCAGAACTCTAGAACATAGCAGTCACTCCTGACTGTGGGGCACACTGTACTGGCCCCCCTCACTGTGCCTTCCAAACGAGGCTGCTGGGTGGAAACTGGTGCATTTGAGGGCTGTCACTGGCCTTTCCCTGGAAAAATCTGTCCTTTCTTCTGAGGGTAGGACCTTCCTCCTTTGAGATAATTAAAGCATCCTTTCTTTATGAATTGGTGGTTGAAGGTTCTGATTCTTTTCTTTTACTAATCTCCCTTGGAAAAATAAAAGGCAGTAATCTGGTGTGGATCCCACGTTTATAATTTTGTCAATGGTGGTAATTGTACCGCGAAGCCTCAAAGCTGGGGAGCAGGGTCCCCTCTCCAGCCCTGCAGACCTGCCCGTGTGCCTGCGGAGGCGTGGAGGTGGCTCACTGTGCACTGGTTACCATCCTGTCTGAGTCCAGGTGACAGGACACACTCACACGCAGTGGGTCACACGAGCGGGTTTGGTACTTGCGGATGGGCAGTGAGGAACAACGGAAGCTGAGGATTCATATGGGCCGAACCCCTGAGGCCCAGAAAAGCTACCCAAGTCTAACCGCACGTGCGCCATGTGCGCTGTGGACAAGGGACTCCGAGAAGCAGCCCAACCCTGGTTTTATGCCCTGGGGACAATGTGATTCACTGAGCAAAAGCATTGAGGGGACGGCGGTGTGTTTCTAGGGCAGGCCTGGGACAGTCCCCCCTCATCTCAGGATGCTGCATTCCTAGCACATTCCATGATTCTGCCTGGGAACCACAAGGGAGAAAGGGAGGAGACTGGGTTGCTCCAAGGCCTCCTGGAGAACAGCCCTGCAATGTCCTGCGTCGCTCATGTGCCCGTCACCACTGTCAGGCCCTCTGCCTCCTCCACCTTCCCTGGGAAGGTCTGCTCTTTAAGATGCAGCTCAGGTGTCACCTCCTCAGGAAGCCTTCCCGGACTTGCTGCCAACTCAGACCCTCCTCTGTGACCTCCCCCGTCCAGCCCCTGTGGTTTCTCCTTGGTCAGTCTTCTCCCTGCCATGTGAGAAAGGTTTTCCTCCTCCTCCAGACTGTGAGCCTGGCAGAAGGCAGGGGACACGTCCTGCTCTGTGTCCTTGGCCTAGGGCCTGGCACATAAATGACCAGAATGGAAGGGTCCCAGGGCCAGTGTGACGGGGAAGGTGGACGTGAGCTCCAGAGAGCGGCTCAGGAACTGTTCAAGCCACCCACCCCCACCACCCCCATGACCCGGGACCTCCGGATGGGCCTTGGGATGACAAGGGTCTCCGCTGCGCACTCTCTTGGTGACTTGTCTCTTGCGTATCACTGGTCAGCCCCTCTGCTCAGTGTGTGGAGTCTGCCTAACCCCAAACTCCAATGCCATCTGCCCTGCGCTTTGCATTTTATTTTTAGCGAATGCAGCCGGGCACCCTATTTTCCTTCATTCCTTGGCAGTTGTGCTCAGGGCGGATAGCGCCAGTGAATGTCTGACCGTAATCATCCACAGGCCAGTTTTCAATCATGAGGTTGATGATTAGCTCACTAACACCCTCTCCCCAGACCGTCACCTTGGGGCCCCCAGACTAATTACTGCAGGACGTGCTGAGTAAAATTCACAATGCCAGGGAATTGGGGGGAAATCTTATCAGCTCTGAAATTACTGAGCAGCAAATGTGTTCCGAAGATGCAATTAGCCGCGGTTGGAATGGGAGATTGTTGGAGAGGGACTTTGTGGGAGTCACGCCCACCCCTCCCTGCCACATGTGTCCTCTCCACACGTGAGATGCTGGTGTCAAGTTGCCAGTTAAATGAGGACACTCATGAGGGACGAGGATGTGGGCTGAGCTCCAGAGGACTGGTGTTTCCTTATCTCCATGGGACCCTGTCCTCCAACAGGGCCCCCAGCCCACCCCTGTCTGTGCATACCTCCACTGTCACTCCAGGGGAGCTCTGCACGAGGCCCCCCAGGTTCATTGCATGGCACATTGGCAGAGTCAACACCGGGCCAGGGACGCAGACGAGCAGACCTGCCCTTGTCTCAAGAAACAGCCGGGCCATAGCTGAGGTCTTTCCACCTGGGGTGGGGCTGGGGGGGTCCTTAAGTGCCTTAAAAATGCAGGCAGAGTGGTGTGGAGGGGGCACATTCTGTGCTCGGTTTTTCTAGGCAGCAAATCTGTTGATTCCATCAGATTCTTAAAGGGTTTAGAACCAAAAGGGTCAGGAGCAATTGATCTAACAAAGGGGCCAACAGGTAAGTAGAGGATAGTCCAGTGCAGTCAGCACTACGATTAGCAAAGTCCCGGGAGCCAAGGCGGGTGGAAGAGCAGCCCCGATCCTGTGGACGGGGATGGGGAAGGGGAAGGCAAGGAGGATTTCCAAGCAGGGGCTCCCCGTGATGGGCAGGTCTTGGTGCCAGGGACTTTCAGATTCAGTCATTTAGTTACTGGCCATTCATCAACATCTCCAGGCATCAGCCCACTCCCGCACGCGTGCAGACACACAGACACTGAGAAAGGAGGGTGGCACTGCCCATCTGGCACCACAGAACTAAGCAGGATGGCCTGCAGCCACCATGCAGCCCAGCATCCACACGTCTACATGGGCGCCCACTGCAGCTACTGAGGCTGTGAAAAGCAAAAGCCCACATGGAGTGAGTGACAGCTCTTTCTGAAAGACTTTAGCTGGTAAAGGCAGAAACCATGACCTCAGCACATTGCAGGTGGAGCTGGGGCTTCCTGGCCTTCTTCTGGGTGTTGGATGAAGCTGCAGCTTGGAAGTTAGCAAAATCCAAGGAGTGTAGACGATGAAGCCAGAGACACCAGGCTCAAGTCCTGGCTGAGATGAGTGGGGCTGGGTGCAGTTGGACAGTCATGGGACCTACCTGCACATAGATTCCTTCCGCCCTCTCAGCCCCAAGGGAAACCAGCCGACCAGCACCCTGAGACTGCCCAGCACGGTGCCCAGCCCAGGAGCTGTTGGGAGCAGGTCTCTGGTTTGTCCATTGTTCATGTCTTTATGTGGATCTGAAACATCACCCAAGGTGTCAGCCTTCAGGGTCCCCTAGAAGGTGAGCCCCAAGAAGTGGGGACCCTCATGGCTTTGTCCACTGCCCAATATGTCAGGTTTTGTTTCCACGTAGCCGCAGGTAAAACTGGTTGTTAGGTTTTTAAATGCTTGGGAAAAAATTCAATAGTTGAAAAAATGAGAAGAATAGGAATCCTCCATGGCACATGAAAATGACATGGAATTCAGTTTCAGTGCCCGTGAATGCCTCTTGCTGGCACCCAGCCTCATACACTTGCTTACACATTGTCAGGGGCTGCACTGGTGCTGTTAGGACAGAGGCCATACGGCCTGCAAAGCTGGTCCTCTCCAGGCAGGCTTGCCGAGCCCTGGCTCAGGCTCCGTGGATCCATGCTGAGAGGCCAGGGAGGCCAGTGAGGTGCTGAGGAAGGATTGGCCCCATGCCCAGCTCTGGGCTCTGCCGTGGGTTCTGGTTTCATCTGATGTGATGGGGAATGTGGTGTGGCACAGAAGAGGACAGTGGAAGGTGACACAGGTAGTTTTGCAGGGGCTGTGGGAGGAGTCATGGGGCCTGGGTGGAGGTGCTGGAGGCTGACGGGCCAAGTTTCCGGAGCTCAGAAGGCTGGGGAGGTAAAACTGAGCATCACCAGCCAGGATATGGGAGTTTCATCTTGAAAACAATGAGATCACTCAGACAGGACACAACAGGAATCCCAAATGGCTTTTTGGAGGCCACAGGGGTGAAAGGAAGGTGGCTTGGGTCTGGGGGGAAGGAGAAGGGCATGGAGACAGCGTGGGACAACTCTCCTAGCAGAGCTAGGATACACGCCTCCGCCACATCCCAGGCACCCTGCTGTGCCCTCCGGCTGCTGGCTCCCTCGGTCCTTCTGGCCACGATGGGGGTCGGGGGTCTGGGTTCATCTCCATCTCCTTAAGGACAGGCCTCTGCCTGAGTCACCGGTAACACTACATGGGGTGTGGCCGGGCTTGGGCTGAGGGAACCAGTCCACAGCCCGCCAGGAATCTCTACTTGAACCCACTAAGACCCCAGCCTGCCCTGCTCCCCTGGGCCCCATGCAGTGACTCAGATGGGTGTGCTCGGCTCCTGCAGGAGCTCTTGCCACCTGCCTCAGCCTTCTTTCTGGGGCCTGGTCTGCTGGAAGGGATCAATGTCAATAACAACTGTTCATGTTGCCACAGAGAATTCCAATCCATGCACACTCCATTATGCTGTATAATCCCACCCCACAGGAGCTTCGCGGACGTGGGAGAGAATGAACATTAGGCCTGGTACAAAGCCTGGCCCACAGCAGGCACCTGAAAAGTGACTGCTTAGCTTTGGAGGGGACAGGGAGTGGGAGGAGATGGGAGGGGAACAAGAAGAAGGGTTGGGGGAGGAGATGCCATTCTTCGAGCCGGGCAAGGGCCAAGGCCAACAGCAGGGACTGGCTCTCGGGCCAGTGCTCTCCCCAGCTGACTGCAAGCCCCTCTCTCTCCACCTCTTTCTGCGGGGAGGAGCCACAGGCTCTGCCTACCAGGAACCTGCGGTCCCAGGCCTGTAGGCCTGCAGAGCTCACAGACATCTCTCCTGTGAAGGAGGTGTCAGCCTTCCAGGCAGAGGGAGCATTTGGTGAAGGGCTGAACAAGCATTGGGGCATCCCAGCCTGGGTCTGCTGCCTCAAAATAGGTCTTCCTGGTTCCCACTGAGAAATTAAATACATTTGTTGATACTCTACATCTGCAGAAAAAAATGCAAGGAGGCCCAGTAAACTAACGAATGAGACGGATGAGAGAGATTGAGGAAGAGTAGCGGGCGCTGTCTGTTCAGCGGGGCTCTGCGTGGCCCAGTGATTCCCTGAGCACTGTCCCTTGCAGCCCTTGGTAGCTCAGGTGCCAGGAAGCTGCCAGCACTGCAGGGACCCAGCTGAGAATGTCAAGGGCAGCAGGGTAGGCCTGGGCCGCCCTCCACCCAGAAGCAATAAGTCCCCACTCACTGAGGTGTAATAAGGCATGTCTAGCAACTAAGGAGCACTCTGGGCCCCATGTGAGGATAACTCCAAAGTTAGCCTTGGAGAAAGTGGCCCACTAAAGAACAAAGAAGCACATGAACCTCACATGGCTCATCAAGAATGACCCATGGAGACACTGCTTGTGGAGATATCTCCCGCACTGGACAAACGATTCCACACTCTCTCATCGATTTCCTAGTGTAAGCTGCTACTGAATGCCCAGGTGTGAGGCCCTGGATGGCCAGCCTAAGCCCTACCATCCTTACACTTGCAGTTCATCCATCCACCCATCTACCATGTGTCCACCAATCCATCTTTCCATCCATTTATCCATCCACCTATCCATTCACTCATCCGCCATCTACCCATATACCCATTCACCATCCATTCATTCACCATCCATCCATCCACCTATCCACTCATCAAACATCCGTTCACTCATCCATTCATTCATTCATTATCCACCCATCCACCAGCCACCCATCAATCCATCTATCCATCCACCTATTCATCAATCATACACCCATTCACCATCATTCACCCATAATCCATTTATCCATCCACCTATCCACCAACCACGATCCATTCTTCCACCCACCCATCACCATCCATTCATCCATCCTCTTACCTACTGTCCATCCATCCCATCCATCCCTCTACCCATCCACCCATCCACCATCCACCCATCAATCCATTCATCCATCCACCTATTCATCCACCTATTCACCATCCATTCCCCCATAATCCACCTATCCGTCCACCCATCCGCTCATCCATCCACCCATCCACTCACCCATCCATCTATTCATCCACTCTTCCACCATCCACTTATCCATCCTCTCATCTACTGTTCATCCATCCATCCACCATGAATCCATCCACCCATCCACCTATCCACCATCCACCCATCAATCCATTCATCCATCCACCTATTTACCATCCATTCACCCATAATCCATAACCCATCCACCCATCCACCATCCATTCATGCACCCACCCATCTATTCATCCACTCTTCCACCATGCATTTATCCATCCTCTCATCCACTGTCCATCCATCCATCCATCCATCATGAATCCATCCACCCATCCACCTATCCACCATCCACCCATCAATCCATTTATCCATCCACCTATCCACCCATCCACCACCCACCCATCAATCCATCTATCCATCCACCTATCCACCCATCCACCACCCACCCATCAATCCATCTATCCATCCACCTATTCATCCAACCATACACCCATTCGCCATCATTCACCCATAATCCATTCATCCATCCACCTATCCACCAACCACCATCCATTCATCCACCCACCCATCACCATCCATTCATCCATCTCTTATCCACTGTCCATCCATCCCATCCATCCCTCTACCCATCCACCCATCCACCATCCACCCATCAATCCATTCATCCATCCACCTATTCATCCACCTATCCACCCATTCACCATCCATTCACCCATAATCCAGGGACTAGCTCTCAAGCCAGTGCTCCACCCATCTGTTCATCTGCTTATCCATTCATCCATCCATTTACTCATCCATCCACCTATTCACCCATCCACCATCTCTCTGTCTACCCATCCATCCATCCATTCATCTACTCATCCATTGTCCATCCATCTATTCATCTGCCATCCATTCACTCATTCATTCATTCATTCATCCATCTGCCTTCCTTCACTCCATACTGATTTGTCAGAGATTTACCTGGCACTGCTGTAGTTTCTGGAGATATAGCAGTGAGCAAGAGAGACAATGACCCTCGTATCTGGAACTTAAGCTTGAAGTGAGGGCATTGGGCAAGTTGTGCACTGCACAGGGGCAATTGGCTGAGGACAAATGGGGCTATGGAGTGAGCTGCCTTGGCCTGGAGAAAGGAAAATCTTTTTCCTGGTATAAAGGGGTTAACCATTCTCCAGGCATGTGCCAGGGAGGGAGAGGTGCCTTTTAAAATGTGGGTAAAGTCTTTGACCAGGAGAGCAGCAGCACTGTTGCACCCTGGGGTGATCTAAGAGGGACGTGGTTACATACCTGCCCCCTCCCCAGTCCCACCACCTCCACCTCCACTCTTGCCACATCAGGTGTTCCTGTGCCTGCCCGTGCTTTTCCGTCACCTGAAATAACTTCCTCCCACGGTAGATTTCCCCAACTGTTCTTCATCCTTCCAGTGATACTTCCAGGAAACTACAGATCCCTGGGGACTAGGTGGCTCCTCTGTGCTCCCGCAGACCTGAGCTTCCCTCTTCACGGTGCTCATCACTTACAGTAGACAGCAAGGAGCCTCTCCTGGCCTCACAGCTGACCAGGGGTGACCAACAGCCTCCAAACCCACTTCAGTGGCTCCATTCTCTCATAGGGCTGCCAGCTTAAACAAAGAAATTTTTAAAGGATGCACAGTTAAATTTGAATTTTATATATCAACCAGTTATTTTAGTATATCACAAATATTGCATACTTATACTAAAATTATGTGATGTTTGGGGCATACTTATTACTAAAAAAAGTTACTTCTTTATTGGAAATTCAAATGTAACTGGGTGTCCTATATTTTCTGGCATCCCTAGCTTCAGCTGGACTCTAGCCTATAGGAACAGGTTTTCAATAAGGGATGGAGCCTGGCAGGTGGCCCCAAAACCAATATAGCTGGAATCATCTCCCTGAGCCCTACATCTCATACCTAGCCAAATAATTACCTTCATCTGGAGGCTTCTTTGATCCTCCCACTCCTGGCTGAAAAAGGTGCCTCCTCTGAGTGCCCCTAGCCAACCCGCTCACATATACATACACACACATCCATCCATCCATCCGTCATCTATCCATTCACCCATCCACCATCCACCTATTCATCTACCTATCTACCCATTCACCATCCACTCATCCATAATCCATCTATCCATCCATCCATCCACTTATCCTCCATCCATCCATCCACCCATCTACCATTCATTCATCCGTCCTCTAGCCCCTGAGCTACCCTTCATCCAAGTGGGGTCGTCATGTGTCTTTGTCAGACACCCACCACCCTCAAGGTGATCTCCTCCCACAAGGACACAGACAGACAGACCCTAAGGAGCCCCGATCTCTGTGGGTTGGTTGGGTCACACCAAGCCCAAAAGTGAGTGCAATAAAATGGCCTCAGCCCTGAATGGATGTTTTTTCTGCCTAATTATAAAAATACATTGCAATAGAAATCACAAAACAGAACAACTTGGCTATTACAGGGACATGCTTTATACTCATAACTTAAAGAGCTTGTTTTAAAAACTGACTATAAAACCATTTAATTACTTGGTTTTAAAACCAGCCATGTGGAAATTATGTTCCCTCGATGGACGTTTGGAGGTGATTTCTGGCAGAGAACTCTGCGATGATGCAGACTGCTCCAGCCTCCCTGGGGCTGCCTGACATTTGCACAGCCCCACAAGGCCCCTGAGCCCTCTCTTGACCCTTTTGAGCTTTGCAGGGCTCCAGCAGGTGGACAATTGGTCACCCTTCTCTCCACACCAAAGGTGAGGAGCCCAGGGCTCAGCAACATGGACCTCGTGGTGCCTGGTCCAGCAGCTAGTCCAAATTGTGGCCAGGCCAGAATTCTGAATATTTTGACTACAAACCCTGTAGTCTTCTGTCCGTCCACCCACCATCCACCATCCATCTATCTAAGTGCCATTGATCTATATATTTATCTATCCATTGGTTATCTCATCTATCCATCCACCTACTCACCCATCCATCCATCTATCTATACACACACCCACTCACCCCATTATCCATCCACCCACCTATCCATGTGCCATTGATCTATATGGTATTCATCTCTCCATTGGTTATCCATCAATATATGCACCTACCCATCCACCCACCCACCCGTGCATGCATACACCCTTTCCTTCCATCCATCCAGAAAGGCTTTATAGAGCTCCTCATATGCCTAGTTTCTGGGCAAGCAGGGGTGTGCGGTGTGCATAGAATCTGCTGTCTAACGTCAAGGAGCTCACAGCCCAGTGAGACTCTGAAACTGCTATCCTGACGGTAGAGTAAGTTCTAAGTGGAGGTGTGTAGAAACTGCCATGGAACCATGGCGGGGGATTGGGCACAAGCGTGGAGCAAGGAGTGCTTCATAGAAGAGGAGACATTTGAGTTGGCCTTTGGAGGGTGTATAGGAGTTGGCCATGTGGAAGAAGGGTCAGATATTCCGAGCAACTTTTAGTTCAAGTTCAAAATCCTGAAGCTCAGAATCTGACTTGCCCCTCATGGGCTGTGTTTCTAGGGACAAGCCTTGGTGCCTTTGGAGCTCAGTTTCCTCATCTGAGAAAGTGGGAGAAGCAGGGAGAAGTGTGCTTCCTCTGAGCCGCCTACCGGTGCCGCCCCAGCTCTGCCTCACCTTCCAGCTGGGGCTTTCTCTCTGGCATTTGCGGTCAGGAGTGGGATGCTCGCCCATCCCTCCGTTTTTCCCTCTTCTTCCATGACCCTACCCAATGTCATGGCTTCAGATATTATGTCTGCACCCCCACCACTCCCCGGCCCTGATGCCCCAATCAAAGTCCAAACTCAGATCTCCTGCTGCCCCATGACACCCCCCTCGGAGGGTGGACAGGCATCCCTGATTCATCGCGTTGCCATCGGAACTCTTCCACCTGCTTCACAGAAGCCTCCTCCGCAGGCTCCTCTCAGGAAGTGGTCCCATCCCCCTTCACGCTAAAAGCTCAGGGGTCATCCATTCCCCGTCTATCCCCTCACCCCACCTCAGATGCACTAGTGAGGTCTGTGCTGCACAGTGAGTTCTCCAAACCACGAGACCTTTGTCCGCATTTCAGCCCCAGGGCCCAAGCCACGCCCATCTTCCAGGGCTTTTTCCAGGACCCCAGCCCCTCTGTCTGCCCTCCACGCTGCACCCGGAGGGGCATTCACCAGGGAAATCAGGTCGCATCTCCTCTGTTCAAGGCCCCCAATGGTTCCCCATCCCACTTTGCAATCAGACTCCTCATGGGGCTCCCGGGCCCGCACTCTGCCTGCCTCTCCGCCCCCAGCACGTTCCGCTCGCCCCTTCATGCCTCCAGCTTCGGGACTCCTGTGGTTTCTCCAAACGCCAAGTTTGGTGCCTCAGGACCTTTGTGCATGCTGCCACCCTCCCTAGCACGTGCCCTCCCCTGTGCCTAGGAGGCTTTTCTGCCTCAGGAACATTTTTCCTTACCCTCCTTTCCCAGGTCACAACCCTCATCCCACCCTAGGACTTGCATCTTATTACCTTGCTTTATATTTGCAGTGATTTTTTTCACTATTTGAGAGTATATTATTGCTTTTTCTTATTGTCTGAGCCATGTGCGCAAACACACACACACACACAAACACACACACCACCGTCCTGGAAGTCTCGGGCGGGGGCAGGAAGCTCACCTGTGCCATCCATGACTGTGTGCACAGTGCGGGGGAGACTGCTGGCACCCACAGGTCCTCGGAAGCACCTGAAATTTCTAACCGGCAAATGTGAGAGTAGATGCTTTTCTCTGAAAAGTACAGGTGTCAGACACACAATCTGTGATGTGTACCCAGGTCCTGCGCCTGTGCTACGTGTCTCTGGGCAAGTTGGTGAGCCTCTCAGAGCTCCGGGAAGCTATCGCCCCTCTCGAGGGTCAGCTGCGAGGGTTCATGAGACAAGATGCGTGTGCCACTCGGCACCTGGCTAATAGAGGCTACCCAATACTTAGCTACCCTTAAGCCAGTGGCAGCGAATGATGGCCAGGCGTAAGCGATTCATCTGGCCAGTCTGGGAAAATCCGACATTGTTTCCCTCCATTAGGGCAAGGCATCTTGGAGCATTTTTATTGGGAAGCTTATCCAGTAAGTCCAGGGAGCAGAGGGCTTGTGTGTCCTTCTGGAAGTCTGGGAGCGTGGCCTCCCCAGACATTTCCCTTAAAATAGCCCGGAAGCTTCTGGCCAGTAAAACCTCACTCTACCCTGCCCACTCCACCTCTTCAGTCCACACTCAGGGACATGAGGGACAGTTTCCAGATGTGCAGGGTCTTCTGCCCTGGAATTGGCATTAGGCAGGCAGGGGTCCCAGCTTGGTGCCCAATGACTGTGGTCCCTGGAGAAGCGGCCCCGCCTCCTTGGGTGCTAGTGTCCTGACAGAGGTTGGACTTGATGTGCCCTCCCTCTCCCAAGTCCTTAGGACAACAGCCTTCGGTGGGTTTCCCTGCCTTCTCTCTCAAGGAGGCTCGGAGGTTCTGCCGTGAGCCCAACACACAGGTATCAGGCCGATACTCACGTGGCATAGTGCCCGAGTGGGAAGGGACGGCCTTTAGGAGCACACGCATGTACACGTCTGTGCACGTGTTCATGCGTGTGTGACGTGAAACTCCAGGATGTTGCCATGAGAAATAAAGAGGGTCTCGGCACAGATTCGTCAGCCCCTGCCCCTGCCCCTGCCCTGTCCCCAGGCACCTGGTCTCGCTCACTCTAGAAACAGCTGCATCTAGTTACGCCTCTTTTTTCTCCTCCTCCTCCTCCTCCTTCCTCCTCCTCCTTCCTCCTCCTCCTTCTTCCTCCTCCTTCCTCTTCCTCCTCTTCTTCCTCCTCTTCCTCCTTCATCTGCTGGGCTGGGAACCACTGGGCGTTTCTCCTGAGCACCCCCAGCGCCTCTTCTGCGGATTGCGATCTTTTGGAGCAGAATGATACGGGATTCTTACAGGTTTCCCTAATCAGCCATCCCTCCCACAATATCACCATGCATTGTTTTCTTTGGTCTAAAAATAGGAGACGCACAGTTGGGCTTTGTTGGGAACAAGGCATTTTGCTGTGTTACGTGGATGTGGCCCCATGTGTGGCTGCGAGTGTGCGGCAATCTCTCAGCTTTTTAGGGTCCCAGCTTTCACAAGACATCCTGCTACTGCCTGCAGCCCACGCTGTGGAGTCCCACCCTGGGGATACAGCCCTGGCCATTCACCCCCACATCCATCAGGCATCTGTCCATCTATGGACTGCCTGGGGGAGGGTGCAACTTCCCAGGCGAGGGGCTCCTGTCAACCGAAGCAGATTCCTGGGGAAGCGGGCAGCTGAGTTGTGGGCAACCAACAAAAACAGTAGCAGGATGTGCGGCAGCCACAATGCCAGGCTCCAGGCACTTGTCACTATGGAGGCGGTGGGTGTTGGGTACACACACTCCATGCCCCCGACAAAGCTGGGTTTGTGCAGCTCCCCATAGGTTGGCCTGGAAGGCTGTGGGGCAGGAGCTCTTTGCCTTCTTCTTGCAGACTTGAAACTGAAGCTGAAGCTGAGGCCAGGGCTAGTGGTGAAGGCGCTGAGGGTCTCACGGTGGGGGGTCTCCCCTGCACTCAGGGCATTGTCTCCGACCTGGACGGGAGGGCAGATCGGTCTCCTCTTCTCCTGCTCCTCGGCCACGAGGTCAGCCCTGAGTATTCCAGGCCCCCGAGTGCCCCCCAAGTGCCCTTCTCCTGCTGCGACCCCTGTGTTAACCCACCACCAAGAGGCCCAGGCAGGCAGTGGCTGGCAGGTACGGGGGGGTTGCCGGCCATGAGGTCCCAGCTGGCTCTGAGACCCACAGCTGCTGACCACAAGGAGGGGGCTCCCAGGGCCTCTTGACCTCAGGCACCTCCCCTGCTGGGGGTAGGTCATGTCCATCCCGGGCAGTGTGACCAGGCCCAGCGGAGATGTGGCAGCCCGCCCAGCCCTGAGCCCCGCCCAGGGTGGTGTGTGGGAAGTAGGGGCACAGGGTCTTTCCTGGGTTCCGAAGCCTTCCTCTCCCACTCCCTCCCGGCATCTCACACCCCTCCCTGCATCTACAAATGTGTGTGTCTGTGTATGTGTCTATGTGTGAGTGTTTATTTGTGTGTCTATGTGTGAGTGTTATGTTTGTGTGTCTATGTGTGAGTGTTTATGTGTGTGTCTGTGTGCATGTTTGTGTGTCTGTGTGTGTCTATGTGTGTGTCTGTGTGAGTGTTTATGTGTGTGTATGTTTATGTGTGTGTCTGTGTGTGAGTATGTGTGTGTGTGTTTGTGTGTCTGTGTGTGTATATGTGTGTGTTTATGTGTGTGTATTTTGGGGGTGGTGGTGATCAGATGAAATCAGAAGTGGTGAAACATATTTTTAAAACATGAAAACACTTTTGCTGAACAAAATCCTACACAGAAACCCAATCAATAAATCTAATCAAAGACAGGCTGCCGGGGTGTGGCACACTGTCCACCGAGCTTCCCTGTCACCAGCTCGGCTCTGTCTGAGCCAGGCGACCTCTGGGTAAGATGCTCACCTCTCTGAAAAGCGGGGCTGGCAGCAGCCTGGCCTCTGGGGCGGTGTCCAGCCTGGCGAGAGCCTGCTGGTGCTGCTGCCCAGCTATGATGGTTGAGATGATCACTGCCTGGCTTGGTGAGCTCTATCTGCTTGTGACAACAGCGCTGTGAGTTATTAATCAGTACTATCAGGACTGATATCCGGGTGTGCGATTTTACTCACATTCTGGCCTCAGTAAGGCCTGGAAATACCCACGTCCTGCCCCAGAGCACGGCCCCTGGGGGAATTGCCACAGAGCAGCCACAAAAAAGTCAGGATCCCTGTGCTCCTCAGCAGGCCTGAGGTGCCTCCTCCTCCCCTCACCCAGCCCCTACTCCAACCTGTAGCTCGGGTGGGAGGGAGACAGGGAGCAAGAAGGAGGAGGGTGACCCACTTCAAAAGGGGCAGGATCGAAGCCCCCAGAGACTACAGAAGTGACTCGCGGTCTCGCCACTGTATGTGCATAACCAGAATTCATTGTAGCTTTGCAGGGTTCTGAAGCCTTTTATTCTGTGCCTTGCAGGGTTGAGCTTGTTATAAAGAAAACACTTGCACAGGCAGCGAGGTAGGGAGCCTCTTGCCACTGGAGGTATCCTAGCAGAGAGGCCGGGGCACAACTGCAGTGATTCCAGCATCAGAAGGTGTGCTGGTCCAGCCGGCCCCTCTGCTGCTGCGTCCTGCTTCCAGGCGTCACTGTGTCTGGAGTCCCAGGCAGGGGCTGGACTGCACTACCCTGCCTTCCCTGCCCACCTTCCTCTTTGCCTGTGGGAGGGGGCCTGGCTGGGCTCTGTCATGAGTGCTCTGGCATGGAGTCCCAGGGGGCTTCATGCAGGACGGATATCCGTTCTTCCAGATCTGGAAGAACCAGTGCTGATGCTTCTCACAGGAAACCAGAGCTTCAGGTCACAATGGCCTCCACGAGATTGTAGAGAACCCCTGGGAAATCTCCCACTCCAGAGCTCTTTCCCCGACAACCTTAATTAAATCATCTTTCATCTGTGGTAGGAAGGAGGAGAATAACTTGACAAAACAGACACTCATTTTTCCTGCTGTGCCTTTGTTCAGTTCACCCACTGCTCATGATGCGTCTGCTCTGGGGTCCGCCCTGTCCAGACCCCAGAGCCACTCCCTGCCACTGAGGAGTGGAAACACTAGGACTGACTGATGACCGATGGCATATGGTTAGAGGGCCGATGAAGGACAGAAGACGGTGCTACCTCCCACCCCGTCCCTTCCTAGGGACCATTACCCCCCCGACTGGCAGCCAGTGGTGCCCAGGGATACCGATACCCCATCGCTGATAATCAGTAGTCCTCAGACACACCAATGCCCTGCCTTTTACAATCAGTGACACTCAGAGACACTGATGCCCCACCTTTGACAATCAATGGTACCTTCGGGAGACACCAATATTCCTGCCATTGGTGATTACTGGTGCCTGGAGACATCCATTTCCCACCATCAGTAATCAGTCACACTCAGAGACACCAGTACCCCATCTTTGTCAATCAGTGGGGCTTTGAAAGCTCACCATGCTTGAGCTCTCGGTGGCTGGCCCATGACTTCTGCAGCACTTTGCTGTCTGGTCCTCCTCCTGCCTCTCTGGCCACTCCTTCTCAGTCTCTTCTCAGCCATGAGGAAAGTACCAGGTGTCTTTGGTTCACTGTTTCTCCCCCAATGCCCAAGGTAGGAGCCGGGGGCCTTCCAAACTCCCTGTTGCCCCACCTGTGGCATCCAGTCCTGCTCCTTCCACCTTTTCACATCTCCTGCGGCCGTCTCCTCCTCCCCATCCCACGGCGTCCTCGTTCCCTTCCTGCTGGATTGGTCACCTGGCCATCTCGCTGTCTCTATGGTCTTACCCCACTCCCCCTCTTGTTCAGTGTCCAAGCCCTTGCTGAGGTTCACGGCTGCCGCTTATGCGCTTTGTCGGTCTTTGCCTGTTCACTAGACTGTGTGCTCCATGGAGCCAAAGACAACGAGGTTGTTCCTTGCTCCACCCCCAGCACTGGTTCATGCAGGTTCAATGGAGGCTGAAATCAAGAGCAGAGGAAGAGCAGCGCGCGTCCCATATCCACCTCTGCAGCAGCAGTCAGGGCTCTACCCCACCAACCCCTAAGCCACTGGGTGGTGACTGCCCTCTCTGGGACTCACTTGCTTGGGGCCATTCAACAAGGATAATAATAACAACTACTTCATCAGAGCGTGGTTGAAAATATGAAGAAAGCATTTGGTCCAGTGCCTGGCATACAGAAGTGCTCAATAAATGCTATGCACAACTATTTGTTACCAGTATTGCTGTATACTCTATGCAGTAGAAGTTCTTCATTCATGCCGACTGTGATTCAAGCTGCTATCACCTGCAGACCCTGACTGGGGCTTCTCCAGACAGAAGTGTAGCTTCCCTACCCAACTCTGAGGAGCTTACATTCACGGGCCTTTCTTATTGGAGTCTATGACCACGGAATACAAATGGTCCCTAAATGGATGACCATGACCTTGGCCATTCAATGCAGACCTTGTCTCATTTTTTGGCTTCAGACACCTGCTTCATGGGAACGATAAGGGAACGATAAGAAAACATTAAGAATGGCTTCTAGTTGAAGCTGATGCAAGATTTTAACCAATTTGACCAGCAGCCACAATACTATCTTGGCTTCTCATCACAAATATTTGAAGAGACAGTCTTAGGAGATTCCACAGTTATTTCCGAAAGCTGTCATCTTCACCCAGGAGGCTGCCAGCACTGCTGTTGAAAAGGCCTAACACAAAGCTACTGAGATACATTCCCTTGCCTTCCACTGTTCAATTAGGGGGCAGATAAATGAACAAATTGTTCACACGTCCAACCGTACATAGTTAATGCAACCATCCTGATAAAAGACAATCTTCCAAAACACCATCACTCCAGAGAATTAGCCGTCTGCTGCACTCTGCCCAAGCAAACAGGCTTTTTAGCATTGTCTGCAAAATGTCCTCAGACAGGCAAACAAAACACGATTAAACCGTATTCACTCTAGAGCCTCAGCGCCAAACCCCTTAAGAGAACTGAGATCATCAGTGATCATGGAGGAGGAGGACGGCGGGGGCTCTCGTCTCACAAATGCTACACACAAGATCATTAATAAATCAAGGCTACAAAATATCGATGATGAGTTATTTTATATGCTCTGAAATGTATTTGCCTTATTTAGTTATTATCGATCAGACCCAAGATTTTCCAAGTTAGCCTTCTGGCCAAAGAGAAAAGGTTTGCCTTGCCATTAAATTTACAGATGTTCTCAAGGATGTTTCCTGGCATTTTAGCAATTGTCAGGCCAGTAATTAAAACAGAACCAGCTCTTTCCTGACAGTCAATTCTGTAATCGTGTTTGAGTGGCTGTTTTACTAAATTATATTGGATGCTTGTCAGCTCAAGCCTTGGTGCAGAGGCTGGACGCCGGCTCCGAGTCAGACAGAGCTGGGTCTCATGCCAGCATCATGGCTCACAAATTGTGTGGTCTTGAGTGGGTCATCTCACCACTCCAGGCTTCTGTTTCTTTGTCTGTAAAAGAGAGACAAGCACATCTCCCACATGTAGCCATTGTGAGAATATAATGAGGAGTGTGGGGGCTAGTGCCTAGCACAGAGCCAGGCACACAGTCACCGTCTCTCAACCCACTAGAAGGAGTTCAAGTTCAAGCAGAGACGAGCCCGGGAGCCAGAAGCCACTGGTACCCATGCCAAGGAGGTAGGTGCAGGAGCTGGGTTGCATGGAGATGGTTACAGCAGGTGGGTACAATGGTCACTGGACTCAAAGCACCCAGCACTCTTCATTAACCCTTACAGTCACTCCCCAGTGGATGGATGGATGGAAGGATGGATGGAGGGGTGAGATGAAGGAAGGAGAGAAGGAAAAGAGCAGGGAGGAAGAGAAGGAGGGAGGGAAGAAAGAAGGTAGAGAGGCAGGAAAGAAGGAACGGAGGAAGGAGGGGAGGAGAGAGGAAACGAAAGAGTTGGATTGGAAGTATTTATAGGCTGGGCGCGGTGGCTCACATCTGTGATCCCAGCACTGTGTAAGGCCAAGGCAGGCGGATTGCTTGGGCCCAGGAGTTCAAGACCAGCCTGGGCAATATAGGGAGACCCTGTCTCTACAAAAAAATTAAACAAAATTAGCCAGGCATGGTGGTACACACGCGCCTGTGGTTCCCAGCGACTCTGAAGGCTGAGGCGGGAGGATGGCTTAAGTCCAGGAGGCAGAGGCTGCAGTGAGCTGAGATCACACCACTGCACTCCAGCCTGGGTGACAGGGCAAGACCCTGTCTCAAAATAAATAAATAAATATAAATAAATAAATAAAAGTATGAAATACCGACCATTCATAGATGACCTAGCAGGAAACCTTAGTTTGTAACAGGTGTCTTGCTAACAGACTTTCTTAAGCTTTTGCTTATAAACACATTCCTCTTTCATAAAAGTACATTATTTATTGGATTTTTTCCTAATTACAAATGTAACACATTCATTTTAAAATATTGACTTAACAAAAATGTATTTAGTCATTCCATAGGTGTTTCACACTAGGCCATGTGGTACAGACTAGGAAATGTAGCCAGAAACATTCTCCAAAGAAAGAAAAATATACCATTGTCTCGTCACCCAGAAACAAACAGTGCTGTTAACCTTCCGGGCTGCTTCATGCCTCTGTCTCTATAGATTCATTCCTACATATGTACATCTCTTTCTATAGCACATACATATATTTGTGTGTATCATATGTGTGTACGTATTTATGTATGAATGCATGTATATAAACACATAGACACATCCACATTAGTCATTGAATTACCTGATTTTATCCTGTTCATGGAACTCACTACCATCTGAAATGATCGTGTTCCTGTGTTTGTTTTCCTTCCTGTCTTTTGCACTCAGCTGTAAGGCCATGAGAGGGTGATTTCATCCTGTCCCGTCTTGTCCTGTCCACAGTCATAACCCAACACGTAATACAGTCCCTGGTGCTCAGTGCCTAGGTGCTGGCTCAATGAATGAAAAATTCGAGTCCCAGTATGGTACTGTTCCCCATCCTCATCCTCAATGATAATGATTCTCTTGACTTTTCTCCTTTGTAAGATTTTATTTATTTTTTATTCATTTATTTTATTTTATTTTATTTTATTTTTTGAGACAGCGTCTGGCTCTTTCACCCAGGCTGGAGTGCAGTGGCATGTCCTCAGCTCACTGCAACCTCTGCCTCCCAGGCTCAAGAGATCCTCCTGCCTCAGCTTCCCAAGTAGCTGGGACTACACGTGCGTGCCACCAAGCCCGGCTAATTTTTCTATACTTGGAGAGACAGGGTTTCGCCTTGTTGCCCAGGCTGGTCTCAAACTCCTGGACTCAAGCGATTCACCCACCTCGGCCTCTCAAAATGCTGGGATTACAGGTGTGTGCCGCTGTACCCAGCCTTTTCGTGGGTTTTTAAAAATTCCCTCAGCTAAGCAGAGGACAGTGGGAGGCGTCCTGCTGAGAATGCCAGGCCTTACATATCCCTACTCAGGATGGATGGGTGATACTACCTGCCCAAGCCCTGGCATCAGTCTGCTTGCTTCCCAACATGTTTCTCAGAATTGTGCATGAACTCCCATGCCATGGGTGGTGAATTCGGCCCTCGTCCGCCTAGTTGAGAAAATCTCTTTTAGGAACCATGAATGCTGACAGATCTCTCCACCTTGGCCTTGCCCCGATTCCCATTTGGCAGAGAGTTTCATTTGAGGGGCAAAGCTCTCATTAACTCATAATGTGCCTCTGTTGGCTGAGGAGCCATGAAAAATGCCTTAGCAAAATTCCTGGGTCTTGGCAGGGAAGAGGTTAGGCAGTCTTAAGACCTTGGGCAGGCTGGAATGAAGGCGTGCCCTTGGTCCACACAAGAGAAGGTTTCAGATCAACTCGTTTTATTTGGTAAAATAGTTCTAGATCCAGCCATTCACCGGTGTTGGTTAGAAACCACTTTCGGTATCTGGTTGAGGAAGGGGTTTGACACAAGGACTTAGAGGCTTCCTTACATAGTAGACGCTGCAAGTATCAGGAGGTCAGGCACGCAGGAACCTTGAGAAACAGCTGCCAATTCTCAGCTCCTGCTGCACCCAAGCGGGGGCCTGGCGAGGATGCCAGAGACCCTGGCACAGCCCCGGGCCTGCCTGCAGCAGCTGCTGGAGAACAAGGTGTCTCCACTCTTGTGCCTGTCAGCGGTCATGTGAAGGCAGCTTGGGGGTAGAGTCTAAGGGAGGCGGGGGTGTGTGGTCTCTGGGCTTCCAGGCTCCTGGGCTTCAGGTGGGGCTTAGAAGGGCTGAGACATCAGCACACAGAACAGAACAGAACAGAACAGAACACAACAGAACAGGACGCCACCTCCATTAAATGTTAAAAGTTCGGCCAGGTGCGGTGGCTCACGCCTGTAATCCCAGCACTTTGGGAGGCCAAGGCGGGCGGATCACAAGGTCAGGAGATCCAGACCATCCTGTGAATGGAGAAACCCCATCTCTACTAAAAATACAAAAAATTAGCCTGGCGTGGTGGCGGGCGCCTGTAGTCCCAGCTACTAGGGAGGCTGAGGCAGGAGAATGGCATGAACCCGGGAGATGGAGCTTGCAGTGAGCTGAGATTGTGCCACTGCACTCCAGCCTGGGCAACAGAGTGAGACTCCGTCTCGAAAAAAAAAAAATAAAGCCAGAAGTGAGAGTTAAATATATCCCATCAGCATGTTCAGCAGCACTGAACTCGTGGCCTGAGCACTGACTACATGCCAGGTAGGGCTTGGGATCTAGCAGTGAACAAGGCAACCCTGTTCCCTGACCATGTGGCCTCGTGGGGGATCGGCCAGGAAGTGAGCACAATAACACAAATGGAGGGGGTGGGGAGCTGGGGCTTCCCGCGGTGGGAGCTGCACTTTGGGGTGATGGTAAAGCTCCAGAGAAGGACAGTGGTGATGGTTCTAGGGCAGTGTGGATGCCTAATGCCACTGAACTGTACACTCGAGAAGGGCTCACAAGGGAAATTTTATGATATGTCTGTTTTGCCACAATAAGAAATAATAATATAAAAGGATGTTTTCAGAGAGGCTTAATAATTGCTTTTTAAGACAAAGGATAATCAGGAGTCAGGGCCCACTTAGATGGTGTGCTGAGGAAGGGCCTCTGAGACGGTGGCCTCAGAGCTACCAGCTGTGGGTTAGGAGGAGCTGGTCATCTGGAGTTCGCTTCCCTCGCTGTTTTGAAATTTCAAATGTCTCACCTCAGAAAACAAGTGGGTGAGGCGACGGCTGTGTTGATTGGCTTGATTTAATCATTGCATGTTGTGTGTTGTATGTATGTATATACACATACATATATCAAAATAGCACATCGTAACCACAAATGTATACAATTATGATTGGTCCATTAGAAGTGATATTAATAAAAATAAAAATAAATTTTTAAAAAGAAGGAGCCAGCCACACAGCCTCCGGGAAGGGGTTCTCCGGAGCCAGAACATAGAGTGAGCCTGAGGCTGGGGTGGCCAGAGCCAGGTGAGAGGGACCTCGGATGTGGAACAAACATGGGTGTGAAACAAGTCAGAGAGGCTGTGGCAGGGCAGGCCCAGCTGAGAGGTGAGGGAGGGAGGAGGTGGGAGTCAGGAGGTGGGAAGGCCAAGCTCTCTCCTCCTGGCCTGCTGAAGCCCCTCAGCCCTGGCCACTCTCCAGCGCCCTACCCCCCAACCCCCCTCGCTCCCCACCCGCTGATCTCTGCAGGGTCCCTCTGATCTCCATCCTAGGCCAGTTCTTTTTCCCACTTCCTGCCATGCCTGGATGAGCTGATCCTTTCCGGGACCCCCAGCCAGGAGTCTGTGCATGGAGCTTCCAAATGCCTAGCCACCGTGCAGATTTCCTCTCCAAGCCCAGCCCTATACATCAAACCCCACCCTCCCTCCACTTGGGTGTACCTCAGGAACCTCAGCAGCTCAAACTGACCTCAGCTTCATCTCCCCCAAACCAGTTCTTCCTACTGCATCCCCATCTCTGCAAAGCACTGTTGGCCACCCTTTGACCCAAGCCTGAAACTTAGTGTGCTCTTGTATTTCCCCGTTTTATTTATTCCCCAGCAAAGCCTCTGAACTGTAACTCCAAGATGTCCTTGACATCTGCCCTCTCCCCTCCAGTTCTCCTACCTCTGCCCAAGGCCAGGTCACCAGGTTATCTCACTTGGTTAACCACCACAGCAGCCACCGGCATGTCCCCCTGGGCCCTACCCTGCAGGCAGTCAGAAGTTGACCAAGGCATCCGGCAAAGTGAGGCTTGTTCATACGCAGACTGTGAGGGTGTGGTGGGCCTCTGGGACCTGGACACAGCCCAGGACTGCTTGAGCTCAGGATGCGTGGGAGCCATGTCCGCAGGTGAGGCTGGGAGTGAGTGAAAAAAGCTTGAATCCCAGGAGCACCTGGGAGACCCTAAAGGGCCCCAGCAGGAAGGAACCTGCAGACCACCTGTGATTTCTCGAAGAGTAGATCTTTCTTTCTGGTTGAAGAAAGCAACAAAAAGAATGAAGACCCCTCATATTTCTACAACACTTGCAAATGTTTTGCCTCATTGGGAACCTCAGCACAGAAGAAATTATTATCTCCAATTTGAAGGTGAGGAGAGGGACTTGTCCAAGGCCACATCTCAGTGGGACTCTGTATCCTGGGACCTCTACAGCCCTCAGGGTCACCCAAACATGACCATCACGGGAGTGACTTTCTCCTGAAACACCAGGCTAGCCGCTGGAGTGTGTGCTGAACATCCAGCGAGCTGTGTGCATTCAGCCACAGGGGAAGCGCCGGGTGGAAGAATGCTTTCTGCTCGTTGTGACTCACACAAGCTTGGATGAGACACTCTGGGAAGATTCTAATTTCAGATCCGGGGGTGGAGGCTGCAGTGTTTGTTCGCCTCCGCTGTTTGCCTCTCTCAGCATCAAAGCCAAGTTGTCTGTACCCTGGGCTGGGTGCATCTGTCTGGCCAGGAGTAGACTGGGCAATTGGGTTTGAAATAGAAAGTCAAATCCAAATGACACCAATCCTTAGGGCTAAACTTGGTAAAGGGCAGAATAAAAGCATCCTCCCCAGGACAGAGATTTGTGAATGGAAATCAGAGTTCTGTAGAGGCGAGTGTGATCCAGAGCTCTAGCGAGGCGAGAAGTGGTTTCTGGATGCTGTTTGTTTTCCTTTTCTTTTTTTTTTTTTTTAAACTTGGAGAGTTGAGAGTTAGGATATGATGAGCTTAGCTGCCAGGCAGACTGGGACATTGGCACCACCTTTTGGAGGAGATGGGTTGGAGCCCTGCCAGAGGAAGATAACGTGGACCAGGGAAGGGAACTTGGCAGCGTCCCGTGGGCCAGGGAAGAGTCACCGCTGGCTCCTGCAGGGCTCGGTCACAGGGGTGCTTCTGACAAGCAGGTCCAAGCAGGAGACCAGATGGGATGCAGGTCAGGGAGGCAGGGAGGTGTGGACTCATTTCGAAGAGCCAGAGAAGGGCGTCCAGGCCTCGGCTTCAGGCAGACCTCCTGGCCAGGCTGGGAGGGGGTGGGAGGGCCAGCTCAGCATCTCCCGGTGTCTGCCCTTGGTCCCTCTGGGGCATCTTTTTGCACAGTGTCGACTCTGGCCCACCCTGTGTGAGCTGTGTCTCATCTGCAGAAATGCTCCTGCTGGACAGCCTCTCCTCCACTTTGGCCCAGCCTGGGTGAGGGGCCCTCTCTGCTCGGGGCTGCCCTGACTAGTACACCTCTCAAACCTACTCGGTGATGTTTCTGTCTGCTGTGACCCCCCCGGGGGGCAGAAATCCCATGGGGTTCAGCTCCTATCCCGGGGGTCCACACATATGGACTGAATGAGTCAGTCAGTTCCCTCCAGAATGGGCTGAGGGGCCAAGAGGGAAGAATGAATGGGAGTCCCTCCCAGCCCTCCCTTCCCTCTTCACAGGGTCGGAAATCCATCGTGAAAGCCCTGGACGGAGCTGCCGCTGCAGACTTCTGGAAGCCATTTCCTGTCTTTGAGGGTGGGAGGGATCTCTCTAGACTCTTCCAAGCCTGTTGCATCAGGACCCCCATGTTAGCCAGCTGCCTTCTGGGCAGGTGCAAGGATACCATTGGCTGCAGTATTTGTAGAGGTGACACAGACATCAGGGGAGAAAAGCCATCTGTGTGATCTCCCACTTGGCACACAGGCTCCCTGGCCTCACTTTTCCCACCTGAGAAATGGGGGATAATCACACCTACCTAGCAGGTATGCTGTGAATATTTAGTAAAATAAGGGACTCACCTGACCATGTGTCTGCCCCTGACCATTTGCTGGTCCTCGTAAACTGTGCACCCATTTCTCAGAATTAGGCTTCAAATAACTGGCCATTAGTGAAATGAATCTGTCAAGCATTTCTCTTTACCATGTTTTAGAATGTCGTCTCTGATTTCAAAAAACCAGCCTCCTGGGCCCCCAGAACCCAGTGCAGGTACCATATGTCTCCCCTAGAATAGTAAGCAGTAAAAATACACCGTCTAAAATAGAGGCTGGTTCCCAACTTGGAGGAACCACTGCCAGCTCCGCCTGGCACGATGCTAATTGATTTGTTTTCTTTGCTCCAATAATCCTTTCCTGTCAGCACCTTCCTCTCCCCCCATCTTTTCTGGCTTACTCTCCCAACTCGGCACCAAAAATAGCCCCGGCCCAGATTGCTGGGCCCCAGGTTGTAATCATTTCCTCGGGCTTTTTCTCCTCTCGCCTCCGTGTCACCACCTGCAAAGCCCAGGGCCTAATGGAGGGTGCGGACTGCGCAGAAAGGGGCTGTGATGGAGAAGCAAACCCTGTACCCAGAGCCCCCCGGCTGTGTGTGAATAACACCAATGCCCATTCATTGGGATCACAGTGCTGGGAGAAATGGCAGTGCTGAAGACATGAGCACTGCCAGGCTGAGAGGCTGGCAGCAGAAGCAGACCCACCAAGAGGACACTAGGGCCACCAGGCTGTTAGCCTGTGTATGCACAAGATGCTGGAGGGGGCAGAGGAAGGAGTGGAATAACTCCCTATCATAGAGGGCTTCCTGGAAGAGGTGCCCTTTGAAATGAGTCTTGCAGAACAGGGTGCTTGACAAGCAGATGACAAGGGGAAGGGCATCCCATCATCAAAACAGGCTCACATGCATAAATGAGAAGTATTTACGTTTGTTGAGGTTGTTCAGAATTTTGTACTCAGAAAATTTGAAAGAAGCTATTTTGATTTGATCACACATGGATTTTGTGTCATTTTGAAAAGTGAAGGTTTAGTTCTGAGTCACCAGTGGCAGGAGTGGGGGTGTCTTGGTCCCACTGTGCATTCCACCCAGAGGGAACAGTACACACACAAGTGGTTGTCAGGATGCAAACGTCCTCCGCTAACTGGAGACACACAAGGAGTTTGCCGTGGCTGATGCCAGGAGCCTGAGGGGTGGGAGGTGAGGCTGGACGAGAGGCAGAGCAGGGACCCCCACCTGCTTGCCTTTGGGGTCATGCTGTCCTCTCTGCCTGAAGCCCTGTCCCCCAGGTCTACCAGTCAAATTTCCATTCATTCTTCAGGGCTCATCTGGGTGTCATCACCTCCAGGAAGCCCTCCTACCTGCCTTTGTACCTGCCCAACACCTGCGTGCCATTTTCCCTCTTCTGTGCTCCTGCAGAGCCCTGTGTTTACCTGAATCCTTGCTTGGACCATGTGGTTTTGCAATGTGAAAGAATGAATGAATGAATGAATGAGCCTTCATTCATGTGCAAAACTTTGAGTGGTGAAGACGCATAAGTGGATGAGTTTTTTCTATGTGTTTTGCTCTCCAGGCTACTTAAATGTTCGTAAGGTTGTTTTCCTCCCAGAGGTGAAAAGCAAACAAACAATTCCCTTAGGAGTCGCAGACTGAGATGGCATTGTTCATTCACTCATTCCTGCATGTGCTCCTTCATGTGTCCGTCAGGCGGGATTAACGGCCAGCTCCGTGTCAGTCCTGTTTTGCTCGAGGTACAAAAATGGCAAATGGGCCAGTGAGGATGGTGGACACATAGTTGCCTCGTAGGAACATTTGAAAAACTGTATCATGGAAAAAGTGCTTTAATGAGGGGGATTTGGGCTTCCCTGGCCAGATGGCACAGACGTGTGGGTCAAAGTTGAATGGATGATGAATGAACCAAGAAGTCCTGAGGACTTCCTTCCTTCTTCCTGGTTATCCAGGGAATCCACGTGCAGCGTATGCAGGACTTTGGGAGGGGCAGGCCAGGCACCATGGCTCATGCCTTAATCCTAGCACTTTGGGAGGCCAAGGCGTTTGGATCACCTGAGGTCAGGAGTTTGAGACCAGTCTGGCCAACATGGTGAAACCCCATCTCTACTAAAAATACAAAAATTAGCCAGGCATGGTGGCGGGCGCCTGTAATCCCAGCTACTGAGGAGGCTGAGGCAAAGAATCACTTGAACTTGGGAGGCAGAGTTTGCGGTGAGACGAGATCGTACCGCTGCACTCCAGCCTGGAAAACAGAGCAAGACTCTGTCTCAAAAAAAAAAAAAAAAGAACCTAGGGAGGGAGAAGGATGATGAGGGTGTGTCACAGAGACACAAAGCCCAGCTAAAAGGGCTCCCTGGGGCCAGAGCTGGAGCTATTTGAGCAACAAAATATCAGAACAGTCTCCAATTACAACTAAAGTATAAAATAAATATTTATAAGCTCATAGTGATATAAATAAATGATTGAATGAGTAAACAATGGAGGGGAAGAGACAAACCTCTCCCATGCTAATGAATTCCAAATCATAGAAGTGGCTCTTCCATCTTCGAGGAGGGGGGTAACTCCCACACCCCTCAAGCGTGGGCTGTGCGTGGTGACTTCCTTCCGAGAGGACAGTGTGGAAAGGAGAAGAGTGACTCCACCAGGGAGGGTCTGACACACAGGACCCTGGCCGGGAAGGGCAGTGCCATCAGTGACAAGTCTGCTGACAGCTGGCACTCGGTCTGATGTACCTCACTCACCCCTGCAGCCTTCCTCCCAAGGACCCACAACCCCATCCGATGCCCAGAAAAACATCAGACAGACCCACGTTGAGAGGCATCCTCCAGCGTGCCTGGCCAGCCCTCAGAGCTCACAAGGTCATCCAGCACAAGGAAAGTCCCCAGACTGCCCCAGCCTAAGATGTACTGTGGTGTCCTGGTGGGATCCTGGGACAGGAAGAGGAAATGCTGGTGGAAGCTGAACAAAGCATGGCATTTGGAGAACACTAAGGTGCTGATGCTGGCATCCTCCTCGTGGTGAATGTCCCAGGCTAATGTAAAGTGTTAATAACTGGGGAGCTGGGTGTGGTACAGACAGGAACTGGGAGGCTCAGTTAAAATGCCCCATCCTGCGTGGGTGCATCCTGCAGTGTGTGGCTGAGAACAGCGCTGTGGAGTCAGACACTCGGCTCCTGACCTCGGCTCTATCCTGACCGTCCGTGTGACCTCCCTGTGCCTCACTGTCCCCATCTAGCAAGCAGGAACTCGCTAGGCTATCTCTGCAACTTTTCTGTAAATCTGAAACTATTGTATCAAAGTAAAAAAGTAAATTCCTTCTAGCGCCACCACTTAAGACCAGTCACTCTTACGTCCCGCCAAGCTGCCTTCCATTCTTATTTCTGGCCACTTCCCATTGATAAAATTATACCTATTTGTCCACTCATTTGTCATTGACAGAATCATAATAGACTGCTTCATCACCGTGTCAGTGTGGTATGTACAGTAAGCATACTTCCTTGTAATTTTGCACCCTGCTTTTATTCATGAGCACGTAAGCTCCCCAGTCGTTAGCTGTTCTTTGCCAACATTATTATGTAATCAAAGCCTCCCCTAACCAGCCCTCGGTTCTTCCTTGTTTTTTTCCTACGGATAAACCACACCAAGAAGCACAGCTCTGAGCACACACCTTCGTCCGCATTTCACGGACAAAAGTCGTCCAAGGAATCGCTCTCCATGGAGGCCACATCTTTCTCCGTCAGGCCCTTGGTGTGCTGGAAGAGCAGGGTTTTGTGCTAGCGGAGATTAATGACCGTAGCTGGGAAGTTCATGAAGCTTTCCCTGGAAAGAAAGAATCTATGGGATCACCATTCATTCACTTAAAGGCAGGCACTCCTTGCAGACTATTGATTTTTGCTCCATGAGCTTAATTGTCTTCGGGAGATATTTTGGGGTCTAGCAAGGCCACCATAGTCGCCTCGTGCCATTGCCCACTGCCCTCCCCAGGAAAGCTGTGCTCATCTTCAGCAGGGCTGGTCCTACCCAGCCCCACGCGAGGCCTAGCTTAACTGCCCCATTCTGCGTAGGCGCACCCTGCAGTGTGTGGCTAAGAACAGGGCTCTGGAGTCAAATGCTTGGCTCCAAAGGGAGACTTCCTTTGGGACTTGCTTTGGGTCCCCTGTTAGGATGAGAACCACGTCCGGTACAGCCACAACTGCTCTCCTGCCTCACCCACATCTCTGCGGCGCCCGGTGCCTGTGTAAGCCAGGACTCTACAAGTTTGTTGAATGAGGGAATGAATTAATGAGTGAATGAATGAATTAATGAAGGAACGAACGAACACTGTGTGCTTGTAGGATCGGAGCGGGGGGTGCACACTCAGTCTCTGGGTAACCTGGTTCAAATTCCATGGCTGTGCGACCTCAGGTAAGTTTTGTCTGCCGCCTTGTCTGCCAATTGCAAAGCAAAATGGCCCCGGGGCCACCTGTGAGTGTCTGGGTGTCTGTCATTCCAAATGTAGAGATGCGATGTCCCGAATCTGACCAAGCCACCAAACCCAGCCGGGATAAGGGTGTCTCCTCCTAAATGGCCCACTCCTTTGTGGGCCCCTTTGAAAACCTAAACCAGGCCACCCCCTCCCTTCCTCACGCCTCCCTAGAGACCTCCCAGCCCGAATAACACGATTCCCGGTTGGAAGAGCTATTGTGTGTGTTTCTTGGGGTTGCTGTTGCAAAGACCCACAACCTGGGGAGCTGAAAACAGCAGCAATGTATCCTCTCTCAGTCTGGAGGCTGGGAGTCCAAGGTGTCGGCCAGGCTGGTTCCTTCTATGGGCTCAGAGGGACCCTTCGTTCTGTGCCGCTCCCAGCTTCCTGAGCTGCCAGCAATTCATGGCCGTGGTGATGTGCAGATGTGTCCCCTGTCTCTGCCTCTGCCTGTGTGTTGCCTTCTCTCTGCGTCCCTACCTCCCCTCTCCTTATAAGGACACCAGTCATTGAATTTAGGGACTACCCTAAATCCAGAAGGCTTCATCCTGAGATGCTTAGCCACGTCTCCAATGACCCTATTTCCAAGTAAGATCACAGTCGCGAGTACTGGGGATAGGGATGTTGACGAATCTTTTTGGGGTCACTAAACAACCCGCTGTACTGCTGTCCGAGGCCTTGCAGACCCAACCCCTGGCTGCTGCTCCAGCCCCATATCTGCCTCCTGCTCAGTCCCCTACATCAGCACCTCGGGCCTGCCCCTGAGTTCCCTGGGGACCCCCGGCTCAGCGTTCTCCTCTGCTGAAGGTAGTGGGCCCCACCCCATCACTCCCTCCCCGTCCATCCCTGGTCCTGCTTTGGAGCAGTTGTCCCTGAAACAGAATTTTAGACAGGGTCTTTGAGCGCTCACCTGTCTTGGCTCTCTGGAATGGATTCACGTTCATGGCAGAGGCCGTGAACCCTGCGTTTACGGTGGAGCCTCAGTGCCCAGAACAGTGCCCAGAACAGTGCCCCGCACTCCATGAATGAATGAATGAATGGCTATGATTAGCACTGAGCCAGCTGGGTTTGGGAGGAAGCTGCCATTTCTGCAGCACCCCCTCCCTGGTGTGTGCGGGGCCCAGCCCAGGCACTCATGAATGAATGAATGCATGCATGCATGAATGGATGGCTACAGTTAGGCTGAGCCGGCTGAGTTGGGGGTGAACCTGCCATTTCTGGGCACCCCTCCCTGGTGTAAAGAGAAGCCTGACCCAGGCACTCCATGAATGAATAAATGAATTAGTGAATGGCTATGATTTGCATTGAGCCGGCTGGGTTGAGAGTGGACCCACCATTTCTGGGCATCCCTCCCTGGTGTGTGGAGAAACTTGGCCCAGGCACCCCATGAATGAATAGACGAATGAGTGAATAGCTAAGATTCACACTGAGCCAGTCAGGTTGGGGGTGGACCTGCCATTTCTGGACATCTCACTGGTGTGCAGGGGTGAGGGTCTGGCCCAGACACTCCATGAATGGATGGCTATAGTTAGGCTGAGCTGGCCGGGCTGGGGGCGGGCCCGCCATTTCTGGGCACTCCTCCCTGGTATCAGGAGGTGCAGGGGAGAGGCACACCCGGCCCAGGCCTCACAACCCCCTTTCTGGTGTGAGGGAGAGAGGCGCACCTGGCCCAGGCCTCACAACCCCTTTCTGGTGTCGGGGGAGAGGGGCACCTGGCCCAGGCCTCACAACCCGCTTTGTGTTTCAGGTCATCCTTGTCAGCTCCTCACTCAGTGACCGGGACCAGAGCCTATTCCTCAGCGCAGACGAAGGCGCCACCTTTCAGAAGCAGCCCATTCCCTTCTTCGTGGAAACTCTGATTTTCCACCCTAAGGAGGAGGACAAGGTCCTCGCCTACACAAAGGAGAGCAAGGTAAGATATATGGGTGCCAGTCGCCTGGTCTGTGGGGCTGGGGTCTGCTCGACCCACCTGGAGGTGAGTGCCCACTTGGAGCAAGTGGGACCCGGAACCCCTGGGCTGGCTGAGGAGGAGCCTCCCGGGGCTGGGGGCCGGGATGCTGGACCCTGTCATCGCCCTCTCCTTGGTGCCCCCTCAAGGGACCGTGCCCACTTGGCTGTGCTGTGGGAGCTGAGCGAGGTGGTGGTGGGCAGTGCACCAGGCTCAGAGGCTCAAGAGAGGAACCAGTGAGTAGCAGGCGATTAGGATCATGCCACTCGCCATCCCTTTCTGCACACCAGTCACAAGGGCCTTTCTCCACTTCCAGAACATTGCGCACACCCTCATCAGACCTCACTAGGCCTTTCCCTCAGTGTGGAATGTTCTTCTCCCCTCGCCAAAAGCGGTGGCTTGTTCTTCCCCAGATCAGCATCTCCTCCTCTGGGAGCTGTGTCCATGGGGTTCAGCAGGGAACTGAGGCCTTGTCCCCCGGTGAGTGGGGGAGCGGGGGGCCAGCCTGGTGAGGAGCACTGGGCTGCATCTGCAGCGAGGGGCCCACCTGGGTTCTGAGGCTGTGGAGGGAGAGGGCCTTGGGGCTGCGGAGGGCTCAGTAGGAAAGGACTTTGTTCCTTTTCTGCAGCCGTGGGAACAAATGGCCACAGGCTCTAGCTTAAGCAACAGAAACTTATTCTGTCACAATTCTGGAGGCCCACAGTCCAAAACCAGCGAAGATCAAAGTGTCGGCGGAGCTGCACTTCCCCCTGGACTCTAGGGAGGAGTCCAACCCTGCCTCTCTCAGCTGCTGGCAGCTGCCAGTATCTCCTGGCTGTGGCCACATCTCTGCGCCTTCAGGCTTCAAATCTCTGCCCCATCTCCATGCTGCCTACCGCATAAGTGTGTGTGTGTATGCACACGTGTAAGTGTGTGAGTGCATGTGTGTGTGGGTGTGTCAGTGTGAATGCGTGTGAATGTGTGTGGGGGTGGGTGTGAATGTGTGGGTTTGTGGGATGTGGGGGGTGTTAGTGTGAATGTGTGTGACTGTGGGTGCATGTGAATGTGTGTGAATGCGAATGTGGGTGTGAGTGTATATGTGCGTGTGAACGTGTGGGTGTGTGGGAGTGTGTATATGAATGTGAGTGTGTGCAAATGAGTGTGAGTGTGAGGGTGTGGGTGTCAGTGTGTGAATGTGTGTTCATGTGTGAGTGGGTGTGGGTGTGAGACTGTGAATGAGTGTATGTGGGTGTGAAGGTGTATGTGTGGATATGTGTGGGTGAGGTTGTGTTTGAGTGAGTGGGTGTGAGGGTGTGTTTTAGTGTGTAAATGTGTGTGGGTGTGAGTGAGGGTGTGTGTGATTGCGTGGATGAGTGCATGGGTGTGTGCGTGAAAGTGTGAGTTTGTGGGTGTGTGAGAATATGTGAGTGTGTTTGTGAGAATGAGTGTGGGTGTGAATCTGTGTAGATGTGAGCACATGTGCGAGTGTGAAAGTGCATGTCTGTGGGAGTGTGTACGTGAGTGTGCATGTGTGAGAGTGTATGTGAGTGTGTGTGTTTATGAGTGTGAAACTGAGCATGTCAGTGTGTGCTTGTAGGTGTGTGTAAGAAGCTATGTTAGCGAGTGTGAGTGTACATGAGTGTGTGGTGTGTATGCGCATGTGGGTGAGTGTGAGAGCCTATGTGAGTGTGAGTGTACATGTATGGGTGTGTATGAGCATGCGTGGTGTGAGTGTGAGAACCTATGTGAGTGTGTATGTTTGTATGTGAGCACGTGTGGGTGTGTGAGAGCATGTGTGTGAGTCTACATGAGTGTGTGGGTGTGTATGAGCATGTGTGGGTGTGTGAGTGTGAGAGCCTATGTGAGCATGTGTGAATGTACATGAGTGTATGTGGGTGTGTGAGTGTGTGGGTGAGTGTGTGTGATCGTGTGTGTGAGTCTACATGAGTGTGTGTCGGTGTGTATGAGCGTGTGTGTGTGTGTGTGTGAGAGCCTATGTGAGCGTATGTGAGAGTGTTTATGTGAGTGTATGTGGACGTGCATGGGTGTGTGTAGATCTCCCTCTGCGCCTGCTTTCTGTAAGGACTCGGGCCTTCGTTTAGGGCCCACACAGATAGCCTGGGGTGATCTTCACATCTGGAGACCTCAGCAATCCCAACTGCAGGCTCCCTTTCTGCCCTGTGAGGTGATGGTCCCAGGTTCTAAGGATTAGGACATAGATACATTTTGGGGGCCACTCTGAACCTAGAACCTCTGCCCAACAGGAGGTGTGGGCTCCACAGTTGCAGGAAGGGTCCCAGTAGGAGGCCTGGCTCTGGGTAGAGCAACTGAGCCAAACTGTGGCTGGTCAGGGAACGAGAGGAATAGCACATGCCTCTCTCTCTCCAATGCACTGAGGCTTCCCACAGGTGGAACCCAATCAGAGGCTAGAGGAAAGAGGCTGTGGAACTGTCTACACAGGTCAGTCTCAGGGCCAGAGAACGGTGGATCTGTCTACCTAGGTCAGCTTCCAGGGTCAGAGAAGGGTTGGAAAGAGGCAGCATGGACCTGGAAGGCAAACACAAGCTGCCCAAATCAGCAGCCTTCCCTGTGCCACCGCAGGCCAGCTTGGGCCCCAGTATTTCACACTCTTCCATATTCCTGTGCCTCTCTTTCTCAACACTGATCACAGTGGGTATCTATTAGCCCATTTTCACACTGCTATTAAGAACTACCTGAGACTGATTAATTTATGAAGAAAGAGGTTTAATTGACTCAAAGTTCCGCATGGGTGGGGAGGCCTCAGGAAACTTACAGTCATGGTGGAAGGTGAAGGGGAAGCAGGCATCATCTTCACAAGGCATCAGGAGAGAGAGCACAAGTTGGGAAATGCAAAATACTTTTAAACCATCAGATCTCATGAGAACTCACTCATTATCACACAAGAACAGCATGGGGGAAACTGCCCCGTGATCCAATCACTTCCCACCAGGTTCCTCCCTCCACATGTGGGGATTACAATTTGAGATGAGATTTTAGTGGGAACACAGAGCCAAACCATGTCAGGTAACTCTATCTTTGTGAAGTCATTTGATTATTGTCTACACCCAATACATGCAATTGGGGTAAGCTCTTTGAGGGCAGGGAAAGTGTCTGGTCTTTTTCACCATTTTAATCTAAAGTGCCCTGCTGAAAATATTAGTTGGATGGACAGATCGAGGGTGGGTGGGTGGGTGGATGGGTGAGGAGGGATGGACAGATGAATGAATGGATGAATAGATGTATAGATGATGGATGGATGGATAAATGGATGGATGGATGGATGGATGGGTGGATGGATGGGTGGATGGGGATGAATGGATGGATGGGTGGGTGGGTGGATGGATGGGGATGGATGGATGGGTGGTTGGATGGATGTGTGGACAGATGGATGGATAGATGATGGATGGATGAATGGATGGACGGTAGATGGATGGGTGGATGGTGGATGGATGGGTGGACAGATGAATGGGTAGGTGGATGGATGGGTGGATGGAGATGAATGGATGGATGGGTGGGTGGTGGATGGATGGGGATGGTTGGTTAGATGAATGAATGATAAATTTCTACCAACAGGGACCGTCCAGGTCAGGGACCTCCAAATGGAGATTCCTGGCTGTCCTTTGCCATGGCTCTCGATAGGACCTGGCCTCCTTGCCAAGGTTTGGTCCTCCCTGACTGGCGTCCCTGCATTTCTCAGCCTCCTGGGCTACCTCTTTGCTCCTGGCCCCTTCCTTGGGGATGGCTTGTGCTTCTGGGTATTAATAGCACTACTTAGCCTTCCGTGTAATTAGACTAAAGCACAATCACGGAGACTTATTTTCCCGCAGAAATTGACTGCATTGCAATTGCTCTTTAATTTATGGTGCCCTGAAAAATTAATGGAGCTGAAATCTCAGTTATTTGCTTTGGTTCTTTTCTGTGACTATAAGGGAAGAAAAAGGCTTAGTTGCAGTTGTAAAAGGAATGAGGAATTTGAGGAAATTAATAACAATGACAACAGGGCTTTAGTTTTTGAGGAGGCTATGCAGTTTTTCAAAGCTAATTCCCAAGAAGCAGGGTGGTGTGGTGGAACAACGTCAGCTTTGACTCCAACAAATCTGGTGTATTAGGCAGGTATCTGCAACAATCATACTGAGTAACACACAGCCCCAAGCCTCAATGGCTTACAGAAACAAGCATTATTTCTTCTTCCTGGGGCTCTGTGGGTGCCCAGAGGCTCTGCTGGGCTTTGCTGGGATTGGCTATATGAGGCTCCTGGTTACTGGTGGAGTTTGTGTCCCCATACGACTCTTATGCTGAGAGCACACTTTTCTCATGATTGGGGGGCAGAGGCTCCAGGGGTTGCAGGGCAACCCACACAAGCAGCTTTAGCATAATAGCTTTGACCTGGAAAACATCACATCTACTCACACAGCATCGGCCAAAGCAAGTCACGTGACAAGCCCAGAGTCAATCGAGTGGACACAATTGCCCTGCTCTAAGGATTTGCAGATTTGTGCAAAGCCAAAGGCTTGCCTCCCTTTCCTTCCCTATCTCTTCCTTCCCATATGCCCGCCCTGCCTCCAGCAAACACCTATCCACCTACCCTCAGACTGCCCTGTTCCATGACTTTACGATGCTTCCCTTATCCTCATTATAATTTGGGTCACTGTAAGTCTACCTTACTTGGAGCCTGGACAGCCTTCCTGGGTGACAGCATAATATGCATTTCTTCCAAGGCTCAGCCGACTGCAGTAGGCCCTTGGGATTGGTAGGAAGTGAGAGCCCAGCAGTCCCTTCCCACGCCAGCTTCCTGGGGGCTGCTGACATGAAACTGACCAGCCTGTTTCCTCTGTGCCTGGTCTTCAGACCTGCTTGCTGAGGCAGAAACCTGGGCACTTACTTCTAAAAGCATAAACTCACTTTTATATTTTATTGAATTTTATTCCCCGTCAAGCACTTCTTCTGCTTCCCAGCATGGTGAGAAATTGATCTGAGCCCAGGATTGCCTTTTAGAAACTTAGTAGGGCAGAGAAGACACCTTTGGGTGGGCAATCAGGGAAGACTTCCTGGAGGAGGAATGTTCGAACAGGGGCTTAAAGAATGGATCAAAATGTATCTTTAATTTGTAATACATCTTCAGAGCAATAAAGATGATCACATATGACAAGAAAAAGAAAAACCCTCACAGTCCCCCAGCCTTAAGTAAGGCAGTGTTTGCATTGATCCATATTAAAGAAATAGTAGAAATTGCTGGCAGTGGGTGTGAGGAGAGCCCTAATATTGAGTGAACAGAGGTGCAACCTTCGCGTTGGCTGCTGTGAATATCAGCAGGTTCATGAGCTGCCCAGCAGAGCTACAAGCTTCGACACCACGTTGATGGCTCGCTCTGACCTCAGACTTCAGAACAGGGAAGAGAGTGGGCATCTCTTGAGTAACAGAACAATTCTCTTAGCAATGAGAAGCCCTCACTCAGCATGTGTTCATTTTGCTCTAAGAATTTTCATCTGCTGGGGCTCAGGGCAGGAACAATACTCCCCTCTGGATAGGTAAGCAGAAAAGGGATTTAACAGGAGGGATCAGTGCTTTCTAAATTGTTGGGAGATAAGGGAGAGGGTTTTAGACTAGACCCCCCTTCCCAGGATGCCTCCTGAAAGCCTGCAGTGTAGACCCACCAGGAAGTTTCTACCTCTGCCCATCAGGAAGGTGGGGACCAGAACCTCCCAGACTTATCAAGCTCAAAAACATGTGGCTGGTGCAGCTGATGTTGCCATTGCTGCAGCCTGCACCTGGTAACTTCCATAAAGCCAGTGACTGGACACCGGAATGTGGAGTCCAGCTGCTGCCTTCACCACCACCAGGTCTCCACCCTCCAGAGCTGGAGGGTGGACACAGAAGCATGTCCTGTGACCTTGCTGGCAGCAGACATGGCCCAGTGGGGCAGGAAAAAGCCTCTGCCTCACTTTCATCTTCCAAAATTGGCACGAGTGCATCCACCTGACCTGGAAATCTAGCTGCAAGGGAGTCCACGTGATGCTGGGCTGCAGCTTTCAGGCCTCTGCAGTGAAACGAGGCACCCTGGAGTGAGGGATGAAAGCATGTTGAGTGCCACCAATCACGTCCAACTGCCACTAAGAGTCCAGGGCAGACTCGAAGCACCTCCAGAAACTATAGAAGACACTGGCACACTCTTCTATGTGCCCTTCCTGGGCCCTCAAACTGCTCCTTTCCCTCCCTCCTGTCTTGCTTCACTCTGACTTTTTATCTTCATATGAGAGTGGGAGGCGTGTCCTCACTCACCACCTCCACTGCTTTCTGAGATGTTGAGTGATGAAATTCACCCTTCCACAGGATGCACCCGTGCGGGTTTCAGCTGCAGTAACTGGGCTGTCCCCGATGTGTTTATTCTTGTTTATTTGCTGGTGTTTGTCTTTTATTAAGCAGAAATGTTCTATTTCTGCAGCAATTGATGGCGGATAGTAAAAGCGCCTCCCAGGAGAGTGAGTTGGAAAGGCTTCATAAAGCTCCAGGGCAGGCGTCGTAAATGCAAGCGCATGACGCAGTGATGACAATGATAACGCCATCCATTAATGTGGAGGCCTTATTGCCTTGCTCACAGGAACCCACGGTGACGACTCGCTTTTTATGCATCTATTGACTGTGGGTATGAGCAGTGCCCTCCTGATTTGGTAAACTGAGACATGAGATAGAAGGGTGCCTGGCCTGAGTCACTCAGATGACCCAGAGAAAGGGCTAGAGGTGACCAACCATCCTTCTTGAAGGCAAGGGTGACTCCTCAGCCCCTGGTACAGTCCTGTGAGCTCAAGTCTGTGAGATGGGAATTGCTGACATAAAGGAGTGCTGTGTGACCTTGAGTAACTTACCTAACCTCTCTGAGCTTCAGTTCTTTCATTTGTCAAGAGGGAAAATTGCCAGCTTATGGGTGTGTTTGTGAGTATGTATATGCATGTGTGTGTGTGTACATGTGTGTGTGAGTGTGTGTGGGTGTGTGAGTGTGAAGTAAGGTGGCATTCAACAAGCACAGCTCAGTGCCTGGCTCCGTAAAAGGCCACAGCTGCTGCCAGGCTCTCTCACACTGTCTGTCAGGCCCAGACAGAAAAAGAAGTACAACCAATGACTGGAGCTGCAGGTATTTGTTGAACACATACTGCATGCCAGGCACTGCTCCACAAGCTTATTAAAAGCTCCTTGCCCTCATGAAGCTTATGTTCCAGGGGATGAAAACTTTCTTTAAAAAGTCCTTTCTGAATATGAAAGGTGATGGCTTCTTACCATAGCTATGTGCCAGTGAAGCTCCGTTTACAAACCCAGGTGACAGCCCATGGCTTGCTGACACCTGCTCCAGGGTGTATGGTACACCATCTCTTTGCACCACTATCCCTGGCTGCCTTCCTGCTCCCAAGGCCGTGGTGAGTGGTTGCTACAGAGACCACACAGCCCACCCGGCTGAAAATATTTACTACCTGGCCCTTTACAGAATGCACTTACCAGCCCCTGCCCTAGAGTCAAACGTGTTCATTCAGTCAGCAAATGGGCCTTGCGCACCTGGCAGCCACGGATTCCGGGCTACCGCTGGTGCCGTAGGTGAGCGAGGCAGGTGTGTGCCCCCCGGGCTGTGAGCGGCTTAGCTGAGGAGCAGGAGATAAACTCCCAGGACGCAAGGAAGTCAGCAAACAGCTGTGCAGGCATGAGCTCCACACAGCGCACACGGGGCCGGCAGGCTGGGAACAGCACCGCCAAGATGCAGGCAGCTGAGCCGGGGCTGGGCTGGGAGGACTTCAGGGGTGGGGGTGGAAGGTACGCATCCATATGGCTGGATTGTGTCCCCCAAAATTCCTATATTGAAATTCTAACCCCTGGTACAAAAGAATGTGACTATATTCGGAGATAGGGCCCTTAAATGATCATTAGACTATTAGGGTGGGCTCCGATCCCATTTGACTGGTGTCCTTATAAGAAGAGGAGATCAGGACACAGACAGAGGCGGGAGTGGTGGTGCACACTGATACTCCCAGGCAGGAGGATCGATTGAGCCCAGGAGTTTCAGGGCTGCAGAGAGCTATGATTGCACCACTGCATTCCAGCCTGGGTGATGGAGCAAGACTCTGGTTCAAAAAATCAAACTACAAAAAAAAGACAGGCACAGAGGGAAGACCACATAAAGACGAGGGAGAAGGCGGCGTTTGCAAGCCGAGGAGGGAGAAACCAACCCTGCCGATACCTTGATCTTGGACTTCTGGCCTCAGAACGGTGTGAGAATCTGTTTCTGTGGTTTAAGCTGAGCCCTCTGGGGTACGTTGTTATGGAAGCCCACGTCAGCTAATACAGCTTCCTGTGTGAACAGAACAACCTGGACAAAAACCCAGGGGCGGGAGGCACATGCGCGTTTTGGGATCAGGGTGCATCCTGTTGGTGGAGTGTGACTTATGCTACACCAGAGGGGGTTTGGTGGGAACAGGGCCCAGGGCAACCACTCAGGGCCTCGTCTGTCAGGCCGGGAGACCCGGACTCTTACCTGTGGAGATGTGGAGCTGGGAATGACGCTGTCCCGAAAAACAGGAGGTAGCCAGGGGACGAGAGTGAAGTAGGGATGTTCCAGGCAGAGGACATGGCTTGCGCAAAGGCCTGGAGGTGACAGAGCAAAATGACCCCCATTCCAGATGATTGAGCTTGGGGAACCGTGGGAGTGGGGTTAGCCAGGGTTTAGATGGGCTGAGCAAGACAGACTCTCAACCTCCTTCTTTAAGACAATTTAGCAATCGTGGGTGCTTTCTCCATGCATGTGGCAGCAAAGGAGGGTGGCTTAACAACGTGAACTCCCAGGATTGCTGAAGAGAAAGAGATGATTTCACTCATGGTACCAGGAGCGCAAAGTATTGCCAGACAACCACACACACAGCTGCCTTTCTCACCGCTCACTGTCAGCGTCACGGGTGGAGCCTTCATCCCTGAAGACACTGTGGAGGCGGAACACCTTTGCCGGGACAGTTCCATGAGGCAGGGCCCTGTCTGCTTTTCTTCAGCTGCGGGGAAGAGAGAAGGGACGTTTGCTGCAATTGCACTTGTGACAGTGGTGGGGTCTGTAGTTTTCAAGGCGAGCTCAGGAATTCATCCACTTCGGTAAGGGAATCAAGGCTGTGTGAGGAAGATCCAGTTCTGATATGGACGAGGAGGGCAGGTGGGTCGCCAGCCACCCAGGATTTGCTACGTTTCACACCTGCAGTCTCCTGGCCGTGGTTCCTTGGGCAACATCCTGGCCAGTCTTGCAGTGGGCTCAGCCCTCGGCTGGTTCTTCTGATCTGCTCATCCTCAGGGACCCTGCCATGGGCAGCCTGCATGAGAGCTCCAGGTGTGTTCATCTCGGCTCTGAAGCGTGAACCGTGGTAAAGCTTTGCTGCTGCAGGACCGGCTAATTGGCAGCTTAAGCATCTGAGCTTCGCTGCGGTAGCTTGCATAGTGTCTCATCGCTGAAGTTTCCGAGATGGGAGACTAGGGGAGGCAGGAGCAGCCGAGGTGGAGTGGGGAAGTGGGGTGGCCTGAGATGGAATGGGGTGCCGGCCCCTGAGGGCTCTGCTTATGGTGGGGCAGGTGGGGTGGCGGGCACCTCTGGGATTGTGGTTGCAGGACCTGGTGGATGGTGGGAAGGAGGGAGGCCATTTACTGAGACCGCAGAGGAGGAGGAGGAGGAAGACACGGAGGCTGGAGGAGCAGGGCTGGTTGAGAAAGGAGCCAGCTTCTGCTGGGCCCTGCTAAGTTGGGGGTGGTGCAGGGAGGAAGTGACCGTGGAGAGGGTGTCAAGGAGTCAGGGGTCATCAGGGCAGAAATGGGGACTGAGTCACTTCCTGGCAGGAGAGGATCCTGGAAGGGGGATGTGTGGCATGAGCCTCAGAGTAGGCCTGATGTCACCCCCAGGCAGCAGCGACCTTGGGACTCAGCCCCCGCCTTCCTCCGCCTGGGAGTATTTATAGAGGGCCTTCTAGGTTTCAGGAGCTGGGGCAACTGCTGGGAACAAAACAGACCAACCCCTGCCCTCGTGGGGCCTCCTTTCTAGATGAGGATGGGGGCGCAGAGCAGATGACGAGGGATGGGTTGGAAGCTGCTGGGTCTACTGAGGGCGGGCGGGGAGTGAGGGGGCTGCCAAGCGGCTTGGCCTCTGCATGGTTGGAGAGCTCAGAATGTGAGCTTGGACCTGCCATGGTGGAGGAAGAGAGGCTAGAAACCAGGGACAGGCACCAGGGCGGCCCCGGGGAGCAATGGGAGTGGACTGAGTGCCGTGGTAGAGGAAGAGAGGCTAGAAACCAGGGACAGGTGCCAGGGCAGGCCTAGGGAGCGATGGGAGTGGACTGAGTGATACAGGATGTCCTGGATCTGAGGAGCTAGAGGCCAGAGAACCAGGGTTCTGAGCCTAGCATGAGGGGACATGCCTGGGGATCCCTCCCCCAAGCCCAGCTGGCACTGGCACCAGGACATGAGGGTGTGGCGGACGAAGGCACTGCAGCCCCATCCTCTCTGGCACCTGGGCCCTGAGCACAGACTCTGACTTCACAGACAGGGCTCTAACCCTGGCTTTGCAATAGCAGGGGCAGGGCCTCTGAGCCAGCGGCCTTAGCAAAGGCCCGACCCAGGGGGTGACTTTAAAGTGAGTCTTGAACACCGGCTGGGGATGAGGAAGGGCATTCCAGGCAGAGGGCACAGCACGTGCAGATGCTCAGAGGACCCTGTGCACACATTAGTGCCACAAGTGTGAGTGAGCCCCGAGCTGAGCGTGCCTGGGGTGGGGGCATGCAGGGAGTGAGCAGGATGGCAGCCAGAGGGGGGTCCAATGGTATCGGGGGGACTGTGTACCCATGTGAGGGTGTGGGCTTTTTTGGAGGCCACACCTCTCCTGGACGGTCTGCGTGGAGAGTGGCAGGACCAGGTGTGCTCTGCAGCTGCAGGACCGAGGACTGGGAGCAGGGGTCCACGGAGACGGTGTGGCCCAGCTGGGCCATGGCCCTGGGTGGAGAGGGGTGCAGTGTGTAGCTGGTGCAGGGTACACAGTTGCATCTGAAGCATGGTGACTTATTAGACATGGCAGCAGGAAGGCGAGGACAGGAACCCAGGGAGGAAAAGGCCCTGGGTACTGGGCTTGGAGGCTGGGTCAGGAGCAGAGGGTGATTAGGCCCAGGAGGGCTTCCAGGAGGAGGGGGCACACCTGCCTGTGCTGAGAGGCAGGGCTGCACAGGGTTGGGCTTGATGACCTGTTTCCCTTCTGAGATTCTGCACATCCTTCTTTGGTGAACAGCAGTGGTGGCAGCGGTGTCTGCAACAGCAGTGACATCCATGATGTCGCTGGTTCGTCATAAGGTGGCGCCCGTGACAAGGACACGTGGGAACAGAAAAGAAGCACGCGGCACAGAAGAAGTCAGTTGTGGCGGCCCTCAGAGCCAGCAGATGTGGCCTCTGATCCTGGCAGCTATTAGTGTGAATGACGTGCCCGTTATGCAGATGAAGAATTTGGGTTGAGTGGTTGGCTTGAGCCTTCCTTCCTTCCTGGGCCAGTGACGGAAATTGCCGTGGTCAAATGATTCATTCTAGACAGATCCTGATCACAGAAGAAATAAAGAGAAGCGCATTCAAACCACAGATAATTCAAGTGCAGGTCTGACAGGGGGTGACCCTGGGTGAATCACTCAATTGCTGCGAGCCTCCATCTTCCGTCTGCACGAGGTATTATTAGAAGCATCTACTTCCTAGCGATGTTGTGGGGGCACCTTGAGAGGCAAAGGGCCCGGCTGGTGCTCGCACCTGGAGCGGATCCTGCTATTACGGGTGTTATCAGGCGGTGATCACGACAGAACGTGCTGTGTGCGTGGCAAGTGCAACCACTTTGCAGTGTGCCTGGATAATCCCCAACATCCCTCAAAGCGGGAGGCCAGATTCCCTTTTTAAGAAGTGGTGAAACTGAGGCTCAGAACAGCGTTGGAGCGCACGCAAGTTCTCCTGCTGTGCACGGTGGGCGCTAGTGGAGCCAGGCCTGCTGGAGCCCAAGAACCCTAGACTCACAGACGCTCCCCTTTGAAACACTACAGCTGGGGCATCATTTTATAGATGGGGAAACTGAGGCAAGAAACTGACTCAGAGGCCATGACACGGAGGCAGACGCCAGCTCCACAGACCCGGGTCCCTGCCTCCCTCTCCAGCCCTCTCTCCCAGCCCAGCCCAGCCCAGCCCAGCCCAGCCTGCCTCCTCCATCAGCTGCACCTGTGAGGCGGCGCCAGCGACCTCTCCTGGCCCAGGCCTGAATCTGCAACAAAACACGGTGAGCTCTGAGCTTTGCTTCTATAACAAGGACTTCAGCATATGATGCTTCTGGGGTGCAAAGGATCCCCTAAACACCACATAGTCCATCCTTCCTTGAGAAATGCAGTGCGGACCGTATTGCACCAATACAGCCCCTACCCCCAGAGGGGCAGCTGGCAAAAACATAATGCAAATCAAAGATGAACTGGGGACATCAGTTATAGAATCACTGGCCCAGCCCCGATGTCTGTGTTCACTCATCACCTAGGAGTTAGGGATGAGACATATTGAAATGCAAATGAACACCGAGCCAGAGTCAGAGGAGAGGCAAGGGAAAAGGGACAGAGTCTCCTGTTGTCCAGGATGGGGAAAGGCAAACACGTGTTGTGGATAGGCTGCGTGTCAGACACGGGCTACGCTTCCAAAGCACATGATCCGGTTGAATCATCCCGACCTTCTGAGTGAGGATGAGGATTGTCAGCCCAGTTTTATGGCTGGGGAAAACTGAGGCCTGCCCCGGTAGCTGGTTCCAGGTGAGGATGGGAGCCCAGGCTTCCTGGCATTGCTGTTAAGAGATTGTCCTGGCCACTCTGGAGAGAGAAGAGGAGGACAGACTGCCTCCACGAGGCCCCTCTGCTATCCCGTTCATCTCCTCCGGAGTGGACAGAGGCTTTTCCCAGTTGCTGTGCCAGACCCCTGTTGACTCCAGAAGGGATGGCACCGTGCCCAAGAGGCCACAGAAGAGACCTAGAAACAGCGAATGAGACACAGGGTTTATTGGAGGAAGTTACATGCAGGGACAGTCTGCTGGCAGTGGGCTGGACAGGGGAGCCGCTCCAGTTTGTAAGAAGCCTGCAGTTTATGTAGCTTTTTCCCTCCGCACCCTCCCCCTAGCAACCTCCTCCCAACCCAGAACAGAGGGCCTTGACCCCCGCAGGGCCTGCATTCCAAGGGATGGGCCAGGGCCTGTTCCTCACGGGTAACAGGTGAATCTCTGGGTTGGCCACTCCTGGATTCCTTAGCCGGGGACTCGGAAGGCACATTCTTCTTAGGCTGTGGAAACATTCTCAGGGTGTGCTTTGGTGACCTTCATCGGTTTAGGGGCTGCTTCAGGGAAGAAAGGGAAGGGAGAACAGGCTTCCTGCTTCTGCTGTTTTCTCGGTTTCCAAGATGCCACATTTGCGGTAGCATTTCCAGCACCCATAACCAGTTTCTCATATGGAGAATGGCACTGTGAAGTCCCACCCCCTGGCATGGTGGGGCTTGGTGTGGCCAAGAGGAGAGCCCTGATAGAGATGCCTTCCCCACCCGACACGCTGCTGTGCCCAAGAGCTGGCTTCCCTCCTGCCAGAGGAGATCTCGGCTCCCTCCAGGACTGTCTCTTCCATGAAGGAGGGGGAGGCCCTTTCCCACGGGCCATTGTGGAAAGGGGAGCAGCTCTGGGCCTTGCCCGTGGCCCTGGCAACTTCACCTGGCATTTCCAAAACTCATAGCTTGATCAAGGTCCTGTCTGTACCTGAGATCTCCAGGCCAGAGCACTGGGTGTGAACCTGAGGACCAGCTGGCCCCTTCCCTTCTCCCCAGGCCTGGGGCACTGACCCCCGGACCCCCGACCCCGCCCACTCCTCCCAGGTCTAGGAGTGGGCTCCCTGAGTATCCCGGGCCCCATTCACTCCTCCCCGGTTCCGGGGCACAGATCCAAGAACCCTCTCACCCTCTTTGCTCTGCTTACCCCTCAGAGGACCTGTCCAGCTGCCTGTGCAGGCCTCTCTCAAGCCCTGTCCTCCTCTCCATTCTGCTGCTGCCCCCAGCTGGGCCCAGGCCTGGCCTCCTCAGGGCTCCCTGCCTCCACCCACAGCCTCTGGTGTGGGCTACTTGAAACGCTGTCTGACCACGGACCCCCTGAGCGCCTCATCTTATCCGGCCTTGGCTGGTGGTTTTGGGCAGGGCCAGCTGTGTGATTTGCAGGGTGCAGTGCAAAGTGAAAAATGTTGACAATCAGGTCAAATGCTTTTCCTTTCTTCTGCGCTCTCTCTCTGGGCCTGTCACCATGTTGTTTATGAGCCATTTAACATTGTGCTCCCTGGCCCACAGGGACACCCTCCCAGGGCCCCAGGACCAGCCTCAAGACAGTGCTCAGGGCGCCCACCCCTGCCCCTTCCTAGGCCCAGGCCTGGCCCTGGCACTCACCAGGGACAAGGACAGTGGTGGTCACTGTGTGGAGACAGGACCACGGGCACAGGCAGCTGAGAACCCCTCCCGAGGGCACAGGGCTGGAGAGGGAGCCTGGGCAATCAGCCCAAGCCATGCTCTCTTGCCCCCTCAGCCTTCACTTCCAAAGCTCCAATTAAAGACACAATTTTTTTTTTCAGGTGGAGTTTTGCTCTTGTTGCTAGGGCTGGAGTGCAGTGGTGTGATCTTGGCTCACTGCAACCTCCGCCTCCTGGGTTCAAGTGATTCTCCTGACTCAGCCTCCCGAGTAGCTGGGATTACAGGCATGCGCCACCATGCCCAGCTAATTTTGTATTTTTAGTAGAGGCGGGGTTTCTCCATGTTGGTCAGGCTGGTCTCGAACTCCCAACCTCATGTGATCCGCCCGCCTCGACCTCCCAAGGTGCTGGGATTACAGGCGTGAGCCACCGCACCTGGCCCTAAAGACACAATTATTAAGACGTTCAAGTTGGCAGCTGCAGAGAATTAAGCCCCAGATGTGGGGCCCTTCTGAGCTAGGTCCCTGGGCGATGGCACTGGTCATACGCTGTGAGGCTGGCCCTGGTGTCAGGCCCCAGCCCACCTGCGCCTGCACTGACCCCTGCAGCAGATGCCACACCCCTGCTCGGGGCCACTGCTGTGTCCTGCTCTGCCATCCGTTCACTGCTCCAGCCCTGGCAACACGTGGCTCCTTCCTCCCAAACGCCCTTCCTCCCATCCTCACACAGGATTATAAAGTCCCTCCCACCTTTGAGGCTCAGACACACCTCCTCTGTGAGACCCCTCTGGATTTCACCCTGGAGAACCTTGTCTCCTGGCTCCTGCCAGCTGGCCCGGGGACAGGAATGGTTCCTCCTGGAGGCATTGGAGTTTGGTCTGCATCCCAGCATGAGCACAGCGCCTCCGCGTGTCCACTGGACAAGGCTGACTTCTCCTGGGGGATCTGCTGTGGTGAAGACATCACCCTCTCTCAGAAGCAGCTTATTCCTGACGTCCTGACCAAGCTTTTGTTTCTTTTTTCTGCCCTAAAGCTCTACGTGTCATCTGACTTGGGGAAAAAGTGGACACTTCTGCAAGAGCGAGTGACCAAAGACCACGTGTTCTGGTGAGAGCACTTCCCCACCCCGACCCCGTGGGGCCCGCAGCTCTGGTGAGAGCACTTCCCCCAAACCCTTGGGAGCCCATCCCTGCAGCTCCCTTTCCTCCTCTGGACCCTCCCCATCCCGGGGCTGGGTCCCCACCGTCCACTGCCTCTGCCTGCAGCCCCACACCCTCCTCGTCCCAGGGGAACCCCCAGTCGTTCTTCCTGCTCCGCATTGGGTGGTATCAGAAATGGTAGAGTCCAGGGGTTGGTGTCCCTCAGGCCACGTTTTTACCCATGAACCAGCTATGTGGCCCTGTGCCACTGCTGTTCCCTCCCCGAGCCTCACAGCATCCCCAGTGGAGAGAGGTGCCGATGTACACATGTCCCCAGCACAGCACGCGGCCCACCACTCCGCACTCCCTGCCCGACCCCAGGCCCTGACTCAGCCCCTGACTAACAGACCCCATGGGTGCTGACCCGGCCTGCCTCAGCCCTGCTCTCCTGCTTATCCACACCTGGGCCCCCCTTCCATTGCTCAGCCTGTCACCCTTCCCAGCCCCTGCTGGGTGCCAATGAGCAGGATAAGTTTGGGGTTGTACCCCAGACAAGCCCCCACCCTGGTCTCCTGAGGAGCCAGACCCGAGAAAGGAGGCTCCTGTCCCAGGCAGAGGGCCACTGGGGGCCTCTGTGTTCCGATGGTGGGTACCAGCCACTCGAGTGCATCCTCAGGGGAGCCTCTCAGTGTGCCCCCTGGGCAGCACCTCAGCCTCACTGCACAGGGGCACTCGGCTTTCCTTGAGAAATGTCTGTGGGATGCATCCATGAGGGCTGTGGAGGATAAGGGCTTGCCCAGGGTCTTAGGCAGCAGCGTGGGGCCAGGAGCCAGTGCAGCCGTTCAGAACTCAGGCCTGCCTCTCTCCTGCTGGGGCCATATCCCGTCCTTCTGGTCACACTGCCTTTCATGTTGCACCGCTCCTTGATGTGCTGATTCCATGGCATTCCTCTTTCTTGTGCGTGTACACACACACACACACACACACACACACACACACACACACACAGTGCTAGCCTTTCTCTTTCTTATCCCACGTGTGGAACAGACCATTGCACGGGCCTCCTGCACAGGCCACAGCCCGGTCTCCCCAACAGAAAAACACACGGAAAGGGCTTCCTACCCGTCCCGAGGGCGCAGGGCTGGAGGGGGAGCCCGGGCTATCAGCCCTACACACACTCTCTTGCCCCCTCAGCCTTCCCTTCCAAAGCTCCAATTAAAAACAAAATTATTAAGAGGTTCAAGTTGGCGGCTGCAGAGTGGGCAAGGGCCCTTCGTAATGTCACGCTGACCGTGGCAGGAGACTGGCGTCCTGGCCACCCCACAGGCTGAAGGAAGCCTTTTTCCTCTGGAATGCCGACTGCTGGTGTACACGCCGTTGGCTCATGGGGAGAGGCGACGGCCGTCTGTCTGCGGATTGCCCACGGGAGGGCCCGGTTCCTCCCTCGGAAACCAGAGCACAGCCATCCATCACTGGCCTTGTCATTGCTGTCAACTGTCAGGAGCCAGAGCTGCCCTGCCTGGGCCTGAGCGCTCACAGAGGTGGGGAGCAGAGCCAGGAGGTGCGATTTCTGAGCCAAGTCGCTCTGGGGGATTGGCAGAGCTCTGTTCACTCCCAGGCCAGGCCGGGCTCATGGACAGCTCTCCAGCCAGAGAAAGAAACCGACCCATAGCGCCCAGAGGGAAATTGGCGATAATTCAAACGTGTTATTATCTCAGGCAAATCAAATTGTTTCCTCCCCCAAGTTTCCCTGCTGTTATTCGAGGGAATCACAGCAGACGCTGACCACCACGGCCCCCGGCCCTGGGATCTCTCCTGGAGCGTGGTGACAGCGGTGGGGATGCCTCCCCTCCCCTTGTAAGCGGTGAATAATGCTGTTTTGACAGCATTTCCAAGGAGTTCTTTGTCCTTGAACTGACAGCGGGAATTGCCAAAGCCCCGTGTTCTGTCTGAAGCTCAGACTCATTAACGTTTTGTGAAGCTACACAGCAAGCAAGCTCATTAGAGTGGCCTGCAAGCGAGAGGGAGCAGCCCCAGGTGCCCTGATACCTGCTGCCTCCTGGGCAGGGCCTCGGGTACCCGCCCCCCACCCTGCCCTCAGTGTCTCCACGCCCCAGAACAGAATCATAACAGCAGCTGCCCCGCAGCCATCCTGCTTTGAATACTGAGTGTCCGCTGGGCAGCGCATGGAGGCTCTGAGTGCACCATTCCACGGCATCCCCACAGCAGCCCATGCGGGTCTCCCTCATGTCACAGGGAAGAACTGAGGCTTGGGCACACATTCTAGGTCTCATGTCACAGGAGGGAACTGAGGCTTGGATAGGCTCGGGCCCACATTCTAAGTCCTGCTGCCCCCAAGCTGTAGCCCTGAGACTCGGTCCACCTCTGGCTGTGGCCAGGGCCCTTGCCCACTCTGCTGGGTGGTCTGGCCGCCTGGGCTTCACCGGGTGTTCCTGCATCTGCCTCCTTGCTCAGCCCCACACTCACCCAGGGAAAGCCTCAGCCTTCCTCTCCATTCGCTCCGGGCCTGGCCCTGGTGCAGGGCACGGGGGCGGCAGGGCCTCTGTCCATAGAAGGAAGAGGTAGAGGTCTCCCCACTACAGCCTTGATGATCACACCTTTCTGGGCTTAACAGAACCATTTGCACTGGAGCTGCCCTCAGCACAAATGGGGTGAAAGTCAGTTCCCACCTCCCCAAAACACTCACTCCCTGAGGGCCACCTGCCCCCGGCCAGCTCACTGGCCTGCCATTTCTAAGCAGTGGAGACCTCAACAAGCAAGAAGGCCTGTGTGTCAGGCTTGCCATTTCCTGCGGGGAGTGGGGCTTTATCTGAGTTGTTATAAATACGGTCTAACAGAGTCTTCAAAACCTATGACTGAGGGGCCTGGAGCAGGCACCAGGCCTCAGGCCACCTGTACACCGGTGTCTAGCCCAGGGCCTTCGCCAGTACACTGAGAAATGGCTGTGGGAAGTGCTCAGAGCAAGAGACTAAAGGAACAAACATGGTAAATAAATGAATTTATAGGGTGAGTGACTCAGGAAATGAATGAGTAAATGGCTGAGTGAGTGATGAGTTAGGTAATGAATGAATGAGTGAATAAATGAGTGAATGAGTAGGTGAGTGAGTGAATGAGTAACAACTGAGTGAGTAAATGGATGAGTAAATAACTGAGTGTGTGATTGAGTGAGGGAATGAATGAGTGAATGACTGAGTGGTGAGTTAGGTAATAAATGAGTGAATAAATGAGTAGGTGAGTGAATGAATGAATGAGTAAATAGCTGAGTGTGTGATTGAGTAAAAGAATGAGTGAATGAATGAGTGAGCAAGTAACTGACTGAATGAATGAGTGAGTGGGTGAGTGAGTCACTGAATGAGTTAGTGAGTGAGTGAATGAGTGACTGAGTGAATGAGTAATTAGTGAATGACTGAGTCTGTGATTGAGGGAATGAGTGAGTAGCTGAGTGAGTCTGTGACTGTGAGTGAATGAGTGGCTGAGTGAGTGAGTCTGTGACTGGGTGAGTGAATGAGTGAGTGAGTCTGTGACTGTGAGTGAATGAGTGGCTGAGTGAGTGAGTCTGTGACTGGGTGAGTGAATGAGTGAGTGAGTCTGTGACTGAATGAGTGAGTGAATGAGTAAGTGAGTGAGTGAATGAGTAAGTGAATGAGTGAGTGAGTCACTGAGTGAATGAGTGAGTGAGTGAATGAGTGAGTCTATGGTTGAGTGAGTGAATAAGTGACTGAGTGAGTGGACGAGTGATTAGTGAATGAGTGACTGAGTGAGTCTGTGATTGAGTGAATGAGTGGCTGAGTGGCTGAGTGAGTGAGTCTGTGACTGAGTGAGTGAATAAGTGAGTCTGATTGAGCAAATGTGTGACTGAGTGAGTGAGTGAATGAGCGAGTGGATAAGTGAGTGAGTCGGTGATTGAGTGACTGAGTGAGTGGCTGAGTGAGTGAGTGAGTGGGTGAGTGAATGAGTCTGTAATTGACTGAGTGGTTAAATGAATAAGTGAGTCTGTGACTGAGTAAGTGAATGAGTGACTGAGAGAATGAGTGAGTGAGTGAATGAGTCTGTGATTGAGTGAGTGAATGAGTGAGTGGGTGAGTGAGTGAGTCTGTGATTGAGTGACTGAGCGAATGAGTGAGCGGGTGAGTCAGTGAGTCTGTGATTGAGTGAGTGACTGAGTGAGTGGGTGAGTGAGTGAGTCTGTGATTGGGTGAGTGGGTGAATGAATGAGTGAGGGCAGAGGGAGCCTGTGCCCCAGGTGTCATTGCCCCGCTTCACAGATGATGGATGATGAGGCTAAAATTCTATATTGCTGGTGGAGGGCCTGCTGCTGAAGGGAACAATGCCTGTCTGTATTCAGGAGAGAGCAATGTCAGGCCTGAGACCTCCTTTCCAAGGAGCTTACAAATGGTCTATTCACAAAAGCCGAAATCAACACTCCACCTTGAAAGGGAGAGCTCTTTAACTAGGGTCAAAATGATTGATGCTGGTGCCCCTGTGTTTGAAATCTCAATAGACTACAGGGGAGTCCCAGCTGGCTCCCGCCACATGGCACATATGTGGGGTCTGTGCCACTCAAACCCATTTATGGATTTCCCCTGTCCACCTGGGGCCACTTGGGTAGACCTGATCCCTGGAGAAGGTGAGGCAAATGGGGATCCTGGTGCCAGGCAGGTTGGGAGGAAGGTTGGGAACCGAACGGGGCCAAGTCTGGGTGGGAAACTGTCAATGGTGGGGAGAGGCCATGGGGGACTGGGCACTGTGCCTGAGACATCTCAACCACTTGCAAGCAGGCTATGTGGGTGCTCCTGCCCCCAGCGCTGAGTGGCCACTGATACCAGGAAGTGACTTCCTCATCTTGAGGCTCAGTTTGCTCTTGGGCGTGTCCATGAGAGGGACTGGTGTGGTAAATGGATAAGCGGCTTTAACAGTCATATTAGTTGGAATGTGTGTGATAACAAACATGACCAGCCACCAAATCCAGGAGTTCCCAGGGAGTCTTGCTTCGCAGAAGGCTAAAGCAGGTGGAAGTTTTCAGTGTGAAGAAAGTGGCAGGTAGATGACAGTTCAGTGGGCACATGGAGATGGTGAAATCTGGGAGATGGGATGCGGTGCTTGGTTTGAGAAACCCTGGACCAGGTCCTCACTAAGGTTCCTTTCATTAAAAAAAAAAAAAAAAAATCTGCACTCCCCTCCTGGGAGCCAGGCCCAACACTGGGCATATATTGAATATGACACCAAAATTGGACTCCATCCCTGCCTTCCCTGGAGGACCAGCGTATGAAGCTGTGACCCTAGGACATGTCTTCTGTCCCGCCTCAGGCCTCATTCCAGGTGCTTCATAGGCTTGGCCCCTCACAGAACCCCTGTGAGCCAGGTGGTGAATGGATGGGTGGATGTCCCTCAAAGGCGAGGCTTTCAGACTTGCCAACCCTGAGCAGCAGCCTTTGCCCTGTCATTGCTGGCTCTGCAGCACTGAGAGGACGAGTACTGCATAAATTCAAGGCAGAATTGCTGCCAGAGTAATTACTGGAAAAGCCAGGAGAGAGTGTCCAAGAGGGCAAGCGAGGCTTTCCACCTCCAGCCAGCCCCATGCAGGTGGGCAGTCTGTGAGAGCACAGGGAAGAGCCTTGGACAAAGGGGCCAGGGCACGTGTAGACTCCAGCTGAGACCCTGGACTGAGGGTGGGGCAGCTGTACTCCTCCCCCCACCACTATCCCTTCACCGCATTATTTGGTACACAATGCTGTACATAGCTAGGAAGCAACCTGTGTGATGAAAAGATGTTGCTTTGGAAATGGCAGAACCTGGGTAGTGGATCTTGCTCTATTAGCTTTATGAGCTTTGATCTGTTTTCACCTGTCTGGGCCTTGGTTTCCTCGTCTGTAAAATGGGTATAATCAAACCATTCGGGATCATTCAAGATAAGTATGATAAGGCAACTAGAGCACCTAGGACATTCCCTGTACCTGAGCACCTGCCACCAAATGGAGCTATTAAGTGAGTTCAAGTGACACGCTGTGTGCAGCACAGACTCAGGACCTGGATTTTGCCTCTCAAGACAGAAGCTTCCTCCCTCTTCTCCTGCCCAGTTAAAGACTTCGCCCAGCAGGGCAATGAAACGGGGAGAGGAGTCGGACAGGAATGAGGTGTGGGTGGATTGAGGGTGGAGTGGGAGAACCACAGCCCCCGCCTGAGTGTCCTGACCCAGGAGCCCACAGGGCAGCTGCAGTGTCTCCTTTATCTCTGTCCCCAGGACCCGCAGCGGGCCTTGGACACAGTAGGTTTGTCCCACAGGGCTCTTAGAGATATCTATGGAACTCAGCCACTTGGCAAAACTCCTGCATTTCCTTCACGGCTTCTCTGAAGCTGGGACCACCCCCAAAGGAGGCAGAGTCCCATAACAGATGGGACATCTAGACTTGTGGTATTAGGAGAAGGCCTTGGTTGTGAGCAGGGCAGTGTGTGGGGTCTGAGGAGAGCATGCATTTTGGGATCCAGCAGACCTGGGCAGGAGCCTGAGACTGCCCTGGTCTGAGCCATGTTGCCTCAGGCAAGTCACAGACCCGTTCTGGCCCTAGTGGGGTCACCTATGGATGCAGATGAAGGCACCTGCCTCACAGTGCACAGTCCAGGCCCATGTGTGGGGACAGCCTGGTGCAAACTGTCGAGTGATGGGGTAGGGGGTGCATTCCTCTTGCTGGAGCCTTCGCCACCTCACGAAAGGATTCAGGCAAATCCCTGGAGGCAGCACCAGGGGGAGGGCTGATGGCTGAGAGAGGAATCTTCCCAAGGCCACACTTGACCAGGTCATGGGGAGCAGGAGACGGAGCAACAGCTCAGGTGAGCCTGGCTTGAATCCCAGGTCAGCCCTTAGCACTGTATGGCTCTGGGAGAGTCATTTTGCTTCTCTGAGCCACAGTTTCCATATTTATAAAATGAGGATAGGATGGGAGTCCCAGGCCTGCCTGCCTCCTGTAGTCATTTTAGATGATCAAAATAAAACAAAACAAACAAAAATGAAAAAGCAACGTGAAAGTCTTTTATGAAGAAGAAAGTCTTTTACAAACACTCCCATGGCAGGAAGAAACCCAACCCCCTCAGCTCACACAAGAAAGACGCAGAGACTCCAACCCCCTCAGCTCACTCAAGGAAAACGCAGAGACTCCAAGCACCTCAGGAGCAGGTGGGGTCCTGGGGAGGTGATGCCCTCTGGACCCACAGAGCAAGGGCGGCTTCAGAACCAGGGAGGCCACGTGGCTGCAGGGAGTGTGGGGAGCTGCTGGGGGACGGGCGTGGTGACTCCATTCCCGACCCCAGCCTCAGCTCTTCTTTTCCAGGTCTGTGTCTGGGGTGGACGCTGACCCTGACTTGGTCCACGTGGAAGCCCAGGACCTCGGTGGAGGTAAGCCGGGCAGTGCACAGGCACCAGGTATCCCTGAGTCACCTCGCACCCGACACAGCTCAGCTGCACCTGTGTTCAGTCGCTTGTCCCCAGTGGCTGGCCCTACACAGCCGGCCTCACTGTGTCTCGATGTGGCATGATTTTAAATGTGCTTGTTTTCCAGCTGGGGAGGAATCGAAGTCAGGGAGCTCCACTCCAGTGGAAAAGTCTATTAAGAGGGTGATTTGTTCTGGCTCCTGAGCACTGAGTGTTTCCCACTCACTCAGCCCCCCACCCCTGGCATGTGCCAAGTGTGGAGGTGGGGGGTGGGGGTGGGGGCACGGGTGTGCACACCGGACCCAGCCAACTTCCTGCCCAGGGCCGTACATGCTGTGTGACAGGAGGGTGCTCTGAGGAGGGCAGAGCAGCTGAGTCCCCACAGAGACATCCTCTGTGCAGGATCACCTGAGCCAGGATGTGTCCCCATTAAAACAGAAATGCCGGCATCAGCTCCCAGCCCTGCCGCTGGCCAACCTCGGGGCCCGAGGCCAGTCACCCCAGTCTCCTGGCCTGTGAAATGGATAGTGATATGAAATAAGTGAATGCAGAGTCCTCAACGCGGGGTCATCATGGCCAAGCTTTCGGGGGCAGGGTCAGTTGTTAGGTGTGGCTCCCCGCCCTACCCCCCACCCCTACCCCACCCCCACCCTGCCACACTTGGGCAGGCGGGGCCAGCGCTATTACTGTTCTGTGTTGATAACCAGGGCAACAGCTCAGGGGCAGTCCAGGTTTGCCTGGGGTCACAAGGTCCCGGCTGGTGCACCTCTCACCACCCCTGCTGGGAATGCTCCTCTCTTTTTGAATTTCTTACCTTTGATCTCAGGCACCCTGCCAGCCACCTCTGCTGGGCTCCACCATCCCAGCTCTGCACTCTCCAGGGCCTGGAACTCCTTGAGTACCAGTGGAGGCTACTGATCACCTGTGTAAGGCTGCTGAATGAATAAGCACCTAGCCAGATGCCGGGGTTGCCCCTGAGTAGCCTACTGGGCAAAACATTGCAAAATAACATGTGCTACAGAGAGAAAGACTCACTGTCCGCATCACACCACGTTGTCTGGGTTAGCTGTCTGCCCTTTCCAGAGCTTCAGCTGGCCCTGGCTCATGAGCACCCACTGTCCACAGCTCTTTTCAACTCCATATTCACCAATTTCATCTAGGTGGCTCCTGCATGGCCATGTGGGGTTGTGTATACCACAGAAATTGGCAAGCACTATCATCAGGGCTACTATACCCAGCACACAACCCATCAGCCTGAGAGGTGGCCCTGGTCTGTTGTGTTGGCTCTAGGCCTGGAACACTGAGAGCCTGACCATGGTGAGATGGATGAATGAGTGAGTGATTGAGGGAATGAATGAATGAATAGGTGAGTGAGTGAGTGAGTGAGTGAGTGAGTGAGTGGATGAGTGAGTGGGTGAATGAGTGAATAAGTGAATAGGTGTGTGAGTGAAGGAATGATTGAGTGAGTGAAAGAGTGGGTGAATGAGTGAGTGAGTGAGTGAATGAGAGAATGAGTGAGTGGGTGAATAAGTGAGTGAGTAATTGAAAGAGTGTGTGAGTGAATGAGTGATGAGTGAGTGAAAGGGTGGGTGAATGAGTGAGTGAGTGAGTGAATGAGAGAATGAGTGAGTGGGTGAATAAGTGAGTGAGTAATTGAAAGAGTGTGTGAGTGAATGATTGAGTGATGAGTGAATGAGTGAGTGAGTGAAGAGTGAATGAGTGAGTGAGTGAAGAGTGAATAAGTGAGTGAGTGAATAAGTGAGTGAGTGAATGAGTGAGTGAATGAATGAGTGAGTGAGTGATTGAGTGAGTGAGTGAGTGAGTGAATGAGTGAGTGAGTGAGTCAGTCAGTCAGTAGATTGTTGACTGATCCTGCCCCTGAGCTAGTCATTTCACTGCATCTCCAGCCAGGCAGCCCCACTGCGGGAAGTTCAGTGGTTCAGTGTTGAGTGCCGGGCACACCAGTCAGTTTCAAGGGAACATGGGTGTGGCTCAGGAGGGCTTGGCAGTGGCCTGGTGCTGCTGCCCACGTACCCTCTGTGTACACTGCCTTCTGCCTCCTCTGAACAGCCCGGGCAGGTGGGCCCACCCCATTGTTCAGTGCAGAAACCTGAGGCTGAGCTCAGGGGTGGGCCTTTCTGGTTCTTAAACGTCTTCCCTTAACCATTCTCCATGCTGCCGGGTCACCCAGGGCCGGGGGCAGGAGGAGGAGGAAAAGGAAGAGGAGGAAGAGGAGGAGGAGGAGGCACCCTTCCCTTGGTCCCTTTGGATAAATCTTCCTCCTGGCTCACAAGCTGGAACGCAGAGCTTCCTGAGGCCTCCAGGATCCAGCTCCTCCACATAAATTTGCCCCAGGGAAACAGAAGAACTTTAAATTAGCAGCTCCCTGACAAAGCGTGCATTCAATATTGCTCAACCATAAATATTTGGAAAAGGGTAGAAGCATTTGCTTAAAATTTGGGGGAAAAGAACCCTTGAGCCCCACCCGCCCCCATCCCTGCTTAGGTGTGAGAGACTTCAGGAGGGTGTGGAGGCTGTGCATGTCTGGGTGTGACGAGGTACCCACCATCGCCTGTGCTGACCCCTCCTGCAGGGGATGGCAGGCTCCAGAGTAGCACGAACACCTTCCTGAGGGTTGAAGGAGCTCGTGTCAGAGTGCAGGTGGCCCACAGTGAGCGAGGATGACACCCTCAGCCGCAGGTGTCATCACAGTGGCCTTTAGAATTCAAGCCCACGAAGCCACACCACAGTGGTATTGGAGGAGGATGGAGTCCAGCACATGTCTCGGGCTGTCTCTGGCTCCGGCTGGAGTCTGACCGCCTGGGTCGGCGCCTCTCTCCTGTAGATTTTCGGTACGTCACCTGCGCAATCCACAATTGCTCCGAGAAGATGCTGACAGCCCCGTTCGCAGGCCCCATTGACCACGGGTCTCTGACCGTGCAGGACGATTACATCTTCTTTAAGGTAAGGTTGCTTCCGGGGCTTTTGGAAATTGGCAACAGGTGACGTGGCGGATGACCCGTTCGCGGCAAAAATGGAATCGCTCAGAAAAGAGGCAATAAAACAGGTATTTCACTCTCAAATGCTACTTCGCAGGTCACGGTTTCTGACCGTGGCTGTGGCTGCAGCCATCCACAGAAGCCCTCGCAAGCCCAGAACTGTGGCTCAGGGACACTGAGGCTCCACCTCCCTTCTGGCCACCACGAACCTCCCAGCCACTCGGGGTCCCCAAACCTAAGCCCATTTAGTCCCATTTGGCTTTATCAGTGACTTTGGAACTGACCAGGACTGCTTCTGGTCCCGGCTCTTGGCCACCAGGCACCGGCTATCCACAGCCCTGTGACCAGGACCCTGCTGCCTGTGCCCTCAGGTCACAGGTGGGCCCACCCTCAGCAGCCATGTGGTCCCAGCTAATTCAGAAACTCTAGCACACAACCAATCCATCCAGCTTTTCTTCACCTTCATGGATGGGGAGCTCAGCCCTCTCGAAACAGCCTAGCCCTCTGCTGAGTAGCCCATCACTGGCCTGTTTCTTCTGGCCCTGAGACAGAGTCTGCGTCATCGGACTCCCATCCACTGGGTTCTGTTCTGCCCTCTGGGACCCTGTAAAACAAATCCAAAGTTTCCCCCAAGGAAGCCCCTTGAGGGCAGCTGCTGGGTGCCCTCTCCCCAGAAGGGCCTCCGTGCTTCCCAGCCTCCTCCTTCCCATGTCTCAGCCACACTTGGTCACCCCAGCTCCCCACTCTACACTCAGTGTGTGCCAAGGGCCACCATGGAGTTAGGCGCTAGGGCAGGCATTGGGCATCCCATCCCCCACTGTTAAAGCAGGCCAGGCAGGAGGCTGCTGCTGCCACTGCCCCTAACCTCCAGCCCTGCCCAGTCTCCACTGCTCTCTGCTGAGCCCCAGCCCCTGGCTTTTGATCCTCAGTCCATGCATTTGCTCGTACTGTTCCCTGTGCTGTGCCTCGCTTCTCCACTGGCTGATTCCTGCTCCTTCTCAAAGACTCAATCATGCACTTCCTCCTCCAGGAAGTCTTCCCTGACTTCTGCCTCCAATTCAGGGTCACTGGTGCCTCCTCTGAGGACCCCCAGCCCTGTGCCTTCCTCCATCACAGTCCAGGCCCCACTGTGTCATTCTGTACCATTTACTCCTTTTGTCCCTACACCTGACTCAGGCAAGCTGAGGCTGGGCTCTAGGTCTGAACCCCCCACCTGCTTTCCCAGCTCCTAGCATTGCATTTCTGCAGATGTCCACTAAGTACCAGAGCAAAGACAGTGTCAGCTCTCTGGGCAACCATCTCCCATGTTGAGTGGTTTCTAAACGTTAGACAGGCTCGCCTGTCAAAGCCCTGCAGCCTAAGACCCCCGGAGCTCACCTATGGCCGAGCAGGCTGGGTTATCACTCAGTGCAGCAAGGGGGAACACATGCCCTGGGGAACCTGGGCGTCTCAGAGAGGTTAGGAGGGCCTGATTGTCAGGTGTGGGCTGCAGGAGGTGATCTGGGGGGGTTGCGAGGAAACCGGGTGTGACTCTGGATTGAGGGATGTGAGGAGGTGAGGTCCTGCTAGGATTGGGCATCTCAATCAATCTTCTCTAAAGGGAGGGGCGATTCAGGGGAGGCAGGAGACTCAGGGGGAGGCAGGAGCCGGTCAGTAAAGCAGCAGCCCTTGCTCATCTCAGCCAGGGTGGGTGTCTGGGCATCTTGGGGGTTTGAACGACGTTCACGTCTGGTCTGTGTTCAGACCCGATCGCAGGGTGGTCTCTTTCTGCACAAGGTCACAGACTTAGCTTGTCTGGTGTCGGTGCTCGCGACATTGTTTGTGAGGGGCAGGAGAAGGTGGGGGCCACCGACTCCATCCAGTTTCTATCCTGGTTTCCATCATTCTCAACAACTGCAGAGGAAAGCTCTCCCTACCCCAGCCCAGGCCTCCCCTGCCCTCTCCCTTCCTCCCTCCTCCCACCCTGGTCCTCAGAGGATCTGGGAGCCTGTGCTGGGATGCGAGAAACCTCAGCCCTTCCAGCCCCACCTCACCACCAACAAGGTGGCGGTGCTGGTGGCTCAGGAAGCTGCACCTCCTGTTCTGTGGCAGTAAGGATATGTGGCCTCTGTAATCAGAGACCTGCCACAGTCCTGTCCTGACGGGCCTTTCTGTCTCTGGGAACAGATGCCCATGGCCACAGTTCATGGGGTTGATTGTTATGAGGTCAAATGAGCTGCCCGGGAAAAGCACTCGAGATGGTGCCGGCTTTGTCTGTCATGCCTCGAGGTTCAGTGATCACCTTTGGTAACGAGCGCATCTTTGGCCTGTCTCCTTCTCCATCGGAACTTTCTCCACCTTGTTCCGTAAGTTGGATGCAGAGCAGCAAGGTGCCGAGAGAGCATGGGGAAAGAAGTTAGTTCTGACTGAAGGAAGCAGAAGATGACTTCCCAGAGGAGGGGTGCTAATTTGGGGCTTTGAAGGATGAATAGGAGTCTGTTCATTTCAAGCAGAACAGGTAGAAGCAAAGTAAAAGGGCATTTTCACTTGCTGAATATAACATGTAGTTTTTCATTCATGAGACTGTGGCTGGAGAGGGAATCAAGCCTCTCAAAAATGTGTTTCTTCCCCCGGTTAGGCAACATCAGCAAACCGGACAAAATACTATGTCTCTTATCGTCGAAATGAATTTGTCCTGATGAAGCTGCCGAAGTATGCGTTGCCAAAGGTAAGGTGCTCCCCATTCCGCCTGGCCCTGTGGCCAGACCCTAAGCCTATCCTGACTCATGGGGCAACAGGACTCACACACACGTGCTTGGCGGTCCCAGGTCAGGATGGACAAGAACAGTGTGGCCACGCTTCGTCCAGCTGCTCACCCCTCACACCCTCCATTCCAGCCCACCCAGCCCTTCCAGACTCAGCTGTGCCCAGCTTCATCCTAGGCCTCTGCCAGGCTCTTCCCTCTGCCTGGTTCATCTTTCCCCGGAACTCTTGCACATGTGGTATTTCAGGAGTAATATCACTTGCTAAAGGCCCCCCAGGTGGGCCCAGTCCTCTGTTTTCTGGTCCCATCCCTCTCTTCTCCTTGCTGGTGCCCATGGTGCCAGGGACCCCTCCCTCCACTGTCCATCTCCTGCTCTCCTCTGATATTGCTGGGGTGGGGATGATCTCTGCTGTACTCACCTCTGCATTCCAGCCACCTAGTATGCTGCCTGGCATATAGTAGGTGCTCAGTTATTGCTATTGCCTTTCCCTTGCCTTAGAAGGCAAAGAAGGGGGACCAGGGGAGCTGGGGATTGCCCAACTCTGCCCCTGCCCCTGCCTTGGGGCCTCTCTCCACCCTATTAATATATTATTCCCACCTAACAGAGGAGGTGATGGAAGTTCAGAGAGGCAGTAACCTGTCTGAGATCACACAGCTAGTTAGAAACAAAGGCAGATCTCAAACTGAGGTCCAGGTGAGTCAGCCCAGCTTCATGCTACACCTCCCTCATGAGGACATTGAGATGACACCTTCTGAAGATCTCTGTCCCACATGCATAGTTGAGAAACAGATGAACCTTCCCTTCCTCCACGTTTATTTACTGAGCACCAAATATAAACCAGAATGTGTGCTAGGAGGCCATGCTGTGACTCAGAAGCCCCAGCTTCCTGCTCCTGTGGGCTTTGCAGACGGGGAACAGGCAGGAGATCCAGCAGACAGGCAAATGCATAAAATAATTGCAAGTTGTGGTTTCTGCTAAGAAGGGAACAAGAGGGAGAGACACAGAGTGATGGAGGGCGTGTGTATGAGTGTGTATGTGTGTGTGTGCTCGAGTGCTTGTGTGTGTGCTGATTTAGGCCAGGCAGCTATGGAGGCCCCTCTGGGGCTGGGATGGGGAGGGACTCTTTATCCAAAGCCCCAAGGCAGCTCCAAGAAGAGCAAGGGAGAAAATGGTTCGGGTGGAGGGCAGAGCAGGAGCTAAGACCCTGGGGTAGAGAGTGAGAGTGGAGTGGGAGGGGCCAGCATCTCCGGGCCCTCCAAGCCCAGGCTGTGGCTTGATGTAAAGTGCTTGGACATGGGAGCTTCTGCAGTGGGCACCCTCAGACCTCTCCTGAGCCAGAAATGGGAAAAGTCTAGGAGGCCTTTTAAAACCTTCGCTTTAAAAACAAGAAAAAAATAAAAGGAAAAAAGGAGTGAGCTTAATAGACTGAACTCCAGGCTTGGCTGAGTATGTAAATTAAAAGCTAATGGTTTCATTTCAGGCAAAGGCAGTAGGTGTCTGTCCCTCTGAGGTGAGGGACCTTTTCAGCATCTGGGAAGCCTTCCCTCGACCTTTGGGGGCTACAGCATTAGAAGCTCCTGTGTCCTGGGCTCTTTGTCCTGGTGTAGGGGAGAGGAAAGTGCACAGCCCAGAATTAGGCCCATACAGGGACCCTCTCTGCTCCCCTCTAGCATTGGAGGCTGGGGTAGCTGGGCCAGCAGACAGCCTGCTGCCAAGGGTGCTCTAAGGAGCCTATGGCTATAAGTCATGACCTCTGTGACCTTGAGCGATGGCTCCCTGGGCCTCTGCTCCCTGGACCTGCAGATGCGATGTCAGTGAGATTTGCAGGAAGCACCAGGTCATGTCTCCCACTGTGGACCCTTGACAGTGTGCATTTTACACTGGTTTTCTTCTTCTTGCATTTCCATGGAAATTGGAGGTCATTGAAAAGAATCAAGAGACTCTCACAGCAGTGACAGACACACACCCAGCCTCAGGTCATTCAGTTTCAAGGGCAGACCAGGGAGCCATCCAGGGCAGGTGGCATGTGCTGTGACTACTGATGTCCTCCCTCAGGGGTCCATGCACAGGACCCAGTGACCAGCAGTTGAAGATGATCGTCACTTCCTCATCAAGAAGTGGGCAAGCTGGGCTGCTGTCAGGAGAATGGGGCCCCCAGAGCCCTACGGGGTCTTCAATACCACATCTCATGTTGCTGAGACCTTTGCCCAGCCAGCCAGCTAGCCTGCTTCCTCTCCACCCAGGTCAGGACAGCAGCCTGCCCAGTGTTTCCCACCAACAACTTATAGAAGTGGCTAATTGAATTTCCTCATCAGATGTTGTTGTTTTATGGTGAATTTGTAACTTGCCTGTTTCCTCTTCCCACAGACTCAACTCTCTCTTTTTTTTTCTTTTTATATTTTTAATTGCTTAATTAACATCATGAAAATCATAGACATCGGAGCAGGGGACTCACCCACAAACCTCTCACCTCATCCACCCAATGTCTTCTCCCCCAATTCTTGGTCTCCCGGCATTCCTCAGCCATATGCAAAAGGGCTTTTACGTAGCTGAATTATGAGCAGTCCTGGGTCTCCAGCCTGCTTTCACAGGACACTATAGCATGAGACTGTTTCTTGAATGATGCGTGATATCTACTTTAAATGACTGTGAAGCTTTTTATTGAGGAGAGTGTACCTTGTTGAGCTAAGCCAGACTCTTGTTGCTTGGACATTTGGGTTGTTTCCATTTTTTTATAATTATAAACAGTGCTGCAATGAATCTATGTGTGCCCACAGGTATTTCTTTTTAATTTTCTCATGTTAAAGTCTAAGAAGAACAACTTCAGAACAAAGGATATAAATATTTGTGTAGCTTAGTTGCTTGGGCAAGCTGGGCTGCTGTCACAAACAAAGTTGGAATAGATCAGCTTCAACATAGCTTTGCCATGTTTTTCTATTTTCCTTCTGTGTTAAAAGGTATAAATGATGCCGTCATGCTGTTTTAATTTACCTGTCTGTGAAAACTATAAAGGGTGGGCCGTTTTTATATTTGTCAATATCCTTTGCTTATTTACTTGTCATCATTTTTTTTAAATATTCAGTTTCCCTAACAGAGGTAAACAATAGGCCAAAGCTATAAATAGACAAAAGAGAAGAAAAATCCAAATAACTATCAATTATATAAAAGCATTCACAAGAATGGGTAAATGCAAATTTAAAGTGAAATATTCCTGTATTTGCCATAAATGTATTTAAAGCAAAATAAAATTTCTAAGCCGTATGAATAAAGAAAGAAGTGACATCAGGATCAGGTAAGATGGCAGAGCAGGATGCCCCAGAATCCATCTTCCCACCTAGAAGGCAACGACACTGGCAGAACCCATCCAGTGTAACTGCTTTGGAATTCTCAAGTCTATTTGAGAGCTTGCAGTTTCCAGGGCAAGGCATGGATGGCATATCAAAGTCAATTTGGATAATGTCAGCTCTTAGCCTGGTAGAGGCTTCCCATCCCCCACCCCGGCCCCATGGCAGGCAAATGTGCGTGTGTCCGTAGAGCAGCATGCACAGAGCTTGAAGGAGCTGGAGGGTGCAGGGGTACCATAAGGACCTTGTCTTCCAAATACTGAGGATCTGTGCTCTGATTACTGACTGCTTCTAATGACAGACATGCAGATACCCAGACAGGCTGCCATTATTGCAACCACCATGAGTTGAAACAGCTTCCAGGAGATTTAAAGGATTACAGCCTATTTTCCTCTCTTTTATTTTTCCCCCTTTTCCCTTTTGGGAGCCAGACGTTCAAAAGAAACTGTATATATGGGACAATTTAGAAAATCACCAGGCATGCCCAGGGAAAAGCAGAGGCTCAGAAAAGGCCTAGGAAGATGTTAAGCTTACATGTAAGGCTGATTCTTGGTAAAGAGATAGCCAACAACCATCAAAACTAAGAACAAAACATGGCAAGCTCTATGGAAAGGGGACAAGCTAATTTCCAGAGTTACCATATTATTAATGTCCAATCTAACTGGACATTAGACTCAACTGTCCAGCTTTCAACATAAAAAAGTTACGAGGCATACAAAGAAACAGGAAAGTATGAGCATTCAAAAGAAAAAAAAATAAATTAACATAAACCTTCCCTGAGAAAGACCAGATGGCAGATCTACTAGACAAAGACTTTAATATGAGTGTCTTACAGAGGCTCAAAGAACTGAAAGGAAAAATAGAGAAAAACAAGAAAATGATGTATGGACAAAATGGAAATAGCAATAAAGAGATAGAAAAAATAAAAAGGAACCAAAAGAAATTCTGGAGCTAAAAAGAATAATTGAAAAGAAAAATTTACTAGAGGGATTCGAAAGCAGAATTGAAAGGCAGAAGAAGGAATCTGAGAACTTAAAGATAAGACAATTAAAATTATCAAGCTGAGGAGCAGAAAGAATAAGGATTGAAAGTGAACGCAGTCTATGGGAGCTTTTGGACATCATCAAGCAGACCAACATATGATTGTGGGAGTCCCAGAAGGAACAGAAGAGAGATAAAGGCAGAGAGACTATTTGAAGAAATAATGGCCCAAAACTCCCCCATCAATTTATATTGATGAAAGACATGAATATAAGTATCTAAAATTTCAACAAACTCTAAGAAGGATAAACACAAAGAGATCCACACCAAGACACATAACCAAACTGTCAAAAGACAGAAACATTTTTTGAGATAGAATCTCCCTCTGTCACCCAGGCTGGAGTTCAGTGGTACAATGTCAGCTCACTGCAACCTCCACCTCCTGGGTTCAAGCAATTCTCCTGCCTCAGCCTCCTGAGTAGTTGGGATTACAGGTGCCTGCCACCATACCCAGCTAATTTTGTATTTTTAATAGAGACAGAGTTTCACCATGTTGTCTAGGCTGGTCTAGAACTCCTGACCTCAAGTGATCCACCTGCCTCGGCCTCCCAAAGTGCTGGGACTACAGCCGTGATCCACCATGCCTGGCAAAAAGTCAGAAACTCTTAAGAGAGAACCTTGAAAGCAGCAAGAGAGAAATGACTTATTACATACAAGCAGTAATCGATATGATCATCAACAGATGTCTCATCAGGAACCCCGGAGTTCAGAAGGCAGTGAGCTGATACATTCAAAGTGCTGAAAGAATTTGATGAAGGTGTTGGTTCATTAGACTCTTTCATGAATTTTATGTAAACATCTATGGAGAAATTTCCTCTGTCATGTCTATTAAAAATGTTTTTAAACTTTTCCAAAATTACTTATTTAAAATGCATTCACTACAACTAATGGAAGAATACATCTATTTACCTTATAATACAACATAATAAACAATACTATGTATATGTGTAGATACCCTTTCTACCTGCTTGCCTCTCTAGTCCTCCCTTCCCTGACAGTCTCACTTCCTCATTCCTCAAGGAGGTATTGTTGAAAGTCCTGGATACCTCTCATATCCATTCTGCCCCTTCGTCTTAGTTCAACAAACCCCAGACTTTGGCTAGTACATTGCTTCCCAGCTAAGAGACTGCATTGCCCAGCTTCCTTTGCAGCTACATGTGGTCATGCTTCAAAAATCTAGCCAGTGAGATGCTAGTGGAATTGTCCTATGTGGCTTCTTAGAGCTCTCTAATAAAGAGAGCTTTTTCCTGTTTCTGTTACTCACAAGCAAACCTAATTCTACCTAATAACAAATATTGGCAACATTGGTGTTTCCTTCCGCATATTTCTCCAGGTCATACAAATATGTACAATCACATATACTATATGTATATTTGAATGCATCTTACATCCTTCATTTAAAAATATCAAAATGTCTCTGCTTCTTCCTTTTCTCAAAGAAGACAGTAAATGCAACATGAAGCAAAAATTGCCTGTTATTTATAACTCTAATCAGCAAATATTTTTAAAAGACCATTCTCAATATTGGAATACATAAAACGAAATACGCGCCCTCTACTACTGCTGGTGGGGGAGATACTAATGTAAATTTTCAGGACAGCAAATTAACAGCAGATAACAAGAGCTTTCGAAATGTTGCGATGTGGCAATTTCCCTTCTTAGGAGTTTATGTCATGGAAATAACCAGAGAGCCAGAGATCTGTGTCTAGAAATGTTCATGACCATCTCGCAGTTATGTTGAGAACGCTGACGGTTACCCAGTAGGGAAGCAGCTCAGTGGAATATGGCCCGTCCACAAAATGGAATATCATGCAGTCATTAAAAGTGCTGTGTATAGATTACTTTAATGGCAGAGAAAATGCTCTGCCTGTGATGTAAAGGGGCAGACTATAAACTACACATTAAAAAAATATGTGCACCACACTTGAGAGAAAGCCCAAACGTAAACATTTGAAAACACTGGTGCCAGGTCTCTCTAGGGGGTACCAGTCATAACCTCAAGTCACTTTATGCATTTTTCTTTGTTTCCTAGATTGTAGAACACATTTACCCAATGCATTTACCCAGGTTATGTAAACATTTACCCAGAGGCATAGGAAGCACCATGTGACTTGCTGCAATCGCTGTAAATACAGAATCCTGATGACATGGTTGACGCCAAGCCCCCAAGCTCAAAGCACCCATAATCTCAGTCCCCCCACCACCCCTGCAGGAGTCTCACATCCTCCCTGACAATCTGACTGCACGGTCTAATTCCCTGCCACGGCCCAGGCTGGTGGACAAACCTTCCCCTAGTTGGGCAGCAGAATGACCAACGCCCGGATGACAGAGTGCATTTTGGCCCATGGCGCTGAGCAGGGAGGAAGGGGGAGCTGAGGTGAGGAGGGCAGAACAGCCACAAGCCTGCTGCCTCCAGGCACTTCACATGTCTCCGTGGGCTCTGCATCACCCATGGTCCCACTTCACGCATGGGGACGGCCAGGCTCTGGCACCCTGCCCCATCATCCTTCCCTGGTTCTGTGTGTCTCGGTGCCAGTCATTTGTGTGTGTTGAATTTCGGTCCATAGACACAGGACTGCGGCTCCTGCCGCTGTGGTGTCCTCTCTGCCTGTGGGCTGCATGGTAGCTGCAAAATAGCAACACTCGGCCGGGCGCGGTGGCTCACGCCTGTAATCCCAGAACTTTGGGAGGAAGGCAGATCACGAGTTCAGGAGATTGAGACCATCCTGGCTAACATGGTGAAACCCCATCTCTACTAAAAATACAAAAAATTAGCTGGGCATAGTGGCAGGCGCCTGCAATCCCAGCTACTCGGGAGGCTGAGGCAGGAGAATGGTGTGAACCCGGGGGGCAGAGCTTGCAGTGAGCTGAGATTGCGCCATTGCACTCCAGCCTGGGTGACAGAGCGAGACTCTGTCTCAAAAAAAAAAAAAAAAAAAAAAAAAAGCAACCCTCCCCTTTTCTGCACAGCCCTTGGGGCTGCATAGCACAGGGAACAGGCAGGGCAGTGAGGGGAAGGGGCCGGACCTCAGCGTTCAGGAGTCCAGCCCGACCCTGAGCCACCTGCCAGGGCAGCTTCTTCCTCATTCTCCACTGAAAACTGAGCTCCACTGGACAGAATCGGGATTTGATCTGTTATTGTACAGAAAAAAAAAAAAAAAAGTCCTTCCCTAGGCCCTCCCATCAGATGAGAACATGCGAAGGGAGCCATCCCTAAGCGTCCCAGCCACAGCCACACCGTAATTGGGATGGGCGGCTCCGCAGGTGGGGCCAGCCAGGCCCTCCTCTGCCACCTGTCCTCTGCCCCTGGACCTTGGCACTGTGTTCTCAGAGGGTGATGAAGCTCCAGAGTGAGAGAAGGCAAAGGAACAGAGGTGGGAGGGAAGCTGGTTAGGGCTTCAATATGGGCCTGTCCGGACCCTTTTACTCTTGCCTCCCACATAGCGTTTGCTGCTGGCTGGGCAAGAAAAGAAAACAAGAAACTGAGGTATTCCCAGTTTTCCTTTTTATTCTATTGGGTTTTGGCTGCTTCCTGAATTTAAAAACCTGGGACTGAACCCGAAGCCCTGATCCCACTCCAGAGCTGCCCAACACACCTGCTTCTGAATGGAAACCGAGGGTGGGGACTTTGCCCTGGCTGCCCTTTAACCTCTGAGACTAGCTTACAGGGTCCTGGTGGGGCTCCTTCTCTGCCTCCCCCTCCAGACTGTGCCCCCAGGGCTCAGGGCTGGCAGGGACCGGCACAGGGGGACTGGGAAGAAGTCTGGCACATGTACAGGTGGGGATAGTGTCCCCGGACAATGAAGCTTGAGTGGATGAACCCACGGTGCCTCCCTGCAGGTCGCAGAGGACAGGGCCACACCTGGCTCCCCACTTCACTCAGGGCCTTTCTAGGCATCCAGTGGCTGCAAAGTTTCTGGCATGGAGTGGGTACTTCCCAAATGTGTCTTGAATGAAGGAGGGAGCAGAGACTCACCTGGGCTGTGGATAGGAGGAGAGGGAGGGGCTCCAGCCCTCACCCCCTGGAATCAACCATCTGGGGGTGCATAGAGGAAGAACTCCGCCTCCCCACTGTTGGACGGATGGATGGACGGCCTGATGTGGGACCAGGAGGAGGAGGTGTCCCCAGGCCACCCTCCCATAACCCGGTGTAGAGCATCCCAACGCCATCCCCATTTTAGAGATGGGGAAATGGAGGCCCAAGGAGGTGAGGAGACTTGTCCAAGGCCACAGAGCCCAGAGCAGCCGAGCCAGGAGGCAAACCTAGGCCAGGCTGGCTCCAGGAGACCCAGGGGTCTTCTGCACCCTCACGGCCTGTGCAGCCTGCTTCTTCCGCCCTCGTGCAGCCCCCAGCCTGGCTCTGACCCTGTGCTCCCTGCACATCCCCACAGGATCTGCAGATCATCAGCACGGACGAGAGTCAGGTGTTCGTGGCGGTGCAGGAGTGGTACCAGATGGACACCTACAACCTGTACCAGTCGGACCCACGGGGCGTGCGCTACGCGCTGGTGCTGCAGGACGTGCGCAGCTCACGGCAGGCGGAGGAGAGCGTGCTCATCGACATCCTGGAGGTGGGTCCAGGGTGGATGTGGGCCAGGTCTGCCGCCGACCCCCTGCCCTCTGCCCTCTCACCCCACCTCTTCCTTCCCCCTCCCCTCCCGCCTGTCTATAAAGCTGTCTCAAGGGTCTGCACGCATCTTCTGTAAACAGCCAAATATTTTAGGCTTTGCAGGCCAAGAGGCTATTATGTAGGTATTTTTAGAGAAGGAGAATTTCCTTCTTGAGGAAATTCGAAATACAATGATCATCGAGTACAAGTTCTTGTCATGAGAAGAATGGAATTCTTTGAGGGAATAACATTTTACTGACTTGGGTTCAGCCTGAGTGTTCTCTGCCAGCTCCCTCACAAGCCCTTATCAGACGTCCTGGGCTGGGGTCACCCCTGAGGGCAGTGCTTCTCTCTGAGTGCCCCATCTCTCTCCCTCTCTCCCTCTCTCTCTCTACCCCAGCCCCTTCATCTCCTCCTTCCTCTCCCTCTGTGTGTCTGAAGTCTGCCTTTCTCTCTCTCTCCCTCTCCCTCTCTCCACCCCAGCCCCTTCGTCTCCTCCTTCCTCTCCCTCTGTGTGTCTGAAGTCTGCCTTTCTCTCTCTCTCTCTCTCCCTCTCCCCCTCTCCCTCTCTCCACCCCAGCCTTGTCATCTCCTCCTTCCTCTCCCTCTCTTTGTCTGAAGTTGGCCTCTGTCCCTCTCCCTCTCCCTCTCTCCACCCCAGCCCTGTCATCTCCTCCTTCCTCTCCCTCTCTGTGTCTGAAGTTGGCCTCTCTCTCTCTCTGTCTCTCTCTCACACTCGCTTGCTTTCACTTGCTTGCCCTCGCTCTCTCTGTCTCCCTGGAACCCAGCCCTCCACCCTCCCTCCTGCCACTTCTCTCACCACCTACGAAGCTCTGGCCTCCCCTCCTGGGTTGCCGTCTGAGCTCAGATGGGAGCCTTCCTCGCTGCCCTCCTGGGTCCCCCCTCGGCCTCCCGCGTGAGCCTCCACTGACCCCAGAGAACGCCCTGTGCATCACACCAATGTGGCTCCATTTCCGTCTGGATCCCTGCAGCAGCCCCGCCCCGGCCAGGCCACTCACAGGCCTCTCCTTTGTTCCTGAGATGCCATGGCCAGCGAGGGGGGCTACTTGACCCATGTACAGGCCAGAAAACTGAGGCTCAGAGAAGGCAAATGACCTGCCCAGGCAGACCCAGACGTAAGCAGGAAAACCAGGACCGGCCCAGGCCTGTCTGCTTTGAGCCTGGTGCCCTCCTCTTGGGACCCCTCTCAGTTGTTCACCTCCAAGCTCCTTCCTCTTGCCTGTGGGGACACCCCCCAGTGGCCCATTGACGCAGGCTGGGAGAGTGTCCCGTGGGTGGCCAGTAGACCCTGGGCAAGCGGTGGCATTGACAAGCTTGTGAGTGGGAGGCAGCAGGCTCAGCATTCATCCCTCCCTTGACAGCAGCAGCAGAACTGTGGTCCCCAGGAAAGTCACAAATGGAACCATTTGTTTGCAGTAATAACCCATTTGTCAGGGTTCACCTCCCCAGCAGACGATGCAGATGCAGCCTCACTGCCAAAAGCCCCCTGCAGGCGGCCCTCCTCCACCTGCTAGGCAGCGCCCACCCCCACCCCTAGTGTCCCAAAGGCCCTGCCCTCTGCGCCTCTAGGAGGGGACTAGTTCCAGCACAGACCTGCCTCCGGAAGACAGTGGGCGGGTGGTGATGGGGTGGGAAGGGTGCCAAGAACAGGGTGGGGTGGGGCTCCACGGCCAACCTGTCCACAGGCATCTGTGATGCCTGCACCACCGCATGCCATGCTCTGGGCCCTGCCCTCAGGACACAGGCTGGATACGACATGCACCATTCACCTCTCATGAAGCAGGAAGACGGCTCCCAGCTGTGGCTCTGACTGAGAGTGCTGGGGCCTGGAGACACAGCACAGGGGCGGTTGGCCAGCCTGGGGCAGGAGTCAGGGAGTGCTTCCTGGAGGCGGCTGAGCAGGAGTTAGCCAGGTGAGGAAGGAACTCAGAGCCACACACACAGGCATCAAGGCGAGAGGAAGCAAGGAGCCAGAAGAGGTTCGCAGTGGCCCGGTCCAAAGGCGACACCCACCGTCCACCAGCTGGGTGCCCTCCCAAGGGATGGCCCTTCTCTGAAAACCATCTAACATGGGTCACAGCTGGTGGTTACAAGCACAACTCTGGAGCCTGACTGCCCGAGGGTCAGGTCCATGAACTGGTATGTATTTGCTGTGTGGCCGTAGGTAGGTTTCTTAACCTCTCTGGGCTTCCCTATGTGCAACAGGAATGGTAGTGGCACCTTCCTCACAGGGTTGCTGTGAGGTTTAAGGCTGTCATTCCTATTAAACAGGCAGAGCAGCGCCTGTTTCCAAGTGAGCACTCACTTTGTTTTCCCAGCACTTGCCCTTTCTGGGGATCAGGGATAATTCATGGTGGGGCTGGCACCTGAGTCTCACTGCACACGGCCAGTACTGTTGCTGTCGTGGTTGTTGTGCACCCAGCAGCACATCCAGGAAAAAATGTTTGGTACAGACGGCAGAGCCAGGTACTGCCTCGGAAGGCTGCAGGGGTCTCTCCCCCAGCAGGGCACAACCCAGGTTTGAGGCAAGACAGCAAACCTTTCCTAGGCTCCTCTTTTGCTGGAGCTTGGGTTATGAATGGGGACTTAGGGGACATAGCCCTGTCCCCTGCCCCTAAGGAGCCCTGGCCACAGGCATCATAATGGGCTGAATGGTGGCCCCGAAATAGACATCGAAATGGTGGCCAACATGCTAATACCCAGGCCCTGCAATGTGACCTTATTTGAAAAGGGATTTTTGCAGCGTCATGAAGTGAAAGACTCAAGAGATCATCCCAAATTATCCAAGGGGCTCTAAATGCAATCACAAGTGTCCTTATCAGAGACAGGAGAGGAGCCACAGGCACACAGAGAGGCCCCATGGAGACAGAGGCAGAGACCGCGGCCGCACGCCAAGGAGGGCTGGAGGCGTGGAGCTGGAAGGGGCAGGAAGGATGCTTCCCTGGAGTCTGCAGAGGGAGCGCAGCCCTGCCCACGCCTTGAATTTGGACTCTAGCCTCCAAGAGAATGAATTTCTGTTGTCTGAAGCCACACAACTTGTGGGACTTTTTTTTTTTTACAGCAGACGCAGAGAATGAATATAGCTGTGATATGGGCAGTTATGCAGAGACACACTGATATTCTAAGCTGATGCTCAGCCAATCAGACCCACCGGGGGCCTTGGCCTATATCTGGATCCATGTTATTTATTGCTGAGCATTTTCAGGGAGACCCAGCTGGGATATAAAATGGCAATTACCCAATAACACAAACCATCATGGGCAAATCAGCCTTCTACCTGCCCTGAGGACAGCAGAAAGGCATCTGCACCAAGCACTAGACAGGGCAGAAGCCCTCTGGGTGATGTCCCTGGGTCCCCGTCCTGCCTGCCTTGTCAGGGTTCTATGAGCTTGTAAGACACAAAGACTTGCGACACATTCCCCAGGCCTCCCTTCAGCTCCAGACCACACAGCAAAGGATGTGCAGCCATTTGCTGGGTGTGCGGCTGGTCCGAAGTCTAGCACAGAGGGACCTGTCTGCAGCCAATCTACAGGCAACACTCACACTCATACACACACAGACACAGGCTCACACCCATGCACGTGCCCCGCCCTCTCCCAGCCGCCGGCAGCTCATCTCCTGCAGACCAAGCCCAGAGTCTGGAGAGAACTCGAGACCCCTGTGACATGGAGTCCTGGGTTTCTGCAGGGCCTGCTCTTGGTACCATATCTCACAAAGGAGCTGGACTCTGGGCCAGGGGCCCCATCTGTAGTCACTGAGTCGAGTGAGCAGGAGACAGTGATGCCACATGGGCAAGAAGGAGCTGGCTCCTCCCAGCCCCTGGGACTGTCTGCCCAGCAGGACCATTGATGAAGCTTCTTCTGCAGAGAGGAAGGCTACCCTTTAGACCACAGCATCCTATGCAGATAATACAGGCAGCTGAATGCTCTGTGCATGGATTTGCCACATGTGTGGCGTTCCCTAGAAACTGTGGGAGGCTGCTCGCAGTGTGATCCCCTTGGCTCCTGACTCTGTCTGCCCGTGTTGATAAGACCTGGTGGGTCCCAAGGAAAAGAGCCTGCCCTGCCCCCCAACTCCCACATCCAATGAAGGCAGCCCTGAGTCCCTGAGAGCCAACTCCGAGGGTAACCTAAACAAGCCACAGCCATCAATGGGAGGCAAAAGATCTGTACCACCATGTGCCTGTCCCAACCTTGCACTTTGAAACAGATAATTTGTTTGCTAGTTTCCCAGCTCCACAGATGGATTTTACCCAGAGCTCACCCACATCTGGTTTAGATGACTCAGGTGATAAGGTTTGGAACTTTTGATCTGGTGATATTTAGATGAGACTTTTGACTTTGAATGAATGGTGTAATGAGATGAGAACTTTGGAAACCTTGATGGGGTGAATGTATTTTATCTGAAGACTGATGCGTGTCCTTGGGGGTCAGGGGAGGGACTGCACTGGAGAGAATAGTGACCCCCTCAAAGATGGCCACATGCCGAGCCCCAGAACCTGAATGTATGTTACCTTATGCGGCAGAGGAGGAGTGAGGTTGTAGAAGGAATTAAGGCTGCTCGTCAGCAGACAGGAAGATGACCTGGGTTATCTGGAGGGGCCTAGTGTCAGCACATGGATCCTTAACATTGGAAGAAGTAGGCAGGAGAGAGAGTCAGAGAAGATGTGATGGTGGAAACACGGTCAGAGAGATGCAGCGTTGCTAGCTTTGAAGATGAAGGAAGGGGCCATGAGCCAAGGAATGCCGGTGCCTCTAGAAGCTGGAAAAGGCAAGGAAAGGGAAGCTCCTCTGGAGCCTCCAGAAAGGAATGCGATTCCACTGACACTTAACTGTAGCCGCATGCCAGGCTTCTGCCCTCCAGAGCTGTGGGAGAATACGTGTGTGTTGTCTGAAGCCACTGGGTTTATGACCATCTTTTATAGCAGCTGCTGGAAGCTCAGACCCCAGTCTGCTGGTTTCATCATCATGGCTGCTGTTGTTCTCCCCATGAGGACCTGTTGGAGTTGTGAGAATTCAGTGAGAGGACACATATTAAGCTCAGTGCCTGTAACATAGAAGCACTTAATAACTGTATGCCGTTACTATCCTAGCTGGAATCTTTGGTTATGGGCCTTTGGGCAGGTTGCACCCCCTCTGAGCCTCAGTTTCCCATGGTGCATGCTGCATATACAGGTGCAGAAACAGCTTCTGGCCTGGCACACAGGAGGCCTTGAGAAGTGGTGGGCATTCCCGTGCCTCTTCACACCACACTAGTGGGTCTTGATAAATACGGGTCAAAACCCTCCATGAAATAAGGAACTTGCAGGAAAAGACCCTCTCTGGGAGCAAACCACTCGGTTGAACTATGTGAAGTTGCTGATAGTTGCACGTTTCTTATAGGTCAACTTAGTAACCACTCTTGGATATGTTTGGGTCACTGCCATGGGCCTCTTAGGAAACCTTGAGAAAGGGACCAGGTTAGCCCTGAGCAATGAAGGCAAGTGGAGCCCTGTCCCGGGTGTTCTAGGGTAAGCATGGACCCTCCTGTCTTCATTCCTTGGCATGTTTGTATGGGGATTGAGCTGGGGGTCCGCAGAGGCAAGCCCAGAGGCAATTCTATTGGTCCAGGATGTGTGGTCCAATAGAAACAAGAGGCACTCGGAGGATCTGAGCTCTGAATCAGGACCTCTGAGGCAAGGATGGGGTGACTCTGAGGGACAGGCAGGTCAGGGCTCCAGAACCCCACTTGCCATCTGATGGTTGGTGTCTGGACCTGGGAGAACAGCTCAGCACCATGAAAATCATTCAGGCTTCAGAGCTAGACAGAACTAGCTTCCCATTAAAACTGGGGCCAGAGTCTTGAATCCCTGGCCCCTCTAAACCTCACTCACCTCTAGAATGTGTCTCAGCTGCTGGACATTGTCACTGTGAAATGAGGCTACATGTGCAGAGCACTTTAGCAAGGGGCTGGAGCATGGTGGATACTTGGTCATCAGAGTGCTCCAGTGTAAGTTTACAGTCCTTCTTTTATTTTTGTCCCAGGTCAGAGGGGTGAAAGGAGTCTTCCTGGCAAACCAAAAAATTGATGGGAAAGTGATGACGCTTATAACCTACAACAAGGGCCGCGACTGGGATTACCTGAGGCCACCCAGCATGGACATGAATGGAAAACCAACCAACTGCAAGCCTGTAAGTACCTCTGCTCACATCACACACCATCCTTGGCGTGGATGCTAGATATAACTTCAGTAATCAAGAAGGTCAGAGGTGGTGATGTCTGAGAAGGACCATCTGAGACACATGAACCACCTATTTCTGCTGGGTGTGGTAGAGAGGGTCAAATGAAACTCCTTGTTTTACAGAAAAGTTAATTGGAGGTCAGAGAGGGAAGTATATCAGTTTTTGACACAGAATTGCTGTGCAATAAACCACCCAAAACAACAACATTTACTCCCCAGATCTACAGGTGGGCTCAGCTGGGTGGCTCTGCTGATCTTGTCTGGGCTGAGCTGGGCAGCTCTGCTGACCTTGGCTGGGATCAGCTGAGCGGCTCTGCTGACCTTGGCTGGGCTCAGCTGAGCGGCTCTGCTGATCTTGTCTGGGCTCAGCTGGGTGGCTCTGCTGAACTTGTCTGGGCTTGCTCACATGTCAGGGAATGGACTGATTTAGGCTGGTCTCTGCTCTGCACATCTTGCATCCTTCTCCTGGAACCAGCTTAATTTTCATGGTGATACCAGAAGTACAAGAGGATAAACAGAAACAGGCAAGTACAATTCAAGCCTGCTGGTACATCTGCTAAATCTTACTGGTCAACATGAAGGACCTGGGAATTGTACTCTGCCCATGGGAGTGAGGGCTGAGGAGCAGACACTTGCTTCTAATCTGCCATGGAGGGCAGTGTACCATCACACTGCCAGTAAGTGATAGAGCTGGGCCAGAGTTCAGACATCCTGAGCCCCAAAGCTGGTCCACTATCCCAGGGGCACCTTTCTACATGAATAGAAGTATCGACTGCCTGAGTCCTTGGTTGCCTAGAGTGGAGAATCTCTCAAAGTAGCTGGGACTCTTGCCCGCTCTCATGTGGCTACCAGGGATCCAGGTGGTGCACAGGCCCATGCTGGTGAGGAAGGAGAGACAGAGCTGTAAGGAGCCCTGGTCCTAGCTAAGGTGAGCACTCAGCTGCCAGGGACCAGTGGATGCAAGGGAGGAAGAGGCTAAATGGGCCAAGAGAATCTGACCTGGCTTCTCACTCCCTTTCCAACACCCCTGTGAGACATGGCCTCTCCCGGGGCTTCTCTCCTTGCATACCGCAGGGAGCTCACCACCACCAGCATCCCTGCCCCTTCCTAGGTGCTGGGCAACTCAGGGTGGGAGAAGCGTCTAGTGTTAGAGCCGCACAGAGCTGCAGTCTTAGCCCCCTGACTATGTGATCTTGGCTACATCAACCAGTGCCTCTGAGCCTCTGTTGAAAACGGAGGAAGATGATAAACATCCCTTTGGCATTGGAGTGAGGATGAGATGAAAGAATGCAGAGACCGGCCTATGCCTGACATGGAGCAATCTGCAAGGAAGAGCCAATCCCTTCCCTTTCAAGCTCTCCCTCTTTCTACGCTGTCCCCAAGGCCTAGAATGCCCTTTCCCTTTTCCTCATCCAGCAAGCTCCTACTAACACCTGAAAACCCTACCCACATGTTCCCTCCACTGAGGAGCCCTTCACTGGGCATACTGCTTCTCTGTCTGTTTCCCACTGTCACCCATAAGCCCTTCTTAGAGACTGCACCCTGGGGACACCTGAAACCACCCATCACTCTTCCTCAGCTTCCTCATGTGTAAAATAGAAAGAACAAAAGTACCCGTTTGACAGGTTTATATTCAGCAAATCTGCGTGAGCACTTGCAATGTGCCAGGCACTGTTCTGCAGGCTCAGAACACACCAACCAGCAAAACAGAAGACATTCCCTGTCTTCCTGGGATTCCACCTGGCACACAGCAGGGCTCAGAAAATGGTGAGCCCCCTCCCCACCACCACCACCAGCCCCAGTGGTGGCCCATGGAGGCCGTGGTACTAAGAGGGGAGCAATTCCTCCTCCCAGAGAGCCCTGACCCTGGAGCCAGGGTGGGACTCTGTGGCCCCCAGGGCAACCCCTTGCTCTAAGCTGAGGCTTGAGCTCTGACTCGTGAACACTCACCTCTCAGGGGCCTGCTGCCCGCCTCTGCTCAAGCCCCGCTCCTACTGATAACACCTGTCGACCTGCGTGGAGAATTAATTACCAGCCCTTTGTAAAAACGCTTCCCAGAACAGAATTGCTATGGAAGGGCTAATTTTTGTATCATCATTGGCAAAGTTAAGCCATATTAATCTGTCAAAGCAAGTTTTTGCTAAGAACAGACTCTTGTCTGCGATTATGCAGCTCAGTGAGGAGATAACCTCGGTGAGATTTATGTCCTGGCCTTGAAATAATGAAATAGGAGCAAACTGGTGAGCGTGCGGCCTCAGGCAGGCATGTGGGAACCCGACTGGGCACGGGGGAATGCAGAGCCAAGTGCATGGAGCCCACGTGGGTACAACAGACATCAAATTACAGCCTCACGGGCTGGGCACGGTGGCTCACACCTGGAATCCCAGCACTTTGGGAGGCCGAGGCAGGCAGATCACCTGAGGTCGGGTTTGAGACCAGCCTGGCCAACATGGTGAAACCCCGTCTCTACTAAAAATACAAAAATTAGCCAGGCGTGGTGGCACATGCCTGTAATCCCAGCTACTTGGGAGGCTGAGGCAGGAGAATCGCTTGAACCTGGGAGGTGGAGGTTGCAGTGAGCCTAGGATCGTGGCACTGCACTCCAGCCTGGGTGACAGAGCGAGATACCATCTCAAAAATTAAAATAAATATATATATATGTGTGTGTGTGTGTGTGTGTGTGTGTGTGTGACATCCGTATGGCTGAGAAGGCCTGGGCTATCCTGTGTGTGTGGCCATGGCATCTCCAAGGGTGAAAGTGCAGGGGCAGGACAAGTTGGGCCACTCACAGGACCTCCTGACTGTGTCCCTCCTGCAGCCACACAGCCTCTCAATGAATGGGCAAACTGTACCTGAGGACTTAGCGCTCATAAAAGTGATGCCTGATTATTGCAGAATGCTTGGAAGATACAGAAAGGTATAAAAAGGGAAATAAGGTATCACCAGAATCACACCATCCAGAAAAACAATAACTGGGTATTTTTGTTCTTTACAGTCTTTTCGCTCACACACACGTTATGAAGTTGTCATTGGGATCCCACACGTGCGTGATTTTTCAGCCCTCTGTTTTTCTCTGAACTCTGGGTCACAAATCTTTGCTCAGGCCACTTGACCAGCTTCCCGTCTGGGGATACCTCCTTCCCTCAATGGGGAAATGCAGGGATGGCTTTAACAGGAGTGGTGTGATCAGATCTGTTTTAGGATGATTCAGCTTCATTGGAAAGTGGTTTGAATCTGTTTGCATCTTGAATTCAGCATAAAACTTCATTCACCATGTAGTCCATGGTCACTCTTCTAAGGCGTGAGGCTGCAGTGAGTGCCAGGCGTCCAGGTGGCTGGTGCTGCCTCTCCCAGCCCTGGTCCATCTGGTAGGCTTTGTTGATTTGCTAGACACTTCTTTAGGGCACCCTCTGGCCCCTATGTGCCAAACGGACAGAGAAGGGAGAGTCCTGGAACAGTGTGAGCCCCCAGCTTGGCCTGCCTCCAGCCCTGCAGGAACCCGGGCCCACCTCGGTCAACACTGGAGCATTCTGCATGGACTCCCAGGGCCACAGCCTGCCCCGGGGTTCTCCTGTCCTCGTCCTGGGTGGCCTCAGAGGAAGCCCTGTCTCTGACCACATGCATCCAAGGTGGGTTCTGGGGCTCCTGATGCACACTGCCCTGCCACCTGTACAGGGCATCCTGGTGCCCCATGGGCGGGCACCTCCAAGCCTGCCGGCATTGCCCTTCTTTTCACCTGGTGGCCCAGGCTTACGTGGGAGTGCGTGTGTCAGACACCAGCATGGCACCTGCAGCTGCCCCAGGAGAAGGGGGAGCCGTCTGTTTGGCCATCAGCAGGCCGCAAGGCGAATGCGAAATGGTTCATAGAGCCGCCTGTGTTCACCAGTGGCCTGCAGGCCGTAACTGGCCACCCCACAGGGAATCCTGAGGAGGGTTCCACTTCTCTGGCCTGAGTGCCAGGCAACCAGAATAAGCCACTAGTGGAGCGGGGTGGGGAGAGGTAGCTAGGGTTTGTGAAGCAGCACCCTCTAATTCAACTCTAACCACTGTGCATGCAGCAAGTGACCAGATGTGCACAGCTCATCGGAGGAATGGGAGAGGTTGACGGAGACCAACCCATGAGCTCTGGCCTTCTAGGAAACCTAGAACAGCAAAGCATGGCAGAGCCAGGGCGTCCTCTGCCGGGCACACTGCTGCTGGGGACTCCTGCACCACACCCCTGCTGAGCTCCTTCTCCTGATTAGAGCTGCCTTCTGCAGCGCGGAAGCCCAACCCTGCCTACCAAGATCACAGCAGCTTCCCTCCTCAGCAAGTCGCCTCTGTCTTTCTGCCTGAGCTATCTGGGGTGGGGCAGGAGGGTAGGACTGAAAGGTGCCAGCAAGTCTATTCACTCGTAGGCCTGCTTTTCCACTGTAAGAAATCAGAAAAATCTATCGCAGCGGGCAACGTCTTAACACCTCACAGGTTTTCAGTGGGGCCCATTTGTCACCATTCGATCCAGGTGTTTCCGGAACCCTCAGATGGCTCTCCAGGGGTGACACAGTGCCCAGGCTCCTGCCACCCGAGGCCCTGTGGTATTCAGCTCCGGGCTCCCCAGGTTCCGCTGGGGATGGTCTCAGTCCCTCAGTCATCTTCAGGATGTGCCTCTGCAATGGACACAGGGCCACCTTTCAGCTGAATTTTCAACCTTTCTTTTTTTGGTTTTTAACAGCTTTATTGAGATGTCACATCCTGCACAGTTCACCTTTCAAATGCATAGCTCAGTGGCTTTTAGTCTATTCACAGAGTTGTGCCACCATCACCACTGTCCCTTTTAGGACATTTTCACCACCCAAAAAAGGAAGGCCCCAATCCTTAGCTGTCACCTCCCTATCCCCCATCAGCCTCCAGCCCCTAGCAACCAACTGTCCATTCCTGGCTCTGTAGATTCCCTGCTCCGGGCATCGCTCATGGGTGAATCGTACAACATGTAGTACAACCAGTACATCTGTTAAACCCTTGAGCAGACAAATAAAGCCTGTCTGCCAACTGCGCCCACCCCCTGGTCGCATCTTATCCAAGTCAATATCCAATTTCCTGAATGGTTTAACTTTTAAGTTAGAGTCACCTGTGTAAAACGTAAGCAATTCATGGGCCAGAAGAAAGTGTTATAAAGACATGAAATGAAGAGAGAGGATACCTCTGACGTGATGTTAGTAAATGATATGATACCGCAATGACGAGGGGATTCTGGAATGACCCCTGCAGAGCGGGTCAGCAGGCCTCACCGTCACTGTCTTCATTTTGCAGATGAGGAAACTGAGTCCCAAGGCTGCCCAGAAAATTAGTGGTATCTCCTAAGTTACAATTTGGATCTCTGAGTACCCAGTTCTAGCGTACTTCTAAGCTGGAGATTTTTAACAGAAAAAAATAATTTTAAGGTGGCAAATACAATGTTTACCATTCTTATAAGTAAACAGTTAGGCAGTACCTTGCCCAGGGGAAGGGCTGGACCCCAGAGCTGTGCCATAGTAATCCAATATCCTGTGAAGCAGAGGTTATTGCCCCATCTCACAGAGAAGAAAGGCACAGAGAGGCTGAGCATTTTTCATAAGGCCACACTGCCATTTAGAAGAGGTACGAGGAGTCCAAGCCCTGCCCTTTCTGTGACCAGCCTGAGGTTTGCACTGCCTCACTTCACCCTATGGAGTTCCCCGACTTGGGGAAATTAGGAAGGCTGAGCCCAGAGTCATTACCCCACAAAGCCTTTTGGCATCTGTTGGTTCAGTGGGGTCTCTCATGGTGCACCTATGTCACCAAGGAGGGCTCGGCCAGCCAGACCTCTGGGACCCAGTATCTCAGGCTGCCAGAGAGAGATCAAGAGGAATGGGGTCTCCAGAGACAACCCCCTGGAGCTCTTGCACACTTAACCCACCCCTCTGTATCTCAAAGTGAGAAGGTCTTACGGGGTGACCCCAGCTGTCCTCTGATGCCAGGGATACTGTGGTCACATAAGAGGCTCCCAATAAAGGTTCTGGGTAGGTGAATGAATAAGTATGAGCTTGGGCTGTGCAGGCTCCAGGAATCACATCCCACGGCCCGGCACTTGACCCGGCACTTGGGCTCTTGACCGATGCCCAAGAGCCCTCAGTGGGAGAAGCCCCAGCAGCTGCATCCGTGAGCAGAGGCACCACACCCAGGGGCTGTAGGAGTCCCTAATCTAGACTAGGGAACCAACAGATCCTCCCGGGTGCCTCACTTGTGCCCACTTCCCCCTCCCAGGCTGTCAGCACAGCACCTGCTGAAGCTTCCCTTGTGCTTCCCACCCTTTCCCTAAAGGTCAGCCTCACACCTGCTTCCCATCCTCCATCCATTCCTCCAAGGCACTCCTGGCCCAGCCTTCTCTCCCAAAAAGCCACAGGGGCAGATTTGTCATCAGGCTTAGTTTTCCTAAGGATGCTCCTACTCTTGTGTTGACAGTTGCCTCCTTTCTCTTCCTTGCAGCCAGACTGCCACCTGCACCTGCACTTGCGCTGGGCAGACAACCCCTACGTATCAGGCACCGTGCACACCAAGGACACCGCCCCAGGCCTCATCATGGGTGCAGGTAGGTGGCTTCCCTCACAGGTGGCTGGCAGGTGCCATTACAGCCCAAGAGTACCTCCAATCTCAAGGGTAAAAATGGATGGCCATGGGCCTGAGGCCATAGTATGTCCTTTAGGAGGCAGTACCACTGCATCTCCAGGAAGCTCAGCTCTCATGGCAAATTCCGAGAAATGAATGCATGGCCCAGGGTGGGCATATGGTATGTGTTGGCAGAATGGAAAGATGGACAGATGGAAGAGTGGATGAATGGATGGATGGATAGATAAATTGATAGATGATGAATGATGGATAGGTGGATGGTGGATGAATGATGGCTGGCTGGATGATGGACAGTTGGTGAATGGATGGATGGAGGATGGACAGATCAATGGATGGATGATGGATGGATGATGGTGGATGGGTGGTAGATGGATGGATGAGTGGATGGATGAGTGGGTACATGGATGATGTATGATGGATAGATTCTGAATTGATGGATGGTTAGATGAATGGATAGATAGATGAATGGATGGATGATACATGATGGATGGATGATGGTGGATGGGTGGTGGATACGTGGATGGGTGGGTGGGTGGATGGATGAGTGGATAGACGAGTAGATGGATGGATGAGTGGATGAATGGATGAGTGGGTGGTTGGATGATGGATGATGGATAGATGCTGAATTGATAGATGGATAGATGAATGTATGAATGATGCATGATGGATGGATGATGGTGAATGGGTGGTGGATAGGTGGACGGGTGGGTGGGTGGGTGTGTGGATGGATGGATGAGTGGGTGGATGGATGATGAATGATGGATAGATGCTGAATTGATGGATGGATGATGCATGATGGATGGATGATGGTGGGTGTGTGGGTGGGTGGATGGATGGATGGATGAGTGGATGAATGGATGAGTGGGTGGATGGATGATGGATGATGGATAGATGCTGAATGGATGGATGGATAGATGAATGGATGGATGATGCATGATGGATGGATGGCAGTGGATGGGTGGTGGATAGGTGGATGGATAGGTGGATGGGTGAGTGGATGGATGGATGAGTGGATGGGTGGATGATAGACGGATGATGGGTGATGGATAGATGATGAATGGATGGATGGATGATGAATGAATGATGAATGGATAGAAAAACTGATAGATGGGTAGGTGGATCAATGGATGGATGATTTATATCATGGTTGATATTTATTGGCCCCTGAAGAAAGTTCTAGTTTAGTGGGGGGAGAAAAACAAGTATACAACTAGCACTTTTTAAAAAACCCAAAATTATAATTTTTGTGTTTGTCTCTTCCACTAAACTAGAACATCCAAGAATCCTGGTGTACTGATTAAATAATACCATAAAATGAGGTTGATTTGCTTTAGAAGAACCATTCAAAATACAAAGTAGAGCCACCTGTCTGAGGTCGCTTGGCTGGTGTGTGGGAGAATCGGGGAATACTTTGCACATGGGGTCTGTGACAGTCAGACAGGCAGCATCTCCTGCAGACACTGAACAGCAGAGGCACAGGCCCAGAGTTCACACTTCCTGAACCCAGGACCCCTTCCCTCCATTTCCCCCAGCACCATCTGCCACACAGAGGGGGTGGCTGTGTGGCCAGTGGCCAAGGACCATATGGATGTGGACCCCAGACTCTGAGCTGGACACCACATCTTACCCTTCACTATATCGCAGCACCGAGCTGGGGCCTGGCCCAGGGTGGGCCCTCCAAGGCTGTTTGTGAATGAGTGAGTGAAGGGACAAGTGAAAGAGTGGCCATGTTGTGATGGCAGGAATGGCCTTCTGGGTGGAAGGGGGAACGTGGGGACCCTAAAGGACCAGACCAGAGTGCAGGGAGTGGCTGGAGGTGAAGCCTACGTGCAGGGCTGGGTCTGACGGCAGAGACCTGGCCTGTCTGGGGAGGCTGGAGCTTTGCACCTGGGAAGGGAGGGGATTGTGAACAAAGCCCTTCAGCTTCCGGAGTTCCTCTGCATGCTCTATATGCCCGGGGTCCTAGGCAGTGACAGCCCATCTGGACAGCCTCTGTCTGCCCCCACAATTATCAACGAAAATGTGACCCATCAGCATCAATGTGAAGCCGCTGACTGCCTATCAGCTTCCACGCACAGACAGGCTCACCACCCACGTTAGACACCCCCAATCCTGTACACTTGGTTTCCTGGGCTCCTCAATGACAGGGTATTTAAAATGCACTGTCTTGATTTGCTGAAACCCCAAATTCTTTACCAAAGTGCAAAAAGGCATGATTTCCAATGTTTCCACTGCTCAAAGGCCCTGAGAGCCCAGAATGAGGGTCTCGGTCTCCCAACATCTCTCAGTGCACCCCTGAATTGTGCAGGAGTCATGCAGAGCACCAAGAGCAGCCCCCCTCACTCTGTGGGGGTGTCAGTCACAGCCTTCCTCCCTCCCTGCTTGCCCCCTACTGTCCCTACAAGGGCAGGAGACTACACTTCTATTTTATCCACTTCTGTTCAGTCTTGGCCAGGGCTTTCCTGGAAGGTGGAGCCAGGCATGCAAGGTGGGCCAATTGATGTGTCCATTGTTTCCAGCCTCCTCTCCAGCCCTGAGCATCTGCTGGAAGCAGGAGGAAAAGGCGCGTGGGCTGGCTTCACATCTGCTGGCCCGACATGGCTGCCTGCCCTGGCACAGGTCCCAGTGCCATGTGACCGCACTGCTGGAGGTGGCTGGGGATGATGGCTACCTGTTTCCACAGGGTCGCTCCCCTGCCCACCCCGCCGTTCATTCCTGAATTCCATCCCAGAGGCAGGCAGACAAGAGGGAAAATCCCCAGGCTCTATGCCTCCTAGCTGTAGGACTCTGAGATTTCACTGCACTTCTCTGAGCCTCAGTTTCATCTGCAAAATGAGAGGACAAAACCTCCACTGTAAGGATGAGACAGGGTACGGCAGGAAACCTTCAAGGCAGGTGTGGTCTGCCAGGCTGTCCTCTCATCCAAGGGGACACTGGGCACTCCTGCCCCCATGCCAGGCACTGCACTGGGTGCTGGAAATGAGGGAGCTAAGACTCAGCTGCTCAGGGTTGAACAGAGGAGCAAAGGGATGATGACCGCAGGGCCAGAAGCATCCTGATGCCGAGTGCCCCTACAAGATGGTCCAGAGGGACATAGGGTATGGGCACTCGATTCTTCCCTGGGGTTTGGATTGAGCCTGCTGGGCAAATGGGCATCTGCCAAGCCGACACATAGGGAGGACACTCTAGGCAGAGGGCACCGCGTGTGCAGGGTGGAGGTGGGGGAGTGCCACGCCGGGGTCTCGAGCTCGAGGAGATGCATTCCAGTCTCTGGGGCCCATCCTCAGGTCCAGCCTGCAGAGGTCAGACTGCAGAGGGACCCAGAAAGTGGAGCCATGTCTCCAGCTACTAATAGAAGGGGATGGATTTGAGAAGCAAAGACAAAAACTTGACTTTTAACCCCCCCGGTGGAGAATCAGCCATGTTGAGCCCAGAAATCAACCCAGCCCTGGCCGAGGGTGCCGGTGGCGGGTTCTTCCCGACTGGGCGTGTTGCAGGACTGAACGGCTGGCTCCCTTCTGAGTGCTCCTGTGTTGGAGTGAGTGGCATCTGAAGGATACCTCATCTTCACCCTTTCTTCCTCATCTTCACCCTTTCTTCCTCATCTTCATCCTTTCTTCCTTTCAATAGACTAGGATAGGAATCCTCACACTGAGTTATACCCTGTGAGATCAGTGTTTCCTGCTCCACACCTTCGGGGATCCCAGCGAGCCAATGTTCCTGGACCCTGCACGGCCTGTGGCCAGCTGCCTCCCACCACCCCCTTGCCGAGGCTGCTCTCCATGCCCAGGGCAGGTCCTCGGGTTCCTGCTCCAGCTCTTGTGCCTCCCCTAGAAAGCCAAAGAGTGCAGAGTGGGTGCCAACCCCCACCTGCTCCTCAGATGCTGTGGGTGCCCCAGGTGATTATGGAGCCTGCTCCCTGCACTGTCCTTTGCCCCATCCTGGTCACTGGTCTGTGTCTCAGCTGATCATCCAGACGTCCTCAGGATCCAACACAGAGCAGAGGCCAGTGAACACTTCTCCATCCCTAGCCCTGGCAGAGGTGATGGTAGCATTTAGCCAAGAAAACCTTGAGGGGGCCGTTTGGGAGCTGGGAGCACCACAGCCTGCTCTGTGCTGCTGGCTTGGCTCAGGGAACTGAGTCTCAGAGCCATTTGCAGGCCCAGCCCTCCCTAGCGCAGTCCCGTTTTTGGCGACTCGGCCAGTCAAGGGCCCATCAATGTCAGGACATATCTAGATGTGAGGGCGAGAAGCCCTTGGGCCTGGCTGAGGGGCCTGGGTGGGGTTGGGAGCTGAACTGAGCCCCACCAGTTCTGTGGACACTCACTGGGCCCTTCTAGAGATGGGAGCACCGGCGGAACCTGGAAGACTATGGGGCAGCCCACTCACCTGGGCCCCGGCTGTGTCTGGGTGATCGCCGGTGCTCCCTGTCTCGGGAGCCATTGGCGTCTGCCCCGCAGTCCTCCTTGGTGAAGTGTGGGTGGGTTAGATTTTGGTGTGTGGCTTTGCTCTGTTTTCTGGCTGCAGGGGCAGAGGAAGGATGGAGAGGAAGCATGTCTTCATTCAGTGAGCACTGACTCCTACCACTCTGCTGGCACCAAGGAAGGGCAGGGGTCCTGGGCCTGAGGAGAGGAGGCCCAGAGAGACACCAGAACACCCAGGCAGGGAGGCAGCAGAGAAGCTTCTCCCCTCGTCACCTCCCTCCACCCTGGGACCTCAGTTTCCCATCCATAAAATGAGGGTGTCAGCCTCAGCTTTCTGCAGGCCCTTCCACTCTGACAGCCTGCAATGTGTTCCGTGAATCGCTCCTTCTTTCCCCTGAGACTGTTAGGTGACTGGCAGCCTGACAGCTTTGGTAGACAGAGCAAGGAAAACAGATAGCATTTCTTAAAAGACAGACGTGTGCACATTTGAAATTACAAACTGCAAATTGGCCCGCGCAGTGTGCTGACGCGGCAACACTCCCTGCCCGGCTCCGCCTGTGATGCGTGTGTCCCAGAGTGGCTGCTGGCGCCTGGGATAGCAGAAAGATAAAAGGCATCTTTTCTTTCTCTCCTCCCTGCTGCTTCTTCTGTTCATTCATTCACCTCACTCACTTCATTCATTCAGCAGCCATCGCTCAGCACCTTTTGTTTGCCAGGCACCACACTGCACAGATTCCACACCTGCCCCTCTGCCCCACCCATCCTATCTGTCTTGCACCTGCCTGGGTCCACATTTCTGCCCAGGCTGCTCCCTCTTCCTTGGACACCCAGTCCCCTTTCCCTTGGACAGCCACGTTCAGCTCTCCAGGCTCCACTCGGAGGCTCTTTCCTGCCTGAGTCTCTCCTTGAGGCTCTCCTCGAGGCTCTCCTCACAGGTCCACCGTCCTGGCTCTGTGTTCACCTGCACGGCCACCCTTGTCTGCTAGATTCAGAGCCTTCAGGGAGCATGGGCCACAGCTCATTCAGCTCAGCTCACCAGAGCTCAGCACAGGGCTGTGCGGAGAGTAGACACTCAGCAAATGCCATTGGATACATGCAGGAGAGAGTGAGTGGTGGAACTGAGATAATAGGTAGATGGAGGGATGATCAATTGGATGGATATTAGATTAATAAAAGATGGATGGGAGGATGCATAGATGGATGGATGAGTGGATGGGTGGATGGTTAGATGGATGGGTGGGTGGATGGATGGATGGATGGTTGGATGGGTGAGTGGATGGGTGGGTGGGTGGATGGATGGATGGATGGATGGATGGATGGATGGATGGATGGATAGATTGGTGGGTGGGTGGATGGATGGATGGATGGATTGGTGTGTGGATGGATGGATGGATGGATGGATGGATGGATGGATGGATGGATTGGTGGGTGGGTGGGTGAGTGGGTGGATGGTTGGATGGATGGATGGATTGGTGGGTGGGTGGGTGGGTGGATGGTTGGATGGGTGGGTGGATGGGTGAGTGGATGGGTGGGTGGGTGAGTGGATGGGTGGGTGGGTGGGTGGGTGGATGGATGGTTGGATGGGTGAGTGGATGGGTGGGTGGGTGGGTGGATGGATGGATGGATGGATAGATTGGTGGGTGGGTGGGTGGATGGATGGATGGATTGGTGCGTGGATGGATGGATGGATGGATGGATGGATTGGTGGGTGGGTGGGTGGGTGGATGGTTGGATGGATGGATGGATTGGTGGGTGGGTGGATGGTTGGATGGGTGGGTGGATGGGTGAGTGGATGGGTGGGTGGGTGAGTGGATGGGTGGGTGGGTGGATGGATGGATGGATGGATGGATGGATGGATTGGTGGGTGGGTGGATGGATGGATGGATGGATGCATGGATGGATGGATGGATTGGTGGGTGGGTGGGTGGATGGATGGATGGATGGATGGATGGATTGGTGGGTGGGTGGATGGATGGATGGATGGATGGATGGATGGATGGATGGATGGATGGATTGGTGGGTGGGTGGGTGGATGGTTGGATGGGTGGGTGGATGGGTGAGTGGATGGGTGGGTGGGTGAGTGGATGGGTGGGTGGGTGAGTGGGTGGGTGGGTGGGTGGGTGGGTGGATGGATGGTTGGATGGGTGAGTGGATGGGTGGGTGGGTGGGTGGATGGATGGATGGATGGATAGATTGGTGGGTGGGTGGATGGATGGATGGATGGATTGGTGCGTGGATGGATGGATGGATGGATGGATGGATGGACTGGTGGGTGGGTGGGTGGGTGGATGTTTGGATGGATGGATGGATTGGTGGGTGGGTGGGTGGATGGTTGGATGGGTGGGTGGATGGGTGAGTGGATGGGTGGGTGGGTGAGTGGATAGGTGGGTGGGTGGGTGGGTGGTTGGATGGATGGATGGATGGATGGATGGATGGATGGATGGATGCATGGATGGATGGATGGATTGGTGGGTGGGTGGGTGGATGGATGGATGGATGGATGGATGGATGGATGGATGGATTGGTGGGTGGGTGGATGGATGGATGGATGGATGGATGGATGGATTGGTGGGTGGGTGGGTGGGTGGACGGATGGATGGATTGGTGGGTGGGTGGATGGATGGGTGGATGGGTGGATGGGTGGGTGGGTGGGTGGATGGATGGATGGATGGATGGATGCATTGGTGGGTGGGTGGATGGATGGATGGATGGGCGGATGGATTGGTGGGTGGGTGGGTGGGTGGATAGATGGATGGATGGATGGATGGATGCATTGGTGGGTGGGTGGATGGATGGATGGATGGATGGGCAGATGGATTGGTGGGTGGGTGGGTGGATGGATGCATGGATGGATGGATGGATGGATGGATGGATGGATGGATGGATTGGTGGGTGGGTGGGTGGATGGATGGATGGATGGATTGGTGGGTGGGTGGGTGGATGGATGGGTGGATGGATGGATGGATGGATGGGTGGATGGATGGATGGATTGGTGGGTGGGTGGATGGATGGATGGATGGATGGATTGGTGAGTGGGTGGATGGATGGATGGATGGATGGATTGGTGAGTGGGTGGATGGATGGATGGATGGATGGATGGATGGATGGATGGATGGATTGGTGGGTGGGTGGATGGGTGGGTGGGTGGGTGGATGGATGGATGGATGGATTGGTGGGTGGGTGGATGGATGGATGGATGGATGGATGGATGGATGGATGGATTGGTGGGTGGGTGGGTGGGTGGATGGATGGATGGATGGGTGGATGGATTGGTGGGTGGGTGGATGGATGGGTGGATGGGTGGATGGGTGGGTGGGTAGGTGGATGGATGGATGGATGGATGGATGGATGGATGGATGCATTGGTGGGTGGGTGGATGGATGGATGGATGGTTGGATGGATGGATGGGTGGATGGATGGATTGGTGGGTGGGTGGATGGGTGGATGGATGGATGGGTGGATGGATGGATGGATGGATGGATTGGTGGGTGGGTGGGTGGGTGGATGGATGGATGGATGGGTGGATGGATGGATGGATGGATGGATGGATGGATGGACAGATGGATGAATAGGTAGGTGGGTGAGTGGGTAGATGGGTGGATTTACGAGTAGGTAGGTAAATGAACTTAATAAGACAGGCACACAAACACCCTGCCACTCTGGGAACTAACTTTTAATTCATCTATTTGAGGACAATCCATCTTCTTTGGAATTTTCCAGTGACTTCTAAACTTGACCCTGGATAAAGTACTTCTGAAAGTGCCACCTAAATAAAGCTTCAAAGGGCAAATGATATACACGTCACCCAGGGTGGGGCCTCTGGGGCCCCAGAACAGCTTCAATGCCATCATCAGGGTCCCCATCATCCTGCAGACTTGGACCCCTGTCTCTGCCACAGCCATTGGGTACAGTGGAAGCCCCAAATCTGTCGCATCAGAAATCCTTTGTTCAAGCTATTTCAGGATGCTGGTTTGGGTGGGCCAGGTGCAGCACCAGAGGCTGTGATGATTTTCCTGGTGCTTGTGCTGTTATGCATGGTCATTGTTCTTTCTACAGGAGACTCACGTGGGTTCAGCTTCCTCTTCTGTAACATGAGGTTGGCTTGGATGCTGGCCATGAGTTCTTTCCATTCTGACACTGCCCACAGCATTAAGTCTGAGCCCCTCCGAGTAGACATCAAGGCTGGAGATGGACCCAATCAGCCCAGTGCTGGGGCTCCAGTAAACTCAAACCACATTCTGCACCCCCAGTTGGTTTGGTGCCCACCTCACCTTCCTCCCAGATGTCCACCCAGCAGATAGTGAGACCCTGCTGTGTGCCCACCTGCCTTCTCTCCTGCACCTGCCTCTGGCTCCTCTGCACCCGGTGCCCAGGAGCTGTCTCCAAACACAAACTCGGCCATGTCCTGCCCTGCTTTCAAGCCCCACAGGGGCTGCCCATGATTGGCCCACCTGGCCCACGTCCTCTCCAGCCCATCCCTAGCCACACTCCATGCTTCTTATTTGTGGACCACACTGGTGGGTTCTCTGAGGTACCTGAGCTCCACCTGTCCCGGGCCTCTGCTGGAGTCCCCTGAGTGTGGCTGTCTTTGGGCAGGGCTGATCCTTCACTTCATAGACCCAGACCCAGGGCCCCAGCACAGCAGCCACAGCAGGTCTGTGGGGGATATGGAGACCCGGGGCACTGGCCACCGTTGCTTGAGGTTTTTCCATGCTCAGACTTGTTATAGGGGTAAAGCTGGACGATCCTAAGGGTAGTACTGCCCCTTTTCTTTTGGACCAGGTAACCTGGGCTCACAGCTGGTGGAATATAAAGAAGAAATGTACATCACGTCAGACTGTGGTCACACCTGGCGGCAGGTAAGCTGGCTGGGAGGTGCCTGGTACCCCCCACCCCATCCAGCCGGGACCCTCAGGAGACACTTCTGTTCTGTCATCCCGTCCATTCCAGAGGCTCCGTGGGAGAAGCTCTGAGCCATGTCTCCCATCTTGCAGGCAAAGTGGCTGGAGCCAGGGCTCACTTTAGCAGACGTGCATCTGCTGGGTTTGAAAAGCAAGTCCAGGCAGATGGCTCGGACCACCCATCTGCTCTTCCCATGGCCACTGATAGGGAGTGACAGATGCAAGAAACGTCTCCACACAGTTGGATGTGTCACTGCAAACATCTGAGAAACGGGGATAAATGCCAGGGAACAGCACAGGGAAGAGGTCCCAGCCAGGAAGCCACGTGGTGCTTCTGAGCCTTGACTTGGGCTCTTTTGGGAGCCCAGAGAGAGGCCAGGAGGGGGCTACGGGGGACTCCGGGTTCCTGGCAGGGGCTGTGGACACAGCAGTGAAAGAGAATATGGGGGGAGGAGCAGGTTGTGGGGGTCATTGTGAGTCTGGGTTGGGGTGTCTGAGGGCTATCCCAGGGCCCGAGAAGAGAAAGGAAGTGAGGAGCGGAGAGGAAGTGCACACTTACGCAGGATGCGGCCACTTCCACCAGCACAGGATGGCCTGGGCAGGGTCCCTCTGTGCTCCGTGCAGCCCCACGTGAAGCTCAGATTCGCAGACCAGAGGCATTGGTGCTGATGGCCCTCAGGGTGTGGAGACAGCGAGGCTGAGGGAGGGATGCCAGTCGGTACCACGTGTCCTGCGTGGTCCAGGCAGCTCTAGGATCCACGCCTGGGCTCCCCACCCCAGGAGGGGGCCCCGCCTCACTGTACACTGGCTGTTTCTTTCCAGGGGGCGGGGAACATGGTCTTTCTGGCTGAAGCTGGCCTGCCAACCTCATGGAGTGGCAGTGTCTGCTTTATATACTGGGGAAATGAATCAAACTTACATATGACTATCTCCTTCCAGACAAGACGTTCTGTTTGAGGTCAGTGTTTTACACGCCCGAGTACCCCAGCCACGGCCCCCCTCCCACACAGCAATGCTCTGGGCACACGTGTTGATCCCAAAGTGCAGCCTTCACCTGCAGCCTGGGTTGAAGGCCTTGACGTTTTTTAAAAATATGCAAGAAACATGGAACTTTCAAAAGGGCAAAGGCGATTTATTGTATTTTAATATTTCTATTTCACTAAAACTAGTGAAACATGTTTGAAGCTTCTTAAAGGTCACATCTGTCCATTTATTAGAGAAGATTCCCCCGTATTAGATTCAATAGACAGGGTGAAATAGAAGGTGTTCTGATTTTATAGAAACGGATTGCAAGATAGTCATAGCAGTCGCTTTTGCCGAGGAATTTGCTTAGATTTCAAACTTGGGAATATCAGAATTAAATGGGAGAGCATCTGGGAAAGTGCTGAGCCGAGGCCTGGGCAGGGCAGTGCTTGGTGCTTCCCGAAAGATGGCACAGTGCAGGAAGGAGAGGGGCTCGCCTGGCTGGCGGTACAGGACAGGCGCCCAAGGGGGCAGGCCTGTGCGTGTGGCAGGGGAGGGAGAGATGCTCCTGTGGGTTTTTTTTTAAGTTTCTTGGGGTGGGCTGAGGAGGAAGGATGTCCAGGCAGGGGCAGAGTGGGACAGAGGCAGGGAGGGCAGGGTGGTGAGCCCGGGACGGTCTCCGTGGCTTCCTATCGTGCCCAGGTTGTCAGGGATGCAGTGAGATGCGTCTGAGAGAGAACTCAGAATACGAATGTGGAATGCCAGAGTGCATCTGGTTTAATCGACATAACATTTCAAAAACACGAGTTTCCTAGGATGTTTTGTTTAAAGCCAGAAAACATTACAGAGCCCCTGGCTGAAACTCAGTGTGTTGGGGAGGCAGGAAAAGGGTGAAGTGGGGACAGGCTCTCTGCTCTCCCCACCCGGCCCTGCTGCTTGCTCAAGGCGCAGGAAACCACAGGAATGGGCGTCTGAAGAGCCCGCAGCCTGCCAGTGGGGTTTGGAAAACCCTGGAGCCACCTTTTCCCAGAGCCCCAAGCTAATGAGAGCAGACGTCATTCCCAGGATGGCCAGGAGGCACTCCATTCGTCTCTTCCTGGGTGGATGCAGCAACGCCCTCCTGCCCACGCTTGGAGAGGAGGGTGGCTGGGGCAGGCGTCCAGGTGTGCCAGTACAGAGCCCTGGTGCGCACCGGCTCAGGGGGCCAGCTCAGTACCAAAGGGAAATTGCACTCCAGGACTGTTGGGCTCTGGGAAGCCCACTGTCCTCTGACTGCACCACACCCTGCTGTTCAGCAGCCCCATCTCTCTCAGGGGACCCCCAAAGCAGTCGTTTAGGCTCCTGGTGGAGCCAGGGAAGGGGGCTGCAGCCACGCCTCAAAGGGTGGGGAATCATGCTCGGGCGTGGCAGGTGGGCTTATCCACGAGGCCCCTCTCCTCCAGCCTCACAGGACCCAGCGTGGTCTCCGCCACCTGCCTGGCCGTGCAAGCGTTCCACTGCTGTCCTGGTGAGGGAGCCTCGCTTCTCCTCGGATGTTCCCCGAGACAGAGAGCTCACTTCTTCCTGGAGGGGAGCCCTTTGCTTGGGAATTCATTTTCCTCCTAAATCATTGTGGGAGCCTCTAACGAGCCCCTGCCCCTCTGGTCCGTCTCTCCCAGCATCCGAGGAATCTTCTGAAAGGGAATGTGCTCTTGTCACTCCCCAGTCAAGCCTTAGGTGTCACACCGGCCTCCAAGCTGCCTATCTGTCCCGGGGCCTCTCCATGTGCCCCCAGGGCTCCCGCCCCAGCCACATGCTTCCTGCTCCCTGGACACAGCTGCCCTCCTGCCCTCCAGGCCTTTGCCCCTCTGTCTCCAGCCTGTGATGCCCTTGTGCCTCCGAAGGTTTCCCCAAGTTCCACTTGCCCTGTGAACCCCTCCCTGGGCTGCCCGCTGACTCAAGTCTGGACTTTCCCTAAAACAAAATGTCATTTGTCCACAAAACATTGGCTGAGCCCCTTGTCCTGTGGCAGGGCCTGAAACTGGGCTCGAGGGTAAAGATGACAGGGCCCCCTCTCTAGTTGCTGGTACCCAGTGGGCAAGTCACTGTCACTGTGCAGGGACGGTCTGCCTCCTTGGGGGTCTCTCCCTAGGCTATGAATCTCTAGGGGCCAGGCCTGCATCTATGCTGGCATCCCCAACAGAGAGGACCCAGACCAATGGGTCTGTCGGATGGGTAGATCAATGGGGAGGAGAACTGTGGAAAGTTCTTCTTCATAGTCCCCTAAAATCTGTGCCTGTGACACCCTAAAGCCTACAGGCCATCAGCTCCCTTGTCCAGGAAACAATTTCTATGAATGTAGCCATAGGCAGTGTGCTTCTCCAAGCACTTTCCTGAGCTAGCATCAGGACAGAGGATCCCGGCATGGCAACTCCCCTGCCCCCGCTCCACCCCCGGGCAGACAGGGCCGTGAACCTCGGAGGGAGCACAGAGCATTGGGGGACATCTGGGGAGCCCCCAGGTTAACTCTGAATCCCCACTCCAGCCTGCGACCCCACCACCCACAAGAGTGTGTCTCCACCTGTGTGGGGGCAAGATGTCCACAGACAGAGTCCCCGTGGAAGGGGCAGGGGTTGGTGTCTGGCAGTCACTAGCTGTGTGGCTTCAGGCAAGTCACTGTGTCTCTGAGCCTCAGTGTCTCTGGAAAGTGGGGAAATAACCTGTGAGCCTGGCTGCTCTTCAGTGAGATCCTGTGTGCAGCACGCCTCACGGCACAAGGTGCCTGCCTGGATCCTGCAAGTCCCTGACAGGCAGCAGCACCCCCACCAGGGAGGGGCTTAATCCTTCTTGGCCCTGGTGGCTCCACCCCTCTGTGTCATTTGGCCTCACCTGACAGACCCCCACTCTAAACAGGAAGGAGAAAGGAGGAAGGGAGGGAGAGGGGAAGAGGGAGAGAAGGGGGAAGGGAGGGAGAGAGAGAAAAAAGGAGAGAGGAGGGAGGGAGGAAGGGAGGGAAAAAGAGGGAGGGAGGGAGACGGGAAGAGGGAGGGAAGGTTTTGGGACACAGCTGCTCACCCCCCATCATTTTTCATAAGGATCCTCTCTTCTTTATCCAAGGCAAAAGTGCTTCCTGGAGAATTCCTAAGAGCAGTGGGAAATGGCAGCCGACTGTGATAACCAGGAGGAAACGCCTGGGGAAGGGCTTTGCAGGGAGGGCAACGGCACATGCAGAGGTCCTGGGTGTGTTCAGGGAAAGGAAGCAAGGTCAAGGTGGGCAGGGGCCCCTCCTTCGGGGCCCTGAGGCCGTGGTAGGATTTGGGCTTGGCTCTAAGTGTCACAGAAGCATTGGAAAGTTCTGGTGGGGTTGAGGAGCCTGGGGGTCAGGGGACCTGCTGGACACCAGGGCCAAGGGTGTGGCCTGCCGGCCCCCACCCAGGTCTGCTGGGGTTCATGTTCCTGCAATGTGGATTCTCAGTCCATGTCCTCCCCAGGGCCTTCTGCTGGCTCCTGGAAAACCCAGCATTCAAACTCCGAGGGAGACTCCATATGGAGGGGCAGAGGGAAGACGGGCGCAGATGCTTCTCTTTCCAGCGTCCCCAAGATTGTTCCCCAGCTGCCCTTGAATGTCCCCCTGGAGCCTGGGGTACCCCCAGCGCAGCCCCCTGGGCACAGTGCACATGAGGCCCCATTAGGCTCCGCACCTGCTAGGAAGGGGTCAGCCGAGCCTCCTTCCTTATCCCGCCCCACATGGCACAAAGTTGCTGCATGCTTGTTCCTGGAAGCTCTGCACAGCTGTGCCTTCCCGGGAGGCCCAGGAGCCCAGCTCATGTGGACTTGTCCACGGTCCCCGAGGGCTCGCTGAGTCTCTGAGCACACTGAGACGGATGAACGTGCTGGCCCTAGTGGGGGCTGCCTGGGGTGGCTGTCTTCTGTCCCCTCCTGGGCTTTCCTTTGTCCTGCTGTGGGCCACAGGCCTGGGAGACAGATGGGCAAGGGTGGGAGGGCCAAGGGGGCCACTGTCGAGGAGGGGCGGTATGGGGCAAGGGCAATGTGTTGGAGACGGCTGTGCCCTTGCTGGGCATGTTGAGACATGCGCTGGCCGCCCACACATGCATGTTCACTGGAGATTCGGGGCAGGCCCCTTGTGTCCTGGTGTGACTTTGGAGCCACCACCGGCTCTGCCACCTTCCAGCTGTGAGGCCTTAGCCTACCCTCCACCCCTCAGAGCCTCAGACTCCTCATGTGTACAATGGGACCCCATCCTGGGGCTGTTTGCCAAGCGGGGCCGCCCTCAGTGTCCCCTCCCGGGTGAGCCCTGTCCAGGCCACCCTCAGTATCCACTCCTGGGTAAGCCCTGTCCAGGCTACTCAGCCTTTTGTCCCTTGGGGATCTGGTGGTTGGCCATTCATTCACTTGTTCACTGATTCATTCCACACATACTCCCTGGCACCAAGGTCTGAGCTGAGCTCTGTGGGGCACAGAAGGCTCACAGTGGCCCTGTCTTTGAGGAGCTTTGGACTGAAGAGACAATGACAGATTAGCATAGTAAGTGTTGGGCCAGGGGCTTGGAGCCCAGAGGCCACTCCCCACTCAGTCTGGCATCAGGGAGGGCTTCCTGGAGGAAATGGCACTTGAGCTGAGTCTTCATGTCAAATTGGGGTTTGCTTTGACTGAGGCTGTGTATCATAAATATTTTTCTGTTTCTTTCTCATCTTCATGTTGCTGGCACTCTTTGTGCCTGGGTTTTCACATAGAGAGGGCTGCGTGCTGTGCTCATTTGCAGTTTCCTTGTTCAGGTCGATAGGGTAGAAGTTGCTGTCTGCCATTCAGTCATCCAGGGTGCGCTGAGTCCGCGTGGGCTGGGAAAGCTCGGGGATGGCCTGGGACATGCAGGGAACCCTCAGACCGGCCTTGGCCTCTGCCAACAACCCCCGGCTGCACATTGACAACCCTCCTCCCAGGAGCCACTCAGCCTGGAACAACCTCCGACCTTCTCAGGCCCTGCCCTCAGCCACACCACTCTCCTCTGCAGGTGTTTGAGGAAGAGCATCACATCCTGTACCTGGACCACGGCGGCGTGATCGTGGCCATCAAAGACACCTCCATCCCCTTGAAGATCCTCAAGTAATGGCGTCTGCTAGCCCCAGGGCTGGGAGGGCAGGCTGGGGCTCTTTCTTTCCACCTGGGAACCCTCTCAGACTAGTCCCCAGAATGTCCTCCCCTCGGGGACACAAGATCACAGGGCAACTGCACTAAATCCTAAAGACCAGGGCCGGGATACACCTCACAAACCTTTCCCGAGGGGTTGTGGAGATGGACTTTGTCTTGCCCTCGGGAGACCGGCACAGAGGGAGGCCCCACCCCAGCCTGGGGAGCAGGGAGGGCCTTCCCCGAGGAGGTGAGGAATTAGTAAAGTGCAGGGATTGGGACCAGGTGACCCAGACAAGGAAGCCAGCAGCATATGCCCAGGTGAGAGGGTTGGCAGCTGAAGGCTGTCGTGGGGAAGGGAGGGCAGGCGTGAACTCGGGACCCAAAAGGCACAGCCGGAGCAGCTGCCAGGAAGTCAGTATCACTGTAGTCTGAAAAAGAGACTACTCAACTGCCAGATGGTGGCACTATAATACCGGCCCTACCACGGGCCTGGCAACGCCTAGGCCAAGCTCAGGCCATGGGTGTGGCCATTCAGGGGAGGCAAAGTGTCTGTGTGGTTCCCAGAAAACACCCCCAGGGCAGTACGATGCGGATAAGTAGATGTAACATAAGCAGATGTGATGTGAGCAGATGTGACATAAGCAGATGTGGTATCACCTGCACTGGCAAGGTTGGCTAGTGCAGCCTCCGCCCCTCCAGCAGGACCTGCCAGGCAGAGTCCCAGATACAGGGAGCTTTCCAGCCCACCCCAGAGATGCTGACGATCTTCTCCTGGCAGGTTCAGTGTGGACGAAGGCCTCACCTGGAGCACGCACAACTTCACCAGCACTTCGGTGTTTGTGGACGGGCTGCTGAGCGAGCCGGGGGACGAGACGCTGGTCATGACGTGAGTGCGGGGACCACGGAGTGGGCACTGGGTGGCAGGGCAGAGCCATGCTGGGCCTCCCTGGGCCTACTGTGTCCTTCACCCCCCAGCCACCTGGGAATCAGGGACATCTGCCACCTGCCCCAGGTCCCCTTGCTGGTGAGGACAGGACCGAGGCTCCAGGCCGGCTCCACCATGGCCACGGCACCTCTTGAGCCGGTGATTATATCATGAGTATTGCTATCTACTGGCACCTTTCTCAGCCATATGGCATGAAGGTCATATGGCTTAGGGCCTGACACCCAGACAGATCATCATAGGGCAGAGCTGGCTGTGACCCTCTCGTCACCCATCCCGGGGTCTGAGGCTGCAGCACTGGCCCTGCCCGGCTTCCTTCTGCTCAGCCCCAGCTTGGGCCAAAAAAGGCACCATGAGGGGCAAAGGGGCCTCAGGAGCCTCTGTCGTTCAGAGCCTCTCTGGCCCAGGAGCAGAGACGCTTAGGACAGCGGGGACATGCAGGGTTTGACTGCACCGCGGCGGCCGCAGTGGGAGACAGCCGTGCCCAGAAACCAGTGAAGTGAAGGTTCCTCTGGGCACCCTCGAACATGGGCCCCTGTGAGCCCAGCTGATTCACAGGCTGGGCGAGGCCTGTGTGTCTAACGGCTCCCGCAACCCCGCGCTGTGACACGGTGAGGCCACCGTGTCCTCTTCCTGCCTTTCACGGTGATGCCTGAGATATCTGAATAGTGTGTCCCAAATTCCTGTTTCCCCGGAACCATGGATGGGATCTTATTTGGAAACGGGGTTATTGTCAATGTAATTAAGCCAAGATGAGGCCATGGAGTAGGGCGGACCCCGATCCAATGACTGTGTCCTTATAAGAGGACACAGAGACACAGGCCTGGGGGGAGGAGGCCGGGGAGGGAGGAGGCATGGAGGGGAGCTGTGCAGCTGCAAGCCCAGGAACACCCGGGGCCCCCAGGAGCTGGAAGGGGCAGGAAGCCTCCGCCTCTAGAGCCTCTAGAGCGAGCTCAGCCCTGCCGACCCCTGGATTTCAGCCTTCTGGCCTCCAGAGCGCTGAGAGAGCACGTGCGCAATGCTTCAGCGTGGGAGAGCATGTGTGTGATGACTGAAGCCAGCAGAGTTCATGGTAATTTGCCACAGTAGCCCCACGAGGCTGCTGCGACAGCCCACAGCTCTTCCACCTCAAGGCCCAGGCACAGGGAGATTGGACACCTGGACTTTGAACACCTTGTCCTCTGCTCTGTCCCTTCTAGAGCAGGCAGGCCCTGCCCTACCCATTTCCCACAGAAGAGCCGGGCACTGTGCCCCTCACCCTCGCCCACTCGGCTGGAGTGGCCATGTGCTGTGGCAGGTGTGGATCTATGGACTGGGACTACCCTCTTGCTGGCTTCAGCAGGAAGTGCTGGCCTGGCTCATTCACCAGTTCACACCCTGAGTTTTCCCTTCCAGCTGGCAATGGGCCTTCACACCCTCCACCCTGAATGGCTCTTCCACTGGCCCCTGAATGCCCCAGAGGGGCCCACATGGATAAGCCGCCCAAGAGTGCCTGACCCCAGCCTCTATCTCCCTCCGTGTGCCCCACCCTCCCCAGCAGGCACACAGCTCCCAGGAGGCCACGGGAGGACAGCTCCAGGCTGTGGGGAGCAGGCCTGGTTTTGGAAAGAAACTGCCCAGCTGGGACAATGATGCCCATCCTGCCCAGGCTGGCCTCTGCCTGGACAGGGATGAGGCTGGGCTCCGCCTGGGCAGGGATGAGGCTGGGCTCTGCCTGGACAGAGATGAGGCTGGGCTCTGTCTGGGCAGGGATGAGGCTGGGCTCTGCCCGGACAGGGATGAGGCTGGACTCTGCAGGGCTAGAGTATGTCCCCTCGTTTGTTGGGGAGGTTGGGCAGACGCAACCCCTGAGCTCCCCTGGCTGCTGTGGCTGGGAGACACCACCACTGACCCCTGCTGCTTTCATGCCCACCACCCGTCACACCCACCCACCCTCAACCAGCTCTGCTGCTTGACAATTAAAGAAACTGAGGCTCTGAGAGGGGAGGTAACTTGAGCAAAACCTGTAGCCAAGTCCAGCCCATGTGGGCACTCCAGGGCAGCTCTGTGGGCAGCAGCCTGTCCTCTCCAGGCCGAGCAGAGGTGGGACCCCCTATGAGGATGCTCTTCTGCTCTGCCATCATCCAATGCATGTTTATTGAGCACCTATTATGTGCCAGGTGCTGTTTGAGGTGCCAGGAGTGTTGGCAACACAGCACACTCAGCCCTGGCTTTAGGGACCTCTGATCGTGGAGAACGGGAACTTGTCCTCACACTCAGAGGACACCTAGTCTGCCTCCCAGCTCCTGGCCAAGGAGGATGGAAGCTGGACGTCGGATTTAGCAGCAAGAAGCCATCAGTTCCAGCTGAGCCAGGGTGGGAAACCAGGTTTCGGGAAACTGAGATTGCGTGGGGCACAAGGACAGGGAAGAAGTGGTGAGTGTGGATCCCTCTCAGGGTATTTAAGATGAGCGGGTCAGCAACAGCGCGAATTCCTGCCGCCTTCAATTCAGTCCCAGCCCAGAAGGGCCTTCCCTGCCACCAGGCCTGGGCTGCCTGGCCCTCACCCCTTCGCGGATCTGATCCCATCTGCAGGGTTGCCCTTGCTGGTGGCTGTGCCCTGCCCCAGGCTCCAGGAGGGACTGGTTCTGCTGGCTTCACTGGTGCGTCCCCAGGCCAAGCACAGCACCAGGCGTGGAAGAGGGGCTTGATGCTCAGTGAATGTGGCTTGAATAAATGGGTGGTGATGTACCTGTGAGGATGACGCAGGGGTGGAGACAGACGCTCATGGGGATGAGCTTGTGCAAGCACCGCCTGCAGGGGCCTGGCTGGGGAGAGGTGAGCTGGGCCCATCACCCCCAGGACCAGGGCCCAGCCAGCACAGCTCACACAGCTCCGCCCCCGTCTCCAAATCAGGATGCTTCTCGCCAGGCTGGTGTCCCTGGACAATGGACTGCACACGCTGCACCTTGGTTTCCACAGCCCCGAAATTGGGAAATGAGTCGGCTTGAGGAGCTGTCAGGAGGATTCCGGGAAGCAGAACGTCTGTGCCCAGGAAATGACATTTCCCTTCCAGAGACCTGGGCTTCCTTGTCTGTAGCATGGGGACTTAAACTCCACGAGGTCGCCGCAAATGAGCCCTCAACTGATGCTCACCTGTGATCCTTGGGGCCTTCTTGCTTCCTGGGTGATGAGCAAGAAATCACCTGCTTAGACTCTGATTCTAGTATAGAGGCCTGGCTTCCGCCCACTCCAGAGCAGACAAACAGGTCCCGGCTGGCCTTCCCAGGCCATGCATTGTGGTGGGATTGAGGGGATGCTTGGGACAGCTCTGCTTCCCAGCTGGGGTCCTGCGTGGGTGGGAGCATTATTCCCAAGAAGGCGAGGGCCCCCTTCACTGGTCTCACTGAACATCCAGTACCCGCCACAGTTGGGTCCCGCTGGCCGGCCGACCTTTGATCCTGTATCCGTGTGTTCTCGATGGCATGCGATGGTGCTTCTGGGTGGTCTTGTCTTTCAGCGCCCGGGAGAACAGTGAGCCCCTTCCCCTCCCACAGTCTGGGGGTGTCTTCCCCTTCCTGGACCCTCTGCCCCAAGTCCTCCCTCCGTCTTTACCAATATGGCCTCCCGCGACAGGGGCTGCAGCGCAGCTTTAGTGAGCGCCCCACTGCATACTACGGGCTGTTTTCATACGTGGCTTCAGGCCATTCTCATAAGAAATGTAGACAGATTGATTCATTCCCCCATTTTTAGAGGTGCTAACATGTCTCAAAGAATTCATCCCTGAGGGAGTGGTGGGAGGATGGGGACCCTGGGAGCCTGTCCTGTAAGAATTGGGTGGGGATAATCACCCTTCCTGTTCTCTAAGGGTCCTGATGTTTGCAGTTTTCCCCGAGCAGTTAATTCCTGCTCTGGCCAGGCCCTGGATGCATAAAATCCTTCATGACTTTTGCCCACTCTCGTGCCCCCGGAGGCTGTGGTCTGGGACAGAACGGGATGGTGCTGCCTTTTCCTGCAGCTGCAGGACCTCCTGTGGCCTTTACGGGGAGGGGGAGCGAGGGAGGAAGGGAGTCCCACCACCAGGCACTCTGCCTGCACTCTGTTTGTGGTGTGGACCTTTCATGTGGTCAAGCCGTTCCTGAGGCCAGAACCCGCAGAGCCGCGGGGGGCCAGCAGTGCAGGGGTGAGGGCGGCCCTTACTCCTCACACAGAGGTTGACAGCCTTCTCCAGGCCTCAGCTTACCTGGCCAAGAGATGGGAGTGCTGTCCATCCGGGAGCCGTGAACGAGCCTGTCTCTGCAGGGTGCCAAGCCCTTCGCCCCGGCTGTCATGAGGTCTGAGCCTTGGTTAGGCCCCAGAGATGGCCCAGCCTTCATCCCCCACCCACAGGTGAGGCATTTTATCCCAGAAGGATAATGGCCGAATTCACATCCAGGTGCTATAACCTTTTAAGTTATTTTTAAAGCATCAGAACAGTTCCTCCAGACCCCCTGGTTCACAGTGCTGCATCTTCAGACAGCTTCCCAATCCCAGTGACATACAAATAATTCAAACTGCAGGAGAGGGAACACGCTGGCAGGTCAGAATCAAAGTCCCTCTGCAGGGGTCTGTACGGGAGCTGCCCTGCCGGAGAGTTCCCACAGCCACAGGCTCAGCTTTCGGCCACTCTGTCCTTCCCGGATAACTGTTTGGTCCAAATCTGCCCAAAGGCCACCTCTAACCTGGCCAGAGGCAACTTTTGGGACACTTTCCTGGCACCAGTCACTTTCACCTGCCTCTCTTTCCCCACAGTGCAGCCTCAGAGCAGGGAGGGGTCCCCAGGCCCTGGGCTTGGGCGAGAGGTGGAGTGGAGGCTCCCAGAGCCTTCCCTGGCTACATGGTTCAACCCTCGCAGCATGGCCCATTTTTTCCTCGTTACCTGCAAAGTAATATCTAGACCCCTTCAGCACCTCTTTCCTAAAACCCAGAATTAACTAGATGGCAGCCCTTTCTCATGTTATCAGCTGAGGGTTGAGGTTTCATAAAAGGCAGGGCTTCAGGGACATGCAGGGGGTTAATTAGTCAACCAAACCAGCCTCTCTGCTCTGCCCCAGCTCAGAACAGCGGTGAGACTGAGGCCTCCTGGGGGTCTCTGCGACCAATGGAGCCCCAGTGTCATGTTTCTGCACCCGCCATGTTTCTGCGCAGAGCCTCACAGCTCCAGAGCCACCAGCCCGGGTTCCAACGCCGCCCCTCCAGGAGGTGGCCTGAAGCTGTGCTGCCCTGGCCGGGTCCCTTGCCTCAGCCTCAGTTTCCTTGTCTGTAAAAGGGGGCTTGGCAAGGAGGAAATGGGGGAATACAAGGTCGCGCCTGGGCCCGGCCTGCAGTGGGTGCTCCGTATGCACCAGTGGCTGCTGCTGCTGCTGCTATACCTTCCATAATGCCACAGGCCACAGGAGAGTGTGAGGATGCTCTCAGGGATCCAGAAGTTTCCCCTAAAAAATCATTTCTTAAGTGAGAGAAGACCCTCAGACGCTGTTTAAGAGACCGATGCCCCAGGCATTGTTTGGACAGCGATGTTGAAGGAAGGTCCCAGTGTGTTGAGTTGGGGCTCTCCAATGTTGAGGCCGTCCAAGTGGCGTCCATCTGGAGACAGATGGCACCCTCATCCCAATCACAGGTGCCCTGGAGCCAAGACCACTCACAGCCGGGGCCACCGTGCAGGCCCACAAGATTCCTCTGTTGGAAACAGTGCCTGCAGAAGCGGGCGGACGCGGCAGAGTCACAGCCGTACCTGGGGGCCTTCCCCTGTCCTTGGTGGGTGTTGCCACTAGCAGCTAGGAGGGGTCCCAGGCCGAGGGCTCAAGCCCCATTTCCCCACTCCTCTGAGAAAGAAAGAATGGTCTGGGGCTCCTGAACCCCACGCGCAGAGAAGAAACCAGATGGGACTGTGAGCCCAGAACCAGAGGCCTGGCTGGAATGAGGCCTGGCAGCGACGTGGCAGGAATGCGGGATGGAACCAGCCTGGCTGCTCCCTCAACGAGCTGGCCTTAGGGAGCACAGGGAGGCAGGGTCCCCGGGGGAAGGTCCAGCTAAGACAGAGGGAGGCCCCATGCTCAGCTTGCAGAGGCTTAGGGTTTCATCAAACAAAGACAATAGTGTCTGCCTCGTGGGACTGTTCCGGAGAGTGGAGGCAAATGCGAGGTCACAGATGTAATTCAAGCATGGACCGCTGCAGGCTCGCCTGGCTGAGAGGTGCCCCGTGGAGCCAAATCTTCAAATATCAGCCTCAGATGCTCAGACCCAGCTGTCATGCCTCAGAAATACCCTACAAAACCTCTCTCAACACCTCCCTAGAATGGGGTTGTCCTTTCAGCTCATGATGGGCCACCCCCAAGTATCCATCCCCAGTTGGGGGTGCTCAGACAGGGACCAGACTGGAGCAGCGTGCATCACCTCCCCCACCCAGATGCTTGGCCTCTGGTAATATGGCCGGAGCACCACAAGCTGGACTGGAGAAGGCCCAGGGAAGAGCAGGCTGGGCCCACCTTCTGGGTGGTCTTTGGAGCCTAAGTGTGTGGTACTGAGGGATGGAGTGGAAGGCACTCAGGCAGCAGCCCTCCCAGAGAGGGAGAAAGCGGGGCACCTGAGTGCCATTCTGAGTGATGGGCACACAGCAATGACTGCTGACTGCAAGGAGGGAGAAGGAACAGCACAAACAAGCTGCGTGACCTTGGGCAAGTTACTCAACCTCTCTGTGCCTCGGCTTTCCATTCTGTAAAACGGGTGGACCCAGCCTACCAGGCTGTGCATGCATAGCTTCCAGCACCCATGGATGCCGCAGGGTGCCTCCCTACCTCCAAGAAGTCTTCAGGGAATCCCCAGCACCTTTAGATGTCCAGGCCTCCTGTGGGCTTTTCTAGACCCTTCTTGGTCATGGAGCTACCTGGGCTGAGGGTCCTCAGCCACACTCAGGGAGTGTGGGGCCACAGGCTCTACCCCAGCCCATGGAGTCCAGTGTGCTTGGGGTTCAGGATGTTCAGATCTTAGGAAGGTAACACAGGCCTGTACCATACATGACACCCTAAGTGGCCAGCCTCCCTATTCTGTCTTCCGCCTCTTCCCCCACCCACCTAGGCTGCGACGGGCCAACCTTGCTCATCCCGTGGGCTCTGCGCTGGGTCTGCTGACTCATTATTTCTCTTTGAATCACCACCTCTACTAGGGAGCAAATGCCCTGTGGCCCAGCGATAAAAAGCTGGGTTTCTGCAGCATGGAACCCTCACACGGTCAGGCTGGGAGAAAGCCAGGGAGAAGCCAGACAGCTGTAGATGCAGCCACCTGACCACAGATCATTCCGCAAAACAATGCAAGAACCACTGTAGGGGCCGTGGAAGGGCTCCCAACCCTGCTGTGGATCTGGGCCTCCTTCCCTGTCCATCAAGCGGGGCCACTGGGGGCCAACCAGAGCGACTCACGCAGTGCAATTGACAAGTCATAGATCACAGGTGGTAGTTGTGGGAATATTCATGCCGAAGCCTACAGAGCACGTGTGTAGGGCCAGGCTCGGTGCCCGGGGCGGCCTCACTCTGATCCCCAGCAAGGGCAGGAGAGGGATATCTGTGCCCGTGGTACAGGTAGGAACAGAGTCCAGAGGGGACATGATTTGCACATAGGACAAGGCCTAATGAAGGTGGTTTTCTCTCCCATCCCTCCTCTTCCCACCCCAGGGTCTTTGGCCACATCAGCTTCCGCTCCGACTGGGAGCTGGTCAAGGTGGACTTCCGGCCCTCATTCTCCAGGCAGTGCAGCGAGGAGGACTACAGCTCCTGGGAGCTCTCCAACCTGCAGGTGGGCCGGCATGAGGCTGGGATCGGGCACGTGGGGTACAGACTGCAAACGCAGGCCCACTCTGCCTGCCAAAGTCCTCCCCTGCAAGGCCGCAGGGCACCTCCCCGCCTCCAAGAAGTCTTCAGGGAATCCCCAGTGCCTTGAGATGTCCAGGCCTCCTGTGGGCTTTTCTAGACCCTTCTCGGTCATGGAGCTACCTGGGCTGAGGGTCCTCAGCCACACTTGGGGAGTGTGGGGCTACAGGCTCTACTCCAGCCCATGGAGTCCAGTATGCTTGGGGTTCAGGATGTTCAGATCTTAGGAAGGTAACACAGGCCTGTACCATACATGACAGTGAGGTCTCGGTGTGGAGAGGGGTCTGGGGCAAGCCCACGCTGTAATTGAGACACATAACTGTTTCTACAGCAAATGTGTAATATGGACACTAAGAGGAGTATAAAGACCATCAGTGGCCCCTCTGTAGTTCCAATCAGGCTGTGCTGCTGGCAGTGTGGTGGGGAAGCCTGGGATTTCAGAGTGTGGGGGCCTGGAACTGCCGGGGGGTGGGTGGCCCTGTTGAAGAAATGATTAAATGGCACTTGTTAAAGTGTGGGGTGGAAGACTTTACTCAAGACCATCACGGTGGGTACAGGGACCCTCTCAAAGGAGAGATTGGGCTCAACTTGAATTCAGCGTGGGCAAATGGGAGTTCAAAGCCAAGGTCAGTGGGTGGAAACTGACTAAGAGGAAACACCAGGCATCAGAGGATTTGACATCACCTGGGGGGCAGCAGGGGATGAGGAAGCCTATCGGATAGGGAGGGCGATCGGATATCAAGGGTGGGCGGTGCCTGCCAAACTGCCTTAGCACGGTGCATTGCTTAAGCTGGATTTCACAAGGAAGTGCTCAGATGGGCCTAGGAGGAGGTTTATGAGCTTGAATACAGGCCACCGGGCATCCTCACCGGCCCCACCCCTGTCACTGCCACAGCAGCTGTTGCAGGGAGTTGGGGGTAGTCCTGTCTTGTCCTGATTGTCCCCTGAGGACCCACTGTGTGCCTGTGAGCCCTCGAGGGCGTGGCTCAGCCCAGCTCCCACGCAGCGCCTGAGGGGACGAGGGGAACCTCAAAAGGGCTGCACTTCCAGCAGCTCTGCGACCCCTCGGGCCCAGCCAGGGCTGCACACAGGAGGGGCTCAGTGAATGCCCATGGGTTGGGATGAGAGGGAGGTTTCCCCAACTTGACTGCAGACATGTCACGCCCCATTATGGGCCTCAGTTTCCCCATCTGTAACCTGAGCCATCAGCCATCTTCAGGCTCTGGCAGCCTCAGCGGCATAAGGCCATGTAGAGCATTTGCCCTGTCTCAGGCAGCTCCTTACCCTGATGTTCCTGCTGCAGGGCGACCGCTGTATCATGGGCCAGCAGAGAAGTTTCCGGAAAAGAAAGTCCACGTCCTGGTGCATCAAGGGGAGGAGCTTCACGTCGGCGCTCACGTCCCGCGTGTGCGAGTGCCGGGACTCGGACTTCCTGTGGTGAGCGACGGGCTCCTGGCCACGAGGCCTCAGGCGCTGCTTGAGCATCCTCACAGCATGGCGACCACTTCCCCCAGAGTGAGGGAGGAAGCCTCAGCGCCTTTTATAACCTGGTGTCAGAGTCGCACACTGCCACTTCTGCCTCATTCCATCTGTTAGAACCAAGTCACCAAGACCAGCCCACACTCCAGGAAGGAGCTTTAAGGAATTTGTGGGTGCATTTTTAAACCTTCTCAGTGGCTGCTCACAGGCAGGAGGAGAAAGTGAGGAACAGGTCAGGGCATCTTGGGGTGCTGCACCCACTCCAGCCCTTCTCCATCCAGGGACTCTGCTGAAAGCCACCCGACCTGTCCCCTGCTGTTCTCAAAAGCTGCCTGTGACTGCCCAGTGCCCACAGGACAATTTGGCTAACAGCTCACCCACCTGCCACCTCACCCCTCCTCATCATGCCCCCTGGCATTCCAGCCTCCTCCATCCGTACTGGTGCTGCTCAGGCTGGGCCCTGCCAGCAGCGCCTCTCCCTCTCTTTCCCTACCTGTCTCTGTCCATCCTTTGAGATTTGCTCACCTCCTCCAGGCAGCCCTCCAGGTTTCTCTGAGTTCACAGCATCCCTTTGCCTCCCTTGTTACCCTGTGTGCCCATCTGGGATGGGGCTGTGGGTGCTCCTTCATGTCCTCACAGATGGGTGCATAGCAGGCCCTTGACATGAGGTTCCCTTCTCAGCTCCCCTAGATTTCACCCCAACCCTGGGTGACTCCGGTTCCCACCTGTGCCCGTCACTTACCACTACTCTTCCCTCCTCCCAGCGACTACGGATTTGAGCGCTCCCCCTCCTCAGAGTCCAGCACCAACAAGTGCTCTGCCAACTTCTGGTTTAACCCATTGTCCCCGCCTGACGACTGTGCCCTGGGCCAGACCTACACCAGCAGCCTTGGGTGAGTGTGGGTGCGGGCCTCTCCCTGCCTAAATCCGGGGGCAGAGCTGTGGTGCAGCCCTGAAACCACGCCTTCCTGGCTGGTGCCTGCAGCTCCCAACTCCCAAGTGGAGTCCGGGAAAGAGAGGTCAAAGTTGAGGATGCCCCACGCTCACAGCACAGAGTCTGGCTGCGGGGCTTATGTGAGTCACCAGACATCATGAGTGAATGACCTTAGCTCCCAGGCCAAAGGAATCCACAGGGTTATCCCATCTGAGCCCACATGGGCCAGTGCCAGGAGAAAGCTGCCTTGAGTTGGCTCTGGACAGAGAACAATAGACAGAAAAGGTCCAAGGTGCCCATGGCTCACACCTGCTGCAGCACGTCTTCCCCTGGTCTTTCTGAGCCTCTGCAGTGCTAGGACCCTTCTCCATTTACCAGTGCCCAGTAAGCCAGGCTCTCCCCATTCACCAAGGCTTGGGTGCTGGAGGTGCTCCTGCTGCCTGCAGGTCTCAGCTTAAATGGCACTTCCTCCAGGAAGCCTTCCCTGACCACCCACTCCTGACCCCGAGCCTGCCTCTGTCACAGCACGAATCCCAGTTATTGTCATCACTCACCTAATTGTCCTCCTTGCTGAATTGTAAGCTCCACAACACACAGTAGGTGTTCCTTCAGTCTGTGGTTTGCTGAATACGAGCTGTGCATGAGGGGAAGGCATCACCAAGTGCAAGCAGTTAAGATACTTTTCCTCCACCAGAGGCTGGGAATACTGCTATGAAGGATTCAATTCATGTAAAATGTTAGGTACATAAAAGCTGTGAGCCTTCAGCTTTAGGAGGTCCCAAACGTGCTCCGTCAGAAAGTCCCAATTTCCTCATTTCTCTTTGAGGACATTTTTCAGAGAGGAAGAGAAAAGCCCTTGGGCTTGTTAGAAAATCCCCATTACTTCCCCTGAGGGAACATGAGGAAACAGGAGGCAGGACCAGAAATTGCAGGCTTTGGCCTCACCAGCATGTCTCCTGCCATCCACCCACCCATCCATGCAATCACTCGTTCATCTCCCATCTACCCATTTATCCACCCATCATCAAGTTAGCCATCATCTGTTCATTTATCCATCCATTCATTCATCCATACGTCTTTCCATTCATCCTTCCATTCTCCCAGGCATTCAACTACTATCCATGCATCCATCTATCCATTCATTTACCCATCCATCCATTCATCTATCCATCCACCATCCATCTATTCATTCACCATCCATCAATCTATCCATCCATTCACCTATCCATCTATCTACCCATCAATTCATCCACTATCCACCCACCCATCTATCCATCCATTATCCATTCATCCATCTACCCATCCATCTATCCATCCACCATGTATCTATTCATTCATTCACCGTCCATCCATCCATCCATCCATCCATCTACTTATCTACCCATCTGTCTACCCATTCACCCATGTATCATGAACCTGCAATGGTTGCACATCCACCTGGGCTTGACAACAGGGACTCTTGTCTGAAGTGTCAGAGCCAGGACCTTGATCAAGACAAAGGATTTCATCTCATACCATCTGCACGCTGTAGGTGCCACGGGTGGGTAGCCCTTAGAGAAGGGTATTTTCTTTCAAAGCACTAATCAAATGGGCCTGTGCATGATCAACTTCTGAATGCTTATTCAGTGGCAGAGCCATCTGGGAGAATTTGGCCCTGAGGGCAAGAGGGGGGATCAGCCTTGGGGAGACAGGTACCCCCAGCACCTTGGCAGCAATGCCACTTTCACAGACGCATAGTGTAGCCTGAGGGAGCTTCACAAGTAGCAAGCTGGATGAGGCCACCCCTTTCAGGGCTCTCCTAAAAGGTTGCCCAGGGCCTCTCTCCAGCCTCGTGCCACACCCGCTCCTCCTCCAGGCTCAGACCCACCCTAGGGCCTTTGCACATGTTGTTCCCATGGCCTGGGATGCTCTTTCTTCTCCTGCTCATCCTCCCATTCTCGCTGAAAGCCCCTTTCTCAGGGACCAGGTCCCCAGGGATGCCCCAGCCAGCGCCATCACAGCTGTGGTTTCACTCTGACGTGATCTGCTCAGGTCCGCCTCTGCCTCTCCACTAGAGGGTCTGCTCTGCACAGCATCTAGGGGCTGCATGCGATCACCCCCATTCCCACTACCTGGCCCATAATAGATGCTCAGTAAATAGGTTTCTCATGAATGCAGTGATTAGTCACGAATCGCCCAATCCAGGTCTCTCAAGGGAACAGGGAGATGGAGCCCAGGAGGAGGGGTGTGTGTGCCCATGGTTACGGCCACACTGTGAGCCAGTGGCGAGGTAGAGGCAGGACCCCAGGCCCTCTCGGGCACTCTGTCCTCCACCTTTCTCAGCAAGACCGTGAAATTCAAACTGGCTGCTTAAACAGCCCCTCTGCAGCACTAACGGTGGCTATTACTGTTACTGTGAGTAATATGATCAGACCACGGAGATGCCAGCGCCTCCGAAGCACATCCTGCCACCATCAGTCCTTCTTCCTCTGAGCCTCAGTGTTCTCATCTCTAAAATGGGGCTGTAACAACAATCAGGTGGAGTCAGGAGGTGACTGGGAGTTAGCAAGTAGAGTCCTAGGGGTGGGAAGCCAAGTGCCACCTCTGGGTGGCAAGCACGTCCCTCCCCAGACTATGGGGCCCCATCCCTTGCCACCTGTCTGAAGCGGACCCTGACCCTCTCTTGTCAATCCAGGTACCGGAAAGTGGTGTCCAACGTGTGTGAGGGTGGGGTGGACATGCAGCAGAGTCAGGTGCAGCTGCAGTGCCCCCTCACGCCACCCCGGGGCCTGCAGGTCAGCATCCAAGGCGAGGCGGTGGCCGTGCGGCCTGGAGAGGACGTCCTGTTTGTGGTGCGGCAGGAGCAGGTGAGCGAGCACCTCCCAGCAGGCTCCTGGGACTGTCGGGCAGGGGCGGCTCCAACTGGGCACGCAGAAGGCATGGTGAGGGTGTCTCCTCTGCCTAGAAGTGACTCAGGGCATCGTCATCAGCCAGCCTGTCCAGACTGAAGGAGGGCGCAGGGGGCTGGAAATCCACTTCCTGAGTCGAGACCAGCATTTAACAATGAAAGAGACATGAAGGAGAATAGAGTAGGACGTAGGGGGTATTAGGGTCCCCGCAGAGCAGAAGGAGACGTGGTTTCACACATCGGGTGGGGGAGGGTGTAGTTACTGGCCTTGGTATAAAATGTATTCATTCCTGTGGGTGGTAATACATTTTTTAAGCCTGTAATTATATTGATTTAGTTAATTTGGGATCTTATGAAAAACAGAAAGTTAAAAACACTATTACTTATAATTACACAACCAAAAATAAATCCTGTGTGTGCATGGACAGATACAGATATAAATACTCACACAAACACAGATAGAAATTTCCTCCCAGCCTCCCAGGCTTGCTTTTTTTGCTTTAGAACAAGTGTTATATTTTCTTCTGACGTTAAAAATAATGAATGTTCATTGTAGAACATTTGGAAAACACACACAAAATATCAAGAGTATAAATATCTCTCAAAAAGCCCCCCAGTCCTCCGTGGTAACAACTGTTAGTTTTTTGTATTTCCTTCTAGTCCTTTTAAATTAATTTGTAACATGCTTATTTTTCTGATTGTTGAATAAACTAATGCTCATTGTAGCAAATTCAAAAACAAAACCTAGAAAAACTTACAAGCATTGCAGAAAATTTGAGATGACAGAAAAGGGCAAAAGAGGGTTCGATGCATCCGTGTCGCACCCGGAGGGTGAGCACCTAGGACCCTGGGCTCTCTCCCACCACGCAGCTTTCCTGGACACTTGGCTCTCCGGTGAACAGTACGGGAGATGCAGCAAGTGCGGCTTCACAGTGATGTGTGTCCTGTTTAAATGTCCTTCAAAATATGGTGCCAAGGTGGGGTGGGATGTTGGTGACAAAGGTCTTTGGAGTTGGAAAGCAGGGAGCCTGGTCTGAGGCAAACATGGAAACTGAGGCCCAAGACGACGCAGAGCAGTGCTTGCCCAGCGCCTCCGTGGCGGGCGCTGTGCACGAGCCACTGCCTGTACTCCTGGCACCACCTCAAGTGGCGTCCTCTTGCCAACCTGCTTTATAGCTGGGGAAACTGAGGCTCGGACAGAGAAGTCACTCTCCCAAGGCCACACGGGAATGAGTGGCAGGGCTGGCATTGGGGTCCCTGGCCCCTAGACTCTACGTGGACAGAGACTGAGTCTGGGGCCCCTAGACCTGAGCCGTTCCCTGGTGCAGGCTGCTGACGGAGATGGGGCCTAGGACCCACACTCCTCGGAGCCAGGGGCAGCCCTGGGGCGCCTCTGTTCGCAGCAGCATCTTGGGGCGGCAGGAGGACAGAGCCGCTGCCCCGCCTGTCCCGCTTGGACCCTCAGAGTAGACCCCGCTGCGGCTGCCCGTCCAGGGCCGACTTCCAGGAAAAAATGGCCCTCTGCTGCCCCCTAGAGCCTGGCGTCTCGGCAGTGCAGTCGCATCTGCGGAGTGTCTCTATGGGAGCCAGTCTACCACCGCCCAGGGGGCCGGGACCCTTGCTGGGCCTGCTCTGCTGGCAGGAGCTGGAGTTGGCGGAAGTGAAGAGAGTGATCAAAAGATGCTCTTGGTGGGGAGAGTCAACCCCCACCCCACTGTGCACCTACTGTCGGGAAGAGGCCACCCGCTACGCTAGGGAAGGTGGTGGGAGTGTAGGATCCAGGTCCGAGGCACACACTCACTGGTACACACGCTCACACATACACACAAACACACAGACACACATACGCTTACACGCTCATGTATTCACTCTCAAACTCGCAGATTTGTACACACTCACACACTCTCTCACACACATAGGCCAACCTATCTTGCAAACAGCACTGGGTTTAGGGGAGTCTAAGTTTTGTAAATATCTTAAGAATTAAAAATAAGGTCTGATAGAGGCCCCAGGAATAAACCCATATAAATATGGCCGAGGGATGTTTGACGTCGGTGCCAAAACAACTCACTGAGGGGAGGGCTTATTCATCCAATAAAAATGAACCTCAACCTAAACCTCACACCCGATAGAAAAATGAACTCAAAATTGCCTAGATTTAAATGTCGCATGTAAAAATTATAAACCTTTTAGAAAAACCACAGGAGAGAATATCTAGGGCTAGGAGAGGAGTCCTCAGACTTCACACTGAAAGCCAGTCAAAAGGAAAGTTGATAAATTGGGCTTCATCAGGATCAGCCACTTTCGCTCTGTGAAACACCCATGTTACGAAGATGAAAGGCAAGCTACAGAGTGAGAGAAAGTATTTGCAAACCACATATCCAACAAGGACCAGTACCTAGACTAGAGGAAGAACACTCAACAGCAAGGAAACAAACCATCCAGTTAGGAAATGAGCAGAACTGAAAAGACGTTTCACCAGGAGAATGGACGAATGACAGGTAAGCACACGAAAAGTTGACAAACACCATCAGCCGCCAGGGAAGCCCACAGCCAGACATCCCTGCACACCTATCAGAATGGCTGACATTAAAAATAGCGCCAGCATGAAGTACCGGTGAGGATGCAGGGAAGGACACTGGATCACTTACGCATGGCTGGGGAGACTGGAGAATGCCACAGGTGTTCTGGAAAACACTTCAACAGTTTCTTAACCAACTCAACATGCAACGACCAGAGGACTGAGCACTTGCACTCATGGCGGTCATATCAGAGAAATGAAGACTTCTGTTCACACAAAAACCTGTATGTGTCTGTTCATAGCAGTGTTATTCATAAAGGCCAGAAACTCAAACCGCCCAGGTGCCCTGCAGTGGGTGAATGTTTGCACAGGCTGGGGTGCCCCCATGCTGAGATACCATGCTGCAGTAAGAAGGAATCCATTATTAATACCTGCAGCAGGGCCCAGCACGGTGTCTCACGCCTGTGATCCCAGCAGTTTGGGAGGCCGAGGTGGGTGGATCAGCTGAGGTCGGGAGTTCGAGACCAGCCTGGCCAACATGACGAAACCCTGTCTCTGCTAAAAAAACAAAACTTAGCCAGGTGTGGTGATGAATGCCTATAATCCCAGCTACTTGGGAGGCTGAGGCTCAAGAATCACTTGAACCTGGGAGTCGGAGGTTGCAGTGAGCCAAGATCCCACCACTGTACTCCAGCCTGGGCAACAGAGTGAGACCCCCTCTTAAAAAATAATAATAATAATACCTGCTTCAACCTGGATGAGCCTCAAGTGGATTATGCTGAGTGAAAAAAGCCACTCCCACATGATCCCCTGCTGTGCAACTCATTCATATAACACACCTGAAATACAGAAATGGAGAAAGAGAATAGAAATTATCAAAGTTATAGAAATGGAGAAAGACTAATGGTTGCCATGGAGTTGGGCTAATGTGCAGAAGTGGGTGTGTCTGCAAAGGGCACCCGGTGGGGTCCCAGTGCTGGCTGAATTGTCCTGTCTCTTTCCTGTATCAGTGTTAACCTCCTAGTCGTGATACTATCATTTCGCAAGATGTTAGCCTTGGGGAGAGCCGGGTACGGGGCACACGGGGTGGATCTGTATCATTCCGTACAACTACATAGGAACCTACCATTATCTCAGAAGACAATGTTTAATTTTTTTTTAAGCACCAGTGATAATAATGGATCTAAATGAAATATACCAAGATGTGAATGGAGGGTATTATGGTGAGATTTAGTTTTGTTCTTTTTCTTTGCTTTACTATTTGTATTTTATATTATTTTCTACCTTGAGAATATACTACTTTTGTGGTCAGGAGAAAAAGACAAGTTATTTTAACCAAGTGAAATGTTTAAGAAGTTAAATGTGCATCAGCGCAGCCCTTGCAGGCAGGAACACAAGGCCCCGAGAGGTGGCGCCTCACCCAGGTTGAGCGGATCACGGGTCCTGACTCTGGGTCACACATGCCTTCTCCTTCCCAGGATTAGCACAGGAAACACTTCCCTCCGTGGAAGCAGCTCAGACTTGAGCGCTTCCCCTCATTCCCCGCCCCACCCTGAGAGGCTGCCATTAAACAGAAAGAACCACAACCAGCGAGCAGCCTCCTGGGTCCTGGGCTTTGGAGAGCCTCAGTCTTCTAACCTGTCAAATGGGGAGAACGGAGCATCCTGCAGCCTCCTTCCTGGGGACCCCATAACAAATTATCTCATGCCGGGTGGCCTGAACCCACACAAGTCTCCAAAGGAGAATCCATTCGCACCTCCTCCAGCTTCCAGGGCTCCCGGCACTCCTTGGCCCCTTGCAGAGTCACTCCTGCCTTTGCCTTCACCTCCACGCAGCCTCTGTCCGTGCCCAAATCTCCCTCTCCTTTCTCTTACACAGATGCCTGTCACTGGATTTAGGGCCCACCCTAATCCACTATGATCTCATCTTAGCTAATGACACCTGTAAAGACCCTATTTCCAAATGAGGTCACATTCTGAGGTTCCTGGTAGACGTGAATTTTGGGGAGACACTGACCAGCTCAATTTACCACGTCTGTGGAGAAAGTTAAGTGAACAGGATTTACGTAAAAGTTTTCTATCAACTTTCAACGTTTGGCTGGTATAAACTGAGAAGATGGCTAAGTGGTTAGTAATCACACTGTTTCCTTCATCATCACTAGGAAACAGTTTCCTCGTGCCCCTGGTGCCGGCGAGGGAGGAAGAGGGAAGGGGAGGAGAGGAGGAAGGGAGGGAGGGAGAATGTGATCATGAGCCATAAATGGAAGAAGTTCCTGTTTCCTTCGCTCAGTCCCCCACTCTGCGAGGGAAATGCGGTTATTGGAAGGTGGAAGGAGCTGGTGGAGCGGCCTCTCTGGGTGACTCGGTGCCACACGGGGATGGCAGTTGGTGGGAGCTCCTCTCTGCACTCACCCTGCCCCATCTCAGCGTCACTCCTGGTACCGCATGGTCTGAGAAAGAGAAAATTAAGAACCACAGCTTCCCAGAAAGGAAAATCCTGCTTGGTTTCCAGGCAGGCGGCTTAGGCACTTCCAGATGTGTTCCTCTCCCCTGCCGAAACCCTCCTCGCAGTGGGAGGCCCCTCACCTTCCTGGCTCCATCCCTAGCACGGGCCTCAGTGGGTCTCCCCCGGGCCCTGACTGCCCCCCAGCTGCTCTCTGATGACACCCTTGGGCCTCTCCCTCTCCCTCTCTGCCGCTGGGTGATTGTTCTGAAATATCCCTTGGCCACAGCCCCTGGTTAAACCAGCTGCCTTGGTCAGCCCCACACTCCAGGCAGAATCTCCAGGGCAGAACCAGGCCCGGTCTCCTGTGGGTCCCCAGAGCCCCACTTATCTCAAGGAAGGGAGGGCGGTAATGAATGAGTGAGTGAGTGAGTGAGTGAGTGAATGAACCACTCTGGCCCCTCAGCTTCAAGGCCCACTCCTGAGTGGCCACATGGTGTTTCCCTGTAGGGCGATGTCCTGACTACCAAGTACCAGGTGGACCTTGGGGACGGCTTCAAGGCTATGTACGTGAACCTTACACTGACCGGGGAGCCCATCCGGCACCGCTACGAGAGCCCTGGCATCTACTGCGTGTCCGTCAGGGCAGAGAACACAGCGGGCCACGATGAGGCGGTGCTCTTTGTCCAGGTCAACTGTAAGTTTATTGCCCCTTTGAGGCCAAAGGTCACTCCCTTTGAGAGAGAGAACCTGGCTTTGGGGGAAACACAGGGAAGCCCTCGGGATTGCTCTAGGCCCCTGGTACTCAGGACGGTGAACCCGAGGGCAGGGAGGCAGGGAGGCTGGGCTCAAACCCGCACCCCTGATGACCCATACAATAGTAGGGCAGAGCTGGTAGCTGGTGGTGATATTGATGATAGTGGTGGTGGTGGTGGTGGTGATGGTCGTGGTGGTGGTGGTGGTGGTGGTGATGGTGGTGGTGGTGATAATGGTGACAATGGTGGTGGTGATGGTGGTGGTGGTGATGGTGATGATGGTGATAGCAGTACTGGTGATGGTGGTGATGGTACTAATGATGATTATAGTGGAGGTGGTAGTGATGATGGTGACGTTGGTGTTGATGATGATGGTGGTGATGGTGGTGGTGGTGATAATGGTGACAATGGTGGTGGTGGTGGTGGTGATGGTGGTGATAGGGTGATGGTGATGATGGTAACAGTAGTGGTAGTAATGGTGATGATGGTGGTGATAGGGTGGTGGTGATGGTGATAGTCGTGGTGGGAATGGATGGTGGTGGTGATGGTGATGGTGGTGGTGTTGGTGATGATGGTGGTGATAGTGCTGGTGAGGATGGTGACGGTGGTGATGGCAGTGATGATGGTGGAGGTGATGGTGGTAGTTATGGTGATGATGGTGGTAGTGGTGATGGTGGTGGTGTTGGTGATGGTGGTGATAGTAGTGGTGGGAATGGATGGTGGTAGTGGTGATGGTGATGGTGGTGGTGTTGGTGATGATGGTGGTGATAGTGCTGGTGAGGATGGTGATGGTGGTGATGGTGGTGGTGATGGCAGTGATGATGGTGGAGGTGATGGTGGTAGTTATGGTGATGATGGTGGTAGTGGTGATGGTGGTGGTGTTGGTGATGGTGGTGATAGTAGTGGTGGGAATGGATGGTGGTAGTAGTGGTGATGGTGGTGGTGGTGGTGATGGTGATGATAGTGGTAGTGGTGGTGGTGATGATAGCAATGAAGTTGCTGGTGACAGTGATCACTAAGCAGCCTCTGAAATGCCCCATGCCCTGATATCATCTAACCCTGGCCTTTTTGGGTCCCCACAGCCCCCCTGCAGGCCCTCTACCTGGAGGTGGTTCCTGTCATTGGCCTCAACCAGGAGGTGAACCTCACAGCTGTGCTGCTTCCCTTGAACCCCAACCTCACCGTCTTCTACTGGTGGATCGGCCATAGCCTGCAGGTGCGCTGGCTTTGCCCCCACTCAGCCCTTCTTCCCGCAGGCTCCCCACAAGGTGCACAGTGGGGCAGAGCATGGCCCCAGGTTTTCAGCAGAAGGAACCAGTGTAGGGTGCACTCCTCACCCTTGGGCCCCTCCTGGGGCAGTTGAGAGGGGCACACCCTCCATGGGTGCCTTTTCAGGGCCCATCTGCTCAATGGTGCCAGATGAGTCAGACTAGACCCTGCCTTTTCCTGGGAAAGAGATGGGAACGTGGTGGATTACCTGAGTTGGGGGTGGTAGAAGTCACAGAGGCAGGTAGGTGGGCTGCATGAGCGCTCCCGGAAAGGAGAGAGCATTTGCAGTGAGAGGCTCAGGGAAGGCTTTACAGAAGAAGAGGTCAAGGGGACTCAGAAGCCTCCCTCAGAGGCCTGGGTTGTACCCTGTCTGCAGTGGGGAGCCACAGATAGTTCTTGAGCAGGAGAGAGCCCAAATTAGCAGAATGCCTGGACTGGGGGCAAGACCCAGTGAAGGGCATCCTCCACTCATTCAGCAAACAGCCCAGCACCGCCAGGCAGGAAGCCCCCTACCAGCAGCTGACGGCCCTGACACAGAGCCCCAGCAAGGGGAAGGGCTGTGGGCTCTGGATTGTGTTTCTCTAGAATGGGGAGGGTCTGAGAAGGAGCTCAGGGTCTGGGTTCAGACCTCGGCTCCGCCACTTCCAGCTGAATGCTCCACACATGTCCCTTCACCTGGCAGAGCCTCTGCCTCCACATCCACACCCATGGGGGTGGCCTCTCCTGTCTCTGCGGCAACATGGCGCCCACCCGGCTGAGTGTGCACCATCCCCATGGCTGGATCCTGAGCTGGGCACTGGCTTGGTGCCATTGATGACAGAGCCATGGCTCATCCACAGCTGCGGTGGCCATGTGTGGAGATGGGAGATCACATGGGCAGGGAGTGAAGGCCCAGCCCAGCAGCCACATCAGGCCTCCTAAATGCCCGTGGGGGGCAGGCCTGGGGAGCTGTTGAGAAGGAAGGGGGTGCTGGGACCTCAAGTTCGTGCTGTGTTGGCTTACAACCAGGTGCCCATGAGATCAGGAGTTTGAGACCAACCTGGCTAACATGGTGAAACCCCATCTCTACTAAAAATACAAAAATTAGCTGGGCATGGGGGTGCATACATCTGTAGGCCCAGCTACATGGGAGGCTGAGGTGGGAGAATACTTGAACCCAGGAGGCAGAGGTTGCAGTGAGCCAAGATTGCGCCACTGCACTCCAGCCTGGGCAACAGAACAAGACTCTGTCTCAAAAAAAAATAAAATAAAGAACCGGCTGCCCGCCCCACGCCTCCCTGGGTGCTGCCACCACAGGATGTCCATAATGGGCCCATTTGCTGATGGGAACAAGGGGACAGCAATGCTCTCAGTGAGGCAGCGACCATAGGCCAGCGTCCCCCACGGCCGCTGCCTCACTCGGCCAGGCCCCTAAGCCCTGCTGTGCCCCTGCAGCCCCTCCTTTCCCTGGATAATTCTGTGACAACGCGGTTTTCGGACACGGGCGACGTGCGTGTGACGGTGCAGGCCGCCTGTGGGAACTCGGTGCTGCAGGACTCCAGGGTCCTCCGTGTGCTGGGTAAGTACTTCCTGGGGTCTGGCAGCACGGCCTCTGCATCTCTGCTGCAGTCCAGGAAGCCAGGCCACATGGGTCGTGTAAGCCATGGATGTCCTGGTCACCCTGAGTGGCCCTGGGGTGGGGAGGGAGGGGCTGGATAAACAGAGCCCTGCCCTGGCTGTGTGGCCTGGGCAAAGTCTCCCGGTCTCTCTGGCCTCAGTTTCCCCATCTGTAAAATAAATACTGACAAATCCTGTGTCCCAAGACACTCATGGGACACAACACACCAGGGACAAGGTCACCCAGCAGCAAGACAGCCAGGTTTGGGCACTGGCTCTGCCTGCCTCCAGGGCCCCTGTCCTCTTGGCACCTCTGGCCAAGCCTAAGCATTGTCTCATGATGGCAGCTTAAAGAGGACTCCTGTCTAGAGAAACGCTGAGCCTCCTTTTCTGAATCTGCATCCTCATTTATCTGTGCTCACTGGGGGCTCTTAGTCCCTCGTGGGAGATATATACAATACCAACTGGTCCTAAGACTGAAGGAGACCCCCCGCTTGTCAAGGAGGCAGAGCTCATTGCCACCAACATCACAGCAATAAACCCTCATTTTGCTTTAAGAACAGCCTCTACTGTGGACAGCAGCCATCAGTTAAATATTTAGTTGGACAAGTGTGCGGAGGGTTGGGCTGCCCACACAGGCCCTTCACACCCCGGAGGAGGCTGCCCTTGGCTATTCTTCATTCATTGTTGGGCTGGGAGCTTTGCAAAGGCCATCACCACCCTCATTGTAAGATGTTGGGTTTGCAGTCCTCAAAGCACTTGTCCCTTGAGCCCGTCAGCCCTGCACAGCCTCCTCCCACTTTACATGTGAGAAAACTGAGGCCTGAGAAGTGGAGAGGTTAAAGTTTATCTCTGGAGCCCCTGGTGACTTTAGAATTGGGCTTTGAGCCATGGACCACGGGAAATGTGGGAGAAAGAGAAGAAGACAGGGCCTCTGCTCTCAAGGGACTCTTAATCTGGTGGGAGGACCAGCAAGTTGAAGTCCATGGATCCCTGATGGATGAGAGGCTGACCTCATAGGGTGTGTTCATTCTTGTGAGTCAAGGAGGCAAATCTCACAGAGCAGGCTTGGTGCACACCAGGCCTCCCTCCTGGGTCAGCGCATCTTTATCATCATCACTGGCATCTTTGTCACTGCTGTTATGAGATGGCAGCCAGTGACATGGGTCCTGCCTGGGACAGACCACCACTGCTGGCATCCAGGGAAGGAGCTGGTTTCCAAACACTAAATCAGGACTGCTGTCGGCCTGCTTGAGAAGACGATGGGGCTGCTGGGCCCTGGGATCTGAATCAAAGGCCTCACGGGACCATCCAGGGCATGTGGCTGCCCCCGACCCCCACCCTGGAGCCGTCAGAGCCAGGCTGTCCAGAACTGACCAGTCTCCCTTCTCTGCGTCTTTCCAGATCAATTTCAAGTCATGCCTCTGCAGTTTTCCAAGGAGCTGGATGCCTACAACCCCAACACCCCTGAGTGGAGGGAAGACGTGGGCCTGGTGGTCACCCGGCTGCTCTCCAAGGTGTCCACCCAGAGCCTAGAGCCTCCCCAGCCCCACGGTGCTTCCGGCATCCAGAGAAGCCCAAGGGCCCCGGGGTGCCCAGGGAAAGGAGAGGCGGGTGGCACTGCCCCTGCACACGATGCTCTGGTCTTCGGGCCAGCTGGGGATGTTGAAAGCTATGGATGGGGGGCAGGCACACTGCCCTTATTTAGGAGGACCTGCAGCTGGAGCACCACCTCACAGGGGAGGGACCACAGGCACCCTCCATGCACACAGTCCAGGGACCACCTGCTGTTTGCAGGAGACCCCACTGTCGTCCTCCAGTGCTCCAGAGTCTCTTTAAAGCAATTTTCCTTCATTCACTGAACTTCTCTTCTGGGCTGGACACAAGACAGAGAGAAGAACCCAGTGTGCTCACTGGCCTCAGGAGCTCCCGGGGGGCAGACATCAGGGCGGGCTGTAGCACACCCAAGGCCCTTGGCCCCCCAGTGAGAGAGGACCAGTCCTCTGGAGCCACCTGAGGCTATCACAGGCTGAGGCCTACTCTGACCAGGCTTCCCCTCCCATGAATAATGCTGGTAAAAGGGTCCTGGGCACTGAAGGTTGAATCAGGGTTTGCCAGATGGAAGTGCATGGAACGGGACTTCCAGGAGGCAGAGGCACCTACATGAGCAGTGCCTATGGGCTGAGAGCATATTCTCTGTGGGTGTATGGCCCTGGCTGGGCCTGGGGTGTTAGGGAGTGGGAAGGGGGAGGCAGCTGGAGTCAGTGGGGCCCGGTCACAGACCTGGAATGGTGTGGTAAGGAGCCTTGTGATGGAGGACATTAGCCAGGGAGGAAGGTGCTGGTGCTCACTCTAGTCATGGTCTGAAGAATGGACTGAGGGCCAGGCCTGGCCAAGGGGAGGCCAGTGTGACGGCACAGGTCCTGAATAGCAGGGCTGAGGGCCCTGGGTAGCTGGGTGCAGGGGGTAGCTCAGGGTACCCTGGGACCCTGGAAGGATCCCCACGCCATGCAGGGGTCAGGGACGGCCTGTGAGACAGGTGTACAGGCCAAGAAGGGAGAGAGGGTGTTCCTGGGGGCCCCAGTATGAGGCAGGGAATGAGGAAGACAAGAGGACCAAAGTGGCTTAACTCTCCCCGCAGGAGACCAGCGTCCCTCAGGAGCTTCTGGTGACTGTGGTGAAGCCGGGGCTGCCCACTTTGGCCGACCTGTACGTGCTCCTGCCCCCTCCCAGGCCCACAAGGAAGAGGAGCCTCTCGAGTGATAAGGTATGTCCTGTGGCCGCTGCACTCCCAGGTCCTCCCTGCACATCCCAGGGCTCGGGTCATTTACAACAAGCAGGGACGTCTCAGTGGCTCATGGCATAAAGGCGTCTTTCTCGCTGCATCACAGTCTGACTCAGGGTGACTTGACCTCGTCCACCTGTGGCTACGCCCTCTGGAAGTCACACAGCCTCTAAGGTCACTGCGGCAGAGGTAGTTGGGGGAAGGGCACAGGCTGGACCACCTCCCAGGGGGCTCACTCACTTCTTCTCCCATGTCATTGGCTGGAGATGGTCACATGGCCCCAACCTGACTGCCAGGAGCACTGGGAAATGAGGCTAAGCACTGTCAGGGAGACACCCGAGGGTGTGGGTTTCAGGGCCGAGCAGAAGTCAGCCCCCATGCAGTTGGCAAATGTCTTTATTGCACAGGACAACTTCCAAGTAATAGCCCTCATGGAGGGGATAAAAGACCTGCCATGTGACAGGTGTGGGAAGGGGACTCAAAGATGAACCAGAATCCCTTCACACCCACTAGGGTGGCTAACATTAAAAAGCAGACAATTCCAAGTGTTGCCAAGGAAGCAGAGAACTTGGAACCTCTCACACTGCTGGTGGAAAGGGTTCAGCTGCTGTGCAAAACGGGCTGGAAATTCCTCAGTAAGTTATACCTAACTTACTGCATGACCCAGCAAGTCCATTTATGGGTATATACCCAAGAGAAACAAAAACATACATCCACAGTACATGGATTCACAGCGGCATTACTCATCGTAGCCAAAAAGTGCTCATCAGCTGCTGAAGAAACAAATTGTGGTCCATCCTTACAATGGAATATTCTTTGACCACCAAAAGGAACGAAGCCCTTGACACCTCTGACAGCATGGACGAACCTTGAAAACATGATGCTAAGTGAAAGAGGCCAGTTGCAAAAGACCACATAGCGTACAATTCCATTCACATGAAATGCCCGGAACAGGCAAATCCATGGAGACAGAAATAGATGAGTGGTTGCCAGGGGCTGGGGGAGGGTGCATGGAGAGTGACTGCTAAGGCTAGGGGATTCTTTGGGAGAGGATGAAAACGTGCAGGAATTAGATAGTGGTAATGCTTGCACAATTTAGGGAATATACTACAATGCATTAAATTGTACACTTTAAAAGAGTAAGTGTTATTATCAGTTTCTAAAAATGAACCAGAAGCTCACATAGCCTGCACTGGTCAGGGAGACTGACGCTCACTCAGGTGATCTGGAAGGCGTGGCCCGTGCAGGGGAAGGACAGTGCACACTCCAGCATGCCCACGTGGTGCCACGTCCCATTTTACAGACATGAGAAGTGAGGCTTGGCGACGGCCACCGTCAGAAAGGACCAGAGTCAATCAAACAGCAGAAGCGCTTCTACACACTAACAGCAAGCTACCTGGAAAAGAAATCAAGAAAACAATCCCACTAACAATAGCATCAAAAATTAAAAGCAAAATAAACTACTTAGGAAAAAATTGAACCAAGGAGGTGAAAAACTTGTGAAAAACTTAGGAACAAATTAAACCAAGGAGGTGAAAAGCTTGTGCACTAAAAACCATAAAACACCAGTACAAGAATTTGAAGAAGACACAAATCCATGGAAAGATATCCTGTGTTCATGGATTAGAAGAATTTATATTATTAAGATGTCCATACTACCTAAAGTGATCTACAGATTTAATGCAAGGTCTATCAAAATTTCAATGACGTTTCTCACAGAAATAGAAAAAAAAATCCTAAAATTTGTATGGAACTACAAAAGGCCTGAAATAGCCAAAGCCATTTTGAGCAAAAAGAAAAAAGCTGGAAGCATCACACTCCCTGACTTCACAATGCATTACAAAGTTACACTAATCCAAATAGCACAGTACTGGCATAAAAACAGACACATAGACCCATGGAACAGAATAGAGCCCAGAAATAAATCCATACATGTACGGTCAATTGATTTTCAATAAAGCTGTCAAGAAGACACAATGGAGAAAAGAGAATATCTCCCATAAATATTGCTGGGAAACTGAATATCCACATGCAGAAGAATGCAATTAGATTCTTACACCCTCTACAAAATCCAGCTCAGAGTGGATTAAAGACAAATGTAAGACCTGAATCTGTAAAAACACCAAAAGAAAACATAGTGAAAAACTATGCGTCGGTTTGAGCAATGCTGTTTTGTAGATGATCCCAAAAGTACATGCAACAAACGCAAAAATAGACAAACAGGATGTCAAACTAGGAGACCCTTGCACAGCCAGAGAAACAATCAGCGGAGTGAAGAGATGACCCACAGAATCGGAGAAAAGATTCTTGAAGCATACCTCTGACAAGGGTTCACATCCAGAATACGTAAGAAACCCAGCTCCATAGCCAGAAAACAGGTGACTCGATTAAAAAACGGGCAAAGGAGCCAAGTAGACATTTCTCAAAGGGAGACACACAAATGGCCAACAGGTATGTGGAAAACATGCTCACCATCTCGAATCATCAGGGAAATGCTCATTGAAGCCACAGTGAGACATGGCCTCACACCTGTTAGAATGGCTATTGTCAAAATAACAGAGCTGACCAGTGCTGTGAAAGGTGGCCGGTCTCTGAGCCCACCCAGCCCTGGGTGATGACTGATGCTTGGACCCGGGAAGTAGTGAGAGGGTCCGGGAGGGAGTGAGAGGGGCCGGGAGGGAGTGAGAGGGGTGAGGAGGAAGCCCTCCTCTGTGCCGGGCACCTCACGCATTTGTCACGTCACGCAGACCCTGGAGGAGGATGCCCGTGTCCCACAAGGCTGGCTGCCTTTTGGCCCCTGCCCTCTCCAGCTATAGGTGCCCCCAGCCCTGCATCCCTCACCCTACAACCCAGCACCACCTCCTGGGATAGCCCTCCCTCAGGTAGGGGGTCTGATTATCCTGTCCTGCCCTGTCTCATTCTCTTCTTGGTCTTCCACCTCCAGGAAGCCTTCCCTGACCACCACTGGGGGATGGAGCCTCCTGGAGCACCCCTGCATTTCCCCAACTTGGCACACTCCGTAGCCTGTGTCTTTTACATTCCCGACTAAAACAAGAGCTCATGAAGGCCAGAGCCATGTCTGGGTCACCTTTGTGTCCCTTCCATGGTTCTTGGTGAAAGTTCCCTTGTGGGTGATTATTCCCATGGTACAAAGGAGGACACCGAGGCTCAGCGAGGCCAGGTGGCCTGCCCAGCCCCATGGCTGCAGAGGGTCCAAGCAGGACTCACAGTGGTCCACCCAGCTCTCCCATCCCCCTCTGGTGGATCCCAGAGCCACCCCCCAACTCTCCCCTACTTCTGGTAGATCCCACCAGATCCCCCTCCCTCTCCCCACCCCTCTGGTGGATCCCAGCAGACCTTGCTCCCCTCCCCCCTGGTGGAGGACACCCCCTCACTCTCTCCAGCAGAGGAGGGCCCTTCTTCCCCTTACACCTGTAGCAGACCCCCTCCCCCACCCCCCATGGAGGACCCCTTCACTCTCCTCCCGGTAGAAGACCCCCCCAACACGTGGAGACCCCTCACTCCCCTCCTGGAGGAGGACCCCATCCCCCTCCCCTTTTGGCAAAGGACCCCCCATGGAGGCCTCGCTCACTGTCCCCTCTGTGCTTGCAGAGGCTCGCCGCCATCCAGCAGGTGCTGAACGCACAGAAGATCAGCTTCCTCCTGCGAGGCGGAGTCCGGGTCCTGGTGACCCTGCGGGACACAGGCACAGGTGAGCCACTGGGAGCTCCCCTGCGGAATGGGTGGAGGAGGCATCCAGGCCCTGGAGAAGCCATGTCCCTGCAGGGCCCTCAGGCAGATGGCCCGTATCCCCGCTCCTGGTGGGTGTTCGCCTCTGATGGAACTGAGAACCCACCCAGGTCAGACCCAGGACCCCGCTCTCCTCTGCGGATGCCCCATGGAGCACAGCTGTTACCTGATACCCACGCTTCGGGTCTCGGATAATCTCTGCCCCTTCCCCAACCCACAGAGCTGTCTCTTCGGCTGTCAGTCATCCTTTCCCCTTTGGGGCAAAAGCCTTTGCAGAAGCCGATGAGCTTTGCTCTGCTCTATAAAGACACCGTGCCCTTGAAACTCAGCAGGTTCACCCCACACCAGCATCAACATAGCCGGGGAGCTCTGCCCACAGCCTCCATCCCCAGTGGGAGCCAGGTCAAGGGGCAGGGACCTCTCCAAGGCCACACAGGATGCACTCCTGGTCTTTTATGGCCTCTGACCCCTCTCAGCCTCATCAGGAGCACCGGCCACGGGCATGGAACAGCCTCCACACCAAGGAGGCTGGGGCAGGGACAGGCAGGGGATAGGCAGGGACAGGCAGGGGACGGGCAGGAACAGGTGGGGGACAGGAAGAGGTCAAGCCGGGAATGGGCTAGGGAAGGGCTGGGGAGGGAATGGGAATGGGCTGAAGACAGGCAGGAAATGGGCCAGGGACAGGCAGGGGACAAGCTGGGGATGGGCGGGGGACAGGCTGGGGATGGGTGAGGGACAGACAGGATGGGCTGGGGATGGGACAGGGATGGGCGGTGCCCGAGGCCCTCCATTGACAACCGCTTTGCTTGCAGGTGCTGAGCAGCTGGGCGGCGGTGGCGGCTACTGGGCAGTAGTGGTGCTGTTTGTCATCGGGCTCTTCGCAGCGGGAGCCTTCATCCTCTACAAGTTCAAAAGGCAAGGCCCTTGGCTGCCCTGCTCTGCGGGGCTCTGACCATGGGGCTGTAGGCAGCCGGGCCCAACTCACTCAGGCAGATCTAGAAAGGGCCCCAACAGGGCCTCAGAAGGGAGTGGTGAGAGTTTGTGCCTGTGATGGGCTGCAGGGGGAGGTGCTTTCCTGGCTCTGTACCACCTGTGGGGTCCCTGGAAGAGACGGCCGCCACTCGCAACCCAGAGAACATCACCCACCCACTCCTCCACCCTCCCCAGGACATCCCAGCCATCATGCCGTTCAGCCCCACCCACCTCACGGGGAGGACACTGCCTATCTCACAGATGAGGAAACCGGGCTCAGAGAGGTTAAGCAGTATGCCCAAGGTCACACAGACGGCCAGCCTCAGAGCTGGGACCTGACCCAGGCCCACCCACATCCCAGGCTTCCTCGGCCACCCGCCCATCCCTTCCTTCCCCTCGAGAGCACTTGAGAGCTGCTGAGCTTCCTGCCAGGCGCTCCCGTGGGGAGGGCTCTGGGTGTCCCCATGAGGGAGCTGCTTGTGCTGAGGCTGGGGTGAGGTGGCAAGAACAGTGTTTGTTTATTGGGAGGGGCTTTCATACCTCTCTTTCCTTCTGAGCCTGTTCCCTGGCTGTGAAATGGGTGTGATCCCCCAACGCTGGGACGCGTCATGGCCACCCTGCAGGGGCTGGACAACTTGAAGTTCCCTGGATGCTAGACCTGGAATGAGCAAAGTGACCCGGCCCCGGCAGCATCACCAGACTCCTTCCCTGCAAACGCAACTCCCAGATTTGGCCCTATTGTTTCTCCCCTGCCTGCTGGTTCAGCTCCGGGGGCCTCAGTCTCCCCATCGGGGTCACCCTTGAGGACCATCAAAGGCCACAGCTCACCCCTTCCTTTCGGCTTATTTGGAGCCTCGGGCCCTTCCCCGATGCCAAGCCCCAGCCTTTCATGGGCCCTGGACTCCCGCAACCCCTCCTCCTGCTCCCGGTCCCACTGTTTTATGCACTGCGGGTCTTTTGAGTAGTAGTTTCATGTGTGCCCCCGTTCCACAGGCTGGCCCAGGCTCTGGGACACAGCATTAATTGTCTGGGAGCATGTCCAGGAGCTCCTTACCCGCCTTGTTACTCAATTCCACCCAAAGGGTTGGCCTGAGGCACTCAGAGCTGAACCGGAGAATCTGGGAGGACTTCCCTGAGGAAGTGACTTCTGGTGGGGATCCTGAAGGATGAATAGGAGTTTGTGGGGCAAAGAAGTAAAATAGGGTCTGTCCTGTGGTCTTTCCCAAGTTCCAAACTCAGAGAGGCACTGGCTTCCCAACAGGTCTATCCAGGGGTTCCGTAGGCACTGCAAATTTAAATCAAACTCAGCATCTTCTTCCCCCAAAGCTGGTGCTGAGCAAATGACACTGTCCTCTACCAGGTGCCCAGGTCAGGAATCCCACCTCCTTCCTGTGTGCTCCCCCTCCAGCCTATATCCCATGGCCACTGCAACTGGGGTTTGTCACAGCCAGGAGGTGGCAGGGGCGGCCTTCGAGCCCAGGTTTTCAGGTCCTGAAACCAGGCACCCGACTGCCCTGGAAACAAAAGCAGCTTAAAATTGGTGCTGACAAGCCCCAGGGCTGTGACTCCAGTCTCTGGGAGCTTGAATGTATCGGGCATAGGCAGAAGTGCCCAATATACTTCAAGGCTCCATCTCACAGCAGAGCAACGCCCGTTTGTCCCCAGCGGCCTGAGGCTTTAGGCTCTGGTGCGGCCTGCGCCCTCGGGAGCTCCCAGCTTGCTCAAGGGCTGGGCTGGGCAGCACTGACAACCCAGTCAAAGCCCTCAGCCACATGTCCCTGAGGCCCGGCAGGGGCTTGGCCCTCATCTCTCAAGGCTCTAGACTGAGGCAGCAGCGCTGCTTTGAGCATATAAATCCAGTGGTGAAGTGTTGCAGCTTATAGGTGATACTGGCCACCCTCTGTCACCCTCAGAGCTAGTCACAGGTCCTGCCCCACCCCATCCTGCCGTTAAAATGTTTCCAGAGGGCTGGCGATGTTCATCAACTGCATCTGAGAAAGCCCCCCTCTCCCACTGAGTCTCAGTCCCCTCATCTGTGAAATGGGACCCTGACCCTGGGTTTTGATTGGACTAAGTGGGGTGTCGTGCATGAAGGAGCCTGGCCCAGGGCGGGTCCTGAGCCGGGTCCCAGTGGAGGCAGCGGGGCTGTGCCCACCCTCTCCCTTTCCTCCCTGGGAAATCGAGGACAGTACTCCCCCAGGACGCCTGGACGGGGCTCAGCAAGTGCCTCTCAGAGCTGGGCCGGCTCGTGCCTCCTGCGGGAATGTGTGCCCAGCCCAGTGGCAGGGTGGCCAGGCATGGGGGGTCAGGGGAAAGAGGATATCATGCCCTCTCCCTGCCACATGCCCACGCTTCGCTTCTCAGGGGAGATGACAGATACACAGTGATCACCCAATGTGTCAGGGCAGAGGGAATCCCAGGGCCAAGGGAGCATGCAGGAGGGAGGGCTTCCTGGAGGAAGTGGCTTTGAGCAGCGATGGGGCAGGAGGCAAAACTTGGGGCTGGGGTAGGCACCTCTGGAGTGCTGTGGGCACCGTGCACCACACTCGGTGTGGCCAGGCGGCCAGCGGAAGGCTCCAGGGACAGGCGGCCTGGGAAGCCACTCCAAGCTGAGCTGCCCTCACCTCTGTCCAGCAGGAAACGGCCAGGCAGGACCGTGTACGCCCAAATGCACAACGAGAAGGAGCAGGAGATGACCAGCCCTGTGAGTCACAGTGAGGACGTCCAGGGCGCTGTCCAGGGTGAGGAGTTTATAGATGATGATCTCGACTCGCAGACTCTAGGTAACGTCCGCCCCAAACCCACCCCGCCCTCCCACAGGCCACCCCGCTGGGCCGCTGGGGCCAGCAAAATGCTGGCCCAGCAGCCCTTGCCAGCGGGTCGGTCGGGCCCACTGTGTCCCCTCCATCTGATGAGGGGATGACGGGACCTGCCAGGGCTGCCCGCAGAGATGAAATCTGAGACTTGTGGACGCTGAGGGCCCCGTCCCTGGCAATGACCAAAAGCCCCCGACAGCCCCACCGAGGCAGGGAAAGGATGGGAAACATGGCTGGCTTTGAAAGGAAGCCTGACTCGGGCCTCAGGACGTGGGAGGCCTTTCCCCCACAGCCGCTCCCTCAACACTCCCAGTCCTCCCCTTCACTGCAGTGGTGATCTAGGGAGCACCCCACACATGGACCTGTGGCACTGCACTTTACAGTTTACGAAGCATTTCCACTGATGGGATCCCCTTCGCTCCTGGTCATGCCCAGCAAGGAGAAGATCAGTCATCTACAGCTGCATGACAAACCGCCCACCTCAGTGGCGTAGCATCATTTATGGCCGTTTTCTCTTCTGGTGTGTGGGAGCTGACTGGGCTCAGCCAGGCTGCTCGCTGTCAGGGTCTCTCATGAGGCTGCAGTCAATGGCTGGTGCAGCAGTCATCTCAAAGCCTGCCTCACTCAGATGGCCAGCAATTAATGCAGGCAGTCAGCTAACCCCTCACCTGGACCATCGACCGGGACACCTACACATGGTCTCGCTGTGTGGCTTGGGCTTCCTCCCAGCATGGCGGCTGACTTCCAAGAGCATGTGGAGGGAGGTGGCCAGGCAGGAGCCACACCCCTTTCAGGGCCTAGCCTTGAAGTCATACACTGTCACTTGTGTCTTGCCCTGTCCATGTTTGAGGGGAGGGGACACGGACTGCATCCCTCAGCCGCAGTCAGAGCATGATGCCATCCAGCACAACAGGCACTATAGCTCTTCCTCTGGATGAGGGGGGAAACTGAGGCCCAGGAGGCTCTGAGACTTGCCAGAGGGCTGGGAGCCTGTGCTGCCAGAGCCGTGGCACCAGCCCTGCATGCCGTGTCGGGCAAGTGCAGCCGGCAGCCGGGCGGTGTGGGCACTTTCCATGCCTGTCTCAGATCAGCAGCCGAGGAGGCAGGCTCTTCCCTAGGGCTGAGGACATGGAAGTGCAAAGACATGGACTGTCCTTGCCCAAGGTCACAGCTGGTGGTGAACAGAGCTGGAAGTCACATCTTGGCAGACCCCAGGGACCTGGCGTCTCCCCTGTAGTTCCTGTTCTCTCTTAATTCCCATCTGGGCCTGATTTTATGGTGATGTCGGCACACACATCTCACCGTTGCTGCGGGGTTCTGCGGTAGCTTCTGGAGCAGAGAACGGCGCACAGGAAGCCACAGAGGTCTTGGCACCACCAGCTGCTGCCACTGCCATTCTGATGATCCGGCTTCCAGCGTCACTCACACTCTGCATCCGGGACATCCTCAGAACGTGAGCGGCGGAAACCGCTGTCCCCACTGTGCAAATTATTGAAAGTGAGGCTCAAAAAGGAGAAGTCGCTCACCCCGGCCCCAGCCAACCACTGGCTGACCTTGGAGCCAGACCCCGGCCAGCCAGACCCCAAAGCCTGTGACCTTCACACTCTCTTGAGAGGGGTCAGGGCAGCTGAATGGACCGGCCACGGTCCCTCTCTGCCTCCCCTGCGAGCTCTCCAGCCCCTCACCAGGCCTGTCTGCCCCACCCCCGGTGGGGGTCCCTTGTCTCCAGCATCGCCAGCCCAGGTGTGTTCCTCATGGCGTGATGCGTCTGTAGACTTGGAAACATCACAGGACCCACGTACTTCACGGAGCGCTCGCTCTGTGTCAGCCCCAGCTCAGCGCCTCCCAGACACCGTCTGACTTCCCGGAGGCAGACATCGACATTGCGCCCACTGCGCAGATGAGAAAGCTGAGGGTCAGAGCTGTTACTCAACCTCCCCAGGTCACTTAGTGAAAAGAGGTGGAGCCGGGCTCAAGCCTGACTCAGTGGCTGTACAGCTGTGTGCCCCCCGAAGGCCCCGGGCCGCGGGTGAGCGTCCTACAACTCTAAAGACCCCTCCACTGGTCTTGCTCCTGCTGGGGCAGGAGGTGGTTTTGGGGCTCCCTCTCCTGCAGGCGGTGTCACCCCCATGCTCACCCCCAGGCCTTCTCGAGTGGACAGAGGTCACAGGGTCTCAGGAAGACAGAGCTCGGCTCCCCAGCCCCTGATGGCTTTTTGCTTCCAAGCCCCTAAAGAGTAATCCTAGTGGGGTAGTAAGATTCATGCAGCCAAGCCCTTGGTCCATGCCAGCCTTGCCAATGCAGCAGCCGCACTTCCCCGTATGACCCACGCCAGTCCTTAGAGGGGTGCGGTTGACCCTCACATTAGAGATGACGAAGCCAAGGCCCAGCCAGGTGAAGGATGGGTGAGGACTCAGGCAAGGACTCAGGTGTGGCTGGGCTGTGCTGCGGGTGCTCCCAGCCGTGTCTCCCAGTGCCCTTGAGGCGGGGCAGCTCTGGGTCCTGGGTCCTCGACCTGTCTCCTTGACTCCTAACCAGCCCCCACCCGGGACACCCGGCTCACCCCTTGGCACTGACATCCCTATGCCCCCCTCTCTCCCACTCTCGCCTCCCGGGGCCTCGCCACTCTACGCCCTGCAGCGCCCACTGCCAGGAGGGGGCAGAGCCTCAGCCCCTCTCGCACCCCCTTGCTGCCGATGCCGGGGGCGATCCCCACGCAGGTCAGTGGCTGTGGCGGATTGGGGCCGGCCTGGGCCTCACCTCTCAGGCCCTCTGGGGCCCACTGCTTGTGATGGCACCGGGAGAGCCCTCTCCTCAGGCACCCACCTAGGAACCGCGGAGACCCCCTGCACCTGCACGGGCTGAAGGAAGCCAGGGAGGCCCACTGCACGTTGGCTCGAGGCACTGCCTAAGGCCACCACCGTGTCCCCTGTGGCCCTGTCTCCAGTCCCGGGCTTGTGCTCACGGGACCTGCGTCTCTTCTGTTTCCTAGGCAACCACTCAGGCGTGGTCCTGAGCATCAACTCCCGAGAGATGCACAGCTACCTGGTGAGCTGATGCCACCCCAGCATCTGTCTTTTCACCCACGGAGGGCACAGAACCACCAGCAAAGCCGGCGGCTGGACTGGCGCCCCTCAGAGACCTGCGGAAAGCCCCCTCCCTGAGTCGTCGCCACACCAGGCGACAGGCACCACCCCCTCTGATAAATCCAAGCCCGCCCAGGCCCACGGGGGCCCACGGGACCCCCCGGGACCCCCCGGACATGGCCCTGCCCCTATGGGACACCAGGCCTGACTCAGGCAGGTTCTGCCCCCAGACCCCACACATGGCCGCCCCACGTGCTGTCGCTCAGCCCGAGGCCTGACTTCTCTGGGCTGAGGCTGGTCGTCCTGGAGCCCTCCCAGTACCTCAGGCTGCAAGAGCTGCAGACCCGTTCAGACACTGCGTTGCGGGCTCCTTCCCCGCAGAGACCGGGGCCTCCCTGACTTTGCTTCTTCACTCCCACCTGTGCGGCCACCCAGTCCCTCTGTGGGAGCCCGGTAGCCAGGCCCTCCCAACACCACACCACCTTCCAGGCACCCCATGCCCTCCGGCTGGAAACTGCAGCTCTGTAAATGCCTCTCTAGGTAGCTGCTGGCGGTGGTGGGGGTGTCTCACTCTCTGTCTTTATAGCTGGCGGTGGCCACTGGGGTGGCTCTGTCAGAGTCCCGTACTCGGGAGCCCCTTCCCTGAGTGCCCAGGGTGCCTCCTCTGCCCAGAGGGGCAGCAGCTCTCCCTGGTTCTCCCCAGGGCAGACGGGGTAGGGCGGGCTCAGGACCCAGTGCCCATGGTTCCTCACTCCTACCAGCAAGCAGCACCATCCCGCAGGCTTCTCCCACCTGATGGCTGTTCTCCCACCGGGTCTGGGCTCTGGAAGGAGCCAGAAGCCCCCAGAAAGGTGGGTGGTGGAGACGGCACCAGATATACCAGTTTTCTGCAGTTCCTTATAGGCAAAGGGAACTGGGTGGAAACCAAGCTGGGAGAGGCTGAGGATGGCAGGGCTGAAAGGGCCATCAGCGTGACCCTCATTTTCAAGAAGGGGAAACTGAGGCCCAGGGAGGAGAGTAACTGAAGGTCACAGCATGGTCACAGCAGAGGTGGCCGAACCCAGCCCTCTGCGCGCCAGTGCTGTGCGGTCTCCACACCCTCACAGTTTCCTAGAATCAGGGATGTTAGTGTAAGTCTATAGGAATATAGGGGGGTGGGGAGGTCACCTTTTGCCTTGAAATGAGAAGTCAGTAGCCCCTTCCTCCTCCTCCCTCCTCCCCCTCCTCTCTGGCAGGGATCTCAGATGACCGTGGCCTCCCTCTCAGAGGGGGAGAACGCCAGAGCCCTGGCTGGTGATGTGCTGGCTGGGGGTGAATCCCAGTGAGGGTCCCTCTCAGAGCGGGAGAACGCCAGAGCCCTGGCTGGTGACATGCTGGCTGGGGGTGAATCCCAATGAGGGTCCCTCTCAGAGCGGGAGAACGCCAGAGCCCTGGCTGGTGACATGCTGGCTGGGGGTGAGTCCCAATGAGGGTCCCTCTCAGAGCGGGAGAACGCCAGAGCCCTGGCTGGTGACATGCTGGCTGGGGGTGAATCCGAATGACAGTGCAGACGTTCTCCCATCCACCATGTCTGAGCTTGGGGGAATTGCCTCATTTCCCCTGGAAAAGAAACATGGTCCATTAGAGGGGAAAGCCCAGGGGTGAATCTTCACGCCCCAAACAGTGCCCGGTGGGGAGGAGGCACCTGCTCCTTGTTGAGTAAACCACCCATGGAGACTGGAGCCTCATATCCCTAGGTCGGGGGGTGTTCAAGGCCACAGGACAAGGGGAGCACCCTGGGCCACACAGGCATGGAGGTGTCCCCACCCCTGCCACCTGCCCCCCAGACCCAAAGCTCTCTCCCCACCCTACCTGCCCACCTGGGGCTCCTGTGCCCCCTCCCCACTCCAGAGGCCACCCTGCAAGTTGTCCTCAAGGTCATCCTGGAGATGGGATCCAGGACGTGGGACCATGACTCTCTGGGACCTTGCCACAGCCTCCATTCCCCTGCTTGCAGTCTGCAAGGACGCCTTTGCAGGGATTTTTGTCCTGCTGGCCACCCCACCCACACCTGTCCCTGGCCAGCAGGCCGCCTGCAAGCGTCAGGCACACAGGGACAGACATGGTGAGCACAGTGCAGGCCCATGGGCAACATGGAACCCTGGGAACTGCCCTCCCCCTTAGCTCACAGTGCCTGAGGTAGCCACTCTAGGTCGCTGGCCTTCCTTGACCACTCCATTTAATTCTCTCTGCTGTTTGGGTCGGGTTTTTCCCCTTAGTTATTTCTGGGTTTCCTGTATTTTATGTTAATATTTCTATTAAGAACATGTTGGGCATGTGGACCCAAGCACCTGGGAAGGAGGTGGCATCTGAGACAGCCTGATACGTTCCCGTCTGTGCACCCATGGAGATCAAGGCGTGGGCCCGTGGCTGTCCCTGGTTGTAAATTCGAGGGTCTGCATATCTGATGTTCAGGTAGACCTGGGCGCCTGGGAACGAGGCCATCAGCTGCCATGCACATAACAAAGAGACAATGCATTCCTTCTTATTTTTCCTTTTTAAAAATCGATGAATCATTTGTGATGCTTTTAACAAAGATTAAATGAATTTGATCAGCTTTTGCCTTATTGTGAAGATACTTTCCTCATTTCCTGAAATGCATGTGGGTGCACACACAGGCCCTTAGGATCGTGGTCCCAGAGGTGAGGTGGCTGAGGACCTCGTGCGAGGGACAAGGACCAGGCCCTACACGTTGGGACGTTGGGGAAGGCTGCACATGGCAGTGGCCTTCAAAGTAATGATCTCCCCGGTCGGCTCTCAAGCACTTTCACACATGTGGGCTCGTTCTGTCACTCAAGGCCAGCAGAAGGGGAACCAGAAGTGTCGGCCAATTTTCCAGAAGAGAAACAGAGACTCCCAGAAGCTGAGGACCTGGAGGTGGTGCAGCACAGTCCCACATCTGACGGGACTCCTTTATTTCTGAAAGGCCATTTGCTTTATTCTTTGAGTTGACAGAAAGAGGCATGGACTTGTCTATCCCAGTTGATGCTCCAGCCTCAAAAGCTGTGCATTCACTGTAGCTAGCCACTGAGTGTCCACACCTTCTCTGAAACTTCAACTGTAATAGCTGGAAAAGAACACTCTTTCTTCTCACTCTCATCTTACATGGTTAGAGAGAGAGAGAGAGAGAGAGGTGGATGAACATACTTTACAGATGTGTTCACATTTGCTAAGTGGTCCCCAAGCCATTTCTGGAAAGAATGAGGTTGCAATTGCCTAGTGGCTGCTCAGGAGGAGAGAGCTGGCAAGGGGCTGACAGCAGACACCCTGGCATCCCAGTGAGCGTCTGCTGTGCCTGGAACTGTTGTCCCCAAATATGGTCAACTTGCGCGTGAAAGTATTTTAAGAGCTGTAATAAAACAAGGCATTCTTTTCACAGCATGGAGTGATGGCGATTCTGTTTTTGACTTGCACACAAGTCAGTGCAGGGTGGGGAGCAGGGAATTGCCCCCAGGTGTGACCGCTGAACCATGTCCAGTTGGCAGGGATAAAATAGACCCACTAAGGTTGGGTAGAGTGTCACCTCTCACGCACACACACACACACACACACACACACACACACCTCCTTCTCTGGGCCATGACATGTTCTTGTGGAGTAAAAACTGGATTTCAACATCAACTTCCTGCCAGATCTGATGTCTCTTTGAACTTGTGCCAGGCCCTGGGCTGGGCTCTGGGCCTGGGGCAGCGAATGAATGCGACCAGGCTCCGGCCCCTGGACCTTGAAGGAGACTCAGCCTCGGTGAGGTGGATGATGACTGCACAGCTCAACCAGGGAGCACCTGGCCCAGCTAAAAATCCCTAGTCCGAAGCCATGGTTGAGCTGGGTGCAGGCCGAGTGCAGGTGCTCATGAGAAGACGCAAAGGAGACGGATGTCCAGGGTTGGTGCAGTGCAGAGGCCAGCAAGGGGGGTGTGTTTGTGCTTGTGTGTGACCAGTGACAGACAGAGATAGTGTGAACACAGCAGTGTACTTCAGAGCCCTTTGCATGTGACCATTTTATTCCCTTTTGCTGACTGCCAGGACTCAGGGAGGAAGTGAGAATCCCTCAGCCACCCTGTTTGACAGTTTCCATTCTCACTTCAGTGCACCAGGCTCTGTGAGTGTCTTCTCCCTGGGAAAAGCTAGTGAGTGTGGTGAAGGCTTCACGCTCCCACAGCATTCATCTGGAACATTTTGCTGGAATGATCTCCCCAGCTGGCAGCAGGAGGCCATGTCTAGACAACGGGAAGGCCCACGATGGAGCTAACGGAGGCTTCACCTGTTCAGATGATGGAGCTAATGGAGGCATCACCTGTTCAGATGACGGAGCTAACGGAGACGTCACCTGTTCAGATGACAGAGCTAATGGAGGCGTTACCTGTTCGGATGACAGAGCTAACGGATGTGTCACCTGTTCAGGTGACAGCAGCAAAGCATGCCCATTGGCTCTGCGTTTGTAACCTGCCACAAGATGCTATTTGGCCTCTTCTCCAACCTGAGCTTCATGTAGACAGGGCAGGTACAAGCAGCCGGATCACAGATAAGGAGACCAAGACATCTCAGGTGGCTGGGAAGGGGGAAACAACTTTTAACTGAAATATGGGGCATTGTTTGAAAGCTCCAGCTAAACCCCAAATTCGAGGTAGCCTTGAATTTAGTGTCCAGAGTCATTTGGGAAACAACAAATCTCAAAGGAACAGAGAGAAACATGCAATGTCATGGACATGTTGTATTACAAGGACAAAACCCCTCACCTCAAAGATCCGACATGTTCATTCCTTTGGTTCAATGGGGGAAACAGAAATGGCCGATGATGGAATGTTCTGGTAGTCAATCACAGTGGCTGCTCCCGAGGCCTCCTTGCAGCAGGGGAATTGGCCACCAGGGCCGTGGGGTGGCTCTCAGAGAAGGGGCTGGGAAAGGAGCATTCTGTGTGCCCATTAGGCCCAGAGAAGGGCAGCCACCTCATTTCTCAGTCACACGTCCCCAGAGGCCCCATCTGTGGCACACCTGTGATCTCTCCAGAGGACTCCCCAGCAGTTCCAGCCCCAGCATGCAGGGATATGCCCCCAGAAGGCACTGTGGGGACGCTGCTTCTGAGGCTGCTGTCAAGACTGTCACCTATTTCCATGGGGATTTGTGCAAAATCAGGGTTGGTGGCCAAGAGGAAGTGGCCCTTGGCATCCGGAGCCACTGGGCACTCCCAGCGGTGCCTGGGCTTTTTCCCCGTCCAACACACACAATGTCATCGAGCACCAACATAAGACAAGGCCGCTCCAGGATCAAGATGAGTCAAGACAAAAGTGAGACCACTGTGCAATCAGACCACACAGGAACATTGTCCAACCTCCCAGAAATGTGTAGACACCTCTCCCTGTGAGATGGGTGAGGGCCGCGGTGTCACTGGCCGGGCTCCTGCCTCCCCTGAGTCACCCCTCTCTCTAGAGAAGATTGACTGAGACGCCAGATCCTAGCATGACCCCGCCTCCTCACAGCCCCCAATCCAGAGCCAAGCCCGGCTTCCTCGAGTCCCCTGCCAAATCACCTCCCACTGCCCACACCTGACAATCATCAGGCCCTTCTAACCCCACTGAGATGCCCAGGTTCTCCTCGCTGCACTGAGTGGTAACCCAGCTTGCTCAGCTACAGGTGAGCTCCGGGGGTCCCAGGCTGGGGGGCACTAACAGAGTCCTCTTTTAGTGCGGTGGGGTGGCACTGGGGAGGAACCAGTGTCTGCACGTGGGCAGCACAGACCCTCTCAGCAGGAGCAGCCAGATGGAGACCCACGCCAGCCCAAGCTCAGTTCTAACAAAAGCCAGGGAGACGCAGCCACCCCTGCACACATGGGGCGGGTGGCGGTCTTTGACTTCCCCACCTGTCCCAGCCACACCCAGAGTCCTTAGGCAGGGAAACGTGGCATGAGGCTGGGACTGCTGGAATGATTGCCAAGCACTGCCATTTCCAACGGGGCTCAGTGGCAATGGCACTTCACAGCGGTCCCCAGCCTCTGCTGGGCCTGGCATCATGTTCCAATCCACCAGGACGTCTCCTGCAGACTCCACAGCCTGGGGTCTTTTTGCAGTTGAGTGAGTTCAGACTTGCCAGTTCCAGGCTCTCAGTGGCACCAGCCCAGGCATTTAATAATGTGTGCCCAGAACCCACAGCCAATTCCATATCGTTACAATTCGATTGTTAATCACAGGCAGCACCAGGCCCAGCAGACGGCCTGCTGTGCTCCTTCTAGGGTTCTAGAATTCTTCCTGGCTCAGCGCTGGAAGAACAGTGCCAGTCGTGTCTTCTGCAGCTTGCATTGGCCCAAATGTTCAGTGCTGTGTGTGATCCAACAAGCGCTCAGGCTTTGGAGGCACAGAGAAGCTGTGCCAGGCAGCAGAGTGTGGAGCCCAGTGGGATGGCAGTCCTTGTGACCCCCTCAATTAGTCTCTGTGGTGCACCCAGCCTAATGTCGGGCACTTTTCATGCCCCTCCTGCAACACGCTGGTGGCAACTCCGTGGAATAGATGTCCCCATCCCTGTCTCATAGTCCAGGGAAGCAGGCTCACAAAAACCAACAGCCAGGACCAAAGTGAGCACCGCAGAATACCCGGGCCCTCCCGTCACCACCGCGCCTCTGCAGGGGAGCTCAATGTGAGTCTCAGCAGGAAGATTGGCGAGGACCCACGGAAGGGGGCAGGGACCCACGGAGGGGGCAAAGTGGGCAGCCCGTCACAGACAAGGTCAGGCAATAGAGGGGCAGGACCTCACTGATCTTTTATAAAGTGTCACTTGTGCATCAAGAGAGGAAGCTGGGTGACCGGCAGGAGGCCAGTCTGAGCTGGTGTCCCGAGCGCTGTGGTCAGGGTGAGCGGGTGAGACGTGGAGCTGCCAGAACCCATGGGTAGCTGGAAAGAGGGAAGTTGAGGACACTGCCTGGACCAGGGCCTGAGAAACCAGGCGGTCAGAGGCCCCATGAACTGACACAGGCAAGAGCAGGGAAGGAAGGAGCAGGCCTGGGTGAGAAATTGAAACTTCTCTTTTGGAGTTGTTATGATGGGGGTGCCTGCCTGTCAGATGCCTACGTGGAGAAGACTCTGGAGCCATTGGCTGTGTGAGTAGCCCTCAGTAAGGAGAGGTCTGAGCTGAGAAGGAGCGGCCACCCTGCAGAGAGGGCGCCCAGGGGAGAATGTGGCATCCAGGGGGCAGTGAAGCCAACACTGCCGAGTGAGGGGTGCTCCAGGCTGCAGAGAAGCTGAGTGGATGATCTGGCCAGACGAGGCCTTCAGGGGGCGTGAGGACAGAGACGGCTCAGGGCGGGTGGAGGGAATCATGGAAGGCGAGGAAGAAGACAGCCAGCATGCATGCTAACACTATCTAGAAGTTTCTTATAACTCAGGAGCAGAGAATCGGGGCAGCAGCTGGGAGTCTGTGGCTGTGGATGGTTTTGGGAAGAGAGTGGTGTGTGGAGGGGACTGACCCAGCAGACATGGAGAGACAGGTGGTGCAGGAGGGTGTGGTCCTATCCCAGAGCAGGTCCTGGAGGGGCGAGTGGGACAGAGCCCGCAAACAAGCAGAGGGGCTGGCCAAGACAGAAGCAGGGGCTACATCCCTCGGAACAGGCCCAGGAAGGTGGAAGCAGGGGCTGCAGCCCTGGGAACCCGCCCAGGAAGGTGGAAACAGGGGCTGCATCCCTCGGAACAGGGGCCCAGGAAGCACTGGGTCAGTGGCTTCTCTTCAGATGGCTCTGTGTTCTCAGGAAAGTGAGAAGCACCAGTGTTGCTGAAAGTGAGGCAGGAGAGGGCTGAGGAAACAGGAGGAGGTGTGAAATTGTCATTAGGAAAAGTGAGAAAATGGATAGACCAAGGGAGGCAATAAAATTGCCAGCAGGGTGAAGCCCCCACTGGAGATTTGGGTCACAAGGTTTAATTCAAAGCCTTCAATGTGGCTCTGTTTCTCCCAGCCACAGTCCACCACTCGGGTACAGGGGCAAGTAGGTGTCCTCAGGTCCCAAAACTGCTGCAGCAGCTCCAGACTCAACACCTTCCTCTCGTAAAGTCTAGAGACACTGATCAGGTCACATGGCCATCCCAAAAAGAATCCCTGTGGCTCACTGTCTTACTCTAAAATCACATGCTCCCCCAACCCCCTAAGCCACAGGTAGGGTCTCACCCTGGCAGCTGAGAAACAGGAAGACTGCTTCTACACATAGACTAGGAAGGCAAGACAGCCGGGGCACCAAGAGACAGACTGCTACCAGGTGGCTCTGCACTTGGGACAAGGAACGACTACAAAATGCAGCCAGAAATAAATGCTCAGGTGGCATGGGTTTAAAATCAGACGGTGGGATTTTAAAATCAGTCGTCCCCAGATGACTCTGTCTCAATCCTGGAGGTCTCGGGTGGCATGAGTTTAAAATCAGACGGTGGGATGGGGGAATGAACCTGTCTCAATCCCGGAGGTCTCGGGTGGCATGGGTTTAAAATCAGATGGTGGGATCCGGGATGACCCCATCTCAATCCTGGAGGTCTCAGGAGGCATGAGTTTAAAATCAGACGGTGGGATCAGGGATGACCCCGTCTCAATCCCGGAGGTCTCGGGTGGCATGGGTTTAAAATCAGATGGTGGGATCTGGGACGACCCCTTCTCAATCCCAGAGGTAGATGCAGGGCGATGGCCTGCTGGATACAGAGGTTTGTCGGGGGGCCTTGCACCCCAGGCTGCCTTCAAGATGAATGCAGGAAAGAAGGGCTTGATCAGCTCTAAGAATGCAGCAGGCAGGAGACAGGACACAGCTCATGAACTGGAAAACACCTGGTCTGAAGGGAGCCCTCCTCATTCGGGGATAAGTAACTCGAACGAAAAACAACCACAATACCGAGGGGCCGGAAAAACAACCCCACAGTCTAAGGCAGCTGGAAGTCTGCCCCGTGGATTCGGAGAAAAGGCATGCTGTGTGGAAAAGAGTTTATTAAAGGCAGCCGGAGAGAATTTTGGAAATGATATGCATTTTGCCTTGATGTAAAATGTAAGAAAATATGCCCTCTTTGAAACAAGACTGTACAAATCTGCAGGCTGAGTAGAAAGGAAAGTCACTGAAGTAAGAGGAGCAAGGAAAGTACTAATGTATGAGCAGAATTAAAATGTGCATGAAAAGGCTAGGCGCAGTGGCTCAAGCCTGTAATCCCAGCACTTTGGGAGGCTGAGGCGGGCGGATCATGAGGTCAGGAGATCAAGACCATCCTGGCTAACAAGGTGAAACCCCGCCCCTACTAAAAATACAAAAAGAAATTAGCCAGGCGTGGTGGTGGGCACCTATAGTCTCAGCTACTTGGGAGGCTGAGGCAGGAGAATGGCGTGAACCCGGGAGGCGGAGCTTGCAGTCAGCCGAGATTGCGCCACTGCACTCCAGCCTGGCGACAGAGCGAGACTCCATCTCAAAAAAAAAAAAAAAAAAAAATTGTGCATGAAAGAGACAGCACAGAGGATGAGGCAAAACTGTGTCACCATCAAATAAGACTGATGAAATGTTTCTAAGAAGAGCAGAGGAGTGAGGAACAGAGAAAGTAAAAGATACATAAAAGACTGCATGAGCTCAGCAGTGAAAACCAGGCATTCCTGGGGAATAAATCAACACAAACTGAGCTGAAAAATACCTGCTTGCAGATCAAAGAGGCTTACACGGTAATAGGCGAAAGTCCATCCTATAAACATTCTGGCATTTGAAAGATAAAGATTAAAAAATCTACAGGCTTCTCGGCAGAATAAACAGAGCGCTTACGAGGGAATAGAAGGTAGGGCTGAGGGTCCTCCACGGTTCTGAATTGCCAGAAGACAACTGTAGAGGGATATGGAGAGGAAAAGTCTGTGGCTCAGTTTCAGTCTCTGTTACTCATTTGTAAAGCAAACAGAAGGATTTGTAGGTATTTGAAAATGTGTGATTCATGCACCTTTCAAGAAAGAAAAAAAATCCTCAAAGATATCCCCTTATCCATCAAGCGGTGATTCAAACGCAAGCACTTCAGTAATGGGGCATTTGGAGGGTATGAAAGGATTGTAGTAGCATCAACACTGCTAAACAGTGTTCACCTAAATAAATGTGGAAGTAAAATAGAGTAAAAGTTAAAAATCCCTGTGCACGGCTCTGAAAACCAAAGAGAGGTTTGGTATTTGTTTTGAGACAACTGCAAGATGAGATTTGGGTAATTACATCGATTCCACATGGCTTCTGACCAGAAATCCCCAAAGGATGACTGCAGGGTTGCTGGTCATTTATTTATTTCTCACCGCACACGCTGTGGTGTCTGTTGTCAACTCAGCATTACTTATGTCTCCTCTGAAGTTCTCTTAATGGAAAGGAGACCCCGAAAATTTTATTTCCCAGAACCGACTTCCCCGTGTTTCAGGAGTAAAATCAACCAAACAAGAGGCACCGATGTGGATGCCAACAGCAGACAGGAAAGAGAGGCCGCTGTTCACAGAGGCAGTTCAGTTAGGCATGTGGGCAGGAGCAAGGGTGGACGCAGCTCCCAGGAGAGCCCTTGTGAGCCATTTACTTTGCAGTTACAAACTGAACTGGCTCCTGGAAATTTCCAAGCAGTTCCTGAGATTTGCAGTCCCTTCTGGCAAAGTTGTTGGGAGCCACCCCCATGAGTGAACAGGATTTTCATGGCAGCTCTCCAGCCCTTCACTTCACCAGCCCTTGCAATGGTGCATAAGCCTTGAATTCCCTTTATTAAGTCTTTCCTAGTTGGAATAACCACAGCAGCTTCTAGATTCCTGACCAAAGCTGACTGACCTAGTATTTGGGATTTAGCACATTTGTCTCTTACCAAGGCTTCTAGAGAATCTGCAATTTTCTCCTCACCAGGCCCAATTGATGTCATATCATGGAGGTAGTGGGTCAGCATCATGTTCTGTGTAAGAGTGAGACAAGCATCCCTGGAGACTGAAAGAGCTGGAGCAATGACATTGACCTGAGGAGGAGCTGTAAAGGTGCACTGCTATTCCTGCCAGGTGAAAGCAACTTGCTTATGGTGTCCTTACTAATAGGTAGAGAATCATACTTCATTACCACCAAACACCTTAAAAGGTGTTCACCAGATGATCTGCACACCAGGCACTAGGAACTATGTTTATTTCAGTGAAATTGAATCTGAAACTGAAGCTGCCATTGTAATTACCACCTTCAAAATTCACAAGCTCAATCTTTTACCTAGGGAAAACAGAAGTGTTTATGGAGATGCAATAGAAACCACCACCTGTATTAGGCCGTTCTCACATTACTATAAAGAAATACCTGAGACTGTGTAATTTATAAGAAAGAGATTTAATGGGCTCACAGTTCTGCAGGCTATACAGAAAGCAGGGTGGCCTCTGCTTCTGGGGAGGGCTCAGGAAGCTTCTAATCATGGCAGAAGCTAACGGGGAGCAGGCACGTCACATGGAGAAAAAAAGGAGCAAGAGAGAGGGGGTGGGGAGGTGCTGCACACTTTTAAACAACCAGATTTCACAAGAACTCACTCATTATCACAAGGACGTACCAAATGATCCAGTCACCTCCCACCAGGCCCCACTTCCAACATGGCAGATTACAACTGAACATGAGATTTGGGTGGGGCCACAGATCCGAACCAGATCACCACCCCTGCATCCTTCAGGCCTTGCTTGGATCACGGCACTAATCTCTGCAGCTCTCCTGATCATGCCATATTGCTTTTGTTTGCTGTTTTAGTAGGTAGAAGACTTTGCAGGGGCCTTCCGCTTGGCCCTTTCTACTACGATGAGCCGTTGGGTCTGGAAATCATGCAGGGATTCTGCCTGTTGCCATGTGTGTGTCCCACCTACACATTCAGGCAGGAGGCAATGATCACAAGGTGGTTCAGTAACATGCCAGGCCCACTGTAACTCGGACAGGGGCCGAAACCCCATCAATATCCTGACCACCACAAACCCTTGCTATGATTGGTGAGCCACATGGTCTGGTTGGTCCCAAGGAATTTGCTCGAGGTCAGAGACAGTGTCCATTCACTCCCCCAAAACTGTGAGGAGTCTTCCTTGGTGCACATCACTCCAGTAAGTGTCTTTGGGGAAGGTTAGGAGGAAATCTTTGTTATAAATTCATGCCAGGACCATGCCTAAGGGGCTATAACATCCCCCCGTATTCAAGGGCCTTCGGGTCTGCCACCTGGCTCAGGTCTGGGGATGGATTGATAAGGGCCCTAAGTTTCTTGGTGACTCAAGCAGGGTCTCTAATTCCCAGAGCCAGACAGGGCATGTTTGTTCCTCTGTTTGCTTTGTGCAGATCAAGGGAAGACCTTAGTGGCCTGTGTGGGGACCTCAATCCCAGAGACACCCTGATCCCTTCATCACCATTGACACTCTGTGGGTTCAACCATAATGATTATGGCTGAGCTCTTGTTTCCCATCCCAGTACACAAGCCCACTTTGTCTCTGGAAATTAAGAGCTGCCATTATACCTATGGAATGCGAGAACCCAGTTTCAGTGGGGATGGCTCCTGTTCTCAGCTCTGACTTGAAAAAGCAGTCATCATAGAGCTTTTCAAGAAACATCTTGGAACCAGTGGACGTCTCCCAACACCTTAGCCCACGGAGTGTCCTCTGGGCCCTGCAAGTGCATGATGACACAGAGGGTGAGGCTGCAGCACGTGCCCACCAGACCCACATGACAGGCCCATCCCCCCCATGCCTGACGGTTTCCTCCCCACGTGCCCATGGGAGGCCTGCTTCACTTTGCAATCCGCCACAGCCAGAAGCCCAAGTCCTCTATATCCTCTCCATGACTTATAATTACATGTTTATTAGCAAGGCCACTGGCTTCACATCCACCTCCATCCCCAGCTGGCCTTCTCCAGTTACCCCAGCCAGGCAGGGCTGACTGTTCTGTTTCCCCCAAGTCCTTCTCCATATCCTCTCCATGACTTATAATTACATGTTTAATAGCAAGGCCACTGGCTTCACATCCAACTCCATCCCCAGCCGGCCTTCCCCAGCTACCCCGGCGAGGCAGGGATGACTGCTCTGTTTCCCATGGTGTCTCCAGCACCTCAGTCTTGGTAGGTGTTCAATGAATATTTCCTGGATTAATAAGTGAATGATTAGTCAAAGAAAATGGGACAGTCTCTAAAGCTGAAAAGATAACCCACAGAGAAAGGATTTCTGCTCGATTAAAGTCTTACAGGTGTCGTGGGATAAGTCACGGATCAGTACGTGCCCAATACTTGACAAGTGTAAAACAGACCTTGGGCCGGGTGCAGTGGCTCACGCCTGTAATCCCAGCACTTCGGGAGGCCGAGGCAGGCGGATCACCTGAGGTCTGGAGTTCGAGACCAGCCTGGCCAACATGGAGAAACCTGTCTCTACTACAAATACAAAATTAGCCAGGCGTAGTGGCAGGTGCCTGTAATCCAGCTACTCCAGAGGCTGAGGCAGGAGAATCGCTTGAACCGGGGAGGCGGAGGTTGGTGTGAGCCGAGATCACGCCATTGCACTCCAGCCTGGGCAACAAGAGCGAAACTCCGTCTAAAAAAAAAAAAAAAACAGACCTTGAATGCTCGGCCGGTGAGCTGACTCATGGAAAGCACCTGGAACAAAGCCTGGCACAGAGCGGACGCCGTGAGAGGATCCGCCGCTGCTGCTGCGGTTAAATGAGTGTTTCTGAAAAGCTTCCTGGGCCAAGCCAGTGCTAGACAGCAACAATGCAGAAACAGGCAGCCAGCGCCTGCCCCCAGAGCTCCCAGTCTCTGGGAATGTGAAACAGGCTTAAAACCAGGGGTAATATCATAGGAAAAGTGCAAGGAAAGGATTCTCCTGATGGATTCATCCAGAGCGATGGGACCTGAAAGCATTGTGCATATTGATTGCAGAAGAAGCAGACCTGTGCAGGGAGAGAAGCATCAGAACACGCACCTGTGCAGGGAGAGAAGCATCAGAACACGCACCTGTGCAGGAAGAGAGGCATTAGGACACACACCTGTGCAGGGAGAGAGGCATTAGAGAGGCAGGGAAGGAGGTGATATGGTTTGGCTGTGTCCCCATCCAAATCTCAGCTTGAATTATATTTCCCAGAATTCCCATGCATTGTGGGAGGGACCCAGGGGAAGGTAATTGAATCATGGGGGCTGGTCTTCCCCGTTATTCTCGTGATAGTGAGTAAGTCTCACGATACCTGGAGGGTTTATCAAGAGTTCCTGCGTTTGCTGCTTCCTCGTTTATCTCTTGCTACTGCCACGTAAGGAGTGTCTTTCGCCTCCCGCCATGATTCTGAAGCCTCCCCAGCCATGTGCAACTGTAAGTCCAGTTAAGCCTTTATTTTCTTCCCAGTCTGGGGTATGTCTTTATCAGCAGCGTGAAAACAAACTAATACAGGAGGAATTGGGCCAAGCAGCTGTGCAGCACACTTGGGAAGCAGGGCTGTCCCGGCTGATTCTTGGTAAAAGCAAAAAAGGAAGGGGACACACAGTGAATCCTGGCAATGCATCCCCCGAGGGTAATACCAACCAGGAGCATTACCCCCATTTCATGGGCAGTGTCCGGAGAGCTCCGAGACAGTGCAGGAGGGGGGCTGCTGTGCGCAGGGCCCTGGGCAGGAAAACTGTCAGGCCCAAGAGGAAGGTGAGGAGGTTGGGAGGGGAAATGTCACTCTTTCCACTGTTTCTTTAACATGGAGGACCACCTGGTCTGGTCCTCCCCAAGGTGCCTCATTACAGGTGGGATGCAAAGGCCCACGGGCACCATGGGAGTAGTGGTCTGCACAGCACAGTGAGTCCCACCCACTGTAAAGGCCCAGACGCCTCTCCCAGGAGGCACAGGGCTGGTAGGGTCAGAACCGTCCCCAAGGTGTCTAGATCTGCTGACAGACATAAGGTAGGAGGAGGGGCAGGTGTGGAGGGTGGAAGGAGAGAGGTAAAGCCAGGCTGGTGAACGTGGCTGCAGACGTGGCCCTCATCCCCACGGAATGGGGAGCACACCAGGAACATGGTCAGATTTGGGTTTTAGAAACTGCCAAGGGCTTCCCTGTGAGGCTGGGTCACCCTGGAGAGACTAGGGCAGTGAGGTGGGTAGGGGACCAGGAGCCTGAACCTGGGAATGGCGGTGGGGATGGGAGAGTGGACAGAGGCTGGAGATGAGGAGGAGGCGAGCTGAGCGGGACTCGGCCGACCGCGGTGAGGGAGAGGATGTTGAAGGCTGACTCCCAGGTGGCCAGGGCCTGGCTGGGGGTGGCAAGGAGGCCAGCAGGGGCGGCAGGGTGGGGGCTGGAGGGGGAGGTAGATGGGAGTTCTGCATTGGGCAGTGGCAAGGGGAGGGGATTCTTGATGAGCTCTGCGGAGGGCACCTGCAGATGCCCGGCTTGGGGTGAAGGAAGAGAGAGGTCTGGGTGGACATGGGCTGGAGCCTGGCCTCACTGGACTTCTTGGGTTGTGCCTAGGAATAGGGTTTTACTGTGAGGTTACACCTGGGAGTTGGGGAAACCCACCAAAGCCAACAGCCCAGGCCCCACAGCAGCTCCCATCCCAGGCCGGCTTATGCCCACCCTGCAGGCCTCACCCCTGCTTCCCCGGCTCCTGCTCTCTCTGCCCTCTGCCCACAGCATTGGCTTCCTGCCTTCAACAGCCACCCCAGTTCCCAAATGCCTTCCCTCCTGTTGGGCAGCACCCTGATGGAAGCTCAGGCTTGCACAACCCAGGGCCGCTTCCCAGCTCAGCATCAGGGCTTAAAGAAGGAGCTGTGCCCTGCAGTCACCTTCCTGGGAAGGGGCAGTTGGTGCGTGGCTCCGGATGGGCTCTGTCCCCTGCATGGCTCAGCAGGAGCCACACAGTGAAGCCCTGGGAATGGATGAGACCATCCTGGCAGGGGGGTGCCAGGAGTGGGGGTTGGAGGAGCCATGCTCGGGGCGTCAGAGGGTAGGGGCTGGGAGAGCGGGGACTCTGCCTGGGGGGGATGCCCGGGCCCCGCTGACTTCCCTGCCCCTCCTCTGGGGAACCGCCAGAGCGCTGTTTTACACATGTGAAGGTCACACAGAACGTTCTCAGCACAGAGAAGGTGCTCCGTAAATGTTTGCTGAGTGAATAAATGTGCTCTCTTGCTCTAAATGGTGATTGCTTGGCTGTGAACTCGAGGGCAGAGCAGGTGGAATTCATTTTTGTGCTCCGGGGCCTGACAGCTGGAAGGGGCTTGGGAATCATTTGTGTAGTGATTTTCAGAATAATGTCAGGGCCTAAAACTGTAACAGCAAAATGCAGCGCCTGCTCCCCCAGCTCCTCCTTCTGGGGTTGGCGGGTCAGCACCCATGGAGGGAGGGAGCCTAGTGACCCCAGGGGCCACGGCACCCACGGCATCGGTGGCTCCGCGGCTTTCCACAGCAGGCCCCAGCAGCTTTCGGCCTGCGCTTTGCTGTCAAACTTGTCTGTCGCAGTTGTCCCGGGCAGTAGGTCCTGCACGAAGCTGCCCCGTGCAGTGGAGCACGGAAGTGGAGCAGCAGGAAGAGGCAATTGTGCTTGCTCTTGGTCTTGCTCTGAGGCAGTTACTTCCCCTGGGGGCAGTCGGCTGCGTGCTGCCGTCCTGCTGCGACTTAGGATCTCACCCGAGGGCCAGGAGATTGGCTTGGTCTGTGCACCACCGACCCAAGGGCCAGAAGGTGGGCTTGGTCTGTGCACCATCGACCCGAGGGCCAGAAGGTTGGCTTGGTCTGTGTACAATCAGGAAGGCCCTGAGAGCAGAGTGGCGGCAGGGCTGTCATCCCAGTGCCTTCGGGGACTGCGCTGAGGAGCCGGGCCGCATCCCACGTGGGGTGACTCGCACCTGCCCGTCGGGGCCAGGCTCATGTTGGGTATTTCATGCGGCTCCCTGAATTCTCAGAACAGCCTGCGAGTTGTCATTATCTGTCCTATGGGAGAGCAGGCAGGATGTAGGCCTGAGACAGGCTGGTGCCAAGGTCCGTGTCCTTTCCACAGGACTGGGGCGTTTGGAAACATCCGTTCAATTAACCTTCAGGTATGGCGAGGCCCTACTGTCGCTGACAAGCTAGTTTGTTAAGGTTCTCAGTAGGACTGGTCACGCCACGCCACGCCACACCACACTAGGCCATGCCAGGCCACACAGGGAAGTGCAGGCCAGCTGAGAGGCCGGGGGAGCAAGGGGAAAGTACGGGCAAATCCAGGAACCTTTGCTGTCCTTTCTGCGGGAAGGAACAGCTGAGGCCAGGGAAGAGGGAGGGCTTGGGGCTGGGTGGCCTGAATCACTTCTGTGGGCTCCTGACGTCGGCTGTGTCTTGTGGTCTGCTGCCTGGCCCTGGGGTGATTAGGGCCGGGGTGTAGTGGGCTGGAGTGTGAGAGCCCCAAGCCCCCGATAGTGAGGGCGGCTGTGGCTCTAGACTGCTTGGTTTTTCTATAAGGTGTGCTCCAGGCTAGGGGTTACCATCTCTAGGAACTGGCCAGCCCTGGGAGGGGCCGTCCCTCCAGGGTCAGCAAGGTGTCCTAAGTTAAAGCATCAGGAAAAAAAGATGTTATGGGCAGCCCTCCGAGGCAGGTTGGTGCCCCAAGGAAGGAGGCAGTGGCTCAGCTGTGAGAAGCCCCTGCCCTCAGAGAGGGTTCCAGATGCACCAGACCCTCTGAGTGCAGGGGACGGTCTGAACATGCCCCCGCCTCCGCCCCCTGTGCAGGAGGTGGGTACGCCTGACTCCTTCCTTCGTCCTGCCAGGTCTCCTGCCCTACTTTCCAACTGGTCCCTTTGTATGAAAGGATAGCCACTTTTAACAGCCTCATAAAACAGATGAAGTTTCCATCATAAAATTTCTGGATCACAGACATCAGCTCATGTTTTCCCTGCTTCCCATTAAGGAGCTGGGCTCCTGATTTATGTTCTTGAGGCTTCATGTCGCCTGCTCCCGAAATTGTAACTCACATGATGAATATCGCTGAGCACTCTCCATGGTGTTAAAAAGCAAAGCCAGGAGTCCCGGTGTCCTCTCCCTAAGTTCGAAAGGAAATTAGAGGCCCTTCCTTTCCATTTGGCAGCCTACCAGGGCATGACCTCTGTTCAAAAGCCAACAAGGAGCGTTACTTTAAAAACGGCCTATTAAAAGCTTTAACCGGACTTTCCCAGCAAGACTAACTGCCCACCAGGGAACAATTAACGGTGCAGCAGGGGACGCTCAGCCTTCTCAGACGCTGCCTGGGAGGACACGCTGCTCACAGCGTCAAAGGGCAGGCCGAGGGCGCTTGGAAAATGACTTCTCTCCTTGCAGAACTCCTATCTAAACATGAGAGCCTGGCTCAAATAACCCCCACTCCTCTGCAAAAACCCCACCCAACAGCCTCAAACTTAGCAGCTCTGTGATTCCAGAAATCTGCGTACAGTCCTCTACACAAAAGGCGCATCCAGGATCTCTTTCCATGTCGTCTTGCCTGGAGCAAGCTCCCTGAGGGCAGGAGTTGTAGCTGACCCATTTCTATTTCTAGCACCTGGCACAGAGTTGGCCTCACAGCAGGTGCGCAAAACGTCTCTTGAACTGGATGTTCAGTCTGTGGACTCGAAGCTACTTTTTAATATAAACCACGGCTCCTTCATCTGCCTACCTCCTCCCTTCATGTGTCACTCCTGACCCCTCTCTCCCCGGTAGGTGGCCAAATGTCAGCGAGAGACCCCCACCCACCTGACAGCAAGGACTTCAGGAAAAGCAGCCACTTCTCAGTCTGCAGCACACACCAAGGGCAGTGAAGACAGCGGGGCTGGGGGAGAGAAGTTTATTCATACACAAACGGGCACGCCAAGGGCGCCAGTCTAGGGTTACACCACGTGAAACGGTAGAAAATTCAACCAGGAAAGCAGGAAATTCAGTGAAGCTACTACAAAGTGGGGCGAGTGGACTGAAAACTAGGATTTTCCTTGCAAGTTTCTTTTCATAAAATTTTTACTTTATGAATTAAATACATTGAGAAACAGTGAAAATATATTTACAGTCATTTGAAGTGGGCACTACCAACATATTTAATTAAAAAAAATCTTTGCTGTTTCTTTGCCTGTTTCTTTCAAAGAGAATTTTAAATATGACTTTAGCTTTTAAAAAATACAATAAGGAAATAATTACATTCTTAATATGAAAACATTTTACAACGTATCGCCATGGTCAATTAATTCTGAATATCACTTAAAGGTTGATGTTAAAATTTAAAGTGAATATTTCCTTTCTTGTTAGAAAATCAAAAAGATTATCTCATTAAAAACACCTTTGGTCCTAAGAATTATGATCTGAAGATGTCCTTTTGAAAGTATCTTCCATGGCTACACTAAAAAGACCCGGTAACACTTGTGCACGGTGAAGTTGAGATTTTCTGGAAGACCAAAGCCAGAACTATTTCATGAACTACGGGCGAAAGGATGCGTCTGACGCCCACCACTTCCCTTCTTTTACAGACGCCCTGCTATGGCTTGGGGACTCACGAATAGAGGTGACTTTGCTTTTTCTGCAGTGCTGTGCCACGTATTTACGGCAGGAACGTTTTGGTTTCATTTTAGTTTATTTCACAGTATGAACCCAGCCCACCAAGGGGATAAGAAGACAGTGACAACCAGGAAAAAATGAATTATCCTCCTTCAAACTATGTCATGAACTTGAAGTGACTGTTCCCATTAGAAAATCATTTTAGGAAAAGTAAGAGGAAGGCAATAGTTTAACATTGAAACATTGCCACGACCTTTATGTAAGCTGCAGGGCACCCTGCCGGCCAACCCTCCAGTGCTGTGCTCCCAGAAGAGGCTGTTTCAAGGATGGACATCCACCTGAATGCAGGGGCCACCTGTGAGCTCAGGGTGTCGGCCCCGCCCTGTGGCACAAGGTGCCTTTTCTCTGGATGGCAGTCACCGGCCACACTGCAGGCTGCCCATCCTTGGACGGTGTCTAATGACATGAGTTCCGTGCATGAACAGAGCACCTCACCTGGGTAGCAAAGTCTGTGGGCAAAATTTACATCCCCCCAGATAGTGGGTGAGTAGAATTAATAGCCTTTTTGGAAAGGTAAGGTGTGGCCACAAACAAGGGAGCTGTGCTCACAAGCCTACACCTAACCCTAGCTTCAACGCTGCCCTTTGAGTACCGTGCACAAGCACCAAACTGTGGCCATAATGACAATGAACCTCAAACTCCTTCCTGGGGGTGGCCTCCAGAGCTGAGGACACACTTTTTGAAACAGACTTTTCAAAAGGAGTAAATCTCCACATTTTAGGCTAGTTTTTGTCTATTTAGAAATGGCCAGTAATAACTCTGGGATGAGTAAGATACAGGGGAAGGTTAAGCCTGGCAACGCCAGGGCATAGGCACAGAGGGGCGAGACGGGACTGACCCAGCTGGTAAGCCGCCGCCCGCCAGCCCCAAGGGAAGGTCTCAAGGAAGGCCCCATGGACAGTGGCCCGTGCTCCTGGGGCAAGTCTGGTGCCTGGGGTGACTCAGCAGACCCACACTGGTTACCTTGCAACCGCTGTGGACTCTGGAAGCCGAGGGAGAGAGCTACCAGCCTTGCAGACAGATGGGCCTTGCCCCAGTTCCCCGCAGATTCTGGGAAGAGGGAGCCGTGGCCCATGCCTGTGCCCAGGTCAGGGGGACAAAGCGAGCCCTCGAATCTGATAGTTGTTTCTATGAAAAAAGTTGGTCAGTGGCTTAACATTATAAAAATATATAAATGGGATTGAAGGCTGATGACACCTTAACAAAATAGAGCCAGGAGCAGAGCCCTGAAGAGTGACACTGTGGCTCAAGGTTAGAATGGAGGGAGCCCTGAGCCCCGCAGGGGTCGGCCCCCTCACCTGGCCTGTCCTCCGGCCAGCTCCATCGCGTGGCCACCACATTCCGCGCAATGCAGTCGGCACCGTAGTACAGGTGGCCAGCCCCTGTGAACATGACCATCTGCTAAGTACCAGTGACATTGCGAAGAAATCCGGCTTCTCCGGGGACCCTGGCCTGCCTGTCGGGCCTCTGCACCCCTCATCCTGGCTTCTCTGGGGACCCTGGCCTGCCTGTCGGGCCTCCGCACCCCCTCATCCTGGCTTCTCTGGGGACCCTGGCCTGCCTGTCGGGCCTCTGCACCCCCTCATCCTGGCTTCTCTGGGGACCCTGGCCTGCCTGTCGGGCCTCTTGCCCTCAGCCTGGCTTCGTTATGAAATCAGACACACTCGCAGCTGCCACAGAGGCAAGGGGTGCTTGTTCCTGGGGCATGTTTTGGGAGGGGAATAAAATGACATCACTGTCAGAATTCTGGCAAGATGGCTTGCGTGTGTCTAATATGTACAGATATAAATTAAAAACTATATTGAACATATACACATAAATAACTTATTCTGAAGTAAATGCTTTAAACTTTGATGGAATGTGAAATTTCAAGGGAGTATCCGCCATGGAAGGAACCCACTGTCAGGCCCCTCCAGGGCACCCATTTTGAAAGGCTCCATGGACCACGTTTAAACGTTAAACGTTTGCCTCCTCTTTAAAAGGCTTAGGGTTGTGGATGTGAATTACAAACCTGGGTTTTTACAACAAAATATGCATGCTGGGAGTCGAGCACCAATCAGCTGTGCCCTCGGGCAAGTCCCTGCTAAGGCTCTGGGGCCTCCTTGCCTGGTGAGGAAGCTGGTGGGTGACGGCTAAGGCCCATGTGACACTCTGCGTGCTGCTCATGCTTCACCTGCCAGCTCGCTGCTGCCCACCTGTGCTGGGCCAGGACCGTGACTTCAGGCTGGCCATCTCCCCCTTCTCTTACTAACCACCAAAACCTCACACAGTTCTCTTTGGCAAAGCAGGCTGCCAATCAGAGTGGCCCAAGAGCCTCAACCGGGGAAACTATTTGACCCGAAGGCAGCAAAAATCTATGGAGGAGCAAACTTTTTTCCTTTTATAGAAAATTCATTTTGTGTGATATGAAGTGGGCCCAGCTGCCTGCAATGGTGGGAAGTGACCACTGGAGGGAGGGCTCCTCTATGGCAATGCAGTGGGCGGCCCTGAGGCGTGTGGCGTCCCCGCCCGACCTGCCTGGATGTCCTAGTGGGAAGCTGGCGTCACGGATGCTGGTGTGATGGGCCTCCACGGACTAGGCCGGGAGGAACGTGCATCAGAGGGGAAAGGCTGGCTGACGGCTCAGGAACCCAAAACCGTTCCCGGCAGATGGCTTTGCAATCAGTTCAAGTTCAGGTGGACTCAAGCAGCTTCCAATTTGTGTTGTAAAACTTTCTTATACATGGGAGACCGCTTTCCCGCTTCAGTAATCCAACGTGACCCTTGCGGGCCTCAAGCGCCACCACCTTAAACATGAATCCTAACTAACTGTAAAGTCCCGTGCACCGCACAGCTAGCGCTCTTGAAAGTATGTCTGGGGGAAACCCAAGGAGGTAGTGTTTTCCTGCCATCTCTTCCTCTGTGTGAAAAACGACATTCTGGACAGTGGACAGAAGGAAGGCTTACACCAAGTGTGGCACCTCTGTATTCTATGCTTGGGGAAGGGGCGGTCGCTGCTGGGACTGGTCTCCATGAATCTGCCTGCGGAGGCGTTCAGGGGTGACTTATTTCATTATCAGTGACTGCATCTTCCCATACTGGAGAATTCCTGACAGCGGCCTCTGGGAGACCAAGAAGTTAATCTGATTTTTAAACCCAGGGGGTGGATACCAGCTCAAACTATGAACTCTGTTTTTTTTCCTTTATGCCTTAGGCATCCAAATTCTCCAAGAAATATTGCACAGAAGGCAAGCAAGAAAGCTGGGAAAGAGGCCCTACCTGCACCCACCCCACTCAGGACAGGCAGCACGGCCAGGCCCACCAACACATTAGTGGTTTAACTTGACAAGCTGGAGGAAGGGGAGGGGCAGGAGGCCCTAGAATTCCTGCCTCTTGCTCTAAGGTGTTTTATAGTTCTATAAGGGAACAAGTTCCGGAACTTGCTTCCCTTTCAATTCCCTTTCAAAGGACTGCCCTGGCCCGAAGCAGCAGTAAACGTCCTGTACAGCGGCGAGGAGCCAGCCCCTGCCCCAGAGGCTCCTGGTGTGACTCCGACGTGGATTAAGGGCTGGGGATGCTAGCCCAAGGGGGAGGAGGGTGTACTGTTAGTGAAGTATTAAAGCCCTCTGCTACCTGTCAAAAGCAGCACAAATAATTAATTAATAAAATAAGGAACCTCTGAAAAATCCTTGATCTAAGTGTGACACACAATAAAAAAGACATTCTTAAAAAACAGGTTAAGAAGAATGGCAGCTTTTCATGTCTTGGTGACAAAAGCATCTGTCCAAAAAAATAATAATAAAAGGTAAACGTTTCACAGCGCGATTTTCTCATGCCTTTACCTCTGATGACGAGGGGGACGGGCACGTGGAGAGGGTACGCCAAGACACAAAGTCCACGTCAGGACTGCGTATGCCCCTGGCCCTCCTGGTGGGCATGCAAGGCAAGCCCAGTGCCCATGTGCCAGCCACACTCATGCCTGGGGCAGCCAGGGATCCAAGCTCTTCCCCGTCGAATCCAGGTTTTCATCTGGGGACTCATGGAACCATCCATCCTCAGTCCAAGGCTGGGTTGCAATCGGTGAAAGCAATGGCCTATCTGGTTAGAAAGATGTCACTTCGCCTGATAGCATCCTTTCAAACACCTTTCCATCACTTTTTTTGTTTTTTAACAAAGTTGGGAACCAAAGTCTTACATCTTTTTTAAAGGCGCCATTTTACAGTAGAAAGAATACAAGTGGGCCTGGGGGACAGGCACTGGCCTCAGAGCTCAGTCGTGGAGCCTCTGGAGTCGTGCAGCTGAGGCCACTCTGGGCAGAGCTTCCTGCCGTCACACAGATGAGGACACGGGCAAGGGGGTGTGCAGTCTCTGAGGGTGGAGTGGTGCTGCTGTCCCCTATGTCCCGTTCTTCAATTCCCATTCCTAGAGGAAAGAAGAGTCTTGTAAGTTGACAGGGCAAGAGGATCAGGCTGGGACAAGCCACACCACCATCCACATTCAACTCAGAGCGGGTGGGTGCTCGGCTACTGCAGAAAACTCAACAGAATCAATGACCAATGACCCGTCAATTCCACTGCTAGGTATTCACCTATCAGAATGGAGAGCATGGTCTCCAGCAGATACCACACACCCCGTTCACAGCAGCATGACTCACACCAGCCAGGAGGCGGAGGAAACCCAGTGTCCACCGATGGATAGACACGTAAAACATGGCGAGGCCTGAAAAAGGAAGGGCCTTCTGACACACACTGCAACCTGGATGAACCTTGAGGACATGATCAGAAACAGGCCGATGACAAAAGGATAAATCCTGTAACGATTTCACTTATGTGAGGGACCTGGAGAAGTCTAACAAGGACAGAAAGTGGGCTGGCCGCAGTGGCTCACGCCTGGAATCCCAGCACTGTGGGACACACAGACAGGAGCATGGCGTGAGGCTAGGAGTTTGAGACCAGCCTACGCAACGTAGCGAGACCTCATCTCTATCTCAAAAAATATAAAAACAAAAAAGGAAGTAGAATAGTGGGTATCAAGGGCTGGGGTGGGGGAATGGGGAGTTAGTGTTTAATGGAGACAGAGCTTTAGTTTGGGAAGATGAGAAAGTTCTGGAGAAGGATGGCGGCGATGGCTGTGCAACAATGGGAATGTGCTTAATGCCACTGAACTGCAGACTTAAAAATGCTTAAAATGGTCAATTTTACATCGTGTTTATTTTACTCTAATAGAAAAAAAATTTTTTAAATATGTAGATGCTTAAATCCAGTCAGCGGAGCAGCTGGACTGGTTCCATCCACAGGCCCTGAGTGCTGGCTGCAGATGGCTGTGGTCTACGCAGTGCCAGCACTGTGAGAGCAGGGACAGTGGGCACCGGGCAGGCACTGTGCCATGCACTGGGTGCGGCTATGTCTGGTCTGACGACAGCCCTGCAAGGTGGACAGTACCCCCACTTCATAAGTGAAGAGACAGGTAGGTGTGGGGCTCATGCCTGGAATCCCAGCACTTGGAGAGGCTGAGTGAGGTGGGAGGATTGCGTGAGGCCAGGAGTTTAAGACCAGCCTGAGCAACTTAGGGAGAACCCCAACTCTACAAAAAATACAAAAATTAGCTGGGTGTGGTGGCGCACACCCATAGTCCCAGCTACTCGGTACACTGAGGCGAGAGGATTGCTTGAGCCCAGGAGTTTGAGGCTGCAGTAAGCCATGATCGCCACTGCACTCCAGCCTGGTCAACAGAGCAAGACCCTGTCTCAATCAATCAATCAATCGATAAGGAGACAGAGGCTTAATGACTTGCCTTAGGTCCAAAGTGATGAAGCTGGGCCCCAAAACCACTTGGTCCACAGCAAAGGCCTCCCATCTCCACTCTGCCCTGCTGCCTTCCAACAGGCCACACTCTGGCTTTTGTATCTGCTTCTCTCTACACACCCCCATGCCTGTTCTCCACCTGATGTCACCTGGCCAGCCTCATGCATCTTGAGGACCAGGCTTCAGTGATTCCCCACCACCCTGTGCCCCTCGTCCTGACTCAGGGAGGCAATGCTCCCATCTTCTGTGCAGTTTCTGTGCTTTTCAACAAGCCATGTCACAATAGATGTACCTGCCCCTCCCTACTGGACAGCGCCCTCCATGCTCTTCCTCACCTCTTCCTTTCCGTCCATTCATCTCTGGGTCCTCAGCACCCAGTGCAGCTGCACAGAGGCAGAAGCCTGGGCTAATCATGGTCTCTGGAGCTACATGGATTTGAAATGGGGTTTGGCCATGGGATTGAGTTCCAGAAAGAGGAGGCAAAAGAGCAGACCCAGGTCAGAGCAGCGGCAGACACCATGCAGGACAGAGGCCCTTGGTTCCCTGGCATGGATGGCTCTGGAGGACAGCAGAAGGCACAGACGCCAGGGCCAGACCTTCTGTGCCTCAGCCACTGAGGGGCCTTGGAGAGGTTGCTTCATCTCTCTGAGCCATGGTACAACGTGAGTACCACCAAGGACTTCAAAGAGCAGTTGGGAAGATCAAAGGAGACAGGGTCTGTGAAAGCCCCGACCACAGCGCCCGGCCACCAAGGAGGGACTTTCTTCTCTGCGCCCACCCAGTGACCCTGCGCTGGGATGCAGACGCCTGACTTCCACTATTTCCAGGGGCTCATTAACTGGGTCATGAGTACACTGCACGTCTCCGCATGCTGCATACAATGAACAATTTCTCACTTTGTCTAAATCAAAAGTTCGAGTTCAACTCATGGTTAAATTCACAGCACTAGCAAATCTGGCAGAAACAAACACCAAGCCACAACGCCGACAACACTATGCTGAGGCACTCTCAGACTCAGCGGAAGTGTTCTGCAAAGGGGAGGATGGGTAGCTGGGTACGCTTCGTGCCTTCTTGCCCCTTCAGCCTCCCTGGGACAGCTATGTGGGCTGTTGTAAGCAGAGAAGGTGCCCAGGGGACAACATCACAAGGTCGGCGCTCAAGGGCAGTCCTCTGTTGTACAGATCCCCCATTTCCTCCCAGGCAGTGGGGTTTTCAGAGAGGGAGGACCCCATGTTACCTCCACGTGGTGCCACACATGTTTAGCAAACAAGCCGAGGAAACGGTAACATTCCACGCCCAGGTCACACTGGCCACAGAATAAGCGACAGGATGAGAACCTGTAGCCTCCACTCGGAGTAGGGCAGGAAACAATCTCCAGGTGAATGTGTCACGAGAGGCAGGGGCACGAAACCTGGAGCAGCCCAGCGCCTGCCCCTCGGGCACCTCCCAGAGCGGAGCCACAGTTTCCATGCCTGGATGGCCCTTGGCACACGGCCTGCCCAGATGAAGGGAAGGGAAACCTGGCCTGGAGCTGTGCCTGGTGGGTGGTTCTGAGTCAGGAAGCCCTGGGGCATGGGACTGGAAGCCGTCTGACTTTCCAGAACCCTCTCTTGCGCTCAATGCTCCTCACCGAGAGTTGGAAGGTATTTCAGGAATACCGCAGCTGGCATAGCGCTTCCCACATCCGGAATACGTCAGACCCCTTGGTCCCCAGAAAAAGGCGGGAGGCAGATGAGACCAAGTTTACCATACACAAGTGCATTCATGTTCTCAGGGTCTACAGGCCCCACCACCTCCAGCCACGGGTCCCCTGTCACTGTTCTCAGAAATCCTGGGAAACCCTGCTCAGTCCGTCCCCTTCTGATTTCTGCACAAGATTCTCAGCTGGAGGGACGAGAGCAGCTTCCGCTGTTTTCTGGACCTGTCAGTGGGGACCCATCTGGACAGCTGGCTGTGCATCTGAGGTGGCCCAGGATCACTGGCTTCCCATTCACCAAGAGGGAGCAGAAGGGAGCGGGTGGCCTGAACCTCTGCATGACGGAAGCACACACGGTGACGGGAGCCCTTTCGAGGGTCGGGACCACAGAATTTTCAGTCCAATTTCTTTGATGATAAAGAAACCAAATAGATGAAGTATATTTACAGCATCTCTCATCTGCGAGTCCTAAGTGGGATGTCATTGGGCAGCTCAATTCTAAACATCCCCCAGGCAAAACATATTCCTCCATCAGTGAGCCCAGCGGTCACCAGCTGAGAACACTTGGTAAACACTAAGAAAAGCAATGGAGATGACAGCCAGCCATTCTTCCCTTCCCCAGACTCACCGACACACACGGTCTTCAGTACACGGATCTGCTATGGAGAACCGCTGTTCTGGGAGGCTGGGGACAACCATGTTTCTCAGGGGCCCTCCTGTGAGCACCCCAGAGAGCACAGCAGGGGGGCAGCACTCATTCCCATCTCGCAGGAAACACCTATTCCCAGTCAACTCGGAGTGGGCTCCAAAAGCTGCAAAGAATGCCAAGCTGGGCACAGTGGCTCACGCCTGTAATCCCAGCACTTTCGGAGGTAGGAGGATCACTTGAGCCCAGGAGTTTGATACCAGCCTGGGCGATACTGGCCAAACCTCATCTCTATAAAGAATACAATAAGTTAGCTAGGCATAATGGTGTACACCTGCAGTCCCAGCTACTTGGGAGGCTGAGGTGGGAGGATCACCTGAGCCCAGGAGGTCAAGGCTGTGGTGAGCTGTGATGGCACCACTATACTCAGCCTGGGCCAGAGAGCGAGGCCCTGCCTCAAAAAAAGAAAAGTTAATTCCGGCAATGAGAGGAATTACCTGTACCACAGAGCCGGTACAGGAGGACTCCCGTGTTCCAGCCCCTCGGGGCGGGTCCAGCCACACTCCCGTGGCTCCCCAGCTCACACCATCGCACTCCGTGCACTTCCACACACAGCACTTTCCGCTGCTGCAGCCAGGACCCGTTTGCTTTGATCAACTACTGTGTTTTAAAGATTTCTGGGGTTTCAAAGGTTAGCATCAAAACTTGCTAGTGGCTAATCCCATGAGAAGACCGGAAGCTGCCCCAGGAGTGAGTAAACAGGTTCCTCCTAGGCCCTCAGAGCCTGATTCATGCAGCTGGCGGTGCTAGGGAAGGGGCTGGGGGAAAGCTTATTCCTGGACCCTTTCCTTTGTTTTTCTAAAGAATCACACATCTGAGTGCTGAAGAGGACTTCAGCGGTCTCCTGGTCTAATCTCCACCCCACCACGGAGAAAACGAGTCCAGAGGAGCCCAGGCTTGCCTGCATCTGAGATGACTCTGGAGCCGATTGTTGGCACTGGGGCTAAACGGTCAGCACCTTCCAGTCACTGTTCACCTTTGAGAACCCGGTTCCTAACAGGATCTGCGGGGTGGTGAGAACTCGATAAGCACCCATTCCCAGATGTCTACTGAAGGCTGAGTGCCAAGTGGATGCAGTAGGAAGAAGAATGGGCTCCCTATTCACACCCGAGAATGCTGGGAGCTTAAAGTGCCTGCCCAGGACACCCGGACACCCCCGGACATCAGGGCTTACCTTGGCCTTCCGCAGCACATGCCCTCGGCAGGGGGAGCTGCCCGGGGCCGCCTGGCTCTTCTTCAAGACGGCCGCGCTGTTCACCGGCACGGGGCCCTCGGTGTCACTGGTGTCACAGCTGGAGATGGGCGAGTTTTCCAGGGTCCGGTGCCTGAACACTGGAGACTTAATAGAGAGAACCCCATGTGAGGAGCGGTTTCTGGGCCACTGGTATTCTCCAGCAGGAAAATGATTCATTTCAAGGAAGAAATAAGTTTTGGAAATGGGCAAAAATAACAGCAGTAGCAGCAAGGACTGCCACGTGGTCAGTGCCTCACCCCCAGAGCGTCTCCCGGCATTCACGGCCGGGGGGCGGACGCTCGGACGGGCAGGTGGAGGCTCCAAGGGGTGCTCCAACTCCCGGCTGTGCCTGGGAAGCAGTGAGGGTGGGATTCCTGCCCTAGTCTTTTGCATTCAAAGCTGGGCTCTTGCATGCAGCTGCTGCCGCCTCTAGCCGGTCCCTTTGTGCAGTGCTTTAAGGTTTTCAGAGCTTTCCTGGGGTCAGCGCCCTAGAGATGCTCAGGTAGCAGAAAGCGCCGGCACTCAGGGCAGCACTGGCTAACGGGATGCAGCCCCACTGCGCGGGGCTCGCTGGAGAAAAGCAGGCTCCATGAGCACAGAGGCCTTCCGAGTGTTTACGGCAGCTTCCATATGCCAGAGGAGGTGTTCAGGAAGGCTGAAAATAGAACAACGTGTGTCCTGAGCTGCCAAGGCCCCCACTGCTGGCTCTTCCATATGGGATCCCAAACTGCTCTCTGGGGGAAAAAAACGCCACAGTCTGCTGAGCCTTCTCTCAAATGAAGTCTCCAAGGAAGAGACGCTTCCTAGGATTCCTGCCAAAATGTGTTTGTTATGTAAAAAATATTGCTCAGGGTATATGGAATATTGTTTTAGAACAGTGTTTCAATTACCATGAAAATGGGCAGCTCGGGGTCCCCTGTGGGCTTTACTGACCACAATCCCCAGGCAGCCAACTTGACCTATGCAGTGGCAGCCCCTGGCTGCCGGGGAGGGAGCTTGGGGTAGTGGTGAGTGAATACAATGGAGTGATGATCAGGACATCTGTGTCTGGCAGAGGCCAGGCTAGGCTGTGAGTAAAGGGGCAGGTGACCCAAAGACCTGCATCTCAAGAGGGGTCCACCGAATAAGCCACTCTCCCAAGGACACGGCCTGGGCTGCAGCGGTGCAGAGTGCTTCCCCAGATGCTGGGACACAGGATGGCACCAAGGACATCCTCCCTCAAAACAGAGGGAAGTCGCAAAGCACAGTGGACTGGGAGGGGGGAAGCAGAGGCAGCAAGCCAGGCGTGGGCCCCCAAAGGATACTTGGGACAAAGGAGAAGCGAGGCGGGGGGTGGCAAGGCAGGAGCTGGAGAAGGGGCCAGAGGGAAGCTCGAGCCATGGGGGTGGAAGAATGTGGAGCCACCACAGAAGAGAGTGGGCAGCTGTGCCGAAGGGCACCGGAAGCGGGGAGTGAGGACTAACATGTCCACTGGATGGGAATGCCAGGGGTCACCATGATGAAAGCAGGTGCAATGGGAAGCCACATCCAGAAAGTGAAGATGTAGAGGGGGCAGAGGACACTGCAAGCATGCTGGACAACTGCTTCCAAAGTTCACCCTGGAAGGAAAGGCAAGAACGCAGGGCAAGGGGACAGTCACCAGGGGGAGCAGGAGGCCAGGCAGAACCTTCTTCTTTTAAGGATGGATTCAACTAGAGAATCCTTAAATGCTTGGAAAAAGTTGACAGAAAAGCTGAAGACACAGGAGAAGGATCCTCCCAGGTGTCTGGAGGTCAGGAAGGATGAGATAGAGGCACTGACCAGAGCCCAGGAAGCCCAGCCCCTCCACTCAAACAGAACCAGAGGACGGGGGCGGGACAGCTCCTCAGAGCACTCCTGCCCTGCCACCACCCTCCACGCAGGACACAGGACAAGCAGCGTGGGGGACTGTGTGCACTCCTGCCTCAGATCACAGATGGAGGGGCACAGGGCTCCATGAAGCAAGGGAAGACCCCTGCCCTGTCCCAGCCAGTGCCTACAGCCTCACTGCCACTCTCACTGCACCTGACCCCACCATGCTCTTGTCCCCATTTATGCTGGATGAGGGGCTGGGGATGCCCAAGGCACCTCCTAGCCCTTGGATTCCAATTGCCCCTGCACCCCTCCTCCTCAGCACTGTTTCACTGTTCTCCACAGATCTGTCTGCATCTGACACCAACGTGTTTTATTGGTCTGCCTCCCTCATGAGAAGATAAGCTCCATGAAACAGGGATTCTCACCTATCTTGTTCACAACTGCAGGCCTGGAACAGTTTGTAGCACATAGAGGGAACACAGACTGTGGGGCTGGGCACGGCGGCCCCCGCCGGTAACCACAGTGACTCAGGAAGTGAGGTGGGAGGATCACTTGAGCCCAGGAGTTCAAGAAGGAACACAGCATATGCATATGTGTGTATGTACACACACACACACCCCTTTATATATTAAATAGTATCATATAAATATATAACTGTATTTTATATATAATATATAAATGTTGAATGAATATATGATTTTATGTAATATATAACAGTCATGTATATAATATCAACAAGCAATTGTTGGATGAGTGGAATGAATGAATGAATGCATATATATGTTTGGGAAGACGTGAATGATGTGAATGAACACAGGCACTTTGGTGGGCATTGTGTCAAAAGCGTCCACACACAGTCTATGCAGCGACTGTTATTATTTACAGATGAAAAACTCAGGGCCTAGAGAAGTCAAGTCATTTCAAGCCCTGGACTGTGTGACCCCAGAGCCACCTCCTGAACACCTGAAAGAACCATGCATGAGTGGCTGGGTTTGTGGTTTGGGGACAGAGCAGTGACCTGGCTGCTTGCTCAGCTCTGCAGGCGGGAGGGAGGTTGTCCTCTGGGTTGGAGGTGATCGCTGGGGTGCCACAGGAGACTGGGGCAGGGATGGGGGGACGGGAGAGGCTTGGAGGAGAAGGGGAGAGTAAGGAAGAGCAGGCTGTGCGGGTGGTGCCCGGCAGGGGCCAGCAAGTGACTGAAACTCAGGGCTGCCGTCAACCCATAGATGTGTCAATCTTCCCCACAAACCAGCCCAGGGCTCATGTGGAGGAGCAGCGGTGGGTTCAACCAGGCTCAGCAATTTAGTGAGGGGTTTGGAAAGAAGGACCTAGAAGGGGAGCGTTCAGGACGCAGTGGGTGGGGACCCAGGGGCGCCCATGGTGTTTCGGCTGGAACAGGGGCTGAAGTCCAGCCGTCCCTCACTGGCTGCCTGTTCTGTCTGCCCTGCAGGCGTGTTTACTGCTCTGGGCCCAGTGCCTCCCTCGCTCAATGGAAGTGACGGCATCCAACTCACAAGACAGGAGACTCAACAGAATGACCAAGTGGAGAAGACATCTAAGTTCTCAGCGGTCTCAGCCGAATGAGTGAAGAGGAACCAGGGACAGGGATGACTCACATGGGAAGAGGACCCCACTTTGTTCTGTTTGATTCTAAGCGGACACAAACCGCTTCATTCATTTCAGTTTCCCCAGCACCTGGCTTAACTCTCAGACATGTTAGACGGTTTGTAAGCACCGGCTCTACTGAACTGGCATCAAATCAGGACCTGGTTCAGAAGAGACACGAGGAGTGGATCTGTTCTAAACAGATTGTGCAAAGGGGAAAGACACAGACTCGGCATTTCCACAGCTTTTAACATTTCAGCGAGAGGTAAGAAAGCATGTCAGGAACACAGGCCCGGCTGATGAAAGTGTCTGATGCTAACACATGAACTGTCTTCTGCTGGGCACACTAAGGGGCCACAAGCAAGCTACACCCCAGAGCCACTCCACATTCTCTCTGGGTGCACTGGCCCTCGGTCACGCAAGGCCGCGCCAGCCTCCGAGGTGAGCCAGAAGGACACACACCTGTGGACTCGATGTCCCTGACTTGGGCTCGATGGCCAGCCCCAGGGTGACTCCGCCCGCCAGCGCTTTCTTCAGGCTCTCCTTGACCTCCGTCAGCTCCAGCTCCAGGCTGACTCGCTCCGCCTCCTTCTGCCGGCACTCCTCCTCCAGCTGCTTCAGCTTCTCCTCCAGGATCGCCTGCGGCTTCCTGCCTGGAATTCCCAGAAACGCCGTTACTCCCGCGGCAGGCACAGGTTCTCCAAACAACAGAGAAGGCACCTAGTGCCCGAGAAGAACTTCCACAAAACGTCTGAGGTCGAGCTCCCCTGACTTAGGTCTTCGTTGTGAAACTTAAATTCAGCAGTTCTCTAAGGGACCAGAGTCCTTCTCCTACCATTTCCCTTTGCTGCAGCTGTTGAGGACTCGGACCAGGAAAGAGGAGATGCTGATTCTGACGAAGGCCAGGAGCTCCTGGCTCTGGGCCTCAATGTTCTCATTTTAAAACGTGGACCCTAAACTCCACAGTTCCCAACGCTGCCACCTTCTTGGAGTGTGAACCCTGTCCTCCCCTAACGCTCCGCCGATCCTTCAGTCATCTTATTTGCGCCCGAGGCAATGAGCAGTAGCACAGCTTGCATCTCTACTGGACACGGCACACATTTCTTTAAGGCACATTCACTTATTTTATTTGAGGTTTGCTGCAGTGACCTAAGATGCACCCACTGGGCAGATGAGAACACCAATCCCAAGAGGTGAACGGACTTGTGCCCAGGGCCTGGGCCGGTGGTGGCCGGCAGGCGAGGTTCTCTTTTTCAAAGCCAAAAGCACTCCTGGCCCTCCTGCATCTTCACTATCCTGCAAGCTGGGAACACGGGAGAAATGCTACTTCTGTCTCGTTAAACTCCATGCCCCGTCCCATTCTCTGGCACAGCCTCCTCCCGTAGGGTCAGCCTCAGACTGCAGGCCACATCCTGGGCCTCCTATAGGGTCAGCCTGACCTGCCCTGCCAACACCTGCCTTCCCTCCTCTAAACTCCAAAAGCATTTCCCTTCATCAGATCATTGAGGCACAAAGTCCAGCAAGACTAACCACCTGCTGGGTGTGCGTCAGCTCCTCCCCGCGCGGCGAGCCATGGGAAGGCCACAGCTTCTTCTCTGGACCGCCCAGGCCTCTGAGGCATCTGAAGCCCCCGTCCCAGCCCAGGCCAGTACAATCTCAATCTAAGGAGCCAGTCTTCCGCAGTCTAAGCACCGGGCTGGAAGGGAGGCCATGCGTAGGTAAGCGGTGCCACCCCAGGCTCAGGAGCTGAGCGCCAGCTCCTGCCAGCAGGAATTGCATGCGCCTGGCCCAGGGCTGCCACTCTGGCTGCAGACTCAGTTTCTGTGACTTCAGTCCCTTTCTGGTGTCTGTATTCCATTAGCCTGGCCTCTTCCCTGATGCATCCCAAGACAGATGCTGCCTTGCTCTCGCCTGTCCCTTCTCAACAAACGAGGGGCTGCTTCTACCCTTGTCTGGACTTCTGAATATTACTGACCCCTGTGGGCTACCCTCTGTAGAGAAATCCAGCTGATCCCTCCTACCCGGTGACCAGAATCTACTGCGCCCTGCGGATACAGGGGCCATCCTCCAGACAACCTCTGTTGTCAGCGCCAGAAGCCGGAACAGGTCCCCCAGCACCTCCCCTGCCTCGGTGAGCAGCGTGTGGGTCTGGCCCTGGCCTCTGCCTGCACGCCGCATGTTTGACCACACAGGCACCTGCCTCGGGGTTACCAGCAATGTTTCCAAGCCCCAGGAAACACTGTGAAATAACCCACTCTTACTAAATAGAATGACAGCCTTGGTGAGCAATAGGTCCTTTGGGCAAAGCAGAATGAAATCTCCAGTCTCTAATACAAACATGCACCCTGGGCAGTCACCCACACCCTTCATACCGGCGTTCACTTCAATAGCCGCTCGAAGGTCTTTTCTTTCCTTGCGGAGCTGGGCCAGCCTATTCCGCAGGGCCTCTTTCCTCTTCAGCAGCTCCTCCTCTTTGGTCTGTAGCCGCTTGGCATCTGCTTCTACCCGGTTCTTGCCATACTTGTACTGGGCAGCATCTTGAGAAGAAAAAGCAGCAGCAATTAAACATTACGTTTACCAGCCTGGGAAATATGGGACGATCCCTTCTCTACAAAAAATACAAAATTAGCCAGGCATGGCGGCACATGCCTGTAGTCCCAGCTACTCAGGAGGCTGAGGTGGGAGAATCGCTTGAGCTTGGGAGCTTGAGGCTGCAGTGAGCTGTGATCCTGCCACTGTGCTCCAGCCTGGATGACAGTGAGACCCCGTGTCAAAAAAAAATTAGGTTTATTGAAGCAGATAATGGGGTAACTCAAAAAGCCTGTTGAATCAGCCAACTCAGTAAACAAACACAAAGCGTTATTTTGCTAATTCAACAAGAAAAGGGCAGGGCTGGTATGAACCAAGCAGAAAAGTGACTAGTTCAAATTCTCCAATATTCTTTGAATCAATATTCTTAAAAATTGATTCAAATTTTTGAATCAATTTCTTAAAAACGAAAACAGAATATTAGGAAATTCCTTTAATTCACTTCCCTTTGAGGCACATGGCTTATAATTAATCTGCAACAAGGTGGAGAATGAACATTCTATAATCAGAAAAGACAGGAGTTATATCAAAAATAGTGTCTGAAATTTGCTTCCTTCTCTACGTCTTCAAATCCTTCCCTAACACCGCAGTATCTGTTCCTTATGGCCATGTCATCTGACTGGCTCTGAATTGCTGCTACACCCCCAGCACTGAGATTAGCACCCGGCACGGAGTGTGGCACAATAAATGCTTGTTTAGTGAATAAATGAACAACGGATACATGAAGAGGCAACCAGGAGCGGTATCTGGAGCCTGACTGTCTAGGAAGGAGTCCCAGCTTACACTTGTAGCTGCATGACCTGGAACAGGGCACGAATCCCTCTGTGCCTCAGTTTCCCTCATCTGTGAAATGGGGATAGTAAGAGCAGGTAATTCACTGAGTGGTTACGAGGATTAAATATTTATAAAGCACTTAGAACAAACACAAATGGGCAACACATAAATGCTTATTTCATAAAATGAATAAATGAAGAGGAAACTAGCTGTAGGGAAAATTTACAGACTTGGCAACATCACATCACCAGTGAAAACAGCTTTCAAAACCTGACCCCACGCTCTCCTCCTCTTATTATGTTGGCTTTTCAATAACAGTAATTTAGGACAACACCTCTTTGTTAAGACACATGGAAGAGATGAAGGTTCCAACAAAACTCGGATGGAGGATCACCGATTTCAAAGCTTCCGTGGTCTCCCAGTCGCTTCTAACAATCACTCACGCCTGAAGGCAACTCCCAGGCCTTCCTGACTGCACGCCCCACGTGTCTGACTCCCTCGCGAGGCTAGAAACTACTTCGGGTAGAAGCCACAGGGGTGGCATAATGATTAAGAATAAAAACACTGGACTCAGAGAGGTGGCTAGAAACCCACACTCCACCCTCCCTTGCTACATGACTCTGCAAGCAACCTCCGGAGAAGCTCAGCTTCACCCTCTCTAAAGCAGAAACGAGAAGGAATCCTGTGTGTGTGCATGTGTGTGTGCATGCGTGTGTGTTTTAAATTAGAACGTTATATCTGAAAAAAATCTAACAAAATGATACGACGCCTGATGTAGTGGACATTCACTGACAATTCTTACCATATCAGCGATAAGCGATTCCCAGAGCCTTGTCCACTCAGGGACAGCAGGGAGCCATTTCTAGCACCTGTCCTAAATGCTGGATTTGCCAATTCTTGCAACGTAAGTTATCATGATTTCAATGAAATACTGCATTTATGAAGGCATAAAAAGTGATCACTCCCCAGTCAGTTTTCCCCTAATCAAAAGAAACACATAGAATGACAGCAAAAGCGTTGGCAGCCTGAGGAGAGGCGAAGCATTCGACAATCTGAAACAAAAGGATCGCTGTTTGCAGCTAAGGTTAACAACATATTTTGCAAACAGGGCCAAGTCCAAACTCTACTCGCTTATTTCTAAACTAAGCTGTTTCCCCAATGAACTCAATGCAATCACCTATAAATTTCCACATCTTTTGGTCCCCATGTAATAAATCCCATCTAATCTATAATGCAACTGGCTGGATTCAAGCAAAAACACGGAATGCCATTATTTTTCTCTTTTGTCACCATTAGATGTCACCACAGTTAATAAAAACTCCCTACAGAAGATCCCATAAAATAAAGGAATAAATCATCTAGGAAATAAAGTCAGCACAGGTACTGACAGAGAAACACCATGGCGACTGAGACTCCGTGGGACTCGGATTTTGCTTCTAACAAAGCTTTCCAGGTGTGAGGTGCTCCTCTCCCCCATCTGCCCCTCCTCAAAGAAACAACACTAAAAGAGGTGAAAGTAAATACACCCGATACATTCAGGAAGTAAGATTTGCCAGATAAGGTCAAAGGAAGTTAGTACATTAAATAAATGGTGGTAGGAGGGAGGATTTGGCCCAACTGGCTCCAACCTATCTGGTCAACACGTATGCTGGGTAGAACAGAGGTGGAGAAAAGCCTAGATCAGGGATGTATACGCTTCCTTGGGGCAGACGCAGCCTGGCCCTGCGGAGCGATTTCAAGCCTCGTTCACGAACATGGCCAAGGACACTGCCAGCCTCTTCATTCCCCTGTGTGGATGCTCCGACTCCAAAAATGGAACCACAGGGCAAATGGATGTCGGCACGTGTCGGTATGGCAGCCTCGCTCTTCGACAGCTGGTGTGGGGGTTACCAACTGGGGCTAGCTGGCCTCATCTTCGTTAGCACTGAGACTGGTCTACCAGTTGCACAGATTCAGATTTGAAAATCTCAGGTGCAAATCCCAAGTGGCGATGGCATGTAACCACATCAAACTCAACATCTGCACCTAACTCCCACCTTCTTTCTCTGGGAAATCTTCCTGGACATGCTCAGATGGACTCAGGAGCCCCTCACCTGTAAATCCCCACACTGCAGCCCTGCCACTTGCTTGTCTGCATGTGTGGGTCCGCTGGACCACTTTGGTGTATCTTTGAGCCCCTTGAGTGAAAAAATGCTGCCTGGCTGGCTCCCTGATTAGACATCCAACATAATGAGGACTAACACCAATACAAACACTTAAGAGATGACATATCGCCCTAGCTGGATCTACTAGAGGGAAGGGAAGAGGGTGCTGGGTCCAGGCAGGCTGAGTGTCTCATGTCTTAATGCTTCTCTGCCCAATCTATTTCCGGCTGGATGTGGAGTCTGAAAGCCTGGCACCCACTCTGGCTCTGTGATTTACCAGCTGTGAGCCTTGGGGGAGCTGCTTACTCTCTTGGTGATTCTTTTCTCATTTCTATGATGGGGTAGAGGATAATGCCTATGCTTACAAAGTGGCTGTGGGAAGTAAACCGGATGGGATAAGAATGGCTTGCTGTGGACCACAGGCACCGCAGGATAACCATTCCTCAGAACTCCTCGTACTGCTCTAGTGCTTGGAGGTCCATGTATTACCTCAGCTATTCCAACCGCACCAACCACGGGAGCCACGTGTCTACGTCTGACAGATAAAGATGCTGAGTTTAGAGTCTGCAAGGCTTGACAACCACAGATCAGGGACAGGAGCTGAGGTCTCCTGACCTGGAGCCCAGGGCCACCCGGAGCTGCAAGAAACCTGCACTCACAACTGCCTCCTATTTTAAAATGCTGAGTCGATCCCACAGGTGGCAAACCAGTTCTGGGCTTCAATTTACAAGCACAGTCAGAAAAGCTGGGTTGAAATCGCCACTGTCCTTCTATGTGGCTGATGAGGAAGGATGACGGTGCCCACCGCTCCATCTCTCCAGCTGACCCCAAGCTGGCACTCACGGGTGGGCAGGCTCAGACAGGCCCAGCTCCACCAAGTGTACTTGAAGCCGGAATGCAAGACATTCGATGGTATACTTACTCGAACCCATCCTTTTCACAACAGCCGCAGGATCCGCTTTTTTTGGCTGACTGCTCAGAGTCTTCCCTTTTCCTGTGACCCCATTAGACGCCACGGGGGGCTTTTTACCCTTGAGCTGTTGAAATAAACATATAAGAACATTAAAAATAAACACAAAGTCAAACAAATCTTGGTCTTTTTTTTTCTGGAGTCATTTCTTTCAGTCTCTAAGTATTGTAGAAACTGGCATAGATGGAGGAAAAAACGAAAGTGAAAGAAAACCAAGATGGTTTCCAAACACTGGGCTGCTGGGATTCTGGGGAATGGCTAAGGAGGGTATGGCAGAGGCTCCGTAGGATGTGTTCCGCTGGAACACTGCAGAAGTGGCCCCTTTCTACTGGCAGACCACAAATGCTAACCAAGCTGGCGCAGGCAGCTGACTACCCCAGAGCACTCAGCTGAGAGGAGTAGTTTGTGTTTCTGAGGATAAGCAGCTTTTATTTCAGTGGGATGCCTTTTAGGAGAGGAGCACGACCCTGCAGTGTGAGTTCTGCTGCTCCAAGTGCTTTGACACTGAGTGACATCCTACTGGGATAAGTGACCGCCTTCTTATCGCCGACGGAGTCCGCAGAAGGAAGCAAGAGAAGCATAACACAGGCACAGCAGCAACACTATGGAAACTGAACTTCCACTAACTACAGGTTTCTGAAAAAGTGAAATAGTACTCTACTCCTGAGACTGATACAGGCCAACACGTTTTGCATTTTGCTGAAGTGACCTTATGTGTAGCTTAGCTGTGTAATTAATTCAGCATGACAGCAAAGGCTCACTCCAGCATCCACGCCCACGCTTTTTTCCATGATACAGCTTCCTTCTGTTGCAGGCCTCACTTTTTGGGAGGCAGAGAGATCTAGCTCCAAATTCTGGCTCTATCAATCATTTAGGAGAAGTTGAGCAAGTTATTTAAACTTTCTGAGCCGCCATTTGATCATTTAAAAACATAAAGAGATACCTCCCCACAGTGTTCCTAAAAAGATCAGATGACGTGCCTTACATGGATAGAGCATATGGCACATAAGTGCTCAGAAAGTGCAAGGTCTCGCCATTAAAAATAGGTTCCCATTAAAATGACCAAATGAGGACAGGAAACCCAGAGGTCATGTAATTTAACTTGCAAAAATGTTTCCTATTTCAACAAAAACAAAACAAAAGGGGACAATAGTAACAAACACTCCACATGGGAACCATACATCAAATGATTCCCAACCAATGTGGGGACAATCCAAGAGTGCAAGATGGCAAACTGTGTGGCAGGGTTTTACCTAAGGCGACTCTAATGCCAATAAAAAGACATGTAGAAACATAGAGAGAGAAACTTTCACTTAGTGAATGCAACACATAACCTGACAACTTTTTGGCATAAGTCCTCAAAAGAGGCCAACGGCTCCCCTACCCCCGGTCCCCAACTACACTTAGCTCAGGGCCACTCAGACTCACTGAATGGGAATCCCCAGGGATGGGATCTGAACAACCGTCATGAAAAATCAAAAAGCAACACCAACCTGTGCATTTGACTTTTGATGAAGCCGACCTATTGGGAGCTACTGTTCTAAGTCACTACTATCGATAATTCTACAATTTCACCTGGTTATTTTCTTAAGATTATCCAAAGAGTGGAGAAAAAACAAATATTTAAAACATGCCCATTTGCTGTATATTCATAGGCAAAGCATAAAAAATTCTTAGGTTAAATATGCATCATAAGCTGGGCACGGTGGCATGTGCCTGTTGTCCCAGCTACTTGGGAGGCCAAGGAAGGAGGATCACTTGAGCCCACAGTTCAAGTCCTGCCTGGGCAACATAGTGAGACGTCATCTTTTTTTTTTTTTTAAAAGGCCTAACACCACAAAATTGCTCTGAAATGTTACTGTTTGCCATAGATACAGGGTGTGCAATGGACAGTAGTTCAACATCACGGTTATTATTGTTCAATGGTCATCAAAAGTCCTTATTATCGTCATCTAGTTTTTGGGAGTATACCTTTAGACTTGTCATGGAGAAACACCACCGTACTCTGAATAATCTATTTCATGTTTAAAAAGTCCTTATTATCATCATCTAGTTTTTGGGAGTATACCTTTAGACTTGTCATGGAGAAACACTACCACACTCTGAATAATCTATTTCATGTTTAAAGATCAAAAGCAATGACTACACGGAGTCAACCCTTCCTCATTAAGTGTAATGGAAACATACTAAAGAAACTTGCTGTCCAAGAATCTTCTGGAAAGTTTTATTACCCGTTTCTTTTAACTTCTCTGCCTTTAGTTGACATAATTCACAAAATTTCACTGGGGAATTTTCCAAGAACAGAACGAGAGCCAGATGTGGGCAAAGAAACACAGTGCTCAGATAAACCATGAGCTCGTTAGAAATATCTCATCAGTTCCTTGGTAGTCAGGCTGCAAATTATATTCTAGTTGAGAAAAAAAAAAAACATTATGCTTTGCCTTTGATGAGTCCCATTTACTACAAGTTGCAAAACTCTGTTGGAGCAATGTGACTTGAAAGTGGTTCTAGAATCTTACAGAAGAAGATGCCGTACCTGCGAGTTGAGCCCGAGAGACGCCCTCCCCACAGAAGAGGTATTAGTGACAGACTGAGCGGAGGCAGGGTATTTGTAATGGTTAGAGGACAGCTTGTCAGCAGACAGCCTAGAGGCCTTTCTGTCAGCAGGAGAGTAGCGGGCAAAGATGTGCGGAGGCGGCAAGTTATCGTACAGGCCTGCGTTATCATAAAGCACCTCTTCTCCCAAGCCTCTGCTGCAGGAAGCAGGAAAGCCATCTTCCGGTTCCCACTGCAACACACATAGCTTTGTGGTTAGTGACTTGGACACAGGAAACAGCAGCTTTTAGCACAGTGAGATGTCATTTATTAATAGTACGGCATTTAGCATACATTGGCACCCCAACACTCTCCTGCACACAGACTGCAGTTGTTATCAATAAGGCATGCACCCACCACCCCCCTCTCACACACATACACACACAGACCCAACACAAGCATGCAGGTGGATTCAAAAGGACTTGACTTCTGAAGCCTTATGGAAAAAATTTTTTTTTCCTTAAACCATTCCCAGAACTCTGGGAATATGAAGTTTTTGTTTTGTCCTTTCTTTTAAAGGAAAAAGCAATGTTGATTTGGCATTTCCTTCTTTAGAGAACCTGGGGTTCAGAAGTTCTCCTAGCGCAGGGCGTGGATGGAAGGGGAGGAATGAGCATGGGACCAGGGGCCTGGTGCTCTGGGTCTACATGAAGACACACGAGGTCCTAGCAGAGCACCCGATGCTTTACACAGCACTTCTCACGTCCTGGACGCTGACTTCGTCTCACAGTCATCCGGGTAAAAAGGGGGAAATGGAAGCAGAGACAGGGCCTGGAGCCGGTGAGTGGCAGAGCGGAGGGAAGGGCGCGCTCATCCCCACGCGGTGCTCCCGCTAAGCCTCGCGCTCCTTCTGGGGACATGAGACCACCTGCAGGCTCCTCCAAGCCCCTGTGCAGGAGTCAGTGACCCAAGTCCTATGGGAACTGTCAACACACACCCCCTCTGTCCCCTGCTCTGTACTGAAGAAAGTGCCACAACCAACACAAGCAAAACCGTCTGTGAAAAGAGAAATCAAATCCTCATAGAAAATTAGATGCTTCCAAATCTAATGGATATAATGGTTTTATTTTAGCAGAAAATCTCTAACAAAGGACTAAAATAGCTACATGCCACTGCATGGGACAGAGGAATCTGAGAACATGGGTATTAAAGTATTAACTCAAAAACTGATAACCACAGCCAGGGCCTTTTCAGGGTTAAAGGTCTTTATAAATCGCCTGGCATGACAAGAAAGGCAGTATTAATTCCTCTCTTATATTCCTTTTACCCCGTTGATAGTCTTCCTGCATAGTCCTTTCTGCCAGACGGTAATTACAACCTTTTGTTATAAAAATAGAAAAGACTTAAAATTCTGCAGTAGGAGTGTCTGTATTCCTCCGCAATCACTTCAATGTGTCTATTTTTGTGATCTAAAAATAACGGCTCCTGCAGAGAAACTCGGATATGAGAGTTTCATAATGACAACCTAGCATATATTTGTCCAGAGTTATTAAAACGGTCTAGACGAGACTATCATTTTCCTAAAATACCAAAGATTAAGTCACACGGAAGACTCAGAAAAACACCTACAGAGACCTCACAGAAGTTTCTAGTTTAAAGTATGTGAGTGTGCACACTTTCATCTTAGTCTAAGCATCAGGGGGAACATTGGGTAAACATTACTAAAGCTGAAACAGTGCCACGATGCCAGATATTAGGTCATAAATATGAACTTTTTTTTTTGAGATGGAGTCTTGCTCTGTTGCCCAGGCTGCAGTGCAGTGGCACAATCTCAGCTCACTGCAGCCTCTGCCTCCCAGGCTCAAGCAATTCTCCTGCCTCAGCCTCCTGAGTAGCTAGGATTACAGATACCCACCACCATGCCCGGCTAATTTTTATATTTTTAGTAGAGACAGGGTTTCACCATGTTGGCCAGGCTGGTCTCAAACTCCTGGCCTTAAGTGATCTGCCCACCTCTGCCTTCCAAAGTGCTGGGATTACAGGCCTGAGCCATCGCGCCTGGCTATAAATATGAACTTTTAAGAATCTAGAAATGAGGCCCTCCAAAAAGAGATGAGCTGGTAACAGAGCCGAACACACAGAAAATAGTTTCAGGAAGGGCCTGGGCAGAGGAAGGCCTAATAAGCAAGGAAGCCACAAACATGTAGCCCAGCAATACACACACACAAACAATTCCTACATGCAGAGCCCTTTAGGAATGGCAGACCTTTGTTTCTACAACAGATGAAGCTGTGAATAGCCTAAACAACACTTGCTCCTGGGGGTGGCCTGTAGAGTGTCATAAAAGTCTGAATAAAACGGGCTGGGTGGAGCTGGATGATCACGTGTGTGGTTCCACAGGGTGAAGAGAGCATCCGGTTCACAGTCACAGGTTCGTGTGTAAGGCGTGCATGTGGAGAAACGCCTTTGAGGAAAAGGCGTGTGAAAGGGTCTTTGGGTGGGACGGGCTAGACACAGGCTCAGAGAAGTGGATGGTTCTCAGGATGCAGATGAGTGTGGTAACTGGAGTCTAAATCCAGTGGTAAGACTGTGCTGTCAAGAGACACTGGGGTGACACAGGGCAAATGGAGGCAGAAGAGCAGGTCCCACCTGAAGGGCTCAGGGGCTGGAATCTAGGGCAGGAACTAGCCTGAGAGCCTGCTTCACAGGCTGGTAGGGTGCCATCTTAAGCAGGAAGAACTCGCACAAGCCCCTACCCAGGGGTGGAGTGCTGTGGTGACTGTGGGCACCCAGAGACACCCCAGGGAGGATTGGCTGAGGGGGAAAGGAGGAGATTCACTGGACCTGATACCCCTCCGCCTAAGATGGGGGGCTCTACTGGATGGACTCTGAAGCTAGGATGGGATCCTAAAGTGGCTCTGTTTGCCCCGTGCCACCCTGTCCTAACATGGGACCTGCCCTGCCCAGGGCCCAGGAAGCTCTCCCCGGTCCTATGTCTGTTTCCCTCCCAGGTCCACTCACCCCCATGAGACTCAAAGTCCCTTTCAGGACAAAGACAATCGCTTCAACATTTCTTCTTCAACTCCTGGCACAGAGTCTGGCCACTGGAGACACCCAGCCAATAAGGCAAGGGAGAGAGGACTGAGGAGGGAAGGGGGCAGATCAAGTGATGAGAAGATCCCGCTTTAGAATCAGGTGGGGGCCTCGCACAGAAAGGGCGGCCTCCCCCACAGGAACCCCAGGGCAGGTCCAGAGCGGCAGGAAGGAGGCGGCGGCCAATGGGAAGGCGACCGAGCCCCAGGGACACACTGCGTCCATCGTGGCTCCTGAGGGATGGGCCACCCACTTCCGACCCTGACCACGAGAACCTGCTTTCAGTTTGTTTATGCTCCTGAGCACTGGGGGTCCTCAGCCCCTCTCTTCCCTCAAGGAGGCTGTTGTCTCTTGGTTCCTGCTGTGGGGCAGCTATGAATTTATGATGCCAGGGCTGATTGAGGACATTCATCAGGATATCGGGGAAAAGAATGGAGAATCAAAACAGTAAGAAAAAAGTCTGAAATACCTTCCAAGTCTATTTCATAGCCTTGGAAAACATAACAATAAATTTACTTTATGTCTACCTTTGAAAATTATCTTAACATAGATGCCAATTTCAAACCCTCCCAGTACTGGGAGACAAATGGCATACTGGTTTCTCACAAGCCTCCTTCATTCATCTGCTAACTGTGAAGGCCTCATCTCTGAACGCCCAGGGCCGGGCACTGTGCCTGGATCAGGCAGGATGCTCAATACGCGGTTGTGAGATGAGTAACAGGCAGACACCGTAGAACCAGCACTTGATGAGGCCTGCTGATTACACGTACGACACAGACACAACACACTGAGAACAGACTTCAGGACTCCTAAGGCCAGACAGACCCCCGAGGCCAGTGTAACAGGGAAAGCTGTTACTAAACACCTCCTGCATGGATAGATGGATAGATGGATATACAGATGGCGCTGTGCCAGGAGCCAGGAGCCTGGCTCCTCCAAATCCACCCCAAGGTAAGCTGTCGAATTTGTAATGTGGTCATTCCTCTATGTCATCATTTCCTTCCTGAGGGGATTTCACAGCATTTTAATCCCATCGGGAAATAACTACTCATTGATAACCTATACTGTGCTATGTTTTGATTTAACAAGTTATCCAAGTATTACTCTAACATGCTCTCCTTTAGTCAATATTTTAGTGGGCTGACACATTTAATTAGTGACAGCGACATTAGGCCAGGCACAGTGGCTCACATCTGTAATCCCAACACTTCAAAAGTCTGAGGTGGGAGGATCACTTGAGCCCAGGAGTTCAAGACTGGCCTTGCCAATATAGGGAGATCCCATCTCTACTAAAAATAAAACAAATGAGTGGGATGTGGTGGTGTGCACCTATGGTCCCAGCTACTTGGGAGGCTGAGGTGGGAGGATCGATTGAGCTGGGGAGGTTGAGCTATAGTGAGTTTTGACTGCACCACTGCACTCCAGCCTGGGCAACAGATTGGGACCCTACCTCAACACCAACAGAAAAATGACAGTGACATTAAATGACAAAGTGTCTACTAGCCTCAAACTATCCACTTGTTCAAATGCAGATTCAGATAAACAGCATGTCAGAAACCAGGAGAACAGAGATGAGATGGAGTCTCCTTGCCTCAGAGCGTTAAAAAGCTGACCTTATTCAGACCTGAAACCAGGGGAACTGAAGCACAGAATTTTCACAGCCTCGGCCTCTAACAAAACCAACCATTACTCCAAAAAAAGGGCACTCACCGAGCCGTTGATGCACGGGACATCGTCATAATGAAGTGCCGTCCCGCTGGGGTGGGCATAGCCGTTGGAGGTGCCCCCTAGATATGGGTTAGCAGATATAACACGCCTGTTCATGAAACTGAAAGAAAGGAAATGCGTTAAAATCCATAACCTGACCACCTTTTACTCCAATCAGTCAAGTCTTTAATGAGTTCTGACTTTATGCCCAAGGCTATGTCAGAGGTCACAGGGGCAGAGAAGAAATACTAGACAGAATCTCGGCAGAAATGAGATGATGCGTTGGAGGGACTGTCCTATAAAATTAGGATGGCACATAATCTGCAGAACTGCGGCACAGATCGCCAGTAACCAACACCAGGTACACGCAGCAAAGCCTGCAAATAACAGGTGTTCAGAAATACCAAGTGTTTTGATTATCATCCGTCTCTCACTGTGGCCCCAACGCTAGGTACACGCAGCAAAGTCTGCAAATAACAGGTGTTCAGAAATACCAAGCGTTTTGATTATCATCCGTCTTTCACAGTGGCCAACTCCTCTCACAGCTTGTGTTCATAATAAAGTTTTATTAGAACACATGCCTCTTTCACAAATGTGTTACTTCCAGAAGGACAACATGGCCTGCAAAGCTGAAAGTTACTGTCTAGTCTCTTTTGGAAAAAGTTCGTGGACCCCTGTTCTATAAGCTTTCTGGAACACTCATTCAACAAATATTTATGGAGTTCTTAGTAGTCAATCAGCACCACTGCCACCCCACATCTCTTCACCTCTTCCCTGAAATTTCCTCAACTTCTGAGAGCCGCTGACAGCGGCCCGAGAAATCCTTTAGAAGGTGTGCTATTGTGGCATAATAAATATGTATTTTGGTCTTTGTCCCAAGTTCCTGGTCAGGGCTCCTAAAACTCTTGGAATTTCCTACATGAAGAGTAGGATGAGAGCTGGTTGCCAGGGAAACCAACTCTGTGATTACGGCTGGAACTTTCCATAAAAACCCAAGAGGATGGGGTTCCCGGAGCTTCTGGACTGTGTGCATGCGGCGGTGCCGGGAGCGTGGTGCGCCCAGCGAGGGCACGGGAGCGCTGTGCCCCACATGCTTTGCCCGGCGCACCTCTTCCCTCACTGCTTCTGAACTGTGTCCTTTCATAGTAAACTGGTAATCCAGTAAGCAAGCTCTTCCTGAGTTCTGTGAGCGTTCTAGCAATGACTGAACTGGAGGGGAGGGGTCGTGGGAACCTCCAACTCACAACCTATTGGTTAGACGCACAGGTGATATCCTGGACCTGTGACTGGCATCTGAAGTGGAGTCAGCTTTGTGGACTGGGCCCTTAACCTGGGGAGCCTGACGCTGCCTCCCGGAAGACCACTGAGGGTTGAGTTCATGTATTAGGACACCCAGCTGGTGCCCACAGAAACCTAGAGAATTGCTTGGCATGGGAAAGACCTGCCCGTTTAGTGGCCAGAGGTGAGGCCCAACAGTGTGGAGCCTGTGGTGAGGGAACGGCTCACTCCCCTTCAAGGAGGGCAGGCCGGGCCACGCCAGCCTCCGCCCAACACCCCCAGGGGCTTCTCAAGTCGCAAGGTGCTGCCCAGGGCCTCGGGGCTCCGAGGGACTGGGTTTCTGCTCCGTCCCTGCGCTGTGGCTTCCTGCGCTCGGTCAGTCTCCTGGGTGCCCCGGCACTCCCCTGGCTCTCGCGGCTCCCCCAGCCCCTCTGCCTGCCGAACTCCTCTCCTGACACCCCTCGCACCCAGGTCTCCGCGTGGGTGCTGCCCCCCAGGAGGCGGCCCGTCCCGCAGCCCCACAGCGGCCCCTCCCTCCCCTCCAGGCCCAGGGAAACCCCCCTGCATCTGCGTCCTGCCTGCTCTCCCCACTGGAGGGTCGGCCTCAGGAGCGCAGGGACCATGCGGGCACACACAGGGGTCCTCACGCAGGGGCAGGTGCCTAGAGCCTCGGCCGGGTTCCGAAGCCACGGGTCAGGACTAACAATGTAAATCCTAGGGAAGGGACCACCCCGACAGCATTTCCTGCTAGTGTGGGTATTTCATAGGATCCTGCGCTTCTGTGATCACCAGATGAAGAAAACACAGCGTAAGTGAAAACCGGGGAGAGAAACACAGGGGCAAGTGAAGCCCGCCTCTTTGGTAAGAAGTCTGGCAGCGTAGCCTCGGGAGGTACCGGGCTTGGGGCTCCGGGCTGGGCTTCCGCAGTGCGGGCCGCGGAAATGGCTCCTCACAGAGCGCGCGTGCGCCCCATGCTGGGGAGGGACGCCATGCACGGCTTGCTGCCTGGACACATTCCTCAATTATAATTTATAAACTTTTTCCTTTGCTTATAAAAAATTAATATATGCTAAACTTAAAGTACATAAAAGTATACGTAGGAAAATAAAATGAAGAAGAAAACATACAAGAAGGAAAGGCACAGCAAAAATTGAACATTTAAGAGTTCCACAGTAAAAGATTTTGATTTTTAAAAAATACATATTTAAGGTTTTCTAATTAAATGCCACATTGGAAGGCTTTTAGGGAGACAGCGCTATGTATACTTTTTGTCAGTGAGAGGCAGTAAATGGAGGAATGAATAAAGCCTGGCCACAGGGACCATCCCCTCCCCTGTGCCCTGGGCCGTACTGCCTTGGGTCTTTCTCCTTCCAGCGGCAGGCACGTCTCTCACGGGCTTGCATCTTCAGTTTCCAGCATATGCCCTGCACTCGCCCTGCTGCAGCAGGGACAAAGGATGGGGTCAGAACAGAGGCCCTGGGGGGCTCCACTCCTGCTTCTGTGCTGGGAAGAGCCACTGCAGGATGCCTCTGACAGGCTCATCTGGCAGGACCTGGGAGCACAGGGATTAGGGGTCACAGGCACACAGAATGTCCTAAGTGGAGGAGGCCTCAGCCAGCAGCTAGTCACCCTTCACCCTACAGAGAGGGACCTGGCCCAGTGAGGACAACTCTGCCCGGTCCCCAAGAGGGCAGGGCCTGGGGTCGCAACTAAACACGAGGCCTCGGTCTTGTGCTTGGTGTCTTTCCACAATAGGATTTGCAGCCAAAGACAGAAGTGGAAATGAAGTAAGAGGCCACATGCCACTTGTTACACCAAAACCAGGAGAGAGTCAAGGGGAGCTATTTCACAATAACCTCCAGGGACTCCGAGGAAAGGGTGGCCAAGAGAACTGCCTCCCATCTGTGCATCTCCCCACGCTCCGCACCAGCCGCTGCTTTCCATCCTCTTCATCCTCACCATCCCATCCATGCATCTCCCCACGCTCCGCACCAGCCCCTGCTTTCCATCCTCTTCATCCTCACCACCCCATCCCTGCATCTCCCCACGCTCCACACCAGCCCCTGCTTTCCATCCTCTTCATCCTCACCACCCCATCCCTGCATCTCCCCACGCTCCACACCAGCCCCTGCTTTCCATCCTCTTCATCCTCACCACCCCATCCCTGCATCTCCCCACGCTCCACACCAGCCCCTGCTTTCCATCCTCTTCATCCTCACCACCCCATCCCTGCATCTCCCCACGCTCCACACCAGCCCCTGCTTTCCATCCTCTTCATCCTCACCACCCCATCCGTGCATCTCCCCACACTCCGCACCAGCCCCTGCTTTCCATCCTCTTCATCCTCACCACCCCATCCCTGCATCTCCCCACGCTCCGCACCAGCCCCTGCTTTCCATCCTCTTCATCCTCACCACCCCATCTGTGCATCTCCCCACGCTCCGCACCAGCCCCTGCTTTCCATCCTCTTCATCCTCACCACCCCATCCGTGCATCTCTCCACGCTCCGCACCAGCCCCTGCTTTCCATCCTCTTCATCCTCACCACCCCATCCGTGCATCTCTCCACGCTCCGCACCAGCCCCTGCTTTCCATCCTCTTCATCCTCACCACCCCATCCGTGCATCTCCCCACGCTCCGCACCAGCCCCTGCTTTCCATCCTCTTCATCCTCACCACCCCATCCGTGCATCTCCCCACGCTCCGCACCAGCCCCTGCTTTCCATCCTCTTCATCCTCACCACCCCATCCGTGCATCTCCCCACGCTCCGCACCAGCCCCTGCTTTCCATCCTCTTCATCCTCACCACCCCATCCCTGCATCTCCCCACGCTCCACACCAGCCCCTGCTTTCCATCCTCTTCATCCTCACCACCCCATCCCTGCATCTCCCCACGCTCCACACCAGCCCCTGCTTTCCATCCTCTTCATCCTCACCACCCCATCCGTGCATCTCCCCACGCTCCGCACCAGCCCCTGCTTTCCATCCTCTTCATCCTCACCACCCCATCCCTGCATCTCCCCACGCTCCGCACCAGCCCCTGCTTTCCATCCTCTTCATCCTCACCACCCCATCTGTGCATCTCCCCACGCTCCGCACCAGCCCCTGCTTTCCATCCTCTTCATCCTCACCACCCCATCCGTGCATCTCTCCACGCTCCGCACCAGCCCCTGCTTTCCATCCTCTTCATCCTCACCACCCCATCCGTGCATCTCCCCACGCTCCGCACCAGCCCGCTTTCCATCCTCTTCATCCTCCCAACTGCTTCCTGAGGGGCTCCCAGCTGAGTGTGACTTGAAGACAGTTTCAGGAAAACTCTGGAGTATTTTCCTGTGTTGTATAATTTATGTATCTCATTGTAAATAGGTTTTCAGGAAAATATGTTTTGATTGTTTACCATTATTAAAGTTCCTAAATATCCCACTTTTCCTGGGAGAATCTCCATTATTATCTTACACTTTCCTCTTTTCAAAATATATTACTGCCGTCTCTTCCTCAGTCATGTACAATGCACAAAGAATTCTCCTAAGAACCTTGAAAAGATTCATTAACTGGCTGCCAGTTTATATAAAAGCAAAACATTTAATCTTAGAATATTCATCACACTGGCAAGCAACCATATTTTGAACACTGTTTCCTTGTCACATCTCATCTCTCTTAAGTGTTACAGGAGTGTTTGGCTAGAAAACTTGAAAATAAGCTTTATTGCTAACTGACAGCTCCTATAAAGACTTTAACGAGGTAGAAAAGATTCCTGCAGCCATAAATTCATTACATGCATATTTTTAATAAATATTTTTAGTGTTATAATCTACATTCCTTTCTCAAAAATGTGACCTTGCCACATTTGATTTAGATTAATACTCTAGTCATTTATAAAGTAAAAGCCAAGCTGTATTCTAGGGCAACGATTTTAATTCAGGGTTTCTCTTAAATGTGGTTATCGGCGTGCTGATTATACTTGCAATTACATGTGGACGTAGGATAGGTTTTTATGGAAATTTAGTATCTTCCAAATAAATATAGTGAACATCCATAACCACTTTTATGTCTGCTAGTTGGGCAGATTTTGCAAAAATAGACTTACGGATCTTATATCTCTTTAAAAACACTTTAAATGTGCTTTCTTTACTGCATAGTACTTAAAGAATTGGAGAATTATTATAATTTACCTATATTTTGCTGATTAGAAAGAATATAATTAAACAATAATGAGTATAAACAGAACGGTAAGTACTAGACTACATCTATCCTGATTTCCACACAAAAGGACAGTGGTGAGAACAGTGTGCACTGTAGAAAACCTCCAGTATTACTGGGGATTTTATGGACAATCTGTGCAAGACTAGTTCCACTTGTCAAGGCTATTGACCTTAGCTGGGTGTATGTAACATGTGGCTTGAGTCCTAAAATGGGCCAAGTTATCTTCACTTTGAGAACTATTTCTTAGCCCCAGAATGTCCTAGCTAAGCATTAAATGAGTATCCATTCACCATTCAAGACACAAAGGAAGACTGCTCCAATTCCCCATAAATAGCACTTGTGTGGAAAAACTAGATGGTGGAGTTCATATTAAACGGGCACAACCCAACAGCACAGGCATCTGAGCCCATCTTCTTCACACTTGAAAGGTCGTGTAATCTCAGCACTGGCGGGTCTGCCAGCAGCTGTCTGTATGTTTCTCCTCACTTGCTGATGATGGAATTCATGACCAGCTTTGTTTTCATTCACTTCCCTCACCCCAGTCCCAACTCTCTAAGGATGAGAGAAACATATGCAGCAGTCAAGGGGTGAAAGATGCTGGAGCTGCAAGTTTCAGAGATTATCTCACCCACCATCTCTATTTTCTACAGAAGGCAGCAGAGGTACTAACAGGTAATGAATGACTTGTCCAAATTGTTCTAATTAGTAAATACCACAGCGGGACCCAAGCCAAGATGCCCTACCTAATACCTGCTGGATTTGAAATTAAAACCTGAGAAATGCATTCATTGTTATTCACTTAAAAGTGGCATCGCGGGTCATGCCTGGAATCCTAGCACTTTGGGGGGCCAGACAGGAAGATCACTTGAACCCAGGAGTCCAGGAGTTTGAGACCAGCCTGGGCAACATAATAAGACCCCGTCTCTACCAAAAAAAAAAAAAAAAAAAATTAGCCAGGCATGGTGGCACATGCCTGTAGTCCCAGCTGCTTAGGAGGCTGAGATGGGAGGATCCCTTTAGCCCAGGAGGTCGAGGCTGCAATGAGTCATAATTGTGCCACTGCACTCCAGCCTGGGCAACAGAGCAAGACCCTTGATCAAAAAAAAAAAAACCAACAACAACAAAACCCTAATAACAAACCAAAACGTGGCAGAGTGTTCACGTTTGTAAACCCAGTTAATGTCCAGCAACGCCAATAACGAACCAGAAAGTGGCAGAGTGTTCACATGTTTGTAAACCCAGTTAATGTCCAGCAACGCCAATAACGAACCAGAAAGTGGCAGAGTGTTCACATGTTTGTAAACCCAGTTAATGTCCAGCTTAATAGAAGGTGGCTGGATTCTCACACCTGCTTCTGCCCTCTGTCACAAAATGCTCTTTTGGTTGAAGTATGTGAAGAAAATCCAGCCTCAAACAGATGTAAGCCGGACAAGTGGGGCACATTTTAATTGCTTTTTCTGAGCTGTAGTGACACTTCTTCGGGACTACACCAAAACGCAGCAAGTGGTGGTCTCTTACCGCCAACTGCCATGGAGTCGGAAAGCAGATCAATCGATTCACATTAAAATCCAGTCGTTTATCTTGCACTAGGAATAGATCTTTCCCCAAGCATGACTTCTGCCGATCTTTCAAACGTTGACACCCTTCATTATACAACATCAAAAAAAACTGCTCACTGACATGACTACAGAGCTCAGCAGGAGTCTATGGGTGCTGAGTAGCTGGCAAGCTCACCACGGCAGATGCAAATTTTCCAGAATTCTAATTTCTAAGGAAAGCTTAAATGTATCATAAGCAACAAATACTGCCAACTGTTTGCCTAGAGATGATGGGTGTAGCTAGCTCATTTTCAAGAAAACATCTGCAAATGCCTATGTGCAAATAACTAGTTTGTCTGTTGCTTTTTAAAGTAAAAATGAAAAAAAAAAATCAAGGCAGCTAGTTCTATGAGCACCTCACTTGTCTGAGCTGTTCCTCAACAGGACCACTGTCATTGGACACACCTGCATGCTCTCTGTGGCCTCTCATCACGCTACGCAGAACAGGAAAAACCCACGGGCTTCAGAGCATTCATGCAAATGTCTACTATCTGATCCTTTATAGAAAAAGTCATCATTTTTACTGCTTCCTCAAGGACATCTTAAGTGAAACCAGCATTTTCTTTTACTATCGCAAATGGTAAAATTCTTTGACTATTTACATTGGCAGTGACAATGATTATTAATACGGCGAAGGGCGACTATTGGTGCGAAGCTGCCAGCCAGTGATCACTAATGCAAATGTCCAAACAGTGGAAGAAGGAAACAATGTCTTAGTATATTACGAAAATAATTTAACCCCGCAGACTGCCAGAAAGGGTCTGGAAAATCCCCAGGGGTTCTGTGGACCATACCAAGAACTGCTGCTACAAATATTCTGCCATCATTATGTTAAAGAAATATTCACTGTTCAAAAGGACGTTTTTATAGATGACTGCAGCATTTTTTTTTAAAAAAAAATCACAATTTAAATTTACAAAGTACTTGACAGATAGCTTTGAAAACTCAGTCCTCATTACAGCAATATGTAGAATCATTTCTGCTTCGTAGAACTGTTCCCCCAATACAGGGGTCAGCAAACTATTGGTCAAATCCAGGCCACGGCCTGTTTTTGCAAATAAAGTTTTATTAGAACACAGACACACCCATTCGTTTATGTACGGTGTCCAGCTGCAGCGGGAGCTGAGTGGTTATTAACAGGAAACGTGTGGCCCACAAAACCAAAAATATTTACTATCTAAGTCCTTCATGCAAGTTTGCCACACGCTGCTCGAATAGAAAACCCAGTGGGTTGACACGACAAAAACATTTCTGCAAAATTTGGCTTAAGATAATGCAAAAGGGAAAGTCTTTAGTTTTTCTTCTGGGTCTATATCCTCACACAAAAACTAAGTTAAGCTAAGTTAGGGAAAAGATAGTTACTGAACTGTGGTGCCATTTCACATGGCAGTGGGTCTTACCAGAAGGTCTGTTTGGCTGTCTGAATGACACTTGCAGACATCTCCACATCAATGTAGTCATAGTGCAGAGCCTCCGGGTCTGTGGACGATCCCGTCTCTGCGAGTAAAATCCCAATCCACCTGCCCATGTCTTCAGAAGAAGATGCCTGTTGAAGTGGGAAAAAAGGTAGGCTGTATTTAACTAAAGATTTTTACATTTTCATAAATGTGTCAATAAAGAGACCACATAATAGGAAAGGCGATGAAACATGATGTCCCTAAGAAGAAACGAGAAGGAAGATGACTGAGCGATGGGATTAACGTCACGTTCGCAGCAGGCCTTAATTTAGGAAGTGTCATCCCGATTACACCAAAGGTGAATGAAACTCTGAGGTCCTAAACTGCCTTCCCATTACTGTGGGGAAAGGCACTAGGGTGTAAGACAGGAAAATTAACAGGATTAATTGCATCGCGGCTGAAGGAAGTTGCTGGGGTGCCTTTGGCAACACCACCTGACCATGAGAAGGAGCACGTCCCAGCTGCTGCTGCCTGACTTGGGAAGCGTGACCAAGCTCCAGGCCCTTTACTGGTCGCAAACTTTTTTATACCAGGAGCCCTGGGTGAGCCACCCTACATGGACCTGAAATGGTCATTTAGTTTCTTGATTAGATGATATAAAAAAGTAATTTCCTTTGATATCAATTGTGTTTCCACAGGGGAAATGACACTCTGTAATCACTGGGCTGCTTTAGGCACACCATTTTTTAAGATGTTTGCTATCTCCTCCATTTGGTCTGCTTAATTTGCAAGTCTGAAATATGTCTTTAAGATTATGTTCGTTCAATTTTTAAGCCATCCTTTTATTTATTTATTTTTTTTGAGACAGGGTCTCGCTCTGTCACCCAGGCTGGAGTGCAGTGGTGTGATCATAGCTCACTGCAGCCTCCAACTCCTAGGCTCAAGCAATCCTCCTGCCTCAGCCTCCCAAGCAGCTGGGACTACAGGTGCTCACCACCAAGCCCAGCTAATTTTTTTAATTTTTATTTGTAGAGACAGGGTCTCACCATCTTGCCCAGACTGGTCTTGAACTCCCAGGCTCAAGCGATTCTCCTACCTCAGCCTCCCAAAGTGCTAGGATTACAGTTGTGAGCCACCATGCCCAGCTTTAAGCCATTGTTTTAAAGTGATTTAGAAAATCAGTTACATTTTTAATGGTATTAGAAATCTTTAAAAATTTTGATTAATCAAATATGCAAATAATGGTTAAAGTTTAGGAGAAATTAAGCTATCAAATCTATGAGTTAACTGAATGTTGAAGAAAAAAATTTATTGCTTATAAAAATTACTAATTTAAATAAAGATCTCTAAGTTGAGCTTAAAGAAAATTGGGTTTTATAATTATAACCTTGACAAGTTTAACACTGATCAAAATATAAGTAATTGTAAATATTCCATGCAATGTATAAAGGCCTCTCTAAAGGAAGGGATGTTAACAAACAAGCAGCTACTTTTTATGTTGAGAAATTGGCTAGTGATATTTTCCATATAACAAATCATTACTAACCATATACACAATGAGGCCATGAGGACAAAGGGAAGGAGTGCCCATTAAGTACCTTACAGAGAGTAAAAGAGAATCAGTGTTTGCCAAATTAAAATGAACTGATTTGAATACCTGGATTAAAACAAAAAAAACCACAAATGTGTTCTCTTCACAGGTCTTATGTCCTTCCCAAAACAAAATCTTTTTTTATTTTTTTTTTGAGACAGAGTCTTGCTCTGTCACTCAGACTGGAGTGCAGTGGTGTGATCTCGGCTCACTGCAAGCTCCGCCTCCCGGGTCACGCCAGTCTCCTGCCTCAGCCTCCCGAGTAGCTGGGACTACAGGTGCCCACCACCACGCCCGGATAATTTTTTGTATTTTTAGTAGAGATGGGGTTTTCACTGTGTTAGCCAGGATGGTCTCGATCTCCTGACCTTGTGATCCGCCCACCTCGGCCTCCCAAAGTGCTGGGATTACAGGCGTGAGTCACCGCACCCGGCAAACAAAATCTGTATTGAGAATGTATCCATGATTAATCTATACCTGTGTCACTATAACCATTTCATCAAAGCATTTTAAAAATCTTTTAATACAATTAATATCTAAGATGTAATTGATATTATTACATTAGAGTTTACCAATTGTTTTCTTCATAGTTCATTGTATGAAATGTCCTCAGAGGCTTTTAAAAAATAACACTGTGGTGTTGGAGGTATTAGTTCTCACAGCTTTTAATACATAGATAGGTATAGACATAGAGACGTGTGTGGGTGCATATATGTATGTATGCATGTACGTGTATATATACACTTGTAAGTATCTGTCATATGTATAACATATAAACGTGTGAATGTGTATGTATCCACATCCACACATCTGTTTCTAGCGTTTGTCTACTGAAAAGACCCAGGAGCTCTGGCCCGCCGGCAGAAGTGAGCACATCTGGCCCCCAGATCCTGGCTTCTCAACTCTCCGCCATTCTCCACTAAAAGGAATCACATGCTTTTGGGGGAACGGCTGACTCCAGGTCTGGAGCAGGGAAAAGTACAGGATGAGCCTGGGGCATCTCCTTGTGCCACAAAGTAAGGAAAGTGCTCCAAGCATGATGGACTATATAATCTCTTTATTACAGGGACATGGCAAAGGACAAACAGCCAGCTCCGAGGGCCTCCTGCTGACCAAATCTGTGATAGTTTGACCAAAATAAGTCACGACAGTAAAGGATATAATCACTGATTAAAAATCTATAGGCTGGGCCAGGCGCAGTGGCTCACGCCTGTAATCCCAGCACTTTGGGAGGCCGAGGCGGGCGGATCATGAGGTCAGGAGATCGAGACCATCCTGGCTAACACGGTGAAACCCTGTCTCTACTAAAAAATTTAAAAAAATTAGCCAGGCATGGTGGCGGGCACCTGTAATCCCAGCTACTCAGGAGGCTGAAGCAGGAGAATGGCGTGAACCCGGGAGACGGAGCTTGCAGTGAGCTGAGATCACACCACTGCACTCCAGCCTGGGCGACAGAGTGAGACTTGTCTCAAAAAAAAAAAAAACAAAAAAACTATGGGTTGGGCACGGTGGCTCATGCCTGTAATCTCAGCACTTTGGGAGACCAAGGCGGGCAGTTCACTTGAAGTCAGGAGTTTGAGACCAGCCTGGCTAACATGGTGAAACCCCGTCTCTACTAAAAAGTAAAAAAAATTAGCCAGGTGTGGTGGCACACCTGTAATCCCAGCTGCTCGGGAGGCTGAGGCAGGAGAATCGCTTGAACCTGGGACGTGGAGGTTACAGTAAGCCGAGATTGCGCCACTGCACTCCAGCCTGGATGACAGAGTGAGACCTTGTCTCAAAAATAATAATAATAATCTGAATTCCCACTGATATACATACATATATAAACAAACGAATAATTAAATGGGAATAAAGGAAAATGGTCTCGCAGTTGATGCTAGCTAATAAATGTAGAAGGAATAACGGAATTAGAACGTCACCATTTAGAAACTGTCATTATGATTGTTACAGGCAAGAGCCATTAATGGATGCTGGAACCAGTGGGTGAAACTGTGAGTAATAATAGGATAGTTACATAGTTTCAAAGCATCTTCCCACATGAGACTTAGAGAGAGGGGAAAAATGCAGTCAATTTACAGTGGGGAAACCTTACCCAAGGGATCAAAATTAACATCATGAGCAGTGAGACACACAGACGCTGTGGGCCTCCTGATGTAACGCAGCATAAAACATGCCGCCACCTCCATGGGCTCCCGCTATAATTCTCTGCTGGATCCCAAGGAGAGGAAACAGCAGACGCGCCCAAACCTGGGAGCCTTTTACAGAAGAGCAGTCGCCTTCCTAAGTGTCAATGTTGTCGAGGCAGACGGAGCAGGCTAAAGAGACGCGGCAGCGGACTACAACACACGGGCTGGGGTTTCCTTCTGCTCCTGAAGGACATGATAGGAATAACTAGAAAAACCTGACGAAGATCTAGGACTCAGACCAGCATGCTGTATGCATGGTAGTTTCCTGACTGTGATCATATTACACTGTGGTTCTGGTAAGGTGTTTTCAGCAAATATACATCAAAGTATTTAGGGATAAAAGCACAACATACCTGCAAAAGGTTCTGAAAAAAATCCTACACAAAGACATACAGACATAGAAAGGGGCGCGGGGGAGAGTGCACACGCAGGGCTGTGCAAAAGACAGCAAGCATGGGGAATGTTGGTCTTTGGTGGATATGGGTGAAGGGCGCACAGGCATCCTTCGTGCTATCCTTGCAACTTTTCGGTAACTCTGAAATTATCTCAAAACAAAAGTTAAAAGGATCTTGGAAAAAGTATAGATTGCAACTCTATTGGCTGGCTCACGGCATTGCAACTCTACTGGCTGGCTCACGGCATTGCAACTCTACTGGCTGGCTCACGGCATTGCAACTCTACTGGCTGGCTCACGGCATTGCAACTCTACTGGCTGGCTCACGGCATTGCAACTCTACTGGCTGGCTCACGGCAGTGCAACTCTACTGGCTGGCTCACGGCAGTGCAACTCTACTGGCTGGCTCACGGCATTGCAACTCTACTGGCTGGCTCACGGCAGTGCAACTCTACTGGCTGGCTCACGGCATTGCAACTCTACTGGCTGGCTCACGGCAGTGCAACTCTACTGGCTGGCTCACGGCATTGCAACTCTACTGGCTGGCTCACGGCAGTGCAACTCTACTGGCTGGCTCACGGCATTGCAACTCTACTGGCTGGCTCACGGCAGTGCAACTCTACTGGCTGGCTCACGGCAGTGCAACTCTATTGGCCGGCTCACGGCAGTGCAACTCTATTGGCCGGCTCACAGCACTGCAACTCTATTGGTTGGCTCACGGCATTGCAACCCTATTGGCTGGCTCACAGCATTGCAACTCTATTGGCTGGCTCACGGCATTTCGCCACTGATGAGGTCAGGCTTCTTGCTTACGTTGGAAGGCTGTAGATGTTTTATGTGTCACTTGTAAGTGAAGTCACTTTTCAGCTGTAAAAATAGTTGTACACGAAGTGATACTGGGTAAACTTCCAATTCTTGTTGTCATGTCATTCAGGAAACTGCGTCTACTCACTTCAGCTCTCTCAAGGAATAAGCACCTTCCTCAGTGGTCCAAGCGTTTGTGAAGGTATGAAATGCTACCACTTTCTCTCCAGGACTCGGGGCACACAGCTACTGTGCCCCCAGCAATGGCAGGGCAGGTGACTTCTTCACCAAACAGCTCCCGACTTCCACCCACCCCCACCCCACCCCGAGCTTCTCTGTCTGGGCACTTGCCCAGCATCTCCCTCTTCATTCCTGTATCTTACCCGTGCCAATTCATGCCTCCTTCTCCTTGCAACCCTTCTCAGATCTGCTGTCAGAGCTCTCATGGGAGACCCGCATTGTTACATCAAGAGTACAGTTTCTTTATTTAAGTTTTCAGCTTTTTTCCACCGCCATCCACCCTCCAGTTTTCAGCCTACATAAATGTTTACAAGGTACACTGACTCTAGCTCGGCATTCATGTTTTACGGTGGGTAAAGAAGCTGAGAGAGAACAAAAGCTTTGGCCGTGGTCAGGGTCTGCACAGACCTGAGACTGGAACCCAGCTGTCCCAAGCCCATCTGAGCCCAGCCCTCTCTGTTAGATCACACTGCTGCAAAACCAGCCACGGGGGCAGCAATGCGTGCTTCTGACCTTCCCTTACGTCCTGAGCCCTGCAGGAAAAAGACAGTGTTCATCTATTTTTCATCCCCACCAAAAAAAAAGCAGCCTCTATGGAAACAGTCCCTGCAATGAACTCCTATGTGTGAAATTCAAGATCTTCAGAAAGGCTGCCTGACTGGGCAGCCGTGGCTTAGGTCGCAGCCCCAGGCACTCTCTCCTCTGCCGATGAGTGTCACTGTGCACGCATGTAGAGCAGGCTCCACACCAGGTGAGTTTCTGCCACACACCGGCCACCCAGCACGCCTCACATGAACTGGTTTCTATCGATTCTACAGCACAAGGTGCGTGACATGGATGCGACCATCTGGCGTGTGAATGCACGGATCTGTCTGTGTGTGTATCTTTGCATCTTGGTCATAATAACACTAAGTGGGGGAAAAGACTCAGAAATAAAGGGAAAAATCACAGGAAAAAAAGGTCTAAAACTGGGTAGAAAACATCAACAGAATGTTTTCTATGATGAAAAATTAAAAACTTTCAATAATGAAAGTTTTGAGTATGTAGCTATGAGTTTTAACTGTCTTTTCTGCTTTCATGAGTAAGAAATTCTAGTGAAGCAGCCAAATAAATAACAAAGCGTGCACCAAGCCCAGGGTTCCGAAACAGCAAAGGCGCTCTTTCAGTGTCTGTGTCATGTGGCTCACTGGCCGCCGTCTATAAGGCATTCAGATGGCCCCAAAAAGTCTTCCATCTGTAAAGAAGTCCAGAACATTCCAAAGGAAACATTTACCACCATTTCAAAGAGCTCCTGGGGGAAAGAGCTTTCCTGGAAATTTTAAAACAAGTTATTTTCCAGGTGCTTTAGAAAAGCAATGTACTCTATGGGATTGTGTATTTAATTTCCCTGCAAACAGGCATAAAGAGGAACTCAGACAAGGAGGCAAGTCAATCTGATGTATACAAATGGGTAGAAAGTGGTGCTGGGGTGCCGTCATTGTCGTATCTCCCAGAAAAAAGACTGAGGCAAGAAGTAAAGCAAAGACTCATGGACTGGGCAGTGAGAGAAAAGAGGGTGGGCCCAAAAGAGGTACTGTCAGCGAGATGGGAGGAATTTTGATAGAGGAGTCAGCATTCGCCTTTTGAAAGGAAGATCACCGCGTGTGTCCCTCTGTGGAGTACAGCCCCTGGGAAATATCCTACCTCCAATACTGCAACCTCCTGGCCGTTGCGCAGCAGCCGGAACGTCAGAGGATGTTTAGAATCCAAACCCGGGATCACCTCGCAGCCACGGAGCGGAATAGACACAATATGGGTCTTCAGGTCGGTCCTGTCCTTGTGGAAAATGAGCTTGTTATCTTTCACTCGGCACCAGCGCTCTCGCCAGCGGCTGTTGGAGAGCACGTTCAGATAGCCTGCGGAGACACAAGGCCACAGGTCAGCCGCCTCGGACAAGACCAGGCGAGGTGAAGACGTCTAGGGTCGCACTGAGGAGGCCCAGGGATGGGAGTGTGGATAAAACAAATCCTTCACACGATCGATCAAGCTTTAAATGCAAATTCACATAAACCAGGAGAGCCGTGGCTACAGCATCACAAGTTTTGGGGGCTTTTCATGACACCACACAGGCCGTATCTGGAAGCCCCTCATTTAACATGTGCAACGAACCAGTTACCAGATGCCTGGTGTTGATGTGGGACTACGGAATTCACCTAAAGCACGTGAGAAGTTAGCAAGCCATCGGGTTTCGGATGGCCAGGATGGGGGCACGACAGCTGCCTTCAAACTGGAAACCGATTTCACTTATTTTGAGGAGCTGCAAATGATACAAGTAGAGTAAGAGTCACAGGCAGGCAGATTTTGGCTTAACATGAAGAAACAAAAACTATCTAAAAATGAAAACTTTCCAAGAAATAGGAGGCCCTGGGAGGCACTAAGATCCCCAGTGCTGGAAGCAGCCCGCAGATGGCAGAGGCCCTGAGTGCAGGTTCCCACCTGAGGCTGAGGACGCACCTGCCACCTTCCTGCTCCTCAAACTGCAAAGCGACTGGTGAAGCTGCCCGGAGGAAATCTAAACTCTAAAGTCTGAATCTACATGAAAGTTTGTGATCCGTGTCTCTGGAATGGCACAACATCTTCAGTATATCACAGATAGAGGAGTGGTAGAATGACAGGAAAAATTATTATCCTCATTTTAAAAAAAAACCTCCTCAAATACAGGAAATGGACACTTTTCACTTGTTACAAACATAAAATGAATTCTTCTAGAAATAACAAGACATGAAAAAATAGATACCAGGGTGGCTGTACCTTCCAACCACACCACAATGCTAGTAAATTACTGCCCCCTTCCTTTAAGATTTAGAAAGCGAGTTAAATAGCATAGAAAATGTTGATAGTGGCAGGAAAGGAAGTACCAGATTCCTAACTGAAGTTCAGCTACTCCTTCAATTCACACATGCACACACACACACCCCTGCCTCAAAAATGTCACACATACCCCTACCTCAAAAATGTTAAGAAACAAAACAAAATACATCCTTTCCAATTCTGATTTTTCAGGTTCCTTTTCCAGCCAATAGTAGTCCCAGCTACTTGGGAGGCCGGGGCAGGAAGGTCACCTGAGGTTAGGAGTTCAAGATCAGCCTGGGCAACACAGTGAGACCCTATCACTAAAAAAAAAAAAACAAAAAAAACAAAACAAACAAAAAAAACTAATCAATTAAAATGCCTTTCCAAAAGGGTTTTGGAGGATGTTTCTTACTGCTTTTATGTTCTCAATCTTACACACCTTATTAGCAATTGATAAATGCTATAAAGACAAAAAAAAAAAAGAGAGAGGTATGTTCAGGACCCAGAATGATGCTTTATTACTTACTTATAACTATTGGTTCAGTGGCTTACTAGGTACACACTTATAAAGTCTACATTTTCATTGGCTGAATGTGATGTCATTTCTACCAACACACACTGAAGAGAAATGCACACTGCTTCTTCTGGAACTAAAACTTTCATCTGGGGTGTGGGCTGATGTTGTTAGGGAGTGACAGAGAAAGGAGGAGCCAGGCTGAGGCTCCAAGGCCTGTGCCGTGGCCGCCCTCTTGTGTTCAGAGAGCAAACTACACTCAATCCAAGCTCCTTGTATTTCAGACACTTAGGAGGGCTGCAGGGAGGTGAAGAGGACCTAGAATTAAAGTAGGAAAGAGTCTCAGAGGCTTTACTTCTTGAAGGAGGACGTTAACTCCCAGATAATGCGAAGTATCTTGTCCAAGACCACACAGCAAAGCAAGACCTGAACCCCTGTTGGGAGTTAAAGACAGCAGATAAAGAGCTGTTAATATGAATACAACTGGGGCCTTACATCACTATTTTTGTTCTGTAAAATGCTATTTGTAAATGATGTAGTTCCAATAAATTTATTCTTTTTTTTTTTTTTTGAGACAGTCTTGCTCTGTCGCCCAGGCTGGAGTGCAGTGGCGTGATCTCAGCTCACTGCAAGCTCTGCCTCCCGGGTTCACGCCATTCTCCCGCCTCAGCCTCCCAAGCAGCTGGGACTACAGGCGCCCGCCACCACACCTGGCTAATTTTTTGTATTTTTAGTAGAGACGGGGTTTCACCGTGTTAGCCAGGATGGTCTCGATCTCCTGACCTTGTGATCCACCCGCCTCGGCCTCCCAAAGTGCTGGGATTACAGGCCAATACATTTAGTCTTTAAAAAGAAAAAAGAAACCTCTACTTAAAAAGAGAGTCAACTATCATATCTGAGCATCCGAGTAACAGCGCTGGGAACCACGTGCTCGCCATGGCTCTGACACCATCTAGAGTAACCACTCATGCTGAAAGCCGACACTTTTACATTTTTAGACTTTCATGCAATGACAGCCAACTATATCAATCCTAAGTATGTTTTGAGCATGAGTTGACAAATGTAATGCTGTATCTGAAAGGAAAAGGAAGGCAAGGACTCCCCTCAAATAACTTCACATACTGAGGTGCATTAAGATAACATGCCCAAAAATGGTTTCTGAAAAGGAGCAGTAGGCTACAGGGCAAGGAAAACAGCCCGTGCTCTGGAGTGGTCAGGGCCCAGGCACCCCTTCACGGGGCTGGGCAGAAGAAACCGAGAATTGAAATGCCAGCGACCTCAATGACAGAGACCACACAGTGCAGCAGGGCAGCAGTTCCCAACCACAGAGGACCCAGTCCCGATCCCCAACCACAGGAGACCCAGTCCCCAAGAGGGCAATTCCTAGCCACAGGGGGACCGGCCCTGATCCCCAACCACAGGGGACCCGGCCCCGATCCCCAACCACAGAGGATCCAGTCCCCAAGAGGGCATGGACTCTGCAGTGGGGCGGCAATTCCCAACCACAGGGGGTCCGGTCCTGATCCCCAGCCACAGGAGACCTGGCCCCGATCCCCAACCACAGGGGACCTGGTCCCAAAAAGGGACATGGACTCTCATGGCGTCTTCTTCCCTGACAGAATCTGGCCCAAGGCCACCAGATACTATGAATTTCTTGACATTTCAGCCGTAAAAGGGATGATTATATTGGACAGATCCACATTTTATTTAGAACATGATTTTATATGCAATTATCATAATACCTCCAATTTTCCCCCCCAAAATATCCCCTGGGATAACAGACCTGTTCACAACAGCAGGTAAATCCACAGTCACCTGTCTGTTTTCAGCGACTGCCCCTACCCCATCCAGCCCCCTGCCACCATTTCTCAAAATGGGGAGGCCCAAAGTTCCTACTTTCTGGCTGGGGAACATGAAGAGGCCATGAAGGAAATGGCAGACAACCTCATCTAAGGAGTCTAGAGTCAGGGGGTCCTCTGGACCCCCCATTATTCTCCCAATCTGACACCTCTAGCCTGGCTGATGAAATCAGTGCTGACCCGGACCCCAAGTCATGTCCAGGAACAGTTACGCTGGAGCAACATCCACCACCAGGTGGTGCCAGAGTGCAGCCAGGACGGGGCCAACTTGGCTCCTGGATCAAGAACTGCAGGCAGGAGCTTCAAGGCTCACCCAGGGCGTCTCAAGATTTAACCACTTAACAAGGCAGGTCCAGATAGAACTGATTTTATTTTTGAATCTCACTTATCATATTATGGTAGGGTGTTACTGAATTTTAAAAATTTCTGAGTTTAGTTTAATGTTTTCTGCTAATTTCTGCTCCAAATTCAAAAGAAAGAGTGCAGTTTCTTGCAACAACACTGTGGCAAGAGTGCATGAGGAGATCTCACTAGAAATATAAAACTAACTTTACAGCCCGAAGATTAAACAAACAAAAAATACAGATGGAGGGGAACAGATATAAACCCTCCCGGTCAGCTGGTCCGGATATGGGGCGTCGTGGGTCTCAGTGCCAGGTGGCTCTCGAATTCCGGCAGCTGCAGGAGAGCAGGCAGGCAGAGCCTTTTAGAAGAGTGGCCACGTTTCCATGTATTTATTCTCTTTAGGAAGGGAAATGATAGTGCCTGCCCACCCCAGAGGCCACTGTGCTTTGGTTACCCGTGGCCAAAACGTTCAACACTTTTGAGAGACGTTTTATCCCAATGTAACTGTTCATTATATCTTAGCAAGTATTTGTTTCTGATCAGCTAGGAGGAGAGGGGCCTGCAAGAGGGGCAACAAGAAGCAGCTTTCAGAGAAACCAAATGTCAGGAAACTGCTGGCAGCTGATCACAGGCCTGCCGAAGCCAAACGCCTCCTTCCCACTCTTCGCAGTGTGTCCTCGACGAGGCCAGGGGCAGAGGAGCTGGTACACTAACAGCCTGTCTTGTTGGCTCTTGGACTAAGAATGCCTTCCTGCCCTTTCATCAGACTGCATCTGATTTCTTTTTTTGAGGTGGGGCCTTGCTATGTTGCTGAGGCTGGTCTTAAACTCCTGGCATCAAGCGGTCCTCTCGCCTTGGCCTCCCGAGTCGTGGGGATTCCAGCTGCATGCTACAGTGCCTGGCTTCGTCTAGTTTTCGTGGAGGTGGATTATGATACCAACTGAGACGTATCTAGCTTTCCTGAATGTCTACTAAAAAATCCTGCCATTGAAAGAGCTTCATAAAGTGACAGAACATTTCAGCTGGAAGGGACCCTGGGAATGGCTACCCAGGCTCCATGAAGCCTCCGACTTGCCCCCTGGGGCCTTTCCTTTCTCTCAGCCTCTCTGTTTCTCATGATTTACTCGTCTGACGTTGCATTTACTGTGCCTTAGATAGGTCTGGTATGCTTAGGTGATGTTTTTAAAAAACATGTCGGATGAATACATGGATAATCACAGTGACCAGATACTGAGCATAAATGATGGGCTAGGCACTGAGCTCAGTGTTTCATGTATTTTATCCTCAGTTTTTATGAAAACAAAGGAATTGAAGTATTGAGCCATTTCCTAGATGGAGGAGCCTGACATCCAGAGGTGAAGCAATTTGCCTAAAGGAATGCATGCATTCAACAAGTATTTACTGCGCTGGTATCGTCTGCCAAGCTCTGCACGGTGCTGTGGACACAGGCAGTGAGCCAATGAGCCCCTGTTCTTACGCCAGTCATGTAGAAGGCGGAAAAATGAAGTGGAGACAGCAGTGTTAGAGGCCCTGAACTGGCAACAAAGGAGGCACTTTTGGTTTTTCTCAATGCAGAATGTGATACGGTTAGTCTAACGTTTCAAAACTTCCATCTGGTGGCCTGGGGAGGGGGAAGCAGAGTAGAACGAGGTGAGCCAGTCAAAAGATGCCACAGTCCCAGCCACAGGCGGAAATAGGGATGGGGAAAAGAGAAAAAGGTGGAAACGCATTTCCTGGTAACAACGGCTTAATTCATAGTGACAATAATTCCAGGACTTGTAAGCCCAGGAGAAGGGCAAATAAGAGATAAATTTTGGTCAGGGGCCTTTGCGCATGTCTCAGATCATATTATCTACGCGGCTGTGTGCTGAGCTGACCTGCCCAATGCTAAACGCGTCAGTCAACGTCACTCAATAGGCATTGCAGGGTTAGGCAGGCGGACCCGGCCAGCCAGGCTGCAATCCTCGCCACATTAATATGAAAGGCAATTGAGAGACTTTGGCTCAAACCCCGCTAAACCTTTCCAGCCGGCAAGCACCTGCAGAGAGCCTTCCCTCCCCTGCCCCCACAAGCAAGGCCCTCACAGCAGCTCTGTCCTGCATTTAGGGGAACGGCTGACCCAGCTGCACTGTGTGGAAGGGCTGGCATTTGAACTCCGCTTTCAGTGGCTCCTGGGAGCTCTGTCCTGTGGGCTCAGCAGCACTGCACTTCCGGCCAGTCCAGCTCGGCCCTTCATCTCCCTGGAACAGAGAGCAGCAGCTGCGGAGACTCAACTTGGCAGGCTCAGTCTCAAGGGCCTTTGTCCAGCTCCTTTTTTCTGCCTGAAACTTTGCAGCTGTACTAAAATAACTGAAAATGGTCACTGTTGCCCCTTTATTTTTCTAAAAGCCCCTCCCCTCTCCCCTTTCCCCTGCAAAGAATTAGATGACAGCTTTAAAATCTTGTGGACAGAGGATGTTCTGTTAATATTGAGGCAAAAGCTGTCCACTAAGCAGTTTGATAGGAATCCATGTGTCTAATTAGATGCTGCGGATTCAGTATTCCTGCTCCCTGAGCGACCAACTGTGCTTCCAAGAAAGTGCCCAAGAAGAGGGTTTACCACAGTGTCTAGTCACCAGCACAAATGCAGCTATTTATCAGGAGCCACGGGAGTGTTCAGATCTTTCGGGGGAAGGGATAAGGGGAAGGCCTGTGGGACAGGGAACCAGCACAGTTGGGTCAGAGGCTGTCTCTGTTCTCAGCTCGCTGTGTGGCTCCGAGCAAGCCATACAAGCTCTCTGAGCTTCAGTGCTGTCCTTTGTAAATGGACGGGTTTGGGCCAAAGTCTCTCAATTGCCTTTCATATTAATGTTTAATTGTTTTTCAAGGAAAGATTTCTATTTCCTCCACTGACCTAGAGCATTAAAAAACAAAAACAAAAACAAAAGAGTAGTTTCCTTCTTGTTGGCTAATTCCTGCTTTCTGTTTTTAATCCATAACTCCTGTATTGAATCCCTAATTCCCGCTATTTTTAATCCCTAACTCCTGTATTTAGTCCCTAATTCCCGCTTTCTATTTTTAATCCCTAACTCCTGTATTTCATCCCTAATTCCTGCTTTCTATTGTTAACCGCTAACTCTCAAGGGCTGATGTGAGGCAGTCCCACCTTCCATGCGCTCCAAGAAAGGCAGAGGTCAGCGGGCCCAGCACTGGGGCACCAACACATTCACCCTCCCCATTCCGTGCTACAGCTGTTTCCTCTGACGGTACTTCGGCAGGGTGGCCGCCCTTTCAGCTCTAGCCTTATTTAGGGAGGGAAGGGAGGGTAGTGGAAAAACATCAGTACCAACTGGTCTGCTTCTGTGACTCAACTGCCATTTGACCAAGTTCAGGGAGCTTGGAACGCACCAGGCTCCTCGGTTACCCTTATGGTGATAGCCTTCCCTCCTAACTCAACCCCACAGGCAGCTGTTTCAACAGGACCCCTCTGCAAGACTCCTTCAACCACATGACGCCTTCACTGCTGTCTGCCCAGACAACTTCATTGTGTCCACCAGAAATCGGTATGACGCAACTTCCCAGATCACACTGTGAAAGCTGCCGAGGAGCTGGGACTTTGCCTGTCTTCCCTTCAAGACAGTGCACGCCATAGTGCCTGCTGGGTCCTCGCATCTGCCCCTGCAATCCATCCCTCCTCCTGACCACCATGGCCCATCCTCTGTATTATCCTTGTGGCATGAGCCCACACCGCTGGGACGTGAGATCTGTTGAATACATTTATCTTTGTGTGTATAGCCCCATTTAGGCGCTGTGGGGCAGGAAGTAAATGAGGTATCTTTTGGCATCTCAAAATAAAACCCAACACCTTGGATATAACGGGTGCTCAATAAGGGGTGGGGGCAACTAGAATGACTATTCAAACAGAAGGAATGATGGGCTCACACTGCAGGGAACTGAGTGAGCCGCGATAGTACACAAGGAAAATGACAGCACATTCCTAATTTCTCAAAAACGTAGCTCATCAAGTTTTCCTCCTAGGAAGAGCTGCACGGTTCTTCTGAACTTGATTGCCTAGAAGGCATTCCGGATGGAAACTCTCACCCATGTCTTCATGGAGACCACCCCACAATGCTGGATCCCCCCGGCCCACTGAGGTTCCTATGATCCTCTCATGGCCTCTTGGGTTTTCCCTCCTATCGCCAACCAGAGCCAGTTATTACATACATGTTTCTGTGGTAACTGGGCTTGTACTTATCTTTTGCTACCAGACTGGAAGCCATGGGGGGCCAGGGCTGTTGTGGTCACCAAAAGGTAGCTGCTCAAAGATGACTTACTGGATGAAAGACTGACCGGGGAGATGGTCTGTGTGTTAGACTGGATTTGAAACTTCGGTTTGAGAAATGTCATTGGTATAGTTTGGATATTTCTCCCCTCCAAATCTCATGTTGAAATGTGATCCCCAGTGTGGGGGGCTGGCCTGGTGGGAGGTGCTTGGGTCATGGGCGCGGATCTCTTATGAATGGCTTGCTGCCTTCCCTGTAGTAAGAGGGAGTTCTCACACCAGTGGTTCCTGCGAGATCTGATGGTTTAAAGGACCCTGGCACCTGCTCTTCTTTCTCCTGCCATGTGACACACACCAGCTCCCCCTCTGCCCTTGCCACAAGTAAAAGCTTCCTGAGGCCTCATCACAAGCTGCGCAGATGCTGGCACCATACTTGTATAGCCTGCAGAACCATAAGGCAGATAAACCTCTCTCTTTATGAATTACCCAGCCTCAGGCATTCCTTTGGCAGCAACAGGAAAGTGACTAACAGTGACATGATAAGGAAGCTTAGTTTTTTGTTTTTTGTTTTTTTATACTTTAAGTTTTAGGGTACATGTGCACAATGTGCAGGTTAGTTACATATGTATACATGTGCCATGCTGGTGTGCTGCACCCATTAACTCGTCGTTTAGCATTAGGTATATCTCCTAATGCTATCCGTCCCCCCTCCCCCCACCCCACTTAGTTTTATCACTTTGCCCAAGGGAAAGAACTGGCCTTAGTTCTGTAAAGGTTTTCCCATAATCCTTTCTTTACCAGCAGCCCCTGCATATGGTTGTCCTTTAAAAACACTTCCAAGGGATTTGGGGGAACTTCAGAGGATTAAAGGGAAATTTTTTTTTTCCTCGAAAGAAGCTTAGAGATCATCTAAAAGGCCTGCAAAGTCTTGTATGAATAAGAGGCAAAAATGTAAACATTTAATACATTTCCCACTATCTGAATGATTCCAAGTCCAATGCAAAAGAGCTCAAATTAATGAGCCTTGGATGAACTGGGTACCGACACCATTGCAGGAGAAAATGAAACCCACTTAGGTGCACGCTGCTCATCTCCGGGAAGCGCAGTCTTACCGCAGGTGGGAACATCTTCCTCAGCTGAGGAGGTCTGCTCGTCTGTGGACGGCTTTTTCTTTCCCAGACTGATGATCTTGGTGATTTTTTTCCCAGTTACTTTCGACACAGTGCCCTTGGCCTCTGATTTGGAACTTTTCTTCCTCTTCACTGTCAAGAGTAACAACAGCAAAAAAGCATGTTTTAATTGTAGATATTAATTGAAAAAATAAACATACATCACAACCCATTTCTTCTTTCCCTTGGCATTTTTTTCTTTTATTAAAGACAGGGTCTCACTCTGTCCCCTGGCTGGAGTGCAGTGTTGTGATCACAGCTCAATGCAGCCATGAACTCCTGGGCACAACTGATCCTCCCACCTTGGCCTCCGGAGTAGCTGGGACCACAGGTGCGTGCCACTACGCCTGGTTAATTTTTGTACTTTTTGTAGAAATGGGGTTTCGCCATGTTGCCCAGGCTGGTCTCAAACTCCTGGACTCAAGTGATCCACCCACCTTGGCCTCCCAAAGTGCTGGGATTACAGGTGTGAGCCACCGTGCCCGGCCTTTCCCTCGACTTTTACTTAATGAGCACTTGCTACGTGCTGGCTGTTGGTCTAGATGCTGGGAGTTCAGCACAACACAGGGCTGCTGGTAGGAAGCTTGTAACAAGGACCACATGGAGATCTAAGATAGGGTTATGTGGAAGAGCAGCTGGGCGGTCAGAGAAAGCCTGTCCAGGGGTTGACTTAAATTAATAATTAGCCATGCACATCTCAGGGAGAAAACCGTCCAGGTAAGAAAAACATCACTGACGCAAAAGCTGTCAGGCTGAAAGCAGCCCAAGTGTCTGAGGAACAGAAGGCAGCTAGTGCAGCTCCGGCCTGGCTGGCAAGGGGAGGCCCAGGAAAGGAAGGGGAATTGACTCTTCCTCAGGAGCCCCTCGGCCATCTGTGAGACACTTGACTCGGCCCTACGCAGAGCTCTCAGACCAGGGGCCTGCCTTCCAGCCCCTCATATTCGGTTTAGCCAGGACAGTGTTAAATTGGAGTTAATTTCTGAAACATAAAACTCATACACATTGTGCATAAAAATGATGCCTGGCTTCCTTTGAAAGATGGGAAGATCTAGCAACTCTGGACCCGCACGTGGGCAAGCAACAGTGGCAGGACCACAGAAGCAGTCTCCATGCAGACGGGCCACTGAGGGACAACACGGGGCGGTTCTCATCACTCCCCATCATCTCCCACGATGGAGGCCCAGAGTCAGCTGCCAGCTGGCATCCTATGTCTGCCCCATCCCATCGTTGGCACCTCTCTCCACTGCCGAGGGCTCTGTCCGTGACCTCCGGCAGAATTACAGGGGCAGGGATCAGGCAAGAAATCAGAACGTGCGTGTGAGACAGCACCAGAACTGAGTGACAAGACCCTGTGGGCCAGACAGCGACCCTCGGAGAAGGTAAGCTGTCTGCCCGTCTCATCTCCTGAGGGTCATTATGTGCCCAGCACTGGAGCTGAGGGGACAGAGAGATTCTCAGTGTCGTGGGCAAACCCCACCGCCCAACCCTTTCCCCTTCATCTCCAGCATGAATCCCTCAACCCGCTGGCTGCAACCCTTTGGAGATCACAGACACTTCAGAAGGTGATGAGAGTCAAGGACTCCCTCCCACCCCCACCCCAGGAACAAATGAACCCACACACATCCCACGGAAGAACTGCAGAGGAAGAGCGGCCAGGGACACAAGATGACACGCCCTGGCCTAACTCCTAAACCCTTCCTCTGCACACGCACACACTCACACATGTAGTCCCCTTATCCTTCCCAATCTCCGTCTCTCTCTGCTGGGGAGCGGGAAGTGGTCCTCTTTCTGCCTCCACCCTGGTGCCCCCACCGCAGCCAAACGCACGAGGGCGGCAGAACATACCCCTGGTGTCTCCTGCCTCGGGCCTTGCCCTCCCACACTCCACCCTCCCGCTTAGGTCCTGGTCCTATAGCGTTAGTGCCCTTCTAAGAAGAGAAGGCACAGGCACAGAAGAAAGGCCGTGTGAAGGCGCGGGAGGGGAGCCGCCTTTGAGGAAGACAGCCCTCGCTAGACACCAACCCTGGCGGCACCCAGATCTTGGACTTCCAGCCTCCAGGGCCGTCTAAATGCATGTTGTTTCAGCCACCCAGTCTGTGGTATTCTGTTATGGCAGCCCAAGCTGACTAACACAACACAGTCCCAGCATTTCTGTGTGACTTTGAACAAATCAGACTTAGGCCTCCTGTGATATTAGAAACAAAGAACCCAGGAATGCCACCCCCACACCTCTTTCCACTCTCCCAACACGTACACACCCTCTTTTAAAATAAAGCGCCGAGACTCGCTTTCAATCCCTAAGTCTGAAGGCACAGCCCCTCCCAGCTACCAACAGACAGGGAGCGGCGGCTGGGACAGCTGTATCACTTCAATGTTACTTCAACCAAACCAAGAGGGACAGCAACAGCGGACGGCCCCTCCCAGCTGTTTCTGAAGACCCAGAGGAGGATGTTTCACCACAGCCGCATGCCCGTGAGCTTTACAAAGAATAACCTGTTGGCCAGGACAGCCCGAGTGCCCAGGGCACCCTCAGAAAGGCTGGTGGAGCAAGAGGCATCCCCCACAGATAATGTGGCCCCCCCCCCAGAAAATGCAGCTCATCGCAGTGAGCTGGGGTGTCAGATGAACGCCCAACTTGACGGACAAAGTGCTTGCTCGACTCTGACTGCAAAGAAATGAGATTATAATTAAAACTTGGAATTCCTTGAATACTCCCTGATTAGTTTTTTACAAAGGCAGACATACAGTAATCCTGGGGCGAAAAAATCCAAGTATATGGGAACATGAGGAGAAAACCATCGAGAACAACCTGATGCTGTGTATCAAACAAAAGGCAGAGATGAGCACAGATCACAGAACCAGGAAGAAAAACTCAACACTCAGAACGCTCAGCCCCCTGCAGCTAGAGGGTAGAAAAGCCGGAGTATCCAGGCACACGCTGGCCCATGAGGTGGGCAGGCACTGGCGCACGCCACTGGAGCAAGACTAACGCGGGGCATTCTCTAAAACCATGAGTATCATAAACCCAGAGAGTTTCCCAGTAACCGATGGAAATGGGAATTCAGGCTTTTTAGTATTATTATTAAGGCTACTGGGAGGAATAGGGGCATGAGAATTAATACTGTCAGACTATTTATTCAATGACTTTTACCAACAGACACATTCACAAATGATCACATCTTACAGATGTGAAGTGGGGCTGAGGAGCCTCACAGCCCCCAAACAGAAGGTCCCAGGACCTTCTCAGCCCACACTCCTCACACCTGCTGCAGGATCAACCATACTGTGTCGGTTTATTAGACAGGAGGGATTCCGCCTTGAGAGAAGAAACAGGAGTTCCAGAGTCGTTCCCTGTGGCTTTGACCGCATGGAGCCTGGACTGTCTCTTTCTTCATCTGAGATTCTAACACTAAGAAAAAGCTGTATGAGTTCAGGATTTTCTCTATGCAGCCCGCAGAGAAATGTGTCTGAGTTACCACATGGCTGGGATAAAAGGAGCTTAACTCAAATCTCTCAGGTGCAAACTGGTCAAGAGTGAGAGGCAAGGATAAAAGCTAAGAGAGAAGGTTAGAATGTACTTCAACCTTAACTTTCTCCAGTAACTACCGAGCGTCTGCTACATGCAAAGCACCATGCCAGACAAAAAGAAAATGTGTAAACCAAGGTCACCACCATTTAATTCCAAAGCATAGAAGGTTGTTCTTGTTAAGAGGAAACAGGAGAATTTTAAATACAGATATATTTGCTTACAAGTGCATCCAGACAAACATATTATTCTGTAGAACCTAATAGATGCACTGGGAGAAGAAACAGCAAACCAGAAAATGAACCAACCAAACCAACGTCTGCTGTGCCTCAACTTCTAAGCAGGAACATTGAGATTGTATGTTATTTTATTTCAGGGCAAAACTTAAAGATAGCTTTCCTGGTTTTGATTACACATAATGTGTGCCCTGTGGAAGACACAGATAATACTTTCCACTGAATAACTTCCGATGGACAGAACCAAAATTGCACTCAGATAGGACAGACTTAGAAAACCACATATGAAAAAAGTGGGTATCGTGACCTCTGAGAGTGAACTCTGTAATGTCATAACAGTCCAGATTCTTTGAGCTCCAAGATTCTTAGTGGGCTGGATTGCTACTTGGTTTAAGGTGATTTCACCACAGAGACAGGAAACACTTGGTTCCCTCCAGGAGTGGGCAGGTGGATTTGGGTGGTTGGATTACTCAGCTGAGCAGCCAAGGTCACAGGTTCAATGAGCAAACAGGCTGTCTGGTTTTGCAGTGGGAACTCTCCCTCCACAGCCACAAGTCCTGCCCTTCACCTCAGTCCACATACTGCTAAGGAAAATTAAAAGTCCAGCCACAGATTGGGAGACTATACGTCCAAAACACATCTGATAAAGGACTTGTATTCAGAAAAGACAAAGAACTCTCAAAACTCAATAAGCACAAATAATCCAATAAAAATATGAGCAAAATATCTGGAGACATTTCACCAAAGAAGATATACTGATGGCACATAAACATATTTAAAAATGTTCAACATTGTTAGTTATTAGGGAAATGCAAATTAAAACACAATCACATACCACTACACCCCTATTAAAATGGCTCAAATAGAAAGAACAAAACAAAAGTGACAATACTGAGGCTGGAGAGAAGGCTATGACCAAGCAATCCACTCCTAGGTATTTACCCGAGGGAAATGAAAACATATGTCCACGCAAAAACCTGTCTCTGAATGCACAGAACAGATTTTTCAACCGTCGCTCCAAAGTGGAAACAGCTCAAATGTTCTTCAAGCGGTGAATGGGCTGACTACGGTCCATCCACACAATGGAATGCCGCCAGCAGCAGCAAAGAACCAACTAGTGACACTAGCCACAAACACGGACGACTCTCCAACGCAGCGTGCTGAGTGAAAGAAGCCACACTCAAAAGTCTGCAACCGAGATGCTTCCACGTTATGACATTCTGGTAAAGGATAAGAAACAGATCAGCAGCTGCCAGGGCCTCGGGTAGAGGCAGAGGCAGACGGGGGAGAAAGAGCACAGGGAACACGGTAGGGGCTGGGGGGTTAGAGCCGTGCTCCGTGTCTTGATTGTGGTGATGGTTATGTGCCTGTCAGGGTTTGTCAAAACTCACCAACAGTATGCCAAACAGGGTGAATTTTATGGCATTTAATTTCTGTCTCTAGAAAGCTGGGCTGAAAAAGGTAAGACAGGCTTATTTGCACACCCATGTTCACGGCAGCATCATTCACACTAGCCAGAAGGTGGGAACCACCCACGTGTTCATCGACAGATAAACGGGAAAACAAAATGTGGTCCATCTATCCAATGGAATATTATTCAGCCTTAAAAAGGAAAGAAATTCTGACACAGGCCACACCACAGATGAACCTTCAGCACATGGAACTAAGTGGAATAAGCACTCACAGAAGGACACGGCCTGTAGGACTCCACTTCGATGAGGTCCCTAGAGGAGTCAGATTCATGAGACAGGAAGCAAAATCGGGTGCCAGGGGCTGGGGGAGGAGGGAATGGGGAGTCAGTGTTTAAAAGGGACAGAGCTTCGCTCTTGCAAGATTAAAAGAGTTCTGGAGACTGATGGCGGTGATGACAGTACAATATAAATGTACTTAATGCACTGAACTGTACACTGAGACATGGTTAATATGGTATATTTTATATTATGTATATTTTTATATAATGTACATTTTAAAAAATGTTTCAAATGAAGGCAAAATAAAGACATTTTCAGAAAATCATTTTTAAGAATCTCAGAAATCGGCAGGTCTGGCCTCCTCATTTTAAAGATGGGGAAACTGAGGCTCATCAAGAGGGAATACCTGCTCAAGATCATGGGGCTCAGCAAAGGCAGAGCTCTTGAATGGGAAAGTGGGTTTCTTGCCTCATTATCCAAAGTGCTTTTCACTGGACACCAGGTCCCTAAGCAACATGCCGGCTGCTCACCAATGCAAATTTGTCTCAGTGACAGATCGAGTGAAGAAATAACCAGCTGTGAGTCATAAGTTCAAAACATATGCAGGGCAGAAAAAGACAACAGATGGCAACCTCGGCCAAGGTCTGGCAGGATGGAAAAAGAAGACCTGCAGGGTTGATGTTAACCAAAGGGTTTTCCGGCACTCCCATCAGTATCCTCTGCCATGATGACGATATCTACACATCTGAATCACCCAGGACATTTTTCGTACAATCAGACTTTACAAACCTGGCTGTAGGTTTTTGTTTTTGTTTTTGTTTTAGTGTATATATGTTTTTGGCACAAGCAGAACTCACCTTGCTCCTTTCCATTACATGTGGTAATTCCATTTTCCACAACACCCTCCCCATCTGAGCTGGGTCTCTCTGAAGACAGTTTCTGAAAGGAGAAAAAGATTAAGTTATTCTTACAGTGGTCACTCGGACCCAGTGATGTGTGATGGATCAACCAAAAGTTATCTCAAAAGTGAAAGAAAACACGGGCCAAATTCATAGCAATCCAGAAGTGGTTAGAGCTTAACTATAACAAAGACTGGCTGGTTAGGTGGCCACAACGGCTTTAAAAACATCCAGAGGGGGAGAAAAAAAGAAAAACCTCACTGAGGCTATAATTATACTAACCTATATATATACTGTCTCATGCCTATTTCATTCAAATCACTTCTTGTAAATGATTTTGAAAAAAATGTTATGATTACAAAAAATATTTCCCTCACCAAGCCATATTATCCTTGCAGAAGTAAATATTCCATAGTCCATTTAATTTCTTCCTGTCATTCACCAATAATTAATTGGGTGAGTGTCAAGTATCTGCTTGTAACAATACACTCAGAATGTACACAGAGTGAGGGCAAGGTTGCTATCAAAACCCTTGGAGGGGGATGGGGGACTGTCACTATCTCAGTCCTAACCTCTGGATTTAATGAGTAATTAGGATTCCACGTTAGTATCTGAATGAGGTAGAGTGTTTACAGCTAGACCCCTTCCACTGCCACCCAAGAACCTGTGGGGTCATAGTGGAGCGAGTGGCCTCCAAACACCGTCCTCAGATCCTGTGCCTTCCACGAGGGCCTTGGAGACTGGGACACAGATGAGATATGTGAGCAGTTCCCAGGCACAAAGGAACATGTGTGTTCAACTCGGAATTCAAGGGGCAATCCCTTAAGAGCTGCAGTGAAGAAACCAGTGCCACTTAGTGGGAAGCTGAGTTCCAGGGATACAATGACCTAGAGCTGGCACCGCCCTGGCTCTCACACCAGGAACAGCTGGGGGAATCCAGGGCAACAGGTCCAGCCAAGTGCTCACGGTACTGCCTTAGAAACCAACATAAGTAAAGCAGAATTGCCAATTCTGGTGTGAGTGCGTGGATGAGGAACTTGGATGCAGTATGGTGGGAAATGAAATTGCATCAACCTTTTGGGAAAGCAATTTGATTTTCAACATGAATCGAGATCTTAAAAAAGAAAAAGAGGTCTATCCTTTGGTCTAGTAATTCAGCTTCCAGAAATCTATTCTCAGGTAATAGGCAGAGAATCAGCAAAAATTATGCAAAAGATGTCAAGTACTATTTTATTTTAGATGGCCAAAAAAGGACAAAACAGGACAGGTACGGTGGCTCACACCTGTAATCCCAGCACTTTGGGAGGCCAAGGCGGATGGATCACGAGGTCAGGAGTTCGAGACCAGCCTGACCAACATGGTGAAACCCCCGTCTCCACTAAAAATACAAAAATTAGCCAGGCTTGGTGGAATCCCAGTTACTCAGGAGGCTGAGACAGAAGAATCACTTGAACCCAGGAGGTGGAGGTTGCAGTGAGCCAAGATGGTGCCATTGCACTCCAGCCTGGGCAACAAGAGCAAAACTCCATCTCAGAAAACAAACAAAAAGACAAAACAAAAGGACAAAACAACTAATGGGGGGGCAGTTACATAAGTGATAGTGGAGTCATACAAATTTGACATTAAGCTAATGAAAATGTAAAAATGTTTGTGGCTTAAGAGTTGTTAAAAACCTGGAAATTTGCTAATAATGTAAAGGTTAAGTAAAAAAAAAAAAAAGCAGTATAAGAAACTTTATGCATAAGCTTATCCAAACCATTAAAAAAAAAACCTTGAACTCAGGAAAGAGTGGTTAATATATCAGTAGTGTTAAGACGAGCTGCATCCTCTATGTGCTGTTGTAATGAGTGACTTTTTTCATCCCATTTATGTTTCTATGAGCTTTCTGAATTTTCTAAAGTGAGCAGAGATTAGTTTTGTCGTCAGGGAGAAAAACAGCCTGTTCCATTACGGTAGGAGGATGAGGACTGTGATGTTTAATTTTACGTGTCAATGTGGGGGGCATCTGGGGATGAGATTAACATTTAAATTAGGGAGCTGTGAGTAAGCAGCCTGCCCTCTGTAATGTGGGTGGGCCTCCTCCAATCATTTCAGGGCCTCAATGGAACAAAAACACTGTCCTCCCTGAGCCAGTGAAATCTCCCTAAATTCCTGCAGACGCCTTCACACTTCACCTGCACCATCGGCTCTCCTGGGTCTCCGCCTGCGGCCCACACTGCAGGTTTCAGACTTGCAGGCTCCATAATCATGTGAACCAAGGCCTTCTAAGAAATCTGCTTCTACATACATACATCCCATTAATTCTGTTCCTCTGGAGAATCCTGACTCATATGAGGACAGGCAAAAAGGGATCTGTCTCTTCAATGGCAGGAGGCTAGAGAGGGAGGGCTCAGAAAGTCCCAGGGACACAAGCCGCCAACAGAAGGTTTCATGGCAGGAAGCCAGGGGTCTCCAAGGAAACAATATCAGTTGGATTTAGACAAGCAAAGTGCATGCAGAGCAGGGCCTGCGGCGTCACAGTGATGGGCTCCATACATTTCTGGCAAAAAGGGGTGTACAGATGACAGGCCATCCCTGCCCACTGCTGTGCCCCTCTGCCTTCCAACAAGCAACAAGAGTGCAAAGCAAAGGGAGACGGAGACACATCCTGGTCTGCTGGGAAGAGACCTTTGGGAAGGTACATTTATGAAGCGCCTGCTGTATTCCGGAAGTAGACAGGCTTGCCTTCAGACTTCAGCTCTGCCGTTTAATAGCTATGTGACCTTGAACAAGGCCCTCACACATTTAAATCCATTGCTTCATCTGTAGCTGGGAGTAACAACACTAACTACACAATCTGTAAAATGACCAATTCAAGCTTAGCGCAAAGCAGGCAGTTAAAAAGATGGGAAGCACGACTGCATTTTTTCTTTTTTTTTTTTAACTGGAAGCGCTGAAATTCTCAGAGAATGTTATCAAACTTTGAAAGAGACCCCAATCTACTGCAAGGTCACCGTCCCCACCCAGCAAGAGCAGCGCCCTTACCTTCTCCAGTTCTGCCTTGTGCACCGGGGAGCTTGGTGGAGGAGGACACTCTGAATCCACGGGGCCACTACAACCACTGTAGGCTTCTTTGATCACCTATAAAAAGCACAGACACTTTGTGAGTATGCCCAAAGGCAGAGATACTTAAAGGCTTGAACTGTGAGTTGTACAGACAGAGGCACATGGCGTGGTAGGGAAACTCATGGGCTCAAAGCACCTGGCTCTGAGTTCCAGCGTGCCAGGTACTCATTTGTTCACTCACCCATGCATTCATTCACCCAAAGTCTATCAACGCTGGTACTAACATAGGGCATGGAACATGCAACTACGTTTCCTGCTGGCATGGAGTTTCATTCCATGTAATTTATTTATCGCCATGAACAAAAAGGGTCACCAAAAGAATGACAGCAACACGAGACCGCAGTAAGTGCCACAAAGAACAAAAGATAGTGGGTGGCTACTTTAGATCAAGAGACCGGGGGGCCTTATGCAATGATGCTGAAGGGTCCAGCCATGTGAACAACTGGCGGGAAAAGGCTCTGGGCAGCAGGAACAGCTGGTGAAAAAGCCCTGCGGTGGATGAGAAGAGTTGGGAATAAGCCGGAGTGCAAACTGGCAGGACGGGAGAGGGAGAACGTGGTAGGAGATGAGGCGGGAGGCCAGTAGGAGACTTCAGGCCCAGGAGAAGACAGACCCTAGGAGCATTTCAAGGAGAGGAGGGACTGGATTCAAGAGCATTGGCTCAGGACCTAGTGCCTGGGTTTAATCCTGGCTTTAGCCTTGGACAAATCAATTAACTGCCCTGTGCTTCAGCTTCCTCATCTGAAAAGTGCAGGTGCAACAGTGCCTACCTTCTGAAGGTTAAATGCCCCAAGACAGGGCCTAAAGCATAATCAGCACTTGATTGTTAAAAGGCTGTAGAAAACCCTCTAGTTGCTGTGGGAAGAAATAATTATACAGGGACAACAACAACGAAAAAGCATAGGGAAATCCATGAGAGGACGTTGCTGTAGCTGTGCAGGTGGCAGCAGAGGCTGGAGTGACCCCCCTGAAGACAGAAGGACAGAAAGGGAGTCAGGAGGTACCCGAGGGAGAATCGCCAGGCCCAGCTGGATTGGACATGGGGCTTGAGGGAAAGAACTGACTCCAAGGTGACTCCTGGATTCTTAGCAACTGGGTGGTGCTATTTACTCAGAGGAAGACTGGACAGAGAAATGGGCTGGGTGGAGAGAAGCCAGTTTGAAGTCAACAGCAAACTTCTAGTCAGTGCTAGAAATAAACTGGGAGCCATTGGCAAAAGGATGATGCTCACAGCCTTGGTCTGTATGAGTTTACCAGGGAAGATGGCAAGACAGAGAAGAACAGAGATCAGGGAGAAGGACCCGGAGCCCGTTGGCGTCAAGGAGTAGAGTTAAAGGAGAGAAGCTGGTAAAAGATGCTGAGCTGGAAGGCACGGGAAAGCAGGCAGAAAACCAGGAGAGCACAGTCTCCAAGGAGAGGGAGAAGAGAGCTCCACGGAGGGAGATGAGCCGAGAGAGACAGAGACAGAGACAGAGAGAGAGAGAGAGAGAGAGAGAGAGAGAGAGAGAGAGAGAGAGAGAGAGAGACAGCCGTGACTCCCTAAGGGAAGCGGAGAGACTAGGAGTGGGGGAGGAGGAGATGAGCAAAGGAAGGCGTTTCCAAAGTGTTCCTTCTCCTGCTGAAGGATGCTTCCATTTTAATGAAAGGCAGCGTGAGGATGTGGAGGGAAGAGGGAGGAGGCAGAGAGGCTAGCACATCCTGTCTGACAGAGTCCACTTTCTCAGTAAGACTATCTGTTACCAGGCCAGGCGCAGTGGCTCACACCTGTAATCCCAATGCTTTGGGAGGCTGAGGTGGGCGGATCACCAGAGGTCGGGAGCTCAATACCAGCCTGACCAACATGGAGAAGCCCCATCTCTACTAAAAATACAAAATTAGCCAGGTGTGGTGGTACACACCTGTAATCCCAGCAACTCAGGAGGCTGAGGCAGGAGAATCTCTTGAACCCAGGAGGCAGAGGTTGCGGTGAGCCGAGATCGCACCACTGCACTCCAGCCTGGGCGACAAGAGTGAAACTCCATCTCCAAAAATATATATATACATATATCTGTTACCCGCTGTGTGGCCTTGGGGGAAAGTATTTAATCTCTCAGAGCTTCAGTTTCCTCCCCAGCGAGGGAATAAGTGTGAAGATTACCTGTCTTGCAGGACTATGGTTAAACTGAGACAGTGAGATCCGCTATGGAAGAAGTCTAAGCCAGCATGTGGCACGTGTACATTCAAACCATGGAAGCAACACCGTCATTACTGTCAGCATTTTGATGACCTATGATAAGAGCTCAGAAAATGATTCTGGACTAGACTTCCAGATGCAGGGATGGTGAGCATGCAGGACAGGATTCCGTGCACGAGGGCTTTCCCAGCCGCCCCCTGCATGCAGTCACCACATGTTTCTCCAACCCCTACTGAGCTCATCAGCAACCAGGCCCACTGTGATCACGGGGGACGTGCAGCAAATAAGACAGACAAGGTTCCAGCACTTGCAAAACTTACATTCTTAAAACTGAAAAGTTAGCAGGCAAAATTTTCAAAATGTCTTCTATTCTTTTTAGGACTAAGCTGCAATTTCAGTTAAACTCAAGCTTCTTCTGGGCAAAAAAGAAACACCAAAGTCCCAGATATGTGCGTAGTAATTTTGCAATTGGGCCTCCACAGACAGATCCAAATTCCCTCAGCTTGTGCTAGTGCTGGGATTAAATCCAAGGCCTGACAAGAGACCAGGATAGTGTTTCCAGCCATTTTGCTCCTCAGCTGTTTTATGAAAAAACAACAGAGTGATGTCCACAGTTGAGACTACAGAAGAGAAAAAGAAAATGAAAGAAGAAACCCAGAGAGCTCGCTGTCATATCTCCTCTTTGCTAATGCCGAGGTGTGAAGCATGAGCAAACCTGAACCTCAATGCAGTGATCTGTGTGTCTGATCTCTCTTGTTTCTCTCGCTTTCAGGCTAATTGCTTTTTTGGTCTTTACTCCCTCACCTACCCTAAGGTGTTTATTAAGTCTCCAAATGACAAGGCAAATTTTTATTTGATTTGAGGACAAGACTTTCTTTTCACTAGGGAAGGCAAGTTCACGCAATGGAAAACTCCTGAGCTTCTGCGACAAACCCACCTGGGTTTAAACCCCAGGTGGACCACTTGCTGTTTATGTGAAGCTGAGCAATTCTCAGAGCCTTGCTTCCTTCCTCAATAACACGCACAAAATAATACCTCAGGGGGTCATTGTGAAAACTAAACGTTAAAACAAATGGGAAGTATCCAGCCCAGTATTTCTCCCCTAACAGGCATTAAGGAAACCTGAACTCTTCCCACGATTATATTTAATAGTGTTAAATAAATGAAAATGTGCTTCCATTATACAAACGCACCTGACATGCTCTTCATTTTACACTAAAAGGCTGTACCCCATAAAACATAACCTGCCAAAACCCATCATCTCTGGCAAATGTTTTTATTCAAAAAAAACGGTTGTCTTCTTTCTTTTTCTTTTTTTTTTTGAGACAGAGTCTCGCTCTGTCGCCCAGGCTGGAGTGCAGTGGCACGATCTCGGCTCACTGCGAGCTCCGCCTCCTGGGTTCACGCCATTCTCCTGCCTCAGCCTCCCGAGTAGCTGGGACTACAGGCGCCCGCCACTGCGCCCAGCTAATTTTTTTCTTTTTTTTTTTTTTGTATTTTTAGTAGAGACGGGGTTTCACCGTGTTAGCCAGGATGGTCTTGAACTCCTGACCTCGTGATCCGCCCGCCTCGGCCTCCCAAAGTGCTGGGATTACAGGCGTGAGCCACTGCGCCCGGCCCCTCTTTCTTTTTTTTTCAACAGGGGAACTTCTTTGGCAGCACTACTCCAATTATTCCCAGCAGCCTCTTGGGTAGGGTGGAGGGGCTGGCTGTGTGAATGGTGTCTTCTGGAGGAGCTGTGCTTTTTTTTATATAGCTAAATAGAACTCATCTTTCAAGATTCAGCTGAGGTCTCCCATCTTCAGGAAGCCTGCTCTGGCCCTTCTGTGTGGTCCATGAGGCAGGGCTCCCCCTCCACACATGCCCACAGAGGCCTGTGTCTCCTACTAAGTTGTGCTCGTGTTCATAGGAGGGGCTGGGCCTTGCTTTTGTCACTGTTCCCAATGCCTACTTCAAAACAGCAACCAAAAGTTTGATTAAAGGGAAAACAATGAGGGAATGAGGAAAGAAATTGGAATTAAGATTTCTATGAAGAAAAAAAAGAAGGAAAGAAAAACAGAAGGAAAGAAACGTAGGCCATCACTAAAATAAGAAAAGCCTCATGACCAAGCTTCCCCAGTCCTCGGCACAGGTTTCTAAAATCTTCAAGAGGAAAAAGTGTTGTTTTGTGTGTTTTTTAAAGGAAAGTAGATAAAAGCCATCTGGCACATACGCACTTCCCCACTCAGCCCTACCCTAAAACACACACCCTGGCTAAGCTCCTGGCAGACTCGCCTGGTCCCTGGAGTGTCCCCATCCCTCTCCTGTTCCCATCAGCTCCGACTTTCTAGCAGACAGACGAGGCTGCCCAGCATCAAAGCACCTCACGTAATCGCCTTTCCAAGAAGCTTTCCGGGTACACCCAACCATGTAATCTGAATGCTTAGAATGGGGAACACAGACAAGCCAGCCACGTTTGCTCTCTAATCATTAACTTCTCTCCCAGCTAGAACTCACATTGCCCCAGGAAAATAACAGCATCTCCAACAGTGCTTGGGAGGATCGCATTCAGCAACCCAGAGCAGGCCCAGGATCAACCTGGTGCCCAGCGAGGGGGTGGCTCATGGCATCCCAGCTTCGTGGGACTCTCTTCCCCCAGGCATAATAACTATGTCCAAGGTATGAAGAAAGGCATTGCTAAAAACATGCATCCGCATAAACCAGTCTTTATTCCCACAAAGTTTTTCAACCAGTCGGAGAGGTCAGGTTATTTTCATGAAACTGTCTTTCTACTTTGGATCTCTGTTGATTGCCAAGCTGCACCTGCAGAGTTTAGTCAGAAGTAATAAGTAAAGCACTGATCACTCCAATTCTTTGAACAGCTATAAATGAGGCTTCTATTAATACATTTCTACTTGAAGAGCCATGTCCTATGAGGTTCAATGTGTATTTAAGAGAACTGGATCCAAATTCAGAATCGCAAATCCTCCAAAAAAACAAATTGTTATATATTTTGTGGTATTTTGTTTGCTTTTAACTTGAGCCCTCGACTCCAGAAACACAATCTCTGCACATTTTTTAAGGAAATCTGACCACTCCGTTTCTGGGAATATTGGCTCTTGTCTTCTGTTTGACCCCTACACAAAGGCTCATGTTTTCAGCATTTGTGTACACACACACACACACACAGAGACAGTCAGTTAATTCTGTCAAGAACCACTAGTAATGGAAATTGGAGACAGAGAGCAGAAACAAATTTGGCAGTAATTCTTGCATGAGTATGTGCAAAGTCAAGCACTGGTTAAACACAGTTCTCATGGTTTTTTTAGACTTGACAAAGGGCGTGTGCAACCTCATTAATGATTTTTAATGGTTACATTAAAATTACGTTTCACAGAAAGTCAAATCTCACATGTTCTCACTCATGTGGGTGCTAAATAATGCCTACACATGAATGGAGAGTGGAGAATGACAGCAATGGAGGCCGGGAAGGCTGAGGGAACGGGAGGAAGGGGGATGGCGAGAAATTGGTTAATGGGCACTGAGGGAATGGGAGGAAGGATGGTGAGGAACTGGTGAAGGGTACAGTGTACATTATTTGGGTGATGGATACCCTGAAATCTCTGATTTGACCACTATGCAATCTATGAATATAAATTTATACAGATCTTTTCCAAAGCTGTGTTTCAAAAGACTGAAAGTCTGGTTCATTAGTACTGAACAATATGGGATAACAGCAGTTTATATTAATAAAAGACTTGGCATTTGTATTATAAAACAATTCATGTTAGAGACTTGTTAACCCTAAGGGGTAATACAAATATTATCATTCATATTTTCGCTGTTTATTATAGTTCTAAGAATGCATTTATATCATGATTTCATTCTACCCCTTTGAAAATTCTGATGATTATTTCCACTTGATAGATAAACGGGAAAGGGTTTATTGCCCCAAAATATCATAACGAGTTAATGGTATTCCAGGAATGTACCCTATGCTTCCCAACTCTCACCCACCTTTCCATCACTCTAGCGCACTACCTTCTGGCTCACCAGGGGTTGTTCCTTTTATGCGGCAGTTCTTTAGTTTTTAAAAAAAATCTACCTCAGTCACCAAGACGTGGCCTTTACAAGGTGAAATAAAGAGCTATAACAACACTGACTTCTTTCGAATTAAAAACAGATAATTTTAAAGACATCAACTATTTGGAAAGTAAGCACTATATTCCCAAATAAACCATTAGTCAAAGAAGAAATCAAGACAGAAATCAGAAAATATTTTGAGCTGAATAATAAAAATACAAAATATCAAAACATAGAGGGTGCCGTTAACACTGTGTGTAGAACGAGACATGTAGCCTTCAATGCATGCATAAGGAAAAAAGGCTAAAAACTCAATTATCTAAGTGTACGCTTCAGGAAGTTGCGATAATTACAGCAAATTAAGCTAAAAAAAAGTAGAAGCAAAATAATAAAGAAAAAGAACTACATAAAGTAGAAAATGGTCACACTACAGGAAAAAAAATTAACATAGCCCAGAAAGATATTTTTTGAGAGAATAAAATTGATAAACTTCTGGCAAGACTGTGAAGAAGAAAAGGCAGCAGGCACAGGGCATTTTTACTCCAGTTGCCACACAGAAGAGCATGCAAGACTATCACTCCCACCCTGACAAATAAAACAAGTGGCTATGCTTAAAAAAAAAAAAAAAAAAAAAAGTCCTAGTACATCTGAACCCTTCTGAGCAATGAAGATGCAAAAAACCTACATGAACTAAATCCTAAAAGTGAAGGCTCCTTTGCAGGAAAAAAGTGACCCACAGGCCCCCTTCTAACTGGTAGAATGGTGGGTGAAGGGGGAACCCACCATATTTGGGACAGGGAAGAAGCCAGCCAAGTTCTCACTGTGTGGGCTGGCATACCTGTTGACAATTCAAGGTGCCCCGGTGACAGAATGAGTCCACAGTCACCTGCCAACTCTCTCCAGGGTCTTTACTGGGTATGCAGGTACAGAACAGAAGCTGGAGGCAAGGAAACAGAATTTGGAGAGTCCCCACCCCACCCCGCCGCCCCCAGAGGCACAGCCCTTCTCCCAGGTGCAAGGCAGTTGCCCTACAGGGGAAGGCAGGGAAGCAGAGAGACGCCCCTCCCAGGAGGCCCAGGCTTCCCAGAGCATCCACAGCTGGAGACAGAGCACAGCACAGAGGGATTTCGCCCAAGGCACAAAAAGCCAGAGGCAAGACTGCAGAGAAAAGAGACCACTTAGCAAGTGAAAAAGCTGGCCGGTAGGCCAAAAACAAAAACAAAATCAAGCTGGTTTAGAAAGCTGGCACTTGTCTGTAGCACACAAAAGAGATCTTCAGATTTTCACCACGGGTCTTGGGTCCTGGGCCATGCCATGCCAACGACAGGAAACTCCTGATCCAACACGTCAATGGTTTGGAAGGCAGTAGGGGAGTGAGAGTGAGGCAAGGTGAAGCTGCAACAACGTGCAGCCCCTCCCCACCTGCAGGAGAGCCAGATACAGGCTGCCAGTGGGGAGCAGGGCAGGAGGCGGGTACACCCTTCTCCAGGGAAATAGGACTCTTGTCAGTCTCTGCTGTTCTTCTACACAAAATGCATGGAATGTCATGGAAACTCCTGAGACAAATTCAACAGAGGCAGCCCAAGAGCTGGGCCCAATATTGGAATGACCAAAGATGTTAAAATAACTAAAATAAAAAATGCTGAAATAGCTCATGAAAAGGCAGGCGACATAAAGAGATGGAGAACTTCAGCAGAGATGGAAACGATTTAAAAAAGAAAGAAAGAAATGCCAGAAGTGAAAAATGGATCTCAGAAAAGATGACGTCATCAGCTGGGCTGAAGAGCCCACAGGAGAGGAGAGGACCCGTAAGCCCGAGTACAGGTAAACAGAAGCGTCCAACCAAGCTGAGCCACGGAAGGAGTGAAGGAAACCACAACGGAGTATCCACAATCTACGGGAAGTATCAGAGGACCCAACATACCTACAGATGCAACTTCAAAAGGAGAGGAGAGACCGGGCGCGGTGGCTCACGCCTGTCATCCCAGCACTTTGGGAGGCTGAGGCAGGTGGATCACCTGAGGTCAGGAGTTCGAGACCAGCCTGACCAACATAGAGAAACCCCGTCTCTACTAAAAATACAAAATTAGCTGCACGTGGTGGCACATGCCTGTAATCCCAGCTACTTGGGAGGCTGAGGCAGGAGAATCGCTTGAACCTGGGAGGTGGAGGTTGCGGTGAGCAGAGATAGTGCCATTGCACTCCAGCCTGAACAAGAGTGAAACTCTGTCTCCAAAAAAAAAAAAAAAAAAAAAAAAAAGGGAGAGAGGAGAGAAAAATGAGGCGAGAGAGGACGGCCAAAAGCTTCCCAAAGTGAAGCTTTTGAGAGACACCAACCCACTGAACAAAGAAGCACAACCAACCCCGAGAAAGAGGAAAAACCCACACCACCGCACTGAGACACATTGCAGTCAGCTGCTGAAAACCAGATGTGGAGAACAAATCTTAAGAGGAGGACGGGGGGAAAGGACACTCCACACCCGGAGGACCAATGGGCACAAAGGGCGGGTGACGTCTCACCCGAGCGAGGAAGAAATGAAGACCCTTCCAGACAGTTAAGGCTCCCAGAGTTGACTTCCAGAAGATTCGCTGTATAAAAAAAGGTTTTTTAAAATTTTGTTTTAATAACTTCTTTGGGGTAAAAGGAAATGAAAGTGACTGAACACCCAAATCTTCAGGAGGAAATGAAGGGCATGTGGAAGGTGAATTCAGCCCGGTGAATATTAAAGACGTGGCTTCAAATGTGTGTGTCCACAGGATTCAGGTTCCGCAAGGACAATGGATACAGTAAACATATTGTGATTCTTCCTTGAGAACTCTGGCAAAGCCACTATGGTACCTGCACAGCACATTAAAGCCACTCTGTGTTCACCTAGGGCTGCTTGAAACCACAAGATGCTAAGAAATCCCTATAGCGTCGCCCCCACGCCCCCCGGCTGGCTACGTGAGCTTGGGATCCACCAGCACCAGGACTCTGCTACGTCCTGGTGAGAAAAGGAAAGCAGCATCTTCAAAACTGCTTAAGATGGTTGCCTTAGGGTGTTTTGGTTTATTTTGAAATTCGAGACAGCAGCTTATTCACCATGTTGTTTCTTCTTTCAGCGGACACAGGAAGAGTCTGTCTCTCAGCCTCCCCCACAGTTTGGCCAAAGGAGTGTGGGAAGCGGTGATGTAAGTCCAGTTCTTGCCCCCAGAAACATCCTGCTGTCATCAGCTATCCGGCCTGTTCTCTGCAGGCGTATGCGGAGCCTAATGAGATGCAGAGGTGGTGGCAGAGGAAAAGCAACAGTGGTAACAGCAGCTTATACTTATGTAAGGTTCATGACATGCTTTCTGCCATTCTGAACACTCTGTCTTAGCATCTCATCCTTACAAAAGCTCTAGAAAGCAGATACCATTATTATACCCGCCTTTACAGATGAGGAAACAGAGGCATTGAGAAGTCACATAGCTTGTCCAAGAAACACACTGCCTAACAGCTAGGGCTCAGGTCACAGTCCCAGGAGTCTGACTCCAGTCTGTGCTCTACCTATACCGTCTGATATGGTTTAGCTGTGTCCCCACCCAAGTCTCATCTTGAATTGTAGTTCCCATAATCCCCATGTCTCATGGGAGGGACGCAGTGGGAGGTAATTGAATCATGGGAGCGGTTACCTTCATGCTGTTCTCGTGACAGTGACTGAGCTCTCAGGAGATCTGATGGTTTTATAAGGGGCTTCCCCTCTTTTGCTCCGCACTTCTCTCCTGCTGCCATGTGAAGAAGGACGTGTTTGCTTCCCCTTCCGCCAAGATTGTAAGTTTCCCAAGGCCTCCCCAGCCATGTGGAACTGTGAGTCAATGTAACCTCTTTCCTTTATAAATTACCCAGTCTAAGATATTTCTTCACAGCGGCATGAGAAGACTAATACACTATCTCTCAACACAATACTGGCTCCCAAGTCCTTTTCCTGGCTGTGTTATATTATGCTGAACTTAAGAAGCAATTATAAAAATCAAGTAAAACTTTATTCAAAGTGGTTGTAGGATGCCATTTACCCTAACTGCCTATCTGACTACAAAAAGACTTATTTTCTCTGATATCCTACCACTTCCCTGAGGCCTCCTCTTAAAAGGAAATGGGGGTGCTGAGCAAGGGTAGTGATTACCAAACCTGGCTTTGCCTCAGTCATCTGAGAACTCCTTAAAAAGAGAATTATAAGCAAAGAATACAGACAAAAACAGCAAAGGATATAAACACAGTTCACAGAAATACTGATACAACTGTAGGCTCTTAAACCCTATTAAAAATACTCAGTGTCATTCACAATAAGAGGAGTGCAGATTACAACTAGACTGAGATACCATCCTTCCACATCAGACTAGCAAAAATTCACAAGTTGGCTAACACACCCTATTGGCAAGGCTACAGGAAGAAAAGGCACTCTGATATATTGTTGGTGGGAGGGAAAATTGGTAAACCTCCTAGGAGAGTGCCTTAGCTATACATCAAAATTATAATACGAATGCTGATAACCTTCATGGAAGTGATTACTCTTTCTGAGAATTTAGCCTACAGACCAGCAAAAGTGTGAGATGAGATAAGCATAAGGTTATCTAATACAGAATTGTCTGTCATATCAAAAGACTGAAAGCAACCCAATGTCCATAAATGGGAGACAGACTATCTTTTTGAAGTACGGTCTATTCATACAATAAAATGTTATAACCTGTAATAAAGAAAGAGGAAATGCTCTATTCTCTAAATTGCAAATATCTCCAAGATACTTTGTTTAGGTGGGGAAAAAAACAAGGTCCAAAATGCTGCACCCTTTCTATGGGGCGGGGCGAGGGGGAAGCAGATGAAATCTGCATTGCTATTTGCTTGCCTATGGACAAGGAAACTCTGAAAGAATACATACAAAATAGTAACTCTCCTGCACTGCTGGGAGAAGGGAATTGTACAAATAATCTTGGAAGACAATCTGGCAGAGTCTGGTGATGCTGAAGGTGTGCACATACTAAATAAGGCAATTCCAATGTAACAGGAGCGTCCTAGAGAAGACATGAAACGCGAGGCTGTGGGACACGTGCTGGAAGATCTCACGGCACCTCGGCCTGCAGTAGCAACAGCCCGTGAGCACAAAAAGTGGCCATCAGAAGCAGATAATTCTGAGTGAGAAAATACAGCTGCAGGGTTTGTGGAGTTTGAAGCCATTTACACAGAAATTCTAAAACGTGAATAAAGTATCATTTACCTTGAATGGTTATATACACATATAAGAGAAAGGTTTTTTATTATTATTATTATTTATCTTTAGAGACAAGGTCTCATTCTGTCACCCAGGCTGGAGTGCAGTGGCCCAATCACAGCTCATTGAAACCTCAAACTCCTGGGGCTCCAGCGATCCTCCTGCCTCTGCCCCCCAAGCAGCTGGGACTACAGGCTGTGCCACCATGCTCAGATAATTTTTTAATGTTTTATAGAGATAGCCTCTTGCTATTTTTCCCAGGCTGGTCTTGAACTCCTGGCCTCAAGTGATCCTCCCGCCTTGCCCTCCCAAAGCACTGGGATTACAGAAGTGAAAGTATTTTTTTAAAAGCATACCAAGATAATAATAAAGACCAAATTCAGATAAAAGTCGCCTTTGGGAAGGGAGAGAGACTTAAATAGGGGAGGCATGTTTCTATTCTATCTGTAGCATTTTAGACCTTAAAAGGATATAAAAATGATACAAAGTAAAAAGGGAAAAAAAGATTCTTAAGTCCCTAATAAATCTGAATCACCAGGAATCAACGTTTTTTACATCTCTAAGTGTTTCTGATCTAATGACAGTATCTGGAAGAAACTACACTAGCCCATCTCAGGTCTCTGCTGGCCCAAGATAATTCTGTAACTGCTTGAAACTAGTTTTGTCATCTGACTTTGCTTTCTAATCAAGACTTCTTAGATTCCTGTACCATTATATGTACTGGAAGTAACATCACAGACATGAAAAATAGAGTAACTGAACAATTTAAACTCTTTAGAAAAGATACTTTACCCCGTATTATTTACTTTCCTTTTAAGAAAAATCAGCAAATGCTAAAAAAAAAAAAAAAAAAAAAAAAAATTCTTGCAATTAACTTCCGTTCATAAATGGAGTCATCATTCTATAATTAGCTAAGTGCCTCTGATCTATAAGTAGCTCCCATCTGGTGAAACACGATACAAGATTATTTCACCCCATCAGCATCTGACATCTTGAGAAAGTTTTGTTTTTACTAGTCTGTTTGTCAGCGCACTGTCGGCTCTATGCCCTCTCCCAGTGACACTCCAGGATGACTTCATGTCAGACCAGCACCAGCAAGAAGGGGGCTGCTCTTCAGTGTGCAGGAAATACTTAACTAACTGTAAGGACAGAGGAGAAAAAGAAGAAAGCTGAAGTTTCAGAGTGGCCTTTTTTGGGTTTCCACTGAGGAACAGCTAAGCACAGAATGCAGAAGGATGGGTACAGGTGACCAAAAGCACGGGATCGGGTGAAGAAAACAGAATCATACAGAAAGCTTCGCAATGAATTCCATAACTGTCGTTCCCTCCTTACGGAAGGGATGGCACTATGGTCATAGAAATGTGGAATAAAAGAGGGAACGGCAAACTGTCAGATGGCCCAACACAGTGAGAATGAAATGTGAAGCCAGGAAACTCTGACTTAGACCCCCTGCTTGATCGCTTATGGATCATGGTAGCACTTCGCCCACCTGAGACTCAGGCTGTCAGCTGACAAATGAAACTACACACGCCTGCTTTGAGGTTAAGAAGCAATGATGGCAGAGAAGTCCCTTGTGAGTGTAAAGGGCTTTAGTGAAATTGGTAATGGTGGTGGCTGATGTATAACATATTAAAGTTCCATGCTGGGAAGGCTAAGTAAGCTCGACAGTAGAAACTTCCGATCACAGGACTTCCAGAAGGATCATCTGGAGGGGAAAAAAGCTCTCCTCAATCTCCTGTATGATACAGATGTGGGAAGAGCCTCAGCCACTGCCAACAACATGAAAAAAAAAAAGCATCTGTGTGTCCTGAGCAGCTGGCAGACAGCGGTGGGAGCCACTGCTCTCGTCATGGGGTCAGAACCACATGCTTTCCTGCGGATGACAGCGAAAGAGACTGAAGGTTTGATGGAGGGAGACCTGTGTAGCATAAGACCTTCTGCTATGAAGTGTTCTACCAGGTTTCCCCACCCCACTCCTGAGCCCTTCTCTCACAACAGGTACTTGCCGGCAACGATGGACTAGGTGGGTTGGGCCAATCTTCCTGATGAAGACAATTAGAAAAGCAAGATAACCATCACTCTTCACAGAACTGGAAAAAACAATCCTAAAATTCATATGTTAAAAAAAAAAAAGAGCCCACATAGCCAAAGCAGGACTAAGCAAAAAGAACAAACAAACGAAGGCATCACATTACCTGATTTCAAACTACAGTATAAGGCCATAGTCACCAAAACAGCATGGTACTGGTATAAAAATAGGCAAATAGGCCTAGGGAAAAGAATAGAGAACCCAAATACTACAGTCAACTGAACTTCAACAAAGCAAACAAAAACATAAAGTGGGGAAAGGACACCCTTTTCAACAAATGGTGCTGGGATAATTGGCTAGCCTCATGTAGGAGAATGAAACTGGATCCTCATTTCTCACCTTGTACAAAAATCAACTCAAGATGGATGAACGACTTAAACCTAAGACCTGAAACTATAAAAATTCTAGAAGGTAACATCAGAAAAACCCTTCTAGACATTGGCTTAGGCAAGGACTTCATGACCAAGAACCCAAAAGCAAATGTGATAAAGTTAAATAGCTGGGACTTAATTAAACTAAAGAGCTTTTTCATGGCAAAACCAGTCAGCAGAGTAAACAGACAAACCACAGAGTGAGAGAAAACCTTCACAATCTATATATCTCACAAAGGACTAATATCCAGAATCTACAACGAACTCAAACAAATTAGCAAGAAGAAACCAAACAATCCCATCAAAAGTGGGCTAAGGACATGAACAAACAATTCTCAAAAGAAGTTATACAAATGGCCAACAAACATACAAAAAAAAGCTCAATATCACTAATGATCAGGGAAAGCAAATCAAAACCACAACGTGATACCACCTTACTCCTGCAAGAATGACCAGAATCAAAAAATAATAGATGTTGGTGTGGATGCGGTGAACAGGGAACACTTCTACACTGCTGGTGGGAATGTAAACTAGTACAACCACTATGGAAAACAGTGTGGAGATCTCTTTTTTTTTTTTTTTTTTTTTTTTTGAGATTAAGTCTTGCCCCGTCACCCAGGCTGGAGTGCAGTGGTGCAATCTTGGCTCACTGCAACCTCCTCCTCTCAGGTTCAAGCAATTCTCCTGCCTCAGCCACCCAAGCAGCTGGGACTACAGGCACGTGCCACCATGCCTGGCTAATTTTTTGTATTTTTAGTAGACACAAGGTTTCACCGTGTTATCCAGGATAGTCCTGATCTCCTGACCTTGTGATCTGCCTGCCTCGGCCTCCCAAAGTGCTGGGATTACAGGCACAAGCCACTGCGCCCGACCTGGAGGTTTCTTAAAATAATTAAAAGCAGAAGCACCATTCAATCCGGCAATCCCACTACTGGGTATCTACCCAGAGGAAAAGAAGGCATTATACAAAAAATACACTTGCACACACGTTTATAACAGCACAATCCACAATTGCAAAAATGTGGAACCAACCCAAATGCCCATCAATCAACAAGTGGATAAAGAAACTGTGGCATACACACACACACACACACACACACACACACACACACATGCATATATATACAATGGAATACTACTCAGCCATAAAAAGGAATACATTAATGGCATTTGCAGCAACCTGGATGAGATTGGAGACTATTATTCTAAGTGAAGTAACTCAGGAATGGAAAACCAAACATTGTATATTCTCACTCATAAGTGGGAGCTAAGCTATGAGGATGCAAAGGCATAAGAATGATACAGTGGACTTTGGGGAATAACACAATAGACTTTGGGGATTCAGGGAAAAAGGGTGGGAAGGAAGTGAGGGATAAAAGACTACAAACTGGGTGCAGTGTATACTGCTTCGGTGATGGGTGCACCAAAATCTCACAAATCAACACTAAAGAACTTACTCTGTCACCAAACACCACCTGTTCCCCAATAACCTATGGAAATTAAAAAAAACTTTTTTTCACAAAAAAGCAAGATAAAATAGAGGAAGCATCTTTCCAAAAGCATGAGGCAGCTACTATGATAGTAAGCAAGGCCTGGGCCAAAATCCAGAAGAAGATGGAAATTCAGAAGGGAAGCCTGGTGGCTGGGACTGCCTTGCTACCCCAAGGGGGCAGCTGAGGGGCGAGGTAGAACCTCCAATGGCTCAGTGGGAAGAGAGATCCAAGCTGTAGTCCAGGGCATGCCAAAGAGGGGGTCCCTGGCAAAATACCCACAAGCAGGATGGAGACCCCAACGGAATGTAACTTGGAGTTAAGAGTGAACTGAAACAAATATAAACCTGCCTTTGAATGGACTGCAGGTGGCCTTAAAGTTACCTGGGTGGCTCTTGAATGGACTGCGGGCGGCCTTAAGGTTACCTGGGTGGCTCTTGAATGGACTGAGGGCTGCCTTAAGGTTACCTGGGTGGCTCTTGAATGGACTGTGGGCTGCCTTAAAGTTACCTGGGTGGCTCTTGAATGGACTGTGGGCTGCCTTAAGGTTATCTGGGTGGCTCTTGAATGGACTGTGGGCTGTCTTGAGGTTATCTGGGTGGCTCTTGAATGGACTGAGGGCTGCGTTAAGGTTACCTGGGTGGCTCTTGAATGGACTGTGGGCTGCCTTAAGGTTATCTGGGTGGCTCTTGAATGGACTGTGGGCTGCCTTAAAGTTACCTGGGTGGCTCTTGAATGGACTGTGGGCTGCCTTAAGGTTATCTGGGTGGCTCTTGAATGGACTGTGGGCTGTCTTGAGGTTATCTGGGTGGCTCTTGAATGGACTGAGGGCTGCGTTAAGGTTACCTGGGTGGCTCTTGAATGGACTGAGGGCTGCCTTAAGGTTACCTGGGTGGCTCTTGAATGGACTGCGGGTGGCCTTAAGGTTACCTGGGTGGCTCTTGAATGGACTGAGGGCTGCCTTAAGGTCATACCTGGGTGGCTCTTGAATGGACTGAGGGCTGCCTTAAGGTTACCTGGGTGGCTCTTGAATGGACTGTGGGCTGCCTTAAGGTTACCTGGGTGGCTCTTGAATGGACTGAGGGCTGCCTTAAGGTTACGTGGGTGGCTCTTGAATGGACTGAGGGCTGCCTTAAGGTTACCTGGGTGGCTCTTGAATGGACTGAGGGCTGCCTTAAGGTTACCTGGGTGGCTCTTGAATGGACTGTGGGCTGCCTTAAGGTTACCTGGGTGGCTCTTGAATGGACTGAGGGCTGCCTTAAGGTTATCCGGGTGGCTCTTGAATGGACTGTGGGCTGCCTTAAGGTTACCTGGGTGGCTCTTGAATGGACTGCGGGTGGCCTTAAAGTTACCTGGGTGGCTCTTGAATGGACTGCAGGTGGCCTTAAGGTTACCTGGGTGGCTCTTGAATGGACTGAGGGCTGCCTTAAGGTTACCTGGGTGGCTGAAAACCTCAAACCCTGAATTTAGAATAAACTAATTTTGGAGCGCTAACACCCCCAAGTGTGCGGGAGAGGCAAGGGAAAATGCTCCTTGGTAGTGGAAAGCAGAGTTCTAGGAATCAAGTTATTTCCATAGGAACAACTGGGGACCCCCGTGAAAAAGAATGAAGTTGGACCCCTACTTCACAGTGTATGCAAAAAATTAAATCAAAGTGGATCAAAAATCTAAATGTAAGAGCTAACACTGTAAACTTCTCAGAATAAAATACACATGTAAACCTTCAGGACCCTGGATCAAGTAATCAGTTCTTACATATGACCCAAGAAGCAATAAAGAGCAAGGAAGAACTGAAATCTGCTTCAACATGGACGGACCTTGAAAACATGACACTAAATGAAAGAAGCCAGCCACGAAAGCCCAAGTACTGTAAGAGCCACTTCTGTGAAATGCTGACAACAGGCAGCTGTACAGAGACAGAAAGCAGGTAAGTGGCTGCCTAAGAAGAACAGGGGTGGTGGCAAAAGGGCAATGACTGCTAATGGGTATGGCGTTCTTTGTTTTTGAGACAGGGTCTCGCTCCTATCACCCAGGCTGGAGTACAGTGGCGCAGTCACAACTCGCTGCAGCCTCAACCTCCCAGGCTCAGGTGATTCTCCCACCTGAGTCTCCAGAGTAGCTGGGACTACAGGAACGTGTCACCATGCCTGGCTGATTTTCTGTATCTTTTAGCAGAGACAGGGTTTCTGCATGTTGTCTAGGCTGGTCTCAAACTCCCAGGCTTAAGCAATCGGCCCACCTTGGCTCCCAAAGTGCTGGGATTACAGGCATGAGCCGCTGCGCCCAGCCAGTACAATGTTCTTTTTGGAGCCATGAAATTCAGCATCTAGACTATGGTGATGGCTGCACAACTCAGTGAATATACCAAAAACAAAAACAAAAACAAAAAACACAAACCAATGAATTGGACTTGAAAAGGGTGAATTTATGGTATGTGAATTATCCCTCAATAAAGCTGTTATAAAAAAATTATTTCAATAATTTTTCCCCTAATATAATGCCGAGCGTGAACTTGAGATAACCTGGCACAAGGATGACAAAAATGACATGAACAAGTACAGCACAACAGACAACAGAACCAGGTTCAAACTCCACCAAAACCACTGTCAAACCACCATGCTGATGACATTTATGAAGATAAACGTCAAGTAAACGTTTCTAAAAGAAATTTAACACTGTACAAATAGTATTTCCAGCTTGAAGAAGAAACAACTAGAAATTCTAGATACAAGCCAAAATGAACTCTAAAACAAAAACAAACCAAAAAGATTAGAGATTCTAGCACTGAACACTACTGCCACGGACGGAATGTGTTCCCCCAAATTCATATCCTGAAATCCTAACCCTCAAGAGGATGGTGTTATGAGGCAGAACCTCTGGGAGGTAACTAGGTGAATGGGATTGGTGCCCTTATAAAAGAGGCCCTAGAGACCTGCCTTGTCCCTTCCGCCACATGAGGACACAGATGGAAGATGCCATCTGTGAACCAGGAAGCAGGCCCTCACCAGACACTGAATAGAATGGTCCGTTGATCTTGGACTTCCCAGACTCCAGAACTGTGAGAAACACATTTGTTATAAATAAGCCACTCAGTTTATCATATTTCATCAGAGCAATCCAAGTAGACTAAAACAACTACCATCACCAAAATTAAGAACCCAGTGAACAGGAACACATTTAATAGCAGATTACAAGCAGCCAAAGAGAGAAATAATGGGCTGGAAAGTAACAAGAAAAATAAACCAGACTAAAGAAGAAAAAAGAATGGTTAGGGCTGGACACGATGGCTCACACTTGTAATCCCAGCACTTTGGGAGGCCAAGGTGGGCGGATCACTTGAGCTCATGAGTTTGAGACCAGCCTGGGCCACATGGAGAAATGCTGTCTCTAGAAAAGATACAAAAATTAGCCAGGAATGGTGGCATGTAATCCGAGCTAACTTGGGAGGCTGAGGGGGGAGGATCGATTGAGCCCAGGAGGCAGAGGTTGCAGTGAACCACGATCATACCACTAAATTCCAGCCTGGGCAACAGAGCCAAGCCTTGTTTCAACAAACAAAGAAAAGAGGTTGGTAAATACGAAAAGAAACTAGAAGTAAATATAGTGAGAAAGTCTAACATATATTTAAATGTAGTCTCAGGGAAGAAGGAGAAATGTGGAAAAGCTGTATTTTAAGAAAATGGCTGAAAAAATTTTCCAAAACTTAGAAAGATAAAAATCCACAAGATTTCAGAAGCCCAGCCAATCCCAACCAGAATAAAATTTAAAAAGAATTCATATGCAGACACAATAAAGTGACACTGTAGAAAATAAAAGTAAAAGAGAAAGTCGTCGAAGCAGCCTACAAACAGAGACAAGCTGCCTTTTAAAGATAAGAGTGAAAGTGACGCGGGGTTTCTGATTAACCTCCATGTCATCAGAATATTTAGCTATTAAAGATAAAACTCTTTGGGTGAATCCATCTTGCCTATGCTTGAACAAAATTAAAATTAAAATTAAAATGGATCTCAGAAAGGCATGTGGAATTGAAATGGCTGTGAAACACAGCAGACAACCTACCTTCAGCCACTGCTCGGCCTGTTCCTTGCTCTGGACGGCGAGAACAAGCGGGTCCGTGCCCTGCTGAGTAATCTTCAGCTCGTGCTTCTTCTTTTTGCTGTCTTTCGGGATGTACGTAATGTTACAGCCTTGGAGTGGCAGTTCCATCTGAGGCTGCTGGTCCTTGGAACTTTTATAGCACTGCATTCAACACAACAAATCAACTGATATTATAAGGGAGTTCAAACAGAAACACTTGAGGAAGCTCTAGCATCATGAAAACGTGAGTGCGGGCAAGGCATCTGAAGGTCTGAATCTGCAGATGAGCAGGTTCTCACACACACACACACAGTGCTCTTCACAGACACTTCGCCTCCAAGTGTGAAAAAGTACATCCATTCACTGATTCAGAAAAACTTACTGAGCCTCTATCGCAGGATTCAACAAACACCAAAAGTCCCTACTCTGATATGGTTTATGATCCAGTGGGGCTTCTTCATTAAATTACATGAATGTATTTACATAAATAAAAACATAGGCTGGGCACTATGGCTCACGCCTGTAATCCCAACACTTCGGGAGGCTGAGGCAGGTGGATCACTTGAGCCCAGGAGTTCAAGACCAGCCCGGGCAACATGAAGAAACCCCATCTCTACCAAAAACATAAAAAATTAGCCAGGCATGGTGGCGTGTTCCTACAGTCCCAGCTGCTTGGGAGGCTGAGGCAGGAGGATCCCTTAAGCCTGGGAGCCCGAGGCTGCAGTGAGCCATAATAGCACCACTGCACACCATCCTGGGTGACAGAGACTCTGTCTCCAACAAACAAAGAAAAACAAAACAAAACAAAAAAACCCAACACACACACATAAATATATATTTAACATAAATGTTTATTTAAATGTATATATAAAACACATTTATATTTATGTGAATAATATATAAAATATACTATTAGATTTGTTGCAACTCCACAGCCCTGAGAGAAAATGGAATAATTTGGATACTTTATTTAATAACCTATATTGCTTGTTATCCGCCTATCTCATCTTCTCTTTCTGAAAGACATAAATTATTTTAGTAAGAGGATAATAGCAATGTATAATATACAAAGCTGATGCATCTACACAACTGACATTCACTCTAAAGATTTTGACTGGTAAGGTTAGAACTGAGACTTAACTCAAATGGGTCTTGCTTAATCTTTATCTGTAAAACTGAGAATCAAATTATTGCCCAAAGCTTCCCCTACCTCCATTTGTTTACTTGTACTACTTGGGGCCAAAGCATACCTCCTAACAGTCCAAGAGGGCAGACCTGGGTCCTAGATCTACTACTAATTTATCTGCATCCCAGGGAGTTTCTTAAACTTCCTGAGTCTGTTTCCTCGTTTGCAAAATGTGTTTTGCCGTTATTGTTATTATTGTTTTATGGAATTAAGTTATTAGCAACAATAACATCTGCTACCAAGTGCTGAATGTCGACATCATATAAGGCATTTCAAGCACCTCAATCAGCATGGTGGCTCATTCTGCAGATTATGAAACCGAGGTGCAGCTGGTTAAGTCACCTGCCTGAAGAGTTAGGCAACCTGAAAAGTGACAGACCAGGACTCCAGCCCCAATTGTGCACGTGCAGAGCCTGCATCTTGACTCTAAACATTCAATGATGTAGGAAGGAATGAATAGATAGCTATTTTCAGAAGTGATTTCTAGAATCCTTTCCTGGTTTGTTTTTGGGGTGTGTCTGTGTGTGTGAGTGTGTGAGTGTGTGTGTGTGTGTGTGTGTGTTTGAGATGAAGTCTCTCTCCGTTGCCCAGGCTGGAGTTCAGTGGCACGATCTTGGCTCACTGCAAACCCCCCATCCCGGGTTGAAGCGATTCTCCTGCCTCAGCCTCCTGAGTAACTGAGAGTACAGGCGTGCGCCACCACACCCGGCTAATTTTTGTATTTTTAGTAGAGACAGAGTTTCACCAGATTGGCCAGGCTGGTCTCGAACTCCTGACTTCATGATCCGCCCGCCTCAGCCTCCCAAAGTGCTGGGATCACAGGCCTGAGCCACAGCGCCCAGCCTTCCTGTTTCGGTCTTCTAAATCCAGGACTTTGAAGTACACAGATAAGAAATACATCCCCTTTTTAAAAACTCAACTGATCTGAAAAGGAAGAAAAAAATACCTCAACTAACCTCAGATTTTTATGAATGTTGACCATTTGAGATTTTCTGCATTTTGGGTATGTATAAAAAGAAAGGTGAAAGGCAACTAATCGTACAATGGAAGGAATCGGAAAGGGAATTTTATTTTTTGATTTTAAATTGTGTAAACCTTTTTAATCGACATGTAATAACTGTACACATTTATGGGGTACAGAGTGATGCTTTGATACAGAAAATGTATAGTGATCAGATCAGATAATTAGCAAACCCCACATCTCAAACGCTTATCATTTCAGAAAGGGAACTTTGTAACATATTCTTCCTTAAGTTAAATGCCTCATGAGAGAGATGCTATCAGCAATAGGACAGGCTGCAATCTGGCAGTCCTAGCAGGCGGGATTTCCTGGGAAGCCGCCTCTACAGCAGACAGCAGCATGCAGGAGGTTTATGAATGGGCGTCCTGAAGACAACACCAGGAGCAAGGAGAGGGAGGAGTGGGGTGGGCAAAGACGCCCAGTTCGAGTGGCCTCAGGGATACCACCATTAGAGCTCTGGGGCTGGAAGGCCCCATCACAGCTGCCCAGTGAGTCTGGGTCTATTCCTCACACACACACACACACATTGAATGCAGACCCCTGGGGAGGGAGCTCGGCCTTGGGCTCTAGGCCCCTCTTCAATGCAGACAGTCCCCGAGGTGGGCTCACCAGCCCTGCCAAGGAAATGCGACCTTCAGTCCCGAAGCGGGAATCTAGGTACATCACAGTACCCACCCCAGAGCTACTTGAGCACAGAAGGAACAAGTTCCAGAAGGAGATGGAAAAAAAGCTGTTAATGGTGGTAACTTGTGGGAAGACAGACTGGGAACATTTAGGGGAAGAACATGGCTTTTCCTTTTCTGTGCTGTTTAAACTTGGAAAGTATTTGCTTTGATCACTGTTCATTATTTTGTATGCCAATGGGGGTCATGTGGGCCCTGAATGATAGGTCATTTTTCAAAGGAAAAAAGCTTCATAATAAAAGTAAATAACTTTGATTCTGCATTTGACCAAACAGTGCTTTCACCTGCTTTTCCACTAATTTCTTCTTATTCACAACTACTCTTAGTAGTAGGTATTATCATCCTGGTTTTGAAGGGGGAAAGCTGGCAGGGGCCCAAATGGAAGACAAAGCAGGGGAGGGGGGAAGAAGTTAGGGGGTGAGGGAGAGGAGGGCAGGGGAGAGGGACCAGGGACTCAGAACCCCAAACTGCTAATCCCTACACACAACCGCGAAGCTTCCCTCACTGGATTTGGAAGCTTCTCTTTTAAATGAAAGTTGATTATGTATTTCTAAAACATTCATATAATATATCCACATCTTGTAGCCATTATATCAGACTGGAAATAAGGACCACATTAATCTTCTTTTTTTCATTTTTTAATATTCCCCATGGCATCATTTTTGGCACATTCTAAATCTGGGAGAAATTCAGGCCACATTTGTGGAAAAAATATGTACTCTTTTAAAAAACTGAACAAAAACATTAAAAAATATATAATGTCCTAGGAACTTAGTAAAACAAAAAAAGATTCCCACAATTCAAAGATGAAACCTGGATTTACAAAAAAAAAAAAAAAAACATAAAAAAAAGATTATCTGCTCCACTAGAGCGCTCTACAGAAACATAAATTCTCGTTTTCTAATTAATGATATAATTTTGAGCAATGATTCCCCCAAGGTTAATCTGAAGGAAGAACAAAAGGCAAAAACATACTTTAAAGTTCATAATTCTAATAACCAACCATGGTTTCTAAAAAAAGGCAGGAGGAAAAGAAGGAAGGTGGGGAGGGAGTGGGGAGGAGGAAGGGACGCCACACTGTCCTCCCGGAATGCAGCCTTCCTGCTGGGGCCTCCACTGGAATAACCCCACAGCAAGGTCCAGGTTCTCGCCTTCCCTGCTTCTCTGTTCTTGTCTTCCTGTTCTGCCTCTCAAATTAAAAAAAAAAGAGAGAATTGGCCCCAAGCTTTCCAGAAGAATTTCCTTTCCTGGCTGCTCCCCGTCCCACTTCTATGAGCTGGCTTTGAGGAATCCACTGACTCACTACAAATGAGAAAATCCATCTTGCAACTCCTGGCAAGTTAAAATCTTGTGCATTTCCACAGACGCAAACCACAGGCCCTGCCCGGGAACGGGAATGATTTTGTCCGCTGGCTGCTTTTGGAGCTGGGAAACCGGCAACCTTGAACACACAACACGGGCGAGTGCTCCCTGATGGCGTGTGGGGGCCCCCGGCATGGGACTGCGGGGAGCTCAGGGCACCTGGCTGACGCCTGAGTGCTGCCCTTCCTGCACAGCTGATGTTAATGGTGACTGGATATAAATGCCACGGCTTCTGAGTGCAGCAATCTTACAAAAAACGCAAGCGATTCCAAATGTCTTACCAGCAGTTTGGTGTCTTTGATGACGCAGAGCAACTTGGTCCACTGGCCGAACCGCTTCTTCCGCAGCAGGAAGGCGCAGATTTTGGCGTCCTTGACCAGGTCCATGGAGGCCTCCTCAGAGGGCCACTGGTGCCGGGTTTTCTTCCCCTTCCCATCCTCCTCCTCTTCATCATACGACTCGTAAGAGCTGCTCATCGCATCGGAATCATAATCTGTAAAAAACAAACATACACTGGTAAAAAGGACTTCTTTACCTTGAAGTTTACCCGTGGGCTCAAGAGCACGTCCTCTTATTTTTAATCACCAAGTAACTGAATGAGAAAGGGACTTCTGCTCCTTAAGGGAAAAAACAAAAACAAAAAAACAATGCTGAGACTTGGGCAGTGGAAACTCAATGGCAAGGTGAAGTGCCTACAAATTCTGTGTTTATAAAAACTGTTTCTAGACTGTTTCATATGGACGGGACCCCACGCTGACCCGACACTGACTCTTCGCCACATTCTTGCAGGACGAGCGCCATCCTCATTCTGCAGATTGTTCCACCATACAGAACTCTTGCCCATGGAGGTCCCTTGCCCTCCCACGTCCGCACCTTTATGTCAAAGACCTCCCAAGGCTGCAATCTGCTTCTCCCTGCTGGCATCCCCACGTGCACAACATCTCTGACACTCAATATGCGACCAAGGGCCACCTCTCCCTTCTGGGGCATCCTTGGAACTTTGACAGAAATGTACACCTGTCCTTCTAATGGGGCCCACCTCACTCTGTGACACACTGGCATGTACACTGCTGTGACTGACAGTTTCCCAAACACATCACCCCTCTGCCACCTCAGGGTCTCTGCATGTGCCACGCCCTCTATCAAGCTTCCTGTCCATCCACTCGCCCTCCTGCCTTTGCCTGGTAAATGCTCTCATCTTTTGGGGTTTAACTTCCTGACACCTCCTCCAGCAAACCCTCCCTGAATCACCAAAGCTGGGTGCTATGGACTGAACTGTGTCCCTCCCGGAAATTCAAGTGTTGCAGCTCTAACCATAATGACTGTATGTAGAGATAGGACTTTTAGGAGGTTACTAAAGTTAAATGAGGTCCTAAGGGAGGGGTCCTAATCCCATAGGTCTGGTGGTCTTTTAAGAAGACAGAGAGAGAGAGAGAGAGAGAGAGAGAGCTCTGTCCCCACCATGTGAGGACACAGTGAGGACTTAGCCATCTAAAAGTCAGGAAGAGGCCTCGCCAGAACCCAACCGTGCTGGCAGTCTAACCTGGACTCCCGGACTGACGAGCTTCTGCTGTGGAAGCCCCCCATTGGTGGCATTTGTCACTGCGGCATGAGCAGACTAATACACTGGGTCAAATGCCCTTCCTCAGAGCCTCCACATGGCCCAACACAGAGCGGATCGCAGCACACCTCAACACTGGCCCCCACTGCAGGCTGTAAGCCCCCTGAAGAAAAGGAGACCATCTCGTTGGCGGTGATCTCCCCGGCACCTAACAAAGTACCTGGCACAGGGCAAGTGCCCAAATAACTGTAGAAGGAAGCGCGTTAAATGTCTTTAAATTAAACTGGCAAAGCCCTTGGAAGGGCCAATGGTGTAGTAAAAGGTCTTCCTAAATACCAGCGCCCATCATTCCTCTCATTACTTTCAGCTGCGCTGGATGATAAGCTCCCTGAGACAGGATCTGATTCATCTCTGAATTCCCCTCAGCCCCCAGAATCATCTGGAACACGTTTCTTTCTCAAAACATACTTAAGGGATGAACACCTAAATGATAGATGAATGAGAGATAAGGAGAACAATGGCCAATGCGGTTGCAATACTGTGCAAAATGGCAGAGTCTGCACAGAAGAGAACTCATATTTTTACTTGCTGGAAACTGGAGTTTAAGTTGTACTCAATAATCATGTTTGCCTTATAATTTCCTTGCAAAGATTCAATACTAGCAGGGAGGAACAGAAAGATTTAAAGTTTAAGTTGAATTTTCAACAATGAAAAGTTGTCCAGGAGGCCAGGTGTGGTGGCTCACACCTGTAATCCCAGCCCTTTGGGAGGCCAAGGCGGGCGAATCACTTGAGCCCGGGAGTTCAAGACCAAGCCTGGGCAACATAGCGAGACCCTATCTCTATAAAAAGTAAAAAGCTAGCCAGGCATGGTAGGGCACGCCTGTGGTCCCAACTACTCAAGAGGCTGACGCAGGAGGATCACTTGAGCCCAGGAGTCCAAGGCTGCAGTGAGCTGTGATCCTGCGCACTATACTCCAGCCTGGGCAACAGAACAAGATTATTATTATTATTATTATTTTTTAAAGTCCAGGAAGGATTTTAGGCAAAAGCTAAGGAGATTGAAGAGGTAACTTTGGCAACGGCACTAGGAATGGGCTGAAGAAGGGACGAGGTAAGAGACAGGAGCAGCTCAGAGGCCACGAGGGATGCAATGAGGGGCTGACTCAAAGGTGAGAGGCGAACAGAACACCCTGGTCTGGGTCACAGGTCTCTGACCCGCTTCTGCCCCTGCTTCACATCACCCCTCCACCCACAGGTGGGTCGTTCTCACTGGCTCCACGTCCCCTCCAACACACCCCACACACCCATCAGCACCTACACTCACCCAGCACCCCCTGCTTCACAGGGCAGCCACAGGGGGTTACTTACATTTCAATTTTCATTCAAGTCCCACATGTCAACTGGATACTGGGGCCCATAAGAAAAACACTCCCCCTGCTGCCAAAGCTCTGCTGGACGGCACGGGGGTCGGGGGGGCGGGCAAGATCTTTACAATCTAGGGCAAAATGCAAGCTGTCATGGAGCCGGGCACGAGGGGGCAGCATATGCAGGGGCACAGGGAAGACAGCACAGAAGATGTCACTTTAGAGCCAGGCCTTGAGACAAGCTATTGCCAACCAAAGGAAAAAGTCTGAGAAGGAGAAACGCGATGAGCGAAAGCACTGACAAGCATCAAATGCTGCCAAGGCACAGTGGGTCCTTTCAGCTTCTGGACAGGACGTGAGCGAGGCCACAAAACGACGTCCGTGGTTACCCTTGGCTGTGCTAGGAAGGAGCAGGGGGCTTCAGGGGCTGACAGTGTTCTACCCTTGACCTGAATGGTGGTTACACAGATGGCTTCTTTATGATAAATCACTGAGCATACACTCATATTTTATGCACTTTCTGGTAAATGTATTTTACAACAATAGAGTTTTTAAAACAGTAAGCGTGGCTAGAACAAGGGTATGTGGAAGGAAACGATGGAATATGGAATGAGAAGATGGGCAGAGGCCAGACCGCAGATCGCGTGCTGTGCTACGATCCAACGTAAACTGAGGGGTTCTGGAGGGGCCATGGACATCATCCTAGCTTTATTTCAGAAAGATGATTCTCATAGCGGCCTGAAGGACCACACAGCCCTCAGGGCTCGGCTCACTTGCTGAAACATCAAGTTCAGTAAATAATGAAGTAAAGATTTAATGAGTCAGTTAGTTATAAATGGGAAAACTACCTTTAATTTCACTCATTCCACAAATATGTTGTGAGCTCTACTCTATGCCAGGCACTTTTTAAAAACTATCTATATTTACATAGCAGGTGCTAGGATAAAGCCATGAAAAGCCAGGCCTGCTCCAAATTTACAAAGGTTTCTCACATCCACCATCTCACCGGACATCCCAGCCACTTGGAGATGGGGCACATAAGACATTAGTCTTATTCAAAGAAAAGGAAGAATGAGGCTCAAAGACTACGAGATTCATCCAGGAGCATAGGCTTGGTGAATGACAGGACTGAAACATGAACCCGTGCCTTTGTATTTTAAACGGAAAAAGTAAACTATGTTCTAGTAGCCCTTTCATCCTTGGGAATGAGTTGAGGTCTACAGTTATGAAAAAGACAATTAAGTTCATTGTCTTGCCTTCTTCTAAGAGTGTAGAAATGACATTTTTAGAAAAACCAGCCAACTTAGCAGCAAACAAGGAACAGCCAGAAGTCACCGAGCACAAAGGATAATGAACTCTCCAGAAAGTATGCTTAGCGATGACCCAATCAAGAGAACTCTCTGGAAAGTATGCTTAGCCGTGTCCCAATCAAGAGAACTCTCCAGAAAGTATGCTTAGCAATGACCCAATCAAGAGAACTCTCCAGAAAGTATGCTTAGCAATGACCCAATCAAGAGAACTCTCCGGAAAGTATGCTTAGTGATGGTCCAATCAAGAGAACTCTCCACAAAGTATGCTTAGCAGTCCCCCAATCAAGAGAACTCTCCGGAAAGTATGCTTAGCAGTGTCCCCATCAAGAGAACTCTCTGGAAAGTATGCTTAGCGATGACCCAATCAAGAGAACTCTCTGGACAGTATGCTTAGTGATGACCCAATCAAGAGAAGAGACTCTCGCTCAGGATATCACTTGGTAGCTCCACCAGCCAGAGCTGTGGTCTAGGACTTTGAGAAGTTCACCGTCTGGAGGCCTGGGGTTTTGGATTACATTAAGAGGTAATGTACGTTTTGTGAAAAATTATGAACAACTCAGAAATGGGGAGCAGGGAAAAGAATTCCTGATTGCCTTCTAGTCTTGTAGTAAGTGGTACAGGTATTCACAGAGAGATGAACAAGAAGGTTTTATTTCAGGGGTACTCGGGGAGGGGGGGCAATGATTAGATACCATCAGGCCCGTCCCATTCAGATGTCTACATTTTGTGTAGAGTAAGGCAGCAGACCAAAGGGCCAACAACAGAACTGTGTGAACTCTGTTGAAAGGACGTTGTTGATTAGGAAATGCTCTTTATATCAGTCAGGACTCTCCAGGGAAACAGAAGCCACAGGAGATTGACAGATTAGATACATGGATGGATAGACAGATGCTCAGGCAGACAGATGGATCAATGTATGGATGGACGGACAGGTGGATGGGTGAGTGGGTGGACAGAAGGAGGGAGGGAAGGAAAGAAGGAAGGAAGGAAGTGAGTGAGTGAGGGAGTGAACAGGTAGATAGGTAAGAGGGAGGGAGGGAGGGAGGGAGGGAGGGAGGGAGGGAAGGGAGGTGATTTATTAGGGGGGATGGCTCATGCAATTATGAAGACTGAGAAATCCCACAACAAGCCGTCTACCAGCTGGAGACCCTGGGATGCGCAAAGCGTGGCTCAGTCCGAGTCCAAAAGCCTCAGCACCAGGGAGGCAGATAGTGAAACTCTCCGTCTGAGAGGGAGGTCTGAGAATCCAGGAGGTGGGGAAGTGCGGGAGGGCAGTGGTGCTGGTATAAGTCCTGGGGTCCCAAGGCCGGGATGCCTGAAGTTCTAACGTCCAAGGGAGAAAGATGTCTCCCAGCTCAGGGAAAAGAGAGGCCCACGTGCCTATCCTCTGTTTCTGTTCTCTCTGGGCCTCCAGCCTATCGGATGGTACTGCCTACACTGAGGGTGGGTCTTCCCCGTGTGGGCCACTCAGACCCACACGCCAGTGTCCTCTGGAAACACCTCACAGATACACCCAAAAACAATGCTTCACCAGTTCCCTAGGTCCCCCTCATCTAGTCAACTTCACACCTCAAATTCACCACCACACTCTTCTTCACCAGAAACTAGTTTCATGGGCAGGAACTGCTATCATAGTGTCATTCTGATGAAATTAAGGAACACTCCAGTAAACTACTATTTTTAACTGTAAAATGTTCATTCCAGAAAAAAACTGCATAAAAGCAACGGCAATACCACACACAATGCACATCAGGCACATCAGAGCCAGGAATGGTGCCCTGAGAAGGCGGTTAGGGCGTCATGACTTTCCAAGGGGCCATGCCTTCTCTCCACCCAAATGACACAAGAATCTATCTTTAAAAGGCACACGAACCAGAGACAAAGGTTAAGTGACAAGCAAGTGTTCTCAAGGGGACTGGAGGGCCACGCAGATCCTGCCTTTTCGTTTCAATGCACTGGCTTTGCTGAGGCCATAAGCAGAAGACCCACCAGGCGTCGCTCTTGGTTTCTGACCTCACTTTTCAGAGGCAGGGGAGAGTGAGAGGCTGGCAGAAAACACGGCTCCTCTAGGGCAGGAGCTGTGGCCCTCATTTCTCTTGGAGTTCTAGTTCTGGGCACAAGGCTGAGCAAGCACAATATTAGATGTTTCACAATTAAAAAAAAAACTTGAATTGAAATTCAGCATAGAAAAATCAACAAAGGAAAGGAGTGGGAAAAGCACAGCCTTCATCTACTCAGTAAGTGTTTATTGAGCACATATTACCTGCCAGATGCAAAACAGACAAAAGCCTTGGCCCTCTTTGTTCTCACACTCGGGTGAGGGGGAAAGAGATGACAAACGGGCTATTGGAGAGTAGGGATGTGTCCAAGTAACACAATGATGAAGTATGGCTACTTTCTGGAGCTGCTCCTTCAGGTCTCAATGTCATTTCGTAAGAAGGATGATGGTGCTTTGCAGCTGTGTCTAGCGTTTTCAGACTCACAAAGGGCTTTCCCCTCGATCCTTCCAGCTGCCCCACACAACTCTGTGGAAGGCAAGGCATTTGGAGTGCAGAGAAAGGTTCTCCATCTCACATCCTCACTTTGGCAATATCATTCAACACTTTTCTACTTGAGATTCTTACAGGATCAAAATACAAGAGCTACAAAATACAAAATACAAGAGGGTCACAAAGTTTTGAACACTGACTCTCCTTCTGTATCACAGATTCTCCACTCTTTCATGCCGCTGTGACCATGTAAAAGGGGCTGGGGGTGGGGGGTGGAGGGCAGTGAGCAGGGGAGGAACAGGTGGTAGGTAAAGGGATGAGGACAGAAGCCCTTAGACGAACTTTGGCTTTAACTTTTGAGTGGGATGGGAAGCCACGAGAAGGTTGTGAATAGAGCAGAGATCTGACTTATGTTTGAAAATGGCCAGTCTAAGTCCGAGATCTCACTCTAGAGAAATATAGTAAGTCATTGAACTTATTTGAGACTCAGTGTCTTTAAGATAATCTTGTCTCTCTGAGAGTTACTATGAGGATAAAATGAAGGACACAAGATAGCTCCCTGTGAGCCTGAAACTCTAGAAGCAGGTGTAACTACCTGTGCACATGACCATCCAACATCGGGGCCTGAGGAAGTGAGTGCTCATCTCCAAACACCAGCGGCATTACATAATGTATTTCATTTACACACACACCCACACCCCATAACATCAGAAATGCCATTTCAACCAATCCCCCTGGAGGAGGGAGAGGGAAGAGGGCAAAACAGAGGAATTAGAAAGCTGAAAAAAAAACTGAAATCTGCGTCTGAAACCAAAACAGCCAACGAGCGTTGTAGTGAGTTTATGCTATGCCACCGTAGCTAACTGGAACGCCACTTCCATTGCTCTGCATGGTCTGGCTACAGGAGAAACTGAGGAACCTGGAAGGAGAGAAGGAAACAGCAGGCCCATCTCCGAGGCCAGCACAGGGCGCCAGGCCCTGTGGAAGCTGTGGCATGTTGCGCACCCTGCTGTGTGGGGCAGCCATGGGCTCAGGTCCCCCAGCTGCTTGCTGCAGGCTCTCCCGCTTCGGTGTTTTGTACAACTCCAGAGCCAAGGGCATCCGCATCTTGTGCGGGTCACTTGTGTCACTGAGTCTGGAGGAAGTCATAGATGAGTTGCAGTTTGACCTCATGGATTATCGTTTACCCTTGACCTCCTGCGCTTCACGGCCAGCTTTCCTTCCAGATGGCAGGTCCTACCAGGTGCTCAGGCCACAGCCACCCACTGACTTCAACAGCTCCTGCAAGTGTGCACGGCTAATCTAGAATAAGTCTTCTATCCCCATCGTAATGGTTCTGCTGTTCTGATGAAACCCTCACTGCTCCGCAGGTTGGTATGGACACTCTGGCAGGCTCACCCAGGCAAGGCGAGGGTGGACCTCTGGGAGTTTGGAGCACGGCTACACCATCCTTTAGAGAGAACCATCTTACTTCTGAGGAACTACTTTCAGCTAGTGAAGCCCTGGCAGAGACGTAATGCTTCACCATGAGACACCAAGAGAAGAGGAAACCTGAGCCGCCCTGCATGGCCCATAGTCTCTCTGACCCATGAAGGGGCACTCCATCCTCAAGTCAAAGCGGGTGTGTGACAGCAGGCTCCATCCACTCCAGAAGACGTGAGCGAGCAAGCAGCCCTAAGTCCTGTGCGCTGCCTCCTCCCTCAACAACCATTCATGAACACTGCCCAATGGTTTGGTTGGATGGTCGACAATGGAGAGGAATATGATTAAAAAACTGGTAACAAACAACTGGTCTGCAGAAGATGCTGTCAACAGACCTTCACAAATGGGCACATGATGTAAACAGACATCAGCAGAAGAGGATCTTGATACTCAGGTAAATACCACGACCCACTGTAGCTGCATCAGTCAGCCTCATTCCCCAGACTTCTTGTCCAAATGGGCTCATGTACATGTGGACATGATGGCAGGAATAGAGGTTATGCATGAACTCAGCAACACGGACTTCACTCGTGGAAATTAATCCGACTCCAGGTACTTCCGAGTACCCTACCTGCCAACAGCAGACAGCAACATCAACCTCCTTACCCCACCCCCACGCCCTGACACCATCCCTGGGATATCAGCTGGCACCTAATGGCAGGTTGTTATCACTGGTCCGCTTCCATCATGAAGAGATCATTAAAATAAATTTGCCTTCTAGGTCCACAAGGCCTTAAAGAATGTCCTGTTCTCCATAATGGGATCCCCACACCATTGCTTCTGACCAGGGAACTCATTTACAGCAAATGAAGTACACAATAATGGGTCTGTGCTCAGGAAATTCACTGATCTTGCCACAGACTCCAGCATGCTGAAGTCACTTACCCAATAGGTCAAAATAATTTTTTTTGAATATCCAATTATAGTGCCAGCCAACTGGTGATACCTTGTGGGCTTGGGGGCAAGAGGCTTCAGAGTATCTTCTGGCACTATATGTTCTGACTTGGTGGTACTGTTTCTCCCACAGCCCAGATTCACAGCCCAAGAATCAAGGGGTGAAACGAGAGGAGCCTCCTCTCACTATTACCCCCAGTGACCCACTAACAAAATGCTTGCTTTCCTTCCCTAAAATGCTGGACTGCACTGGTCTAAGGGCAAGATATGGCAATGGTTTCATTAAACTGGAAGCAGAAGCTGCCACCTGGCCACACCGGGCTCCTCATATCAGTAACAGGCAAAGAAGTGGCTCCTGCAGTGGCTGAGGTGACGGACGCCAATCGTGAGGAAGCCACTACCCCACAGTGGGAGTAAGGAAGAACACGCAGGGGACCTGGAAGACCCCCTGAGTGCCCCTCTGTGTTCTCACACCCTCTGATTAAAGTTAATGAAAAGTCATGACCATCCAATACAGAAGTGCTACTGAAGGTCCAGACCTTTCAAGAAAGGAAGCTGAATCACCCACCAAGAAAAAACCACGACCAACCGAGGGGTTTGCTGGGGGCACCGGGAATACAAAAGGGGCAGTAGATGGAGGTGGTAAATTCTAGCCATGAACACTGACCAGGTGTGGAGACGGAACCTGTTACAGGCTTTTCTTCCTTGTTTTGATAAGAATATAACTGTGTACACAGAAACGAATTCTTCTTCCCCCTCTCCCAGGCCCCCACCATCTCACATAAGAAGGGCTAACAGGAGTCAACCTTGTATGAATATCTCGGAATTTAGGTTACAGGCTCTAGAAGAGAATGGATGTCACCCAAATGTTGGACAAAGGGGCTCTGTCTCCTCTGCGGGGAGTTGGGGAACTTCCCGTCACCCGGGCAATGGTGAATCACGTTAGGCTCAAGCGTGCGCTGCTCGTCTCTACTTGGAAACTCAGTGTGGCTAGAAGAGGTATGCATGGCTGCCAAGTTGACCAAAGATAAACTGTGGTAGTTTTCTACTGTATCAGCCTAGCAAGGCTGGAATCACACTTCCCAAAATTCCCTTTCTTAGATGATTCTGGGCTAGGGTGGCCCTGAGAGAAATCTGGGAGTGATAGGGCAGAGGGGAGCAGTGGCCCCAGACTCTGCAGGTGGACGCGGGGACAGGGACTGCCGCAGCTCACATGGGCTGTTGCTGGTCACCCGTGCCATCAGGAGAGACGCAGGCTCCCGTCTGTCTGTCCCTCCTCTTCCCCAGTCCTCATCCAGCTTTCTTCCCGGCTGCCGGCCCGACCAGACACAGCAGAAACTGCCCGTGCTTCTTCCAGGGAAGAAGTTCTCACAACTGCACACGCCCTCATTCCTTCAATAAACTCTTCCCTCCATGACATTCAAAATGGTTTGGCTTCTCCGATGAGACCATAACCCACGCAGGTTTGACAAAACCATCTCAAAGTTCGTATCTAACTGAAGGTGGTATGATCCTTAACTGAGCTGACAAGTCAACCTACGGCTGTTGCTCTTCAAGGGAGGGGCGGCTGTGTCCTGGGGCCATCAACTGAGAGTCCCACGGCAGACGTGTGATTGGAGAAGCCACTGTGCACCATCACTGCTGTCTCCTCATTCCCCAGGCGTGAGTTCCTCAGTCACCTCTTCTTCTGGAGTCAGCGGCTGAGGAACAGCCCCACTGAAGGGGCCGTGACCTGCCAGCTACATGCAGCTCCTCAGAATGAAAATGACCAACAGCCCCCAAAATCAAACGATCACTCTGTTTCCAGCCTTGAAAGTACACTGCAGGGGAAGGGCCAGAGACAAACGTTCCAAATGCTAGAAAATACCCTCAACAAGAAAACATACTTGTCTTTACTCACTGCCATTAAAAATAAAGGAACCCAATGACGTTCTGAGTTATATCGAGGCATTTAATTTGTTTTCTAATCTACTGTCTTCTTAAAAAGTTGGTAAATTATTCTCAAAATCGAAAAATCCATGACCACCTTATCAGAACTATCCCTTTTCTCATCCAGAGCACAACTAAGTATTGACATTTGGCCCAGTCTGTGCCCCGACTGCTCCAGAAGCTGAGGAGACAGGCAAGCGGGAGCAGCTGGCACCCTCAGGGGCACGCAGTCCAGCTGGCCTGGATTCTCCACAGCCCTTCTCCACACTCAGAGAAGCATGCCAACGGGGGAATCTCCCGTAACAACCTCCTTCCAATCATCAAGACGGATCCTGCTTTGGTGGAATAGCCGCGCTCGCAGACTGCCAAGGAGAGAAAGATCTGAAATGCAAAGTCTCTATGTGGCAGGTAACAGTATAACAACTTTGGGGAAAAGGAGAGCATTTCCCTTAGGAGACAGACAAGGCCGAAGACCACGCAAAGAAGATCAATGCACCAGGAGCCTCCTGAGTACAGTCAGCAACCGCTCTGTCACTTTCCACTTATCTACCTTTCTGTTTTAAAAAGCAAGCTGGATTCCATTAGTTGACATACATTCAGGTATTCAACTTTCTTATGAGATGGTAGCCCCCTGCCTGACAGATACTGAAAGGAGACATACAGCCACCAATTCAAAAATGAATTCCGGAGATTCAACATCATGTCATGCTTCATCCGCACTTGAAGCCGGGTACTAACAAACAGGTACTTCTGAGTGCTACCAGCAGGCCACTAACTGGGGCCAGGAGAATCAGAACTTAGGCAAAAATCGTCTAATAGAACCTGTACCCCCAAAAAAGAAAAAACCAAAAGTCTACGACCGAGACGCCTGTTTGTGCTGTACCCAATTATTTCTGGCCCAACAGCCAACCTGGTGGAAACTGCTTTAATCGTGGCAGAATGGGTGCAGCCCAAGAGCGTCAAAGACTAAGGAAGTGGGGGCTGTAGCACGCACCCAAAAAATATACCACAAAGAGCCATTTCTCTTCCGCACTGCTGATACCTGTTGCCACAGCAATAAGTTTTCACTACCTCTGAGTCACAAGGAAGACAGCAATCGGAAGAGAGGCTTGTGTGTGAGGCACTCGGTGTCCTTCTCAAAACCTTTCCTGTACTGACAATCTCTTTGGGTTCAAAAAGTACTTGGCCCACGGTGTTTTATAATACCCTGTTGCCCTTCCTACCCAGAAAGGGGACAGGCTCTGCAACAGTCCTGCCAATCACAAAGGCAGCATGGCTGGGCAGGGCTGGCCACTCACTTGATGTGATGTATTCCGGAGCTTTTCCAGGGCTCAGCGGCACAGCTTCCTCATAATAACCTTCTGGGAGGGAAGATGTTGGCAATGGTGGAGGCCCACTGTCAGGAGGCTGAGGAAGAAAGGAAAAGTGACACAGAAATTAGCATGACCATTAGAAGGAAATTCTGGATTTCCAATTAACAGGTGTGGCCAGTCTTTTCCTCTTTCCTTTGTAAAGTCTTTGGCAAAAGAGAACCTCATCCTACGAAGAGGCTTGGAAGGCCAGCCCTGATGTGTCTCTCTTACTTTCCTGTGCACGTTCTTGCCCCAGCCCCGGCCACATGCCGTCCAGTTCACACCAAATCTCCAGGTTCGGTGTGTGCAGCAGTCTCACTGGAGCATCCACGACACGGAATTCCCCTTCCCCCACACAGGACTGGGCCTGTTCAGATGCTGCCCCAGGGGTCTGAGACAGTGTCTGCACTCCCCTTTATCCCCACACACTCCACACACACCAACCCTCGCAGGCCTCAGACGCAGACTCTGGGACTCCATGGCCCTGCCACAGGCGGTGGGCTCCTGGGACACAGATGCTCAGGCGCACCCAGCACTCATCACAGAGTGAGTTGCTGAGCCACACTGGCTGAGTGCACGAGTGAGGCTTGCCCACATTCTCACCATATCCCTACTGTGTGCTAGGAAAACTTTAAAAAAGCAAATCACCTGGGAGCCACTTTCTAAAACAAAGTAGAAATTATTCTCTAGAGATGGAATCCACTCCTTATTAAAACCAGTCATGTCACAATTTTTTTTTTGAGTTGGAGTCTTGCTCTGTCACCCAGGCTGGAGTGCAGTGGCGCAATCTCTGCTCACTGCAAGCTCTGCCTCCTGGGTTCATGCCATTCTCCTGCCTCAGCCTCCCAAGTAACTGGGACTACAGGCGCCCACCACCACACCCAGCTAATTTTTGTATTTTTAGTAGAGACAGGGTTTCACCGTTTAGCCAGGATGGTCTCGAACTCCTGACCTCATGATCAGCCCGCCTTGGCCTCCCAAAGTGCTGGGATTACAGGTGTGAGCCACCGCGCCTGGCCCATCACAATTTTTTAACAAACTCAGAGACCGAAACTCTCTCTGGTTGTGAAGCCATAGCCTTAGAATATGGACGAGCTGGGGCTCACTCCGCGCCTCGGGACAACCTACGTCCCACCTGGCCTTCAGGACTGTGCTCGAGTCCCCTCTTTTCTTAAATGTTCCTGACGGCTCTAATCCACCCCAGCCTCTCCCTCCTAAGACCATCTACAGGACTTGCTGGTGTGTCTCTCACTGGTCCTTCTGCCAAAAGAGGTGGCTGAGTGGCAGGAAAGCCAGCATTCGCCCAGCATCTGCAATCTGCCCAGCACTGTGCTAGACACTTCTGCACTTGCCACATGAACGTCAATCAATCCATGCAGGAATCCTTCAGGGCACGTATTCTATTAGCTTATATTTTACAGATACAGAAGTTGAAGCTCAGAATCTAAATCTGCTCAAAATCAGACACTAGTAACTGCCAGCTGGAGTTTTCAAACACCACGTCTGCCTGCTAAAGACCTTTTTAATATTCATATTCTTTCTCTCTCCCCTTTTTCCTATGAATAATAGCATGCAACAATTTCCCACTACCTAGATTCTGTAAACAACCTGGGAAGAGGTATGTTCACAAGGAATGGAACAGAGCAGAGGCCCCAAATTGAAATCTACTCAGTTACAGTTCCAAGTAGAACAAGGTTCTATTGAAAGTATGGGGCTGTTGCGTTTTTTTAATGTAAACTCTCCAGAAAGTGCGACTCCATCGCTTTCCATGTAACTCATCTCTGAAGCCAAGAAGTCCTTTGTGAATGACTAATCACCCACTGCAGATTCAACCCACTCCTTCCTCTCACCAGATGAAGAAGAGAACTCACTCCAGACATCTGCACAATATTCCTTCAGGGACTTATAGAGAGTTACCTCCCTCCCGCCCCCAGTCCTTGTTCCCGAGGCTAAATAACTCCAATTCCTTTGCACTCCTATCAGAAGGCTGGCTTCCCAAACTGTCATCTTAGTGTGGCGTTAGGCTGGACCATCTCCAGGTCCTTCATATCTTCCTACAGACGCAACAGAACCTGATACACGGGGCCCAGCACCAGGCAAGGTCTGTACAGGAGTCCACATCCAAGTTAAAATCTCTGCTGGCTGCTTTTGGAAAACAGCTGCTTGATTCACTGAGTATCTTTTATTCCTGAAACGCAGGGTATTGCAACTTCCTTTTAGCATGGTCAAACAAACTATTCATGTCCTGGAAAAGCACGACAAATAGCTGAATCAAACAAACGTTTGTGAACTAGTACAGGTCAGACTCCTTTCCTCAGTGCCCCAAGGAACTTACTCTCTGAATCGATGGGGTTCTGAGCAGACACTTTCAAACCCTATTGGTGGTCATGTACTTGGCACAACCTTTTGAGTATCCCCTTAGATCCAATAATTCCACTTCTAGAAACATATGTCAAAAACCACATATGAAAAAAACCACATAAGGATGTTCAATAAAAGTTTGTTTAGTAAAATCTAAAAACAATCTAAATGTTCAAGAGAAGAATGCTCAGATGTATTGCTACATCCACAGACAAACATTTAAAAGGCCAGTGCATGTGTACAGCCATTTACTTTATTAACCTCTACGAGATACTGCTGCATGAAAGAACAAAGGTGTACTATGATCCCTTTACATAAAAGGTGAGTGTTTGTGCTTACATATACACAGAGGCAGAAGGTCATTCATCCAAAGTGTTCATAGTGGTTGCCTCTTTCTATATGCAATCTGGAATGCTTGACTTTTCTGCATAGTTGTCATTTTAAAAATCATTTTAAAAAATAAAACTACTTTCATTTTGAAATAATACCCCCTCAGAAAATAATACTGCTAAAGAATCACTCCACTCTCAAATACCACTTATCCTTGAAATCGGCCACAGGGGTTTCAGACACTTCAGGCTTGTTAAAGTCAAACAGGAGAAGGGCCGAAAAGATGAGCAAACTGTCACCACCACTGCTTTTAGAGGATCAAGTCTTTCCAATCCTTTCCAATAAGAATTCACTGACAGCACAATTAATGGAATTCTAAAAGGTACACAACAGGGAAGGTAGGTTTCCAACAGGGGCCACGGGAAAGCAGAGGCCAGGCAGGAAATAAGACAGTCTGGCAAAGGGAGGAAGACGCAGGCGCACAGCCACTCACATCCAAGGCTGGCTTGTTCCTGCACCTCTGCAACCTTGCCAAGACTCCACGTGCCCATTCCCTCACCTAAAACAAGGGCATCGCGTTAGAACAACCTTCAGTGCCCACCCCAGCTCTGAGAGTCTAATTCCAGCATTCTTATAAAGTTACAGGTCCACAGACAACAAAGCCAACTTTACCTCTTCCAAAATTCCATTGAGAGCCGACCCCATGTCCTCCCAAAGGATAAAGGACGTGCTAATCTCTGGGCAGAGCAAGTCCCTCAAATGTACCACTGAATGGCAGCCCCACACACCACTGTGGAATCACTCAACTCTCCCTCACTATCAGGAGAGACCCAGTCCGTGCACATGCCCCTAACATGGCCTGCATCTGTCCCCACTGTTTCCTGGGCTACCACTCACAAAACACAAGCTAAGGCAACAAGGGTCCTTGGGTTGGGCGCGGTGGCTCACGCCTGTAATCCCAGCACTTTGGGAGATGGAGGCAGGCGGATCACAAGGTCAAGAGTTCAAGACCAGCCTGGCCAACATGATGAAACCCCATCTCTACTACGAATACAAAAATTAGCCGAGCGTGGTGGTGGGCACCTGTAATCCCAGCTACTCAGGAGGCTGAGGCAGAAGAATTGCTTAAACCCGGGATGCAGAGGCTGCAGTGAGCCAAGATCGCCACACCGCACTCCAGCCTGGGCAACAGAGGAAGACTCAGTCTCGAAAAAAAAGAAAACAAGGGTCCAAAGTCTAACCATCATGGCATCTTTAGACACTTAAAAAGAAGTATGAGAAACTACCCTCCTCAGAGAATGACTGATCTTCACCCCTGCTGTGCCGCAGAAATAAGAAAGAACTGGCACTGTGCCAGTGACTAGGTAACTCTCAAATTCACTAAAATATTTCTCCCTCAAATTAATACTTGAGTAAAAGCTCCTGAACTTTCAGTTTAGAAGATCTTATCTACCTTCAGGAATCGTACATTTCTGCTGTAAGGTCTCCATCTTGCATTAGAGAAAACTAGTACTTACACAACACCACAGTAATATAACCTAGGCTTGTGGGCTTACAGTACTGGCCGTAATTTTAATTCTCGTCTTTTGGAAAGGAAAGCCCATTGGTATCTGTCTTTGCTACTTTAAGGAAAAGTGAATTCTTTAAACAAAAAGAGAATTCACAGAGAATTCTCTTTCCAATAATAATAAAAATAGCCATGGTGGGAGGATTGCTTAAAGCCAGGAGCTCAAGACCAGCCTGGGCAACATGGCAAAATCCCATCTCTACAAAAAAATACAAAAATTAGCCAGGCATGATGGTGCATGCCTATAGTCCCAACTGCTAGGGAGGCTGAGGTGGGAGGACTGCTCGAGCCCGGGAAGTCGAGGCTGCAGTGAGCCATGATCATGCATTGCACTCCAGCCTGGGTGACAGAGTGAGATGCTATCTCAAATAAATAATTGTTTGTAAAATGATATGTTATAAATACAGTAATAATTATTATTGTTATTACTACAGGTTGAGGATCTCTTCTGCAAAATGCTTGGGACCAGAAATGCTTCTGATTTTGATTTTGTGTGTGTGTGTGTGTGTGGCAGGGGGGTGGATGTGGAATATGCGCATTATGTACTTACTGCTTGAGCATCCCAAATCCAAAAATCCAAAATCTAGAATGCTCCAAAATCCAAAGCTTTTTTTAGCACTGACATGATGCTCAAAGGACATGTTCATTGGACCATTTCCAATTTCCAGATTCAGGATGTTCAACCTGTACTGACCACTTGCCTACAAGGTGTCAGCCACTGTCCTGGGATGCTTGATACATATTTTCTCTCGTTCAGAAAATAACAGTCAGATGTCAGCCTCTCAACTGTGATTTCACAGATGAGGAAACCGAGGCTCAAGAGATTAAAGACACTGCCCAGGGCTGGACATGCTTATCCACAGAAGTCAGCCAGAGTGGGCACGGCCTGCTGACCTGGAAACTGTGGCACAACTGCACGGCGTCCGTTGCTCCTGCAGCCTCAGCACCTACCACACAGCGGGCTGAGCGGACAAGATGTAAGGAGGGAACCAACGAACCGAACAACGAAGACTGCACGGGTCCAGACCTTTTGCTCCCACATCACACAGCACAAGCAGACGCATCATTTCTTAGGAAGACTCCCCTCCCCGCGCCCAAGGCAGACCCAGCACCTTCATGCCTTCCACTGCCGCTTGCCTCGCCTGCCTCGCTCGCCTCGCCTCGTGGCAGGCACTCCGCCCTCTGTCTGCTGCTCCCCACCTTCTTCCCTACCCCTGCCCCATCTGTTGCTTAGTCCTTTCCAGGGAAACACCAATAAATGACAAGAGCTGATCTTAGCTGAGAAATACATATACCTAGGATTTGGAATCCCTTTCTGACTTTAATTTTATATCTACAGTGACACCTCCAGATTCTGTTTTTCTGGTAAAAGGGATTAAAATCTGTTAAGAGTAACAGCCAAAAAATATATAATCTGAAATAAGAACATCAGGGCTCCAGTTCCATTTCTATCACATATTGGCGAAACCCTTTTCTAACCGATGTGAGTATTTCAGCAGCACCCTACGGCATTCATGCCATAATCTAAACTTCCTGTGCCGCTCGCTGCTCATCTGCAGGAAGGAATCCATGCCGCTGAGGGAAACTGAGGATAATAAAATTTTATAGTCTAAGCTGCGAAAATGGTTTCAATCCTAACACTAAGAATTCTGAGTACATACTCTTCTTGGCAAAATGCAAGTCTTTATCCAAATTACACCCCATTCCATTGTGATCACTGTTAAGTCTGCATTCCACACAGCGCTTGAGTAAACACTGGGAAGATTGTCTCACATATTTTCTTAAAGTTTCTCTCCTTTTACTTATGCATGACAAAGAATGAAAGCCCTGTGGGACCATGTCATCTCCCCTCCCTTTTCCATCAGCAGGCAGGCATCCAGATGGAAGGCGAGGCAGCCCACCAGGGGCGGAAACAGGATAGAGTGGAATCCAGCCATAAAGCGAATTGAAAACAAAGATGCCACTGGGATTATACATGAGCCAAAACTCTGAGATTCCTGAAAGACGGTGAAAAAGGCAAACAAGATGGCTCACATCCACCAAAGGGTCACATCTTACGCCACAGGAAAATGAATGATTTTCTTGTTTTAAATCGTGGACTTGAGCCCCAGCTCTGCAACTGGTAAAAGAGCCAACGTTGTCACATAATCTCAAAGGGCCTCGTAATGTCATCTGTCAAACAGAGATAACAAGGTTGCTGTGAAGGTACCTGAGAAAGGGCGAAATGCATCGATGGGAAGATGGTTAACGCCTGGTATCAAAACTTCACTGTTTCAGGCTCACTTAAGCCCAGGAGTTCAAGACTAGCCTGGGAAACATGGAAAAAACCCGTCTCCACGAAAAATACAAAAATTAGCCAGGTGTGATGGTGTACATCTGTAGTCCCAGCTACTCGGGAGGCTGAGGTAAGAGGATCACTTGAGCCGGGGAGGTCAAGGCTGCAGTGAGCTGTGATCATGCCACTGCACTCCAGCCTAAGCAACAGAATGAGACTCTGTCTCAAAAAAACAAACAAAAAACTTCACGATTTCCTAGAGACAGTGGATGCCAGGGGCAGGAGTTGGGGGGGCGGGGAGGGTGGTGGGGGCGGGAGAATGGGAAGTTAGTGTTTAAGGTGGACAGAGTTTCCATTTGGGATAAAGTATGGAGCTGGATGGTGGTGATGGCTCCACAATACTACGAATGTACTTCATGATACTTAACTGTCATTTTAAGTGTATTGAACCGTACACTTAAAATGGTTAAAATGGTAAATTTTATGTTATGGATATTTTACCACAATAAAAGGAAACTTGGCTATAATCTGCTGGCATAAAAAGGCATCACATTTACATAAGTTCTGGCCCTAAAATACCAGCGAATTAAGTTGCTCCCTCTGCTATCCCTTGAAACATGATATAACCTCAGGCTGTTTACCAAATGAAAATATGTCCAGAAAATGCCTTGATCTAGAGTTGTATGTACTGCATGACAGCCCCAAAAGGAGCCTAGCTTGCCCTTTTTTCTCCTGAGCCATGAAGATCTGAGATACCCCTATGTTTAGACACAATGCTATGCTGAAGAAGGGTGGGGGAGCAGCACAAACGGCGCTTATCCAGTTAGACCCCTTTAGCAAGCCGGCTGCTTGCGAGCTGGGCAGTGGGTCACGGCAGCCAGCGTTAGCACAGATGGGATCCATTTCCCAGGACCTGGGGCTCGCCTTCTCAAACACCCTTTTAGCACTTGCTGCAAACGAAATGCAATCAGTCTGATAGCTGCACAGGTCTCCCTTGAAACAAAGACAAGAATCTTTTGAAAAGCCAGGCGCGGTGGCTCACACCTATAATCCTAACAGTTTAGGAGGCCAGGGCGTGTGGACTGCCTGAGCCAAGGAGTTTGAAAGCAGCCTGGGCAACATGGTGAAAACCCTGTCTCTATTAAAAAGACAAAAAAATTAGCCAGACATGATGGTGCGTGCCTGTAGTCCCAGCTACTTGGGAGGCTGAGGTGGGAAAATCGCATGAACCAGGGAAGCGGAGGCTGCAGTGAGCCCAGATTGTGCCACTGCACTCCAGCCTGGGCGACAAAGCGAGACTGCCAAGAAAGAATGAAAGAAAGAACGAAAGAACGAAAGAACGAAAGAAAGAAAGAAGGAAAGAAGGAAAGAAAATAAAAGCACAGCTCTTTCCACAAACAGTTTTTTGAATAGATGCATATTTTAGCCTATCCGAGTCTCCCCTTGAAAAGCCAGGGAGATAAAGCAGAGTGTGAAACATGCTACATCCCACACTTGTGACTTCAAAAATTCAGAAGTTCAAGATTTCCACACTACACACACATCTACTCTCCAGCAAGCACTTCCAAAGACACATTAGCCAGGTGGAAAGAAGCACCATGTCACACAGGGCATCTCAGGCTTTATTAACTATTGAATAAAGGTATGAAGCACGATTAGACACTAAAAAGGATAAAAAGGTAAAAGACAACCTTATTTGTTTAAGAGTTTATAATACAAAACACTATGACAAAAGGCAATATTCAATTCATGCCACAAAAGAGGTAAAAATAAAGTGCGATTGTGGTTCAGTGCATGGGAAATAGAACCTAGCTGAAGTAAATTGTACACTAAAAGAGCCCTTCAGTGGCTTACTGTTGCTTTCACAACACATTCCCAACTTCTCATCACAACACATTCCCAGCTTCTCATCACAGCCCACAGGTCCTTTGTAATTTAACCCCTGCAGATAATTCTGGCCTCATGTGTGGATTTCCTGCCCAAATCCCATGATCCAGCAAGGCAGAGCTACCTGCAATGCTCCTAGTATACCTGGCTGTTTTTCTGGCTTGTGCTTTAATTTACAGCACACCCTCTGCCTGGCACAGCTGCCTACCAGTTCCGTCCTGACCCCACAATTAGCAAATTCTCTTGGAAGTCAATTCATCAATAGCGAAACGGCCAACTAGCCCAAAGCCAATTCACTAAAGGCAAACTTAATGTACTTAGTGACTAGCTGACTTGCTGAATCCCAAATTCACTAAAAAACTATCAGAAAACTACAGTCCAGCTAGCTTAACCAAAGCTCTACCTCCTTGACTCATGGAGTTGACAGCTGTTCTCTATTCCCTCTGTAAAATACCCTGAAACCCCTAAAAGGCTAAACATTCAGGGCAACAAGCTCCTCCCTGGGGTGCCCACAAAAACTGTCCCACCTGTTGAGTTGTGTATTTACCAAGAGTCAGCTTTGTTCTTTAAATTCTTATTACCATAATTATTTACTTTAATTTGACCATTACATAATAAACCAATGAAAAAAAATGAGTGCAAAAGCCGAGTTGATGATTCTCTGAGATGCTTTAGAAAGGTTCAGTCAAAACAAACTAGGCAGGGCACAGTGGCTCATGCCTGTAATTCCAGCAGTTTGGGAGGCCTAGGCAGGAGGATTGCTTGAGCACAGGAGTTCAAGGCTGCAGTGAGCTATGATCGTGCCACTGCACTCCAGCCTGGGCAACAAAGTAAGGACCTGACTCTTAAACAAACAAAAGTACCTAAAAAAGCTATACAATTAGATGTGGGGACATCAACTATTAAAAAAAAAGACAGGGCAACATTCATAAAATTCTAGGGATTCTAAACTCAGACTGTGTTACAAAAACTGGAAATTACAAAGTAATCATATGTATAGATTACACAGAAAAGACAAACAGAACCCCATAGGTAGCAACACACCAAAGAATGTGGCCCTCGGTCCTACATCAAAACACAGTGGTTTTTATAGCAATTAAGAATGGCTTAGGTGTCCAGGGAAAAATTACCTTGATACTCACGCACTAAGCACCAGGAGGGGGAAATTACCCACTGGCAAATTGTTACTCAAAAAGGATTCATTTAGGCTGGGTATGGTAGCTCACGCCTGTAATTCCAACACTTAAATCATTCATTTAATTTAACATATTTAAAGCACATGTAATGTATACCTTTTTAAAATTTTCTTACCTTAATCAACATTTTTGATTGACCAGTTCTGACTATACCAGTAGAAGGGCCTCATAAATACCTTAACCCAGGCTAGTTTGCCATAACCATTTTCCCACCAAAGGCAGGAGCAGATCACAGGCCAGGGAAAGCAAGAGACAAGGAGAGAGGACAAGAGAGGGAGAAAGAGGATGAATAAGTAATAAACTATATTGGAAGAAGACAACACAGAAGTGAATCGATCATTCGATGGTTGAAAATGGTAGAAAATGCTGACCAGTCATGAGAACTCTTCATCTGAAACTGGAATCCCTCTGCTCCACCCAGCTGGCACATCAGGGACATGCAGTTTGGTCCAAAGCAGGTGGGAGGGCACTGCAGCAGCACTAGAGAAGAGTCCATGACAGTCACAGGACCACTGCTGCTCTTCCAGCTGCTTCTTTTGTTTTGGTTTGGTTCTGTGGTCTTGTTTTGTTTTGTTTTATTTTTTGAGACAGAGTCTCGGTCTTGTTACGCAGGCTGGAGTGCAGTGGCTCGATCTCGGCTCACTGCAACCTCCGCCTCCTGGGTTCAAGCGATTCTCCTGCCTCAGCCTCCCAAGTAGCTGGGACTACAGGCACCCAACACCACGCCCAGCCAATTTTTTATTTTTAGTAGAGACGGGGGTTTCACCATGGTGGCCAGGCTGGTCTCGAACTCCTGACCTCAGGTGATCCACCCACCTTGGCCTCCCAAAGTGCTGGGATTACAAGTGTGAGCCACTGCGCCCAGCAGGTTTTTGTCTTTTTTGAGACAGAGTCTCGCTCTGTCACCCAGGCTGTGTAGTGCAGTGGCGCAATCTTGGCTTATGGCAACCTCTGCCTCCCGGGCTCAAGTGATCCTCCCACCTCAGCCTCCCAAGTAGCTGGACTACAGCTGCACACCACCACACCCGGCTAATTTTTGTATTTCCTGTACAGATGGGGTTTCGCTATGTTGCCCAGGCTAGTCTTGAACTCCTGAGCTCAGGCAATCCACCCGCCTCGGCCTCCCAAAGTGCTAGGATGACAGGCGTGAGCCACCGCACCTGGCCCCAGCTGCTTCTAACTGTTCTCAGTTCCCGCTCCATCTCAGAACATCTTTCCCAATATGAAATGTGATGAAATATAAGACCCATCACAGGGGAGCCAGAGATTCCAGACAATCTTACAAAGAAAAAATGAAAATAAGCCAGAAGAGGAAGCCAGAAAATGGAAGAACTGCTGATTTCCCATCTAGCCCTTCATCTTTTAAAATAACAATGCTATATTTCTGGACTTTAACATCACATTATATCTAAAAACAGCAAATGAGGCCAGGTGGGGTGGGTCACACCTGTAATCCTAGCATTTCGGGGGACCGAGGCAGGAGGATCAATGAAGGCCTGGAGTTCAAGACAGCAACACAGTGAGACCCTTTCTCTATTAAAAAAAAAAAAAAAATTAAACATTTGGCTGGGCATGGTGGCTCACACCTGCAATCCCAGCTACTTGGGAGGCTGAGGAGAGAGGACTGCTTGAGTCCAAGGTGTTGAGGCTGTAGTGAGCTATGAATGTGCCAATGCACCAGCCTGGGTGACAGAGCAAGACCCTGTGGAGGAAAGAGGAAAGATGAAAGAGGGGAGGGGAGGAGAAGGTAGTAGAGGGGAGGGGAGGGGAGGGGAGGGGAGGGGAGGGGAGGGGAGGGGAGGGGAGAGGTGGGGAGAGGTGGGGAGAGGTGGGGAGGGGTGGGGAGGGGTGGGGAGGGGTGGGGAGGGGAGAGAGGAGGGCAGCATCAAAGCCCCCATCCACACCTAGTGAACCAGAATCTGCACTTTCAGATGGCCGGGTGGTTGGCTGAAGGCTAAAGTTTGAGAAGCGCTGCTCTGAGGAGTGATTAGAGTGCAGGACTTAAATATATCCTAAGCACTTGAGATATATTTGCTCTTTCCATCTCCTGGATAATCCTGAGGCACCGAGGTTACATTAATCTCCCCAAATCATATGAGGAGCCTAAGGCAGCGCGGGGGCGGGAAGCAGGCGGCCTTCCTCCTGAACTGCCCCTGCAGCCTACAGCCTCCCTGGACTCCACTTTGGTGGACAGGCTCAATGCTCACAGTCTTCTCCTGTCTGAGGCACGCTTGCATCTGATTTGCTGCCACACCTCTGAACTAGTATTGTTGAGAAAAGCGTGAATTTGAAATAAATGTTGCAATCTCTGCCCCCTCTACTTATTTTATGATGTTGAGCAAACCACACACCTTCACTGAGCCTCAGCTTCCTTCTCTGAAAAATGGGTGTACGTACACTTCCCCTGATAAGAAGCGTTAGGGGTTGAGGCCGAGTTGTGGGAGTTAATGAGTTGTAATTTATGGTGCTGTGTGGCAGGAACCCAGTAAGTGCTTGTTTCCCTCTGTGCCCACTGCAGTGAGAAGCCCTGAGTCCCTCCAAGACTCTTGAGCACTGTGCCAGGCCCAGGCAGAGCGGGGGTGATCAAGAAATGGCCCTGCCTTCCCACCGTTCGTATCCTGGCAGAGAGATCATCAGATGATTCACACTGAAAGCAAACACAGAAAGAGAATTGCTACTGATTTTGCCCTAACTTTGAATGACACTCTGAATTCCTCGAGTAAACAAGTTAGAAAACAGCCAAATATAGAAAAAGCTGAATGGTACATAAAAGTTTGCAAATGTGGGAATCGCCAGATTTAAAAAAAAAAAAAAACAAACAAATTTGAATTTGAATGCATAAAACTAAAGTATACATTCCTGAAATATGTACATATTTTTCTCTCTTGGAAACAATATGGATAGTTAACCCCAGAAGAAGTCTAACAATGACTATTAAAGTTTCAGAATAAGGTATTCAACTTCAGAATTAACTCAGAAGAGAGTCAAGTCCACAGGGTCTACAGATACTTTTGTCTGCTAAATCCCCTAATTTTTGTTTTTCTTAATCTGACATAAGAACAGATGTCTGTGGCCCTGTAGCTCCTGCTATAGGTAATTTATGGTGGTGTGAGGCAGTGCAAAGAAATGCTAGCTTCCTAAGGGGAGGCTACACTTAGAGTCTACCAACTAGCTATCACTAACAGCTTCTCAGCCCTAGAAATATACTCAAAGGAGTGCCTCGAGCCAAATAAGGGCTCCATTCTTCCACACTGGGCTTCCATCACAGGCCCCTGGAGCCCGTAAGTACCCCCAGGCCTCCAGCAACGACCACTGAGATGGTGGGACCTTGACTCACCAGCCAGGGCTGAGGGATCTCCGGCAGGGGCATCTGAGGAGGGGCTGGCAGGCTGTTAGCGGTCTCCTGCTTCTGAGCATGGTCCTTCACATCAAAACCTGTAAGAATTAACCAGAACCACAGAACTGGATGAGGATGGGGATGAGAATGGTACCACTAGCATCTATCAGTTCCTGAACCCTGTGTTGAACACTTTGCAAATATTTATTTTCTCTAATCCTTTACAACAGTCCTGCAAGGTTAGGTATTATTCTTCTCCATTTTACAGGTGAAGAACCGACAGCTTAAATAAAGTGAAAGAAAAGAAAAGAAAAAGAGAAAGAGAAAGGGAAAAGGAAAAGGAAAGGGAAAGAAAAAAGAAAAGAGAAAGAGAAAGAGAAAGGGAAAGGGAAAGAAAAAAGAAAAGAAAAAAAAGAAAAGAGAAAGAGAAAGGGAAAGGGAAAGAAAAAAGAAAAAAGAAAAAAGAAAAGAGAAAGGGAAAAGGAAAGAAAAGAGAAAAGAAAAAGAAGAAAAGAAAAGAGGAAGGAAAGAAGGGATGGATGGAGGGAAGTAGCAAGGGGAAGGAGGAAGCGGAAAGGGAAGGGGTGTAAGAAATGAATGAAAGCACTCATAGATGGAAATGGCGGCACTAGTGCCAGAGCCTGCATGCTCCTCAGTGCCGTGCTGCACCTCAAAGGGAAAGCTGCTCCCCCTCAACTTCTACTCAGGGCAGGCAGGACTTACCCCATGTAGTAATAGGACAGACACCTTCCTGGGAATCAATAAATTTTTATTAAGTGTCTTCTTAAAGTCAGATACTGTAATAGACATACTGTATGGAAGACATGACTGACATAAGCTCACGTGTCTTGGGCACTCATATTATAAGTTGGAAAAACAAACACATACACAACAAACTACTAGGAAAGGTGATGAACACGATACCAGTGCAGGCAGGAAAGAGGAAAAAACAAGTTTTAATTTGGGCACAGTACTATTTGTATGCCTAACACTCATTTGGAAAGGCCTGTAAAAATACTGACTTAACAACGATCACCTACAATGGGTCCAGTACTACACTAGAGGCCAAGCATTGAAACATGAAAAGCCCCAGTGCCTGACCTCCAGGAGCTGCAATGGAGAAAAGAACTTCGTTAGATAACTGCAAACAAACAAAAGCAAGAAAGGAAAAGCATAAATGACACACACACACACACACACACACACACACACACACACACACACACACAAAATCAATAGATAGGTTTAAAGCAAATTCAAGAGCTGAAGAAAGAATTCATGAATTGAAAAATATCAGGAGATTCATCCAGAAGGAGGCATGAAGAGACCAGTGCTGGAGCTCACTGGGCAGAGGAAGAGAAGACAGGAAATCAGGGGAAAGCAAATGGTCATCAATAGCTGACGTGTTTACTATGCATCAGGCACTGTTTTGAAATATTTTATACCATCTCATTCAATCCTCACAACATCCCATGAGGTCAATACTACCATTAGCCCTTTTTATACAAGGATGAAACTGAAGTATAAAAAGCTTAAGTAACCCGTGAAAGGTCGCACGTTTGGTAACAGGTAGGGCCAGAATCAAAAAGGCAGTTTAACTTTGGAGTTCATACTCATAACCACCTATGATAAAGCGCCTTGTGGGATGGCCGAAGGAGTGTGGATTGTGACCAGAGGCAAAGGTTGACAGATGCAAGAGTCTGAGCAGGGAAGTAACAAAATTACTTCAGAAGTGAACATTTCAGGCCAGGCGCAATGGTTCATGCCTGTAATGCCAGCACTTTTGGAGGCCGAGGCAGGCAGACTGCTTGAGCCTAGGAGTTTGAGACCAGCGTGGACAACATGGCAAAACCCTGTCTCTACAAAAATAACCTAGCTGGGTGTTGTGGTGTGCACACATGTAGTCCCAGCTACTAGGGAGGCTGCGGTGGGAGGATCACCTGAGCCTGGGAGGTCAATACTGCAGTGAGCAGTGATCACACCACTGCACTCCAGCCTGTGTGACACAGTGAGACCCTGTCTCAAAGAAAAAAAAAAGTTAATATTTCATATTACCCCAGAATAGGGTCCCTATCCTGCTTTCTTATCTAAGTGGCAGGCCCCATCGCCCACCCAGGTTTCCCCAAGCCACCCACGTTCAAACTGCCACCAAATCCTTCAGCCCATCTTCCAGACTGGCCAAGTGAGCTTTCCAGAATGCAAATCTAATCGTGTCATACATGGCTTCATATACTAAAAGAATTCATGTAAAAGTATAAATAAACTGTACACTTTAAATGGTGAAGTGTATGGCCTGTGAATCACATCTCGAAATAAAGAGGTTTAAAAGAAAAATCCTCCATCTCATCCGGCAGATTATCTCCATAGAGTCCTCAAGATTCTCACATCCCATCATCTAGGAACCGCCCCTCGGACCCTCCACCACCCCGGTCTCTCACGCAACTGGTGTGGACTTGCTTCTCAGGTGCTCTCATAAGGCTCTGATGCTCTCCACAGCAGCACTTAGCAGGCTTTCTTATTGCCTGCTTTTTATTGTCCCGCTCACTGTGCATGAAAGAGTTAATGTAGCAGGCCCAAAGCTGCTCTCTCTAGAGGGGCCTGCTTGCAAGGCTGGCCCTGGCTGGCCTCTGGGAACGTGGATTTCAGAAGTGATCCCACCATTCCCTGATGGACAAGGGTGGTTCACTGTGCCTGTACTGTTTGTGTAAACAACACAGTTGTGCTGAAGCCCTGCCTGTCCTGGAATTCTGGTGTGTGCTAGCCAGAGGGTGCCTAGAGGACCAGACCCAAGTAAAAACCCTGGACACCGAGTCTCCGATGAGCCTGAATGGAAATGTCGCACAGAGCTTGCTGCGTTTTTATTGCTGAGGACAGCGTGTGCTCTGTGTGACCCTCGTGGGAGGGACAGAGCACACAGACGCTGGCATATGGGTTCCTCCATGTTCCGCCTACATCTTCTCCCTTCCGATCTGCCAGTCGGACTGTGCATCCTCACTACGGCTGCAGTGCGTCCTGCACACGAGGAAGAACAACCTGATGCCAAGTCCCGTGAGTCCTTCCAGGTAATCTCCAAACGCTGGGGTTGCCCTGAGGACTCCCAACACACGATTCCATTAGCTCCTTCCAAGCTTTATCTTTCTACACCTGGAGGCTAACACAGAACTTGGCAGAAGTGTAAACCCTCAATGAAAACTTGATGAATAAATAAGCTTGTAAGTTAAAGAACAAATAAATATATTTTAGAAAGGTGGTAAAATTAAAGACAATTTAGAAGCCAAGACACTGTAAGAAGGAAAAGCAGACGTCAGAATGAGACTCACCTTTGGATGACTGTATCCTTAGCAGAATGTTGGTTATCACTGCCTTTTTCTCCCTGACAGTTGAGGTTAGATATTCATGGTCCAGGAGTTCAAGAAAGAGACGAAGTTCAACTATTAACTCTTCCATTGCTGACAACAAAAGAGAGGAAGAGTATTATTAGACCCAGTGATTTGCAAATGTCAAAGTATGAATGCTGAGTCTTACTCGAAGCATTTCATGTTTAGCTTGATGATTGGATATAGTATTCTGACCTAAAAAACAAGTTTGCTGAAAGCAGGTCCACTAAAAGATTCAGGCGTCTTCTTCTTAACAAATGCACTACTCCTTTGCTTCTGCTTTAAGGCAGCAAAATTCAACTGGGAGAAGCTCCAAAGCCAGGCTGCCAACAGATGGTGTGACAACCCAAAGGCCTGACGTCATCATTTGGTGTCAATTCCACGATATTAAATTTCAATGTCAAGAAGGAGATGGGAGTTTAAAATGCCAAAGAGTTTTCTAATAACCAGTACGGCATGGTTTCAGAAACTCAACACCCAGCTCTCTGCTTTTGCAAAGCTGGCTCCAGCCCAGGACAACTGTGAGCATGTTTACGCAGTTAGCACAAAGGAGGCCAGATGCCGAGGCTGGTGTAAATACAAGTTCAGGTGCTGACTTCCCACCGTGCCTTTTCCTTCTAGAATGATGGTAGACTTGACTTTTCCTCTGATATCCACAAGACTGGAATACTGGCTTAGGTCAGCAGTTTGTAGATGATGATCTTAGCCTCTGGGGATGTGAACTCCTCCTTTCAGGGAGCCCACAAGGCCCGAGGCCCAAACTATTTTCAGAATGCTAAGACATTATTCACCTTTTTCTGCATTAATGGTGTAAATGCCAGGGTAAAACTGCCAGCATCTTAGCACAAATCAAGGAAGTGACACCAAACTATCCTAGCGGTCATGATATCCTTCACCATATACTCACAGTTTTTCCTTTTTTTTTTTTTTTAAAAAAAAAAAAAAAAAAAACTACTTGGGCTGGGCGCGGTGGCTCATGTCTGTAATCCCAGCACTTTGGGAGACCCAGGCAGGCGGATCACCTAAGGTCAGAAGTTCGAGACCAGCCTGGCCAACATGGCCATCTCTACTAAAAATACAAAAAGTAGCCGGGTGTGGTGGCATGTGCCTGTAATCCCAGCTACTGAGGAGGCTGGGGCACAAGAATCGCTTGAACCTGGGAGGCGGAGGTTTCAGTGAGCCAAGATCTTGCACCACTGCACTCCAGCCTGGGCGACAGTGGGAGACTCTGTCTCCAAAAAAAAAAAAAAAAAAAAGGCCACTTTCACTTAGGAGTGTCTTTGAGAAAGCAGTAAAAAATAATGGCTTTTCTTAAATCTAACCTTTGAAGACACACCTTTTTTTTTTTTTTTTTTTTTTTTTTTTTTTTTTGAGACGGAGTCTCGCTGTCGCCCAGGCTGGAGTGCAGTGGCACGATCTGGGCTCACTGCAAGCTCCGCCTCCTGGGTTCATGCCATTCTCCTGCCTCAGCCTCCTGAGTAGCTGGGACTACAGGCGCCCGCCACCACGCCCAGCTAATTTTTTGTATTTTTAGTAGAGATGGGGTTTCACCGTGTTAGCCAGGATGGTCTCGATCTCCTGACCTCGTGATCCACCCATCTGGGCCTCCCAAAGCACTGGGATTACAGACGTGAGCCACCACACCCGACCAACACACACCTTTTTAACGTATCATTGAATGACATGGGAAGCACACATGAAGCCCTCCTGCACACGAAATACCACAGTCGTCTAGAGAAAAATCACTCTTGTGAGTGTTTGAGTTCCAAGCCACCCGAAGCCACTTGTTGCACACAGCACTATCTTTACTGGAGAGAGTGAATGACAGGCAAACTGCAACGACTTAGACTTGAGTACCTGGCAGACATGTTCTCAAGAATGAACACATGAGCTCATCACTTCAAGGTAAACAACTGATACCATTTGTGGCCAAGAATAAAAGTTGAGCTTCCAAGTGAAAAAATAATTTTTGAAACTTTGTATCCACCCCATAAGAGCTTACTGCCTCCTAATACTGGAGGCTTTTCTAATGAGATCAGCAGTGACATGAACAAATGTGATTTATATTGCCGAATGTCATATGTTGACATTTATTTGGAAGATCTGCACAACTCAGTGAACCATGATGTTACAAAGTCATGTATGGGTAAAAGATCCACCTAAAGAGCAAAATAAACTAAACTATTCTAATGTAACAGAGGATGGCACAGCTTCAGATGCCACATCACAACTAACAGTTAGGAAACTGCCACTTATCAAGTTTTGGTGTAGTATCAAAGAAGAATGTCTACAATTTTCTGAAAAGGCTACTGAAAAACTTCCCAACTACCTATCTGTAGGAGGTCAGATTGCCTTTTTCTTTTTTTTTTTTTTTTGAGACAGAGTCTTCCTTTGTCACCCAGACTGGAGTGCAGTGGTGCAATCTCGGCTCACTGCAAGTTCTGCCTCCTGGGCTCATGCCATTCTCCTGCCTCAGCCTCCTGAGCAGCTGGGACTACAGGCACCTACCACCATGCCCAACTAAATTTTTTTTTTTCTTTTTTCTTTTTTTTTAGTAGAAACAGGGTTTCACCATGTTAGCCGGGATGGTCTCGATCTCCTGACGTCATGATCTGCCCACCTCGGCCTCCCAAAGTGCTGGGATTACAGGCGTGAGCCACCGCGCCCAGCCCAGATTTTCTTCACATACTTCCACCATAATATCTCATACAGTCTGAGTGAAGAAGTAAATATGAGAATCAGCTATCTTCTAGGCCAGATACTAAAGATACTTGCAAAAGTCTAAAACAATGCTACTCTTCTAATTATCATGCTTTGGTAAATGCAGTTACTTTTCATAAATATATATTATTTATGTTAACATAATAGGTTTAGTGATATTTTAACGAATAAATATCTTAAAATTTGCCAATTTTAATTCTAATATGGTAAGTACCTACAGATATAATCATATAAATAAAGCTCTTTAAGGTCTTCAAAATATATTTTGAGACCAAAAAGTTTCAGATCTGAGATCTGCTGATGTAGGCAATTACTTTAAGATCTTCATTCATTTATTCGTCACTTACCTATTGTCAGTCATATAGGTCATGCAGCTCAACTGACAAAAGCATAATGAAAATGATTCATGCAAAAAGCCTAAGCAAAAAAGTTTGAGAGCCGCTCGTCTGTGGGATTCTTCCAAATCTACTATTCTGTAAGTCTACAACATCCTTCGGGATTAAAGAGGCTGCCATGTACCATCAAAGCTCTCATCATTTTAGGTAAGCGGGAGAGAAATGGTAAATGAGCTTAAGTAGGTGGATGTGGCACCAGCAGTTCACTCTTCCCAGCTGGGCGATTTTCCCTTCTATGAAATGAAGAAGTTGGACTAAGTATACCTTTCAATTAAGGTCTTTTTCATTAACCAATTTCTTGATTCTAAGCAATCTCATCTATACTTTAAAAATGGACCAGGCATGTTGGCTCACGTCTGTAATCCCAGCACTTTGAGAGGCTGAGGCAGAAGGATCACTTGAGCCCAGGAGTTCGAGGCTGCAGTGAGCCATGACTGAGTCAATGCACTCCAGCCTGGGTAATAGAGTGAGACCCTGACTCTCAAAAAAAAAAAAAAATGGAGGTGGGGGGCGGGACGGGGGGCTGATAGCATTATTCAGAATGTCAAAAGGTAGAAAATGAATGACAAATGAATGGATAAATGAAATGTGGTATATACATACAATGAAATATAATTCATCCATTAAAAAGAAAAAAATTCAGATAAATGCTGCAACATGAACAAACCTTGAAAACATGTTAAAATAGACAAAAAGAGGCAAATATTACGAGTCTACTTATATAAAGTACTTAGAGTAGTCAAATTCATAGAGGCAGAAAGTAGAACAGTGGTTACTAGGGGCTAGTGGTGGGGAGAATGTAGGGTTATTATTTAATGGGGTTCAGAGTTAACAGTTTGGGATGATGAAAATGTTCTGGAAATGGATGGTGAATATACCTAATGACACTAAATTTTATACTCAAAAAGGGTTAAAAAGGTAAAATGTATGCTATGCATATTTAATTTTAAAAAGGAAAGAGATTTTGCTTGGGTTCCACCTAACAGCATGGAACTATCTGAAGAGAACCTAAGGATGCATCGATCCTAACTTGCCACCTAAAACCTGAGCTCCCTCTACAGTGCGACCATGAGGCCTCTGTGCAAAACCCTCCAGAGCCTGGGAGTTTGTCGTGGCCCTGGCCAAGGTATCTGCCCGTCCTCTCCTCTGAGAACAGCAGCCTCAACCACAAGGGGGACTTTCAGCAGCCACTGCTATACTGCAAGGTCCTGCACACTGCCTCCCACTACTAGGTTACGGTTAATTGGACAGCCGGATTCCAAGACAGTCAATCAGATCTTCCATTCCTCTATCTTTTGCCTGAAGACTAAGAAACAGGATTCGGTTGGGATGGTCTCTTGAACTGAAAATATAGAAATGCAGCAACCAGGGCAAGTGCAAGTACACGGGTGCAAAGGACAGAAGCCAGCACTGGAGGACGAACACACAGAGGTGACACCCTCAGAAGCTGGCACACTCAGAGGCAGGCAGCCCCGCAAGAGAGGAAGTGTCTCAGACGCCGACCATGCTCCGAGGCTTTCCGGGCCTGTTGTTAGCTACTCGGAAAACTGGGCTGCACTTGAATTCCAAGAAATATTTGTATCATTCTAATAAATTTTCATTTCATTGTATTGTTATTAAGCTAATCTGTGTGGTTTTCTGTTCACCTGAAACTGTAACCAAAAGATTCTCAAAACACAGCTCTCCAGCGCCTCAGAAAGCGAAATACTCCCATAGCAGACAGTTGTAATTGTTAGAAAAGCTCCTCCTTTTTGGGATCTTCACAGACTAAATAAACCATATTTTCTACTTGACAGTCTTTCCAAATACTTAATACTCATCCCCTTTCTTCCAGCCTTCCAGCCTTCTCTAATTAAACACCCCAGTTGGCTCCCCCTCACTGAAGTCTTCCCTAATTACCAAAATCCATTCCTCCTGTAGCAGCTGTACTGATGACTGGATACTTAGTGACCTTAAGGTTTACTTGGGTTTTTGTGGGGTTTTTTCCCTCAAGGTAGCTAGTCAACTGGTTAAAGGCAGGTGTCATCCTATGTTTATCTCCAAACACCTGACGGCAGCCTAGCAGTACATTCTGCACAGACAGCATGCAAAGGTTTTCAAATGAGTGACTTCCAGAGGAAGAGAATGACCATTTTCTCACAACGGGTCCTGTGAAAGGCACTGTGCTGGCATCTACATAAAATAGCTCATTTGATTCTCACAAGAATGCAGCGAAGACGCACTGCGCCCCATCTACAGCAGAGGAATAAGAAATCCTGTGTCAGCTTTTAGTCTGCTTTTCTTTAAGCAAATCCTCACATAGTGATTACAAGTGCCAGGCACTGTTCTAAGCCTGTTACATATATGAACTCATGTGCTCTTCACAACATTGCTAGGAGGCACGTACTGTTATTATCCCCGTGTTGTAGGTGAGGAAATAGACACAGAAAGACTGCCTACGGTCACCAAGCCTCTCCAGTTGATAATCTGCTCACAGTCATATAGCTAGAACATAAATAACACAGTAAGAATCTGAACTCAAACCTGAGTCCAAAAGCCCTGCTTTGAACATTTCATAATAATAATTCCACAGATTGTTTTCAGAGATAACCCTAGTCTGATGAGATGTTATACCCATTTTGTATTTAAAAAGAGCAATAGTGTGACCAAATAAAATCTAGTCCTCGAAAAAAATTAGGAAAATGAACAAGAAATGTCAACATAGACTACAGAGTAACCTTAGAGGTAGCACAATTCTTCGTTGAGCTGTCTGGCTCCCCCATATCGCCAGTTCCCAGGACGCAGGTGCAGCTCCTGGTGCATCTCTGTATCTCTGCTGGTGCCTGACTACGTTCAACATAAACCAAGTGCTCAGAACACACACATGGAAGCAGTGAGCACAAACACACATGGCTGGTGGGCATGGCGTACCAAAATCTCACTCCGGCGCCAAAGAAAGAAGGGAAGAAGTTCTTGCAACCAATTCTCCATTTTAAACTTTTAATACAAACATGTCTTTCCCCTTAAGATCTAAGGGTAGTAACCAACACACACTCTGGAGATTTTCCTATAAATAAAGGTCTGGTGAAATATGTGTGCCTGAGCAGGGGGTGGCATCGTACTACTCTGGTCTGTGGACACGCAGCAGGTGTAGGACACCCACGTCTCCTCTCCACCCTCCAGAGCTATTGCTGTTTCTTACCAGCTGTGCAGCAGCTGGAAGATCCAGGAGTCCAGGCATTCGGATCCAGTTTCCACTGATGTATTCCGAGAGTGGCCTTCCCCTTATGCCACCTCAGACTTATCTTCACCATCCACCATCCACCTTTCCACTGCCGGACACAGGCTCTATCCTTCTATCAGGAGGAGGAGCTGCTTCTCCAAGGTCAAGAACAACAGGTGCCCTTGTTTTCCTCCAGGGCCTCCAGCCAAATCTCCCTTTACAATACAGGCTCTCCTATTTTCCCCTAGAAAGTACCATGGCCTCTGAAGCTCCTTACCGATGTTTAATAGAAAACTCCAGCTACCGTTAAGTACTGACCATGTACCAGGCAATAGGCTAAGTGCTTTACAGACATCTTAACTAATCTTCATAATAACCTTTCAAGATAGACACTGTTTTCACCATTTTTACAAGTGGAGAAATTGGTACTAAGAAAGGTTACGTTTTTGCCTAAGGTCACACAGTTAAAAATAAGAGCCAGAATGGGAATCAGAACCAGCTGTCACTACGTTTTATACCGTAACACTGACTCTCTAAATTTTGCTCCCGGTGGAAGAAGCTCCTAATGCCTCTTAGGTTACATCCCTCATAGGTTACGTTCAAATAACCTATCTCCCACCACACAGGACAGGCTAGCTAAACAAGTTATATCCCTCAAGGTCATTACTCAAATTGTGTTTGACATGTTTATTTTACTAATAGTTCTTACACTAAAAAATGAAATCTTTGAATTGGAAGAACAGCTGTAGATAGTTCACCCAACTTCCTCAATGTACTGAGGAGAAACTGAGGCTCAGGGAACTGGAAAGACTGAAGCAAGGGCCCAGCCCACTCACCTCTCCCGTCTGCACAGCCCAAAGACTTGCCAGAGGGTTCTGCACACAGGACAATAACCAGTCACATTCCAATATCCAAAATAACTGTCTGCATTTTATCTCATCTGAGCCTCACAATCTAATCATCATTGAGATATTACAGACGGTAGGAATCAAATGAAGAGAGGTGATGTGGCTGCCCCAAGGCAGCAAGCTAACAAGAGCCATATCTACACTTGAACCACCTCCTCTGTTCGACACCCCAGCCCCGACACCTGCTGCCCTGTTCTGGACAGAATGGCGAGGTCACCAAACACAGACTGGCATCAAGGACACAGGAATAAAATCACTGAATTCCAGAAAAAAAAATCTTCCCCAAACACCCACACCAAACAAAAGATCTGACCACGGAATTTAGCATTCCCAAAGTGACGGCAAAATTACCTGGAGGCGTTTCTGCATATATTTTATACATTAGAAAAGCAAAACTCCCTTCTTCCTAGCAAAAGGCCTCTTTGGACTAATTAATTATCTCTGCTTGCTTGCTTTTTTTTTTTTTTTTTTTTTGTGAGACAGGGTCTCTCTCTGTTGCCCAGGCTGGAGTGCAGTGATGCGATCACATATCACACCTCACACTCCCAAACAGCTGGGACTGCAGGCACGCACCACGACGCCCAAGTAATTTTTTAAATTTTTTGAAGAGACAGGGTCTCACTATTTGCCAGACTGGTCTTGAACTCCTGGGCTAAATTGATCGGCCTGCCTCGGCCTCCCAAAGTGCTGGGATTCCAGACATGCGCCCCGCCGCCCAGCCTTTCTGCTTTCTCTCACTCAAGTAGTATATCCCACAGCCCTAAATAAGCAAGGGAAATAAGAATTAGAACTAGACATCCCAGGAGACAAAGAATTCAACAAAGCAAACACACTTCCTGCTTAACCAATCCCTTCACTATTTACAGAAAATCTCTCTGGCTCAGGCTGGGCAGTGAGTTCATTTATTTCAACAAAATCAAAGAAATGACTTATGGTTTGTGGGAACCAAAACTACTTTAAAGGAATTTTCTTTATTTACCTTCATGACTCAATCATGGATTTGAAAGATAGGAGGGACCCTGGAGCCCAAATGCCTTTTTTTTTTTTTTTTTTTTTTTTTTTTTTGAGACGGAGTCTCACTCTGTCACCCAGGCTGGAGTACAGTGGCATAATCTTGGCTCACTGCAATCTCTGCCTTCTGGGTTCAAGCAATTCTCCTGCCTCAGCCTCCTGAGTAGCTGGTATTATAGGCACCCACCACCACGCCCGGCTAATTTTTGTATTTTTAGTAGAGATGGGGTTTCACCATGTTGGTCAGGCTGGTCTGGAACCCCTGACCTGATGATCCACCCACCTAGGCCTCCCAAAGTGCTGGGATTACAGGCGTGAGACACCGCACCCGGCCCAAATGCCTTTATTTCACAAGTGCAGTAACTGAGGCCCAGAGAAGAAAGGCGGCCTGAAGTCACAAAGCATTGGTAAAGGGGTGAGAGCCGGGAACGGGGTGACCAGACCGCCAGTCAAAGCGTTCCTTGCTGTGCACGGAACTGTCTTCCTCACACAGGAACTCCAAGACTGAGGAGGCTAAAGCACTGTCTGTCTCCGCTCTCCTACAAACCCGAGAAAGAAATGTCTACTGTTACTGGCTCTGAGAAAACACTATGAACTACCCATCACTTCCTGCTGCATCTGAGAAACACGGGGAAAGTTGCCACAGGCGACAGGCTCTGCAGAGGCTGCCACATCCATATTCCCCACAGGCTTCACACTTTACTGATGTGCAAAACACCTATTGCTATTTGCATCCTGAATTACACTCAAGGGCCTTGCTACAACCAACACAGTTGCTGGTGGCCTTTTGATTTCCTTTCTATTTTTATCTGTGATCCTTCCCATATGGTTCTTCCCTTCAAATTTCTAACCCGCTACAGAAACTCCCGGGACCTAGACCCAGGCAACTCCCCATTATCTAATCTAAATTGGGGGGTGGGAACAGTATGTGCATTTTCCCAATTTTCCTGCTCCCTCTGTACGTCCCCGCTCCCCTGTCTAGTCTACACCACTCATCCCCCAGCACTCCAACCTGCCGGCCCTCATGGGGTGACCCTCTGATAGCACCCGCCACTTGAGTCAAGGCTACCTCTCCTGCCAGGCACCCCCGCATGGCATCACCTCCCTGACCTCTCCTCACCCCTCTGAATTCTGCCAATGCCAATGAGCACAGCTCACATCCCACCTCTTGGTGAAGCCGTCCCTGATCATTCTATCCCCGCCAATGCCACTCATTTGGCCCTCATCCTCCACTGCTCCTTAGAAACCCGGACTCTGGGCCAGGTGCAGTGGCTCGCACCTGTAATCCCAACACTTTGGGAGGCCGAGGTGGGCAGATCACCTGAGGTCAGGAGTTCGAGATTAGCCTGGCTAAGATGGCAAAACTCCATCTCTACTAAAAATACAAAAATTAGCCGGGCATGGTGGCACACGCCTGTAGTCCCAGCTACTCAGGAGACCAAGGCAGGAGAATCACTTGAATCCGGGTGGTGGATTGCAGTGTGCCAAGATCACGCCACTGCACTTCAGCCTGGGCGACAGAGTGAGACTCCATCTCAAAAAAAAAAAGAAGAAGTAAAAGAAACCTGGACTCTGTCACCACATAAACCTGGATCCACATCCCAGCTGATTCTTCCTAGTTGTGTGACCTTGGGTAAGTAGCCCCCCCAAATTATCTCATCCTTAAAGCGAGATGGATATTATATATCTCAGCATCATCATGAGGATTAAATGAGCTAACACGCATGCACAGCCAAGCATTTCATCAGTGGTAACTACAACCGTCATTATTAGCACATGTTCATCTTATTGGAACTTCACTTTAAGACACGGGATCCATGAATGCAGTCAATGAACACGACCCCATACCTCCTGTCCTCTAAAACTATGAAGTCCTAAAGTAAGTACCACACCCTCCACAAGAAAAGTCATGACAGACTCCTCTGTGCAACTCTATGCAGATAAGCTTGAAACTAGGTTAAATAGATAATTACTTTCATAAGAAATTTCCTAAGAAAAAAATAATTTACCAGAATTACCCTCACAAAATAACAAAAAACAAAAAAACACCAGACCCAGGTAGTTTTACAGGGGAATTCTACCAAACCTTAAACACCAAGGCTACTGCATAAATTGTTCCAGAGGATAAAATACACAGAACATAACCAAATTCTTTTTTTTTTTTGAAGCAAATATAAATGTGATATCTAAACCGAATAGATAGCACAAAAAAGAAAACCAAAGACCACTTTTCCTTACATCAGTGCAAATATCCTAAATAAAATTTTAGCAAACAGAAGCCTACACATTACTACCATGCCCTTACCAAATGAGATTCACTCTAGAAATGCAGGCTGGGTGCGGTGGCTCACACCTGTCATCTCAGCACTTTGGAAGGCCGAGGCAGGCAGAGCACGAGGTCAGGAGATCAAGACCATCCTGGCCAACATGGGAAACCCCGTCTCTACTAAAAATACAAAAATTAGCAGGGCGTGGTGGCACGTGCTTGTAATCCCAGCTACTCGGGAGGCTGAGGCAGGAGAATCGCTTGAACCTGGGAGGCGGAGGCTGCAGTGAGCCGACATAGAGCCACTGCACTCCAGCCTGGTGACAGAGCAAGACTCCATCTCAAAAAGAAATGCAAAGGTGATTCAATATTAGAAAATCTACTAATAGGCCAGGCGCAGTGACTCACACCTGTAATCCCAGCACTCTGGGAGGCCTAGTCAGGCAGATTGCTTGAGCCAGCGAGTTTGAGACCAGCCCAACAACATGGTAAAACCCCATCTCTATAAAAAATACAAAAATTAGCCAGATGTGACGGCACACACCTGTAGTCTCAGCTACTTAGGAGGCTGAGGCAGGAGGATCACCTGAGCTCAGGGAGGTTGAGGTTACGGTGAGCCATAAGCGCATCACTGCACTCCAGCCTGGGCAACAGAGTGAGACCCTATCTCAAAAAAAAAAAAAAAAGAGGAGGAGGAAAGACAGAAAGAAAATCTACTGATATATTCACCATATTATTATCTAATGAGAAGATAATGCAATTGTTCCACAGATCATGAAAAAGCCTTCAACAAAATTTAATAATCATTCCTGATATTTTTAAGTCAATACACTTGGAATTGATAGGCACTTAACTTGATAAAATACATGTACTAAGATTAAAACACCCACACCCAAAAAAACAGCATCTTATTTAATGAGGAAACACTTCAAAAATTCCCAGTAGGGTCAGAAACAAGTCAAAGAGGCCCATTTCCCCCACTACTTTTTAACATTGTAGGAGAAGTGTTAGTCAAAGCAATAAGAAAAGAGAAAACAATCAGAAACTTTAAAAAAATTATTTCTATTGGCAGCTGATGTGAAAGTAAACCTGGTAAAGCAGGAGACGTGAAAACTGTAGCTTTCTGCATGCTTATTTTATATCAAACAATAAATAGCTAGAAGGTATCATGGAATATCAGCACCCATTTATAAAACAATAAAAAAGTAAACTACTTTAAAGAATTTAGCAAGAAATGCGCAAAACTTACACAGGGAAAACTTAAAACTTGACAGAAAGATGAAGAAGTAAATGTGAACAAATGGAAAGATGTCCCCTTGCCTTTGGACAGGACAACTTCACATCAAAAAGATGTCAATTCTCCCCAAGTTAACAAATACATTTCCAGCAATAGCAATAATACACTGACATCATTTGGATGTCCCCTCCAAATCTCATGTTGAGATGCAATCCCCAGTGTTGGGGATGGGGCCTGGCTGGTGGGAGGTGTTGGGTCACGGGGGTGGATCCCTCATGGCTTGGTGCTGTCCTTGCAATAGTGAGTGAGTCCCACTCAGGAAAAGTGGTTGTTTAAGTGTGGCTCAACTCCCCCACTCCCTCTCTTGCTCCTGCTCTGTCATGTGAGACACCTGCTCCCCCCTTCACCTTCCACCATGACTGGAAGCTTCCTGAGGCCTTCCCAAAAGCCGAGCAAATGTCGGCACCATGCTTGTAAAGCCTGAAGAACTATGAGCCAATTAAATCTCTTTTCTTTAGAAATTACCCAAGTTCAGGTATTTCTTTATAGCAATGCAAGATAGGCCTAACCCGTATATCAACAAATTTTGTTTTGTTTCTGGAACTAAACAAATTGATTCTAAATTTCATATGGAAAAAATAGGAAGGCAGAGATGTCTAAGAACAATGAAGAGAGAATAGCCAGCCCTGCCAACTACTTAAAAATAATAAAGGCTCATCATTAAAACCATTTGATACTAACATATTTAAATTCCTAGTCGGATCCATAGAACAGAATAAAAAGTCCAGTAATAGACCCAAATACACACAGAAATATAAGAAAAATTGTCGCCTTAATAACTGGGGTTGGGACAACTAGTAACTATTTGGGAAAAAGAAAAGATGAAACTCAATACTTACCTTACATACACCAGAAAAACTCTAAAGATATTTGAAAACCCAAACAGAAAAAAATGAAACAACTCAAGTTCTAGAAGAAACAGATGAATTCTTTTATAACCTGGGTGTCGAAAAAGATTTTCTAATTCTGACTCAAAATCAGATGTAAAAAGAAAAGACTGATCAATGTGCCTACAAAAAGTATGAGCTCCTGGAGAATGACAAACATGGATTATGGACTCCTATCCCCTGCCCTGCCTAGCAGTGAACTCATACACACGGTGCATTCCCTAAACTTCTTGGCCCACCACACCTCTGTGCTTTATGCTGACTCTCTGCAGAGGAGAGGCTGGGTCAATGGTTACACCTTTCTTTGACAAAGGCAGGACGCTGGAGAACTGTTTCACAAAAACTCATCTCATCGCTCTCTAGATTTCAGGCTCCAATTAAGAAACAGTTCCCAAACCATGACCAACCTGCTTTTCAGAAAAATCACCCTGGTTTGCTACACTCTTTTCAGTGACTTCTCCGGATCCTGTATAAAAATCTTAATTAACCTGGACTCTGCTTATTTTCTAGATTGTCTCTTTCCACTCTGCTTATGTGTCACACTTCAGCCCTTCTCAATCCCTCAATTTCCCACAAATATCACGCCTGCTTCTGCCCCAGGCCTCTGCACGTGCCACTGCACATGCCACTGCTCTCTGCCCGGTATGCTTAACTCTGTGTGTCCCTGCGTCGTCCCACACACACATCACTACCACACCTTCCTTCACCTGGCTGTCTCACTGAGGTGCTACACTTCAAGACTCAGCTGCGTCACCCCCGCCTCAGGCCGACCATCACCGCCTCTCTCCCGCTATGCTGTAATAACAGGCTAATTTGTCTGTCTCCTCCACTAGCCAGCAGACAGTTGGAAGACAGGGACCACTGTGTGACTTCTCTCTTTGCCCAGAATGTCAAGCACGATGCCTGATGTGGAAACAAGAACATGACACTCAGTATATGTTTGGTGAATTAATTCACTTTTATGTTTCCAGTTCTCCATAATAGACAACATTCCTGAGATCTGCTTTAAAGAGAAAATTGCAGAGAAAGATGCCATGGCTTGTCCTCTCATACTTAGTAACCATGTCTTTTGTGATAGTCTCAGAACATACAAAAATTCGTGGTGAAAGACTAATTCTGATGAGTTCCTTTTCTCGAGCAAGTTGATCACCACCTGTTCAGGGCCCTCTCTGTGTGAGAATACTCGGTGTTCCAAAGGGAATCAGAACTCGAGTGGCACTGAAGCAAAGGAGCTGTGTTCGAGCATGGTCCTTGCATATTTTCCCTTATAGGGTTACAGCTCAGACTCTCCATGCAGACTCTTCCAATTATTTCCACAGGCCTCCGCAGATCATCCAAATGCGCTGCTTAAAGGTAGATCTAAGAAATCTCAGAAAAAGCAGCATAGCTTTAGGCACTGTCTGGTTGGAAAGCTTCCCTCAGCTGGACTGCATCTAAAATTCTTTTTGATGACCAGTATTTGAACGACTGGATGATTTTGAATGCAAGTCATTAAACTTCTTTGATTCCCAGTTCCGTAATGTATAATGTGGGGATAATAACAGTTATGTGCCTACCAAGGCTGCAATGAACGTCTAAGGACTGCTGTAAATAAAAACCTCTGGCTTTGGGGACACTCAATTTACAGTAGTTTAATTTGCACCTAAAAAGGGAAAGCAAATCAAATCTATTTATAGTTCTCCAGTGTCTGAACAGAACCTATGACAATCGCTGTGCAGTTTCAACTCTGAAAGTGGGATCTTTAAAAGATTTCTCAATATCCCAAAGGAAAGCCTGTGTTTATAAAAGGGATCTGTGCATGTGTGTATATTCTAGGTCCTGGGAATGTTCCTTTCTGAATTCTAAGGAGCCAGCAAGGAGTCTTCAAAGGAACTGGTGTAAACTCCACAGAACACTTTACTTCGGGAAATTAGCCTGACCCTTAAAAGTCAGATTAATTAATGGATGGACATACAAGCCCTGATGGAAAATATCCTTCTATTGTTCTGTAGAAGGCAAAAAACAGGACCTAGACCTGGGTATGTTTTTTGCTTATCATAATAATATACAGAACGTGATAATGGGTTACAGAAGCCAGACCTCCTGATGCCTAGGCTGGGAGAAGGTTATTGACATAAACCAGGCTGGTTGCTAACAAAAGCTTTAAATACGATATCGAAAGCACAGTGTTTCCCTTCCATTTACAGAAGGTCAATTTAGTTCAGTAACAAGTTATTAAACACTATGTTCACAACACTGAACTCAGAATTTAAAGACAAGTGAGATGTTACCCCTGACATCCAAGGGCTCACAACCTAGAACAGCAGACACATACCTGGACTCACAGAACCCTTATTCTAGGAAAGGAAGAATCACAAAAGGTTTCTAGAAAAAATGGCATTGATGGATCTCCACTTTTGTAAAGATCCTTCCAGAGGCAGCTTTAAAGGTGAACTGGTGGAGTGGGAGACTGGAGTAGGAAGGGGCACACCAGTCAAGAGAGGGCAAAGAATGATAGGAACAGGAGAATGGAAAGAGGAAATGCAAATTTAAACTCTATTTATTGTCACATATTTTGAACATTCACTAAAAACAAGAACAATTAAGTCACTGCAAAATACTTGGGTATCTAAGTGTGGGGTACCCAATAATAAGCAAAGCAAACGTGATCCCAAGTTAGAGACAAGCAGTATGCAAATAAATATAAACACACAGAAATAACGATGGGTGTTACAGGAAAATGCATCTAACCAACAATTTTATGTCAAATTTTCAAAATCTCTGATTTTCTACTCTGACAAATCAAGCTAAAATAAATCAAAGTTGGAACAAAGCCACCAATATAATGTTAAAAAGTATTCAAATGTAAAACCAATTGAGCCAAAAATAGCATAATGATGTAACCATTTGGAATGAGCATTTATGAGGCTTTAAATCATTTTTATATTACTATTTTAAGGATCAGCGCTGCCAGCACTGCAAACTTAAACTCAGAATATTCACGTACGCATATACTCTTACTGGGCAACACATGGTTTCAGTATTTTCTTAGACACAAAGGAGGAATTTGTCTTTCTTCTGGCTCAGTACTATTATGCTATTATAGTTTTTTAAATTGTCATACTATTTGTTTTTATTTCATAAAGAACAATTTTTTTTTTTTGAGATGGAGTCTCGCTCCATTGCCCAGGCTAGAGTGCAGTGGCACAATCTCAGCTCACCATAACCTCTGTCTCACAGGTTCAAGCGATACTCCTGCCTCAGCCTCCCAAGTAGCTGGGATTACAGGCACGCGCCACCACGCCCGGCTAAGTTTCGTATTTTTGGTAGTGACATGGTTTCACCATGTTGGCCAGGATGGTCTTTCATTCCTGGCCTCAAGTGATCTGCCCACCTCGGCCTCCCAAAGTGCTGGGATTACAGGCGTGAGCCACCACGCCCAGCCCCATAAAGAACAATTATTAATTTCAGGAATGCTTTGTTTCGACACAAAAACTTGGATTTTCAAAAATGAAATTGTGACATTTTAGAAAAACAAGTTATTTAATATACAGAAAGGACATTATGATTCACCTAAATGCACCAAAACACAAAGTGTCTTAACTGCTCTTCCTTCCCCAGCAACTCTCCTCACCCCTTCTGTTATAAATACACTTCCACCTGCTCTGAATATGTGGCTAGGAGGCTACCTGCCAATAAATTCTGAACTCCTCCTCTTACAAGGATCAGTAACAAGAGAGGGGACATGGGTACACAGGTACAGACATTAATATGACCATAAGGAAATATTATGAATAGCTTTATGCCCACAAATTCAAAAACATAGATGAAATGGGCAAATTCCTTAAAAGATGCAAACTTTCAGAAACGGAAAAGAAGAAACAGACTATCTGAACAGCTCTATATTAAAGAAAACTCCAGCCCCAGGCAGCTTCACTAGTGAATTCTAGCAAATATTTCAGGAGAGGTAATACAATTTTCTACAAACTCTTGCAGAAAATTAAAGGGAAGGGCAAGCAAATAACTCAGAAAAAAGACATTACAAGGAACCAAAAACAGACTAACACACCTCACAAACACAGACAGAAAAATTGTTAACAGTTTTTTTTGTTTGTTTGTTTGTTTTGAAACAGAGTCTCACTCTGTTGCTCAGGCTGGAGTGCAGTGGCATGATCTCGGCTCACTGCAACCTCCGCCTCCCAAGTTCAAGAGACTCTCCAGACTCAGCCTCCCAAGTAGCTGGGATTACAGGTGCCCACCACCACCCCCGTCTAATGTTTGCATTTTTTAGTAGAGACGGGGTTTCACCATGTTGGCCAGACTGGTCTCGAACTCCTGACCTCAGGTGATCTGCCCGCCTCAGCCTCCCAACGTGCTGGGATTACAGGCATGAGCCATTGTGCCTGCCATTAACAAAATTTTTAGCAAATTAAATTAAATAATATCCAAAAAGGATAACACATTAAGACCAAATGGAGTTTACCCTTGGAATTCAAGGTTGGTTTAACACTGGAAAATCATTAAGTATAATTCACCATATTAGCAGATACCAAAATGAGGAATACAGGGGGGTTGTTTTCTAGTAAATCTAATAAAAGGCATCTGTCTGTAATCCCAGCACTTTGGGAGGCCAAGGGGGACGGATCACGAGGTCAGGAGATCAAGATCATCCTGGCTAACATGGTGAAACCCCATCTCTACTAAAATTACAAAAAATTAGCCAGGCGTGATGGCACGTGCCTGTAGCCCCAGCTACTCGGGAGAGGAGGCTGAGGCAGGAGAATCATTTGAACCCAGGAGGCAGAGGTTGCAGTGAGCCAAGATCGCACCACTCTGCACTCCAGCCTGGGCAACTCCATCTCAAAAAAAAAAAAAGGCATACATATAAAAACTAAAGTTTTTCATATTCTTTATCTCACTTTATGATTAAAACTCATCAAACTACATTCTTTAAACATGTGAAGTTTATTGTACATCAACTGTGCCTCAATGAAGCATTGTTTTTTTTTTTTAAAAAAGAACAATTGAAAAATGAAAGAAAAGGAAAAAAGCAACCTAGTACCACTTCCAATAGTATTAAAATATGTTAAATATATTAGGATAAATTTAACAAAGTATGTAAAACATCTATAAACTGACAACTATGAGATGCTGTTAAGAAAACACCAGTCTATGTCTGGTGGGAGGACCATAAATAAAAAGAGAGATACTATATTTAGAAGAATCCCTACTGCTAAAATAATAACTCTCCCCCAAATCCATCTATAGATGCAACACAATCTCAGTCAAGATCCCAGGAGCAATTTTTGTTTAAAAAAAAAAAAAAAGAAGCCAATTCTAAAATAGACAAAAATGAAAAGAACAAAGAACTAGAACACAAATTGGCCAAACGAGGTGGAGAAAAAAAGAACAATGTTGGAACACTTCTATTACCTAGCTTCAAGGCTTACAATAAAGCTACAATTATCAATACAGTGTGGTATTGGTGTTAGGATAGATTGGTGAACAAAGTCCAGAAATTCACCCACACATAAACGGTCAACTGACTTTTGACAAAGATGCCAAGATAATGCAATGGGGAAAAAAAACAGTCCTTGGAACAAATGCTGCTGAACAACTGGATGTCAGTATGGGGAAAACTAAACTCTACTCCTTACGTCGTACCAAATACAAGAATTACCTTAAATAGATCAGACCTAAACATAAAAGATAAAACTATAAGACGTCTCAATGAAAACATAGGAAAAAAAGATTTATGACTCTGGAGATAGGCTGAGATTTCTTACAGCAGAAGTACTAATATATAAGAAAAAAATAAATTGAACTTTTTAAAATAAATCTTTAAGAAAATCAGAAGAAAACATCTGCAATACACATTTCATGACACAGCACTTGTAACAACACACTGAATACCAAAAACACATGAAGACAAACAACCTAATAAAAAATGGGCAAAGTGGTTACAGACATTTCAGGAATGGCCAATAAGCACATAAAAATATGCTAATATCATGAGTCATCAGGTTAATGCAAATTAAAATCACAATGAGATGCCCTGATACATCCACCAGAATGATTAAAATTCAAATGACTCATCATATCAAGCCTTAGCAAAACTGGAGAGCAACTAGAATCCTCCCGCTTTCCTGGTAGGAAGGCAGAGTTTGGCAGTTTTTTGTAAATTTAAATGTACACGTACCATGAGATCCAGTAATGCCACTCCTGGCTATTTACCTAAGAGACATTACTGCATGTGTCCACATAAAAACAATGGCAGCTTTCTTCATAACAGCCCAAAACTGAGCACAGCCTAAGCAGCCACTAATAAGCATGTGGATAAACAGATTGCAATATGTTCACACAATGGAATCCTTTTCAGCAAGAAAAATAAATTACCAAAAAAATAAAAAATAAACTACCCACACACATAATTCAGATTAATCTCAAAAAAAGCCACGCGAAAGAAGCTAACACAAGCCCAAAAGGCATGCTATCTGACTCTGTTTGGGTGAAATTCTAGAACTGGCAATGGAATCTGCAGGGCCAGGAAGCAGATGAGCGGTTGCCCGGGTCTGTGTCCTGGGAGAGGACTGACAGCAGGGGCTGTGAGTGAATTCAGGGTGGAGAATGTTCTCCGTCTTCACGGACTAGGATTCTGTGGGCTGAAGAAGCACATCCGAGGCAGAGAACCAAAGACCAGAGAGAAAACCTAACTGGTCAAGGTCACGTAAAATTCAACAGGAAACACTACATATTCTAACTGATAATACTAGATCTAGGTAAATAGAACTTTAAGAGATTTTGCTACACAACAGCATTAAACTTAGGTAATAATAGCATCAGACTGGCTGAGCATATTAAGAGCTAATTCTGTTTTTCATAAGGAAGACAGCAGAATTCCTAATCACAGGCTCTAATGAATTGTATTCTCCTCATTATCATAAAGCTGTGTTACATCTTGATATTCATGAGTGAGTCTTCTAATCCAAAGGAGGGAATAAAAAACAAAGGGGAAAGAAAAGGAAGGTTGAACTTATAAATATGGTCTCATTAAAAAAAAAAAAAAAAACAAAAGGCCGGGCGTGGTGGCTTACACCTATAATCCCAGCACTTTGGGATGCCAAGGCGGGTGGATCACCTGAGGTCAGGAGTTCACAAGACCAGCCTGGCCAACATGGTGAAACCCCGTCTCTACTAAAAATACAAAATAAATTAGCTGGGTGTGGTGGTAGGCACTTGTAATCCCAGCTACTCAGGATGCTGAGGCAGGAGAATGGCTTGAACCCGGGAAGCGGAGGTTGCAGTAAGCCAGGACGGTGCCATTGCACTCCAGCCTGGGCAGCAAGAACAAAATTCTGACTCAAAAAAAGAAAAAGAAGAAAAAAGCAGACTATGTTCACTTTATGGGTGAAGTAAATGAAGTTTAGAGAGGTGAAGAGCCCACAGGCTAGGAAGGTCAGGAGCAAATTTCTCCTAAATCACTGCAGGGATGGGCAAATTTCAGTAGGGGACAAAAGAGGCTCCGGCACCATTTCTAAGTACAGAAGCATCACTTAAGAACTACACAGGCCTCTCGACATGGAATGAAAGATGACCTGGCCAGCTGCCAACTGCCCCATCAGAACATCTAAGGCTCTGCAGATGTCCAGAGTGACAGATGGGCTCCTGACCACAGGGACAGCAGGCTCTGCAGAGGAGCAGTGGGAGGTTCCAGACTGAGAGAGCAGTTCAGACCTCTGCATTCCCCAAGGAGACACTGGGGGAGGGGCAGCCCACAGAAACGGGGAGGTGGGAATCATCGTACGTGCATGCTGCCAGCTGTGAGATGCCACATGTCCAGCAATTAAGAGAACAGACATTCCCCATTCACCTCCATCTTTTTGCACTTGAACTTGATTATATGCATCTCTCAGCCATGATTTAAATAAAAAGCCGACCCTGATTAACATGGGATCTGGTGGGTAGAGTGGAGACAGCAGCTTCCAGGGTGCCGAGAACACGAACCCCCAAGACTCAGCCTTTCCCATCGAACAAACCACCATCATTGGTAACACCCCAAACTATTCCATGACGCATTTGAGACTGCACCCTGACCTCAGCCAGCTGGGATGAAATTGCAGCCCATGAGTCAAACGTGGGATGTGGTGGGGGGGCAGCGGGGTGGGGGATCCTATAGGAAAAAGGCGGATGAAAATACCCTCCTTGAGATGGCAGAGGGCAGACGGAGAAAAAGACCATCAAGAGAACATCAAAACACACAACCAGAAAAAGATAAACCGGAGCATTTCAACCATAAGAACTTTAACTCTTACCTCTCAGTGTATCTCATAACATATATGAGAAAATGAAGAAGACACAAAGACTGAAATCAAGGGATTTTTACCAGCCCCGGTGCCAGGGGGGGCAGAAACCACCCCGTTTCTCCTGGTCTCTTCTAACTGGTCTATGGCTTTTTACACTATTCCAAATCAGTGGCTAGCCAACATCCCCTTTCCATCAGGAAAATCATGTTGAATCATGACTCTTGTAAGATGTCTAAAAAGACATAAAACTGCCTTCACGCTCTAAAGTTACATTACACTTTTAACGTAAAAAAGCTAAGGATTGGCTGGGTGCGGTGGCTCACGCCTGTAATCCCAGCACTTTGGGAGGCTGAGGCGGGCGGATCACGACGTTAGGAGATCCAGACCACCCTGGCTAACATGATGAAACCCTGTCTCTACTAAAAAATACAAAAAATTAGCCAGGCGTGGTGGCGGGCGCCTGTAGTCCCAGCTACTTGGGAGGCTGAGGCAGAAGAATGGCATGAACCTGGGAGGCGGAGCTTGCAGTGAGCCGAGATAGAGCCACTGCACTTCAGCCTGGGTGACAGAGTGGGACTCTGTCTCAAAAAAAAAAAAAAAAAAAAAAGGTTAAGGGTTAAAGGATTTTCAAAAAGTACTTTCTGTCCTCCAGCTTGGAACACCCTAAACCTGTGCTTCTCAACCTTTCCTGGGGACACAACTCACCACCCGGGGGTCTTGTTAAAGGCAGATTCTGACTCACTCTTCTGGGATGGGCCTGATATCTGCATTCTAACATGCTCCCAGGTGGTGTCAACGCTGCTGGCCATGGGTCGCACTTTGAGAAGCCAGGCCCTAAGCCACACTGACTTTGGTACACCAGGGCAAGGGTGTTTCCAGTGTAGAAGGGAACCAGCAATAATGCTCCTTAAGGAAATAATGCAAACGCTGCCGCCTCCCTCGCCTCTACCCACAGCCTCAGCGAGCCCTGGAGGCTTCAACAGAGGCTGAGTTCAAATCAACAGCAAAGACCTCAAGAAGGGAGACAGCACAGTAAGAACAATGCCCCCAAACGCTGCACTTGGCCTCTGGCTGACGCTCACACTGTCAAGTTCAAAAATATCTGAAATGACTTGGGAACAGTGGGGGTTAAATCTGTGCACAGGTTCACCCATGTCCTCAACCATCCACAGCAGGGGAGACTGCAGCCCACACCTGGCCCAAAGCCTATTTTTGTCAATAATGTTTTATTGGAACACAGACACGTCCATTCGTTTATGTATCACCTACAGCCGTGTTCACACTCCAACAGCAGGGATGAGTGTCGCAACAAGAGTCTAAAGCCTACAATATGTACTCTCTGCTCTGTTACAGAAAAAGCTTGCTTACCTCTGTTCTGGGTCTTTAGGGGACAAAACTCGAAAAAGGAAAACCTGAAGACAAAGGATATGACGCTAACACAGAAGAAGCATTTAGCACAGAGGAGCGTGAATTCTGAGGCAGAAGAGACGTACGTGTCAAGACAAGCCCGGTGACGGCGGCAACCCCGGGACTCTGTTAGCTATGAGAGGCCAGCCCGCTTTGTGAAGGGTGACCATGCTCCTTTCAGAATGCAGAATCAGGGAGACAGAGGGGGCCTGGTCCATCTCTGTCTGTCCCACCAACCACCACAACTGTGTCGGCTCCTTCTATACACCCACTTCACCACCCTTCTCTTCACCAGCCCTTCGCATCATGTGACCCACCGATGAAGAGGTAGGTCTGAAATGAGGCTCTTGCGTTATCTGGCTGCCGTCATCTCTGGAAAGATGGGGGCCCTAGGTTCTGCTGCCAAAGAGGAAAAGCCTCGAGGGCTCCTGACGGGAGGCCTAGGATTGAAGCTCCAACCACGAGGGGAAGGAAGGGCCGTGGGCTGATCTCCAGGGAGGGGGATGCTGGAAGGCCAGCTGTCTCTCTGCCCCTGGCTCCCCAGGCAGATGGCTCCGCCGCTATGCATGTGGGTACAGGCAGAGGGGCAGGTGGCACCAGGCTCTGGGTAACATATGTCAGTGTGCTAATGGAAGCAAATTAAGAACATCGTTGGTCTCACACACCCACTTCGCAGGGCTGGGGCTGCCACAGGGAATGGATGAAATCCAGACTCCAGGAGGAGGTGATGATAGAGCGATCTGGACACAGCGAATGAACACAGACTTCGGTGGTGGAGGGTTGAGGCTGGAACTCTGCTCCAGCACTTGCCAGGCATGGCCTTGAGTACAGTGCTGTGCTACCTCACCTCTAAAAACGAGGATCATCAGAGGCTTGTCGGTCAGTTCTTTAAATGTCATTATGTGAAGAATTTAAATTTAGCACAGTCCTTAGCTTGTAAGAAGTCTCCAATAAATTACTACGGTCATTATCAGTATAATTATTATCTGTTAAAAAAATTTTTTTAAAAAGCTCTTAAAGGATAATCTCCACTTTAAAGAGCGGTTATGAGGATTAACCAAAGATAATCTGTAACTTTGTCTACTCCCCAGCATAACACATAGTAAGTGCTCAAAATCTGTAGCTATTCCCCACCCCAAAGAAACCAAATCTGGCCTCCCTTACACGTTTCATGCAATGCCAATCAACTTTCCAAACAAGTCACTTGAGTTTTTTAAAATAATAATGTCTCCAGAGTAGATACTATCATTTTACAGGTGAGAAAACTAACTCTCAGGACTCAAGGACAGAAACCTAATGAATGACAGAGCAAGCTCTGCTCAGTGAACAATAGCTGCCACCCAAAAATATCAGCGGTTTTAGGAATTAGCAGCTCAGTGATCTTTGCTTCAAAAAAGCAAAAAGACCACATTCACACTTTACCACTTCTACATGAAAGTGTGTGTTCTTCAGAAAATTTTTTTTTTTTTTTTTTAAGACGGGAGTTTCACTCTTATGCCCAGGCTGGAGTGCAGTGGCGCGATCTTGGCTCACCACAACCTCTGTGCCTCCCAGGTTGAAGCGATTCTCCTGCCTCAGCCTCCTGAGCAGCTGGTATTACAGGCATGTGCCACCACACCCGGCTAATTTTTGTACTTTTAGTAGAGACTGGGTTTCTCCATGTTGGTCAGGCTGGTCTCAAACTCCCGACTTCAGGTGATCCACCCACCTCGGCCTCCCAAACTGGGATTACAGCCACCATGCCTGGCTCAGAAAGTATTTTTTATAGAACTAATCCAAAGGGTCCAATTTCTATGGAGCAAATTTTCTTTGTAATGCCTAAAACACAGTATAACCCACCATTAAAAGAGGTTTTTTACATACAGCTTTGGTTTTCCAGCTAAGGAATGTCAATCTGCTCCCCAGAATGAGGACTTAGAAGTTACAAGACAAACTAAATAATACTGAACACCGACCGAGATGACGAACCTCCTAAAATAAAGCAAGCACCTCCAACGAGGGGTCTGATCACCCTCGACTTCCTTCCTCCCACCTCTGCCTACTCCCTCCCCAACCCCATGGTCTGTAAAACAGCTCTTCTCAAGTCACTTGATGACATCCCTGTTGCCAAGTCCAACTATCAAGGCTCAGTCCTCACTCCCCCCACACCCAGGGCTCAGTCCTCACTCCCCACACACCCAGGGCTCAGTCCTCATTCCCCCAACACCCAGGGCTCAGTCCTCATTCCCCCCACACCCAGGGCTCAGTCCTCATTCCCCCCACACCCAGGGCTCAGTCCTCACTCCCCCCACACCCAGGGCTCAGTCCTCACTTCCCCCACACCCAATGCTCAGTCCTCATTCCCCACCCCAGCCCCCAACCGCCCGGCAGCACATGATGCCTGGCAGCATGTGACACGGTGTGACACGGAGCATCTATGGCCCATTCCTCTGGAAACAGTTCCTTCGGTTTTGTCACCTACGTGGCTGGTCTCTGCTGGCTCCCCTTCTCTTCCCAACCTCTGAAGATGTTTGGTCTAGAGACTCTTTTCTTCTCTTAATTCTATCCACTCCCAAGGTGATTTCCTCCAATCCCATGATGTTTATCTTCAGTTTGGCCCTCTACCCTCAACTCCAAACCATTTCCAACTGCCTTCTTTGGGGAGGCTGAGCTCAATCTCATCTTACAGAGGGTCAAACAGGTGATGAAAAATAATGAAAACACACCTCCAAGGAAGCTGTTGATGATGAATTTTGAAAAACAGGACATCAGAGTAAATTCAGTTATGCAAACTGAGGACCTGCTGTTTACGAACAAATGGTAGGAAAACATGTAAGAACTGTAGGCTCAATTCCAAATAAATGAGCTGAACACACAACTACAGCTACAGCCTCTTGCTAGCCCTGTGTGCATTCAGATGCTTCTTCTCCTTGATCACAGAATCCGCTAATCCTATCTTGGGAACTACTCATCTTCTTTGGAGTCTCTTGCATTCTGCTTTTTCTCCCCAGCGCTTGTTTTGTTTGTTTGTTTGTTTTTGTGGTTTTTTTGAGATGGAGTCTCACTCTGTCACCCAGGCTGGAGTGCAATGGCGTGATCTTGGCTCAATGCACCTCAGCCTCCCAGGTTCAAGCAATTCTCCTGCCTCAGACTCCAGAGTAGCTGGGACCACCAGCGTGCGCTGCCACGTCTGACTAATTTTTGTATTTTTAGTAAAGATGGGGCTTCACCATGTTGGCCAGGCTGGTCTCGAACTCCTGACCTCAGGTGATCCGCCTGCCTCGGCCTCCCAAAGTGCTGGAATAAGTGCTGGAATTACAGGCATGAGCCACCGCACCCAGGCAACACTTCTTGGCATCTCTTTTTGGACCTCAAATTTAGCATGCCCAAAACGCACTTTTGATTCCCCCTGCTATAACCCACTCCTCCCATAGTCTTCCCTATCCCAATAACAGCATCTCTAGTCTTCTAGTTACTCAGGCCAAAATCCTTGACATCATCCTTAATCATCCAAACCACTTAAACTCTCCTTTCAAAATATGTGCCAGACCTAACCACTCCTCACCTTCCTCATCCTTCCCAACCAGGTCCAGCCTTCATCATAGCGCTCTGGGTTACTGGAAAAGCCTCCCAATCACCGGGGACAGTGGCTCACACCTGTAATCCCAGCACTTTGGTAGGCCAAGGCGGGTGGATCACCAGAGGTCAGGAGTTCGAGACCAGCCTGGCCAACATGGTGAAACCCCTCTAATAAAAATACAAAAAATTAGCCGAGCATGGTGGTAGGCACCTGTAATCCCAGCTATTCGGGAGGCTGAGGCAGGAGAATCGCTTGAACCCAGAAGGCACAGGTTGCAGTGAGCCAAAATCATGCCATTGCACTCCAGCCTGGGTGACAAGAATGAAACTCCATCTCAGAAGGGGGAAAAAAAAGCCTCCCAACCCACCTCTCTCCTTCCGCCTTTCACCCTACCCTGCATTCTACCTTCCACTCTCAAACATTTCAGAAAAAAAAAATTATATCCACAGAAAGAGAAAGTGCAAATGGGGTGAAATGTTTGGGGAATCTGAGGGAAGAGCATACGGGAATTCTCTGTACTATTTTTGCAACTTTTCCATAAGTCTGGATTATTTCAAATTCAAGAGTTAAACAAAGAAAAAGAAGAAAAAAAAAAAAAAACTCTCTCCCTTTGTGAACCCATCCTGTCTTTCCCCTGGCAACTTAAGGACGCTCTCAGCTAAGCACATCTATTTTTTCACGAACACTAAAAGAACCCTTGCCTAGTTTTGTCTTTCTGTGCTGGGCAGTAGAAGTGTGTGTGTGTGTGTGTGTGTGTGTGTGTGTCCGTGTATTTCATATATATGTATGTGTGTATATATGTGTGTGTGGTGTGTGTATATACAGAGAGGGAGAAATATATATGTGTGTATATATAAAAACATATAAATGTATATATAATGTGTATATATACACATTTGTATATTTACAATGGTAATGTATATACACAAATGTATATATATAAATATATGTGTGTGTATATATATATAAGTAATACATACCCCACAGCCTGTCCTTAACCAGTTCTAAACTTAGTGGGAAAAATACATACCTAAGCAGAGAATTTCAAAATAATATGATGAATATTTTAATAGACAGATGCGTTGGTATGGAACATGGGGCTAAGACACATAACCTCCTAGATAGGGCAATGAATGAACTAAGTTTTGCACCTATAGGCACCCCCACTGATATCCTCACAAACTTTTACAGTTATACACATTTGCTTCCCCCAGGACCCCCGTTTCATAAGGGTTAGTCCTGGAGCCTAGCAAGTTCCTACTACAGCTGTCACACATATGCCATTCAAGAAACAGTGGCTGGGTGAATGACAAGTTAAGAACCGTTTGTCAGCCAGTGCTCAATAATACAACATGCACTGGTATGCAAATTATATTTTTGTTGAAAACAAGGGCAGGATCACAAATTATCTTCCCTCAAGAAAGGCAGACCTCAAAAACTTCTTTACCCTACTAAAGCACATTATAAAAAGCTCCGCTTATATAAAAGAAAACCTCCTCATTCGTTATCAATGGCATGTAAACCTAATAAGCCTCCACCTCTGATAACATCTCTTCCATCCCCAGGGCTAGATAAAGGAGGTTCTGAAAACCCTGGTAATTGTGAAGGTGGCTCCCAGCTCTGATAGTCTTGAACCCTACAGGAGCCGAGGTTAGATAGCAGAAGAATAACAAAGGGAAGCATCAGCAGGCTTCGAATATGTTTGAACCAGAGATGGCAAATAGGCTTCAACCAACTGAAAACACCAAAGATTCATACTGGCCACCTGAGGGGTTGTGCTCTTTAAAAATAAATAAATAAATAAATAAATAAGGAAGGGGTCAAGAATCCATCAGGTCTGAATGAGAAGTGTATCAGTGACTAACACCCCATATGGCAAAAGTACTCAGGTGCGTTTTGGTTACTCACAGCTTCAACAGCATTCAAAGGCATGTGCTTCCCTAAGACTAAGCCATGGCAAATACCCCCAGCAACTCTGCCAGGAGAACATCCAACATGTATTTGGCTAGAAATACAGTTGTCTTTAACAAATTAACACCGAATAAATCCTGACTTATTAGAGCCTGCAAGAATGCCATTCTCAATGATAACAGTTATCACTAAAATCTCCAAAAATCTGCGATCCTGCAAGAAGGAACTGTGACAGAGCAGGCCACACATCCAGAATGCTTCCAAGACTGCCTGTTACAGAATAAAAGAAATGAAGCCCCCCCAAGAATGTCTTTGCTCACATTTAGCCAATTGTTCCTTTGTGCACATCTCTGTGCTAAAATGGCCATTCTTCCCCACAGCCTGAAGTTGTATGCTAAAATAAATGAGACTCAGATGAAGCCAGAAACGTGCAGATGTGAGGAAACCAACACAAACTAAGTCGGCTGGACAGTGTGGCCAGGAGGATGGTGCTTCCCAGGAAGCAATTACTTCATCTCTGCCCATGAAGCAGGCAGCTGTCATTGTCTCCCAGGCCCACGCCAGCGACTCCAAGTAGGTTATAACCAAACTACCTCTAACAATCAACTTAAATACACCATGCAATTGGCTTCTGAAAGGGTACCTTGTAACCAACAAGAAACTATAAGCACAACTTTGAAAAACTGTACAACTAAAAACCTTGGAAATGGATAAACACTGCCACATTTTGACTCAAATACTGTTACGTGGTAGCATTGCAATAATTCACTGAAACAAAAGAATGAGTGAGGAATACATTTATATAGGAATCAGAGGAAGCACAACTAATCATTTAAAGAAATAGGTCAAGAAACTGCTAGGTTCAAATGCTACCCTGAGACACCGTCAGGGCCTCAGGCAAATTCACTTCTCTTGGTCCTGTTTCTATGTCCATCAAAAAACAGCTTTGGGCTAGGGAATCTGCTGCCTTCCAGTGCCTTCCTTCTGCGATTCCAGCGCAGATTTTAGGACTGCTCTCCCACTTGGTATATGAAAGCACTTTCTATGTATAACAGCAAGAGTACATTTCTGTGTTGAATGCAGTTTGGGACCTACCCTATGAGGAAGAATATAATCATGTAACTTTAAGCATGACCACAAGGCATACTCTAAATAAGGATAACACGTAAGATGTGGCCATATGCCTGTGCGTGCCTAGCAGGGAGATGGGGAAGTCTCATTTAATGAAGCCAAGGGTGCCTATTGCACCTTAACATCCTCACTCCACATCAAGTTCGCAACGTCCTTCTGACATCAAATCACAGGTATCACATACTTTTCCATACTTTCCACCGAAGATTAAAATATGCAGAGCACCATGATAAAGACGCCTCCATCACCAGCATGTTGGCTCTCACTCTGCGGAATTACATACTTCCGGTGCTAAATGATCACCAGGCTGCAGCGGCAAGCAAGACCGGTCTCCGTGGGGACAGCAGCCCCTGCAGCAGCACCACTCCTGTCGCCACAGTCTGATGCAGCTGCAGAGAAGCTGTGGCTGAGGCCATTCACTTTGTGAGAGAACCGCACAGGAGGGAAAAGATAGGGAAGGTAGGGAAGAGGGCAGGTGCAGAGCCAGGGAAGGACCTGTGATGAGAACGGAAAGGAATGCGCCTCCCTGTACGCACACTCGGATTTTATGAAGATGTGGACAGGGGGCTGAACTGGATGCATGAGAACATTCCTCCAAGTTCCTTTGCTGTTTTTCTAAATATTGATGTAAAATCTGAACTCAGACACAATTTTTTAAAATCACTTCAATCAGCATCTTTGTCTGGTGCTCAGCATCGTATCTACATGATCATCTAGAAAACCAACTTCTGTTCTAAGGCTCACATCTTCCTATAAGTCCCAGAGATTTTATAGTGGAATGCACCCCTCATTTGCATCAACAACACACACAACTACCATTAAAGAAATGCTTAATTTGCTTATATAATTTTTTAAACACCCAGATTTGAAACACAATAGAGAAGACAACTTTTGATAGCTCTGCTTTCGAACTGCGGGTGGAGCAAATAACCTGCCATGATTTCTAACCAGTCAACAACCCGTCTTCCCTGACTGCAATAGGAGCAATCTTTCTGAGCTCAGGATGAAAAAGAACCCAGCTGGTTAGGGGACAGATAATAATCAGTTCTCAGCGGGCTTCCCAGGTCCCAAATCCCCATGTGATACGTGGAAGTAAAAAGCTATCAGTGACCAAGCATCTGAACGCTTATCCCACCTCGCCATCTGCTTCTCCTGCCATGCAAATTTAAAATTAATAAGCCTGCTATTAGAGAACAGAGTTGGTGCTGCATCTGTCTTCCTAAAATTATGGATAATTATCAGCCCATAATGGCTGCTAATCAGATTTGAGTGGTCCCTTAGACAGGAAGCTAAAGTGCCTCAGCCCTTGACTGAGAAGAAAACAGAAACTGGAATGCTCTAGGTTTGATTTTTTTCCCCTTGTTCTAAAGTTGCTGTTTCCGAATCTCCTTCTATTGTCGTGTTTATAAAATGTATGAGAAACAGGGACATTTAAAGACATCATAGAAATGGCCACTCTTTCTAGGTACAAACCTTGTGAACATAATTTTCATCTGCTGGGCTTTTTCTCCACAAACTGTGACCCTGGAGTACATTTTCTCCATTGTGGTTACACATTCAGAGTCGGGGAAGATGGCTTTAGCAGTAAGGCAGGGAGTGCAGTGAGAAGTGACCGGGCACTGGGAGGGGCAGACAGGGACTCTACCGCGGTGGCCTGGAGCGCTCCTGGGCCTCAGCCTTTACTTTTCTATCTGTACAAGGGATCTAAAGGCCCCTGATTCTAGGCCACAACAGCTCTTCATACACACATACACAAACATTACACACCTATGTGAAAAGCTATGATACTTGGCTGATTTCCTGAAGAGGTTATCTTGTATCATTTCTACTCAAGTACTCCACCTCCTTCCCGGCAAGTATCTGCGCCACCTCCCTCCAGGCAAGTATCTGAGGATGATGGGCTATCCCACAACAATGTGTGTAATCTCTCCTGCTTACGATCCCTATTCACAGAGCATTTTCCAAAAGCATTTGTCATGAAGTGACAGAAAAAAGAAGAATAAGGTTCTTTCAGCCGATTGATTCATTCATTCATTCATTCAACAAATATTGACTATCTATGTGCCAGGCACTGGTCATATAACAGGGAACATATATTTTTGTAGGTAGAGACAGACAAGCAAAAAGTACGTTAAAGAGCAATCAATGCTGTAGAAGAAAATACACCAGGAAACTGGAAAGAAGAATACCCCTAGCCACCCTACACTGGGGTGACGCTAGCGTTACAAAGTGGAAACAGCGACCAGGCGCGGTGGCTCACACCTGTAATCTCAGCACTTTGGGAGGCTTAGGCATGCAGATCACCTGAGTTCAGGAGTTCAAGATCAGCCGACCAACACGGGGAAATCCCGTCTCTACTAAAAATACAAAAATTAGCTGGGCATGGTGGTGCACACCTGTAATCCCAGTTACTCAGGAAGCTGAGGCACAAGAATCACTTGAACCTGGGAGGTAGAGGTTGCAGTGAGCCGAGAAAGTGCCACTGCACTCCAGCCTGGGCGACACAGCAAGACTCTGTCTCAAAAAAATAAAAAATAAAAATAAAATGTAAACAGAGAATAAGATACCAAAAGAAAGAACATGAAAGATTAATTGTAACAAAAGCCTTTGTAAGCTGATACTTTCCTTCCTGGATCCTTGTCCCTCACAAATGGAAAAAAGGAGGCGGGCGGGCAGCATCAAAATGATGGTGATGTTTTAAGATGGCTTCGGGTTTCAGATGTCTGACAGCCATACTCATGTACTTCAAGGAAAAAGCTCTGTAAGCCATCTGGGCAATGGTTTAATGTCTTTTTTTTTTTTTTTCCAGAGAGTTTTTAAAATACAGGAAAATGTGTGTGTTTATTTGGCTGTTCTGTGCCTGCACACGTGCAAACTGTGCTAACAGATTTTTCCATGTTTTGCTGAATTTGCCAGCTTGCCATAAACAGGCTTCCATGTCTTTTCTTAATTGTCTATAAATAGCACAAACACCCAAAAATGCAAATCAAGACAAGCTGTCCCTTCAACTGCTGCTGCCATGATGACAGCCAACGACAATTGGCCAAACCAATACGTGGAGACTGAAGCTGTCCGGCAGAGTGCACGGGGCCGACTGCTTTTCCCATAGCGTTTAAAGAAACAAGCGGAAACGGCTCTCCACACATGACAGACAGGTCCTTTGTTCTTTGAATTAATACTGCCAATGCCCAAAATACTTTCTCCATCACACTATCTATATGGAATTCAAGTTCCTTCCAATACCATGAGTAACGCCAGTGATAGACTATGTTTAGCCATAATGACCCATTAGCGTTCTTTTTCCTCTAAAATGTTGAAATAATAACATTTAGTGTGCACTCACGAGGTGCCAGGCTCTGAGTTTTATCTCGTCTAGTTCTCGTTGAAATCCTGTAAGATCGGTACCATATTCTCTCATTTTTCATAGATGAGTTAACTGAGGCATAGAAAGATTAAGTAAGTTGTCCATGGTCACAGGTTATTTAGTAACTTTTCTCCAAACTTTCAAAAGTTAACTACTGCCACTATTACAAATGGTTTTTTTGTTTGTTTGTTTGTTTGTTTTGTTTTGAGACGGGGTCTTGCTCTGACCAGGTTGGAGTGCAGTGGCGCGATGATGGTTCACTGCAGCCTCGACTTCCTGGGATCAAGAGATTCTCGCACCTCAGCCTCTCAAGCTGGGATTACAGGCATGAGCCACCACACCTGGCTAATTTTTTAATTTTTATGTTTTGTAGGGATGGGGTTTTGCTATGTTGCCCAGACTGGTCCCGAACTCTGGGCTCAAGCGATCCTCCCAGCTCGGCCTCCCAAAGGGCTGGGATTACAGGTTTAGGCCACTGTGCCCAGCCCTACAAATGTGACTTATACAAAATCAGAGCAGTGAGCAGGGAGAGAACAGAGACTGCAGCGAGTCTCCTGGCTGTTGCAACACCATATCCCTCCTCCATACCGTAATGTGTCTACACCCACCAAGCTCCTAGAAGTTGAAGGCATGCCAGCTCAGAGACGAAACAGCAGGAAAGAAAGAGCAAGATGCATACATGTGTCTTGATTTCAGCTCAAGCTGAAATCAAGCATGCCTCTCTCCCCTGCAGCTGCACAGGCAGAAACCAGGGGCCATGATTCTGAGGCAGCGTGTTTGGTTCCTAGCAGGTAATCTTTTGGGAGACCATCCCATAAAATTAGTGTTACACTTCTCAAAAAGGAAGTGTGACTTTTATAGAAAAATCTATTCCATTTGGGAGAAAGGTCTAATAAAACCACAAAAGGATAATACATTCATACAACAACAAATTAAATTCATCTGTCACAAACTGAAATCCCAAAGCCCTCTGGGCGCACAGCTGCTTTTCTGAGCTGAAATTCAACTCCAGTTGAGAAACAGGTCAACTTTTCTAAAAAGATTTCTTTTTCACATGCCTTAAATAAAAATTCCTTTCCCTCACTTGTCATTTTCCAGATTTAATGGCTCTGTTGGCCTTTCTCTCATTTAGGCCATGAGCACTGACTGCATGTCTGCTGCAGCCAGGACTCCAAGGGAAGCACCCTAGGGAACACAAATGACCGCAGCACAGTGACACCTTCCTCAAGAAGCACACACAGGGAAGGCAAGATGATACAATCACAACCTTCACACAGAAAAGAACTTGGCATCCATACCCCGTCCCATTTCTAGAACAACGATGCTGAGTCAGTAACATTTACCGAACAGCCTGCAGTGTGGAGGCAGGCAGGCCTAAGGGGGCTCCATGCGGGGAAGAGCACCTTCCGCAGGGGGACACGCATGCAACGTGGAGGCAGGAGACGCCCCCACGCACAAGGGCCAGCCTGGGGGCCTGCTGAAATGCCCATGCATCTGGGAGGAGGGAGAGAGGACAAGATACCTCAATGCTCCAAGATGAATAGAAACCTCCCAAGAACCTCTCTCCAAATAGGGCAGGGATTTACAAAAGACCAAACCCAGCATGCAGAGTTACCTGAGCAAAGCGCCACGAGAGTGACCTATCGAGGAAGAAACAGGGTCACTAGAAGCCCGAGCCTCTACTCCCAGCTCTGCGACTCATTCACCCTATGACCTCGCTGAAGGCTCTTAGCTTCTGTGAGCCACAAGAGAATCACAGGGCAACAGAAGATATGAAAGCTGCCCTGCCTTTTTCACAGAACTGCTGAGGGAATAAAATCAGATAATGGATTTTAAAATTCTCTGTGAATTACGAAGCAAAAAACAAACGTATGAAATCATTCTTATCATTAATAACAGCACTGCAAAATTAAGAGCAGAGTTAAGACTACAGCATTTTCCACCCCACTACTCCGGAGAAAAATAGTGAGTCCAGCCAATGTATTTGGGCAACCGCAGTATCTAGGCTTCGAGAGCCTCAGACAGCTCATGAACTCTGACAGTATCACTCCGGCCCAGGGCTCATTAAGTTCTCCAAGACAGCCAACTGACATAAAATACTACAGCTTTTTCAGATGGGCTTGAAGCCCTCCAAACTCACAGCACAGCTAAACAACGAAGAGGTTTTCTGCCACTAGACTCAAAAGCTGGCTTTTGTAGATTCCCACAGAAAGAACATTCAAGGCCAGGCGCGGTGGCTCACGCCTGTAATCCCAGCACTTTGGGAAGCCAAGGTGGGTGGATCACCTGAGGTCGGAAGTTCAAGAACAGCCTGGCCAATATGGCGAAGCCTCATCTCTACTAAGAATGCTGGCGGGCACCTGTAATCCCAGCTATTCGGGAGGCTGAGGAGGAAGAACCGCTTGAACTCGGGAGGCGGAGGTTGCAGTGAGCTGAGGTCGCGCCACTGCACTCCAGCCTGGGTGACAAAAGCAAAACTCCACCTCAAAAAAAAAAAAAAAAAATTCAAATGTCACATGATGATATTAAATTTCCTGTGCTATGCAACACAGAGAAATGCTACAACGTTGAAATCCTGAAAAACATATTCATAAAAAGCATTTAGCGACTTAAAAGACATTCAATACAACCTGTAACAGTGAGTTCCCCTCCTCTTTCCAGCTAATTCCACTAATGCTGTGACCTTAACAACGCTTTTGCTAAAACAGAGGAAAATTTATAGGACCACTTACCCCTCAGCTGACAGCTAAACCACTGCTTCTCCCTGGGCTCACTAAAGATGACCTTTACCCAAAACTAGGCTGCAACGTCCCTGTAAATGTTGACTAACAATTTCAAAACTCCCAAGTTCTTTGTCCATGCCTAAGGAAGATGAATTGAAACCAGATATCTCAAAGTCAGAACTAACAGAGGCCTTAAACATCAGATGGCCCAACCCCTTCTTTGACAACCGAGGGATCTAAAGCTGAGATTATGGAAGAAAATAGCCTGTTCAGTAACAAAGCGAAAACCAAAGCCTAGTCACCTAACCTCTGGTCCAGAACTCCTGCAACAACCCAGCACCCATGCAGGACCAGTCTCCCTAACCAGAAACTCCGAAATCTGTAACTTTTTGAGCGCTGACGTGACGCTCAATGAAATCTTCACTGGAGCAGCTCAGATTTTGGATTTTTGAATTCAGGATACTCAACCAGCAAGTATAATACATATTCAAAAATCCAAAAATGTAAAAAAATCTGAAACACTTCTGGTTCCAAGCAGTTTGGATAAGGGATATTCAACCTGCATTGTTTCTTTTCCTCTAATGAAGGAAATTAAAAATGAGGCCTGAGCAAAGCCATTTAATCCATACTAAAGCCATTCAATAGTTTAATTAGCACCCATTTAAAGTTAAGTGCTACCCACAGATATTTAAAAGCATGAATACATACACGCCTATAATCCCAGAACTCTGGAAGGCTGAGGCGGGAGGATCACCTGATGTCAGGCGTTCAAGACCAGCCCGGCCAATGCGGTGAAACCCCGTCTTTACTAAAAATGCAAAAATTAGCCGGGTGTGGTGGCACACACCTGTTATCCCAGCTACTCAGAAGGCTGAGGCACGAGAATCGCTTGAACCTGGGGGGAGCACGTTGCAGTAAGCCGAGATCACACCACTGTACTTCCAGCCTGGGCGACAGAGCAAGACTCTGTCTCAAAAAAAAAAAATTAATTTAAATTGTGTTTTAACATGGAGCCCAAGTTCCCAGAACACAAGCCCTGCTCTATGCTCCAAGGGCACACAGGGTGCCCCTTTATCTTAATACTCCCCATATTCCATGGCAGCCCTTGGCATCACACTAGGCTTCCTGTGCATGAGGCAGGGATCATATATTATCACTTTTCTGTCCCCAATGTCTAGCCTAGAAGACACTCAGTAAATGATTACTGAATTAAGTCAGTTACTAAGATATTTTAAACTTGTATTAACAAAATTGATTTAATTGATTTAATAAGTTTACCAATGCAGCTTTGATACCACACAGCTTAAATCTCAACTTGTGGATTTATCTTGTGTTCTGCTAGATTATCATCTATTAATATTTAGGAGGCACATACTAGATGCCTAATTCATCACTAATTGCTGGGGACCTAGCAGTGGCAAAACAACATTCCTTGTTCAAAGAGAAGTTCTAGTTTAAAGAGGAATAGAAGGAACAGGCTAGATTGATGAGAGAGCTAAGAAAAGGACAGGCTGCCATAGGAAGCACCTGTTCTTGTCTGGATGGTGCATAGTTAACGAAGTCTGAGTGCTTCGTATAGCATAAGATCATCTCCTCCAAAGAAGCTAATGAAGCTTTGATGCCCCAGTACCAGAAGTCACCATAAAGGTGCACATAGCCACGTGCTTAGTGTAGGAAGTGAAACCAAACAAACAAAGCTCCAACTTCTAGAGGCAACGGTCCAATTATAAAATCCTCTGGCTACATTCAATTGAAATTCAAGGTATTCAAGAGGCCAATATTTAAGTGATAAATTAACCCAATCACTTAAAACTAAAGTAGTCTTTGGTTCGAGGGGTAAGGGTATACTACCTTTTACAAATTCATTAGCTCTTAATATTTACATTTAAATATGATGATGGTGGTGTCATAATAACTTTACTGAGCAGTTACTATGTGTTAGGCACCAAACTGAGCACTTTACACACATATTTGCACAATCCTGTTAGATGATGACCCCTTGTCATCCCATTTCATAGATGAAAGTCAGGTTTATATAAGCTTAAAAACTTGCCCCAAATTACACAGCTAGTTAGCAAAACCCAGGCAGCCTGACTCCATAGCCCTTGCTTAAAGAAGTATTATTTATAAACTGTCCAGCACAGCAGTGGTACAAACAAGAGTTCAATAAATGCCTAAAGAGTACTTCATACCCAAAATCATTTCCTGCCAATCAAACTAGACTTACTCTGGTTCTGCATAACCAACTGTCAAATTATTGTTTCATGAAGAAAAGGTGGAATGGGTAGAGATCAGAACAGAGTGAATAACTGGCAAATATACTTCACGGCAGGTAGTAACAGGATGTGGCATTTAGGCAATTTCCACATTTGTTTGCATAACATTTTTTTCATGGTTCCAAAGCGCAAGAGCCATTCTAAGCTAGTGAAAGCATAAGGCATGTCTATGATTCAGGACTCCAATTCACCGTGGATCAGTGGATCTCAATTTTTACTGTATATCAGAACCATCTGGGGGTTTTTAACAGAACTATAGCTGCCCAGGCTCCATTCCTGCAGATTCTATTTCAACTGGTCTGGAGTCAGCATGCATGCTTTTTTCACAGCCCCCCAGATGCAGCTAGGGTTGCAAACCACTGTCCAAGACGCTCTCACACTTTGGCTCAGTTCAACACACATTCATTGAGATCCTAAGCACTACGAATCGGGCTAAGACAAATCAGGCTCCACTCCCTAATAATATTGGCAAAGAAACCAATCTCAGAGATTTATTCCAGTCCAAACCAAATAAATTGCCGGGTGAAAAAAATACCCTGGTATAGGCTGCCATACAAAACAACTTCCTGTATCTTCCCGGTCAGCGGCCTAGGGACTGACTCTGAGCCATGAGAATTCAGAATCAGGGAAAAATGCCAGTCTGAGGCATCTGCCACACTCCTAGCACACCCCCAAAAGCGCCCAGCTACATTTCACATCCACTGCCCTAACAGGAGTCGAAATAGGGAAAAGCAGTGCAATACAGAAAACAGAGCCTGCTGGGAGTCAAAAGACTGGGGAATTCCAGTCCTAGCCCTGCTACCAACCGGCCCGGTCACTTCTCTCTGGTCTTGGTGTGGCCAACAGTTACAGAGAGGGTGAGGCATAAAAACACAGATGTTAGGCAACCTCCAGAATTCAAAATACATAGAAATAAAAAAACATTAAGGTGATATCAAGGAATTTATGCCATCAACCAGAAAAGTAACTGAAGTGTTCCTTTTCCCATTCTTAAGAAATCAAAAGTGGAAGCAGAAAATTGAGCAATCAGCCTACCAAGTCAACTGGGGCAACAGACTACACTCACGGATTCTGCTCACAACAGCGGGAGTAACAGACCAAAAGAAGAACTGCAGAGCATCCCTCTCTCCCCCGTTCACCCGTGCCACGAGTACGTGAGTGCATCAATAGGCAGCACCCAGTCTCCTGTTCCACTGACTCCAGCGTCCACTCACTGCGAGCCTACTAAGTGGCCACATGTGCTATGATGCTGTCTCATCTCGTCACCATAGACATCTCTGCTGGAGGTGAGTATGTGATAGACGAAAATCACGGAGGCCTAGGGAGGTTGAGACATGTATTCCCACTGCGGTGAGGGCGTGCTTGAGAGGCACCCCACGACCGGGCCCTCCATGCCACTCTCCTCAGTAATCACTCCCAGACCAGAGCACCGAGGGGTGGATCTTCTTCCTCTCACTTTTTTCAGCCCCTTGGCTGACCCAGCATTCCCCAGAAAGCTATCGAGTCCTGGCAGCTCTGAGGCCACAAAGCCATAAACGCACAGGACACACAGCCCATCTGTCTCCAACGGGTCTTTTACTTGTCACGCTGGTCATTTCTACAAGCAGATGGGTTGAGAAAGACTTGGCAAGTTACCACGAAATGACCCCTCCACTCCTCCCTGGGGGAAGGCTGACTAGCGAGCCAGGACGGCTTTCTTCCCCCACTCCCTGCATTCCTGTCCCTAAGGAGCCAGAGACAATCCCACCAAATATAGGCAGGAGACAGCCGCCTCCTTCCTACAGCTGGAGGGGGGAAGGGTCCTCTTGGGCCTTTCTAAGTGCATGAAAACCAAACTGTGAGCTGTACTGACCCGGGCCTCGCCCATGTTGCAGGCATGTACAACATAGGCGCCCAGTGGTATCATCAGGCAGAACTATGAATGTGCTTTCTATCGTTTTCATACAATGATTCCAGAGCCGCTATTCACACAGCTCCACTTCTCACACAAATGACATGCTTTACGGACTGCACAGCATTTTCACCATGCCCTTCATCCACTCCTCCCAGCAGCCTTGTGTGATCCCTTGAGTATGCTTCCTCTCATCTCCATTTTTTAAGAAATGGAGTTTCTGAGTTTATGAAACCAAAACTTTCCCAAGAATATCCAACTAGTATTAGAACCAGGATATAAGGGCCTCTGATTCTAGAACCAGTACTTGTGCCACTATTCCACACGGGTCCCTCCAGGGATTTCTGCCTGATATTAAAATGCAGACAGCAAATCCATCTCTCTAGAGTCCTGGGGTTCTCCACAGACAAGAAGTAAAACTTCTAAGAGAAAGCTTACACTTATTTGGAAGGCTACCTGGGATATTTCTTTTTAGTTAGTTTGTTCATGTTTTGGAAAGAGTGTTCCAATGGCAACACGGGGAATGAAATATAGAAAGGATTCCATGATAAGGCAGAGTTATTAGGTGGCTCTTACAACAGTTCAAATGCAGCATGAGGCGCAACCAGAAAGGACAGAGAGAAAATGCATTTGAAAGAAATGCAAAATGAAGTCCACACAGACCCAGGATGGAAAAAAGGGTATTAGGCATGATGGTGGTTTCTAGTTTGAAAGACCGATGAACAAGGATGTCATTAACTATTGCAGAGTGGTATCCGGGACCTGGGTGCACCAGTTTGTTTAACCATTCACCTGCTGAGTGGTGTCCGGGCTGTTTCCAGTTTCTGGCGTTTTATAAATAATGCTGCTATGAACAAATACATATGGCTTTTGTGTGAACGTAAGTCTTCATTTCTCTGGGATAACTGCCCATGAATGTGAGTGCTGCGTCCTATGGCAATTGCACATTTAGTTTTTTAAGAAACTGTCAAACTGTTTTCCAGAATGGCTGTGCCATCTTCCATTCCCGCCAGCCAAGTGTGAGTGATTCCGTTTCCCTGCATCCTCACCAGCATTTGGTTTTGTTATTACTTTTTATTTTAGCCATTCTGATAGGTGTATAGTGATGTGGCTTTAGCGTGCATTTTTCTGATGGCTAACGATGTTGAACATCTTTTCACTTGCTTATATGTTATCTGAAATGTCTCTTCATGTCTTTTACTCATTTTCAAAGTAGATGGTTTGGTTTTACTGCTAAATTTTGATAGTTCTTTATATATTACAGATATGAGTCCTTTATCAGACATGTGGTTTGCAATTAGTTTCTCCCAGTCTGTAGCTCCTCTTTTCATCTTTATTTTGCATTTTACGTTTTAGTCCATGACCCATTTTGAGTTAATTTTTGTATGAGGTATGAGGTTTAGATCAGAGTTCAGGTTTTTTTCTATGAATAATCAGGTAGACAGCAATTTTTTTTAAGAGACAAGGTCTCACTCTGTCACCCAGGCTGGAATGCAATGACAAGATCATAGCTCACTGCAGCCTTGACTCTTGGGCTCAAGTTATCCTCCTGCCTCAGCCTCCTGGAGTAGCTGGGAACCCAGGCAGGTGTCACCGTGCCCAGTTAATTTTTTTAGTTTTTGTAGAGATAGGATCTTGTGCCATGTTATCCAGGCTGGTCTGGAACTCCTAGGCTCCAGTCATCATCCCACTTATATGGGGCCAGGCACAGTGGCGCATGCCTGTAATCACAGCACTTTGGGAGGATGAAGCAGGAGAATCACTTGAACCCAGGAATTCCAGACCAGCCTGAGCAACATAGGGAGGCCCTGTCTCTGCAAAAAATTTTAAACATTAGCTAGGCATGGTGTTGCACACCTGTGGTCCCAGCTACTTGGGAGGCTGAGGTGGGAGGATCTCTTGAGCCTATGAGGCTGAGGCTGCAGTGAGCCATGATTGCACCACTACACTCCAGCCTGGGAGACAGTGAGACCCTGTCTCCAAAAAAAAAAAAAAAATGCTAGCGCATCACCCATATTAAAGATGGGTATTGTCTTTGTGAAACTTTAATTACAATTACATAATGGACATGTAAAATGTCCAGCTTGAAAGTTTGAAAAATATATAACTCTAAGTATCCTTACCTTAAAATTCTGATTCCTACCTAAGATATCGCATACCGTTTACATAAGTATCACAATGCCTGGACAACAACTAAAAACGTATAAGAGGAAGAAAATGAGCACGTATGCCTATTAATTAAGGTATATTTCCCACTTATTACATAAAAAAGTCATCACTGCAAACCCCTGTGACTGTATCTAAAGCAAGCCTAAAGTTTTACTTCTCTATATTATAAAATGCAAGGCTAAAATTCAAATACTACACATTTCCTGAAGCCAAGTTTAGTTAAAATAAATGCCTAGGGTCTATATCAAAAATATGAAAAAGCTAGCTGCTTCATAGCCATTCCAATCTAAGTTCAGCTTTTTCTAATTGACACATAATTGTATACTGTACATATGTATGGGGTACATACAGTGATGTTATAATACAGGTAATGTATGTGATCAGAGTAATTAGCATATCCACCATCTCAAACATTTATCATTTCTTTGTGTTGGTAACGTTCAATACCCTTCCTCCAAGTATCTGGAACTATATATTCTTTTTTTTTTTTTTTTTTTTTTGAGACAAAGTCTCACTCTGTCGCCCAGGCTGGAGTGCAGTGGCGCGATCTCAGCTCACCACAACCTCTGCTTCCCAGGTTCAAGCAATTCTCCTGCCTCAGCTTCCCTGGTAGCTGGGGTTACAGGCACCCACCACCACGCCCAGCTAATTTTTGTATTTTTAGTAGAGACGGGGTTTCGCCATGTTGGCCAGGCTGGTCTCTAACTCCTGACCTCAGGTGATCCACCCACCTCGGCCTCCCACAGTGCTGGGATTACAGGCATGAGCCACCGTGCCCAGCCTGAAACTATATATTCTTGTTATCCACATAAGAGAACATGTGGTGTTTAACTTTCTGTCCCTGGCTGATTTCACATAATGTCCTCCAGTTCCACCCACATTGCTGAGAATAACAGGACTTCACCCTGTGTTACAGCTGAATAGTACTCCACTGTGTATAAAGACCACGTTTTCTCTATCCATCATGTGCTGTTGGACGCCGAGGCTGATTCCGTATCTCGGCTATGGTGAACAGCGCTGCAGGAAACACAGAGGTGCAGATGCCCCTCCGACACTGATTTCCTTTTCTTTGGGTATCTACACAGTAGTGGGGCTGCTAGATCACACTGTGGTTTTATTTGCAGTTTTCTCAGGAACCTCCATACTGTTTTCCATAGTGGCTGCACTAGCTTACTCTTATTCTTTTTCTCTCTTTGAGACAGTATCACTGTTGCCCAGGATGGAGTACAGTGGCGCGATCTCGGCTCGCTCACTGTAGCCTCCACCTCGCAGGTTCCAGAGGTTCTCATACCTCAGCCTCCCAAGTAGCTGGGATTATGGGCGCCCACCACCACACCCAGCAAATTTTTGTATTTTTAGTAGAGATGCGGTTTTACCACGTTGGCCAGGCTGCTCTTGAACTCCTGACCTCAAATGATCCGCCCACTTCAGCCTCCCAAAAGTGCTGGGATTACAGGCGTGATCCACCACACCCAGCTAATTTTTGTATTTTTAGTAGAGACAGGGTTTCACCATGTTGGCCAGGCTGGTTTCAAACTCCTGACCTCAGGTGATCTGCCCGCCTCAGCCTCCCAAAGTGCTGGGATGTCAGTGTGCGCCCCCGCGCCCAGCCAGCTGCTGTAGTTTACATTCCCCCCTACGGTGCGTAAGAGTTCCCTTTTCTCCATATCCTCGCCAGCACTTGTTATTTTTTGTCTTTTTGATAATACCCATCCTAACAGGTGAGATGATATCTCACTGTGGTTTTGATTTGCATTTCTCTGATTATAAGTGATACTGAGCATTTTTTTTCACATATTTTTTGGCCATTTGTATGTCTTCTTTCAAGAAATGTCTGTTCGGTTGGGTGTGGTGACTCAAACCTGTAAGCCCAGGTACTCAGAACGCTGAGGAAGCGGGACTGCTTGAGCCTAGACCAGCCTAGGCAACAGAGCAAAACCCTATCTAAAAAAAAAAAGAAGAAGAAGGAAAAAGAAATATCTGTGTCTGTTCAGCTTTTTGACCTCCAAAAGTTAAGAGCCCATTTTGGAACCAGACGACCTGCCTGATTCAGAGACAATCTGTGTTTAGTTCTATGCTGCTACTTTCTAATGTGACTTTGGGAAGGTCCCTTAACCACTTTGAGCTCAACTTCCTCAACATTAACCAGGAATAAGTACCACCTGCCTCTGCTGGTTAAGGCTGAGGACTGAAAGGAGAACCCCCACAAAACCACTTCACAAAGCCACCCTGCGGCAAGCCCCTCAATGGAGAGTAGCTGGTATGATCATTTGAAACTAAGTACAACTTTCTTTCTCACTTTCCCAGGCTCACTCTACATACAATTAGCAAGGAATAGCGGATAAAGGAAACCAAAATAATTACTTAATTTTTAATAAGAATTTTTTTTAAAGTGGGGGTGGTGGAAAAATAGGAGGGAGAGGAGGGGAAGGAAAAGCAGCCGGTCACAAGTTCTAGTCCAGGGCTCATCCCCGGCCTCCTCACGCAATCACCAGTCCCCACCTGCTGGGGAGAGGCACTTCCTCGGCTGGCTTCACCCACCTGGAAGGCACTGCCTTAGGTGTTCAGATACCAGGAGCACCTTGAAATGGGCAATGTGCTTTGGGTAGGAGACCTGCAATTTCCCCCAAAGAAACCACGGCACAAAAGTGACCCACAAAGGAGGTACCAACTGCTGTAAATACTTGGTGGCAAAAACTGATGTCGTGCCTTCTGTACAGGAGACACATACCCAAATAAAACTTGCCAAAATAGCAGAGAAAACAATACAGCAGACATCCAGTGCCATTCTGTTACAGAAATATTTATATCCCAAAGCCAGGGACCTCTCTGGAACACCGTCTTTATTTCCAAGTTTCATGGAGGATGTCTGATTGCACTCACTTGCGTCTCAAAAAGCTTCCAGCCCCTGCTCTAAACCCTGTGGCTCCTCAGCAAAACCCAAAAACAAGTATCAATTTTCCTTCCAAATGGGAAATTTCCTGACCCAGCGAAACCAGCATCAAGTCCACTTACTATGATAGCTGATTATAGGCGAAGGCCTCTAGTCCCAGGATGACTCCCCTCCCCCTCCTGCAGGAGTAGGAAGGGTGGGCATAGCACTGGCCTTCCAGACCACACCTCCAGGCAGTTTGAAACCATGGCTGCTCAGGTGAGCCATGATAAAAATCAAAACCAAGCATCTCTGAAAAGTGTACATGTCAAGAACCAGACCTCGGACCAGACTCAGCAGAAAGGGATGTTGCAAGGTTTGTCCAGAGACCTCCTCTTCATGCCCCCTCTCCCTGGGACCTCCCTCCTTGCACTAGGGGCCCAGGGCCAGTGGACCACTCCCTTTACCTCTAGCCCAGTGCATTTTCAGGAACAGCTCCCGGACTGTACCAGACACTGAATGTATTCACTGAATGCACTATTTCTTGAAATGATCGTAAATCACCTGACTATGACAACTGTTTTAAAAGTGTTTTCTCTCTCTCTCTCTCTCTCTCAGGAATAGTGCCATGAGTTTGAGCAAGCAGCTTTGCTTCTCTCTACTGCAATTCTATCATTTGCAAAATGTTAACAATTACTGTGTTCACCCATAGCACTGTTGTAAAAAACCTTAAGACTCACTTCATGTAGCCCGCCTGGCGCACAGACCCTGTCACATGGTAAATGCCCACTGAAGGTGAGTTATCTTTAGCTATCATTACCTAGCACTCCAGCGAACAAAAGGAGTCAATCAGGTCTCACTGTATCATCATGAAAGGATATCCATGTAGACTGCTGAGTGGGGGTAGGGGGACTCAATGTTTATCAGTACTATTTTGTTTTTTACAAAGTGTACATATATATTTGTAGGTACACTAGAAAAGATCTGGAAGGAAATACACCCAGTGTTATTAGTGACTACCCCAAAGACACATTCATCCAAACACAAAAGAAAAACACTCACTTTCTGTCTTCCATATCATTTGAACTATTTTTAATGAGCATCTATTGCTTTTGTAAAGTTTTTGAAAGGAATTTATTGCAATTTTTCTGGAGAAACAAGCAGATGCATGAAGAAGGCGGAAACAGAAGGTAAAATGGAATGAGCCTCAGAATCCAGGCCAGGCTCAGCATGCACATGAACCACGCACCTCTCACTACAACTCAACACCAGCTCTCTCTTCTCTTGGTCCAATGGCCCAAAACTTAGAGATAAAATGTCTATTGTGATCACATCAATCACACCAAGGAGTCTGGAACCACCCTTCCAAACTCCTCTGGTTCTGTGTACCTGCCCGGGGCTATTAGCTTTCCTCCAGCGTCTTTCACTGCACTGCAATCCCCTAGAGGTGGAAACGCAACCTGACACTTAGTCATCATCCCCACAACACTCAGCACCGCATAGAGACCAGGGCAGTGATACCCACTCCGACTGTCATTCTACTTATAAAGCAAAGGACCAGGGGATAGATGGGACTTGTCTTTGGTAACTCACCAGCTGTTGCTTGAACCAGAACAAAGCCAGGTCTCCTGATGCCCAGTAAAGAACTAGTGCACGGCCCCCTAGAAACGTGGTGGAAATGTTTTGCTTGCTGTGAAAAGATGCACTACTGGAGAAGATGGGTGCAACTTCTCATGGAGCCACTCGGCCCAGATCACCAGGAAACAGGGCTGAGACGCTCGGCCCAGGTCACCCGCAAACAGGGCTGCCGGAAGAGACACTTGGCCCAGGTCACCAGGAAACAGGGCTGCCGGATGAGACACTCGGCCCAGATCACCAGGAAACAGGGCTGTGGATGAGACACTCGGCCCAGGTCACCAGGAAACAGGGCTGTGGATGAGACACTCGGCCCAGGTCACCAGGAAACAGGGCTGCCGGAAGAGACACTCGGCCCAGGTCACCAGGAAACAGGGCTGCCGGAAGAGACACTCGGCCCAGGTCACCAGGAAACAGGGCTGCCGGATGAGACACTCGGCCCAGATCACCAGGAATCAGGGCTGCCGGAAGAGACACTCGGCCCAGGTCACCAGGAATCAGGGCTGCCGGAAGAGACACTCGGCCCAGGTCACCAGGAAACAGGGCTGCCGGAAGAGACACTCGGCCCAGGTCACCAGGAAACAGGGCTGCCGGAAGAGACACTCGGCCCAGGTCACCAGGAAACAGGGCTGCCAGATGAGACACTCGGCCCAGGTCACCAGGAAACAGGGCTGCCGGAAGAGACACTCGGCCCAGGTCACCAGGAAACAGGGCTGCCGGATGAGACACTCGGCCCAGGTCACCAGGAAACAGGGCTGAGACACTCGGCCCAGGTCACCAGGAAACAGGGCTGAGACACTCGGCCCAGGTCACCAGGAAACAAGGCTGCCGGATGAGACACTCGGCCCACGTCACCAAGAAACAGGGCTGCCAGATGAGACACTCGGCCCAGGTCACCAGGAAACAGGGCTGAGACGCTCGGCCCAGGTCACCCGCAAACAGGGCTGCCGGAAGAGACACTTGGCCCAGGTCACCAGGAAACAGGGCTGCCGGATGAGACACTCGGCCCAGGTCACCCACAAACAGGGCTGTGGATGAGACACTCGGCCCAGGTCACCAGGAAACAGGGCTGCCGGAAGAGACACTCGGCCCAGGTCACCAGAAACAGGGCTGCCAGATGAGACACTCGGCCCAGGTCACCAGGAAACAGGGCTGCCAGATGAGACACTCGGCCCAGGTCACCAGGAAACAGGGCTGCCGGAAGAGACACTCGGCCCAGGTCACCAGGAAACAGGGCTGCCGGATGAGACACTCGGCCCAGGTCACCAGGAAACAGGGCTGCCAGATGAGACACTCGGCCCAGGTCACCCACAAACAGGGCTGCCGGAAGAGACACTCGGCCCAGGTCACCAGGAAACAGGGCTGTGGATGAGACACTCGGCCCAGGTCACCAAGAAACAGGGCTGCCAGATGAGACACTAGGCCCAGATCACTAGAAAAACAGGGCTGCAGATGAGACACTCAGCCCGGCCCCCGGAAAGGGAATCTGACTGAGCAGTGGAGGGAAATTCACACAGATTATCCCGGCCCAACGGCGGCAACAACATCAACAAAACAAAAAATACCTGACTGGAAAGCCGAAGCCTGGCTAGCAAATTCAAAACAGAGCCACAATCCTAGCAGCACGCATCACTGCAACACAGAGCTTCAGTCAGCGTGTGTACACTTCAGGTAGAAATGTAAAATGTCTGTGTTTTTGGAACAAGGGGGCTATTTTTGTGTGTGTGTGTGATGTGTCATTTTATATCGCTGAATGGAACCTGTGTTTTCATTAAACAGGTCCCACACAAACGTTTAGTAGAATCTAAGAAATGACATTTCTGAGCCGATTGAGTTCTTATCAGAACATACGAATATCCAGCCCTAAGAACAATAAACAAGCCATGTGCGAAAGAGCTTTGGGATTTTCTGTTTCACTGAATGAAACCTGCGGATTTTTTGTTTAGTCTTTTTTTTTTTTTTTTTAAGTTCTGGGGTACACGTGCAGGATGTGCAGGTTTGTTACATAGGTAAATGTGTGCCATGGTGGTTTGCTGCACCTATCAACCCATCACCTAGGTATTGAGCCCAGCCAGCATGCATTAGCTGTTTTTCCTAACACTCTCCCTCCCCTCACCCCACCCCCAACAGGCCCCAGAGTGTGTTGCTCCCCTCCCTGTGTCCATGTGTTCTCATTGTTCAGCTCCCACTTATAAGAACACATGGTGTTTGGTTTTCCGTTTCTGCCTTAGTTTGCTGAGGATAATGGCTTCCAGCTCCATCCATGTCCCTGCAAAGGACATGATCTTGTTCCTTTTGATGGCTGCATAGTATTCCATGGTGTATATGTACCACATTTTCTTTAGTCTATCATTGATGGGCATTTGGGTTGATTCCCTGTCTTTGCTACTGTGAACAGTGCTGCAATGAACATATGCGTACATGTATCTTTGTAACATAATGACTTGTATTCCTTTGGATACATACCCGGTAATGGTACTGCTGAGTCAAATGGTATTTCTGGTTCTAGATCTTTGAGGAATCGCCACACTGTCTTCCACAACGGTTGAACTAATTTACATTCCCACCAACAGTATTTGAATTTGGCCATTTTGAATTGAATGGTGTTAATTACTAGATCATAAATATATTTATATAAACACACAATTCATATTCAACCCATATACTCTATCTGGAAAGTTTAACAATATCCAAATTATTGTGCGCAAACTTTTTGGATAAAATTTGTAACTTCTAATGCAAAGGTCCATATTTGGGGTCATCTTTCTCTGGTGACGACAAAAACTAGTTGCCTTATGGGCAGTTTTTAATGCTGTAACTATAATAAATGAAAGAAGGAAAGATAATTATCAAGGAAGAGAGCTAACTGCTAAACTACACTTGCTTCCCCAATCTTCAAAGTTATAAGGAAAATATAATTAACTAAACACAAAAGACATTCACAAGGTCAAAGGGTTACTAACAAAGCTACCAACCTTTCTCTTACCAAAGAAACTGCAATCCCTAAAAGACAAATAGCCTGGGCTTCTTCCTTCGAATCTCTATTTTGAAAGGTCTGAAAAGTCGAAAGACAATTTCGATATGTTTGAGACTAAAAAACAGAAATGTATATTGTTTCATAATCTACACTGTGTTTACAGGTCTGTCCTAGACTCTCAAGAAAAAAATTCCCTAAACCTGAAAAATATCTTCTACAGAAAAGGTTTATAGTCTAGGAGAGGGACTAAATAGTACATAATTACAGTATTAACTTGTCAAAAGCTAAATATATAAACTATATATTATGTATATTTTTGTAGGTATACCTATATATCCATAAATAAATAAATAAATATGGGGTTTTTTTCATACCAGTTTGCCTCCAAAGAAAATGCATTTTGAAATTAGAAGACTAAATTCAGGTCCTGAGTGAACCACACATCCTATGAGACCAGGTAGATGATCTATCTAATCTCTCTCAGCTTCAGTTTCCTACTCTATAAAATGAGAGCAAAACTTTTTTTTTTTTTTTTTTTTTTTTAAGATGGAGTCTTGCTCTGTTGACCAGGCTGGAGTGCAGTGGTGCACTCTCGGCTCACTGCAGCCTCTGCCTCCCAGGTTCTAGCGATTCTCCTGCCTCAGCCTCCTGGGTAGCTGGGATTACAGGCACCCGCCACCACGCCCGGCTAATTTTTTTATTTTTAGCAGAGACAGGGGTTTCACCACGTTGGCCAGGCTGGTCTCAAACTCCTGACCTCAGGTGATCCGCCTGTCTCGGCCTCTCAAAGCGCTAGGATTACAGGCATGAGCCACCGCACCTGGCCACTTTTTTTTAACCTATCTATTAGACTGACAAACAAAACATCTGAGAAGAAACTGTTGGCAAGGAAATAGAAATAGGCGCCCTTACACATTGACAGTGAGATAATGGTACGATCCTAACGGAAGGGAATCCAGCAATACCCATCAACATTTAAAATGCGCAGAACCTTGGATCCTACAATTCCATTTCTAGCAATGCATCCTATGCACATATTCATGCAAATATGCAAGAATTACATACAACTCAGCATTGATTAATCCAAACGGTTGGGAACAACCTAAATACTTACCAATGGGGAACTGGTGGAGAACAGTGTTTATCTTATGCCAACATCTGTGTTTTTAAAAAGAAGACACATAGGCCGGGCGCGGTGGCTCACGCCTGTAATCCCAGCACTTTGGGAGGCTGAGGCAGGCAATCACGAGGCCAAGAGATCGAGACCATCCTGGCCAACATGGTGAAACCCCGTCTCTACTAAAAATACAAAAATTATCTGGGCATGGTGGTGCATGCCTGTGGTCCCAGCTACTCGGGAGGCTGAGGCAGCAGAATCGCTTGAACCCAGGAAGCGGAGGTTGCAGTGAGCCAAGATCACGCCAGCCTGGCGACAGAGTGAGACTCCATCTTGGAAAAAAAAGAAAAAAACTGGCAACAGTGGTCACAGGGCAGTGATGGCAGTAGGACTTCCTTTCACTCTCCAGGACCTTTTGAACGTTGCTCCATCGCTCATATTACATATTCAAAATATACGACTACAGTAAATATTTTCAATGTAACTATGAAAAAATGGAGGAATAATAATACCTAACACACAGGACTGCTGTGTAATTAAAGGACAAAAAACATTAAGTACTATCAGAGTTCAAAGGAAGAAAAATTAATTCTAGCTTGGATGTCAGAGCAGGGATCATGTAAAGGAAGTGAGTATTTCAAGTCTTGAAGGATGGAGAAGATTTAAGGAGGCAGAAGTGTGGAGACGATGTCCCAGATGGAGATAAGAACAGAGGCAAAGAAGATGAAGAGACGAGAAAGTATAAATTCTAAGTGCAGCTCTCAGGCTGGGCTTCAGAACAGGGCTTAGGCAACAAGCTGGAGTGCAAGGTTGATGACAGGAATGGAAAACACTGAAACCCAAACTTGCATATCATGCCCAGATCATGAGCCTTGAATGCCAAGCCGGGGAACCTGTCCTTGATCTTAACAATGAAAAATCACTGGGCCGGGTGCGGCGGCTCATGCCTGTAATCCCAGCGCTTTCAGAGGCTGAGGTGAGAGGACTGCTTGAGGCCAGGAGTTTGAAACCACTCTGGACAACACAGCAAGACCCTGTCCTTACAAAAAAATTTAAAAATTAGCTAGGCATGGTAGCACACCTGTAGTCCCAGCTACTCAGGAGCTACTCAAGAGGCTGGGGCAGGAGGATCACTTGAGCCCAGGAATTTAGGGTTACAGTGAGCTATGATGGCACTCCTGCATTCCAGCCTGAGCAACAGAGCAAGGACATGTCTCAAAAATAAAATAAAATGAAAAAAAAAATCACTAAGAATTTGTACAGACATAAAGCAGAAAATCATACCATATATCATTTAATCCAGATATATAAGGTAAATGAGAGAGGGAAAAGAGAAATTAGGAAGCTATTATAAGAAGACAAGACTCAATTAAGACATAAGCAAAGGCCCTGGGCTCACAGCACTATCTTTATATAAAGGAATGGACTACCACATTTATTTTCATGGCATCACTGACTTAAATACAGGCTATAGTATTCTGGAACCATCTCTGTATCAGTCAGCTCAGATGGCCATAATACCATAGGCAAATACCATAGGCTGTGTGGCTTAAACGTTAGTTTATTTGCCACAGCTCTGGAGGCTGGAAGTCCAAGATCAAGGTGTCGGCCAACTCACTTCCAGGACAAGGACCTCTCCCTGGCTTGCAGACAGCCACCCTTCTTCTTTTCCTCACACCAGGGCAGTAGGAGCTCTCTGCTTTCTCCTCTTCTTTTTTATTTGAGATGGAGTCTCGCTCTGTCACCAGGCTGGAGTACAGTGGCACGATCTTGGCTCACTGCAACCTCCGACTCCCTAGTTCAAGCAATTCTCCTGCCTCAGCCTCCCAAGTAGCTGGGATTACAGGCACATGCCACCACGCCCAACTAATTTTTGTATTTTTAGTAGAAACAGGGTTTCAGGATGGCCTCAATCTCCTGACCTTGTGATCTGCCCATCTCGGCCTCCCAAAGTGCTGGGATTACAGGTGTGAGCCACCGCACCCGGCCTGGTTTCTCTTCTTCTAAGGACACTAATCCTGTCAGACCAGGGCCCACGCTCATGACCTCATCTAACCCTAATCACCTCCCAAAGGTCCCATCCCCTAATACCATCACACTGGGGGTGAGGGCTCCAGTACGAGAATCTGGGGGAGACATAAACATTCAGTTTATAACAATGTCTTTTCAATCCTGTTAAACAAACAACCAAATGAGCAGGAGAAAAGGTACCTTATATGCAAACAAGTCAGTACTTTTTATATTTCTGCTAACACATTAAGGTCAATTTAAAATGTCTGATAGCAACAGTCAGAAGCAGAGATAAATGAAAGTTAGTGATGCTGCATTTTAGGCCCACATTTAGTTGTCTTTCAATGACATTGTGGCAGAAAGAATACTGCTTTCTATTCCTGGTTTTGCCACCAAAAAAGCTGGAACGTTTCCCTGTAGTTCCGTTTATCTTTAAAATCACTGGGCTGACCTAGCAAACCTCCAAGGTCCCTTCCATTCACAAATTCCACAAATAACTTCCTACCAACAAAGGTTACACAAATAAACTACACTGATGAAGTGGAAAAGCTAACACTAACAAACAATGAGATGCACAAAAGACAAGATGTATAGAGAACTGGATCAACCACATACTGGTGGACGATGAGCCAGCGGTGGATCAAAACAGATTCCCTAACGATGGACAGACAGGCAATGGCGCCTAGGTACTATTGTTGAAGATTTCCTATTTTAAATCTTCAAGATAAATGGCCCAGTTGTATCTATTCATTCCGATTAAATGTGAACGTGACAACTGCTTCCAGGGGACATAGACATCTAAAAAAATTCCCAGTGTATCCAATTTGTCATTTGATATTTTTACTGACAAGAAAAATGAGGGACTGAATATCCAAACAGACCATGCCTGACCATGTGTATAAAGACAGAACTCAGACCACAACCTGCAGCTGCCGGCCCAGGAAACCAACCCCCTATCTACAGTAAACAGCCAGGAGGCCAGCCAGGCTAGCACATCAGACAGGAAGCCAGACTGTTCTCTCTCCACAACCCAGAAAGCTAAATGACAACTCTGTCCCACGTGGCCAGGACTTGACTCAAAACTAACAGCACCCTAATTTTGGCCCCTGTTTCCCAGTTAGGATCATTCAGAGAAAGCCAAATACGCCCCTAACCAATCACATAGGACACCCCACTTCTGCAGAGCCGCCTCCAGCCCCCACAACAGCCTCCACCGGGAGCCGTTCTTTTCCATCCTGAAGCTTCCCCACTCCTCATCTGCCACTCACTTGCACGTGAGTCTCTGCCACATGCAAGTGACGACACCGACTCCCTTGCCACAGCAGCTCTGAGAAAGTCAACTCTGCCTGTCCTCATATGGGTGGCCTTCCTTTATTTCCCCCAAAGAATAAGTCTTAAATGAGGGGCTTCTCTCTGTATGACCAAGCTATAGAATTCAGAAGCCCAGCGTGGCAGATTCCAAGCCTGGAGAGACCATATACCCCTCAGGTCCTCTTTCCACAAAACGCGGCTTCCTTGAGTTCTTCAGTCACTCCCCACCAACCAGGGAAGGAGCCACCTGTTACGGAAAGATCAAGGGCCTTGAAGTCAAACTTCTGAGTTCATCCAGTACTTCATCTTTCCACTTAAGCAATTACGTGGCCTTGGCTGGGCATGGTGGCTCACACCTGTAATCCCAGCACTTTGGGAGGCCGAGTCAGGCGGATTACCTGAGGTTGGGAGTTCAAGACCAGCCTGACGAACAAGGAAAAACTCCGTCCCTACTAAAAATACAAAATTAGCCAGGCGTGGTGGCGCATGCCTGTAATCCCAGCTACTCCGCAGGCTGAGGCAGGAGAATCGCTTGAACCTGGGAAGCAGAGGTTGTGGTGAGCGGAGATCGCGCCCATGCACTCCAGCCTAGGCAATAGGAGCAAAACTCTGTCTCAAAAAAAAAAAAAAAGAAAGAAAGAAAGAAATGATGTGAACTTGAACAATTTTCTTAACTTCTGTAAGCCTCTATCTTCATCTTTAACAAAATAATTTTACCTCCAAGATTGCATTAAATGGGATCCCACATGTAAAATAGCTGACTAATATTAGCTGCCCAACAGCTGTGAGTTCCTACTGCCGCCCCACTTTACCCCGAGGGAGAAGCGCAAGATGTCCAGAAAAAGACTGTTGATCCCTACACCTTAGCATCCTGTGTTCACACAAGGCACAGTGGCATCCAGACTTACTGGGGTCACCCAAATACAAGACATGTTTTGATTTTTCAACTTAGGTACACATGGCTTCTAATGCTCACAATATATGATCCATAATTAAGAGGAGATTCTCCTACACTACCCCACAGTTCTATTTTAGCAGACTTACATGTGCCATAATATCTAACTCTCTTAAGCCCTCTTCAGTATCAAAAACAAAACTTTAATCCGTAACGCAGTTATCAGCAGTAAAAGTGGAAAAGGTACCTATGAGTCAAAATGAACCTCTGCCGTGCCCCACCCCATCCCACAAAAAGCTGTTCAGGAGTATTTGGGCTGGTTATGAGAATGCTGTTTGTATTCCCAGGGACGGACAAATGCCTACCGTGGTTAGAAGACGCACTGCTCAGCCTCCAGGGTAGAAAGTTCAAAGTTCCCCACACCCTCTACCCAAGGAGGAGAGAAGCAAATGGGGTGGCCAGGTTCCAGGACGTGGACTATTTAGAGTGTAGTTTCTGCAGTCCAGGACACTGCCATGAGTGAAGCTCTTCCTTCCTCCTTTTCCACCCAAGTGGCCAAGGTCCTATGGCTGCTGTAGGGCCTCTTCCCTAGAATGAGTCAGCCCAGCCATTCCCCTTCCCCTTCTTTCTTTTTTTTTTTTTTTGAGACGGAGTCTCGCTATGTCGCCCAAGCTGGAGTGCAGGGGCACACTATTAGCTCACTGCAACCTCCGCCTCCTGGTTCAAGTGACTCTCCCGCCTCAGCCTCCCAAGTACCTGGGATTACAGGCGCCCACCACCATGCCCAGCTAATTTTTGCATTTTTAGTAGAGAAGGGGTTTCAACTTGTTGGCCAGGCTGGTCTCGAACTCCCGACCTCAGGTGATGCACCTGCCTCGGCCTCCCAAAGTGCTGAGTCAGCCCAGCCATCCTGACCTTTTGTCCTGGCAAAATTACTCCCTTCCACATCTACCTTCCAAGTAGCTCAATCAGAGATGTGGCCTTGGGGCAGGCTTGAAGAATCCCTGTTTTTGGTCCTCAAGAGGTCCTACCAGGGTTTGGGACAATTCCAAGACTTGTGTTCTTAAAGGGGAAAGAAACCTCACATACACAGCTCTAGCAGAGCTCAGGTGAGCCCACATCAGACGCAAGGCTTGGGAGGCAGCCCTAAGGTTTGGGTGTGCCATCTATGATAACAGCTAAGAGCTCCGAAGCCAGCTGTCCGGGTTCAAACCTCAATTCCAACAGCACTGGCTGTGTGATGTTGGACAACGTCCCCAGCCTCTCTGTGGTTCAGTTTCTTCGCTGTAAAAGGATCACAATAATAGAGCTCCTCTAAAAATTAGGTGAATTAGTGCATATAAGGCATTCAGAACAATGCCCGGCACATGGAGGAGTTCAACAGACACGTATTGAACACAGTAACTTAGCAATTAGTAAATACACTCACACAGGCCAGGCGCGGTGGCTCACGCCTGTAATTCCAAAACTTTGGGAGGCCGAGGCAGGAGGATCACTTGAGCCCAGGAGTTTGAGACCAGTGTGGGCAACACAGCAATATTCCATCTCTAAAAATTTGTTTGTGTAACATATATGTATATATACACTCATATATTCACAGTGTATTTATAATATACAAAAGAGCTGGAATACAGACTTAACTATGCAGAATGGTTACTTCTAGAGAAGGGGGGGATACAAGTTTCAGCTTTTTACCCCACACATATATTCTTGTATCATCTGAAATATTTAATCCAATGTGTATGTATAAAGTTGCCCCAAACACATAGCAGAACAATGTAATTTTGGCTCAAAAATCTTCAAATCATGATGGAATTGTTCTGTGAAAGTCAAGTCATAGAGATGAAAAGCCTCCCTCTGGCCTAAATGCTCTTTCATATGATCTATATTATACAAACCAATGCAGATACCCCAATCATGATAAGAATTTTCAGTCCCTTTACAAACTAGATGATAGTTAGAGTTACTAGGCAAGAACATGGATCCAGTTCTGCTTCAAAGCCCAATGTTCCTCACGTAATAGCAATGCATTCTTCAACCGGTGCCTTTGGCTAAATGTAAACTGCCCCAACCCCACTCCAGCACAGCGACCTGAGCTCTCTATTTTACACAACTCAATGAGGCCTGGGAGAAAGCAGGTGCAAATTTCACTTACTCAACAACAACAAATCCCACCTGATTCCTCCGCTGAGCTAGTTCTCAAGTCATCTTTTTCTAAGCTCTTTCATTCAGCTCTACCACACGTACCCAGGCTGGGTAAAATACTTTACCAGGTTTTGTTTTTTTGGTTTTTTTTTGAGACAGAGTCTCTCTCTGTCGCCCAGGCTGGAGTGCAGTGACGCCATCTCGGCTCACTGCAACCTCCACCTCCCGGGTTCAAGCGATTCTCCTGCTTCAGCCTCCCAAGTAGCTGGGACTACAGGCACGCGCCACCACACCCAGCTAATTTTTGTGTTTTTAGTAAAGATGGGGTTTCACCATATTGGCCAGGCTGGTCTCAAACTCCTGACCTCGTGATTCGCCCACCTTGGCCTCCCAAAGTGCTGGGATTACAGGCGTGAGCCACCACGCCTGGCCTACTTTACCAGTTTTATTCCTGAATTAAACCTGTTATTACTATCAATAATGTCAATCAGTGCCATTTCATTTGCCATATGCCACACACATACAAAGCACTTCATACTCGTCCCACCTGTCTGCCCTCCTGCAATGGCCACAGTGTTCCCCATCTTACATGAGGGGCACAGAGAAAGACAATGACTTCTCCAAGGTTCTGTAATTCACAATCAGTGGCAGAGCCAGCATGCCCAGCCAGGTCTGGCCAAGGCCTGTGTTTCAGCCACAGCACCTGGTTGCTGCCCCTAAGGCTCAATGGGCAAGTAACATATCACTCCGATCGCAGAGGCTTCGGAAATGCCTTCCACCGTGGTACAAAGGATGGTTTGCTCTCAGGAGAGGAGGCAGGGGTGGGAATCAGCACACGGTTCTGCTACATTTCTCATGCAGGGCACAGACTAAGTATTTTGTGCCTTGCTTTGCAGGTGAAATGTCTCCTGCCCCCTGTACAACAGCTTTCTTTGTCCTCTCCACATAAAAGTACAACTGAGTTCGTCAGGAGCAGGCAGTGATCACTGCCCTGTGCCACAGCTGACTGATGTCCAAACAGGTAGACACGCAGGCTCTTCTTTTACGGCCCAGGCCGCCCCCATCTGCTAAGCATCAAAAACTACACACAGAATTTGCAGAACATTAATGACATGGAGGTGACTGCTTTTTCTCTGTTGAAAACTTACTGCACTGTCCTAAAAAACAAAGAGAATTCAGGAAAAGCTGAACATTTGGGGCTGGCTGGCTGTAATCTTCAGCTGCTGAAAAAGCCTCAGCTGCTCGGTTCCACTGTGGAAATCCAACTCCTCCCTCAAAGTCCAACTCAAATACACCTCCTCTGTGATGCCTGCCCCCCTTCCTCCCTTCCAGAAGCACGTGCTCCCTCTGCACTCCCACGGCATTCTATCTGCACCTCTGGAGCCACACTGTCCCAGCCTACAGTCAGCTCAGTGCACAGCTGCCTCTTCCTGTGTGTACCTGCAGGCCCCACCTGGGCTGGAATGCTGCCTTCTTCACCACACAGAGGCGGCACTCAGGAACTACTGAATGAGGGAGGGAGTGGATGAGGAAGATCAGCCAAGGGCTACAGGGAGTGGCCTGCAGCTCACAGCAGGAACAGCCCCTGCCCTGCCAATCCGGAGGTGCTGGCTCTGTTCTCAGCAGGACCGCTAAAAGCTCCGTTATAATAGCTTCAGGCCACAACGGTCAACTTGGTGTCAGGACCTAGACACACCAAAAATCCAAACAAATAAAGAGGCCATGTATGCAGCATGCTGGTTAAAAGCACAGGCTTCGGAGTCAGCTTGAATTCTTATTACGTGACCTTGAGCAAGTTACTCAATGCATCAATCTCATTTTGTCACCGGCAAAATGAGGACATTATCTGCCACACAGTGTTGCCGAAAAAGTAAGAGAGGTGACACACAAAGTGCTTGGCACTTACTTACTCTTACTGGTTTATTACAAAGAATAGAACACGGGAACAGCCAAATGCAAGAGACGCACAGGGCACACCACGGGGCAGGGAGGTCGGGGCTCCCATGCCCCTGGGAGTGCCACCTCCCCAGCACCAAGTGAGTTTGCCAAACCAGAAGCTCTCCAAACCCGATATTTAGAGGGTTTTATGGAGTTTTCATAACATAGACATGATTAAGTCATTGGCCACCGGTGGCTAGCTCAATCTCGTCTCGTCTCCCCTCCCCGGAGGTAGGGGTAGGGCTGGTATGTCCAACTCTTTAATCATACCTCGGTCTTTCTGGCAACCAGCCCTAATCCTGAACCTGTCTAGGGGCCCAAAGCCACCTGTCATCTCATTATCATACAAAAGACACTCCTATCACTCCAGAGATTCCAAAAGTCTTAGAAGCTCTTGTGTCAGGAATTGAAACCTAAGACCAAATATTATAACCAATGATGTTCCTATCAGGAAATTACAAGGGTTTTAGAAGCTCTGGGCCAAAAACCAGGAAGAATACTAAATATATACACTATTGTACTATGTATCCCACTATCACAATAATTTCTTTTGAGACAGAGTCTACCTCTGTTGCCCAGGCTGGAGTGCAGTGGTGCGATCTCAGCTTACGGTGCGATCTCAGCTCACGGTGCGATCTCAGCTCACTGCAACCTCCACCTCCCAGGTTCAAGCAATTCTTGTGCCTCACCCTCCTGAGTAGCTGAGACTACAGGTATGCAACACTACAACTGACTAACTTTTGTATTTTTTAGTAGAGACGAGGTTTCACTGTGTTGGCCAGGCTGGCCTCCAACTCCTGGCCTCAAGTGATCTGCCTGCCTCGGCCTCCAAAAAACCTGGGATAAGTCATGAGCTACCATGCCTGGCCTCACTATCACAATAATTATACTGAGAGGATAGGGAAGAAAAACGTGGGCAACAGGAGGAGGGGGGGGGTAAGCCACCTGAATCCTTGTCTTCCACAGGACATCTCCCTGTCTTTCACACAATCTAGAAGAATGAGCTAAAACATAAACGCAGTAACCTCCAAGGAACAGGGAGCAGGGTGGAGAAGGGTAAGGTAGGGGATTGCTGGGTTTTGTTCTAGGCCTTGTTAATTTCCGACTCTTAGAACTGTATGCCTGCACACCTTTGCTAAAAAGGAGTATTTAATTTTTAAACAAAATCTGATACTTGACCAACAAGAATAGTATATTAAGTGATATGGTTTTTTGTTTTTGTTTTTCAGAGAGAGGGTCTTGCTCTGTTGCTCGGGCTGGAGTGCTGTGGTGCAATTCTAGCTTACTGCAGCCTCAAATTATTGGGATCAGGTGATCAACCTCCTGAGTGGCTAGAATCACAGGTGTGCACCACCACGCCCAGCATTTTTTTTTTTTTGGTAGAGGTGGAGGTCTCGCTATGTTGCCTAGGATGGTCTTGAACTGCCGACCTCAGTGGATCCTACTGCCTCAGCCTCCCTAAGTGCTGGGATTACAGGTGTGAGCCACCACACCAGGCCCAAGTGGTGTGTTCTAAAATTTTTTGGAATGCAACCACTTTGAAAATGTATGGAGAGCTATAAATCGTCTCCCTATAAACACACATGGATGCATATACACAAAATTTTTGCACAGGATTTTGAGGAGTTCATAAATTTCTGAAAGCCAGGTTAAAAACCTTAGGATTATAGATTCTGGTCTTTTTTTTTTTTTTTTTTTTTTTTTTTTGAGACGGAGTCTCACTTTGTCGCCCAGGCTGGAGTGCAGTGGTGCGATCTTGGCTCACTGCAAGCTCCACCTCCAGGGTCCACGCCATTCTCCTGCCTCAGCCTCCTGAGTAGCTGGGACTACAGGCACCCGCCACCATGCCCGGCTAATTTTTTGTATTTTTAGTAGAGATGGGGTTTCACCATAACCAGGATGGTCTCGATCTCCTGACCTCATGATCCGCCCTCCTAGGTCTCCCAAAGTCTTGGATTACAGGCGTGAGCCACCGCGCCTGGCCCTAGATTCTGGTTTCTTAAAGGAAATGTATTTCAAGTCAGAGCTTGTCATTTATTGCACAGGAAAAAAAACTTCATTAAAAAAAATCAGAGACGTTCTTCGCCGAGAGTCGTCGGGGTTTCCTGCTTCAACAGTGCTTGGACGGAACCCGGCGCTCGTCCCCCACCCCGGCCGGCCGCCCACAGCCAGCCCTCCGTCACCTCTTCACCGCACCCTCGGACTGCCCCAAAGCCCCCGCCGCCGCTCCAGCGCCGCGCAGCCAGCGCCGCGCAGCCACCGCCGCCACCGCCGCCGCCGCCGCCGCCGCCGCCTCTCCTTAGTCGCCGCCATGACGACCGTGTCCACCTCGCAGGTGCGCCAGAACTACCACCAGGACTCAGAGGCCGCCATCAACCGCCAGATCAACCTGGAGCTCTACGCCTCCTACGTTTACCTGTCCATGTCTTACTACTTTGACCGCGATGATGTGGCTTTGAAGAACTTTGCCAAATACTTTCTTCACCAATCTCATGAGGAGAGAGAACATGCTGAGAAACTGATGAAGCTGCAGAACCAACGAGGTGGCCGAATCTTCCTTCAGGATATGAAGAAACCAGACTGTGATGACTGGGAGAGCGGGCTGAATGCGATGGAGTGTGCATTACATTTGGAAAAAAATGTGAATCAGTCACTACTGGAACTGCACAAACTGGCCACTGACAAAAATGACCCCCATTTGTGTGACTTCATTGAGACACATTACCTGAATGAGCAGGTGAAAGCCATCAAAGAATTGGGTGACCACGTGACCAACTTGCGCAAGATGGGAGCGCCCGAATCTGGCTTGGCAGAATATCTCTTTGACAAGCACACCCTGGGAGACAGTGATAATGAAAGCTAAGCCTCAGGCTAATTTCCCCATAGCCGTGGGGTGACTTCCCTGGTCACCAAGGCAGTGCATGCATGTTGGGGTTTCCTTTACCTTTTCTATAAGTTGTACCAAAACATCCACTTAAGTTCTTTGATTTGTACCATTCCTTCAAATAAAGAAATTTGGTACCCAAAAAAAAAAAAAAAAAAAAAAAAAATCAAAAACACCCACATGATAAAACGAGGTCCTGCTTGGTTTTAAACTACTTGGTGACCACCATCAGTTGTTTTCTTGACCACAGGATGCACCTAATTCCTAACTATTAATAAAGGTACAAACATTGTTTATTGGGCTTTTTGCTTCAGCCTTGAAACAATCAGATTCTCTAAAACTCAGGAATGTGAATCGCTGTTGGGTTGATTCAGCTGTTTCCATTCTAGAAATGGACCTGGAATCATGTACTTTTCACCCCATGAAGAGTTCTTTGTGTAAAACTTGAAAAGGCAAGGTCCCAAATTCCCCATATGGGTGTTTCTTCCAATAGAGGAATTACTCTAATGACTTCTTAGCAAAACTTATGTAATCAGGGCAGGCCATCAAAATACTCCAAAACACAAAGTTTAGCTCCATTTCTGAAGGACCTGTCTCCACTGCTATAAACCTCACCAACAGCCTCACATCAAGTCAGAGGAACAGATTTTCCATTTAAGAAGGATCTTCATGGCAGTGGCTCATGCCTGTAATCCCAGCATTTTGGAAGGCCAAGGCCGGCGGATCACAAGGTCAGGAGTTTGTGACCAGCCTGGCCAACACAGTGAAACCCCGTCTCTACTAAAAATACAAAAATTAGCCAGGCTTGCTGGCACGTGCCTGTAGTCCCAGCTACTCAGGAGGCTGAGGCAGGAGAATCCCTTGAACCCGGGAGGTGGAAGCTGTGGTGAGCCGAGATCGCGCCACTGCACTCCAGCCTGGGCAACAGAGCGAGACTCCCTCTCAAAAAAAAAAAAAAAAAAGTGGGGGGGATCTTCATGTTCCTGACGATTTGCGAAAAAAAAATTGGTATCTGTTAACCAGAGGCATTGAAAACCACCTCCCAGGCTGCTGTAGTAAGTGGATTGGTAACCGCGGTGGGAGATTCTAACCCCCGAGACCTGTGACTACGTCACACTGCATGGCCAAAGGGCTTTGCCACAGGCCTTAGGAAGAGTATCCTGGGCTAACCAGGGAGGTCCAATCTAATCCCATGAGCCTTTAAGAGCAGAGAACTGGCCGGGAACGGTGGCTCACGCCTGTAATCACAACACCTTGGGAGGCCAAGTTGGGCGGATCACGAGGTCAAGAGATCGAGACCATCCTGGCCAACATGGTGAAACCCCATCTCTACTAAAAATACAAAAATTAGTCGGGCACGGTGGCAAGCACCTGTAATCCCAGCTACTCAGGAGGCTGAGGCAGGAGAATCACTTGAACCCCGGAGGCGGAGGTTGCAGTGAGCTGAGATCACACCACTGCACTCCAGCCTGGGCAACAGTGCGAGACTCCATCTCAAAAAAAAATATTTTAAAAAAGGGCATAGAACTTTCTCTGAGTGAAGAAGAGAAATGCGCCCAGGGGAATTGGAGGGCCTGACCAGGTCCCTGGCCTAGCTAGTCCTGAGCTGATGGGACCACATGCAAAGACCAGATAGAGGCCTCAGGAGCTGAGGGCAGCCCCCAACAGATGGCCAGCAAGGGGACACCTCAGTCCTGCAACCACAAGGAACTATATTTGGCCAAAAGCGCTTGGAAACAATTCTCCAGTGAGGAATGCAGCCCAGCCCACATGGTGATTTTTGCCCAGTGACACCCACGTCAGACTTCTACCCCACAGAACTGTGAGATGATACAATTTCAATTATTTTAAGCCACTAAATTTGTGGAAATGTGTTAAAGCAGCAACAGAAATGAATATAGTGATTTACGTGGAAATCCCTAGCGGAGTGTCTGGCACGGTGTTGACATCTGACAAGCGTTTCCTGATTTCCTTACATCCAAAGGCAGGGCTGGCCACACTCCATCCAAAACAACAGATGATAGACTTGTTCTGACAGAACAGATACAGTGAATTATAAATGGCCCAGAACACCTACAAATTTTAGGTTTCAGGTAAGTGATTGCCTTTCCTTTCACTTAGAAACCTCCCAATGCTTGTCTTACTGATAAACTCTAAGTACCACACAGAAGACTAAACACCAGACTAACCCGGCTTCCAGATGCCCCGAGGGAGCCCAACCCAGCACTCACTCTGCTGCACTGAAATGATGTCCAGGTCGGTTTTTCCCACTGGACCACGAACTCCAGCTCTCCACGTGTGAGTCACGAGTCCCACTTCTGCATCTCTGCTTCTAGAACGGTGCTCCTGCACTTCACAGGAAATCTGTATCCGTGTTTGTCAACACTATATATGACAGTATAACTTAGTATCTGCACAGAAAACATAAATTCTTTGAGGACCAGGGCCGGGTTTATTAGCCTTTGTACTCCCACTGCCACTGTCTGGGATATCAGAGGCACTCAGTAGAAGTTGGTGAAGAGAAAGAAAAGGCAGAGGAGAGAGAGGAAAGCAGGCCCGACACCGCACACACAGCTTCTGAGGTGGATGGAAGAGAGGCAGGTGCAGAGAAACTTCCTGGGTGCTGGACTGGGGTTCACTGTGATGCTGCTGCTGGATTTCAAATGTCAAAATGTGATGCTTTGCTGACCTTGACCTCTGACTGCCCTTTAGTTTTCCCAGCCTCAAGACACGGCACTTAGAAACTGCAATGTCAAGAAATTATGCTTCGCTAAAGCATGGGAATGTTATTTACGTGGACGTTCATTACTTCATTTTTTACACGGGAATGTAAATAATTGAAGAGATTGTTAAAGACTAAATCATGCACATTCAATACCTTTGCAAAATATTAATGATAACTGAAACACAAATTTGATGTTCCCCAAAAATGCTAAAATATAAAACAATACTGGCCAATTAAAGATAGAAAACAACCCTAATCAAGCTCCCCAACAGACACATTAAGACTTCTCTGTACATTAAACATTTGGGATTTCAAAGGAAAACCCAGATTCATTCCATTCTTAATGTGGTTTTTTTTTTTTTAATCTTAGGTAATACAATATTTTATTTAAAATTTACAAAATTCCATTACATTCATGATTTCATTTGATCCTCAAAACAATCTCCTGAGTTAGGCAGAACAGGTGTTACTAACAATTAACTCCATTTTACAGGTAAGGGAACTGAAGTTCAGAAAAGCACTTGGACTTAACAAAAGCTTTAGTAGGGCCACATATCGAATTCCAGTCCTCTGCTAAAAAGAACTAAAGTTATCTTTTACATTTTATTCATACTTATATCCTGTCAATATCCAAAACTGTTTTGAGGTAGCCTGAAATAACAGACACCTATACAATAAAAACATTAAAATGAAAAACAGAGAAAATAAAACAGCAGGTGACATGGGAGAGAGATGAAGGTAGACAGCAAAGACTTGAGACTTATAATCTAAGAAAACTTCATCTCTGACCTTCCAGTTCCAGGCAGATAATACTAAAGGGAACAAGATGGCTTACAGACTCATAAGCTGACAAAAGAGAAGTCGCATCAGTTCTTACTATGAAACACTCCTAGCAGCCACAGCAAATCTCGAGGATACCATACCAATGGCATCAAAGCAAGGGTATACTTCAGTGACAGAGTGAATTAAGTTCCCTGTTTGGGACCCCGGCCAGGGCTACAGAAAAGAACTCTGAAATGCAGAGCTCAAAAATATATCCTCTGTGTTCTCCATACCCATGCATCCCCTCCCTTTCATTTAATCCACATAAAAATCAAGCCTGCTGTAAATGAAAAACACCTCGACACAGAAGCAGCATTAACTAGTTAAGTTTTATTAAAACATTAATAAAATCTAGAAAACCATAAAGAAAATCTGGTCGCATTTTGAAGCCCTCTCCTAAGATCAGATTCCCCAAAAGAACAAAGTACATGGAGCATATAACAAAGAACTTTTCCTAAATTAAGAATGCAAATCAAAATACAGGCAAAATCCTACTGAGTGAAGCAAAAATTGTAATTCAGTAGCTCACGACTTGACCAAATGGCTATTTTTAATCCCTATAATCATCCAAATAACTAGGAATAGCAGAGAAAATTGTGTCTCCTTTCTACAGAGACACGTGGCTTTAAGAAACTCAGGCACATCCAATTCCCACCTTACCAAACAGATAAATTGGAAAGGAGCTTAATATTTTATTTTTAAATTATTTATTTACCTTTTTATTTTTTACAGAAAGGGTTTCACTCCGTCACCCAGACTGGAGTGCAGTAGCATGATTATAGCTCACTGCAGTCTCTAATCTTGGGCTCAAGTGATCCTCCTACCTCAGTCTCCCAAAGTGCTGGCATTACAGGTGTAAACCACAGCACCTGGCCTTACTATTTGAAAGAATTAATTACCATATTCCTTAGAACTATAGCTCCTCTATAGGTCATTCAGCATGTGATGCAATTTTTTACAAGCGGTAATTTTTTTTTTTTTTTTTTTGAGATGGAGTCTCACTCTGTCACCCAGGCTGGAGTGCAGTGGTACAATATCGGCTCACTGCAACCTCCGCCTCTCAGGTTCAAGTAATTCTCCTGCCTCAGCTTCCCGAGTAGCTGGGACAACAGGCATGTGCCACCACACCCAGCTAACTTTTTGTATTTTTAGTGGAGATAGGGTTTCACCGTGTTAGCCAGGATGGTCTCCATCTTCTAACCTCGTGATCTGCCTGCCTCGGCCTCCCAAAGCGTTGGGATTACAGGCGTGCGCCACCACACCTGGCCACAAGTGGTAATTTTAAACTAGGCTTCAAACCATTATACAAAGCCAAGTACATCTACTCAAGGCACTCTCAAAATTCCATTTACTCCCATTTTACTCTCCAAAATAAAATGTTAGGTTGAAACATACTTCACATGACACTTAAAAGATCAACAAAATGCTCCTGAAAAAAAGATCTGAGCTCAACAACTCCATTAATGAGAAAAAAACAAACCAATTGGATATAGTGAAGATGTTGCACATAAAACAATTATGAAGAATATGAAAGATATTGCCAAAAAGTTGCTTAAGGTTTCATCATAGATACTTGTCTTTAACTCTGAGATAAAGTATATGCACATGTAACTCAACTTGTTTAAAAGGAAAAAAAGGGGAAGAAGAAAAGGAACTTCCACTTTAGAATCCACATTTTCAAAGGCCTCCGTTATTTATACCATTGCTGGTAAGAGAATTTTTCTCTACTATATTTGCTTGAAAGAATTAAAGGTGTAGGGCCGAAAAGATTCTTAGAAATTATGTAGTTTACGATCCTCAAAGGTGAGAAAAATGAAGCCCAGAAGAGAAGGCCTTCCAGGAAAATTCCAGAGCCGGACGTAGACCCAGTACATTGTTTTTGTTTTTATTTTGAGACGAAGTCTTACTCTATTGCCCAGGCTGGAGTGCAGTGGAGTCATTTCGACTCACTGCAACCTCCGCCTCCTGGGTTCAAGCTATTCTCCTCCCTCAGCCTCATGAGTAGCTGCGATTACCGGCACCCACCACCATGCCCGGCTAATTTTTGTATTTTTAGTACAGACGGGGTTTCACCATGTTGGCCAGGCTGGTCTCGAACTCCTGACCTCAAATGATCCGCCTGCCTCGACCTCCCAAAGTCCTGGGATTACAGGCGTGAGCCACTGCGCCCGGCCGACCTGCTAAGTTTTAATCAAGTACTCTGCACTATGCAACAAACATTAGGAAGTAATAGAAAAAAATTAATCTAAAAACCCTCTGGAGAGTCAAAGAATTGCAGATTTAAAATAGCATGAATACTTGGATTCATGGTATTGAAAAAGGAGCTCGCATTTACCCGCATGTACAAACTGCGCCTGCCCACCTCTATCAGAGCATTTTTCAAGCTGTGCTACAGTTAACCATGTATTACCCAAAGCCAATCTGTCCTGGCAGATCATAAGATCTTAAAGACCAGGACTTCAGGAGAACAAGCAAAGCTTCAGAGAGAAGGGAGCCACCTAAACAGAGTCCATAGCAATGGGTCGGCAGGAGCTGATGACTGGAGGTGCGGGGTAGAGTGGGGGTCTGGGGCAGCGGAGGGCAGAGAAAGCAAAAGGGCCTGCATGAGACGCTAGAGGGCTAGGAGCCACAGCTGCGGTAATTAGCTCAGTTTTGTCTTGTATGCCTGTTACTTAAACACCATCTCTTGTTCAGAAAGAACTTCAGGTTGGGTATTTGGACTCCTTGAGCCTTCTGCTGTTTGTCTCCGGGATCTTTAACTCTCCTAAAAGGGGAAAACTGTCCAGTTCGATTTTGCTTCCTGGGACATAACAGGTTTTTCAAAAGTTTGATGAAAGCATTCACTAAGGAGTGATTCCACTTTCTTTGGTGGCTGAGAAATACAGCGTCTGAGGGGCAGCATCAGGTCTTCCCATCAAGCTGAGGTCGGAGTCTCCCCACCCACGGACCTCACCCTCGCTCTCCCCTCATAAATCTGACCTCTAACTGTAACTGCCTTGGCCTCATTCCGTGGGTGTGGATGCTCCTGCTTGAAACGCATTTTCCAGCCCGCCAAATTCTTGGGAGAGTTTCTTCCACTCTCCAGGCGCTGAGAGCTACAAAGTTCAATCTGGCTTTCCAGATTTTTTTTTTCTTCCCATTACTAACGGAAGAAATCAAGAAGCTCCGGGCAGTAGGGCCCTGCTCCCTCCAATCAGAGCCCAGCCCGGGGCCAGAGCAGGAAGCGCGGCGGTGGGACGCGCGGTGACAGCCCCGCGCCCCCCGGGACCCGCCGGCCAGGGGAGAGGACGGTGCGGCCGCTGCGCGACAGCTACGGGCCCGCGCCTCTCGCTTCCACCCGCCGGGCAGGTGAGAGGATAAATCACGGGGCGGGGCAGTGCGTCCCCACCAACCGCGCCCCCCGCGCACGGACCCCCATTACACTCGCGTCCCAGGCGGGGTCGACCCAGACGAGCCACGGGGCGGCGGAGAGCCCCACTCGCAGGGCGGCCGGGACCCACGCGCGTGGGTCCACGCAGCAACCTATAGGTGACAAAACACTCAGGAAGCCGTCATGTGGGGCCGAGAAAGAGCCCCCATCCAGAGTCACGGACCCCCTCGTCCGAGGGTCCGCGCAGTCCCCTCGGTAAGTCGGACGAAGCAGTCTCGCTACGGGGGAGGGCGGCGGAGCCTCCCACTCTTGGTGACCCGGACCCCGCCCCACGAGTGGGTCTTCGCAGGGCCCCCCTCTGACGCACACGGGGACCAGCCACGCCGCGGGGGCACCGGGCAGGAGCCAGCGCCCGGGTCCACGCAGTCCCCTCCGGGCAGACGCGGGGAGCTGGGGAGCAGTGGGGACCGGCCCCCACCCGCAGGACGACCGGGACCCCCGCTCGGGCCCACGCGGCGTCGCAGCAGGCGCGGAGCCCCCGGTGCCACCCGAGGCCGAGACAAAGCCCAGGCGCACGGACCCCGGACCCCGACCCCGGACCCTGCGGAGCCCCGCTCGGAGCCTCCACGCCCGGGGCAGAGACCCCCGCCCGGTCCGGAGACCCTGCCGCCCGTCGCGCCGTCTCACCTCAGACCGCCACCTCGCAGCGCTCGCTCCTCGCCGCGGCGCCTGGGCCGACTGGAGCGCAGCTGAACAGCCGACAGAGCCGCAGCCGCCTTAACAATGGAGCCCCGGGGCGGGGCCGCCGCCGCCGCCGCCGCCTCAGCCCGTGTACCCCGCTCGAGATCCGGCTCGGCTCGCGGAGCTGCAGCCGGCGTGGGGCTGCGGCCCGGACAGACACCACGCAGGCGCACACGGCCCCGCCCGCCGCCCGCCGTCCCGCCCCCAGCGGAGCCGGGCGCCCAGGGCCCGCCCCCCGGCCAATGGGAAGCGAGCTGCGCGGAGTGGGCGGGGCCTGGGGGAACAAAGGGAGGTTGGGCGGGGCGGCGCTGGGACTGGGCTTGAGGGGTCCCGCGGGAGGACCCGCCTAAAGAGCCGGCCCGATCATCGCCTCCTAGAATACCCAGCTCAACGTCTACTTGGAGTCGGCTCTACAGGACGCGCTCATTTCAAACCCAGAGCTCAGGCTTTTAGGGCAGAGAGCGAGAGACAGACTTGCTTTACAGAAAGGGAAACTGAGGTCCAAGGAATAGGATTGCCTGCCGCTCGAAGAAACGTAATCCCATTCACTCGTTCATCTTGTAGTCATTCAGCAAACATCTGGAAGCATGTATGGTGGGCGTTAGGAGTGAAGTAGGGCCGGGCACGGTGGCTCACACCTGTAATCCCAGCACTTTGGGAGGCCGAGGCAGGCGGATCACTTGAGGTCAGGAGTTCGAAACCAGCCTGGCCAACAAGATGAAACCCCGTCTCTACTAAAAATACAAAAACTTTGCCGATTGTGGTGGCGCGTACCTGTAGTCCCAGCTACTGGGGAGGCTGAGGCAGGAGAATCGCTTGAACCCAGGAGGTGGAGGTTGCAGTGAGCCGAGATCGTGCCACTGCGTGCACTCCAGCCTGGGCGACAGAGTGAGACTCTGTCTCCAAAAAAAAATTTTTTCTTTAAAGATGTGAAGTAGAAGCGAACTTAGGCCCTCCCTGAAGGAGCTCGGCCAAGGAGTACCTGAGATGTCTCTGCATCTCTTTAAGGCCTGATAAAGGAACCAGGAGCAAGCAAGCACTAATCACTTCGCTTTCCTGCCTCAGAGCTTTCACGTGTTTGCTGTTCCCCACCTGAAATGCCAAGTACCAGTGTATTTATTTATTTATAGAAATGGGGTCTCCCTATGTTGCCCAGGCTGGTCTCAAACTCCTGGCCTCAAGCTATCATCTCATCTCAGCCTCTCAAAGTGTTGGGATTACAGGCATGAACTACTGTCCCCAACCCTGATCATCTTTAAAACCTCTTTCCTCATCTTATTTGAGCTTCCTGCATCATGTGACCCCCACACACTTGGTTTTTCTGTACCTCCATAGCTGCTCCTCTGTGGGTCGCAGGGACCCACCCCCTTCTCTGCCCAACTTGTACATGTCTGGGCTCAGGCCAAATGCCCTTCCATTCGCAGTGGGCACTGCTACAGGAAATCTCATGCCCTTCCGGGCTTCACAAACCATCCACATGCTCTGCTGCCTGCCAGAGACATCCATCCAAGTCAGATGCCCAGCCCTGACCTCTCCCAAAGGCCTAGCTGGACACCAGGGAGGCATCTCAAATTTTCTGCGGGCCAAAACAGAGTGCTTTATCAGTGCCCCAGCCTGCTCATCCACATTCTTGTGATTCTCAGTAAACAGCCCCTCCATCCACCTAGCTGCTCAGGTGAAAATCTCAAATCCTCCTCCAGTCCTTCCTCCCCAAACCTCTCACGCAGCCCTCTGCCTTCCTAGGACGCTGAGCACCCCTCACTCCCAGCGCCGGCTGGGGTGCTGTCTGAGTGGCTGCCTCCCACTTGGCATGAAGTGTGACCTCTCGCCCAGTGCAGTGACTCACGCCTGTAATCCCAGCACTTTGGGAGGCCAAGGGGGGCAGATCACTTGAGGCCAGGAGTCTGGGACCAGCCTGGCCAATATGGTGAAACTAAAATACAACAATTAGCCAGGCATGGTAACGCGTGCCTATAATCCCAGCTACCCAGGAGGCTGAGGCAGGAAAATTGCTTGAACCTAGGAGGCGGAGGTTGCAGTGAGCCAAAGTCACGCCACTGCACTCCAGCCTGGGCAACAGAGCGAGACTCTATCACAAGTTAAAAAAAAAAAAAAGTGTGACCTCTCTAAGGCAAGGCAGTGTCCCACTCTGATTCACTTCCATGTGCAAAACAGGACCTGCGCCCTGAAGGCACTCACTCAGGGATGCTGCTGGGATGGGTGGATGCACAGATGAGGTCCTGATGGTGGCTGGGGCTGACCCTATCCCCATCTCCCTTCCCACACACACCTGCACACTCACTCACTTGCACACTCGCACCCACCACTGAAAGCCTGGCCCCTAATTTGATTTGCCTAACAAGGTCCCCCGATGAACATCACATGCTTCCCTACCTCTCCCCAGCTAGGGCCCCACTGTGTTCTGGGATGTACTCAGGGATCAGGAGAACAAAACCTCAGGGAGTGAAAGGACATTCCAGGGTGCAGGCCTCTGCATCCCCCTCCATGCCCTCACCCCTGCCTAACACACCCTCACCCCTGTACCTGGCCAGCTCCTACCAACCCTTAAAGTCTCACCAAGGTCAGTGGTGGCAGCCACACCCTAAAGTGACTAACCCCCCCCTAGTGACCGATGACCTATGCCCTTGAATAATCTTCCTGACCTTGGGTATGAGCAGAACCTGTGACTGGCTTCTAACCCACAGAGCCTCTGGCAAAAGCAATGGATGTCACTGTCACAGTGCATCACCTTTGCACACTAGAGAGAGAGGTTCCACCTGCAGGCCCTGCAGGAGGGAGATGCCGTTCTGAGAAAGGACCTTTGGAGGGTCCCCGTAAGCAAGGAAGCAAAAAGCTGGGCCCTTGCCAAGCGGGTCCAAGGAAATGAATTCTGCCAATAACCTCAGTGGACCTGGAAATGGATTCTGCCCTGGTTGAGCCTCAGATGAGGATGTAGCCCAGCTCCTTAGCGTGAGACCCCAAGCAGAAGACCTGCTAAAATGTGCTCAACTCCTAGCTTGCCAAAACTGGGTTAAATGTGTGTGTTGTTTTAAGCTTCTAAGTTTTTAGTTATTGCCTATGAAAGTGTTAAAATATAAGACAATAACGTAGGTCCCCTCCCCATCACACACTTTCTTCTTTCTGGCATTCATCACAACTATACTTATTGATTTAAAATCTGCCTCTTGGCTGGGCGTGGTGGCTCAGGAGTTCCAGACCAGCCTGGCCAACATGTTGAAACCCCATCTCTACTAAAAATACAAAAATTAGCTAGGCATGGTGGTGCATGCCTGTAATCCCAGCTACTCGAGAGGCCGAGGCAGGAGAATTACTTGAACCCAGGAGGCAGAGGTTGCAGTGAGCCAAGATTGCACCATTGCACTCCAGCCTGAGTAACAAGAACAAAACTTTGTCTCCAAAAAAAAAAAACAAATTGTCTCTTGCATGAAGGCCCCATGAGAAGAAAAATGAAAACTCTTACTCATAACAGTGCCCCAAATGCCCAGCACAGTGAAGTTCTAGGGCAGTTGGTCGATGGTGGATGCTGCTGGTTGGAGGGCCCAACTGGCCCTGCCAGCTGCCTTCTCCCTGGTCACGTTCCATTATAGAGAACAGAATAGTTTCTTGCCTTTCCAGAGTTCCTCTTAGTGGGGATTGGCCAAGCAACATTGTCCTGCCCAGGGAGATATAAGTGGAAGTTGGCTGACAGGTTTCTAGCCGTGGTGTGCTGGGGCTGTTTGAACCAGAACATGAGAGCTGACCGTCCATTGTTCGGGAATTCTGCGAGTTGGTGTTCAACACATTCAGTACTTAAAAATATTAAATAATATAAACTTGCACATTAAAAAATGCATTAGACCGGGTGCAGTGGCCCACGTATGTAATCCCAACACATTGGAAGTCTGAGGCAGGAAGATCACTTGAGCCCAGGAGTTCAAGACCAGCCTAGGCAAAAAAGGAAGACCCTGTCTCTACAAAAAATTTTAAAATTAGCTAGGCGTGGTGGTGTGTGCGTGCAATCCTAGCCACTCAGGAGGCTGAGGTGGGAGGATCTCTTGAGCCATCTGTTCAAGGCTCCAATGAGCTATGATAGTGCCACTGCACTCCAACCTGGGTGACAGAGCCAGACCCTGTCTCAGAAATAAATAAACATATTTTATATATTAATAAATATATAATAAATATATATTAATATATACATTTATGTATATAATTATATATTTATACATAAATATGTATTTTTATTTATTTATTTATTTATTTTGAGATGAAGTTTCACTCTTGTTGCCCAGGCTGGAGTGCAATGACGTGATCTGGGCTCACCGCAACCTCCACCTCCCAGGTTCAAGTGATTTTCCTGCCTCAGTCTCTTCAGTAGCTGGGATTACAGGGATGCACCACCACACCTGGCTAATTTTGTATTTTTAGTAGAGATGGGGTTTCTCCATGTTGGTCAGGCTGGTCTCAAGCGCCCGACCTCAGGTGATCTGCCCACCTCGGCCTCCCAAAGTGCTGGGATTACAGGTGTAAGCCACTGTGCCCAGCCTATGTTAGATATTTATATAATTTATATATTAATTTTATAAAATTATATATTAATTTTATAAAATTAAATGTAAATATAAATATAAAACAAAGATAATAAATCATCAAAATGCATTATTTCCTGATTATTTTATTCTTACTATGTTCTTAAAGATTTGCATCTCCTGCGTCAGTAGGTGGAAATCCTAAATCATGGTGTGCTGCTGACTTCTCTCTTCAACGCCGTAGTCAGCAATGTCATGGTGGTAGCTTGAAATCAGACATAGTAGGGGAACTTATAAAGAAATTGGCAACTGTTAAAAATCAGGACTTTCCCTCTCCCTCCTCTCCCCCAAAATACCAGCACACCCCTGCTTTTGAGGGAAGTTTTTGCTCTCTTGGAAAAGGAAAAGACACAGCAGACGCTGTCTTTTTCTCAGCAGCAGGGATTATGATCATGAACATGGGTGTGATATCTGCAGCTATAGTGGCCATTGTGCAGCCATCTCCTACACTACAGGCAAGAGAATCAGAGAGATTCTGAACCTTGCACTATTGACCCAGTGAAACAACACCAGCAATCACCTACCCCCAGATTCTCTGTTAGGTAGAAAAAACAAATCCCTTTTTATCGAAGCCTCTGGTCATAAATTCTACACTTACAGGATTCTGTAACTGAAGCATGTAGAATTAATATTTGTTGAATTAGTAAATGAATAAACTCGGCCTGATTCTTGAACACATACTTGGAAACTTCTCACAACATTCCTGCTGAGACATCCAGGCCTTTGTCTACTAGCAAGAAGCTAACCACCCAATGAATCAGTCCAGGCACAGTATGACAGCTCTGATTAGCAGGAAATTTTTCCGCTTATGAAACTGACATTTTCTTTTTCTGTCTTTTTTTTTTTTTTTTGAGACAAGGTCTCACTGTGTTGCTCAGGCTGGAGTGCAGTGGTATGAATATGGATCGCTGCAGCCTTGATCTCCCAGGCTCAAGCAATATTCCTACCTTAGCCTCCTGAGTAGCTGGGACTACAGGCGCCTGCCACCAAGCCCGGTTAATTTTTTTTTGTTTTTATTTTTTTGTAGAGATAGGGTCTTGCCATGTTGCCCAGGCTGGCCTCAAACTCCTGAGCTCAAGCAATCCTCCTGCCTCAGCCTCCCAAAGTGTTGGGATTATAGGTGTGAGCTACCATGCCCAGCTGAAACTGAAATTTTCTGATCTCTTGGGACCTCAGAAAATAAGTCAAACCCTTCTTTTCCACCGTAGCCCTTCTGATGTAAAGAGAGTTTTTGTTCTCTGGAAAAACAAATCAGGGTTTATTGATCCAAGAGTTGGAACAACCCAGTTCATGGAAACTCCTGACCTAGTTTGATACTATGAAGGACTAGTTGCTGGAATGAGTGACCAACTGGAGACTTCTTCCCAGGCTTTTCCATTAACACATCTTTTGAGGAAAAAAAATAATCACGAACTATTTTATATGCCAAAGAAAGCTTCATTTCCATGACACCTTTGTTGCAGTCCTTTTTGAGGGAGCAAAGCTCGCCTTTGGCACCTGGGCACCTGGTGGAGATTCTGGGCCCAGTTTAGGATGTGCTGTCAGTTCGCCAGTGCAATCAGAGCTCGCAAGGCTGCTGCATGCATTATCGATAACTAATCAATAACCACAGTTATCAATAATTGCATTAGTTATCGATAATGCATGCAGCAGCCTTGCTAACTTTTATTGCCCCACCCCACCTAAAGGCTTAAAACAACTCACATTTATTATCTCATAGTTTCTGTGGATCAGAAGCTTAACCGGGTGCCTGTGGCTTAAGATTTCTCCCAAGGCTGCAATCAATCCATGAGCTGGGGATGCGGTCCCATGAAAAGTCTGGACTCAGAGGAATGTTTCCAAGCTCATTCGCGTGGCTGTACACAGGCCATATTTTCTCACCAGCTGCTGGCCTTCTTCCATTGCTGGATTACTCCAATCTCGCATTGCTAGGAAGAAATAATTGACGCGGGGTCACTTCCAAGAGAAGAGGTTTAATTGGCTCCTAGCTCTGCAGTCTGTACAGGAAGCAAAGCAGCACCTGCTTTTGGGGAGAGCTTAGGCGGCTTCCAATTATGGTGGTAGGTAAAGGGGGAGCAGTCACATCACAGGATGAAAGCAGGAGCAGGAGGATGAGGGGAGAGGCACTGCACCCTTTTAAATGCCCGGATTTCATGAGAACTCACTCCATATCACGACAGTACCCAGGGGGTTAGTGCTAAACCATTCACGAGAAATCCACTCCCCCCATAAGCCAATCACCTTCACCAGAACTCCACCTCCAACACTAGGGATTGTATTTCAATATGAGATAAGAGTGGGAACACACATCCAAACTCTATCAGTTCCTTACTGCATGAACACTACATAGGGTAACACAAGAAGGCAGCCCACCTCCCCTCAGCACAAGCAGGTGGGGCAGCAAGAGAAAGCGCCTGAGATGGAAACCATTGTCTTCTTATAACCCAGTACTGAAAGTGACATTCCATCACTTTTGCTGTCTTCTGTTCCTTAGAAGTAAGTCAGTAGGTCCAGCCCACACTCAAGGGAAGAAGACCACGCAAGGGCAAAAATACCGGGGAGTGGGGATCATCGCGGGGGCTGCCTGCCACAGCTGCTGAAAACCAGTGTGTAAAAAAAAAATCTTGGGTCTCCTCTTCACTACTCTGTGTCCTGTTCTCCTACAGGTCCAGACTCGGTGGCCCTGTGACCTGCAGGTATTGGGAGATCCACAGCTAAGACACCAGGACCCCTGGAAGCCTAGAAATGGGACCATTGCAATTTAGAGATGTGGCCATAGAATTCTCTCTGGAGGAGTGGCATTGCCTGGATACTGCACAGCGGAATCTATATAGGAATGTGATGTTAGAGAACTACAGTAACCTGGTCTTCCTTGGTATTGTTGTCTCTAAGCCAGACCTGATCGCCCGTCTGGAACAAGGAAAAAAACCTTTGACTATGAAGAGACATGAGATGGTAGCCAACCCCTCAGTTTTATTCAGGTTTTATTAGAAAACACCCGTCTCTCCTCTCTCCTCTCTCCTCTCTCCTCTCCCCTCTCCCCTCTCCCCTCTCCCCTCTCCCCTCTCCCCTCTTTCCACGGTCTCCCTCTGATGCCGAGCCGAAGCTGGACGGTACTGCTGCCATCTCAGCTCACTGCAACCTCCCTGCCTGATTCTCCTGCCTCAGCCTGCCGAGTGCCTGCGATTGCAGGCGCGCGCCACCACGCCTGACTGGTTTTCATATTTTTTTGGTGGAGACGGGGTTTCAATGTGTCGGCCGGGCTGGTCTCCAGCTCCTAACCGCGAGTGATCTGCCAGCCTCGGCCTCCTGAGGTGCCGGGATTGCAGACGGAGTCTCGTTAACTCAGTGCTCAATGGCGCCCAGGCTGGAGTGCAGTGGCGTGAACTCGGCTCGCTACAACCACCTCCCAGCCGCCTGCCTTGGCCTCCCTAAGTGCCGAGATTGCAGCCTCTGCCTGGCAGCCACCCCGTCTGGGAAGTGAGGAGCGTCTCCACCTGACCGCCTATCGTCTGGGATGTGAGGAGCCCCTCTGCCTGGCTGCCCAGTCTGGAAAGTGAGGAGCGTCTCTGCCCGGCCGCCATCCCATCTAGGAAGTGAGGAGAGCCTCTTCCCGGCCGCCATCACATCTGGGAAGTGAGGAGCGTCTCTGCCCGGCCGCCCATCGTCTGAGATGTGGGGAGCACCTCTGCCCTGCCACCCCGTCCGGGATGTGAGGAGCGTCTCTGCCCAGCCGCCCCGTCTGAGAAGTGAGGAGACCCTCTGCCTGGCAACCGCCCCGTCTGAGAAGTGAGGAGCCCCTCCGCCCGGCAGCCACCCCATCTGAGAAGTGAGGAGCATCCTCCCTCCTCGTCTGGGAGGGAGGTGGGGGGGTCAGCCCCCCGCCCGGCCAGCCGCCCTGTCTGGGAGGTGAGGGGCGCCTCTGCCCGGCCGCCCCTACTGGGAAGTGAGGAGCCCCTCTGCCCGGCCAGCCGCCCCGTCCGGGAGGGAGGTGGGGGGGTCAGCCCCCCGCCTGGCCAGCCGCCCCGTCCAGGAGGTGAGGGGTGCCTCTGCCCGGCCGCCCCTACTGGGAAGTGAGGAGCCCCTCTGCCCGGCCAGCCGCCCCGTCCGGGAGGGAGGTGGGGGGGTCAGCCCCCCGCCTGGCCAGCCGCCCCGTCCGGGAGGTGAGGGGTGCCTCTGCCCGGCCGCCCCTACTGGGAAGTGAGGAGCCCCTCTGCCCGGCCAGCTGCCCCGTCCGGGAGGGAGGTGGGGGGGTCAGCCCCCCGCCCGGCCAGCCGCCCCGTCCGGGAGGGAGGTGGGGGGATCAGCCCCCCACCTGGCCAGCTGCCCCGTCCGGGAGGGAGGTGGGGGGATCAGCCCCCCGCCCGGCCAGCCGCCCTGTCCGGGAGGTGGGGGGCGCCTCTGCCCAGCCGCCCCTACTGGGAAGTGAGGAGCCCCTCTGCCCGGCCAGCCGCTCTGTCTGGGAGGGAGGTGGGGGGGTCAGCCCCCCGCCCGGCCAGCCGCCCTGTCCGGGAGGTGGGGGGCGCCTCTGCCCAGCCGCCCCTACTGGGAAGTGAGGAGCCCCTCTGCCCGGCCAGCCGCCCCGTCCGGGAGGGAGGTGGGGGGGTCAGCCCCCCGCCCGGCCAGCCGCCCCGTCCGGGAGGGAGGTGGGGGGGTCAGCCCCCCGCCTGGCCAGCCACCCCATCCGGGAGGGAGGTGGGGGTATCAGCCCCCCGCCCGGCCAGCCGCCCTGTCCGGGAGGTGAGGGGCGCCTCTGCCCGGCCGCCCCTACCGGGAAGTGAGGAGCCCCTCTGCCCGGCCAGCCGCCCCATCCGGGAGGGAGGTGGGGGGGTCAGTCCCCCGCCGGGCCAGCCGCCCCGTCGGGGAAGTGAGGGGCGCCTCTGCCCGGCCGCCCCTACTGGGAAGTGAGGAGCCCCTCTGCCCGGCCAGCCGCCCTGTCCGGGAGGGAGGTGGGGGGTCAGCCCCCGCCCGGCCAGCCGCCCCGTCCGGGAGGGAGGTGGCGGGGGTCAGCCCCCCGCCCGGCCAGCCGCCCCGTCCGGGAGGTGAGGGGCGCCTCTGCCCAGCCGCCCCTACTGGGAAGTGAGGAGCTCCTCTGCCCGGCCACCACCCCATCTGGGAGGTGTACTCAACAGCTCATTGAGAACGGGCCATGAAGACAATGGCGGTTTTGTGGAATAGAAAGGGGGGAAAGGTGGGGAAAAGATTGAGAAATCGGATGGTTGCCGTGTCTGTGTAGAAAGAGGTAGACATGGGAGACTTTTCATTTTGTTCTGTACTAAGAAAAATTCTTCTGCCTTGGGATCCTGTTGATCTGTGACCTTACCCCCAACCCTGTGCTCTCTGAAACATGTGCTGTATCCACTCAGGGTTGAATGGATTAAGGGCGGTGCAAGATGTGCTTTGTTAAACAGATGCTTGAAGGCAGCATGTTCGTTAAGAGTCATCACCACTCCCTAATCTTAAGTACCCAGGGACACAAACACTGCGGAAGGCCGCAGGGTCCTCTGCCTAGGAAAACCAGAGAACTTTGTTCACTTGTTTATCTGCTGACCTTCCCTCCACTATTGTCCTGTGACCCTGCCAAATCCCCCTCTCCGAGAAACACCCAAGAATGATCAATAAAAAATAAAAAATTTAAAAAAAAAAAAATCTTGGCTTGACATGGTGGCTCACGCCTGTAATCCCAGCACTTTGGGAGGCCAAGGCGAGCAGATCGTTTGAGCTCAGGAGTTCAAGACCACCCTTGGCAACACGGTGAAATCCCATCTCTACAAAAAATTACAAAAATCAGCCAGGCACTGTGGCAAGTGCCTGTGGTCCCAGCTACGCGAAAGGCTGAGATGGGAGGATGGCTTGAGCCCCAGGAGGCAGAGGTTGCAGTGAGCTGACACTGCATGAATGCGTTCCAGCCTGGGCTACAGAGCCAGACCCTGTCTCAAAAAGTAAAAATGAAAATAAAAAATAAAAAAAATCAGCCAGGCTGGATGGCTCATGCCTGCAATTCCAGCATTTTAGGAGGCTGAGGCAGGTGGATCACGAGGTCAGGAGTTCGAGACCAGCCTGACCAACATGATGAAACCCCGTCTCTACTAAAAATACAAAAATTACCCTGGTGTCATGGCACGTGCCTGTAATCCCAGCTACTCAGAAGGCTGAGGCAGGAGAATCGCTTGAACCTGGGAGACAGAGGTTGCAGTGAGCTGAGATCACGCCACTGCACTCCCAGTCTGGGCAACAGAGTGAGACTCCATGTCAAAAAAAAAAAAAAAAATCTTAAAAGCAGCCATAGGAAACAAACATCACATCATTCTAGGTGATAACCAAAGGAAATACAAGGGGTTTTTCAGTAGAAATAATGGAAGCCGGCCGGGCACAGTGGCTCATACCTGTAATCCTAACACTTTGGGAGGCCAGGGCAGGCAGATCACCAGAGGTCAGGAGTTCAAGACCAGCCTGGCCAACATGGCGAAACCCCCTCTCTACTAAAAATACAAAAATTAGCCGGGCGTGGTGGTGCATGCCTGTAATCCCAGCTATTCGGGAGGCTGAGGCACAAGAATCGCTTGAACCTGGGAGGCAGAGGTTGCAGTGAGCCAAGATCGTGCCATTGCATTCCAGCCTGGGTGACAGAGGAAGACTCCATCTTAAAAAAAAAAAAAAAGAAAGAAAGAAAGAAAGAAAGAAAAGAAATAATGGAAGCCAAAGGTAATGGAATAACAACAGTCTTGTCATGTTGAAATAGAAAGAAAAAACCCTTGTCAATCCATCTCCTGCAAAATCTACAATCTCTACTATCACTCACACACACTGTCTTCAGTCCCCTTTGTGCACGTGACATAATATGAAAAGAGTCACTTCCTGGCTGGCCCCAAGCAGCTCACGATTTTTGCACTACTTCGTGGCAAACTCTGGTCTATCAGGTTATTATGGTGGTGTGGTGTCTTGGCATAAGTTTGAGAGTAAAAACAATCGTGTTTTGGAACCCAGCTTTAACACCTCTATGACCTTGAGCGTCTCTTTGCTTCTCTGAGCCTCAGCAGCTATATCAGTAAAATATGTATAATACCTGCCAAGCCGGAGTTTTCTTAGAATTCAATGACATTGTATAGGTAAATTGCCTATCACATAGTAGTCACCTCATAGACGTAAGTTTTTGGTTTTGGTTTTTTGGGTTTTTTTTTGAGACGGAATCTCGCTGTGTCACCCAGGTTGGGGTGCAGTGGCGATAAGGGCTCACTGCAAGCTCCACCTCCCAGATTCAAGTGATTCCCATTTCCCTTGCCCCAGCCTCCCAAGTAGCTGGGACTACAGGCGCCTGCCACCATGCCTGGCTAACTTTTGTATTTTTAGTAGAGACAGGGGTTTCACCATGTTGGCCAGGCTAGTCTTGAACTTCCGACCTCAAGTGATCTCCCTGCCTCGGCCTCCCAAAGTGCTGGGATTACAGGCATGAGCCACCACACCCAGCCAAGCTTTTGCTTTTTTCTGGCAAGCAAACTCCTACCCATTCTTCAAGACCCAGTTCAAATGTCACCTCTTCCCCAAAGCTGTCCCAGCTCCTCAGGAGGGCATCTCTGCCTCTCCACCATCTCACAGCTGCCCTATCTTATCATACTTAACACCCCATACGATCACAGTCTGTTTCTAGATCTGTCTCTCCCATGCAACAGGGAACTCATCCTGTTGCAGGGCAGAGACTCATCCTTATCTTCCTGGCTGGCACCCACGAGGTGCCTGGCTCCATAGTACACACTCCATGAATGTTTCTCATTTGATTGGAAACAGTTGGGGGTTAAAATGATTGTATGCTGAGCATTTCTATGCTGCAAACTCACCAGCCTCCCAGCCATCCTTTCCAACTCCCTTCCCTGTTATCATGGAAGGAGGGACTTCCCCTCCCCAGGTTTGACTTGGTTGTCACTTTCACTGGCCACCGTGTGTTAAACAGCACCTCTCGTCACTCTCTCCCTTATCCTGCATGTTTTTCCATAGCTTGTATCCTGCACAGGGATCGTCTGTCTGCTCCCCACACCCTGGATAGAAGCTCCAGGGTTTTATCTGTCTTATTCACTGTCATATCTGAAGATTCTGGAGGAGTGCCTGGCACCTGGCAGGCACTCAGCAGTTCTGTGTTGAATTAATCAATCAATCTTATGCAGATGTCTAGAGGTCTAAGTCTTCACAATAGTGCCCGGCGGGACTATGCCCTCAGGCTCTCAGCACATGTTGGTTTTTCTTCCTCTTCTTCCTCCTGCCTTCCCTCTCTCCATCCTTCCTCTTCCTCTTTCCCCTTGGTACTTGTGTGCTCAGGTCTCTCTCATTACAAGATTCTACATCAGCCACGCATCACCCATATGAACAGGCCCTCCGCCTCCCCTCTGCCCCCGTCAGCTGCCCCAGCCTCTCCACTCACCCCGATGCAGGCATGTATGCCCTGGTGGGCTCTTCTGTGGCCCCAGATCCTCCATCTCTTCTGCCTGGGTTCTGCCACTCCACTTGACAAAACTCTCCTTGCCAAGGTCACCGAAACTCTTTAGGACGAAATCCAAAGGACGCACTTTGGTCCTAGCTGGCTCGATCTCACCTCACCATTGCTCTCTGGGTCCCTCCTTTTCACACCTGTGACTCCCTTGCCCTCTGTTGTGCCATATGCCCTCTTGAGCTTCCTCCTCAGGCCTCTGCCCATCCTCCACGAAGCTCAGAAAGGCCCTGCATTCCTCTAAGCTGCTCCAGGCCCTCAGCTCTGCTTGCTGAGCTCTGTCTCCCTGAGCAATCTCACACAGGTGATGACACTGGCCATCCCTCCCAGGCAGCTGTGCCCACCCACCCCTGTCTATTGGGCCTCCAGCCTGTGGCTCAGTCTCTCTTGGGCACCTCCACCTGGGCAGACATGGGCGGGTACATCAAACACAACACCCAGCAGACAGAACACATCTCCTTCCGCCCACCCCAGGCTACTCGACCTGGGTTCCCGGTCTCTGAACAGCCCCACCATCCGTCCCCTTGCTCACACCAGAAGGCAGGGCCCAGTGAATATTTGTTATTTGATTGGAAACAATATTCAGGGGTGCAGAGGGAGGCTGCACCCCTCCCGCTTCCTGTCCCCGTTCCACATCACTGTGAGGCTGGGTGAATCTGTCCTCTGGATCCACGTCCTCCTCCCCAGCCCTCGGCCCCCTCCCTGTCCCCATTCCACATCACTGTGAGGCCGGGTGAATCTGTCCTCTGGATCCATGTCCTTCTCCCCAGCCCTTGGCACTTCTCTAGGCCTTTGCTTCTCTCCACAGAGGTATGACAGAAGCATCCCTCAGTCTCCCCGTCTCCAGACCTGGCCCCTCCAACCCATCCTCCTCAGGACAGCCCAGAGCAAAGGAAGAGGGATGCTAGTTATCCTTCAAGAACAAATCTCAAAAGTCCTTTCCTTGAGGAAAGCACCTGTCTAGGTCTGGGAAGCTGCCTTGAAGGACGCCTTTGATGGGGAAGCCTCTCCGGTTACAGGAGGATGGGCTGGGGCAGAGAAGCAGATAGACAGCAGAGCTACTCTGGAGGGACAGGCCGGCCGCCAGGGATGGGGAGCAACACAGGGAGCAGAGGACAAGGGGAAGGGTGGGGAGCAGGGAGGAAGAGGAAGGGGCTTGCAGGACAGTCCCCTGGTGGGAATTGCCTGGGACATTTTGAGAACAAGGATATCGAAAGATCAGTCTTGTGCTCTCCCAGCTGTGTGGTAACCTCCTCCTCTAGGCCGTCACAGGCCTGACTTTCGTGAGCCATACTGGGAGGTTTCTGGTACATAAAAGGGGGGTGATATGGTTTGGCTCTGTGTCCCCACTCAAATCTCATGTTGTAGCTCCCATCATTCTCATGTGTTGTCGGAGGGACCCAGTGGGAGGTAACTGAATCATGGGGGCAGGTCTTTCCCATGCTATTCTCATGATAGTTAATGTCTCACGAGATCTGATGGTTTTAAAAACAGGAGTTTCCCTGCACAAGTTCTCTTCTCTTGTCTGCTGCCATGTGAGATGTGCCTTTCACTTTCCTCCATGATTGTGAGGTCTCCCCAGCCATGTGGAACTGTAAGTCCAATAAACTTCTTTCTTTTGTAAATTGTCCAGTCTCGGGAACGTCTTTATCAGCAGCATGAAAACGTACTAATACAGGGGGCCTGGTTCATGTCTGGGTCAGCTTGGAGCTGGGAGAGGGGCTGGCTGCGGGAAATAACACCTCAGTGTTCTCACCAAATCCTTCAGAATTTCACACACTATTACCCAATGAGTGGATTAAACCAGTTCAATCAAAGCCATCAAACCCTATTTCACTACTGGCTTTTCTGAGGTCGTAGGGTTGGTACATACATGGCATTCTGACTAGCCAGCCTAACAGTGACAAAATGCAGGTGTGGAACTCCTGCCCCCAAAACCCTAATGATATTTCCTTCCAGAACAGCTCACAGCTCACACCAATATCTTGTTTAAAAAAATTTGGGTCCTCTGCACAAGGACTCATGCATTTAAGTTCTCACATGGGGTCTGAACCAGCTTAGAAAACCTGGGAGGTGGCATTAGGGCTCCTTCCTGGGCTTGGGGCTGGAGTAGTCTCTCTCTGCTTCCTTTGGCCTTAGGTTTTCCTCCTGCAGAGTCGGGACATGGGACTGGATGATTTCTAAGGCCTCCTATACCACGGGCACTGCTCCCAGTCTGGTCTGTGATGAATATGATTATTTTAATTAAGCTCTCCATCCATCTATCCTTCCATTCATCCATCCATCCGTCCATCCATCCATCCATTCATTCAATGTTTATCTTTTGGCAGTGATAGGTGAGCTGTGCATCTTGACACAAGACAATGAGGCCAGGCGCGGTGGCTCATGCCTGTAATCCCAGCCCTTTGGGATGCCACCTGAGGATCACCTGAGGATCACCTGAGGTCAGGAGTTCGAGACCAGCCTGTCCAACATGGTAAAACCCTGTCTCTAGTAAAAATACAAAAATTAGTTGGGCATGCCCCTGTAATTCCAGCTACCCAGGAGGCTGAGGCAGAGAATTGCTTGAATCTGGGAGGTGGAGGTTGCGATGAGCCGAGACTGCCCCACTACACACTCCAGCCTGAGTGACAGAGTGAGACTCCATCTCAAAAAAAAAAAAAAAAGAAAGAAAATGATTCATACAGCACCTGTGCTAGCAACTAGCTTCCTTTAGAGCTCTTTACTGAAAAAAATGGCTGCACAATGAGCATCATCCAGGGCTGCAGAATGTGGCCCCGTGTGAGGAAGATGGAGAGGAGGAGGGTCCCAGGAACTAGAGAATGCGTGGGCTTAGAGCTCCATGGTCCTGGGCTTAAATCCCATGCCGCCATTCACCAACTCTACAACTGCAGACGTTGCCTTGTGTCTCTGAGCCTCCGTTTGCTCGTATGTAAAATGGAATGCGTGTGCTGGTTCTGTTACGTGATGAGTCACAAAAACTCCCAGTACTGGGCCTGACATGTGGCCCATTCTCAAACACGGTGACTACAGAGCTTAAAAACATGGCTGTTTGCATCAAAGACTCTTTGCTTTGAATCCCAGATCTGCCATGTACTAGCTGCATGATCTCAGGCTGTTTACTTAGCTTTGCTGAGCCTCAGTCTCCTCATCTGTAAAGTAGAGATAATAATACCTGTCTTACAAAGCTATTCTGGGAATTGAACTGTACAATGCTGTAAAATACCTAGCCTGGTTCCTGGCACAGAGCAAGCACTGAATTAATGGTAGTTGCTGATACATAAAGATGAGGAGGAGGAGGAGAAAGAAGAGGAGGGTGAATACTTCTGAGAAATGAAATATGGGTAGGCCTTGATTGAAAGTGGTAAGGTGGCCGGGTGTGGCGGCTCACGCCTGTAATCCTAGCACTTTGAGAGGCCGAGGCGGGCGGATCACCTGAGGTCAGGAGTTTGAGACCAACCTGGCCAACATGGTAATATCACATCTCTACTAAAAATACAAAAATTAGCCAGGTGTGGTGGTGGGCGCCTGTAATCCCAGCTACTCGGGAGGCTGAGGCAGGAGAATCACTTGAACCCAGGAAGTGGAGGTTGCAGTCAGCTGAGATTGTGCCACTGCACTCCAACCTGGGTGACAGAGCAAGAGTCTGTCTCAAAAAAAAAAAAAAAGGAAAAATTAAAAAAGAAAATGGTAAGGCTTACTTAGCTTTTAGATGCCTCATCTCAAGAGAATTTTTTTTTTTTTTTTTTTGCCTTCTGCAAAACAATTTCCTTAAGGCAACATTTCCACTTCTGGTTCTCTTCAGATTCTAATTCTCTGTACATATTGTTTTCCTTTAATTATATTTTATGTGAAACTCCCATTGATTTCAATGGGACTCCTTTAAGTACTGGCAAAAAACATATCCTGCTTAAATGCTATCTAGAACAATGAAAGACAATGTCTCTGTTTTTCTAATTTCAGCAATATGTGTATGTTGAGTTTATTTATATAATTCCACTTCCCATATTTTTTGGCAGAGTTTCATGATTTCCCAAAAATGTGTAGATAATATAGGCACTTCCTCTAGAGACTTCTGTGAAAAACATTTTACTATACACCAATCTTGCCTATGGTTGTTAAAGTAAAACTCTTTTTTTTTTTTTTTTTTTTTGAGACGGAGTCTCGCTCTGTCGCCCAGGCTGGAGTGCAGTGGCGCGATCTCGGCTCACTGCAAGCTCCGCCTCCCGGGTTCACGCCATTCTCCTGCCTCAGCCTCCCGAGTAGCTGGGACTACAGGCGCCCGCTACCACGCCCGGCTAATTTTTTGTATTTTTTAGTAGAGACGGGGTTTCACCGTGTTAGCCAGGATGGTCTCGATCTCCTGACCTCGTGATCCACCCGCCTCGGCCTCCCAAAGTGCTGGGATTACAGGCGTGAGCCACCGCGCCCGGCCAAGTAAAACTCTTTAATAAAACATCAACAAAGAGAATTCAACAGGACATCAAAAAAAATCTAATAAGATACTCGATTATTGTATCTATTATTATATTCTATAATAATAATATTTTTTTGAGATGGAATTTCACTTTTGTTGCCCAGGATGGAGTGCAATGGTGCAATCTCAGCTCACTGCAACCTCCCCCTCCCAGGTTCAAGCGATTCTCCTGCCTCAGCCTCCCAAGTAGCTGGGATTATAGGCATGTGCCACCACGCTTGGCTAATTTTGTATTTTTAGTAGAGACGGGATTTCTCCATGTTGGTCAGGCTGGTCTTGAACTCCTGACCTCAGGTGATGCGCCCGTCTCAGCCTTCCAAAGTCCTGGGATTACAGGTGTGAGCCACCACACCCAGCCTATAATGATTAAAAAAAACCAATAAACTCTGACCAGGTAGTTTATACCAGGAATGCAAAGATGGCTCAATATTAGTAAATTCAGGCTGGGCACAGTGGCTTACACCTGTAATGCCAGTGCTTTGGGAGGCAGAGGCAGAATCGCTTGTGGCCAGGAGTTCAAGACCAGCCTGGGCAACATAGCAAGACCCTGACTCTACAAAAATACTTTTTAAAAAATAGCTGAGTGTGGTGGTATGCACCTGCAGTCCTAGTTACTTGGGAGACTGAGTTGGGAGGACCTCTTGAACCCAGAAGTTTGAGGTTACAATGTGCTATGATGATTGCACCACTGCAGTAAAGCCTGGGTGACACACAGTAAGACCCTGATTCAAAAACATAAACAAAGAAAAGAAAATTTATTAATATATTAGATCATAGTAACAGGTCTTTCAAGGAGAAAAATCATGCAATCATATCCAAAAGTTCAATATTCATTATTGATGTTTAAAAAAATTCAATAAGGCTGGGCATGGTGGCTCATGCCTATACTCCCAGCACTTGGGGAGGCTGAGGCAGGTGGATCATTTAAGGTCAGGAGTTTGAGACCAGCCTGGCCAACATGGCGAAACCCTGTCTCTACTAAAATAAACAACATTTAGCCAAGTGTGGTGGTGTGCACCTGTAATCCCAGCTACTCGGGAGGCTGAGGCAAGAAAATTACTTGAACCCAGGAGGCGGAGGTTGCACCCAGCCAAGATCGTGCCACTGCACTCCAGCCTGGGCAACAGAGCGAGACTTTGTAAAAAAAAAAAAAAAAAAAAAAAATTCAATAAAATAGAACTGGATGCACATGAATGTTCCCCTAGCCTGGCACAATATAGCACTCAAAAGCCAGCATTTGGGCACAGTGGCCCACACTTGTAATACGAGCACTTTGGGAGGCTGAGGCGGGTGGATCACTTGAGGCCAGGAGTTTGAGATCAGCCTGGCCAACGTAGTGAAACCCTGTCTCTACTAAAAATACAAAAAAAAAAAAAAAAAAAAAAAAGCCAGGCATGGTGGTGCGGGCCTGTTATCCCAGCTACTCAAGAGGCTGAGACACGAAAATCACTTTACATGGGAGCCAGAGGTTGCAGTGAGCCAAGATCATGCCACTGTACTCTCACCTGGGTGACAGAGTGAGACTCTGCAAAAAAAAAAAAAAGCAAAGCCAAGCCAGCATTAGACTTTAGGCAGGGACTTGTAGAAGGATTCCTACTGAAACCCATCAACATCACATCACCTCTATTTAAAATTGCACTTGAGCTGTACTGTTGAACCAGAGATAAGACTGGAGACGGGTGGAAGAACAAGGTGGGTTATCGACAGGAATATAAGAAAGAGTGTTGGCTGGGCACAGTGGCTCACGCCTGTAATCCCAACATTTTGGGAGGCTGAGGTGGGAAGATTGCTTCAAGCCAGGGGTTCCAGACCAGCCTGAGCAACATAGCAAAACCTTGTCTCTGCAAGAATAAAAATAGGCCGGGCATGGTGGCTTATACCTCTAATCCCAGCACTTTGGGAGGCCGAGGCGGGTGGATTGCCAGAGGTCAGGAGTTCAAGACCAGCCTGACCAACATGGAGAAATCCCGTCTCTACTAAAAATACAAAATTAGCCAAGCGTGGTGGCGCATGCCTATAATCCCAGCTACTCTAGAGGCTGAGGCAGGAGAATTGCTTGAACCCAAGAGACGGAGGTTGCAGTGAGCCGAGATCATGCCACTGCACTCTAGCCTGGGCGAGAGAGCAAGACTCCGTCTCAAAAAATAAAAATAAAAATAAAAAATAAATAAAAACATTAGCCAGCATGATGGTGTGTGCTCAGCAGGCTGAGTTGAGAGGAACTCTTGAGTCTAGGAGTTCATTAGCTGAGACGTATTCTGGAACGTGCTACCTCCCTGGTACTCCAGGCCTGCCCTACATGCAGGTTGAGCAAGATCCCACAGCTGGAGACGCAGATGTCTGCATGAGAAGCCTATAGGACACACAGCAATGTTGAGTGCCCTGGGGCTGCAGGCATGGTGGTGTGTACAGGGAATTCTGAGCTGATACAGAAAGTGTCCTAATCAGGCACAATCAGGGCATTGTGGAGCCCTGAGGAGGGACTGACTCACCCTCCGGCCACTCTGGCATGGCTCCTGGATGGGCCGTGAAACTTCCTGTCCTGAGGCCTTTGCCTGTGCCATTTCCTCTGCCTGGAAGGTCCCTTCCCATCCCTTCCTGGCTGGGGCCTTGGCTGGCTGACCCCTGCTTGCCCCTTTGGATGAGGCTCCATTGGAACTTGGTGCTGGACTCCTCCCAGACACCCGGCTTCCCTCCTGACGAGGGTCTTTCCACACCAGCTCTGTCTACACCAGCACTGGCTGCCCTGTCGCGCTGGTGTCTGCTCCTTGGATGTCTCCTCCACCAGTCTGTGATCAGTCCTTGAGGTCAGGGATGGTGGCTTATTTATCTGCATTATTAGCACTCAGTTCAGTAAATATTTGTTGATGAATTGTGTCAACCTTAAATAATGAGATTCAGAAAATATGATCAAGTACAGAGTTTATTTGAGCACAAAGCTTGGATATGGCCACCCAGGAAGGCACCGACTCTAGATGAATGGAGTCAATGTTCCCAAAGTGGAGGAGTTAAGATTTCACTTCCAGAGTGAAATCTGTCACTTCCAGAGACGGAGAAGTTCCAGTAGGGTTACAGCATTTTCCATGCAAGACCAGCTGCATATACCACAGTGATTTAGTTGCTTACAAGTTGCTACATTCCCAGCAAGATTACTTTATTACTCTGTAAGGAGGGGTAGTGATCTGAGGGAGGTCTTATCTCTGGCGCCATTTGGTCGTAATTATTTACAGAAAAAAAGGGTAAAAGTTGCAGCTGCATGAGTGTGACGCAGGCTGCATAGTCACATTTCTTCGAGGCTTAGGAAAATTTAAGTTCCAACAGCCGTAAATTCAAATTATCTTAAATTTGAATTATTTAGTTTTGCAACCAGATTATTTGGGTATAACAGTTGTGGGAGGGGGAGTTGTGTCTCAGCTGGGTACTGAAGGATGAATAGGAATTTGCCAGAGGGGGCATTCCAGGCAGAGGGAAGAGCCTTTGCGAAGGACATGGTATTTGAAAAGCAGGTGAGACAGTGCCGCTCAGCAAGGAAGGGTGCAAGAGGGGAGGGCCAGGAAGAGGCTGGAGAGGGAGGCAGTGGCCAGATGATGGCCGGTGAAGGAGCTGGGGCCTCAGCAGGGAAGAAATTCGTGAAGTGCCCCCAGTAGTGCCAATCAAGTCTGCAATACATATTGCTGTGGGCTGCTGAGCAGACGATAGACTGGAGGGTGAAAGAAACCGAGATATTTCACCCCAAAATATACATCTTTGACACATTTCAAGATTGCTATTTGGAAGGGATGGAGCTGTAAGAATAGCCAGAAAACTTTTTTTTTCAGACAGAGTGTTGCTCTGTTGCCCAGAGCTGGAGTGCAATGGCATGATCTCGGCTCACTGCAACCTCAGCCTCCTGGGTTCAAGCGATTCTCCTGCCTCAGCCTCCCAAGTAGCTGGGATTACAGGTGACCGCCACCACATCCAGCTAATTTTTGTATTTTTAGTAGAGACGGGGTTTCACCATGTTGGTCAGGGTGGTCTTCAACTCCTGACCTTGTGATCTAGCCTGCCTCGGCCTCCCAAAGTGCTGGGATTACAGGTGTGAGCCACCGCGCCCAGCCAGAAAACTATCTTTTGTTGGGGAGATTTGCATCTGTAGGGAAACCTGCATTGATGCAGTCCAGCTTTCTCTGAGGCCTTCCTTGGTCTGGATCTAGGAAAGGTTAACTAAGTCGGACGCCTTTAGAGCCTGAAAGAAACATTTCCCATCTATCCTGAGGACTGCTACCTGCAAGGTTTCCTCCTCTTCCCTTCCATAACCTCTTTTGCTGAGATCCAAGCCCTTATTTTTTCTGTGACTTCAAGATGGTATAAAAACATCAACTATCTTTCCTTTCTTTGAGAGCTTATATTTTGCTCCACAAGATAATGTTTGCCTCTCGGGCCCATTCAAATTCCAAAGAGAACCCTTTACAAGTTAGTGTCTTTTATTTTAATTGTTTTAACAGGTGGGGATACTCAGCACTATACAAATAGGAGAATCATTTACAAGTTGATTTTATTCTCCCTCATATTCAAGTACTGCTCCTCTAAAAATCCCCTACAGGCCAGACACGGTGACTCACGCCTGTAATCCCAGCACTTTGGGAGGCCGAGGGTGGGGGGTGGGAGGGGATCACCTGAGGTCAGGAGTTCGAGACCAGCCTGAACAACATGGTGAAACCCGGTCTCTACTAAAAATACAAAAATTAGCCCGGCATGGTGGCATGTGCCTGTAATCCCATCTACTTGGGAGGCTGAGGCAGGAGAATCGCTTGAACCCAGGAAGTGGAGGTTGCAGTGAGCCGAGATTGTGCCACTGCACTTCAGCCTGGGCAACAGAGTGAGATTCCGTCTCACAAAAAAAAAAAAAAAAAAAAAAAAAAAAAAAAAAAAAATCCCTACATTTTTTATCTCCACCCTCCCCTATGAAAAAGGGTAGAAAAGCTTCTGCACCCCTCACTCTGTTGCTCCTCCCAGACACCCCATTCATATGAATAAACATGTATGCCTTTTCCCCTATCAGTCTGCCTTTGTCCGTCGACTTTCAGTGAGCCTTCTGTGGGTGAAGGGTCCCCATGGCCCCTGCAAAGGAGTGGCATGGTATATAAATGTTACAATTGAGAGAGACTCAGGGTGTTAGAGGAAGGGGAAGCTGGCAGCAGGCAAGGCTAGCTAATGGAGCTCTCAGAAGCGATGTCTGGCTGAGGAATGAGCCTCACAATTCAGACATGAGAAAAGGAAAGCTCTTCTCTTTATGAAACCTAGTTCAGCAATAGGCCCGGCAGCCTCTGCTGGTACCCCAGGGAAGCACTGATTTCCTCTCCCATTTAATTGCTCGGAAGGGCTTTTATGCTTAGGGACTTGCCCCTCTCGGCTCTGTGGTACAGAAACTGCTGAATCCCAGGCTTCTCCACAGACCACCCGCCCTAACCCCAGCCAGTCTGCTTGAATGGGTGGGCTACTCCCCCAACACCAGCCTTCATCCCCTCTGGAAGGTGGAGTTGGGAGGAGGGCAGTGGGGATCAGATTCTGGAATGATGCACCTTTAACTTGTGTAAGTTGCATTAGCTTAAGTAATAAATGGGTCTCCGGCCGGGCGCAGTGGTTCACGCCTGTAATCCCAGCATTTTGGGAGGCCTAGGGTGGGCGGATCACGAGGTCAGGAGATTGAGACCATCCTGGCCAACATGGTGAAACCCTGTCTCTACTAAAAATACAAAAATTAGCTGGGCGTGGTGGCAGGTGCCTGTAATCCCAGCTACTCAGGAGGCTGAGGCAGGAGAATTGCCTGAACCAGGGAGTCGGAGACTGCGGTGAGCCGAGGTTGTGCCACTGTACTCCAGCCTGGTGACAGAGTGAGACTCCCTCTCAAATAAATAAATAAATAAATAAATAAAATGGGTCTCATCTCCAGGCAGTGGGGCAGCCTGGGAACCCAGAAAGGGGAGTGAGGTGGATCACAGCAAGGAGAGGCCAAAAAAAAACAGGGTAGGGGAGGGCCCTCCACAGGCACAAAATGAAGGCAGCTTAGGGATGGCTGCTTTGGGAGGGACAAGGGAAGGGACCCAGCTGGGGTTCGGGGCCAGAAGGAAGTGTACCTGCTAAAGGCATGGCCAGAAGCAATGGAGCACACGCAGTGTTCCCAGGGGGACGGAGACCATCTGGGGAGCCTCGAGAACCAAGGGTGACAGGAAGCAGCCTCCCCAACAGGGAACACCGGGCTCCACCATCTAGGACACAGCCAGCTGTTACCCTCACTAGCACGGTGGAGTGCTGTCCACACAGTCCTGTCCACACAGTTGGACCCACCTGTCCACACAGTTGGAGCCCAGGGGTCCAGTGTCAGCCCTGGTGACCTATTGAGGGAGGTGGGTATTTGGAAGGAGGTAGCCTTGCGGGACCACCCCTGGTCCCCCGTCCAACCTGCCACCTGCTCCTCCCAGGCACATGAGGGGCTTCTCTGATTGGTAAGATACCCGGCTGCCGGTGGCCCACTGTAAGGTGACCTGCACACCAAGCTCTGCTCCTGGCCTCTGGGCAGGCTTGCTCAGAAACACTCCCAGGCAAGATGATGCATCTTATCACAAGCCAGAGTGTGGAGTGTGGAGTGGCATGAGTGACTGGATCTCTCACCCAGTCGTTGACAGCTGGGTAATCCTGAGCAAGTTACATTGCCTCTCTCTGTGCCTCAGTTTCCTCATTCATAAAGTGGGGACTCAGGAAGGATTGGCCTCCTAGGATTCTCTGAGGACCCTGTGGGGATAAGAGCGACTTTATTTTAAATCCTAATCCAGCATGTGACTCCTGACTAACCCAAGTCCGGGAATGCCTCCAAGATGTCAAGTTGATATATTGCTCTTTATGTAGAAACACCTCTTCACCAGCCTTTCCTCCAAAACAACCCTTGGTGTTGCATACACGATAGGCTGTGACGCCTGCAGCCACCTACACATTCCTTCCAGAGCACGTATACTTTTTCCCCAATCTGTGGGTCTGTGCGGTTGTGGTGCAGAGATCTACTGTCTTGTGGCTGCCCGAGACCACATTTCTGTTTGTTAAGTTCCCCCTCATAAATCACCCTTTACTGAGATACTGGATTTGTCTGCCTCTTTCTTTGGTTTCTTGGCTCCCTCTACATTTGGGGGCCAATTTGCATATACCGCCTTTTCAGGAAACAGGCCCCACGTGGTCAGAGAGGAAGAAATGCCTGCTGTGATGATTTTCTTCTTCACCTCCCATGGGGGCTCCCGGGCCAGGCCCCAGGCCTGGGCTGGAGGTGGGCCTGGAGACCCATGCCCCTGGGCTCACAAGCAGACTTTGTCCCATGTAGCTGCCTCTTCTTCACCCTGCACGGCCAGCTACGACCCTGGAAGGACCTAGGTCCAGGTTTGGGACGAGGATGGGGGTGGGCCACAGTGGAAAACTTTTCTGATCTAAAATACACTGAGCAGGGGCCGGGCGTGGTGGCTCACGCTTGTAATCCTAGCACTTTGGGAGGCCGAGGCAGGAGGATCACTTGAAGCAAGGGGTTCAAGAGCAGCCTGGCCAACACAGTGAAACCCCGTCTTTTCTAAAAATAGAAAAAAATGCCTGGGTGTAGTGGTGCATGCCTGTAATCCCAGCTACTCAGGAGGCTAAGGCACAAGAATTGCTTGAACCTGGGAGGAGGAGGTTTGCAGTGAGCCGAGGTCGTGCCACTGCACTCCAGCCCAGGCAACAGAGTGAGACTCTGTCTCAAAATAAATAAATTAATAACCGAAAAATAAAATAAAATACACTGAGCAATATCTTCCAACCCAGTCATTCCAGAAGCTCTGCATTTCAGGATTTGGGGACTGGTGCATTAGGGAAACTGATCCTTTCCCTGGGCCACGATCCCTCTCCTCATGCTGGCTCTCAACTCAGAACCCAGAGGGGGCCAGGTGCGGTGGCTCACACCTGTAATCCCAGCACTTTGGGAGGCTGAGGTGGGTGAATCACCTGAGGTCAGGAGTTTGAGGCCAGCCTGGCCAACATGGTGAAACCCCGTCTCTACGAAAAATACAAAAAATTAGCTGGGCATGGTGGCTCAAGACTGTAGTTCCAGCTACTTGGGAGGCTCAGGCAAGAGAATCACTTGAACCAGGGAGGCAGAGGTTGCAGTGAGCCAAGATCTCACCATTGCACTCCAGCCTGTGTGACAAGAGCAAAACTCTGTCTCAGAAAGAAAGAAAGAAAAAAGGTCGGGCACGGTGGCTCACGCCTATAATCCCAGCACTTTGAGAGGCCGAGGTGGGCGGATCATGAGGTCAGGAGATCGAGACCATCCTGGCTAACACGGTGAAACCCGGTCTCTACTAAAAATACAAAAAATTAGCCGGGCGTGGTGGCAGGTGCCTGTAGTCCCAGCTACTTGGGAGGCTGAGGCAGAAGGATGGCATGAACCTGGGAGGTGGAGCTTGCAGTGAGCTGAGATCACGCCACTGCACTCCAGCCTGGGCAACAGATCGAGATTCCATCTCAAAAAAAAAAAAAAAAAAAGAACCCAGAGGGGAGGCAGGATGGGCTTAAGTGCAGCCCAAGTGGTCAGCAAAGTCCACCAGACTGCCAGCCCTGACGCCCTCTGGGCTCCCCCTCTTCCTCCTCTCCTGGTGAGCATCTCTCCTCCTGCTTCTCTTTACCCATGGCCTCTGCTGGCTCAGGCTTCTGGCTGAGTGTTCCCTGCTTTGCGCACCCCCCATCAACTCCCTGAGTGTTTCATGACCTCCCTGGGAGGGCTTCGGATTGGGTAGATCAATGTCCACATAGAGCAAAGTCTCTCCATGGGGCACAGCCGTTGCCCTGGGCCACTAGGGATCCACTCTGCCGATGGCTCAGGGGCCATCCTTGATCTGATCACCTGTGCTGGGGACAGCAGGTCACAGAGGAGAACATGGTGCTGTGTGGGTGAAAGCCCTCCGGGAGGGGGCACTGCACATGGCAGAGACTCGGGGGGTATGGGGGCCAGGCTGGAGCCAGCGTGCAGATCTGCGTGGATGAATAAGTGAATGGCTCACCCACAGAGGACGGTGGCCAGGGCAGGGGAGGGTTCCAAGTGAGTTCACACCAAGAGCCACCGAAGGCACTGGGGCTTGGACTCGGGGAAGAGAAGATACCCGTGTAGCCTCGGCTGTAGTTGGTAAGGCTTGCTCCCGGTTTTCATCCTCCCTCTTCTCAGACAGACGAATGCCTGTGCTCCCTGGACCCTTTTGCAGCTGGGCAGGGTCATGTGACTAGTTCCAACCACTAGAGGTGACATGTGTCACTTTTGAACCAAACACTAAGACCCGTGTGAGATTTGTCACGTTCTCTTGCCTGGCTGCAGTGAATTCTGAAGCTTTTAGTTCAGATTTAAGTAGCTTGGAATGCACAGCTGCCCTGGGGAGAAGGGCTGAGGATGGAGGCCCTGCAGGCACCGATGTCTCCCTGCCCATCTCTCCTGGGAGTTCCTCACACAGGCCCAGGTTGGTGCTGATCCGGGAAGGTTGGTGCCACCGTCAGACATGAAGACTGGCATGGAAGACTGAGCCAAACTGGCTTAGAACCTGGGGCTCTGAGATTCAGATGGCAGATGTCATGAGCCTGGAGGGCAAGAACTGTGCCAAGCACACCCCTGCACCCAGGACAGTGCCAGGCACAGATGCATGCTCAGCAAGTGCATTCTCAATTGATCCTATAGACCAGGCACCAATCAACACTTGTTGCGAGACAAGAGTGACAGATCCCAAGGCCTGTGGACATGCATGTCTCAGCTTAGGGCAGCAGCCGTTTCTAATCCTCAGGGTGCTGCACTGTCTAGTATGCAGCCAGTAGCCACAAGTGGCTCCTTAACTCTAAATGAGTTACATTGAAATCTCCGTTCCACTCGCATTGGCTGCATTTCAAGCGCTGGTGGCTGCCGTGTTGGACAGTGTGGATGTAGAATGTCCTCGTCATCACAGGCAGTGCGATAGGACAGTGCCATTCTAGAAGCATGAACGCCATAAGACTCTTTGGGGAAAGCACAGAAACCAGATGGACTCTAGCCTTGCTACGAAATACTCCAAAGATATTCCCAGTTCATAGAGCGCGGTTACAAAATCGTCAGTCCTCTCGGGCTTAGGGTTTGATGGAGGGAAATGGTCAATAAAGCGAGAAAGAAGAAACTGTGGGCCGGGCGCGGTGGCTCACATCTGTAATCCCAGCACTTTGGGAGGCTGAGGAAGGAGGATCACCTGAGGTCAGGAGTTCCAGACCATTCCTGGCCAACATGGTGAAACCCATCTGTCCGAAAATACAAAAAATTAGCCAGGTGTGGTGGTGCACACCTGTAATCCCAGCTACTCGGGAGGCTGAGGCAGGAGAATCGTTTGAACCTGGGAGGTGGAGGTTGCAGTGAGCGGAGATCGTGTCATTGCACTCAAGGCTGGGTGACAGAGCGAGACTCTCTCAAATAAATACATAAATAAAATAAAATAGAAGAAACTGCTGATACACAGAGGGCATGAGGAGGTACCGTGAGGAGCGCGGGGATGGGTGGCAATTTGGAAAGTCAGCAGAGGGCCCTGTATGACAGGGGAGCTTCTGAGTCGAACTGAGAAGGAAGGGAGGGGCCCTGTGTTGAGAAGAAGCAGAGCTCCCCCAGGAGGGAGATCATGGGTGAAAGCCGGAAGGCTTGGTGTCTGCAGAACTCAGAGAGAGCCACAGTTTGGGGCTGTGACCATGGGGACAAACACAGGGGCCGGGGGGGACGGGAATGGCAAGTGGGGGTCACATAAGTCCTGGCTCTTGAGGCCATGGAAGAAGGCCGCTGGGAGCTTGGTGTGATCTGACCGATGTTTTCAAAGCATCACTCTGGCGTTGGGTGGACAAGATTTGCCCAGGGGCAAGTGTGGGAGCAGATGGCAGAGGAAGGCTGTGCTGTAGTAGGGGAGGGGCCTGAGTGTGGCCAGGGTGCCTGCACGTTCTGGCTGCCAGGGCCACACCAGGCTTATACCTGTGTCCAGGGTCATGGGTCAGAGTGCCACCTCCTGTTCTCAGCATGTCCCACTGGATAATTCCACGGTGGTGTCTGTGCAGGTGGAGAGCTGTAGGTCGATGCATGGGAGGCGGCACTTACCAGGGCTTGCTGACAGTTGTCCTTGGGGCCGGGGGGAGAAACCAAGGAGAATGCTGATTTCTGAGTGTGTAACTGGGTAGACGGTGATGGCAGGTTGTGTGTATGGACAAGCTTTTTGGGGGAAGACCCAAAGTTCAAAAGAATTATGAATCTCATTGGAATAAGATTAGAGATGATGAGACGTTTAATCCCAGCAGGGCACTGTTTAATCTCCTGTGGGAGCCCTGCCTGCAGTCACTTTCCTTCCACCCTTTTCCTTGGCCCTGTGCTCAGCCATAACCAGCCACCAAATTTTCCAGAACCTGGGAGGCTGTTTCCAGCCTCAGCGCCTCCGCTACTGCTGTTCCAGCTGCCCGGGATGCCCTTCCCTTACTGGGGAGGTATTTATTCCCTTACCTCCCATTTATCAAGACTTAGTTTGGGCAGCATCTTGCCCAGAAACCCTCCCCTGACCTAGGGGTGTATTTGGGACCTCCCTGGGGCCAGCTCCACAGAGCAGCGATCAGCCTGGCTGCCCTTGTCTCCCCAGCCTCCGGGGCAGGTGCGTATCAGGTTTCCCTCATCACTGCCATCAGCAGAGGGCCTGGCCCTGGTGAGGGCCCAGGAATGTGTCTGTGCAAGCTGCCTCTGGGGAACGTCCTACAGGGCCCTAATGCAGACACTTGGCCCCTCCCCAAGGCCTCACCTGCCCCATGCGCACACCCAGCATTGAGCCTGGAACGGGTGCCCTCCGCAAGCACTGCTTGCAGAAGGGGCCTTGCCTTTAAAATCACACAAGTTCATAACAAGTGATCTTGTACTTCCGCAAGTTATAATGCATCGTCTTTTATTTTCCAGGCTTCCTGGGATCAGATATGACATTGCACTAATGAGAAATGGGGGTTTCCAGTTGCTCAGGCTCAGATTGCGCAATGGCAGGAAGCATATTAGGTGCTAAAAAGTCCCCCTCCCTAGCCGAGCCGGGCGGGTGAGAAGCCGAGTGCGAAACGGGACTTGGCGTGTCATGGGCGCTAAGGAAACGGAGTAAGGCCGACTCACAGGCAGGAACATCGGGACACACACAAAGAGGCAACACCCACTGCGGATGGGGAGACAGACTTTGGTGTTTCATCCACCTCTCAGCGCGCTTATCAGCATCCTGTGACGGCCGGCGCTGCACCCTAACACACACCTAATGACAGACACCAACGCCTTCGCTTGGGGAGCCCCGCCAGCCTCCTGCTCCGGGATGCCCTGCTGGCTTCAAAGATGAGAAGAGCCACATCTCCATCCTATCTCCACCCTATCTCCATCCTTCTCTCCCCAGCAGCGTGTGGTTGTCTGTTTCAGGGAGCACATCGCTCCTGGGGCGTGTGGGGTTTATGTTTCAGGCTGAGACACCGCCAGCCACAGCACAAGGACGGTGCATCAAGAGCTACGTCGGGTATTAGGCGGGGTACGTGGAAACCCTTGATTCCAGGGCTTTGGCCATCAGAGGAGGATGTTTTCTCCCCAAGACTTGGAAAAATAACAGCAAGGAAAACAGTGGTGGCTATACCTCACATGTATTTACAAAGCGTTGTTTAGAGGGGTCTGTCTTTAAGGTTACCTGTGTGACGAGAAAAAGAAAAAAGAAAAAGAAAAGAAACTAGACAGGGAGCTCTGTGTATGAGGACCACACCAAGAACAGACTGAAACCACACAAATCCGAGCGGTGGAGAATAAGGCTGGAGGCCGCTCCCCTGCGGAGGGACCGTAAAATTAAACTCTATATATGTCATCTCGCGTTTAAGTAGGCTATACTTTTTAATAAAATAAAAACTTCTGTGTTACTTTAAAGATATTGTGTAGGCATCTAGGGGGCGATCTGGAAGAGGAACGCAGCGCATGGAGGGGCGCTGGCGGAAGGTGCCCTGTCTTGTCCCTTGTTGACATTTGTGCCTAAAGAGACCCAACACAGACGCCTGCAAAAATCACACACCCCACTCTTGGCACTGTCCCAGACGCTCACTGCCCCGTCTGCGAGTCTGCCTGTGAGGCCAGGCTGCCCAGGCTCCGAAGGGCCGTGTGCCCACCCCCGATGATGGTGTCAGCACCCGTCATCAACAAGCCTCACAGCTCACGTCCCGGCCACCTCTGTCCCCCACGTGCCTAGCACCGGGGCCAGGGCACCTCGAGAACGCTGGGAAGGTGGGCTGGGCTGCAGCCACCTGTGTGCTCCATCTGATGCCCGACACAGCCACTCTGCAGCCTCTCCCTGACACCAAGCCACAGCGGGGAAGGGTGGTGTGAAGCTAGCCGTCTCGGCCCTAAACTACCGGCAGGAGTGTCGCCGGCAGGTGCAGGGGCCGCACCTGCTGGGGGACCCCCTCCCGCCCACCCCATTGACACAGAGAAGCCAGAGCAAGGTGTGTGGGAGGGGTGTGTGCGGTTCTCGCCAGGGGCCCCTCGCCTCGGCGCCCGGCACACACCAGTGGGGCAGGCTGGCAGCCGTCAGAACAACAGGGCTTTCTTCTTAAGGTCATTCCTCTTCCAGAGGGCCAGGCGGTCAAACTCCTCCATGCTCATCCCAAACACTTCCTGGAACTCCTCGGGCGACAAGTGTCTCTTCAAACAAAAAGGCAAAACAGAAGGGACCAGTTAGCCACGCAGCAAGGGACACCATTGGGCAGTTTGCTGCTGCCAAGCAATCCAGGGGCAGGATTGCATTGAGGACGGGGTGGCCCTCAGCGTGCTCGGCCTCCTGGCAGTTCCTGACACCCTCTCTGCAGTGAAAGAACTGAGCTCAGAAGACAGCGACCCTGCCAGGGACACACAGCACCCAGTGGTGGAGCTGGAGCCAGAATCTTCTGCTCTTGACTCCTACAAAGGCAACTGCTGCTGTGGACCAAGTTCATTAACATGCCCCAGAGCAGGACCCCCACCTGCGTGCAAATGTCTGAGCTTTTATGGATTTCCTTCAGTGGTCATATTTGTTACTTCAGTGAGTGGTCACGGCTGCCATCCGAGAGCAGGAGGTGGAAGGTTTACCCCCGGGACTTCATAGCCCAGGAGGGTGGGGTGCGGACAGTGAGCAAGAATGCCAGGCACGGCCCAGGCCCAGGTGCAAATCCTCCCTCCACCGGAAGCCCCTGGTGTGTAAGTGTGAGAGAGTTGTTGTGCCTCTCTGAGCTCAGCTTCTTGTCTGTGGTCACCGTGGAAAGGCACACAGCTTGGTGGTCAGGGCGTGGATACCAGTGCTTCTGGGATGCCACAGGAGTGAGTTAGCCCCTGGAGCCTCAGTCTGCTCATCTGTGTAATGGGGTCCCCTAGAGCCCACACCCTGGAGCTGTGGGGAGGAAGGCGTGGACATAGGTCAGCACTGGCTGTGGACTGTACCCATGGGTGCTGGCTGCATGTGTTAGTATGACCTCAGCCACCGCAAGCTCTGTGGAGCTCCTTGCCAAGCAGCCACCTGCCTTCTAGCTCTGCCTTGCAGGGCCTGCAACCCCTACTCTCCTGCCTGTCTTTCTCAGCAGGCTCTGAGAAACCCCGCATCCCTCAGAGCTGGCTCAGGCGTCCCCTCCCCTAAGGAGCTTTTCCAGGGAGCCTGGGACTTTCCATCCACGGGGATGCTTCCCTTTGCTCCCCTCGCCTTGCCTGGGCGGGGCTGAGAGGAGGAACTGGAAAGAGGCTGGAGAAGGCCAGTGACAGGAAGAGGCCAGGCTCTGCCCTGAATCCCCATCTGCTGCCCTCTGAAAAGCGTGGCTTCAGTGCAGCTCTGTGGGGAGTTTTCTGTAGTTCTGCGACACACTCCACACAGTTATCATATGCCCCAGCCATCCACTCTTGGACAGACACCCGGAGGAATGGAAAACAGGGACTCAGAGAGATGATGGTCGCCCACGTTCCTAGCAGCGTTACTCAAAATCACTGCAATGTGGAAACAAACCAGGTGTCCATCAATGGACGAATAGATACACAGAATGTGACATGTCCATGTGACGGAATAGCCTTCAGCCTTAAAAGGTCGTGAAGTTCCGACACGTGCCACAGCATGGACGAGCCCCAAACACACTGGCTCCATGAAGGAAGCCAGACACCAAAGACCACATAGTATATGATTCCACTTCTCCGAAATGTCCGGAACAGGCAAGTCCATAGAGACAGAGCATGGATTCGTGGTCGCCAGGGACTGGGGGAGAGAGGAATGGGGAGGGACTGTTTAACGGGTATGGGGTTTCCTCTTGTGGTGAAGAAAATGTTCTGGAGCTGGAATGTTCCAGAGTTGGAATGTTCCGGAGCTGGAGAGTGGGGTTGGTGGCACAATGTTGTGAATACACTGAACTGTACTGAATGGTACACTTTAAAATGGTTAAAATGGGCCGGGGGTGGCAGCTCACGCCTGTAATCCCAGCACTTTGGGAGGTTGAGGCATGTGGCTCACCTTAGGTCAGGAGTTCAAGACCAGCCCAGTTCAAGTTCATGGCAAACCCCATCTCTACTAAAAATACAAAAATTAGCCAGGCATGGTGGCACATGCCTGTAATCCCAGCTACTCGAGAGGCTGAGGCAGGAGAATCGCTTGAACCCAGGAGGTGGAGGTTGCAGTGAGCTGAGATCACACCACTGCATTCCAGCCTGGGTGACAGAGTAAGACTCCATCTCAAAAAAATAAATAAAATAAAATAGTTAAAATGGTCAATTTGGATGGGTGTGGTGGCTCACACCTGTAATCCCAGCACTTTGGGAGGCCAAGGCGGGCAGATCACTTGAGCTCAGGAGTTTGAGATCAACCTGGGCAACATGGTGAGACTCCATCTCTACAAAAATTACAAAAATTAGCTGGGTGCGCTGGCGTGTACCTGTAGTCCCAGTTACTGAGGAGGCTGAGGTGGGAGGATCTCTTGAAGCCAGGGGGTTGAAGCTGCAGTGAGCTGTGATCACACCACTGCACTTCAAACCTGGGTGACACAGTGAGACCCTGTCTCAAACAAACAAACAAACAAAAAACTCAAGTGCTATATTAGAATCACTGTGATTAGCAAAAGAGAAAATGGAAGTGGAGACATCTGGTCAACTATGAAAAGTGTAAACCATTGCCATTCACGCATTTCACAAGAATCACCAAATCTGCGTGGTATGCCCTGGATTTTGCAGCCCCAGTAGTTGGGGTGATCTGGAGGAGGGACTCAGGAAATCCCCCAGAATGCCATGTTTTAGTTGAATCTGGGCTCAGAGTCAGTCTCTCTTTCTCTCTCTCTCTGACACACACACACACACACACACACACACACACACACACACAGCCTATCCAGCAAGTCTGCCAGGAAGAGGCCCTCAGCCGCCTGCTGCTATCTCGAGTTTGCAAAGAGGAAAAGAATCCTGGTGCTTGCCAGAAATGAACCACTTGCGTGGTGCTGAGATCAGGGTTCCTTGGTGCTGAGAAATCCATCAGCCAGTCCACAGAAACTTAGAATTGTCATTTCAGACCGCGTCTCTTAAGACATTTGACACTCAATGTGTCATTTAAGATAGCAGCCCTGCACTTACAGGTACAAAATCACCATCTTCTGAATTATGGTGGAACAATCAAGATGGATGAGATCAAAGGAACGAAAAAGGAAAATCATTTCTAGCTTTATCCAAGACCTGGTGATACCAGACCTTGTTCCAGACATGGAAAGTCAGAGACACAAGGCCCCTGGCAGGGGTAGGCTGGGGTGGTGAACTGACACGTAAGTAAATATGTAAAGGAGGGGAGGCTGACACCGGAAGGGCAAGGAGAGTTCAGTGCTGGTGCCTGGGGCAGGCCTCCCTGTGGCCACATTCCTGCTTCCTGCTGGGGGAGGCTAAGGGAGGGGCGCAAAGGTGCTGCTGGGCAGAGGGAAGGTGTCAAGGGGGTGGTGTGCCCCCTGCCATCTGCAATCGTGTACTTAAAGGGAGGAGGACTGGTGAGTGAGTGGTCTCTTGGGTTTAGCTGGCATCAGGTCTTTGCTGGAGGAGGGAGGAGTGGAGAGGGAGTGGACGGTGGGCAGGCGTGCCCCGCATGCTGGGGAAGGAGAGAAGGGCAGGCGTGAGGATGACACCATGGGCTCCAGGCTGTGGGAGCCTCTGGGGAGGGCGATTCGAGGAAGACTTGGAGCTGGCGGGCAAGCAGGAAGGCTGGCAGGGTGTTGGGAGGTGGGTGTGGGAAGCAGAGGTGCCCTTGGGGATGACTGTGGGGGGGCGGTGGAGGGAGCATCTGGGTGGCTTCTGAAGTTGCTGGGAATGGTTACCTTCTCTGGGAGTGTGGCACTGGGACTGGGACGCTCCATCACCAGAGGCCCTGGGGAGCAGCCTAGTTGGGCAGACCATAGCAACAGGGAGGGGCCGGGGGTGTCCCGAGCATGTGGGCTGGGCCAGGCTACTCCTATGTGGCCTACAGGGCCCAGGACTTGGGGCCAGGGGTCTAGGGGGCTGGCAGGGACCACCTCCCCGCAGGCTCCAGTCCTGTTTTCTGTCTGCAGCGTGAGAGAACTTGGTTGCCTGGGTATCCGGAAGGCTGGGTGAGGGTCACATGAGGGGCTCTCCCCAGCAGGGGGTCTGTTCATAACTCTGGGCTCCAGCTGTGGAATTCTGAGTGTCACACCTCACCTGGCTGAGTCTCCCCTGCCTCCTAGGTGAGAGGGGCTCAAAGGTCCTTACTCTGTGGCCAGTTGCAAAACTGGCATTCAATCTCACTCAGGGCCAGAGGCAGGCAGGCTTTCTCCATGGGTCTGCCAGGGCAGGCAGGGTGGGTGAGGCCCAGCTGACCCCAGAGACTGGGCCAGCTTTCTGGCCTCAAGCCAGCTCCTCTGGCCCCAGGTTCCTGAAGGCCCTGCAGGAGTGCACCTCACCCCCAGGGCCTGCGCAGGACAAGCACAGCTGGAAGGAAGGAAGCCTGGGGTGGGTGTCTTTGCAGAGGGTGGGGCGGCCTCACTGCTGAGGTGCACCGGTTTCCCCAGGGAACATCCTGCAGGGAGGCATTTTTGCAGCATGGCAGGGGGACTGCCTCAGGAGGCTCAGGCTCAGAGAGGTTGTGTGACTTGCCCAAGGTCACATAGCCAGGAAGTGGCAGAGCCAGACCTGGGAGCCAGGTTAGGTGGCTTGACCTTTCCTCCACCCTTACTTCCTGCCTCCCACCTGGACCTCCAGGGCCATCTCAGGTTTGCGGTGAAGCCTCAGGGACCTATGCCACCTCCACTCCATCGGGGACAGGTTGCCCTGGCCTACCCCCCTACCAACCTCCAGCCCTAAGTCCCCTCAGGGTACTCCCAGCTCCCCCGACCCCACCAAGCTCAGAGGTACCCCTGGGAGGGACTCTGACACCTCCTTCCTCCACACAGCCCACCAGTCACAGCCACCCCCCTGTACCAGCACAGGGCTGGCTGACCGGGTGGGCTTCAGGTCCTAGCCCTGCTCAGCCTGGGCCCCCAGGGCCAGCAAGGGGCCACTTTTCTCCCAAGGCCTGGGCTCCGTGGTGCATCCCACCGGCTCACACTGCCTTGGCCTGCACAAGGAGGCCCTGCATACAGAGGTGAGTCTCGCTTAAGCCGGGCCCAGGCCCGGAAGCTCCAGCCCTCCCAGCAGGAGGTCCCTGCAGGACCTACAGTGACATCACTGTCATAATGACGGTGGCCACTGCCCCTCCAGGAGAGCCTTCCCTCCATACCCCGGGACCTCTTCCACAGCCTATGGGGCACAGAGGGACAGCGGCTTAGCAGGGCAATGACGTGGCTGTCAGGTGGCCCCAGGGCCCTGCCCCTCCACAGCCTTGCACGCCTCTTCTCCACTCCTCTGCTGCATGGTGTACTGTGAAAGCCCAGGGGAAGCACCACGCAGTGCTCCCTCTCCCATTTGCCAGCAGCTCTTTGTCATCCTACTGGTCCTGACTCAAGTGTCCCCTCCTCCTGGAGGCCCTCCTGGATTGTGCTCACCAAGCAGGCCCTGGGGCTATGCTGTGTCCCTCAAGGCTGAGTCAGTGCTGACCTCCTCTGGCTCTCAGCACCATGAGGGTGGGCACAGGCCTGTCTGCTCACAGCACTGTCCCATCCTCACTGAGGGACAAGATGTCTGGTCTGCATTGTGAATCTGAATCTGGGCTCTCCCCTCTGCAGTGCTGCCTCCCAACACCTCCAGCTTCCACTGCCTGTCCTGCTCTCTGCTGTGGCGCCACGGGGGCTCCCCCGCCACTGTCCTGGCCTACGAGGCCCCTGAATTTGGCCTCTGCCTGCCACTCTCCTGACTCCCGACGCTTTCTCCCAGCCACACAGTTCCGCTTGTGTTTCTCTTCCTTGTCTTGGCCAGGGAGGCCGGGATTCTGGTGCAAACCCATCTCTCAGACACACCCATGTGGCTCCAAACCTCCTATTGTCACCCTCAGTCTACCAGGACACACCCTCTCATCAGACCAGTTGGATGAGTTTAAACAAAGGAGATATTCTTTCACTGTGGGGCCCTTATTTTTCAGGCGCATTCCAACAATTTGGGCTCTTACTGCTTGAGCAAACCCTGGTGTACATTTGGCCTCAGGGCCTGGAAGACTGACAGTTCAAGAAACCACAGGACTCCAGCAATGAGCTGCTCCCCTTGCTCTGTGTGTGTGTGTGTGTGTGTGTGTGTGTGTGTGTGTGTGTGTGTGTGTGTGTGTAGGGTGAGGGATGGCAAGTAGGAAAGGAATTCCAGGAAGAATAAAGTGCATGTGCAAAGGCCCTGGGGCAGGAGGAGCCTTGGCTGCTGGAGGAAGCATAAGAAAGCTGAGGTGTTGGCTGGGCACAGTGGCTCATGCCTGCAATCCCAGCAGTTTGAGGGGCTGAGGTGGGTAGATCAGGAGTTCGTGACCAGCCTGGCCAACATGGCAAAACCCCGTCTCTACTAAAAATACAAAAATTAACCAGGCATGGTGATACATGCCTGTAGTCCCAGCTACCCGGGAGGCTGAGGCAGGAGAATCACTTAAATTCAGGAGGTGGAGGTTGCAGTAAGCTGAGATTGTGCCACTGCACTCCAGTCTGGGCGACAGAGTGAGACTACGTCTTGAAAAAAAAAAAGAGAGAGAAAAAAAAGAAAGCTGAGGTGTCTGGACCTGAGCCAGGAAAGGTGAGGACAGGATAGGCCCTGCAGGGCCCTGGACCGTGTTAAGCAGTTTGGTTTTTAGCCTAAGAGCAAGGGCATTTATGACTAAGTGTGCAATTTACAAAAACTCCTGTGGCTACAGGGTTGTTTTCCTGCTCAGCCCTGCCCTGCCAAGCAAGCAGAAAGGTCTCAGAGTGTGAATCCACGAGCCATGGACCGGCAGGGCCTCAGGCCAGACAACAAGTCCCTTTCCACCCATCCACCTTGCGTTCTGAGACGGCTGAGCTGTATGTGTCGCCGTGGCTGGGCTGTGGGGCCCAGTTGTTTGGTCATGCATTACTCTAGATGCTGCTGTGAAAGTGTGCTGCAGATGCGGCTCACACTGACAGTCAGCTGACTGCAAGAGAAGGAGATCGCCCTCAATAATGCAGGAGCCTCATGAAGTCTGTTGGCAGCCTGAAGAGTAAATACTGAGGTTTCCCAGAGAAGAAACCCAGCCTGGAATATCAACTCCTGCCTGAGTCCCTGGCTTGCTGGCTTGCCCTTCACATTGCAGAATTGCCAGCCTGCACAATTGTGTGGGCCAAGTTCTTAAAATAAATTTCTTAGTATATGGCTGTGGCTATCTGTCTGTCTGTCTATCTATCTATCTATCCATCCATCCATCCATCCACCCACCTACCTACACATCCATCCACTCATCCATCTATCCATCCATTCACCTATCCACCCATGCATTCATCCACCCACCTGCCCACCTACCCATCCACCCATCCACCAATCCATCCACCCACCAATCCATCAACCCATCCACCAATCCATCCACCCACCAATCCATCCACCCATCCACCAATCCATCCACTCCTCCATTCATCCATCCATCCACCCATCCATCTATCCACCCACCCATCCACCAATCCATTCACCCACCCTTCCACCCACCCATCCACCCACCCACCCATCCACCCACTCATCCATTCACCCACCCACCCATCCATCCACTCATGTATCTATCCACCCATTAATCCGTTCATCTGTCCACCCATGCATTAATCCACCCATCAATCCACCTACCCGCCTACCCATCCACCCATCCACCAATCCATCCATCCACTCCTCCATCCATCCATCCATCCATCCACCCACCCACGCATCCACCCACCCACGCATCCACCCACCCACCCACCCACCTATCCATCCACCCATCCATCCACCAACCCATCCATCCACCCACCCATGCATCTATCCACCCATCCATCCACCCACCCACCCATGCATCCACTCATCCATCTATCCATCCATCTATCTATCCATCCATGCATCCCTCCATTCATCCACCACCATCCATCCACCTAATGGTTCTGTTTCTCTGGAAAACCCTGGTTGATACACTTTCCTATCTAAGGAGCAATATGCCTGTCTGTACTGGGAAGTTGGGGACACCTAAGATGGGTTAGAAATTCATTTTCAGGCTGGACGCAGTGGCTCATGACTGAAATCCCAGCACTTTGGGAGGCTGAGGTGGGAGGATCACTTGAGCCCAGGAATTTGAGACCAGCCAGGGCAACATAGTAAGACCCTGTCTCTACAAAAAGTAAAAAATTAGCTGGGCATGGTGGCACGTGCCTGTAGTCCCAGCTACTCAGGAGGCTGAGGTGGGAGGATCACTTAAGCTCAGGAGGTTGAGGCTGTGGTGAGTTGTGATTGTGCCACTGCACTCCACCCTAGGTGACAGAGTGAGACCCTGTCTCAAAAAAAAATTCATTTTCCACACTGCAATTAACTCAGAAGACAGCATATTGCAGTGGCTCTCAGCAACACCTTAGTTTAAATCTCAGCTCTGCCTCTTATGAGCTCTGTGTGCTGAACCCCGCTCTGCATGTTGGCACCACCTGATTCGTCTGACCCTCTTCCATGGGACAGCCCTCCCAGAGTGGAAGAGGATGATCACAGCTTCTCCACACTCCTCCGTACTTATCCACTCTAACTGAACACCTACTATGTGCTGCGTGGCACCTTTCACTGCTGCGTGGGTGGGCATCCTGCATCCCCTTGGCCATGCCCCATCAGTGAGTGTTAATCACATCTGCCCACATGCTGCTCCACCAGATGATGTCCGCTCCATCCCCCTTGAAACCAAGGGACTCATCTGATTGGGCCTCCAAACTTAATCTGCCTGCTTGCTTCTAGTCACTTGCCCCTTAATTTTTTAACCTATATAGCTAAAAGTCACGTGGCCAAACAGTATATAACTAAATTCCCACTAGCTCCCTTACAGATAACATCTCTGATGTGTGCGTCACTATAGTAACGGTTGCTTAAAGTTGTGTTTTGGGAACTTAGAGTTAGCTCTTGTCCATTTTAAGCCAGTAGAGACCATGAGCCCTTCAAGTAGGCCTGAGCGAATGCCCGACTTCAGAGGGCCAAAAACACCTTTCTCGGATCACGCTAACAACGTCTTTTTCTTAAACGTATGTCCCACGAAGAACCACGTAGCTCAGTCGTGTTCAGGCAAAGTCCCCATGCTCTCACCTTTCCCACCAGCAGTCATCTTTCCCACGCCTTAGACCACCCACTTCTTATTCCTCCCTAGGCCCTATTCTCTGGGAGGCAAGTTTGAGATTTGTTCTGCAGTCTCCTTGCTCAGCAGTCTTGTGAATAAAATTTTCCTCTTTTGTGAAACCCACTGTCACAGTGACTGGCTGCTGCTCATGGGCACAGAGCATCTGGCTGGGTGTCACCATTGCACCCGCACAGCCTGCAGCCACACCTGGGGTACTTTTCCATCACCAAGTTCCGCCCCTTCGACTTCCCACAGATCACCTGCATCCATCCACTTCTCACACTCACCAGTCCACAAACAGTGTCCAAGATGCCATCATGTTTTGCCCCAGACCCAAATGGCCCTGAAACAGTCTCCCTGCCTCTACGCAGCCAATCTGGGCTTCACCATGTAGCCACAGGGGTTGTTTTCAATTGCACACCTAGTCATAAATGCCATTGCTCTTAGGCTAAAAACCAAACTGCTTAACACAATCCAGGGCCCTGCAGGGCCTATCTGGGCTCAGGTCCAGACACCTCAGCTTTTGTATACTTCCTCCAGCAGCTAAGGCTCCCTCCTGTCCCAGGTCCTTTGCACGGGTACTTTGTTCTTCCTGGAATTCATTTCCTACCTGCCATCCCTCATCTTACACAACACATGCACACACACACACGTGCATGCACACACATGCACACACACGTATATCCATATGCATACACACACATACACATATGCAAATATGCACACACGTATACAGACACATATACACATACACACAAGTATACACACATACACATGTATACACACATAGATGCACATACACACATGCACACACATATACACACATACACGTATACATACATAAACATACACACATGCATATACACACATACATGTATACACACCCATATACACACACATACACACATATCCACATACATACATACACACAGTCACGTGTATACACACACACACACACACTGATATGGTTTGGCTGTGTCCTCACCCAAATCTCATCTCAAATTGTAATCCCCATAATCCCCACATGTGGAGGGAGGGACCTGGTAGGAGGTGATTGGGTCCTGGGGGTGGTTTCCCCCATGCTGTTCTCGTTATAGAGAGTGAGTTCTCACGAGATCTGATGGTATTTTAAGTGTTTGATAGGTCCTCCTTCACACTCTCTTTCTCTCCTGCCACCATGTAAGATGTGCCTTGCTTCCCCTTTGCCTTCCACCATGATTGTAAGTTTCCAGAGGCCTCCCTAGTCATGCAGAACTGTGAGCAAATTAAACCTCTTTCTTTTATAAATTACCCAGTCTCGGGTATTTCTTTATAGCAGTGTAAAAATGGATGAATACACACACATACCCACATGTATACGCACATATACACACATGCTAACACACATGCACACAGGTATACACACACACACACACATGCATGCACACAGGCACACAAACGTCCCCTGTGGGAACCACATTCCCAGTGGGCCACCATATTGCCATTTAAAAGGTAGGGTAGGCCGGTGTGGTGGCTCACGCCTGTAATCCTAGCACTTTGGGAGGCTGAAGTGGGGGGATCACCAGAGGTCAGGAGTTTGAGACCAGCCTGGCCAACATGGTGAAACCCCATCTCTATTAAAAACACAAAAAATTAGCCGGGTGTGGTGGTGGGTGCCTGTAGTCCCAGCTACTCAGGACGCTGGGGCAGGAGAATCGCTTGAACCCAGGAGGTGGAGGCTGCAGTGAGCTGAGATTGTGCCACTGCCCTCCAGCCTGGGAGACTGAGGAAGACTCTGTCTCAATAAATAAATAAATAAATAAATAAATAAATAAAAGGTGGGGCAGATCAGCATTGACTGGCCTAGAAATATCCGTGTCAAATTTGAAAGCAAAAAGTAGGATGTCAAACCTGGATATACAGTATGAGCCCTCTTGATCCAAAATAGGATTCAGTTAGCTCTGAGATGATGTGCAAGAGATTTCCAGAAGCGTATCTCCCACTGAGTTATCAGCTGTGACTGGGTGGGGGAATTCCTTAAGAGGTTTATGTCCTTCTTTGTATTTTTCTGGACTTTTATGACAGTTAAGATTTTTTAAATATATATTAAAAATAAAGCTCTTTCCTCTAAAAGAAAAACACCAGGGGTCCCTTTCTCTCCTGCTGGGAGGTGGCCGCTCCTGCGCCCCCTCTGGCTCACATCCCACCCCCAGCCCGAGGCAGACAGGCAGCCGCTGCTGAGAAAAGAGGGACATTCCCCATATGTGGTAACATTTCCAGTTGCCTCCTGGCTTGGCTGAGCCTGAGGAGGAAGGAGGACTAGGGTCGCACCCTTGGGTGTGTTCTTGGAAATCTGAGTGATTAAAACCATTACCCAGCTGTCAGAGGGTGTTTTAAAAGGATACATTTACAAATGTTAACCACTTGTATTTTACAATTTTCATGTTGTATTATTGCCAAAAAAAAGTGAAATAGAAGTCTCGTCAAGCATACTACAGTCCCAAGAGGGTTGCTGCGAGTCCCAACAGGCCCCTGGTTCCACACCGCTGCTGGGCCAGGAGCTGCCAGACCTGCTGGCTGAGCTCACCTTTTGTGGTGAGAGCAATTAACTCCAGCACCATTAGACAGCCCAGAGGGGACAGGCCCTTTGAGGAACAAAGACACACAGCCAGCAGGAACCCTCCCAGTAGTTCCTGACTGGGTGAGCCACCCACCCCACCAGAGACAACCATTTCACAAAGGTCAGTAGTATTCGTGCTTGGGATGGGACCTGACCACAGAACTCAAGGAAACAACTTCAACAGGAGCTGAAGAATGCGTCCCTGCAGGCTGCTAGCAGTGTTGGAGTTCCTTTTGGGGTGCCTTCTCTGGCCACTGGGGGATGGTCCCATGTGATGGTAGGCAGAGGCTACCCAAGAGAGGTCTTGAGGATGAGACGGCAGGGGCGCCTCCTGAGTGTGAGGCGGGCCGTACTGGATTTGCAGCCTCATCTGCGCACTCACTGGATTCGCAGCCTCACCTGCACACTCACTCTGCGCAGATGCTGGGCTTCTCCACCCACCTGGTGCTGTCTGGACCCACATGCCAGCTTCCTAGCCATTTCCTGCTGCCTGGCGTCCTCCTACTGATGACCCATGCACATCCTAACACATCAGAACCTTTTGGTGGCCTTTCCTCTTCTGTGGGGTTAAGTCCAAATGTCCCACAAGCTGCCAGCTCCCCCCGGCAAAGGCCCTGGCTCTGCAGTTCCTTTGCTAGCACGATCCCCACACATCTGGGTGCTCAGCACACCCTGAAGGACTGACCGCACTGACTGGCCACGGCAGTCAAGGGCTTGCCGTGTGGCTTCTCCCTCCTCCTCAGCCCCATCTCCCACCCTCCCGCAGGCAAACACTCGCTGCCTGTGGCCCGGCATTCTCTTCCCCAATTTTAGGAATGTGAAAACAAGTTGCTGTTCAAAATCTAAGCTGTTGGAAACTTAACATATTTTGAGCCTTAAGAGAATATGATTACAGGACCTGAGTCATGTGACAGGCAGCTGTAACCTAAGCAGCTGTCACCTTTGTTTCTCTGATTACAGATTAGTCTTTTTCCTTACCTACATTGTTTCCTTACCTACGTTGTAAATGACCAAAGGGCACCAGAGAAGACCCCTTTCCTCATAACCATTCACCTTCATTGTAGATTCACTTCCTTCTTTCCTCTCTCCCGGTTATCTAAGATGGAGTGTTAAACACGCCACCCAGCTCAGGTGATGTCAGCAGCCCTGTTAGCCCAGGCACGGGCCTATGGCTGAGCCTGGCCAATTAGGGCATTGCATTCCTTGGGTCAAACTAGCTGATTAAAGGGTGGTCATATTACCTACTCAAGGGCAGAGATGGGGCTTTTTCTGGGACTGCTGAGAGAGAGAAAGATGTGGGTCTCTTCCCCGCAGATTTAGAGCCTGAGAGAGGTGAGGTAAAAGTCTATCAATGGAGCCAGCACAGAAAAAGCACAGTCAAAAGATAGAAGGAAGGAAACTGGGTGCTGGAGACATAATTTAGCCCTTGATTAAGCCACACCTGAAGGAGACATTCAGTCATGAGAGCCAGCTGTAAGCCAAAAATTAATTCTAAGCCCTGCAATGGCTGATTGAGGAGGAATGAACCTCCCCTCTCTGCCAAGGGGATTTCAAAGAAACCTACAAACCTAGTTCAGGCCATGAAGGGAAGAGGGGGCGAGTCAGACATGTCTCATTCTACCCTCCTCCCTTCAGAATTCAGGCACAACTGATAACATTAACATTAAAACAGAGATCTTAAAACTGTAGCCATAAGATACCAAATTCCTGTATGACTCTAGTATAGCATCACATGACAGAGAGCAGGCCCTGAAGGAAATACAAATATTGCACCCCTAAATATATATTTTTTGGCATATTTTAAAATGGCTCTGCAGGCCAGGCATAGTGGCTCACAGTTGTAATCCCAGCACTTTGGGAGGCAGAGGTGGGCAGATTACCTGAGGTTGGGAGTTTGAGAACAGCCTGGCCAACGTGGTGAAACCCCATCTCTACTAAAAATAAAAAAATTAGCCAGGCGTGGTGGTGGGTGCCTGTAGTCCCAGCTACTCAGGAGGCTGAGGCAGAAGAATCACTTGAGTCTGGGAAGTGGGGGTTGCAGTGAGCCAAGATTGTGCCACTGCACTCCAACCTGAGTGACAGAGTGACATTCTGTCTCAAAGAAAAAAAAAAAAAAAGACTCTGCAGAGCTGTCTCTTGTGGGGGAAATTTACATTCCAGAATCCCTTTCCCTTTCTAGGTCTTTTTCTGATCCTGAAGAGATTAGCTGAGAGTCTAGCACCTTTTAAAAGTCCGAATAGGAAACATTTGTCATCTATTGCCTCTAAGGAAGGCCACCTATGAGACTTCATCTACGTAATAAGAACCATGGTCTCCACAACCCCTTATCTTTTTTTTTTTTTTTTTTTTTTTTTTGAGATGGAGTCTTGCTCTGTCGCCCAGGCCGGAGTGCTGTGGCATGATCTCGGCTCACTGCAAGCTCCACCTCCCAGGTTCACACCATTCTCCTGCCTTAGCCTCCCAAGTAGCTGGGACTATAGGTGCCCACTACAATGCCTGGCTAATTTTTTGTATTTTTAGTAGAGATGGGGTTTCACCGTGTTAGCCAGGATGGTCTTGGTCTCCTGACCTCATGATCTGCCCACCTCAGCCTCCCAAAGTGCTGGGATTACAGGCATGAGCCACCATGCCCAGTGCAAACAACCCCTTATCTTAACCCAGATGCTCCTTTCTATTGATTACAGGTCTTAATAACTTAACTCTTTCAACCAAGTGCCAATCAGAAAATCTTTGAATCCACCTATGACCTGTAAGCCCCCACCTTGAGTTGTCCCACCTTTCCAGACCGAACCAATGTGTACCTTACATGTATTGATTGATGTCTTCTATCTTCCGGAAACATATAAACCAAGCTGTAACCCAACCACCGTGGGCCCGTGTTCTCAGGAGCTCTTTAGACTGCACCTCTTGGGTGGTCACTCACATTTGGCTCAGATGAAACCTCTTGATATATTTTACAGTTTGACACTTTTCATGGACACAGTAAATTCCTTCTCTGCTTAAGTCACTTTAGGTCAAGTTCCTACCATTTGTAACAAACAGGTCAAAATGGATGCATCCCATCCCCAGTGCTACAGTCACACCAGTGTCCTGGTCCCCTCCCTGTACCAAGGGAGTGCTATTTTCCAGGCCCTGGGCAAAGGGCTTTATGCAGCCTCTCGTCTGCAGAGCAGCTTGGTCAAATGGAATCAATATCCTCATCTTAGAGGTGCAGAAACCACAGCTCAAGAGCACCCGGCCAGCTAGTGCAGGGCAGTGGGTGCCTGCTCAGTGTTCCTGGTAAGGACGTACTTCCTATCTGGGGACACAGCCTGTAGCACCTGCTCCCTGCCAGCCTTTGCTCAGCGGCTTCCCTGGGCCTGGAATGCCTTTCCAGACTTCCCCTTCTGAGGAGCAGCCTGGTGCCTTCTCCCCTCTCTGGCCCCAGCACTAGGGTACTGCTGAGTGCCCCTCAGCTGCATCCATGCCCCTCCAACTCCCTCCCCAGCAGCAGACAGAGCCACTGCCCCTCAGCTGCACCCACGTCCCTCCAACTCCCTCCCCAGCAGCAGACGGAGCCGCTGCCCCTCAGCTGCATCCACGCCCCTCCAACTCCCTCCCCAGCAGCAGACTGAGCCACCGCCCCTCAGCGGCATCCATGCCCCTCCAACTCCCTCCCCAGCAGCAGACAGAGCCACTGCCCCTCAGCGGCATCCATGCCCCTCCAACTCCCTCCCCAGCTGCAGATGGAGCCACTGCCTGGTGGGCAGTTTGGGCATAGCCTGGCAGCTGGCCCTGTGCAAATGGGGTCATACACACTCTCCAGCCTTGGGGCTCAGATGGGGCTGGGTGTCCCCTTTCCTTCAGGAGCCTCAAGACCCTTCACTCTAGCAAGAGAGTCTACTGAAAGGCAGCAACACATTCATGACAGGGCTCAGGAGATGAAACCCCCTGGCTGGATGCTGGGACACCGTAGGGCAGTTGTGAGGAGTAACAGAGGATTGCATGTGCCACTTTGGCAAGTAGTAGTTACTCAACTAAGTCAGTTCTCTCAGTCAACAGATCGTATTCAAACACCTACTCTGTGCTGACACCTTGCCGGGGCTTTGAAACACATACTTGCTTTCTGCATTTGTCCGGTTATTTTAGATGGGTGTAAGTGTGGTCGGGTGGGAAGCTGGGGCAGTTTACTCAACCTCAGTAGGAGAGAACAGGCACCTCCTGCAGAGCTCATTATTATTATTATTATTTGAGATGGAGTCTCTCTGTCACCCAGGCTGGAGTGCAGTGGCGCCATCTCGGCTCACTGAAACCTCTGCCTCCCGGGTTCAAGTGATTCTCTCACCTTAGCATCCTGAGTAGCTGGGATGACAGGCACCTGCCACCACGCCCACCTAAGTTTTGTATTTTTAGTAGAGAGGGGTTTCACCATGTTGGCCAGGCTGGTCTTGAACTCCTGGTCTCTGGTGATCTGCCTGCCTCAGCCTCCCAAAGTGCTGGGATTACAGGCGTGAGCCACTGTGCCCAGCCCAGAGCTCATTATTCTTCCAAAGCCTTCCCTGCCTCATCCACAAACCAGGGTGGTCTTCTTTGCAAAGCCATCAAGGTTGGGGAACATCACCACATCGTTTGGCCTTTGAGGCAATGTGGGCCTGACTCTGCATCATGGCAAGGCTCTGCACTGTCCCCCACGGTGGCCCCTTGGGCAACGACCTTGACACCACGGAGGAGGCATCTGTGGGGACTCTCGCATGAGAAATGAGTCCCCTGCCCCGGCAGTCCCCCGCTTACCTCCAGTCTCGTCCGGTCCACGTCTTTGGGCAGTTTCACGCGAATTCGGTTTGTGACGATGAGGGAGTCATAGGGATAGATCTGTTGGGGGAGGAAACCACAGGGTCACCTGACGAAGCAAGTGTGTGCTGGCACCAAAGAACTGAGCAGAAGGTCACCGAGAATACATACTTGCGTCTGCACCTGACACACACATTTCATAGGGAAAGCACAACAGAAAGGACTTTTAACCTGGGCAGGTGTGGCACGGCACGGAGGTCAGTGTGGGAGCGGCCCCGCTTACCTTGTATTCTGTAAGAGAGAGAGAGAGCGGAGACCACGAAATGGTTTAGAAAGTGCAAGATGTCGTCCAAGGTGAGTACAATCCCTGCCCTGGGGTACCCCTGTCTCCCCCCTGCAGTCAGCTGGGCCATGCATGGTCCCCGAGCAGCCTGCACTGAGGCCCTAATCTCAGAGCTGCAGGCAGAGGGGCCCTGAGGGCCTCCCCCGGGAAACCAGAGCAGGAGGCATGGTCAGGCTGCAGGCCAGGCTGGAAACCGGAGGGCGGCACTGTGCTTTTCAGCTGTGATGCTGTCTCTCTGGTGGTCTGGGCCACCCTGAGAAAGATGCCAGCCTCAGTTTACCTGCCTGTACAGCGGGCATTTCAGGGGAAACTTTTAGAGGGTGTTGTGGAGACTGACATCTTGCTATGTTCTGAGCCTCTCCCATCTCTCACCGTCTTACCTTATTAACTCTACATTTTCTCCTTTTCAAACTACTGAGCTCTGCCCCCTAATGTCTTACTTCCAGACTGAAAGCGTCTTATCACGAAAATGAAATAGTGTGGATCGTAGGGCCTCCACGCACACAGAACCCACAGAAAGCAGTATCTACAGAACCTGGTCCTCAAGCCAGTCTCGGAAGGGAGACCCCGTGTCGGGAGCCGGTCCCTGAGTTTCGCCACTTGCCCCGTGTGGTTCTGGACCTACTGGCTCTGAGGCCCGGGGACCGAAGGCCACTTAGAGGGAGCAGGCTGTGGTGCACTGATGCTCTCCGTCCCCATGCAACCCAGTCCAGCAGAGCAAGGCTCCCCCGCCCCTCGCGGGCACAGAGGCTGACAGGAGGTGAGCCTGTGGGAGGTGTCAGGCACCTGCCACAGGACCAGGTGGCCGCTCTGGTAACACAAACCTCCTAGCAGCCCTGCTGAACCCGGAGAGTTCACGCGGCGTGCCGGCAGCCACACGGGGAGCAAGGCGCAGGCAGGGTTTGGCCCAGCGCCGTCCCGCTCAGACCCTGGAAGCCTTGTGCCTGTGACTCTGCTTTCCCAAGTGACACAGAGTGCCATACAATGCAGGACAGGGCCGCCGTGGCCATGGATGGGACAGAGGGAGCATCGCGGGTAAAGCTAACTTGGAGTGGAACTGACTTTTGGCCAGGAGAGGCAGGGAAACCAGCACGCCCTCCCCCGAGGTGTCCCCGCCCGGCACTCCCGGAGCCTTCTGCAGGCCATGGATGGGGGGTGGTTTCAGAACAAGTCTTGTGGAATGTGTTAGCGACCCCTGCCCCAGCCAGAGACCCACAGGGTCCCCGCTCTGTGTACCTCGCATGCCCCAGCTGGCATCCGGGTCTGCTCCACAGGGGGCCAGATTGGCATTCTGGAAGAGAAAGAGAGGTTGGGCGGCAAGAGACAGGCGGCACAAGGGTGTGTGGATGGGCGGGGACCAGGAGATGTGGCCCCTTGGAGGCCGCAGTCCTCGTGCTGCCTGGGGAGTAGGGTGTCCTTAGCACAGCAGTGGGACGTGACAGAAGGACAGCGACAGTGGCTTGGGAAGGGGAGAGTCCAGGATGCCGTGCCCGTGGGACTGGCCAGCTTTCTTGCTCATAGGATGCCCACCGCCTGGGCAGTCTACACAGACCCTTCCTGTGTGGACAGCTCCAACCCCGTTTGAAAGCTGCTCCCAGGTGCCTGAGTTCCCCATTCTGCAGCTGGCACAGACGACAGCCGGGGGCTCAGCACCATTTCTTTGCGCACGCTGCGCTAGGCACAGCGCTCTGCGGTTCCCCGTTGGTGATCTGTCCCCTCCACATGGTGGGTTCCTGAGCACAGCGCCTAGAACCTGCTGTCCCAGGTGCTCAGGGAGCCCCAGGGTCCACCCTGGGTCCTCTGTTCCCTGCAAGATGGCCAAGGGGGAAGACTGGCTGCCGTCTTCTGGCACTGTGCACGGTTGTGGAACTCCTAGGGTATTCTCAGAGCTACGCGGACGCATGTGGCTGTGCGTGCAAGTCAAAGTCCATCCACCCCAAATGCTCCAAAATGAGGGGGCTCCTACCTCCCTGGAAACCGTGGTACTCACGGCAGCTCTGCGTGTGACTGTTTCAAAGGTTAAAGGAGCCCCGTGTCTGTAAGGTCCCTGGCATGTCACCTGGCATGTTGTAAGTACCCATACAGGGTGGCTGTGTCTCTGACAATGACTAAGGGTGACACTCTGAGGGGGGATGGGCCCGAGAGCTCCCGCACCTGTCTCAGGTGCCCGTGGCATTCATCAGCAAACTCTGCCATTTTAGCGCATTGCGACCATTAGTGTCTAGAACTCTTTCCCTTCTGTCCACCTGGAAGCATCATCAACACGTCCTGCAAACCTCTATGGAGGGTTCCCCAACCTGTAAAGCATGCATTGAACCCCCACAGGGGTCGGGCAGTCCTGCCCCTGCCCACTTCCTGCCCCTTGCTGGGGCCCGGGGTTCGCACTATGAGCCCTGAGCCATGCTCTGTTGTGGTTGTGCCTTGGCTGCCCGTGGTGGACGGAGCCTGTTGAAGAAAATGTCTTATTCACGCTCCGTTCCCCAGCACCTGGAATGGGGTCTCAAACGGGGTCAGGGCTCTCGGCCAGTGCTGCTGAAACTGGGTACAGGGATCACATTTCAGCGGGGAGAGTTCTGCAGCCAAAGGAGAGACAGTATGCTCAGCCCAGCGGGTCTGTCACAGGGCAAAGTGTTTTCAACGCGAGCTTTGCAGTAGGCGATCAGTGAGGAGCTGGTTATAGCCTAGAGAGCACGAGAGCAGGAAGACCTCAGAGGGCACCGAGTCCAAAGCCCTTTATCTGAAACAGGAAAACCGAGGCCCCGAGGGAAGCTGGACCTTCTTCCTGATGCAGAGCTGGAGTCAGAGGGCTAGAGTCAGGCTCACGAGTGGGGTAAGCACCCAGGCAGAGGACTGGAACTGGTCTCTATTTACATTTTTGCTATTTTGTTTAGCTTGAAATTTTTTACATTAATTTGATTTCTAAAACTATTGCATTAAACTTATCTTGACTGCATTTTCTTCTTTAGTGCCTTGCTCCCTCACTCTAGTTCTGGGTCTGGACCCTGAGCCAGGGTCCTCTTGCCTCCACCACTTCACAAAAATAATTCTTCCCTTCAGGGGTATTCACAAAGAATTTCTTTTTTTTCTTTGAGACAGAGTCTTGCTCTGTCAGCCAAGCTGGAGTGCAATGGCGTGATCTCGGCTCAATGCAAACTCCACCTCCCGGGTTCAAGTGATTCTCCTGCCTCAGCCTCCTGAGCAGCTGGGATTACAGGTGCCTACCACCACGGCCAGACAATTTTTGTATTTTTAGTAGAGATGGGTTTCACATGTTGGCTAAGCTGGTCTCGAACTCCTGACCTCAGGTGATCCACCCGCGTTGGCCTCCCAAAGTGCTGGGATTATAGGCATAAGCCACTGCGCCCGGTCATGCAAATAATTATTAATTTTTTATTTTAAGAGACAGAGTCTGGCTCTGTCACCCAGACTGGAGTGCAGTGGCACGATCTCAGCTCACTGCAACCTCCGCTCCCTGGGCAATCCTCCCACCTCAGCCTTCTGGGTAGGTGGGACTACAGGCACATGCCATCACACTTGGCTAATTTTTGTATTTTTTTGGTAGAGATGGAGTCTCCCTTCGTTGCCCTGGCTGGTCTTAAACTCCTGGTTTCAAGCTATCTGCCCACCTCAGCCTCCCAAAGCACTGGGATTACAGGTGTGAGCCATTGCGCCTGGCCATGCCTGGCTAATTAAAAAAAAAAAAGTAGATATGGGGTCTTGCTGTGTTGCCCAGGCTGGTCTCAAACTCTTGGCCTCAAGCAATCCTCTCACCTCAGCCTCCCAAAGCACTGGGATTACAGGTGTGAGCCACCATGTCCACTCAAGAACAATGTTTTGATACATTTTCTTAGTCTCAGACTACCATCCCAGGTGCACCTGTTCTGGTCAGGGAACCTCCAGTATGAAGCAAGGCAACCAGCCATGGCCTTGTCTTTGTCACCTGGCACGTCTGATGTGAAAGAGAAATGCTGCCCCCTAGTGCCCACTGCTCTGCATAACGGGCTTCCAAAACTCACAGGGCACCACCTTCACCTTGGACGGTTGGAAACTCACTCTGCAGCAGCAAAACCAGCTTCCTTTGGTATTCCAGGATCTGAGATAAGGTGGAGACTCTAGGACGGAGATGAGGCATCTACCAGGTGGAGAAGGGGGAATACTTTTTAGGTCTAGAGCAGGGAAAGTGGGGTCTACTTCCGGTCTTGTAAGTGCGAAGTGGGGATGGGGTGTGCAAGGCCTCTAAGGTGCAAGCGGTCTTCAGTTACTGCCTTTATGTGTGGACCAGCAGGAGAGCTAAGTGGCCAGAGGGCACCACAAAGACAGCACTGCCTGGCATATTCCTGGCTGACTCCCCTACGCCGCTCAGTGCAGGCACCAGGGATTTTAAAAGCAACAAATGATTTAGCTGTCCCATTTGTTTACTACTTATTTTTATTTTATTTTTGAGCCAGAGTCTCGCTCTGTCACCCAGGCTGGAGTGCAGTGGTGTGATCTCGGCTCACTGCAACCTCCGTCCCTGGGTTCAAGCAATTCTCCTGCCTCAGCCTCCTGAGTAGCTGGGATTACAGGCATGCGTCACCATGCCTGGCTAATTTTTGTAATTTTAGTAGAGACGGGGTTTCACCACGTTGGCCAGGCTGGTCTCGAACTCCTGACCTCAAGTGATCTGCCCGCCTTGGCCTCCCAAAGGGCTGGGATTACAGGCGTGAACCACCACACCCGGCCTGTTTAGCACTTCTTACGTGCCTGTGGCTCTATAGGTACATTCTCTAACCTTTGCTGCAACTCCAGGAGGTGGGCATGATTATCACTTTACAGATGAGCCTTAGAGAGATTAAATCACTTGCCTGAGATCATATGACAAATACATGGGACTGTAAATATTTGAGCCCATGTGTTTTATTTTCCAAAAATTGTACTGAAATTGCTAATAGGAATTGAGATTATGGCCATTTGCCACTGGTCACCCTTCTTTCCTTGCTAAAGCTCACATTGGAATGTGTTACTTTACTCAGCAGCTAGCGACATGGAAGCAAGATAGAGCAGGAATTGCTTTTTAAATAATTACTCACGTGGGAACCATGCTATGGAGCTTATAAAAGATTTCACAACTCTAATGTTATTTGTCCTCAAAAAAACCTCAAGAGGTAAGGATAATTTTTTAAAGACTAGAAAAGAGAGACTCAGAAAATTTAAGTAACTTGCCCAAAAACAGAGCTGGGATTTGAACTCAGGGCTGTCTGATGCTAACACATGTGTTCTTTTCAGCATTACAGTTTGGAAATACCAAACTTTTTAAATTTGTTAATGCTTGTCTTGTAGTCACATGCATAAACATTTTAATAAATATTTTCCGAACATGTGAAAATCTGATTCAAGAGATATATTTTTCATATACCTATTTGATTGTTTGCTATTTGTACTATTTAATTTTTCTATGTACATTTAATTTTTTGTTCACTAGACACATTAGTCTTTTTTTTTTTTTTTTTTTTTTTGAGACAGAGTTTTGCTCTGTTGCCCCAGGCTGGAGTGCAGTGGAACAACCTCAGCAGCTCACTGCAACCTCTGCCTCCCGGGTTCAAGCATTCTTTATTCTTGTGCTCAAGTAGCTGGGATATTAGGCATGTGCTACCATGCCTGGCTAATTTTTCTATTTTTAGTACAGATGGGGTTTCACCATGTTGGCCAGGATGGTCTCAAACTCCTGGCCTCAAGTGATCCACCCACCTCGGCCTCGCAGAGTGCTGGGATTATAGGCCTGAACCACTTTGCCTGGCCCCATTTGTTTTATTTCAAAAGAGTCATATTCAAATCACCCACCATACTTGTATTTAATCAAGGTGTCTGGCATTGCCATGTTGCTTGGTGCATTTAAGTTGATGAATGCTATAACTGCTTTATTCCATTATGCCTCCATAATCAATTAGTGTTCTCCTTTTATACTATTAATTTTATTAATTCCTTTTAGTCTTAACTTTCACCTTATTTGATATTACTATTGTCACTCTTGCTTGCCTTTTGTGATTTTAGTATCTTTCTTATCCTTTTGCTTATCCTTTAAAAGTAGTTTTTAAGTGTGCATCTTATGATAACACATCTGATTTTAAAAATCTAATCTGACAGTCTCTGTCTTTTAATAGGACAGCTCAGTCTCTTCACATTTGGCATCATGCTTTTTCAGAATGGGACTTCTTCCAGGGAGCTACCACAAGGACCTGCTGCCACCAGTCGTCACTCTCTGAATAACAGACACATGGTATGCATCAGAGTCATTACTGCCTTACCCACAGGGAGAGAAGCAGCAGGCCTCTGTTGCTCCATTCACTTCAAGGTTAGGTTATGAGCATCTACCATGCATCAGGCACTGTGGCAGGCTTGGCTATTAGGACATTTTAATGACCGTTAGGACATATTGTGCTTTAGGTCACTGGGTCCTTGTAACAAATCCTTCTGGAAGAACACCCAGGAAAGCCTTTGCCTCCCATGATGAACTAATTTCCCCTCTTCCATCAGACAGTGAGGACTACATCACTGACATGATTGCCTCTATGCCTTGGCCACCAGGAAGCTCAGAGATAAGCTTTGACAGCTTTTCTTATGTAATATATATATATTTTGAGATGAAGTCTCGCTCTGTCACCCAGGCTGGAGTGCAGCGGTGTAATAGCTCACTGCAACCTCTGCCTCCCAGGTTCAAGCAATTCTCCTGCCTCAGCCTCCCGAGTGGCTGGGACTATAGGATGCCCGCCACCATACCTTGCTAATTTTTGTATTTTTAGTAGAGACAGGGAGGCAGGCTGGTCTTGAACTCCTGACCTCAAGTGATCTGCCTGCCTCAGCCTCCCAAAGTGCTGAGATTACAGGCATGAGCAACCGCGCCCCACCTCTCATGTAATATTTGTTTGTTTTTGATGTAATTTTCTCCATAGTTTCCTCCTCTCCTCCTTTGTGATTTGGTGTTCATGGGATTTTGGTCTCACTGCATCTGTGCTTGAGGCCACCCAGAACCCTTTCTGGAAGTAAAGGCAAATCAAGAAACGGCCTAGGAAATGACTTAGGAGCACTGTAGGCCATCAGCAACAGGGCAGGGGCACACACTCCCAGGGCATCTCCAGGGGAAGGGCATAAGTCCAGGTGCTGAGCAGGGCCGCCCTGAAAAAGGCTGGTCATGTGAAAGATCAAGTATCTGGCCTTCTCACTGAGAAAAAGGCATAACAGTACATAAAAGTCTTAGAAAGAGTGAAACAATAGGAAAGAACATTAGCAGGGAAAAGAGAATCCCAAAGCAAAGTCGTTAATAATATTCACCAATCTCCCCCAGAAGCAATGTGAAAAGCTAAGAATCTCCACGTGATGATGAGTTCTGCGCATATCAGCTCTCCAAGCACATGCAGAGAGCACACCAGCTAACGCTCTCCTTCCCACCCCTTAGTCTGCAGGAGAAACACATTCACAGAAAGTTTAGTTCTTAATTCTGTAAAGTTTGAGGTTCTGCTCTCAATAGTTCTAGGAGAGGGAGTGAGGACCATCCCTGCCAGAAAGTCTGAATAGGCTGTTCTCAAAGAGTGCGGCTTCTGGAGACCATGACCTTCTCTGCAGATGCTGAGAGGCATCAATTTGCATCACTTTAGCATGTGAGCCTAGAGAAGAACCTCCCCAGAGGATGCACAGCCCAGGCATCAATGACGCAAGACTACAAATGCAGAGTGTGCTGCTCTCTCGCTTTCCTTCTACATATTGAGGAAAGTCTCCAGGACCTCACTCGGATGGTGGAACATCTTGGCTTGGTCCGGACTGTGAACACTGTGCTCACCAGCCCCAGGGCTGTCAGAGAACAGCTGTTCCAGGTGAGAAGGGAACATTCTAGGCAGTTTTCCCACTGTCCCCAGGACACCTAACATTGAGCTCAGGGATTTGCAAGTCTTGGTGTCGTAGGAGTCCTGTGGACATTGGTCCAGCTCTCTTATCTCCCCTGCTTTCCATGTGGAAGATGAAAAATGGAGAATTCCCTTGGAGAAAATTCAAAGAAGCATGCCACATGCATGGTCCCCAGTTAGGCCCATTCCAGAATGGGAAGAGCAGTTCGTGGGGTGAGGGGTGGGGTTTGCTAGATTCAAACCATGCAGAGGTGCCTGGGCCCTGGGGGAGATCCGGGGAGGCTGGGCCTTGGACAAAAACACAGCAGCAGGTCTGACAGAGCCTGAAGGAGACGGAGAGAACAAATGCCAGCCCAAGAGGACACCCACGGCTTCTGAAGATGGTGTCCTGTGGCCTTGCCCCTGGGGAGAGTACCTGCTTAGGGATGCCATCCCAGGGTTACACACAGCCACGGCTGCTCCAGCGCAACAAAGAGGGGGCCAGTTTTTTAGTGGCCTCGGTTGAGAGGTGAATTGCCTCTATTTATGAACAAATTTCCAGACTAGGACGAGGCTGCCTTGCGCAATGGGGAGACCCCTGGGCTGTGTGTGTGTGTCTGTGTGTTGGGGGGTCTGGGACCAGCAGGCCTGCCCCACCCTAAGGATCCTCACTGGGGACCCCTGTGACGCTGTGGGCAGAGGAACAAACATAAGCCGCTCTTCCTAAGGCGTTCACTGTCCTGGGGCACAGGGCCTGGCCCCTCTGCAAGGCAATCAGCCCCCAGATTGTCTGGGCTTATATTCAGATGTCCCAAGCGTCAGAAAACTCAGGGTAGGAGGTGGCACCAATCTTCAGCTAGGGGCAGCCAAAGAGCCTGACTTCAAGTTAATCCAATCTCCGTGCAGCCTCAAGTAACAGCCTTGGACGCTAAGGATTATTTGGTGTCATCACGGTAACAGTAATAGCAGGGAAGGCCAGGGCATCCCAGAGAAGGAGGTGGGCACTCGGCTCACACTGGCTCACCAAATGCAACAGCCCTTGGTTATCAGGCTCTGTGCCACAGGAGGACGAACAGGGTTAGGAGGGGCACCTTGGAGCTGCGCCTGATCACTCTGGGTGGCCCTTGTCTCCCCTGCTCCCACACACTGAGCTCTCCCTGGGGTCGGGGGCAGGGAGGCAGAGTGGGGAGGGTGTTGCCCAGGTCGGGTTCGGTCCTGCTAGGGAAAAAGCAGTGGTGGCAGTGGCAGCCCCTGGGAAGGGCATCAGGCAGAGGCAGGTGGGCCGTGGGGTCCCCAGGGCCTCTCCTCCTGCTGTGTGGTCAAGAAGCTGTGGGAAACGTGCTCAGCCTCACAGCAATCGTTAGTACCCTGTGGCCAGGGAGGGGTCAGTACCTACCCGCTGGTCCAAGCCATTCTTTCCATGTCCTGGGAGAGGGTCAGATTTGGAATAGGGGAATCCTGAAACAGACACAGCACAGCTTTGTCACGCGCGCAGACTCGGTGCAGCGATGGGGGTGCAGCCCTGGGGGGCTTCCCACCGGGGTGGGCAAGGCTGGGCAAGCAACACAGGGGAGGCCCCCTGAGGACCATGCCCTGCCTCAGTGGTGACCTTCTGTTCCCAGGGCGCTGACCGAGGAGGAAGCCACAGAGGGGTAATGTCCTGAGCCTGCCCGTTACACCGGAAATGCCACAGAACCTCAGCCCAGCTGGCCCCTGTGTTCAGGGACAGGCTCGGGCCTGGGCACCACCTGGCACCTGGGCCAAGCCCCTCACTTTACAGACAGGGGAGCTGAGCAGAGTCAGGAAGGGGCGCAGTCTCTGGAACCCTGGAGGAACAGCAGAGCTGTGCCATCCTGTGCCAGAGGTGGCAAATGGAGGCCCACCACCAAGCACATGGGGCCTGGAGGCAATCTTATTTTAATAAACTTCTTGGCTGGGCATGTTGGCTCATGCCTGTAATCTTAGAGCTTTGGGAGGCCAAGGTAGGAAAATCACTTGAGGCCAGGAGTTCAAGACCATCCTGGGCAACAGAGCAAGACCACCCCTACAAAAAGCAATTAGCCAGCTGTGGTGGTGCACGCCTGTGGTCCCAGCTATTTGGGAGGCTGAGGTGGGAGGATCCCTTGAGCCCAGGAGTTCGAGGCTGCAGTGAGCTATGCTCACACCACTGCACTGCAGCCTGGGAGACAGAGTGAGATCCTGTCTCTAAAAAAATAAATAAACAAAATCCTGAGTTGCTTGCAATTGGGGGGCTTCATATTAAAATCCAAATTTCTAGCTTCTCGTGAAATAATAGAGGGCTGGTCTGAGACAATGAACTCTGGATTCCCTGTGGGGCAAGGCTCGCTGGGGCTGTCAGGAGGGGGCAGCCTTTCCCAGCCCCCACCGAGCTCCCTCCATCACTCATGTCCCTGGCTGGCCCTGGGTGGGCCTGGGAGCTTGCTGGGAGTTTGAGACCTCCGAAGTAACCTCTTCAATACCACGTGATGGGAGAGCAGGGGGGAAGTGAACGCCTGCCTGGCTCAGAGGTGGTGTGGTTGCATTCTGGAAAGGAAGGGGCAGAGCCTGGACCCTGGAGGGGCAGGACCCTCCACACCCAGGGAAGCATCCTTAAAAGACCTGTCCTGGGTCCCTAAACTGTCTGTCTTTCCACTAGCCTATGGGGCCTTAAAGAGCATGGCTCACACCTGCCTCATCTGGGGGTGTCACCCCAGTACTGGGCCCTGGTGGCGGAGATCAGCCAGGTACAGGGCCAGATGCCCACATTCACTCCTGGGAGCTGCCAAGCTGCCCACGAGGCCTCCGAGGGGAAGGTGGCTCACAAGGCCGCATGTCTGTAGCAAGGACCATGCCTCCAGGGGCAAGGCAGGTTCTGTGCACAGAACTGCCCACCAGCTCTCTCCGGGGACCTCACTTCTGAGCAAAAGATGCTTCTCCGGGGGCCTTTCATTTGGGGGTTCCTCATGGACTCAATGAGGACAGAGAAGAAATTCCATGAAGGTCACATGGGGACACAGAGAAGCCTGTGGGAGGAGCCTCAGCTGGGGACTTGTTTGCAACAGGGTAGCCAGTGGAAAGGATCCACACGGGGGTCAGGAAGGTGTTTTAAACATCAAGATCAAGGTCCTCAAACTTCTCTTAGCAGAGAAACTCCCTTGACGCGTGAGCTTTTATGTGAACCCCGATATGCAAAACAGGCAAATGAGGAGCTGCGAAGACAGACATGTGAGAGGGGCGGGGGTGGGGGGGCCAGACCTTCGGGCTAATCCTCCCCCTCCCAGCCCCTCCTCGGCACCCCCAGGTAAATGGCCTAGCCAACTCTTCTCATGTCACAGAAGGAGAGTCAGGGCCCCGAGATGTGCAGGAACCTGCCTGAGGTCACCCAGCCAGGTAGCGGCAGCCCCAGGACGCCAGACGAGGCCTCCTGCCTTGCAGTCCTGGGGTCCTCCAGGAGACACCTTCCTCCTCCTTCATGCCCAGAGCCAGGCATGCTCTGGGAGCCCGAGGGCCCCTCCAGCTGCAGCGGGAGCTCCTTATCAGCAAAGGTGCTAGAGGGGTGGTTCTCAAACTGGCATCCCCAGCCAGCAGCCCCAACCTTGCCAGGGAACTCGTCAGAAATGCAAATTAGTGGGCCCTACCCTAGACCTCCTGTGTCAGAATTCTGGGGCTGGGGTCCAGGGATCTGTGTTTTTACAAGGCTTCTGGACCATTCCGATGCACACTGGCCTACCGCCTCGAGAACAGAGAACACCCTTGGTGGTGTCCTGTACCCCTCTTAAGCCCGAGGGCCTCTACCTGCCTGCCCCTGGAGTCACCTGGACAGCGTGCCAGGTTCCCAGTGCCCAGGCTGCCGCCGACTGGTCTCGACTTTTAACCACTTCACACGCAGGTGGAAACCTTGCTTCCGCGAAGGCCATTTTATGCTCCCCACTTTGACTATGATAGTCTCAGGGACGTCTTCTGTTTCCCCTGAGCACCCGTATCAGATGGTGCTAGAAATTCTGCTTCAACCATCCAATGTGATATAAGAATATGATTCTTTCCAAGAAGAGGGCTATTATGCTTTGTCCCCGGTTTTACCTATTCCGACGTTCTTCTTTCCTTTCTGAAGTTCCAAGCCTTCTTCTATTATCATTTCCTTTCTGTTTGGAGAAGATTCCTTACGGGTAGGTCTGCAGGATATTTCACTGAACACAAGATTCATGCGGACAGTTCTGCTCTTTCAGCACGTGAAAGACGTCAGGGCACTTCCTGCTGGCCTCTGTGGTTTCTGATGAGAAATCTGCTATCACTTGAATTGGTGTTTCCCCTCTGTTTTTTCTCTCTGGTTGCTTTCAACATTTTTTTCTTTGTCCTTAATTTTCAGAAATTTAATTATGATGTGTCTTGGTGCAGATTTTTGGGGTTTATCCTCTTTCTTTGGGACTCACTTGGTTTCTGGAACTTGTAGGTTTATGTCTTTCTTTTGCCAAAATTGTTAGGTTTTCAGACATTATTTTTTACATATTTATTTATTTTTTTGAGACGGAGTCTTGCTCTGTTGCCCAGGCTGGAGCACAGTGGCACGATCTTGGCTCACTGCAACCTCCGTCTCCCAGGTTCAAGCGATTCTCCTGCCTCAGCCTCCCAAGTAACTGAGACTACGGGTGCACGCCATCATGTCCAGCTAATTTTTGTGTTTTTAGTAGAGACAGGGTTTCACCATGTTGGCCACGATGGTCTCGATCTCTTGACCTCGTGATCCGCCCACCTCGGCCTCCTAAAGTGCTGGGATTACAGGCGTGAGCCACTGCGCCCGGCCGCTATTATTTCTTTGAATAGTTTTTCAAACCCATTTTGTTCCTCGTCTCTTCCTAGGAATTGAATGAAACAAATATTGTCCCACAGGCCCCTGAGGCTCTGTTAATTTTCCCCCCTATTTTCTCTTTTGTTCATGTAGGATAATTTCTGCTCTGTCTTCAAGTTCATGGATTCTCTCCTGTCGAATTTTTAATTTTGGTTATTTTTTCAGTTCTATAATTTCCATTTTCATATAGCTTATATTTCTTTGGTGAGGCTTCCTTTTCAGTTTCAAAAGTATCTGCAATTGCGTGTTCTAGACTCCAGGCCCGGGTCTCCTGCTGCTGCTGGGTGGGAGATGTGGGGTTGCTGCGTATTTCCCCGAGTCCTGAGACCCCCTCATCAGCTACTGTTTCTAAACTATTTGTAATTGCTTGTTGAAGCATGTTTTAGTGATAAATGCCTTAAAATCCTTGTCAGACAATTCCACCATCTGATTCTTCTCAGTGTTAGTATCTGCTGTCTTTTTTTTCTTTTTTTCTTTTTTTTTGAGACGGAGTTTCACTCTTGTTGCCCAGGCTGGAGTGCAATGGCACCATCTCGGCTCACCACAACCTCCGCCTCCCAGGTTCAAGTGACTCTCCTGCCTTACCCTCCCTAGTAGCTGGGATTACAGGAATGTGCCACCATGCCCGGCTAATTTTGTATTTTTAGTAGAGATGGGGTTTCTCCATGTTGATTGGGCTCGTCTTGAACTCCTGATCTCAGGTGATCTGATCCGTCCTCCTCGGCCTCCCAAAGTGCTGGGATTACAGGTGTGAGCCACTGCGCCCGGTCTTCTGCTGTCTTTTTTCATTCAAATCATTGATCTTCGGTGTTCTTGGTGTGACGGGTAATTTTTCTGCAGTATCCTGGGCATTTTGGATATTATGTTAGAAGACTGATCTTGTTAAGTGTTAAATCCTCTATTTGAGCAGGCTGTCACCCTGTTTAGGTTTCGCATGTACAGCCTGTTCTTTTGGAGGCTACGGTTCCAATGACAATTTGCTTTTCAGAATGCTTGCTGAAGTGCTATTCTGGTCTGCTAAATTCACCTGGAGCTGCCAGTCTGCCCACCCGGGTCCCTGCCGGTGCTGCCTGTGGGGATAAAATGCCCTTCTTGGGGCATCCTGTGTCGCTGGGTGGGGGTGGGAGATGCCTGCCATGGGTGGAGACCATGCCCCTGGGTTCACTCCCAGGACTGCGGGGTGCCTGCTGGCCACCTGCCCATCTGCTAGTGTGGCTGCAGGAGGAAAACACCTGCCTCGTCACCTTTTGCCACCACATGGGAGGCTGGGAGTCTGCTGGCCTGGGCCACTTCCTGCCGCTGGGTGGGGGTGGGAGTGGGCATGCAGGGCTGCTGTCCCTTGAGGTCCCGAGGCTGCCTCGCCAGGCCACTTTGCTGTTCCCACCTTTAGAGTTGTCCTGTGACCAACCGTCTGCCGTATCATTTCCAGGTCCGTTTAGCTGTATGTAGCAGAGAAGAGCAGGGAGAGACGAGGCGACACTATCTCACCCCCTGGACTGCTGTCTGGACTCCTGAAGTTGGTCTCTGTTGGGGTGGACCAGCAACCTGTAGATTTTAAAGGTCCCAGGGATGCTGTGCACAACCAGCGCTGAGAATCACTGGTTTATTTATTTTATTTTTTGAGACGGAGTTTTGTTCCTGTTCCCTGGGCTGGAGTACAATGGCGTGATCTTGGCTCACTGCAACCTCCTGGGTTCAAGCGATTCTCCTGCCTCAGCCTCCTGAGTAGCTGGGATTACAGGCATGCACCACTACACCCAGCTAATTTTGTATTTTTAGTAGAGACAAGGTTTCTCCATGTTGGTCAGGCTATCTCGAACTCCCGACCTCAGGTGATCTGCCTGCCTCGGCCTCCAAAAATGCTGAGATTACAGGCGTGAGCCACTGCACCTGGCCAAGAATCACTGGTTTAAAAAGTCCCTTTACATATTCAGAGAGTTCACTTGACTCTCACCAGCCTACACACTAAACATGAACCCATTTTACAGATGAGGAAGCTGAGACCTAATGATATCAAGCGATCTGTTCAAGGTCAAACAGTTACTAACTAGAGAGGCTGAGATGAGGAGGGCTCCCTAGCTTCAGGAACCAGTAACCCTATCTGCTCCCAAGCCAGTGTGCCCTGGTGTGGGTTTGCAGGCATGTGGGTCTAATGCATGTCAGATGGAAGCAGACAGCCTTCAAGAGGCGGGGTGTGTGTAGTACAGAGAGAGACCCACAGGGAGAAGGCAGGTAGGGGGCCAGGAGCATGGCGGCAACTGGGTAGTCCTGATGCCAGTTACATGAGGCCCTGCAGGCACCAGAGGCCTACCCACTCCATGCCCAAGCTCAGCCAAACCAGGCTCCCGGCCGCCTCCCCTCCATGAAGCCTGCCATAGCCACCTTGCCCTCAGCACCCCGCCAGGTCTGCTCTTGGGGCCCTGAGCCTCTTCTCCACAGGTCTGTCCTCTTCCAGGCTGGCTCATCAGAGGTCAAAGTCACCGCTGGACATTCAAGGCCGGGCACCTTGTGGGCAGAGGACTGTGGCTCACACAGCATCTGGGTCTGCTTTGTGGACACCTGACCCATGAACCACTCACTTGGGCAGTTCCCATCCGCTCCTGGGTGCACGGGCAGGAGGCTTGGAGGCTGTGGCACTGCACGGGTTCAGGTCCCCTCTCTGAGTCTTGGTGTCTCCATCTGAGGAAGGGGGGCACCCTTCATCCCTGAGCAGTGGTGAATGAGAGGCCCCTTGGCTGGTCTGAGCTGCAGACTTCAGAAGCAAGTGAGATGGGCCCAAGATGTCCACAGAGGGCTTGCCATGGCCTGGCTTGTAGACTCGAGATGCTGAGCCTCAACGACCCTCAGAGTCAGGCCACAGGATCCCCGTGTGATCACGTGCAAGCTCCTCAACCCCCACATGCTCCCTGGCAGGACTGGATCATCCCTGTTCTTACAGATGAGGGAACTTCAAACTCAGAGAGGTTTCTCTTGTGCACAAGGTCACACAGCAAGGGACGGGCTGAGATTGAATCATGGGTGGACTAGCGCCCGCATGCAGTGCCCAAGGTCACACAGCAAGTGACAGGCTGGGATTGAATTGTGGGTGGAGCAGCACCCTCAGGCAGCACTCTCTGGGGCCCCCTCAGGTGCTCTTCTGGACAGTTCTGCGGCTTTGTATTCTGGGTAGCCACCTTCATGTCCCCCACCCCACAGAATGAATGCTGGGTCCCAGGAAGGAAGGCTGCTGCTCAGGGAGCTGTCCCCAGAGGCTTTGGGAAGATGCGGCCAATCACAAGCACGGATGGCAAGGCTACTGCCTGGGAACGGGAGGCACCAGACTCTCACGCTGCTCCCAGGCACTAAGAGTCCATGGGGAGAAAAGCACACAGGTGACAGATCCGTGCTCCAGGGCCCTGAGCCTGTTCTCTGCGGGTCTGTCCTCTTCCAGGCTGGCTCATCAGAGGTCAAAGTCACCGCTGGACATTCAAGGCCAGGCACCTTATGGGCAGAGGACTGTGGCTCACACAGCGTCCGGGTCTGCTTCGTGGGCACCTGACCCATGAGCCACTCGCTTGGGCAGTTCCCATCCGCTCCTGGGTGCACGGGCAGGAGGTTTGGAGGCTGTGGCACTGCACAGGTTCGGGTCCCCTCTCTGAGCCTTGGTGTGTCCATCTGAGGAAGACGGGCACCCCTCATCCCTGAGCAGCGGTGAACGAAACGCTGGTTCAGCTGGACTGGGGAGGGGAGGCAGAGCTTCCGGTGTGGGGGCCCAGGCAGCATTGGAGGAGGACAGAGGAGGCCCTGGGGCTGTGGCTATGAGACAACATGAGCTCTCAGAGGGACACGGGGTGCCACCCAGGGCCTGTGCTGCTACCCGCAGAACTGGGAGGCCACACCCTGTCCTAGGTGTGGATAAGCCTGCTGGGCATGGGGAGGTGTGGGGATTCCGGCTGAAGGCTAGTCTCCAGGCAACCCAACGGCAGCGGCTGCTCCCTGGGGCTCCAGAGCCCAGCATGCTCTGCCTGGGGCCACCGTCCTCGGGGTGGTGTATACCTCCAGCCACAGCATCTTCTCCTGGGCTGGGGTCCTCGCCCTGACCTCTGGAGCTTCCTCTGCTCTCTCTGGGGGCTCAGAGAGCACCCTGCCTGCCCAGCAGGAGGCCAGGCCTTCCAGAAAGGTCATCACTGTGGCCCCAGCTGGCCACTCCTCCCTAACAGCCTCTGTATAGAGGGAGCCTCCAGCCACTAGCTGGATGCCAAGGTGGCCACGCCTGAGCCCCCAGCTCTCCCTGGGCTGTCCCTCCACGCCCTTTCTGCAGGATCAGCCCTGCTGGCTGCCCCCTTCCCCACTTCCCTGGGCCACTCCCTCTCCTGGCTTTCTCGCTCCTGGGCGCTCCTCCCCACTTCCTCTGTGGAATCTCCTGCCCCCCGATGGCACCTTCCCACCTGCCCGCTTGTCAGCACACACATGTGCGTGCTCTCTCTCTCTTTTTCTTGCTCTCTCTCCTCCCAGCATTTTGCTGAGATGGGGAGATGGGAGGACACTGACAAAGAGTAGGCTGGGGGCCAGGCAGGAGATCACACCTGATTTGAGTCTCAGACCCTCTTGAGAAAGGAACACAAACTCAGGACACAGCCACGTACTCACAGTTGGAGTGGCTGGGGCTACCAACTCCCACGGTTCCAGTCCCATCTGGGAGCCGGGGACCCTCAGTCTCTGCCTCCAGCCTGGACCTCTCCTCTGAGCTCCGTCTGCCCCCTGGCAATCCCCCGGACGTCTCAGGCTCTCCAAGCCAACATGAAGACACCCACCTGTTCTCATCCCATCTCTGAATAAAGGTGGCCTCTGCCGGCCTGCACCAGAGCCAACCCAGTGTCTTCTTTGATTCCGTCACCCCCGCAGCCAGTGGTTCCTGAGCTGCCACCATGTGGGCCCTGCCAGTGAGATCCTTCCAGGGCCCCCCACTGCTATTGTGGGAGCCCTTTTCCTCTTGCCCTGACTGGGCAGCCTCCAGTCCACCGTCTATGCAGCTGCCTTCTGATGTTTTAAACACGGAAAATGCAACATCTCCTGTCACGCTCGTGTCATGCTGACGTTCCCCTCCCTGGCACTGCGCTCCAGACCTTTCCTGATTGGACCTCGGCCTGCTTCCACCAGCTTCTGGCGAGTCCCACCTCCGCCACCCTCACCGTCTCGGTTTCCCAAGGCCGCCCTGCTCCTGCCTCCAGACCTGTCTACAGGCTGTCTGTGCTGCTTAAATCCTGAGTCAGGCCAGGCTTGGGTCCTCCCAAGGGCACACAAACTGCTCTGTGACCTGACGCATGGCCCTCACTGTTCTTCCAACCCACGGCCCGGCCTCCGCCCTGGGCGAGGTGGAATGCTGTCCCCCATATACTGGCCCTATTCAAGCGTACACCCACTTCAAGCCGTGCCAGGTACCGTCTCTGCCCTGACTACTTACTGTATTTGAAAGTGCACCCTTCCCCCAGCCCCCTCTCTAGCCCTCTTAGCACAGGGCACTGATATAACTCGCTTTCAGCTTGTTTCTCTCTGTCTCCCAGCCCCTAGTAGAATGTCGGCTCCCCAGACAGGGAACTTTGTCTGTTTTGGCCTCTGCTCTGTCCCCAGCACCCAGGACAGCACCAGAACACACCAAGCACTCATGAAATACAGAGAGATGCCCCTTGGCTTACCACGGGCTCATCATATCCCATAAACCCAGTAAGATGAGAAGATCAAAAGTCAAAAACGCATTGAATGCACCTAACCTAGCAAACACCATGGCTTAGCCCAGCCTGCCTTAAACATGCTCAGAAACCTGCATTAGCCTTCGGCCAGGCAGAGTCATCTAGCACACAGCCTGGTGCATCATAGAGGGCTGGCCGTCTCGTGTCATTCGCTGAATGCTGCACTGAGAGTGAGAAACAGAATGGGTGTGTGGATACTGGAGGGTGTGTGGGTACTGAGGTTCGCTTTCTACCCAATATACATTGCTTTCACGCCAGCGGAAAGTCACACAGTCCCATGTCAGAAGTTGGGGACTGCCTGTATCTGTTGACTGGCAGCTCCCACCCACTGTCTCTGGACCACTACGCTCTTCTTCTTCCAGTTTTCTTTTCTCTTTTTTTTTTTTTTTGGAGATGGAGTCTCGCTCTGTCGCCTAGGCTGGAGTGCAATGGTGCAATCTCGGCTTACTGCAACCTCTGCCTCCTGGGATCAAGCGATTCTCCTGCCTCAGCCTCCCAAGTAGCTGAGATTACAGGCATCCTCCACCATGCCTGGCTGATTTTTTGTGTTTAGTAGAGATGGGGTTTCACCATGTTGGTCAGGCTGGTCTCGAACTCCTGACCTCAGGTGATCTGCCCGCCTCGGCCTCCCAAAGTGCTGGGATTACAGGCGTGAGCCACTGTGCCTGGCCCTCTTCTTCCAGTTCTGATGTCTGCATATTCCACACCTAGGGGGTCTCACGTCTCTAAGCCTGAGGCCAGGTGCCCTGCCCGTCCCACCAGATATCCTCACGAGATTGACAGTAGCACGTCAGGGAGGCTCCTCCTTCGACCACGGACTAAGGAACGCGAGAAGAACTCTTCTGCCCCATCTTGCAGCTCCAGAGGAGTAAAAGGGGAAAGGAGGAAGACCACCTCTGCCCTGGTCCCCACCCACTGCCTTCCCTTCTGCTGCCAGGAACAGAAAAGCTGCAGCAGGGTCGCTGTCTCCTAACCCTCCCTCCCAACGGGCTCCGAGACCAGGCAGCGGAGAGACAAGCAGAGACAAGCACGTCCCACCAGACACGGGACTCCACCCAGTCCCACAGCGAGAGGACACACAGAAGGTGACAGAAAATGCCAAGCCACAGGCAGGTTGGGGGTGAAGTGCCCCCAACTGGGGCCTCCCCTGTGCTGCTGCAGCGGTTAATTCAGAGCTTTCCTCACCCCCACTCCCACCGGGCCAGACCACCCTTGGCTCCCACTATCCCACCTCTCACACATGCCTCATGTGCTGGGATTGGAGGAAAGGGTCTTATTCCCTTCGGAAGTGCTGGGTCCTTTCTAGGGGCCACTGAGTCCTCTGGGCAGTGCCTCGAGCTGCCCAGGGGGTTTGTATTATGTTGACATGCCTCTGACCTTCGAGGGTGGGACGTGAGAGACCTCACAAGAGAGGATGGGGCCTCAAGGGGCTAGGAATGTGGGACCCCAAGAAGCAGCAGGCCCTACTGCCGGGGACACGGAGTCCACACCACCTTATGTTCCTCCCCCAAGGCAGCGAGTCTTGTCCTAGAAAACTTCCTATAACATAAAATCAATAGCCTCCCTTCCTGTGCAGAAATCATGTGTACTGATAATATAAACTACTCTGCACATAGTCCAGATAATGCCCTATGTGTAATATAAACAGGAACAGAAAAGCAGTCAATAATAAAATATAGATTTCACTATGACGCCCTCTTTGGAGGGGTGGCAATGCCTGCTGGGAACTAACGGGATGGGGATGGCTCCCGGGTTTGTCACTGCCATAAAGTCCTCTGGCTTCCCTGCTGGGGAACGGGGACTGGGCCATGCTCACCATTGCCTAGCACCATGTCCAGCACATAGTAGGTGCTCAGTAAGTATTTGGTGGAGGGATGGATGAATGACTGAATGATGAACTCAGTCCCGGGTGAGATGTGCAGATGGTGTTGTGGGTGAGATGAGTTTGTGATCGGGCCCTTGCGAAGCCAAAGAGGTGCCCGGCGGGCAGGCGGCGGCGGGATGCGCGTGCGCTCGCTCTGTCGGCGTCTCTGCCTCTCTCAGCTCCCTGCACGCTTGCTTCTCCAGATCAGGGGCTGCTCTCGTCTTCTCTGTCCCCCTCGGCGCCCCGCTCAGCGTCTGGCACAGAGTGGGTGCTCAATAAATACCCGTTGAATGTAATGCATTTCAATTCAACAGACATTTATTGAGTGCCCACTGTGTTGGGTGTCACAATCCTACCTTCCTTGGGCACGCTACAGATGGACGTCCCGGGGTGCAGGTGGCGTGCCTTGCTGTGTGCAAATGCTTTGTTCAGTAAAAGCTGTGTGCAAATGGAACTGGTGCCCACGGACTCAGGTCTGGGGGCTACTTGGTGACAATCAAAAGAACCCCGAGAGAAAAAAAAAGGGTGGCTGGCTCTCAATCTCCGTGTGCTCCCCTTCCCGCCTGGATTCCTCAGGAGGCCGCAGACGGCAAGGCTCACCTGATCCAGGCACAGCCGGCAGCCTGGGTCCTCACTGCCATTTCCATGCAAATCGGGAAACAAGGCAATGCCATCGGGACAGAAGTAAAGGCACAATCAGAATGGTTAGACACAGCGGGTTTCCTGCTCAGAGGAAGTGGATGTTAGCACACCAGGAGAAAGCAAAGGAAGGACAGCATCATAGCCACATCTTCATAAGCAGGCACGGCCAGGGGAAGGACACATATGTCTGTGCTGGAGCAGAATCTCCCCGGGGAATTCATGAGTGCAGCACGGGCCACTGGAGTCCTGCAGACCCAGCATGCCAGGATGGAGGCAGCCGCAGCCTGCGTGCATCTGCACAGGCAACCTGGGAGAAGAATGTGACGACAAGGGGTGGGGCTGGCACACATGCCCTTGCCGCTGAGTGACCACCTGACATCCACACACCTGACATGGCCTCTGGGCCTCGCAAGGCTGGCCACCCGCCAGGCTCGTGTGCTCCTGGGGCAACTCCAGGGCACCTGCATTCTGGCATTTTCAAACGAGGAAGCAGTGCACGAGGTGAAGGCCACAAGTGCAGGTCACACAGAGTATCAGGGGCACGGGGGTCACAGGGGGCAGCCCGTCTCTAGTCTGGCTTCTCCCACACAGCACCCCCCCTCCTCTCTTAGTCCTGAGCCACAGGCAGGCCACAAACGTCAGTAGGAATTCTGGGGACAGTAGTTGGCCTCCCTGAAGAGTCTGTGGGGAGGTCATCAAGTCGGGGAGGTCATCAGTATGGCCCCAGCCTTGCAGAGTTCTGCCGGCCACCTGGCAAGGGAAGAACTGAACACTGAACGATGCCACCTTGAGATCCCTAAACACTGATTTCCTGGTTCCCAGGGCAAATGCCTTGATGCCGGGACACTGAGCAAGGTGGGGAGGGTGCTGGGGAAGCTGCCGAGCTGGTGCAAGAGGAGCTCTCCTCTAAACACAATGGCATCTGACACGTGAGTGCAGGGCAGAGGGGCCATGAGCCAGGCCAATGTTCCCTGGCCCGCAGGCAGGTGCTGCACCAGCCGGGGGCAGGGATTCCTGGGATCCGAGAGAGAGGGACCGGAGGACTGGCATGCAGCTGCCCACGGGGGCACAGGCAGGCGCACGTGGACCAGCCCCATAGCCCCCTTGCCCTGCCTGCAGATGAGGTGGGCAGTTCCTCCGGAAGGAGCACGCTGCCATCTGGGGTGAACCCCTCTCCCTTTGGGGGATTTTTTGGGGGGGTGGCTTTCCCATGGTGACATCAGCCTTGTGCCTGAATGCTGGGATCCTGGTATTTACAAAGCTGCACCCCAGGCGGGGGCAGAGGCCCGAGGGGTGCACAGACACCTGCTTACAGAGATCATACACAAGCAACACACCTTTCTTTGTTTAAAGTGATTCTTTAACACATCATCATTTCCAAGCTTCTGTGTCTTCACTCTTTCCTGTCACATTGAAACACTTTTCTACTTTCATTGTGAAGTAAGACGGTTTACAGTTTGCAGGCATGAGGATGAGGATGAGGATGAGAAACAGTTTCTGTTTACTGAGCAGCTACTATGGCCGGCCGAATGCCACACACATACCCAGTTCCAGTCTCCTAACACCTGGCGCCCATCACACGACGGGTCAGTGGTGAGCTCAGATTTGAACTTGGGACTGCCTCACTGCAAAGCCAGGTCCTTATTCTGCTCTCACACCCCTATCCATCCTCTCCCAGCCCCTGCTTCCAAGCTAAGCCCAAGCCTTGCCCATTGAAAACTGCCCCCAGCCCAGCTGAGACCCACAGACCGCTTCTGGGAGGCACTGAGTGAGCACTTGCTACTGGTTTTCACCTATGATTTACAGCGGCCGGAAGCAAACAGCATTATCTGGAGTTTTCTCTACATTTGAAAATCACTCCTGATTCAGTCTTCAAAACACCCCTAGGGTCAGGCAGACACCATCACTGTCTCTCTATGAAGCCTGAGGCTGTGCCTCGTTCAGGATGAGTCACAGGGGACAGGGATGGTGCCCATCACCAACTCCAAGTCTGCACTCATCAGCCGGACCATGCCCATGTCTGCTCTGGAGGGAACAGGCCCTGACTTCCACCCTGCAGCCCGGACGCCTTTCTCCTAAACAGCCCAGGAGCAGGTCTGGGTTTCTGCATTCTTCCACACCTTGGAAATCTGTGAGGGGACATGCAGGCGTAGCCCTCGTTAGCACACTGGCTCAGGGACAGTTCTTGGGAAGCCGGCAAACTGCAAAAGCCCCATATTTCCTTCCGGTCGGTGCTTAGATTTGTGGGCTTTGCTTTCATGCTTTTTAACAGGCAAGGCTTAGATGTGGGGGGATAGCTCTGAGTTCTGGGGCCCCTTTGCCGTGAGGCATTTTGTGCACATCGCAGCTCCTTCTTCAAAAGAACCACTCACGTGAGTGAAAGCTGTCCCCTGCCATCCTTTGGAGAGGGTCTCTGTCGGTCCCGCTGCTGTGGGACAAGGACTGGGTGTCCAGGTCTGGAGAATTGGTCCTTGTGTCTGCATCCCCCTTGAGCATCAGCCAGCTGCTCTTCTGCTGAAGGTAAAAAACAAAGTCATGCAAATTTCAAGGTCATCTGCAATGGTGGGAACATCTCACTGGACCCTTCTTGTAGCTTCCTTACTTCTAACGTACAAGCTAACCCCACTGTGAGAAAACTCAATATGTGAGAGATGCAGCTTTCAGTAAAAATCTTGCCATTTAGTGAGACCTATCCAGATGCTATACAGGTACATGGAACATCTGGGGGAAATGGAGCTGCCCCATCTTACGGACACAGCCACTGAGGCTCTGGGAGGCCAGGGGCCCACAGGGCTCTGCACGGGGAGAATGAGGGATGCTGCCCAAGTCCAGCCTCGGGCTCTCCCTACGCACAGCCCTGCTTTCCAGCCCTAGCACAGGTAAAGCCCAGCCTGCAGCCTCCTTTTGTCATGAATACGTTGTTGGAACACGGAGATGCCTGTTCGTGCCCTGGCTCCGGCTGCGTTCACAGAGTTCGGTAGCTGCATCGGAGATGGTTCAGCCCACAAAGCCAAAAGTACTTACTCTCTGGCCCTTTATGAAGAACGTCTGATGAACCTGTCCTAGAATAATGGATGCCCCAGGGATGCACTTTGATTTATTTCCCTTTCACGGTACACATCTCTTCAGTCACAGAACCATAACCAAGTCACACGGGCATATACCCAGGACCTCGGTAGGAGACGTGCGCATCCTAAATGTAGGAAGGAAACTGATGGAAGGGCCTCCTACCTTTGGCCTCGCAGGGCCCCTAAGGAACAGAATGTAAGAGGAAGATTGGAAGTCTCAATCGGAGAAGGCCTCACAAAACCGATTTCTTTCTGAGCAAGGCTGTTCTCAGCCGGATCTGCTCCCTGGCATTACCTTCCTGTTATCCTGGTCCAAGCTTCCATCCTCCGCATCCGATCGCCTGGCAGCTGGAAGGGAAAAATCCATTTGTAAAGGCCACACACCATTGCTTGTGGGTTTCTGCCTCATGGTTTCCCATGTTACAGTTATGCTCAAAAACGAAAAATCCATCAAAGAGAAGGTCAGTAGTACGAGTGCCTTTCAAAGGGCAAGGAACAAGGTAAGCTGGAGGAGGCCCCCAGGGATCACGGCCCAGGGAGCATCAGCAGCAGGGGTGTGAAGTGAGGCCTGATTTCAGTTCTAGCCAAACACCCACACAGAGTAATGTTTTCAGATGTAGCCACTTGGCCTTTTGATTTTGTTTTGTTTTTTGTTTTTTTGAGATGGAGTCTCGCTCTGTCACCCAGGCTGGAGTGCAGTGGTGTGATCTCGGCTCACTGCAACCTCCGCCTCCCAGGTTCAAGCGATTCTCCTGCCTCAGCCACCCGGTAGCTGGGATTACAGGTGTGCATCACCATGCCTGGATAAGTTTTATATTTTTGGAAGAGATGGGGTTTTGCCATGTTGGCCAGGCTGGTCTTGAACTCTTGATCTCAAGTAATCCACGTGCCTCAGCCTCCCAAACTGCTGGGATTACAGGCATGAGCCACCGCACCTGGCCCACTTGGCCTTTTGAGAACAAGCATTTTAAAAACCTCCCACGTAACACAAGGTCTCAGTCGTGGAGGCCTACCTGTCTGACTTGGGCGAGGGGCTCTGGATACGCCACTGACTACCCCGCCCACCCCCGCAGGAAGAAGCTTTGTGCCATTTCACAGATTGGGAGACTGAGGCTCAGGGACATGGTATACCTCGCCCAAGGTCACGGGTGAGTGGGCGGTAGGGGCCAACATGAGCCCAGGCCTTCTGAGTCCAAAGTCCTTCCCTGTCTGCCCCACCTGGCTAACTGCTGCTGGCAAACTGCGAAACGGTGACGAGTTCCGCTACTGGAAGACATCCACGAAGAGCAGTCAGGAAATGACAAAATCACAGAATGCAGCCAGAAATGGACTCAATGAAACAGAATAAGCAGAAGTTCATTTTGCAACAGTTCCTTTACCAAGAATACCATCTGCAGCTGAGCAACGAGGCATCTGGATTTCCCATTCGCCTTTGTTCGGGGGGTTGTCACCCAGCTGGGCTGACATTTCCAGCGAAGAATGAGCAAATAAATCACACGAGGCCATGCTGACATTTCTCGGCATCCAATTTAGTATGTAAAGACCCACACCTCGTGTATCCCTTACAGAAACACTGACCCCATGCACTGAACAATTACACAAAAACCCGTCTCCGTCCCCAGCCCGCCACGAAGACCCAGGCCTCAGGAAGGACACGCCGAGGTGGGCTTCTTACCTGCAGCGGGCGGCGGGCTCGGGCCCGTCTGTCTTTTGCCGTACCCTGCCTCCTGCACCACCAAGGACAAGACTGATACCAGGCCAGAGAGCTTGGAAATTTGGGATTGGGCTACAGGACCTTGACAAGATAAGGCCAAAATTGAAGACTGAGCAGTTCCGTTCCGAATACACTGACATCTCGTTACTCTCAATGGCTACCTGTTTCTCCTTCTTCCAGGAGAGACAGTGATTTTCAGCGTGAAAATACAAAGCCCTGCTCTCCCCACTCACAGAGGCAAATCAGCGCCAAGCCTGCTCAAGAAGCGCTTAATGGAGAGGCAGAGGGGGCAGGGAGCTCCGGGGGACACATGCCCGCAGCTGGACTCTCCTGTTGCCCAGACAACAGCCGTCACCCGGCAGCGGAGCCCTTGAGTGTGCAGCCATACATCAGCCATGACTCTCGGCAGCTGCCCAGCAAGTCCCAGGGAGAAGGCAGGCTAGGGGCTGCTTGGAGCTCTAAGAGCACAGCCATTGTCCAAGCCAGAGAAGGGCCCTGGGGCTGAGTTGGCTGGCAAAAATAAGTGCATCGTTTCCCGAAAAGCCAGGAGGCTGGAAAGTGGATCACCACTCTTGGAATAATCTTCATGTGCATGGACAATTAAGCCGCTCCAGCTGAAGGGCCCTTGGGGACCTGAAATCCCAGCCCTTGGAATTCAGGCCTGGGTCCCCAGAGGTCAGCCTGGTTTCAGGGACTTTCCTTGGCCATGGAAGATGGGTTGACTGACACATTCTGGCTGAAAAGCCATCTCAGGTCTCAAAAACAGCCTCTGCCATCTGAGAGAGGGATGCTCTGCCAAGATTTAGCAAGTTTCCTTTGCAAACACTGCCAGCTCCTCCAGATGTGCACAGTTTAACCAGACTTGTACCAACGGCTTTTTAAAAACCAGTTTGCTAGCCCACAAAACAGATGACCGAGTCTCTTGAGAACTAGGAGCTTGGGTAGGAAAAGATAGGAAACTGGCACTTCGGATTATTGGTGGCTTGCTTCCATAACAGCTCTGAGCCTCAGTTTCCTCATCTGTAAAATGGGCAAAGGATGCCCACCCCTCCACGTTGTGAGGATCACATGAGATAACCTGCATGGATGCTGGAACATAATAGGAAACTCAGCTTACAGGTTTGAAAAATTAGGAATAAACAAGAGGCTAACTTTGAGGCTAATTTGCAGCATGCTGCTTTGGGATGTCAGAAAAAGATCAACTCAGGACAATCAGAGAAAGAGAGTTTAATATGTCTTTTGTATCACACAGGCAGCTCGTTCTGAGTTCTGGAATGCATTTGCCAATGAGGAACCCTCTTGGGAAAGGCTGGCTTTCTACTCCCTGTATTCCTTGGGAAATCTTTGGTTAGAGGCATCTGAATGAAAGTAAGAGGTCTCAAATTTTTTTTTTCTGGATACAGAACTGGCCTGCCTTTCCTCCTTCCCAAACCCCATCTTATAATTCATTCATATCTGAACATCCATGCCAGCCTGTGTGCATCCCTTACCGCTTTATTCCTTTCCATATACTTATTCATTCACCCTTTTACCTACTTATCCATGCACCCACTCCTTTAACTATCTGTCCATTCATCTAGCCAGCCAGCCATCCACCCATCCATCCAGCCACCACTCATCCATCTACCCATCCATCCACCCATCCTTCACCCATCCATCCATCCATCCACCCACCCACTCATCCACCCATCTATTCATCTAACTACTCATCCATCCATCTACCCATTCACCAGCCTATACATCCATCTGCCCATTCATCCAGCCAGCCATCCACCCATCCACTGTTCCATCCACCCACCACCCATCCATCTAACCATCCATCCACCCATCCTTCACCCATCCATCCATCCATCCACCCACCCATCCACCCATCTATTCATCTATCTACCCATCTGTCCATCTACCCATCCACCCACCTATACATCCATCTATCCATTCACACATTCATCTACCCGCCCACCCATCAACCCACCCATTCGTTAATTTACCCATTGATCCATCCATCCTTCACTCATCCATCCATCCATCAATCTACCCACCCATCCATCCACCCATCTATTAATCCATCCATCTACCCACTCACCCATCTATCCACTGCCCATCCATCCACCCATTCTTCACCCATCCATCGAGCCAGCCACCCAACCATCCATCTACCCATCCATCCACCCACCACCCATCCATCCACTTGTGCCTTCACTTATTTTGATATTTATTCATCCAGCTTCCACTTATCTACTCACTCACCTACTCATCTATCCATCCATCCATCCATCCACCCACTCACCCACACTCACGCATCCATCTACCCACTCATCCACCCATCCATTCATCCATTCCTCTCTTTGTCCACTTCATTTCTTTGACCACTGATGCATCCATTCATCCATGTAGCCCTTAATTCATTGATCAGTCCATCTACCGTCTGTTCACCCTTAGCCCCTCAACCTTTATCCCCATCTCCCTGTGCTGAGTGCCTACTGTGCACTGTACTGTCTTAAGAATGGGGGATGCCGAAAAAACTCAGACATGACCCTTGGCTTTCAGAAGCTCACAGGCCAGTGAAGTCGAGGCAGAGGTGGATGAGAGGGTTTCTATACATAACAAGAGCTTTGATGGGAGGAGCAAAGTCAACACAGAGACACTTCCCTGAGAATATGCATGTGATAAACACTTACTGAATACCTACTCATCAGATAAGCACTGTATTGTAGTCTGGATAAACATTTTTCCTTTTTTTTTTTTTTTTTTTTGAGATGGATTCTCACTCTGTTGCCCAGGCTGGAGTGCAATGGTGCAATCTCGGCTCACTGCAACCTTTGCCTCCTGGGTTCAAGCAATTCTCCTGCCTCAGCCTCCCGAGTAGCTGGGATTACAGGTGACCACCACCATGCCCGGCTAATTTTTTGCATTTTTAGTTGAGACAGGGTTTCACCATGTTGGTCAGGCTGGTCTTGAACTCCTGACCTCAAATGATCCACCTGCCTCAGCCTCACAAAGTGCTGGGATTACAGGTGTGAGTCACTGCGCCCAGCCCTTGGGTAAACATTTGTAAAGCATGTTAACAGATAATAATAGATGCTATGAACCTCATTTACAGATGAGGAGACCGAGGTCCGGAGTCTAAGGTCACATAGCTGGTGATTGGAACCTTGTCTGTCTGACCCTGAAGCCAGAGCTGGAGCCACTTTGTCCTCCACGTCAGATGTGTAAATTTTCAGACTCAGGGCTGCATCGCCACTGACTTTGCTTCCTGTGACTTGTACAAATCCACTTTCCCATGGAGCAGCTGAAGAGAGATGCTTCCAGGGAAAGGGCCGCATCTGATGAGTCTCTGCACTCCCTTCAGTAACTGATGTGCCAACCTGCAGCCTTAGGTGCACGGAGGAAGTGAGTGAGATGGACATGGCACAGGGGCCCCGTGTTTCCAAGGGAGGGCCCTACCAGCTCCCTCTTTGGCGGCATCAACACACCGACAGCTCTAACCTCCAAGGATCTCTTGCCCATGTCCAGGGGGCCAGCAGAGGTATGGGGGCTGTTCCACCACTGTGCCAGCCAAGGCTCTGCAGCCAACAAGTGGTCTATGCCATGCTCCTCACCAGTTTTCTCTGCCTCCAGTGCAGAATCATTCCTGAGACTGCAAGAGCCTGAGGCAAGTCTGGGACTCTGGCAGCCAGGAGCCAGGACCGGCACCCTGGCAGGTGCTCTCTCTGACAAGGGAAGGAGCTGACAGCAACTGGGGAAGGTGCCCGGGGCTTCATCCCTTAGGCCAGACAGAGACGTCCTCTCCACTCCTGGGACTTCGAATAGCTGTGCAGGAGGCTTTGAGGATTTGTCCCCTCCTATGTCTTCCAGACTTAGCCTCTAAGGAGTTGACCCATCAACAGGATTTTTTTCTGTTCTTCTCAGAATAATCTCTACCTCTACAATTCACATTGAATTGGAATGACATTGAGAGGGAGAGAGAGAGGCAGAGGGAGGGAGAGAATGTGTGTGTGTGTATGTGAGTGAGTGAGTATGTGGGCAGGGCCCACAGCATGGGCGTTGGAAACTAGAAACCTTGCTGAGCCTCTCACCTGTCTGGCCGTGGGCAAATCCGCTAGAATCGCAGCTCCACAGGATCGGGGGAATGCAGGGTCACCCATGTATCCCCAGCACTGGGACAAGCCTAGCACATAGTGGGGTGGGTGCTTGAAAAACATCCCTTGGACAAATTAATGAAAAAGTCACTTAAATCCCTCCATGCTGGGGTTTCTCCCCTCTTGAGTCAGAATAAGAACCTCTGCTCCCTGGTTGATGTCAGGATGGAAAAAGACTGCAGAGGACAAGGAAAGTGGGCCTGCAGTCTTGGCTCCAGTCAGCGCCTTTGCCTCCCTCCCTCTCTCCTTCCGGCCTCCCTCTCTTCCACTTTTCTTCCTTCCTTCCTTCCTTTCTTTTTTTTTTTTGACAGAGTCTCGTTCTGTCACCCAGGTTGGAGTGCAATGGCACTATCTCAGCTCACTGCAACCTCTGCCTCCCAGGTTCAAGCAATTCTCGTACTTCAGCCTCCCGAGTAGCTGGGATTACAGGCGCCGGCCACCACACTCGGCTACTTTTTATATTGTTAGTGGAGACGGGGTTTCACCATGTTGGCCAGGCTGGTCTCGAATGCTTGACCTCAGGTGATCCATTCACCTCAGCCTCCCAAAGTGCTGGGATTACAGGTGTGAGCCACCGTGCCCGGCTTGTCTTCCACCTTTCTAGGACGGCCTCTCTGCATTCTCTGCACTGCAGAAGGAGAGGTCAGCGTGTCTTTTGTATCACATAGACAGTTCCTTCAGAGCCCTGAAATGCATCGGCCATGAGGAACCCTCTAGGGAGAGGCTGAGTTCCTACTCCCCGGCTCCCCTGGGGAGCCTCAGCGGGGGCTTCCCAGTGCAATCTGCACTCTGGACACAGCCTGCCGTTCCTCCCCATCCTGCCGGTCCCCAAACCGAAATGAGACTCCACCCTTTGGGGTCAAAAAGGACCCAAAACCAAAATGAAACTCAACCCCACTAGAATCTGGAATCCCAGAGACACAGCAAGGAGTGATTAATTCCTGCTTTAAACCAGGGCACAAAGACACAGGGAACAACGTGTGTCCCGTGGGGTCACTTCCACTGTCGGCTTTGGGTGGGCAGGAGTGACAGCCCCCATCTGCCCGTCAAGTGGTGGGAGGTGTGTGTTGGGGGGTGAGGAGAGAGCTGCATTGCCATCTGGTGGCTCATGTTTGCTTAGAAATGAAACAGCAAATCTGGTGAACTATGAGGACCGTCCCTGCATCTGGAGAGTTGAACTTACTGGGAAATGTTGGGGAGCCATCATTTTTCCCTCATGAAATCCTTTTATTTATTTATTTTTATTTTTGAGTTTTTCATCTTTTATGCATATTTTCCTAAATTTTATATAGCAAATCGATGATAAAATCACCACACTTCCTCATTTTATAAGTTCAAATCAGATATGAAACGATCGTAAGCTACTATTCCTGTCTGTAATAAGAGGTGATTTCTTTTTTGTTGTTGTTGTTGTTTTTTTTTTTTTTTGAGATGGAGTCTCACTCTGTCGCCCAGGCTGGAGTGCAGTGGTGCGATCTCGGCTCACTGCAACCTCTGCCTCCCGGGTTCAAGCGATTCTCCTGCCTCACCTCCCAAGTAGCTGGGATTACAGGCATGCACCACCATGCCAGGCTAATTTTGGTATTTTTAGTAGAGATGGGGTTTTGCCATGTTGGCCAGGCTGGTCTCAAACTCCTGACCTCACGTGATCCACCTGCCTTGGCCTCCCAAAGTGCTGGGATTACAGGCATGAGCCACTGTGCCTGGCCGGTCATGAATTCACTTTAAACTGCGCACAGCTTCCCTCCCCTGAGGGAATCGATCCACAGAAGGTCCCTGCCCGATGTCAAGTGTCGTGTGTCATCTCCCTGAAACAGCCTCAAAGCCCCATGGGCTATATGGCCTTGAGTCCCATTTTCCAGGGGAGACAGACTCTGAGAAAGGAAGCTCCCCACGATGTAGCTGGAAGCCAGGGGCTGTGGTTTGCACTGGGTCTGCCTCCTGGGAGGGTTGCAGGTCCCAGGAAGAAATCACTTTTTCTCAGACCAGACAAACTAGAGCCAGGAAAGCATGAGGCAGGACAGCTCCTGCCCGCGTACTGGAGATAAAGACTGTCTCGAGGACTTTCCACTATAACCTCACCAGAAATTCCTTCTCAAGGACCGCAGCAACCGAGATCAGATGCTCTCCACAGAACACCTGCCCAGTGTTGGCGTCTCTACCAATGAACGGACGCCAGCTCCAGCCTCGAGCCTCTGCCGCCGATGAACTCTGTTTCTAGGCAGCTTATGTGAAACGCTTTTGCTAAGAAGAGCTTCCCTTTACCCTCTCCTCTTCGGGTGCATATATGGCTTGCCACAGCCATGCATCTCGGATTAGAATCCTCTTTTCTAATTCCTCAGTACTTTCAACATATTTGGAGATACTTCTCTCCGGTTTTTTAGGTCAACACTCCTAAAAGTAACTGGGTTTAATACCATGAGTGACCCTAGATGGTGTGTGGAAACACAAAAATGTCCACACTTACTCCTGACCTGTTAAACTTCCTCAACGTTCAGCCCTTGAGTAGATGACACGCTGGTGGGTGGGAGGCCTCCTGCGCCGCCTCCTCCCAGGCCCTCATACAACTAGCCCTGCTTCATGTCCATTCCTGACTGTCCAGGGAGGTGCTCTACTCTTGCCTGTCTTGTGTTCCTAATTCCCTTTTTATTTATTATTATTATTATCATTATTATTATTATTTTTTCAGAGAGAGTCTCACTCTGTCACCCAGGCAGTGGCGCAATCCCGGCTCACTGCAACTTCCGCCTCCTGGGTTCAAGCCATCCTCCTGCCTCAGCCTCCTGAGTAGCTGGGACTACAGGCGCACATTGCCACACCTGGCTATTTTTTTTTGTATTTTAGTAGAGATGGGGTTTCACTGTGTTGCCCAGGCTGGTCTCGAACTCCTGAGCTCAGGCAATCCACCTGCCTGTGCTTCCCAAAGCGCTAGGATTACAGGTGTGAGCCACCACACCCGGCTTACAGCAAAATTTTGGAATGACAAAAGAATTTTGGTCATTGCTTAGGGTTTAATCAAATAGGAATTAACTTGCCTTTGGATAGGAGAATCATATATAGTCAGATTTTTAAAAATACACAAAGATGGCCAGGTGCAGTGGCTCACCCCTATAATCCTAGCACTTTGGGAGGCTGAAGCGGGTGGATCACAAGGTCAAAAGATTGAGATCATCCTGGCCAACATGGTGAAACCCCACCTTTACTAAAAATACAAAAAAATTAGCTGGCACGATGGTTTGCTCCTGTAGTCCCAGGTACTTGGGAAGCTGAGGCAGGAGAATTGCTTGAAGCCAAGAGGCGGAGGTTGCAGTAAGCCAAGATCGCACCACTGCACTCCAGCCTGGTGACAGAGCGAGACTCAGTCTCAAACAAAAAAAAAAAAAAAAAAAAAAAAAGCACAAAGACGATCTCTGGAGACAGTAAAATCTAATCTCTCCACTGGATGGTTCAGGTAAAGGACTGAGGTCGAAACTCTTTGTCTTAGATCTGGGTCTGTTGGATGACAACGAACAATTTCATAACCCGGTTTGCTCTCTTCCCCTTTCTAAGGGGCAGACCCCCTCCTGTCCAGCACATGTTAATCACACATTTTAAGGCACCAATCTGAGACAAAATGGGGGGTTAAAAAAAGGCCAAGGTAGTCAATCCCAATCTTGTAGCCCCACCAGCACAGAATACACAGCCCTCCAGGGAGGCTGTTCAGGCCGGGTGCCATGATGGAAAGCCAGTCACTTACTGTGGCTGCTCCTTCTTTCGGCCAGGCCTCAGTTTCCCCACTTGTAACCCAAGGGAACTGGTCTGGACAATTTCTAAGGGCCCTAGAGTGTATCTAGCCCATCCCGCTCTGATCCCTCTTGGAGGTTCATGCTCTATGCTTCTCTGCTGGAAAGGCAATGGTAGAAGTCATCATTTCTGGAAACTCAAGACATTTCATTCACTTTTTTCCTTCTTGGAAAGAGGAAAAAAATGCACAAAGTACAGGACCTATTGCCATGATGGAGAAAGTATTTTAAAAGTTTGTATAACCTGATCACTGATTTGTCGGCAAGACACAGGAAACACACTTTTTATGAGATTCCATCTAAAAGTGTCCATCCAGTTGTCAATGTGGGATGTGGCTGTTTGCTTTAGGTACATCTGGACAAGAACGTTTAATACGGAAATGCCTTTTCCCATCGCTAGTGACTTGATACAATTCCCATCATGTGCACAGCACTTTACAGTTTAGAATGCACTTCCCTATTCGATATCCCATGAAGTTCCCATGGTCAGCCTGTGGAAAGGGCGGGGTGGAGGGGATCGGTCCTGTTTTGCAGATGAGTAAACCGAGGCTCAGGATGGTGAAGCAACCTGCTGTCAATCACCCAGAAATCCCAGGAGGAAAGAGAGGGGAGACCATGTGGCCCCGATTCCTGCTCCATGGCCCACGCAAGCTGCTCCCTGTGCACCTCCCAGGCAGGTTCACGTGGAGCAGAGCTGGGCGTCAGCCCCTATTTGCTTATGCAAGAAATCTCCGTAACGGAAGGCAAGGTCACCCATCCCATCATCAGAAATTCTCAAAACTCAAGACTAAAGTCTCCCTGAGGAATAAACGACCGATTCAAGTTTGTTCTATATTCCAAAGATCGGGCCTGGATCAGATTGTGGTTCTAGAAGCCTCTGTCCCTCACCATCTTGGCTAAAGTCTCTCTGGCTGCATAACTGAAGGCGCCACCACCAGGCTCTTGGCTATAAACCCCCATCCCAAGCCCTGGCTGATGTGCATTAGCCTCGGCGTCGTAACACACAGAAGTTCCTTACTCAGACATACCCCTCATCGTAATTTATCAGAACAGGACTCTCGGGAGGCTGCTAGTGAATTTGCATTTAATAGTCAGACTGCTAAGGGCCTTGGTGGTGCCTTCACTGCATTTATCAGAACACAACAAAAGGATGCATTCAGAAGCAGATGGGTATTGACAGGCATGCGGGGCAAACCACAGCAGCGGGAGGAATCCAACCGTACCATGCTGTCTGTAGATAGGGGGTTTCCTATAGATGTTATCTTTTACGCCAGTGTCTGGGGAAGAAGAAAGAAAAAAAAGGAGAGAACAGGAGGGTAAGCAGCAAGTTGTGATGGTTTCTGTTCTACAGCTTTTTGTAAGCAACAAGCACTCACCCAGATTTAGAATCATCAGGCAGGAACTGGCACTCAGCGAGCAACAGACACCCGGGCCCCAGATCAAGCCTCCCTGACTCCAGATGCCACCCTCATCTGCAGGAGATGGGGCAGCAGCCAGGAACCTTGTGGCCCCCCGGGAAGTGTAGCCAGCTCAGACAGCCGTTTTCCTTCACCCCATTCCCAGGAGGACAGGTGTATCTCCCTGCCGTTTGTGGGAATTTGGAAGAAACTCAAACACACATCGGTTTGGGGTTGTGAAAACCCGTCTGATGGTTTTAAAGAATCTCAGCGCCTGGGGAGCAGTGGAGGAGCCTGGAGTGTCGTCTGGCGCCTGCTGAGTCAAGGCAAGCTGACAGTTTGGGTGTGGCCAGTTTCGGTGTGGACAGTTTCAGTGTGGACAGTTTCAGTGTAAGGAGCCCAGCCAGCGTGTCCCGGAGCCTACCTGGGACGTGGAAGTGGCGAGGTGCCTGCTGGTAGGTGGAGGGGGGCGGCTTGCTGTCAGAGAGCACGGAGAGGCTGGGGGTGCTCCGGCCACTTTCACTGCCTCCAGACGGAAGGGCAAAGGCAGCAGATAGAAGGGGAAACGGGAAAGCAAAGTAGAATATTTCAAGCATGAAAAGCTTATTTGCAGCGAGCCCCATCTCTCCTGTCTGGTGGGGCAGCCCAGATCCCCTGCCCAAGGGAAGGAGTATGGGCCTCATCCACGTTCCCAGACTGTGTCCAAGGACTTGCTAATCCAACCCTGAGTTGAAGTCTGTCCAGAGTCCCAAGGCAGAGGAGCGACATTGCTGAGGGCAGAGGGCTGGGCGGTGAACTAAGAACACCTTAGGGGGCTCACTCCATCTGCGCCTCTGCATCCTGGCTGGTGTTTGAATCCAACCAACTGCAAATTCGCCGAAACAAAGGCCCCTCTTCCTAATTATCCTTGTATATAAACATGCTGTTTTCCTTGAGAATCTAAAAATTAGCTGCTCAGAATAGGATTAAAGCACTAAAATGATCAAAATTGTCCTTTAAAAGCCATTGAGTAAAATTTTGCCAGCTGCAGAAGATAAGAAAAGAATAGTATCCATCCATTACCACATTCTTTTTTTTTTTTTTTTTTTTTTGGGACAGGGTCTCACTCTGTCACCCAGGCTGGAATGCAGTGGCACAATCACGGCTCTGCAGGGTGCAGACTCCACCTTCTGGGCTCAAGCCATCCTCCCACCTCGGCCTCCCAAGTCGCTGGGACCACAGGTGTGCACCACCACGCCTGGCTAATTTTTTTAATTTTGTAAAGATGGGGTTTTGCCATGTTGCCCTGGCTGGTCTTGAACTCCTGGGCTCAAGCAATCTGCCCACCTCTACCTCCCAAGGTGCTGGGATTACAGGCATGAGCCGTCGCACCCTGGCCACATTCTTAAATACAACTGTTTTTTGGCAGATTAAATGGAAAGCATCCTCTGACCCTGCTTCAATTGCTGAGCTCACCTGGAACTATAATTCTGTTTTGCGAACAAGGTTGGATTATCAAGTCACGCATCCAGAGGGCCGAGGTGACCTGGGTGACGCCCCTCCCCCCACACCTGTTTGGGGAATGAGGTGACAGACAGATGCAGGGTATTGAATGCTTGTGATGAGAGAAGGTGTACGCCCGCTGCAGAAGACACTCCCAAGGCCCCGTTCCTCCCGCCTGCCAGCCCCAGGAAGCCCCCTCAGCACTAGGCAATGGGCTGCAAGGGGAAAGGCGCTCTTCACCTGAGAACGTTCCCTCAAGCTGCACAGCCTTTCAGAGCAGCAGGACCCTGCGGTGACATCGAAATGAAACAGAAATAGAACTTCTGCGGTGGGTGAGTGATGTGCTGGGCCTGAAGGTGGACTGGCCAGGGACCCCACAGTGGACTCGTGAGGAGGGCTCGACAGACACTGGCCCAGAGGGGGCTCTTGCCTGGTGGTGGGCTGCATGCAGCGGGAGGTCACCTAGGAGCAGGGTGGCCCCAGCCAGGCTGATGCCATAGAAGAGACTGCAGGCTCTAACTTTGAGCATTTTCTCATGCTTGGGCATGGGTGCTGATTTTGCCTGTCAATGCTGATGGAGTGTCAGATAACTGCCCTTCCCTTAGCAACCTCCCTCCAGAACAGCATGGAACCTTCTAGAGCCTCAGTTGGCTCTACAGGTGCCCTTGCTGGCCGTGGCACCCTTGCTGGTCAGGTCACGCTCATCAGGATGCTCCACGGTGGACTCCTGCACCTCCTGGTGGCAGCAGGGGCCTCACAGCAGGGAGACTGGACTCACGTGCTCGGAAAGGACACCGCGGATCCCTCCTACAGACTATGGCTGTGCTAGACCCATCCCCAGTGGCAGCAAAACAGGGCAGGTTTTAAAAACTGCACCCACACGAACTCTGAACAGAGGAAGACGGTTTGCTTCAGGCACCATCTCTAAGCTGTGTGTGCTCTTGGCACAGCTCATGGACCTGGGAGGCCAGGAAGGGCTGGTTTCTTCCTATCTGGAATCATGGTCCCTGATCTGCCTCAGCCCCCACTCAGTGGGCCGAGGATCTAACACATCACAGTGTACCTGTCCCTCCCCGGTTCCCAGCCACAGGGCAGCATCCCCTGAAGTTTCAAACCAGAGTCTGTGGACACATGTGCACGTCTATTTGAGGAGGGTCCGGAGACTCATCAGCTTTCATCAGATACTTGGAGGGGCCTGAGGCTGCAGGGAAGCTGGGGACACAGCCATGTTGGCCCACCTCACTCTGGCCCCCCAGGGCCCTCTAACACCAGCCCGAGTCCTGCCACCTCGGTCCCTCCCTCCCAGCACCCCGCCCCTTGACGAGTGTCCTCTCCAGGGCTTCCCACCTGTCCGGACCCTTCCTGGGTCCAGGTTCAGGCTGTGCCTCCTCTGCTCAGCCTTCTGGGAGGACTTGGTCTGTGAGGACCTCTCCCTCCTCTGCACTCATGCCTGCCTGCTGCCTGTGAGGCTTCGATGGAACAGAATGCATCGCCAGCTCCCACCTGGAGCACTGTGCTGCTAGGCTCACATCCCAGGGGGCTTCTGATATGCTACAGACGGGGACGCTTCAGCATCCTTTAACCTGGGATGCTGCCTGCTAGGAGAGGAGCAGCTTCAGCCCTTCCGAAAAGTCTTCCTTCTCCTCCTCTTCCTGCCCCACTTTTTCCTCTTCCTCCTCCTCCTCCTCTCCTCTTCCATTTTTAAAAATTTCAGTAAATGTTTCATTAGGAACAGCTTCAGGTAGTCCGGGGGCTCCCGCACCCTCCCGGCCAGCGTCCCTGCCGTCCCCTCTCCCATCACTAGGGTGCCCACAGATTGGTGCCACCTGCACGCCGCACGGGATTCGGGTTTCCCCGGGTGTCACCTGATGTTCTTCCGCTCCAAGATCCCACCCAGGAAACATGACGTTCTGTCGGCACGTCTCCCAAGGCTCCTCTCGGCTGCGACCTTTTGCAGACGTTCCTTGTGTCTGAGGACTCTGGCAGTTTTAAGGAGGGCTGCTGAGGGTTTTTGCCTGATGTTTTCTCATGGAGATACTGGGCTTATGGGGTTGAGAAGGAAGCCCATGAGGTGAAGTGTCCTCACCACATCCTATCAAGGGCACCTGCTGTCAGCAGAGCAGATCACTGGCCGTGGCGGCCTTGCTGACCGGGTCATGCTCGTCAGCCATGGTGGCCCGCTCCATGGTGGACTTGCTCCTTCTCTCCCCTCCCACATGGCACTCTCAGGAAGGAGCCACTCTGTGTAGCCCACACTTGTCCACATGTCAGGAGTGGGAGTTACGACTCCCTCCTGGAGGACGAGGCATCTACTCGCGTTATTTGGAATTCCTCTGTGTGGGAGATCTCGCTTTCTCTTCATTTATTTGTTTACTCAACATTTATGTAGATCCTTGTGGACTGACGGCTCTTGCTATTATACTCTAGTTTACAATCCAGTGCCACATCCTTCATCGTGGTGCTCCCAGTGGCCCAGTGTGTGCCTGGTGCTGGCTCAGCTGGCTCCTGTGGAGCCTCCTCCAGGTGACACCGCAGAGAGGCCAGCTGGCGGCCACGGGCAGGCCAGGTAGGATGATGCCCATGCTACAATGTACAGCCACATCCTGGGTCCTCAACCACAATCACCCTGAGGACGATGCTTCAGTTATGAGGCCCTTTTGCAGCTGAGGGAATGGCCGCTCAGCAAGATGAAGAGGCGCTGCCGGGGTCTGGGCAGTGGAGGGTGCGGGCCTGGACCTGAGGCTCCATCCCAGGGCCCCTCCCGTCTTCCTTCTCAGGCCAGGAGTTCAGAGTGGGCCCACCGCTCAGCACATGGAGGCTGCCTGGCCAGCAGCTTCAGCAGCACCGACTCCCCTCCCAGCCTGCACTTCCTGCCCCCGCTGTCGGCTCCTCCACAGGGGACACGCCAGGGACTGAAATTTACACAAAAGTGCCCATGGCTGTGGCCAGCACCTCTCCGGAAGCTGGGTCTTGGTGGGAAGGTGTGCCGGGGGTGAGGCCCTGCCAGCATTCGGTGGGGGGTGGGGCCAGGCCTTGCCTTGGGGAGCCACCCCCGTACAGTGCCGTCCGGAGGGAAATGTCCACTGAGAGGGGCCAGAGACGCCAGAGGAGCCCGTGGAGCAAACAGGAAGGGCTTTTGCAGAGGGCAGGCGACGCTGCCTGGTGTCCAGCTGACCCCTGGGGGCTGCCACCAAGAGGTCCTAGGCTGGGACACACTGGAGCCCATGGCTGCAGAGGAGGACAGACACCTTCGTGTGGCCTCCGAGGTCGACCCAGGACCTGAGGGTGAACACAATTTGTGAACGGGACCCCGGGTAGAAGCCTGACCTTGGGCTCTGCCAGAAGGAGCTTTGGGATCTTGGCCAGTGGCTTCTCTTCTGAGCCTCAGTTCCCTCAGGAGTACATTCTGGAAAGAGGCTGGGTGTTCCCAAGGTCACGGACAGCCAGGGGAGTCTAGTAGGGGCAGAGCATGGGTGCCAGGCTCCCCCACGCCAGACACCAGAGAGGTGGCCAGGTGGCTTTGTGTGATTTCTTTTTTCTGTTTTTTTGAGATGTAGTCTCGCTCTGTTGCCCAGGCTGGATGGAGTGCAGTGGCTCAGTCTCAGCTCACTGCAACCTCCGCCTCCTGGGTTCAAGCAATCCTCCCACCTCAGCCTCCCTAATAGCTGGGACCACAGGTGCGCCACCATGTCCGGCTAATTTTTTTGTTTTTAGTAGAGACGTGGTTTCACCATGTTGGCCAGGCTGGTCTCGAACTCCTGACCTCAGGTGATCCGCCCACCTTGGCCTCCCAAAGTGCTGGGATTACAGGGGTGAGCCACCACGCCTGGCCTTGTGTGATTTCTGAACGAAGGGCCCTGGCAGGCAATGTGGCCGGGGGAACCAGGGCAGAGATGGGCATCAAAGAGGCAAAAACCTGGCCCCACCCAGGGGAGGTCTCAAAGGGAGGGTGCCTCCTGGCCCCGGGAGATGCCCTTGGAGGGGCTGTGGCATAGACAGCTTCGGAGCCACATTGTGGTGGGGGGTGGTGGGTAGGTGGGTAGCTTCCAAACTGGTGGTGGGTAGGTGGGTAGGTGGGCAGCCTCCTCTGCTACAAGGCATGGAAGGAAGGGGAGAGGGCTGCCAGTCCTTGGGCTCTCTCCTTGGCTGTCTCGGGAGCTGAGGAGGGGGCTGCTCCCCAGGGGGCCTGTCCTGGGCCTTCTTCACCCTGAAGTGGTAAGAATTAGACGGTGGACACTCAGGACGGGGCAGAGGAGGGGAGGGTCGCCAGGGCTGGCTCTGGCTCTAGGACCCACAGAGGGCTGCTCACAGGGGCTGCCTGGGGAGCGGGGTGAGCCTGCCCTCGGCTCTGGCCACGTCCCTCTCAGGGACTCACAGTTGGGACAGCCACACCAGAAGGAGGGCTGAAGGTGGGAGGAGAGCCGGGTGTCCAGGGCCTCCTGGCATGGAGCAACAGGAGAAGCGGCATCTCCTTGGGTGCCCCACCGTGACTCACCCAAATGGTTGATTCACTCTGGGTTTCAGGACCGCCCCCTGCCACACGACTGCCGTGGACCACACACAGCAAAGCCCCTGCTGGCCATGCTTCTGTTCTGGGGAGGGGCCCTTTCTGGCTTTGCTTGTTTGTTTGTTGTTGTCTGAGACAGGGTCTTACTCTGTTGTCCAGGCTGGAGTGCAGTGGCACAATCGTAGCTCACTGCGGCTTCAAACTGCCGGCCGAAGCAATCCTCCCGCCTCAGCCTTCCGAGGAGTTGGGATTACAGGCATGCACCACCGTGCCCGGCTTTTTTTTTTTTTTTTTTTCAGACAAAGGGTCTCACTAGGTTTCCCAGGCTGGTCTTAAACTCTTGGCCTCAAGTGATTCTCCTGCTTGGGCTTCCCAAAGCAGTGGGATTACAGGTATGAGCCATTGCACCCAGGTGAAGACTTTGCTGCTTCTCAAAGGAGTCAGATCATCCCAAAGCTGTAGGGACAGGCCCTCAGAAAAATGAGGACGGCCATGTCCATCAATGGCCAGGAACTCTCAGTAGGCCACGGGGCCTGCCCAAAGCAATGATGATGAGGTACACGGAGAGGTGTGCAGGTCTGAATGAACCCCGTTTGGTGACCATCCAATGATGGAGAGTCCAGCTGCCTGCCCCACCTTCTCGCTCCCTGTGGCCTGGGAGGCTTTTCCAGAGACATTCCCACTCAGCAGCTGCTCAGGATGGGGAATTATTGCATCGCTTGGGGAATTGGCAAGAACATCATTGCTGCCTCCTCTAATGTTCTGAGTGTCTTTCTGTGGTGCACCAGTCAGCTGGGCTGTGTCACAAAATACCACAGCCTGCGTGGCTTAAACAACAGGCATATTTCCCCTCATAGCGCTGGAGGCTGCACATCTCTGAGCCAGGTCTGGCAGGGTGTGGCTTCTCCTGAGACTGTTTTTCCTGGCTTGCAGACATCGCTGTGTCTGCAGTGGCCTTTTACCTGAGTGTGTGTGTCTGCAGTGGCCTTTTACCTGAGTGTGTGTGTCTGCAGTGGCCTTTTACCTGAGTGTGTGTCTGCAGTGGCCTTTTATCTGAGTGTGCGTGTCTGCAGTGGGCTTTTACCTGAGTGTGTGTGTCTGCAGTGCCCTTTTACCTGAGTGTGTGTGTCTGCAGTGGCCTTTTATCTGAGTGTGTGTCTGTAGTGGCCTTTTACCTGAGTGTGTGTGTGTCTGCAGTGGCCTTTTACCTGAGTGTGTGTGTGTCTGCAGTGGCCTTTTACCTGAGTGTGTGTGTCTGCAGTGGCCTTTTACCTGAGTGTGTGTGGAGAGGGAGCAAGCTTTGGCGTCTCTTCTCTTCTTATAAAGACGTCAGTACTATGGGACCCGGGCCCACCCTGAGGACCTCAGCTAACTGATCACCTCTTTAAAGGCCCCCTCTACAGATACAGTCACATCAGGGATTAGGGCTCTATGAATGTGGGGGATGCATTTTTCAGTCCACAGCATACAGGAAAACATGAGCGTGGCCGTTTCCCTGCGTGACCTGCATGTGGGTGCCCGTGCAGGGATGTGGATGGCTCATCCACTCCTGGAAGAGCCGAGAGTTGGAGCCACACTGGGTGTGAACCCTGCCCTGGGCCCCAGGAGCTCTAGGGCTGTGGAAGAGTCAGGGCCCTCCGTACAGCATAGCTTCTGCTCCTGAACACAAACCCTGAGAGCACCTGTGCCCCCCGGCTGACGCATGAAATCAGAGGTGGTGACTTGGGTAGGGGTTCTGAGGACAAAGCCTGTGGGCGGGTGTGCAGGAACCCTGGTCCCCTCTTCCTGTAGCTTTCCAAGCCCTCTCTCCCTTCTGTTCCTTTATGTAACAAGGTACCTAAGTTTTCCTTCCAGAAACATTGGCACACGGACACACGGAGCCAGACACACAAGACACACACAGAGAGGGGCACAGGGCATGAAACAGGGGCTCCGGTGAAGCCATGCGGCAGACATGGACAGCGAGCACACAGACGCCGGGCGTGTACACCCATGAGCACCCACAGCCCACATCACTGCGTGCCTTACCTCGGAAGTAGGGGATGTAATGATGTCTGAACACGGATGTAGGGCTTGGGTGTTGGGACAGGGAGAGGCAGCTACTGGTACCCACACTCACAGTACCAGCTACGGGGTAACAGAGAGCAAGTCAGAGTCAACCTGGGCTGGCTGGTGCAAAGCCACACATATTCCTCATCCCCACTCTGCTACGAACACTGTTGCTTCCTCTCTTGAGGAATGCACAACTTTTTGCACCTGAAGGTGGTCACCAAACATGCTTTAGACCACTCTCCTCCAGGAGCGAGGAAACCGGACCTCAGAGGACCAGGCAGAGGCCCAGGGTGCTGCATAGGAGCCTTGGGCTGGGGTTCCCCAGGGGGGGTTAGGCCCCTAGCCAGGCCTGTCGCTTAGCATTTGGGGTCTCCTGGGGATCAAGGACTCAGCTGGAGAGCAGTTCAGGGAGTGGTCTGCCACCAGACATCGTCACCGGACTTGTCCGGTGAGATGCAAGCTTGGCTCTTGGGTTAGCCTGGGCCAAGCGCAGTCAACAAGCCCAGGCTGTCCTTGTGCTATGGGGATTGAGCCAGCAAAGGGCCCTTAGGAGGAGGAGCTCAATAAAGTTGACTGCCCTTAGCTCACCTGCTCACCTGCTCACTCACTCACTCATTTATTCACTCATTCATTCACTCACTCACTCATTCACTCACTCACTCACTTGCTCACTCACTCAATCACTCATTCACTCACTCTCTCATTCCCTTATTTGCTCATTCATTCAATCACTCATTTACTCGCTGACTCATTCATTAATTCATTCACTCACCAATTCACTCATTCACTTGCTGACTCATTCAATCACTCATTCACTCACTCACTCATTCCCTTACTTGCTCACTCATTCAATCACCCATTCACTCACTGACCTATTCACTTGTTCACTCACTCATTCATTCACTTGCTCACTCATTCCTTCACTCACTAATTCACTCATTCATGCACTCACTCATTCACTCATTCACTCTCTCATTCACTCATGCACTCACTCCTTTACCCACTTTCTCAACATTTATTGAGCAGAATGTACCAGGCACATTGCAAGGAGTCAATGGAAATAACTTTGCAAATGAATGAGTTTTGATTTTTCCACAAAGGCTGCAAAAATAAGAGCCATAGTCCATGGATGTATAAATGGAGGCATGCAGCAGCTGGCCAGGAAGGAAGCAGCTTGGAAAAATCCCTCGAAAGGCAGTGTCCGTGTGGAGCGTCCCTGCTGTGGCTTTGACACGCTCAGGGGGTCGAGGAGTTTCACAGCTACAGGGATTGATACACAGCTGGGCGCCAGGCAGGGGACAAGGTGACACGTGTGGAAAGGACCTGCCTCGGGGCTCTCTCCTGACTGGCGGGGACCTCTCACCCATTCTCCCGTGAGGACAGCTGTCACTGGGTGATCAACCTAGCCACAGGTGAAATGTTAATGGGCTTCATTTTTCCACCACTGACTTTGCTTTCCCAGCTCAAGTCTTCCGAGACCCACACGAGCTTGCAGCCGGCCAACGTCTGCTCTCCTGACACATATGCTGTCTTATCTTCCTGACATCTCTTGCCACCGAATCATTAGCTGGAATCTAAGCGCTCAGCGTGTGCCCCCTAGGCTGTGTGCTCCACGGAGGGCTCCGCTAACCAGCAGGGCAGCCTCTGCAGCTCACCTCACCCCAAGGCATGAGGAGGTCCTTTTCTTTATGCCACTAAATGAACAGGTTCTCAGCCACCCACCCGCTGGCAATCCCACCCATTTCCATCATGTTTCCAGTTGTATAAGAAAAAGTCCACTTATAACCGAAAAAAAAAACTAAAAAAAAAAAAAAAAAAAAGGAAAAGGACAGCATCCTGGGGGCTCAGAGGAACCAGGGGGCCAAGTACCTGGACGGCTGTAGTGCTGTGGTGACCGTGAGGTCGGAGTGTAGCGCCCGAGGCTGACCGACCCAGTGGAGCTTGGGCTGGAGGTCCGGCACTGCTTGTAGGACCGGTCATCCTGATCCCCCTGGGAGGGAAGATGCAGCTTGTGAACATTCGAGCCGGGAGCACTTCCCACCCCTTGTCCACCCATCCCCCCACACCATTTGGTGTTTGCCCTCCTGACCCAAGTGGATGACTCAACATGGCCCCGTGTGGGAATCTCCTGCACCTGTCAGGGCAGGTCTGAAGAGCCGAGTGGGGCTGGTGTGGTGCAGACACACTCCCCGCTGTGCCTGCTGGATCCTTGCCACAGGGTGTGGTACAGGGACCCACTGGCGGGGATCCCCCATCTTCCCCTCCTGCTGGTGGGGGCTCCAGCTTCATCCTCCAGGTCTCCTCCTGCCTGACCCTCGCCAGCGCCCAGCTCTTAGAACACAGTGTGAGAACCACGGAGACTCCCCCAGTCCCTATGGGGGCTTCTCATGTGTGAACTGGGGGCTCTAACGGCCCTGGAGGCACATTTGGAGGTAGAAAGTTACTCCACCCCAGGCCGGGAAGCCCAGTTGAGTCAGACCCACAAGCACCGACATGGCAGACTTCATCCAAGCAGGAGCAGCTGTTTGCAGCAGGCAGAGTGGGAGGCAGGTGGTGTGGGGTGGCGTGGCACCATGGCACGGGGGACAGCAGGCTGCCTGGCCCACCACAGCTTGGCATGCTGTCCCGGGTCATTACATGGCCCAGCCCAGTGTCCTGCTGTGGGGTGGAGGCTGCTGTTTTGCCCTCAAGGCCAGCACAGTGATGAGCAAAGGAATTCCCGGTCTGGGCCCATGGCTCCCCTGGCCTGTCAGCACGTCTCCCACCCCAAGGTGTGCTGTCCCTAACGCCTGCCTGGTGCGCCACCTCCATGCGCTCAGGCCAGCCCTCATGCTAGGTTCCTACCTGCGCTTCACCCTGCTCCCTTTGGCGACTGTCTAACCCCAGCCAGGGGCGCACTCTCTCGGGCCGGCTAGTGCCCTGCCTCTCTACCCCGGGCGTCCTCTGCACAGCCCTGTCCACCTTACAGGTGTCCTGGCTCCTTGTTCAGCCTGGACTCGGGGCTTCCAGCTACATGCGGGTTTGGCAGCTCGGTGCAAGTGGCCCCTTGTGTGTTTGGCCGTCACATCCTTGGATCCAAGGGTTTGATGCCCAGCTGCTGCTGGCTCTGCAGGTGGGCCATGTTCTTCCAGCAGAACAGCACCACCAAGGCCCACACTTGCCCTGTTCCTCTACCATCCCCCAGCGCTGTGTCTATGGGGACAGGTTAAGGAGCCAAGCGGAGAAGCCAGGCAAGGGGCTCTGCAGAAGATTCCGGTTCTCCAAAGGGGTCAGGACCTGGGGAGGGCCTCAGCCTCGGACCACTCCTAAGGGCTGGACTGGGAATCCTGGCTGTGTGCAGGGAAGGCAGGAAGCAGGCAAGTCCCAGTAAGGGTGGCCGAGGTCCTGTGACCACCTCTGGACCAGAAGCCTGCAGGCTGTGCATGGCTGTGCAGCCTCCCACTGAGCAAGTGTGCATGATTTTGTGCCCCACTCTGGGGTATAGCCTGAGACAGGGGCTTCTGCAGGGAGACCAGGCTCTTCCCAGGAGTGTGCCCTGTGTCAGGCAGACCCTGCACCTCATCTGGAAGGGAAGCTGACATCCCTCCCTCAGGGGTTCCCTGTGCAGGTAAATGAGGAGATGAAAAGATGCCCGGCCCCAGGCCTGGGACATCAAAAGTCACCGGTACATAGGAATCACTGCTCTAGGGATACAGCACCCAGGTACCATGGCCGTCACAGCTCCCATGGGGCAGGTTGTCTGGAGCAGGAGGCTGGAGATCCCAGTGGGTGAGCATAGGCTCTGAGCCGACCGCTGGGCTGAAATCCTCCCGCACCTCATAGTGCGTGACCCTGGAAAGGTTATGTGACTTCCCTGTGCCTCAGTTTCTCTGTGGTAAACTGGGGAAAATCACAGAACTTGCCTCTGGGTGTCGTGGTGGGGGATGAATAAATATACATTTTTTTTTTTTTTTTTTGAGATGGAGTCTCGCTCTGTCACCCAGGCTGCAGTGCAGTGGCGTGATCTCAGCTCACTGCAACCTCCGTCTTCCGGGTTCAAGCGATTCTCCTGCCTCAGCTTCCGAGTAGCTGGGATTACAGGTGTGTGTCACCACACCTGGGTAATTTTTGTATTTTTAGTGGCGATGGGGTTTCACTATGTTTTGGCCAGGCTGGTCTTGAACTCCTGACCTCTGGTGATCCGCCCACCTCGGCCTCCCAAAGTGCTGGGATTACAGGTGTGAGCCACCATGCCCGGCCAATGAAATGTTTACAATGGCATCAAGCACAGGGGAAGAGCTCAGGGCACGGCCACTGCCCAGGCTGTCCATTCCTGGCTACCATGACACCTTTCTGCTGTGGCCACCTGTGCGGCTGCACAGACTGCAGTCTGATTGGCAGCTCTCTATGTCACTGATTAATTTTGAGAAACAGAAAAAAAAAAAAACAAAACTAGACCACTAACAGTAAAAGCTCTTTTGTAGAGAGACACGTCCAGTGTTTCTCCACGAGGACTGGGTGCTTCCATACATCCCACGTGGAGGGGCAGGAAGCAGGAAGCGCTCCCAGGCTCAGCCAGGATCCTGAATTTTCCCCTAAAGGAAGCCACGGCCCAGACCACGATCTGCTCAGGGTAGACCCGCGTCCCAGGCGGCCACATCCGCAGGGCTGGCAGACACATCGGGGAGGCATGCAGGTGCGGTGGGATCATAAAAATAACCAGCAGCCAGGAGGGTGCCCCATGTCACAAGGGCCATGGCCCCAGGCCCCATGGTGAAGAGCCACCGAGGAGGCCCTTCCCGGGGGTGCGGCTGGGTGGTTATGTTTATAACCCAGGCAGCAGCGCCACGGCAAGCGGGGACAGGCGAGAGGGTGGTGGTTACCTCGGTCGGCGTTGGCGAGAGCAACTGAGGGGACTGTGGACACAACACACAAAGTGGCCGTTAGTGCTGGCGCCAGGCAGAGAGGGAGGAGGGCAGTTCCGTGACTGGCAGGCAACACAGGCGCAAACACCCACACAGAGCCCTGATCCTCCAGACAGGAAAAGAACTCTACCCTGAGAGACACAAGTCAGGGTTCCAGAACCTTCTCTTTGGAGAAACATGGTTAATTCTTCCCAGAGAAAAAGGCCCCCAGGGAAACTGATTTCGTGCCAATGAGCCCAGAGCTTGTCTCTACCTGGCCACCCCCACGTCCCACTGTTCTCCCACAAAGATGTGTTTTCCCAAAAGGAAGACACTGGCTCAGGGCACGGGCAGCAACATCCTGAGGGCCCATCACCTCGGTTTTCTCTGGACAAGAGAGAAAAGGTGCTCAGCAGAGACAGAGGGTGACCAGGAGCCTTTGGGTTGGAGCCGGCTCTGCCGTGGGGGTCCTGGGGCCCTAGACAGCAGGCTGACCCGTCTTCCCAGGCTGGCACCCCCTCCACCACCACCTGCACATATGTTCAGTGAGGAGCATGGAGGTGGGAGCGGCCCAGAAAGAGCACAGCCCTTGTGAGGTGAGCAAGCATTGGGAAAGAGAACGCCGTTCCCACAGCAGAGCAGGGAGGCACTCTGTTCACAGGAACCATGGTTATTACAGCGCAATAACTCGACGGCCTCTGGGAGGCTGCCACGGGCCCTGTGAAGCCCTGTGCCATGGGAGGTGGGAAGCTGAAGGCCATGGGTGGAATGATGGAATCAAGGGAGAAACCCTCAGGCTGCTCCCGGCCATCAGCATAGAGGAAGCTCTGTACAGACACACCTGACCCAGGAGCCCAGCCCTGTCCACCTGCCGAGGCAGGCCCCATGGGGTCGCACTTTATGGCTGAGAGAGGAAGCTCACACACAGGTGCCACTGTTTAGCAGAGCGGGGAGGCCAACCCAGGTCTCCCCAGAGGGAGGGGGTGACTCCCGAGCCACAGTCCCTCACTTCCTGCCCCTTCTCTGCCCTCTGGGGACAGGTCCTGGGCTCAGGATCATCCATAGTTCACAGATGTCCTGCCGTTTGAGAGGCGCAGCCCCAGAGAGGCTGAAAGAAACCTCAGTGACAACAGCTAAGGGCCCGTGTCCACTTGGGACTGGAAGCTGTGTCCTGGTCATACCATGAGACCCTGGAGCAGGACAGGGAGAGATACCAGCCCACCCCCACACACATCACCTCTGCATGTGGCCCTTCATGGCCACAGAGCCCTCCCACAGGGACACACGCACTCAAACCAGGAAGGGGTGTGCCCGATGCCCCAAGGCTGCCAGGAGGTGGAGGAGGATCGTGAGGCCAGTCCTCTAGGCTTGAATCGCACGTCCCAGAGAGAGCGCCAGGATGTGCTGAGAAAATAGCCAGCATATCCTGTGGTCTTTGCGGGGAAGAAGGGACTGGATTTGGGTCTTAGCCCTGTGGCTGAGTCGCGAGTCCTCACGGACTCTCTTCCAGCATCTGGTCCAGGTGCAGACCAGATGTTGGACAATAAAGCCAACACACAGCCTGGGCATGTGGTAGGTGGGTACAGGTGGGTGCAGTGGGTGGGTGCAGGTGAGTGCAGGTAGATGGGTGTAGGTAGGTACAGGTAGGTGGGTGTAGGTGGATGCACATGGGTGCAGGTAGGTGGTTGCAGGTGGGTGCAGGGGGGTGTGTGGTAAGTGGGTGCAGGCAAGGTGCAGGTAGGTGGGTGGTAGACAGGTGCAGGTGAGTGCAGGTGGGAGGGTGTGTGGTAGGTAGGTGCTGGTGGGTGGTAGGTGGGTGCAGGTGGGTGTGTGGTAGGTGGGTGCAGGTGGGTGGTAGGTGGGTGCAGGTGGGTGGGTGGTAGGTAGGTGGGTGCAGGTGGGTGGTGGGTGGTAGGTAGGTGCTGGTGGGTGGTAGGTGGGTGCAGGTGGGTGTGTGGTAGGTGGGTACAGGTGGGTGGTAGGTGGGTGCAGGTGGGTGGGTGGTAGGTAGGTGGGTGCAGGTGGGTGGTGGGTGGTAGGTAGGTGCAGGTGGGTGGGTGTGTGGTAGGTGGGTGCAGGTGGGTGGGTGGTAGGTAGGTGGGTGCAGGTGGGTGGTGGGTGGTAGGTGGGTGCAGGTGGGTGGGTGGGTGGGTGGTAGGTGGGTGCAGGTGGGTGGTGGGTGGGTGGTGGGTGGGTGGTAGGTGGGTACAGGTGGGTAGTGGGTGGTAGGTAGGTGGGTGCAGGTGGGTGGGTAGTAGGTAGGTGGGTAGGTGGGTGGTGGGTGCAGGTGGGTGGTGGGTGGTAGGTGGGTGCAGGTGGGTGGTGGGTGGTAGGTGGGTGCAGGTCAGTGGGTGGTAGGTAGGTGGGTGCGGGTGGGTGGTGGGTGGTAGGTAGGTGGGTGCGGGTGGGTAGTGGGTGGTAGGTGGGTGCGGGTGGGTGGTAGGTAGGTGGGTGCGGGTGGGTGGTGGGTGGTAGGTAGGTGGGTGCGGGTGGGTGGTGGGTGGTAGGTAGGTCGGTGCGGGTGGGTGGTGGGTGGTAGGTGGGTACGGGTGGGTGGTGGGTGGTAGGTAGGTGGGTGAGGGTGGGTGGTGGGTGGTAGGTAGGTGGGTGCGGGTGGGTGGTAGGTAGGTCGGTGCGGGTGGGTGGTGGGTGGTAGGTAGGTGGGTGCAGGTGGGTGATGGGTGGTAGGTAGGTGGGTGCAGGTGAGTGGGTGGCAGGTAGGTGGGTGCGGGTGGGTGGTGGGTGGTAGGTAGGTGGGTGCAGGTGAGTGGGTGGTAGGTAGGTGGGTGCGGGTGGGTGGTGGGTGGTAGGTAGGTGGGTGCGGGTGGGTGGTGGGTGGTAGGTAGGTGGGTGCGGGTGGGTGGTGGGTGGTAGGTAGGTGGGTGCGGGTGGGTGGGTGGCAGGTAGGTGGGTGCAGATGGGTGGTTGGTAGGTGGGTGTGGGTCGTGATGCCTTCCCTCAGCTCCCCCCACTGGTCCCTCTCATTGTCAGTGGGGCTTGTCACCCACATCCTCAAATTCTGTGATCCACAGGGGCAGAAGCAAGTCAGGAGGGCACCTGCTGGCCCTGAGCTCTTCTCACCCTCCCTGCACAGCCCTTGAGCTCGGCAGGTGCACCCAGCAGCCATGACTTTCTCCCCCCACACCATCCACATCGAACGCGCTGCCCTGGAGTCTCAGCTCTTGCTTCCCTGGAGGCCCTTGTTGAAGTCTCAAAATGAGAAGGCCCAAGGGAAATGTGTTTCAAAGGACTGAGCTTCCCCACCCCGAGGAGCCCCCCATGCCTGGCGGCACGCATGTCAAGAGCACACACACTCGGGCCAACAGCCTGGCAACGCCTCCTCCTACCCCAGGCAGCTGCGGTCATGTTGAAACCTCAGAACCACAAGAGGAAAAGCAAAAACCAACAATGCATTCCACAGGAAATGGACAGAGCAGCTCTGAATAAGAAACCTCTGAGGAGTAGGAACGCCGTCCACAGGCAGGCCAGGAATTAAATAATCTGTGGTTCAACCAGGTCGGTTACATTGGCTCATGAATTCATGGGGCAGAGGAGCATGGGGCAGAGCCATGGCAGCGAGGGTGGCACGGGCCAAGAGTCTGCTACAGAGGAAATGCATCTCATGCTTTATGAAAATAATCTAATACTTAAGAAAATTAGGAGATTTTCACTGAGTCACTATCATCTTTCCTACAAACCAGCATGCTTCCTACTTTCTACTCCATTTAAGGAGGCATTCCAGGCTCACTCCTTCAGCAATGGCAGCTTTGGGGACATAGTGCCTTGGGCATTACTGAAATAGGATGTGCACATGGCTATCTGATGGGCGTGAAGAGGCTGAGCGTGTGGGTGAGTGGTGAAGATGGAAGTGGCTCTGGCCCCATGGGACACATGCTAGGGATGACGCCTGTCCTGCAGGGCAGCACTTGGGGGCACAGGTGTCCAGGGCCATGCGGGCAGGGTCCATACCTCGCCGTAGCTCTGCCTGTCCCCTGCAGAGTGGCTGATGTAGGGTGAGTAGGAGATCATGTCGGGGCGGTCGATGTCATAGATGGCCTTACTTTTAGGAAGGGCTGCCAAGTCCCTGTAGTCCAGGATCTCACCACCAAGCTTGGCCTGAGAGGGGAAAGAGAATTGGGGAGGGGACAGTCACCAGATGCACCCCAGAGGGCAGCACCCCCAAAGCCGGATGCATCCCACAGGACAGTGCCCCCAAAGCCAGATGCATCCCACAGGACAGTGCCCCCAAAGCCAGAGGGCAGTGGCTGCTCCAGCAGCCGTGAAGAGGGTGCTGGGGTCACAGCGCTTTGGGCAGAGTCTGAGCTCACCCCCAGCTCCTGGTATAGGTGAAATGGGGACAGGGTCAAAAGCACAGGGAACTCCAGAGCAGGCAGGCTTGGGTCCTGAGGCCCAGCCACAAAAGAGCCAGTAGGCCTTGTGGAAGTGTCTTCTCTAAGCCTCAGTTTCCTTCTGTACAAAATGAGGGAAATGATCACACACGAAGGCTCTGGGGTCAAGGAGGCCATGCCTGTGATGTACCTGGCATGGGGTCTGGCAGGCAGTGAGACTCAGTCCATGGCTTAAACATGTGTACATGCACGCACACGTACAAACACAGACACGCACACATGCAAACACACACACTGCACACACACAAACACACATATAGGCAAACACACACGCATCCCTTACTATTCATGTGGGATTGGCCCCAGGACCCTCCTCAAATCCCCAAATCCTCAAATGCTCAGGTTGTTAAGTAAAATTATGTGGTTCTTGCCTGTAGCCTGTGCACATCCTCCCATTTGCTTAAAACCATCTCTTGGTGATTTGTAATGCCTAACACAATGCAAATGTTGGGTAAATCGATGTTATACTGTATTATTTAACTTGCATAAATAAAATAGTGTATTATTTTTATATTATTTTATTTGTATTATTTTTTATTGTTGTTTGCTATTTTTATTGTTTTTTAAGAATATTTTCAATCTGAGGTTGGTTGAATCTGCAGATGTGGAATGCATGGATACAAAGGGTGATGATACATACCTACACATACATGTGCACACACATATGCACACATGCACACACGCACATGCATGCACACACGCGCACACACATGCAGGCACACACGCACACACATACACACACACATAAGGCACACACATGCACTACACACATGTGCATGTATACCCCCACACAGAGAACATGCCTGTCTGAGACTGTGGAGGTATAGACCCCCCTCACATCCCGGCCCACTCCCACATACTAGCACACATGTGCCCACACCCACACACTGACACATGTTCACACATGCAATCACTCCCCAGGCCCATGGCTCACTCACACACAACCAGCACACCCCCACACACTGGCACACACCTGCACACCCAGATTCACCCACAAACGTGCATGCACACCTGCCCACACATACTTGCACACAATCACCCCATCCCTACAAAGCAAGTTCACATTCACCACCCCCCATGCCCACACGCACTCACACACATTCACATGCTGCCTGCAGCAAAGCACCTGGCATTTGACAGGCCAGCTGGGACACCCCTCAGCAGGGTCGGGGGCCCTTCTGTCCTGTCTACCCCTGGCCTACCCTGGCCCACAGTGGCGCTCCTGCCCTTGCTGAATGAATGCGGGACGCTGGGAGAACCCCTGTGTTTGCTCAGGGAGGTCCAGCTGGTGTGTGCTGCTCTCTGCTCTGATTCTGCCCAGCCTTCCTCCGCGGTACCCCACTGTGCACTGTGCACGTGCTCTTGCCCCTGCCTGTCCCCTTCTCCCTGGCTCTGGGCTCCCCAGGAGCTGCCGGGGGCATTTTCCAGCCACAGGTGACTCTGGTGGAGATCCCTGTTGCTGCTTCTCGATTCTGCCTCAGCCTCCTCTGGACATGATGAGCTGTCTACCCCGAGACATGCACTGGGCTGAGCCCTCCATCATCTGCTCACAAAACACAATGATGCCACAAAGGGGTGCTCACAGAAGCTCCTTTTCACAATGTAGAAGCCAGAGCCCGGAGAGGTTGGGTAACTTGCCCAGAGTCACAGAGCCAGGAGGGTGCAGGGCAGCACATGACCCTGGCTGTCTGACTCTAAAGCCCATGCTCCCCACCACAGCTCTCCCTTTTCCAGGCTTCACTGCTGGGGGGAACGCCTCTCAGGCCCAGATGCATCCCAGTGGTCTCAGCTCAAACCCTCCGGGAGCCCCCTCTTCGGCTGGACAATGTAAGCCCTCATTATGGCCCCCAAACTTGGCCTTCCTGTTCCTGGCAGCTTCACCCTAAGCTGTCTCTTCCCCATGTCCCCAGGTGTGCCAGGTTCAGCCCCCTACTCCAGCTTTCCTGTATTCTTCAGGGTCTGTTAGCCTCCAGCCCACCTCCTCCATGAAGTCTTCCCTGATCACCAGGCTTGAGGGTTCTCCTGAGATGTTGGGTCTTGGGGTGAACCCTGACATTTGTGATATGCATGAAGAGAAAGAAGTTCTGACATCTCAGACCTCTGGCTGCCCCTTTGGAGCCTGGGTCAGGGTTCAAAAGACCTGAGATCCAATCCCGAGCCAGCCATTTGTAATCATGAGATCTGATCCTGCAGGATTTTCAGCAGCTCCCCTCTGCCTTCTGGGAAATTGGAACTCTGGCGCTTGTTTACCCACTTATCCATGCCACTTAGCACTCAAGTCCTTTCAGCTCCCAGTCACTCACAGCCTGGGGGCTTTGCACCTGCTGTTCCCTCTCTGGGATGTGCCCCTCCCACACCTCTTCCCTAAGCTCTGCCTCTGGTCCTTCCAGACTCAGCGAAGGCCCCTCCTCGAGGCTTCCTTCCCCACACCCCCGCAACAAGTTAGTGTTGATCTTCATCTGTTGAGTTGTCCCTTATCCCCTCAAGACTGCGGCTCCTAGAGGCCCAGGATTCATCACTGAGTCCCTTGCCCAGCTGTGAGGTTGACAGCAGGCTTGTGAATTGAACAAAAGCCAATCAACCATTTGCAAAAGTCAGGTGAACTCTCAGCCAGATGCCTGGCGGGGTGTGTTTTGCATCCTCCCTTCCCCACCTCCGTCCCCTCCCAGCAGCGATGATCACAGCATTCACCTGTCCAGCCCCACAGCATAGGGGGCCGCCTTGCCCTGGGTTAGCTCCCAGCCTTCCTCAGGCTTCCCTGAACCACCCAGCCCTGACAGCAGGGGTCAGAGAGGGCAGCCTGCACGATGCCAACAGCCCCTGCCCGACCCCCCAGACAGGTTGCTAAGTGGCCTTGCAGATCCACTTTCCCCCATGCCAAGTCCTTGGGTGGTTGCCACGACAACGGGCTGCACTCTCTCATTGGCGGAAGGCCTCTGGAGTGTGTGTAAAGGGTTTTTCCTCTTTGCCTTCTTCCTTCCCACACTCCACCCAGCATAATACACACTAATATGGCCACTTACAACAGTATCATTACCATATAACCCAGTCAATGATAACACAGAATGGAAGAACGTTGCTTTTATACTCTGCACTATTGCCATATTGAAATAAAGGTTACAAAATAATATGTTCCGTGTGACGCCATGTTATAAAAATTACACACACACAGAAGCGAGACCTGAAGGGTATCTCAGAAGCATCGGCAGGGCCACTGTGGCTGGCAGGATGTAAATGCTTTAATTTCCTCTGGTGTGCTGATTACTATTTTTTTTTTTTAAATAAATGCAGATTGCTTTTGGCAGAAAGAAAAGAGCAGTAAAATAGGTGATGTCCAAAAGCCCCATGGTTTATGGAGGGTCTACTGTGTGCACATTTTATCCTGGAAACTAAGATGAACGAGGCCCAGTCCCTGCCCGCCAAGCCCTCACGGTCCGTGGAGGAGATGCAGCCACTCGGTGGATTCTGGTGCATTCCTGTGCACGTGAATGGCAGGGGGAGCCGGTCTCTTCCTCACGGTGAAGGAAGGGGATGCTGCATTTGACAACCACCCACAGCAGGCAGGGGTGGGCAGCTGCAACCTGCAAAGCACCCGACGGGGACATGGAACGGCCCCTTTCTGAGACCGTGGGGGTGCTCAGCACAGAGCAGGGGGCCAGGCGCACAGTAGGTTGATGACAGACACCAGCAGAGGTGAGATGAAAAGCAGGGTGGCCAGGCGCGGTGGCTCACACCTGTACCCCCAGCACTTTGGGAGGCCAAGGTGGGTGGGTCACCTGAGGCCAGGAGTTTGAGACCAGCCTGGCCAACATGGTGAGACCCTGTCTCTACTAAAAATACAAAAATTAGCCAGGCACGGTGGTGGGCGCCTGTAATCTCACAGACTCGGGAGGCTGAGGCAGGAGAGTTGCTTGAACCCGGGAGGTAGAAGTTGCAGTGAGCCAAGATCGTGCCACTGCACTCCAGCCTGGGCGACAGAGCGAGACTCCATTTCAAAAAAAAAAAAGAAAAGAAAAGAAAAGCAGGGCAGAACCCTGGGATAAGGAGGGCTTGCCCACCACATCACATCATCTTGGTGAAGAGCCGGACCGTGTGCAGTGCCCACTCATGTGGCACCAACCCCAAGGTGGGAGAGAGAGCAGGGCTGTTCGGGCTTCTGGCCTGTCTGGCCCCTGGGAGGGCTGGGATGCAGCCAGGCTGGGTGCTGACCATGGTGCTTGGAGCACGTGTCAGAATTGGGAGCACGTGTCCTTGCATTGTGGCTCCATTACTTAGAGGCTGCAAAGTCAGCTCATATCTCAGAGTGGCATCAGCGACGTGGGCACACTGATGGCAGGTCCCTGGGCAGCTCTGAGGCCAAGAGGAAGCAGCATGGCACCCCACACATTCTCCCTTGTGTCAAACTAAGAGCCGGGAGACTGGATTAATTTGTTCGAGGCCTTCTGTTTAAAACTGGAATTGTGAGCACACCTACTTGGCCGAGCAGGAAGTCCATCAAAGCTGAGACACAGTGCACCACGCTGCAGTTGACCTGGGTCAAGTGCATGCCCCACTGGTGCAGAAATTCTTCGCCCACCAACATCCCTTGGCAGGCGTCCCACCTGAAACCCCCACTTGGGTCTGCCCCGATCTCTCCTGTGGACGGGAACCCCTTCCCCTACCCAGAACAGGGATGCCATCTGGCCTGATAGTGGCTGGGTCCCCAGGGCTCCACAGGGAGCTTGTGCTCGCCCATGCTTGTAACTGCCTGATGCAAGAAGAAAGGAGCCACCATGGCTGTTTACAGCACTGAGCAGCAGGGTCTCCTGGAAAAAACCTAAGCCTCGGAGTCACGGAGACCTGTGGGCTCCAAGCCCAGCTCTGCCTTGAAAGTGTTGCATGGCCTTGAAAGTGGGACCATGACAACAGAGGCCACTGTCACTGCTCACTGCATGCACACACAGTCACTACCATCCCACGCTCCTTGCAAATGCCAGTTTGTTTAAAAAAAAAAAAAAAAAAGAGGCTGGGCACGGTGGCTCATGCCTGTAATCCCAGCACTTTGGGAGGCCAAGGTGGGTGGATCACCAGGTTAGGAGATTGAGACCATCCTGGCTAACACGGTGAAACCCCGTCTCTATTAAAAATACAAAAAAAATTAGCCATGCATGGTGGCGGGTGCCTGTTGTCCCAGCTACTCGGGAGGCTGAGGCAGGAGAATGGCGTGAACCTGGGAGGCGCAGCTTGCAGTGAGCTGAGATTGCACCACTGCACTCCAGCCTGGGCGACACAGTGAGACTCCACTTCAAAAAAAAAAAAAAAAAGAGCTCATATTTAATGAGCAGTTACTATGTGCCATGCAGGTTCCAACAACAACAACAACAACAACAACAACAACAACAACAACAACAGCAACAGCTACCACGAATGAGCGCTTAGCAGGCACCAAGCCGGATGCCAAGTGCTTTGCAAATGCTGGCGCTCAGAAAACAATACCCCAAAGTACGGAGCCACAGCATGCTGAGGACTTTGACCTAAGGGAGAGTGGAAGGCCTCGGAAGCAGGGTCTCTCTGACCGCCTCCTGCCCTCCTGTCTCTCACCCTCTTCCTTCCTACCCCCACTGAAGTGAGCCATAGCAACCAGAGTTCCTCTTCCCCAAGGCGGGTCATAGAAACTAGAAGTTCCTCCCCAAAGCCAGCCATGAAGCCTAGAAACATGAGTCTAACCTTTCCCTCATTCTGTGCACAACCTGGCCATGGAGCCATTCTCTGACCTAGCTTGCCTGAGAGTGGGTCCTAAGACCCCCTGTGCCCTATACCTGGAGGAAGAAGGACTCCCCAGAGAGGCCAAGGAGCATCTGAGCAGACGGCCCCGCTGTTTCCCCACTCAGTCTGTTCCCATCAGATCACACACCTTTTGTCCAATCATATTTCTATGTGGCCACCCAGTTATCATCCAATCTAAGCATAAAAATAGGCCAGGCACAGCGGCTCACGCCTGTAACCCCAGCACTGTGGCAGGCCAGGCGAGTGGATCACCTGGGGTCGGGAGTTTGAGACCAGCCTGACCAACATGGAGAAACCCTGTCTCTACTAAAAATACAAACTTAGCTGGGTGTGGTGGCGCATGTCTATAATCCCAGCTACTTGAGAGGCTGAGGCAGGAGAATCGCTTGAACCCAGGGGGTGGAGGTTGCAGTGAGCTGAGATGGAGCCGTGGCACTCCAGCCTGGGCAACAAGAGCGAAACTCCTTCTCAAAAAAAAAAAGAACAGTGTTGGCCGGGGGTGATGACTCAAACCTATAATCCCAGCACTTTGGGAGGCTGAGGCAGGTGGATTGCTTGAGGCCAGGAGTTCAAGACCAGCCCGGGCAACATAAAAAGACCTCATCTCAACAAAAAATACAAAAATTAGCCAGGTGTGATGGTGCATGCCTGTAGTCCCAGCTACTCGGGATGCTGAGGTGGGAGGATCGCCTGAGCCCGGGGAGGTTGAGGCTGCCATGAGCCATGATCTCACCACTGCACTCCAGCCTGGGCGACAGAGCCAGACCTTGTCTCAAAACCAAAACTAAAAAGGACAGTCCTCCCTGGGTCTTTGGACCTGCGTCCCTGAAGGCTCCTGTGTCACCTAAAACTTTGATTAAATACATCTGTCATGCTTTTCTCTTGTGAACTTGTCTCTTGTTATAGGAGTGTCAGCTGTGACCCTTTCAATGGGTGAGGAAACAGACCATACCTTTGTGCGCCTACACAAACATGATCTCATTCACATGATAATTGTCATAATCATTATTCATGAGGATGATGATGGTATTATGGACTGAACTGTGTCTCCCCGAATTCCTGTGTCGGTAAAGTCCTAACCCTCAGGACCTCAGAATGTGACTGCATTTGGATGCAGGGCCTTAAGAGAGGTCATCAAGTTAAAACGAGACCGTTAGGGTGGATCCAATCCAATCTGCCTGGTGTCCTTATGGGAAGAAATCAGGACCCGGATGCACACAGATGACCCGTGACGATGCAAGGAGAGGACGGCTGCCTGCGGGCCAGGGATGGGGAGCCAACCCTGCTGACTCCTTGATCCTGGGTTTCCAGGCTCCGGAACTTTGAGACAATTTATTTCTGTTGTTCAAGCCCCCAGGAGGCTGACACAGATGATGGTAACAGTAACGGCAGCAAGCGTTTCCCACAGCCCTCTTCTGGGCAGGCACTGTGCTCACTGCCACCCAGGCAGCGCCTCGGTGAGCCCTGGACCGAAGGTGCCTGGGGGTCTCCGTGGATTACTGAGGGGCTCCCAGAGGCTCCAGGCGGGCGGCACCTCACCCAGGGCACGCAGCCAACCTGGTGCCTTCATGCGCCCGCCTAAGCTTCGGAGTGCACATCCCAAGCGCCACAGTGCCACTCACCCTCCAGGCCAGCAGTGCGTCATGGTAACTGAGGACTCGTGCACCCCTCAGTGGCACTGTCAGGATTAAGGTCAGGAAGGACCCTGTGTCCAACCACTATGAGAGAGGAGGGTCGAAAAGAAGCACAGCAGAGAGCGGATCCAATAAACTGTCTTAAAGTTCTGGAGCCTAGAAACCCAGTGGATCCAGCCTCCGCTGAGGCATAAAGAACCCAGGTCCTGGCCTGGCGGGGACGGGGAGGGGAGAAGGGGCTTGTCCCAGTCACCAGCCATTCCAGTGCTGGGTTCTGGTGCAGGGGCAGCCTACATGGCAGTCCCGGGTGGCCCCTGGCCACCACCGCATAAGCCATCCCTCACCTGGCACCTGGGGGTCCTCGCCTAGATAAGGAATTTTGGTATTTACACAAGCAATATTAGCAAATATTAAATACAATATTAAATATGAAATTTACATATACATATGTATGCATATGTATACATATATAAATTTAAATATACAATATTAAATGTATGAAATATTAAATACAATAATCTCCCATCTCGAATCCCACCACCCAGAGGAAATTTCTGGTAACAACTTGTTAAAATATTTTCAATCATTTTTATATTTGTATGTGATTATGGAAGCGTGTGAGGCGCACAAACACACACACACACACACACACACACACAGTCTCTCTCTCTCTCTCTCTAACGAAAACGGGATCACATAATTTACATCAACCTTAACTTGCTTCTTTTAGGGAACACGCTGGGAGAGCGTGCGTGTTGATGTACACAGATCCGTGCCGTTATTTGCAAACCCTGCAGGGTCCCGCCTGGGTGCTGGCAAGCCCCAACTGTCGGCTGTTGATGTGACGTGTCTGCACCACTATAAACAACAGCTGTGTACACACCACTGTGTGGCTCTTGTCACCAGATAATTGGGGACAGGTTCCCAGGGGAATTGCCGGGTCAAACAAACATGTCTGTGTTTCAGACTCATAAAGCCTGTACCAACCTCCACCCCGAAGCAGGGACAAGAGCAATGGCCGTACCTCAGGCCCCAGATGATAGTTCTCGGAAAACTCTCTTAGGGGTGGGCTCATCCACGGCCACCGGGACCCCCTTCTCTCTCCACCCTCCCACCGCCGTCCCCATAAAAAGGCCCTGACTTACATAAATCACACGGCTCGGAGACCCTGAGGTGCTGGAAGCAGGGACAGAAATGATACTCTCTGAGGAAGTTCTGGTTTCCTGAGAAAGGAGAGAGGAAGAGATTGAAGGCAGGTACCAACATTTGGGGCCTTCAGAGGCGACTGTCAGGAGTTCCACTCCAGCAGCCATGCCAGCGCACTGTGGTGTTTCTTTAAAGTTGGGGCTGGGCCGGGCACGGCGGCTCATGCCTATAATCCCAGCACTTTGGGAGGCCGAGGTGGGCGGATCACGAGGTCAGGAGTTCGAGATCAGTCTGACCAACATGGTGAAACCCTGTCTCTACTAAAAATACAAAAATTAGCCGGGTGTGGTGGCAAGCACCTGTAATCCCAGCTACTCAGGAGGCTGAGGCAGGAGAATCGCTTAAACCTGGGAGGCGATGCTCAGTGAGCCAAGATCGCGCCACTGCACTCCAGCCTGGGTGACAGAGAGAGACTCCATCTCAATGAATGAATGAATAAATAAATAAATAAATAAAGTTGGGGCTGAAGGAATTCTTGGAATAAACACACAGGCTTGGATGAATGACTGAAAAGCTGGCATCAGGCAGACATGGTGGGCCACATGAGACCAGAGTGATGCACAGGCCAAGCCATTCTGCAAGCTCCGGTTATGTTCAGAGGCGTCATTTTCCACCGGGATTATGGGGACTCGCTGCAGCTTAGTCCACTGGCCCAGGTTCCTGGGAACACGGGACCATCTTGGTCACCCTGAAGACCCTCTCTAGCTTGGCCCCCGGCTCTGTCCTCCATGCCCTCTGACCCTCCATGGGCCCCCAAGCCTTTCTCAGCTCAAAGAGCACCTGCTCCCACCTGACACACAACTTAGAAATGGCCCTTTGGAGGCCCCTGGCAGCCACTCTCCCCACTGCACCTGTGGGCTTGTCCTGGCCTTTTTGCTGCTGTCACGCCTGGGACCTGTGTCCTCCTTACATGCTCGCTGCTGTCTGGGGCCACTCCTCCCTTCCGGACCACACCTACTGTGTCCCCTGGGCTGATGGTTTTTGTGACTGTCCTGCCTCTCCCCCCAACTCAGCCCCTTCCAGCCCTGCGGACACACTCCTTCTGTGGTCCCCACACCTCTGGCTGCACCTGCTGTCCCTCCCCACCTGCAGGGCAGGGGCCTCTCCTGGTTCAGCTCTCATTGGAGCTGCACACCCCTCTTCTGGTTCAGCCCTCACTCCTGGGCCACCTGCCTGGCCTTCCCCACGCCTCCTATTCACCCTGTCCAAAAGAAGCCCATATCCACAGAGGCCTCCCCAGCCCTCAGCAGCCAAGAGCTCAGCCCTCACTCTCCCCACGGCCCCCACGTCCTCTGCTGCTTCGATGGTTTCCCACCCCGACCACAGCCCCCACTGCAGCTCCCTCCTCTCATTTTCTGAGTAGACCCTTTTCTTGCCACCCCCAACAATTCTGTCCTGCCCATTTCAGGGGCCCATCCATGCAGCGGTGCCTGCAGCCCAGGAGGCACCACAGTGGATGGGCCGATCTGTGTCCACATTCGTAGGTTGAATCCTAACCCCCAGGACCTCAGAATGTGGCTGTATTTGGAGACAGGGTTTTTAAAAGGTCACTAGGATGGGCCCTAATCTGTTATGCCTGGGGTTTCTACGAGCAGGGATCAGGACACAGACACACACAGGGAGTCCATGTGGAGGCACAGGGAGAAGGCAGCATCTACGAGCCAAAGAGGGAGAAACCACCCCAGCTAACCCCGTGATCTTGGCCTTTTGGGCTCCAGAGCTGTGGGAAGGTGGGTTTCTGCTGTGCAGGCCACCCAGGCTGGGTGCCTTTATCGGGGAAGCCCCAGCTGCCTGACTCAGGCTGGGCATCGTGCAGCGGCTGGCGTGGGTGACAGTCAGCACCTCCTACACTCAGCGCACACCAGCGAGGATGGGCAACATCAGCGCCGGATGTGGGGCCACATGCAGCAGCAGGAGGACAACCCTGTGCGGCATGCGGGTGGCGCCTGGGCAACCCTGAGTGCAAACTTGATTCTGTATCTAGAAAGGAAGGAGAGGAGGGAGTGGGCATGACACTCCACCACCTGACCGCCACCTCTGCACTCGCCTCCACTCCACCGGCCCAGGTCCTCTCCATGCCCCGTGTCTCCTTATATCCTAAGCTTGGCAACTGCCGCTGCCACCGCCTCTTCCTCCTCCTCCTCCTCCTCCTCCTCCTTCTCCTCCTCCTCCTCTTCCTCCTCTATGAGGCCTGCCCAGCTTCTTTGGGCCTCCCTCAGCCCTGGTGCAACATACCAGATGGGCACCAACTCTGGGGTCTGCCTGCCCCCTGGGACCATGGATTTCTGCAGGCTGGCAGGGGCTGGGTCCTCAGTCATGCCCATGATGGCCCAATACCACCTGCTGTTTGCAAAGTAGACAGCTAGTTCTGAGGTATGTGACATAGGATCTGCTGTTCCCACTGTTCCTGGGCCAGGTCGAATGTTTTACAGGCCAAAATGATGGCTGCATACATTTTATATGAATACACTGAAACACCCTTTGAGTCTCAGCATCCTCGTCCATCCCCCGGCAACAGCTCCCTGAACGGGCTTTCCGTTTCTGAGGATTAGATCAGGGATGAGGTACGTGAGGTGCTTAGCACTGAAAAATTCTCCCCACTATTATTTCAGCTCAAGGTGGGCTCAGGAGATGACCTTGACAGAGAACCCTCTTCTCTGCAAAGCAGATGAACATTGGGTGTTTTAGAAGAAAGATTCCCTTAAGCCGAGCACACTAACAGCAGCACAGGAAAGTCTCCCAGGCTCCCGAGGAATGTTTCACAGCCTCCAACTGTGCCTTGGTACAAATGGGAGGGAGGGAGCATTGGCTGGTTTCAGCACGGGGCCAGGGGCCAGGTTTGCTCTCTGCATGTTTGAGGGGGTCTAGGCGGGGCAGCCAGATCACTGTCCTCATTCCCTTCTCTGGGCTCAGTCCCCAGCTCTGCGATGGGTGGGGACGAGTCAGAAGGGAGCTGAGTAGGCCTGATTTTCCCCAGTGGGAGGAGGCTGGAGCTTTTTCTGACTTTCTCCCTACCCAACTCCAATCGCACAAAGGTGCTTGGCAATGGAACTCAATATCCATATGTTCTCCCAGGCCCCAGTACAAGCGCCTTGTTCAGACCCACAGAAATGGAAGGGCTGGGAGCTCACCTGGCTCCAATCCCCACCGGCTTTGCCTGGCCCCAGGGAGGCAGCTGTCCTTCAACAGTCACTGGGGAGGCCTGCCATTACGGTCACATGGTCTGACCCCTCTCATCTCCATGTGAAAGCTGAGGGGCTGAGGCTCAGAGAGGGCTAGTGACTTGCACCAGGTCACACAGCTGGGAGGAGGCAGAGCAGAACTCCAATGCCAAGCCTCACTCTACCGCCCTTGGCCACCGTGGAGAATTGCCGGGACCGTCTCGCTCCCATTCAGCCGGAACGGCCCCGCGTTTGGTCTCCACAAGCCTGTTTCCTCGTTCCTCAATGGCCCCAACAGTCTCCAGCTTCCTCCTGGACTCCCACCCACAGTAGCCACCACTGAGGCCTCAGTCTTAACTTTTCCAAAGGAGACCCACCTTGGAAACCCACAACCTACAGGACCAGCCCGGCCAGTCCAGGCTTCCTCCACTGAAGTCACCCAGCCCCTGGCCAGAGCAGGGACCCCTCTGAGCTGAGCTGTCCCTGTGGCCACCTTCACCGTTCTTGGGGCTTACCTTGGGCTACGCACAGGCACAGGGCCACCCCCTTCTCACCCCAAGGTCCTAAAACCCACATTCAGTCCCCTGAAGATCACTGGTTCCTCAGACACACCACCCAGAGCCAGAACCAGACTGGACCATCAGCCGCAGCTCCAGGAAGCCGCCTGTGACCACTGCCAGCTGGGCCCGGCCCCCTCTCGGTCACGGCGCCTCTGAGCATCCTGCACATCGGAGGCTGCCCATCCACGTCTGTCTCCCCCACCAGACAGGGGGCTCCTTGTGGGCAGGGACCCCTCAGGTCTTATTCACCTCTATGTTCACAGTGCTCAATCCCAGAGCACACACAGTAGGTGCTTCGTGGCTTGTGTGTTGAGTGACCATATGACCAAACGCCCGAGGCGGGGGCGTTTGCACTGGGGACAGGGCAGCTAGGACCAAATCCTTCTCACCTCTGCTGAGCACCCTGGCCAGATGCCAGGGACGTCTGACATGCTGTCTGTAAACCAAAAATTAAATGCTGGGGCTCCCCAGCCATCTCAATGGACTCTATCCACTTGGCCAGGGCACGCCAAAGTTAACCTGAAAGACTGTTTCAGGCCATGATGGGAAGCGGGGGTCAGATATGCCTCACTATGCCTGCCTCCCTTTGGAATTCAGGAAAAGCTCACCAGCATTTAACATCAACGCAGACCTTAAGTCTGATGAGAAACATTTACAGTCTATTCTCTCTGAAGCCTGCTACCTGGCAGCTTCATTTGCATGACAAAACCTTACACTCCACAAAGAGACATTCCTTTCTACAGATATTAACTCTTTCAACCAACTGCCAATCAGAACATTTTATTTTTTTTGAGACAGGGTCTCACTCTGTTGCCCAGGCTGGAGTGCAGTGCCATGATCTTGACTCGCTGCAACCTCTGCCTCCCGTCTCAAGCGATTCTCGTGCCTCAGCCACCTGAATAGATGAGATTACAGGCACGTGCCACCATACCTGGCTAAGTTTTGTACTTTTGGTAGAGAGCGGGTATCACCATGTTGGCCAGGCTGGTCTCGAACTCCTGACCTCAAATGATCCACCCACCTCAGCCTCCCAAGGTGCTAGGATTACAGGTGTGAGCCACTGTGCACGGCCAGTCAGAATGTTTTAAAATCTACCTATAACTTGGAAGCTCCTGCTTTGAGTTGTCCCACTTTCTGGACCAAACCAATGTCAATCTTACATGTATTCTGATTGACGTCTCATGTCTTCCTGACATGTATAAAATCAAGCTGCACCCCAACACCTTGGGCGCCTGTTCTCAGGGTCACACGAGGGCTGTGTCATGGTCACTCATATTTGACTCAGAATGAATCTCTTCCAGTATTTTACAGTTTCACTCTTTCCGTGGACAGGTCCTTGTCCTGGGAGAGCTCCCATCCCCATGGTGCAGAAGGGGCAGCCATGCGATCAGGGCCACCTTCCAGGCTGCAGAGAATAGTGAGTGCTCCCTCCTCCCTACTGCAACCTTGCCTGGGGCCAGTTGCTCAGGGGTCGGCCTCTTGCTGAAGAGCAACCCTGAGGCAGGGATGGACTGGTTCCTGTGAGGGTCCTGGAGTCCCCCAGGAGCTGGCACAGAGGGGCTAGGACCGGGAGTCATTTCTCCTCTTGACTAGCAGGTAGCATTGAGAAGCTACTTCCACCTGGGTGTCGGGTTTCCAAAAACAAGTGAGGTTGATGCTGCCGGAGCCGGCCAGGTCTGCCTGCCTTCTGCATATTCTCTCCTTAACTGCCTTGCACCTGACGGAACAACACAGAGCAGGAGGGCTCTCCCTCCCACCCCCAGGCCAGGAAGCGCCAGGCCCTCCGGGACAGTTAGCTCCAAGGGGACCGAGATGTGTATGAGAACCATTAGGCCGGGAGCCACGCCAGTCCCTGGACTCGGCGCTAAGAGGCCAGCCGCTCTCAGCCTGCGCCGCCTCCTCCCTGTGTTGGCTAGAGGCCAACTAGCCCTCTGTTAAAAATAACTGCTTCAAAAGCAACTTCAAACAGAGCCCAGGAAACAAGGACGCCTGCACAGGCCCCCGAGCACAAGGACTCCTTCCTCCTCTGCTGGCAGCATCCGGTGGTTAAGTGACCCCTGCCTGCTAGGCCAGTGACCCGGAGGTCAGCACGGGCTGGCATCAGTGGGGACAGTGAAGCTGTTGCTGCCGCCTGGCCAGTCAGGCCTCCTGCAGGTCTCATGGCCGCTCCACAGTAGGGGTCAGAACCTGGGAGCTGGCGCCAGCCGCCCCCCACCCCGCCCTTGTGGGGACCTGGCTGTGGCCGCGGAGCTCCCTTTTCTAGCCCTGGTCAGTTTCAGTGTGGTAGGAGTTATTAAGAAATTATTTTAGGGGACGGGCGTGGTAGCTCACGCCTGTAATCCCAGCACTTTGGGAGGCCGAGGCGGGCGGATCCCGAGGTCAAGAGATTGAGACCATCCTGGTCAACATAATGAAACCCTGTCTCTACTAAAAAAAAAAAGAAAATACAAAAATTAGCTGGACGTGGTGGCGCGTGGCTGTAGTCCCAGCTACTTGGGAGGCTGCGGCTGAAGAATAGTTTGAATCTGGGAAGCAGAGGTTGCAGTGAGCTGAGATCACGCCACTGGCCACTGCACTTCAGCCTGAAGACAGAGCGAGACTCCATCTCAAAAAAGAAAAGAAAAGAAAAGAAAAGAAATTATTTTAGGCAGATAGAAAGGAAAAGGGGTCCTTGGGCAGTTTTCGTTTTCAAAGCAGCTCTTAGAACCAGGCAGGCACCGTTTGGTATGCAAATGCAGGCCACTAGAAACTGGGTCCACCCAAACATGGCGATTCCTGTGGCCTTCTTGCCCTTGCCCCACATGTCCCTGGCAGCATGGCTGCCCCCACATATCCACATGTATGTGGAACATCAGGGCGCCCTGCATTTGCATATTAAAAGGCTAGGGTGGGAGGGCCAGCTTTTCCATGGGCTATGTGAATGACATGCCTGGTCAAACCGATCGCCTAAGCCCTATGCAAATCAGACACTGCCACCTCGAGCCCGTGTATATACCTGACTGGTATCCACCCCACTTGGGGTTCCCTGTCTTGGCTTTGGAGCCCCCCCTCCCTCTTTCTCTATACCAGGGAGCTTCTTCCTTCTGCCTTTCTTCTTTCTTGCCTATTAAACTCTCCGCTCTTTAAGACTACACCACGTGTGTCCGCGTTGTTTTTTCTAATTCTACTAGAGATGAAGACCCTGGTGTTTCTCCACTCATCGGAGCCACATCATCAGGAGACAGGGTGGTGTCCCCATGCACACATGCAAGCCACAGTGTGGTCTGGTGGCCTTGGCGTGAGAGGCTCCCTCACTCAGGTCCCTTCCACAGGCCTTTGGTGGGCATGGAAGGATCTCACAAATGGTGCGGGCCCTGTGGTCACTTCGGAGTCACACACCGTGGCTTGCTGAGGGAAGGGCTGCTGCCTTGCTCATCCCTGAGACCCAGGGCAGCCTCAGGGTAGCTTGTAGAATGAATCATGGACTGCAGCAGCTATTTGAGAGGACAACAAAATTCACAATGTGCCAGCTAGCTGCTGCCATCCTGGCCAAGCTCACAGCGGGATTTCATCACATGACTCTTCTGCCACCGTGGAAGGCAGAAAAGGGCAGATTTCCCCTGGGTCCCCCTCCCTTGCCAAAAGCAGAGCCGCTAGGAGAGCATCAGGGACACAGGTGGGAAGCCAGGGCCCCTGCCTGCCCCTGTGCAAGCCTCCAGCCCTGCCTGCTCTGCTGGCCAGCAGGGGAGCTGGCCTTCCAGGAAGGGTCCAGATGCTGGGCATCCTGCAGCTTCGCTCAGACGGGCCTGCATCGGAATGCTGTCCTGAACCCCATCAGACACTCTGAATGCCCCACTTTGTTCCCTGCAGGCACAGCTGCTCAAACAAGAGCCCAGACCTGCCGCTACAGGACATCAGAGTCACTCAGGACCCCCAAGGTAGCCTGCTTGGTGGACTGGATAAGGTCTACGGGACACCCCACATTCGGGAGTAAGTGGGAGGCCAGGGGTTGCTGAGATCCGCAGCAGGATGAGGACATGGCCTGACCTGTGGGCCTTAGGGGTGTCCTCAGGTCCTGGACCACCAGCCAGATGGGGCCATAGACCACCCTTGGGTCACAGACCACCAGCCAGATGGGGACTGCCCCAAATCACTAAGCTAAAGGGAAAAGTCCAGCTGGAAACTGCTTGGGGCCAACCTGCCTCCCATTCTATTCAAAGTCACCCCTCTGCTCACTGAGATAAATGCAGATCTGATTGCCTCCTTTCAGAACTCAAAAGAATGTAATCACTTGTCTCCTATCTACCCATGACCTGGAAGCCCCCTCCACGCTTTGAGTCATCCTGCCTTTGCTTCAAGTTTTCCCGCCTTTCCAGACTGAACCAATGTTCATCTTGCATATGTTGATTGATGTCTCATGTCTGCCTAAAATGTATAAAACCAAACTGTGCTCTGACCACCTTGCACACATATCACCAGGACCTCCTGAGGCTGTGTCACGGGTGCACATCCTTAATCTTGGCAAAATAAACTTTCTAAATTAACTGAGACCTGTCTGGGATTTTCGGGGTTCACAGACATGAGGGGGGTCTTGGGGACTGTTTGGGCCCCCTAACATTGTAGTTGTTCTCGAATTTTCACGGCCATTGGAGTTCACCAAATGAGAGAAAAGCTCAGCAGGCCAGTCCACAAAGGCTCTTAGATGCCTCTTTACTATGTACACTCCAAAATTTGTGTGTTGGAAAGTTGGTGTCCTTTGTGACACTGTTGGAGGTGGGGCGTTTGGGAAGTGACTGTTCATGAGGGCTCTGCCTTCCTGAATGGACTGATGCCGTTACTGTGGGAGTGGGTTAGTTATCTCGGGAGTTTGGCCCCTTTTTCCTCTTTGTTCATGAGTTCTCGCCTTCTCTCCCCCTCCTGCCATGGGACGGCTCTCATCAGATGCCGCACCCTGCTCCTGGATTTCCCCACCTCCAGAACCATGAGCTGAATTAACTTCTTTTTACGTAGATTACCTTGCCTGTGGTATTCTGTGATATCAACAGAAAACAAAGATGCCCTTGTTCCATCTGTATTATTGCTCACCAGTCTACTTGTTTACCCTCCCCACCTCCTAAGCCTGGCCGCCCCCATCCTGCAGCCCGTGGGACTGGACAATGAGCCTGTAGAATCTGGTCAGTGTCCTCTTAACTGTATAAAGATGGTGCAGGAGCAGTGAAGGGTACATCAGAGACACCAGTGAATGCCACCAACCTTGTTTCTGTCTTCAGTTCTGGCTGCTTGTCGACACGCCGGATGCCAGATGGAGGAACCTGTTGACAAATTCCCAAGAGGGAAATGATTAGAGTTATTTCCCATGTTGCAGGGGCCTGTGTGGAAATGCAGAGGAGGGAGCTGGTCCATGCACAGACGTGCACTCGGACTCCACCCTCCAAGCGGCCCTGAGCATCCTCTCTGTGCTGGAGTTAGTGCCGGGCAGGGGGTACCCAGATCACAGTCCCCGCCCCTCAGGGGCTCACAGCCCAGTTGTGGGACGGAGGCAGGAAACAAACAGGGAAATGGCTGCTGTGCACTAACTGCTCCCACAGGAGGAGGCATAGGGTCTTGAGGAACCTGGGGGGCAGTTGGAAGATTCTTCTCTGAGGAGGGGGTATTTGAAGGGGTTTCAAGTCCCTGCCTAGGATGTAGGATTGGCTGCCTGCATGTTGAGGGCAATGGCTGGGCCCACCTGCAGAGACAGCTGGTGCTGCAACCTGGGTGGGAGCCAGCCTTGGGGAGGAGGACTTGCAGGGCAGGGCTCTAAGCTGAGAGGTAGGAAGAGAGAACCTCAGCTGGGAAGTGGGCCTGCTCCTTAGGGTATGGGGTGAAGAACAGGTGTGTTCGGTGGGAGCTGGGCACAAGGCTCAAACACCGGCCCCACCCTGTTACTAATTTACTCAGTCTGTGTGGCTTCTTGTGTCTCAGTTTCTCTAGCTGTCAGTTCTGCCCAGTCACCCATGTCAACAGCCACTACCATCAACATAACAAGGCCACCCGGCACCAAGTGCCCCCAGCATCCCTGGCACTCTGGTCTCTACTAATTCAACCTCAAACTACCCCAAGTCTTTGTTTTTGTTTTTTTTTTTCCACCTAAGAATAGAGCTAATAAGAATTCTACCTTGTCAGGTCACTGGGTGAATTTAATAAAATCAAGCAGAGGTAATAAAGTATCAGAAAAGTGCTTTGTGAGTTGCTGCATACAAATGTTAGTTGTATTAGTGCGATCCTTCTTGTGCATTGGGGACTTAGTGAATGTCAACTCTCTCTGCCCACCTTCCCATCCTTCAGGATCTGGGGCACTTGCTCCTCCTGGGGCCTCCCTGAACCTCAGCCTGACCTGCCGCTCCCTGTGATGGGCTGGCACTGTGCTCACACACCCAGCCTGACCTGCCTCCCCCTGCGATGGGCTGGCACTGCACTCACACACCCAGCCTGACCCGCCACTCCCTGCGATGGGCTGGCACTGCACTCACACATCCAGCCTGACCCGCCACTCCCTGTGATGGGCTGGCACTGCACTCACACACCCTCTGCTAGGTGCATGGCTGTGTCTCCATCTCTCACCCTTTGCTCCCACGAAGGTGAGGGCTGTGGCTGACTTGTGTATCCCACAAAAAAGCCACACAGGCTAGCACATGGTAGGGGCTGAAAAGTGTGTGTGGAATGAGGGAACTTATCCCATCTCCTGCCTGCAAAGCCCTCTGGGTCATGTGGATTTCATGGCGGCTCGTTTCTAGGGACATAGCAGCAACTCGAAGCTCTGAGAGATGGTGATTGGACTACATGTGTGTGTGAGTGCATAGAAAACATTTCTTGTTTATAAATTAAAAATAAATTATGACCATAAAAGTAATAGGGCTGGGCGTGGTGGCTCACGCTTGTAATCCCAGCACTTCGGGAGGCCAAGGTGGGTGGATCACTCGAGGTCAGGAGTTTAAGACCAGCCTGGCCAACATGGTGAAACCCCATCTCTATCAAAAATAGAAAAATTAGCCAGGTGTTGTGGTGGCTACCTGTAGTCCCAGCTACTCGGGAGGCTGAGGCAGGAGAATCACTTGAACTTGGGAGGCAGAGGTTGCAGTGAGCTGAGATCGCACCATTGCATTCCAGCCTGGGTAACAGAGCAAGACTCTGTCTCAAAAAAAAAAAAAAAAAAAAAGTAACAAATGTCTCTTATTAAAAATTATAGAAACCTTAAAAAATGTAAATGAAATTAAAATCATTTCTAATCTCTCACCCACTTTTTGTTGGCTGCCTTATAGTATAGGTGTACCTACAAATGGAAGGGGTTCAGTGTACATACACAGTTTCTTCTTTCTTTCTTTTTTTTTTTTTTTGAGACAGGGTCTCACTCTGCTATGCAGCATGGCAGTGGTGCAAATATAGCTCACTGCAGCCCCCACCTCTTGGGCTCAAGCAATCCTCCTGCCTCAGCCTCCCAAGTAACTGGGACTACAGAAGCATAGCACCATGCCCAGCTAATTTTTCATTTTTTTGTAGAGATGGGGTCTCACTATGTTGACTAGGCTGGTCTCAAACTCCTGGGCTCAAGCAATCTGCCTGCCTTGGCCTCCCAAAGTGCTGGGATTACAGGCATGAGCCACCACACCCAGGCTACAGACACAATTTCATATCCTACATATTTGCTTAAAAATGTCTTGAACAGGCCAGGTGCTGTGACTCACACCTGTAATCCCAGCACTTTGGGAGGCTGAGGCAGGCGGATCACGAGGTCAGGAGATCGAGACCATTCTGGCTAACATGGTGAAACCCCGTCTCTACTAAAAATACAAAAAATTAGCTGGGCATGGTGGCGGGCGCCTATAGTCCCAGCTACTCGGGAGGCTGAGGCAGGAGAATGGCGTGAACTCGGGAGGCGGAGCTTGCAGTGAGCCAAGATCGCACCACTGCACTCCAGCCTGGGCGACAGAGCGAAACTCCGTCTCAAAAAAAAAAAAAAAAAAAAAAAAAAGTCTTGAACATTTCTCAGTTAATTAAATTAAATATCAAAACATGCAACTTTAAGGGCTATACAATGTGGACAGATAAGAATTTTATCTCTCTACTCCTCTCCTGATCTTTCTTTTTTCTTTCCTTTTCTTTTCTTTCTTTCTTTTTTTTTTTTTTTAAGACAGAGTCTCACTCTGTTGTCCAGGCTGGAGTGCAGTTATGCAATCTCAGCTCACTGCAACCTCTGCCTCCCAGGTTCAAGAGACTCTCATGCCTCAGCCTTCTGAGTAGCTGGGATTACAGGCATGCGCCACCACACCCAGTTTTAGTAGAGATGGGGTTTCGCCATGTTGGCCAGGCTGGTCTTGAACTTCCAACCTCGGGTGATCCATCCACCTCGGCCTCCCAAAGTGCTGGAATTACAGGCATGAGCCACTGCACCTGGCCTCCTCTTTTGATCTTTCTAACGTTTTATTTATTTCTAAATGACATTGCAGGGGCTCCACTGCACACAACTGGCACATACTTCCTAGAAATGGAGTCTTGGCTCAAAGAGTGGGGTCATGTTTAGGGCTCTTGAGATTTTTCTGTCAATTTCCCAATTTTCGCCCCTACTAGCTGCATAAGAGGCCTGTGTCCTTGACTTCTCACCAACATGGGGCTCACACTTCCTTTTTATCTTTTCACCCCAGTGGGAAAAAGGAGTATCTCATTATTTTAATACGGGCATCTTAACAATTAGGAGGATCTAATGCCCCACCCCATGTTTATGGGAAAGTCCACGGCAGGAACGGTGGTGGCATTGCGGGGGTTGGCCTGCCTCATCGCCCCGGAGACCGTGGGGGTCGCTGGGGCCCATGCTTTTCAGAGCCTTTATTGCAGCAGGATTTGCCAGCCAAATAACATCTGCATGGAGCCCCGACATCCCTGGAGGCCACACAGAGGGTCTCAGGATGACCAGGCAGGGTGGGTGCCCCAAGGAGGCCTGTGCCAGGGAGCAGAGCCTCAAAGCCACACAGGTGGTCAGACCTGTCATGATTCAGACTGAGAAATCCAAGTTAGGAGAGGGGATGGGCCTGGGTTTGACATCCCACAGAACCTCACAGCAGAAGCGGGGGCTGGCCTCAGGCCAGTCCTGAAGGGCGCCTTTGTTCCTGAGATGAGGTTACCCTTGATGTGAACTCGTGTCCCCGAGCTGCTGTCCCAAGGCCATTGTGCTCAGTGTCCACCGTGCCCCACTGTCTAAGGGTGCCCTTTACTGTGGGGGCCAAACCCCATGCAGAGCAAGGCCCCTGCCCAGACAGCCTGGCACTGCTGGGACGGTCCCAAAGGACCCTTTGACGGGCTCTCGAGCAGAGACTCAAGGAACAGGCGACACCGGGGACGAGGCTGTCCTGTCTGACATCACCCCACTGGGTTCGGCCTGAGAAAGGCAGGCCTGTGTGATCCACGGCCCTGTGACAATGGCCGCATGAGGTCATTCAACAGCCCGCAGGCACCTGCACGGCAGACGCTCTGACAGCAGCTCTCCCAGACCTGGCCGGGCCCAGCTGGCCTCTGGGAGCACTGGTGACAGAGAATCTTCAAAAGGGAGCTGTGGCTAAAGAGATGAGGTCTCAATAGCAGACCTGTCCTCGCCGGGGCCCCTATGCCCCGTCCAATCCATCATCAAGTCTGGGGGCTGCACTCCAGCACACGGCCCCTGTCCCACCAGTGCTCGCTGGGACCAGGCCCTTGGGTCAGGCTCCTCTGAACCCTCTTCTCAATTAGGCCTCGAACTTTGCCCAGGTCTCCACCATCACCCTCCCAACCCATCCAGTCTTAGGCCTGCCTGGCCCAGTTTCAGCGAGAATACTGCAAAATCAGTCTGGCAGGAATCCCCCGGCCTAGAAGCCTAATCTCCCTCCACTTCTGATTGAGTTCCTCATCCCGTCTTTGATGACTCAGTCCTTAGCCTGTCTTCGGCAACCATCTCATGGGGTCAGTTCAGCAAGAAGCCCAGTACCTCGAGCGACTTTCCACCTGCTGCCCCAAACCTGCTCATTGGCTGCAACCCCCACTGTCTGCCATATTCAAAATCTCACCCCCTCTCTCGTCCATTGCGATGGTCCTGACTCCTGTTGGGAAGAGTCTTCCTTACTGGTTTTAATGAGTGCCACAATAATTTTCTTTAGCAGGGAGTGCTCAGGGAATGAATAAGCAATACATAGCGGGGTGGTCAGAGTGATAAGATGAAGCATAACTCTAGGTGCCTGTCTGCAAGGACAGTGATGGGGCTCAGAACATGTCACCCCAAACAGGACTAGCAGGCCAGAATTTGCTGCCCCTGACATGCCCCTCTGGCATAAGGGTTATTTTGAGTTGATTACTGGGGGAAACAGCAGACTCAGAAAAGCATTGAAAACCAAGCAGAAGTGACCATTTTGTAAGGGGAACTGAGATCTCCAAAGGAAACCTCCAACTCTAACGGTGTCTCCTCTCTGCACCAGGAAGATGAGGATGGCCCGAAGTCCCTGGGTCTCTTCTCAGTGGAGAAGGCACACAGCACTCCTCCCCCTTGCCTAAGGTGCCCCCTGCCCCCCCAGCCCCCCACTTGACATAACTATGCCTCCCCACACCTTTCTTCTTTGTTGTAGGGGATGCCGTTGTCTCAGCCTGAGGTCAAAACTGCCTCTTTGATGGCCGGGGCATGGTGGATCATACCTGTAATCTCAGCACTTTGGGAGGCCGAGGCGGGCAGATTACCTGAGGTCAGGAGTTTGAGACTAGCCTGACCAACATGGTGAAACCCCAACTGTACTAAAAATACAAAAAAAATTAGCCGGGTATGGTGGTGCATGCCTGTAATCCCAGCTACTTGGAAGGCTGAGGCAGGAGAATTGCTTGAACCCAGGAGGTGGAGGTTGCAGTGAGCCAAGATCTTGCCACTGCACTTCCAGCCTGGGCAACAGAGCAAGACTCTGTTTCAAAAAAAAAAAAAAAACCCAAAAAAACCTCAAAGCTGCCTCTTGGAGATCTGCCCCTGCGTGTCCTGTGTGTCCTCATTTCTCTGGGCCACCCTTTGCACGTACACAAGGTGCACATGTTAATAAGCTTCTGTTCATCCTTATCTTGTTAATCTGTCTTGTTACAGGGATCTGTCCCAACTAAGACCTATAAAAGGTAGAAAATTGTGTTTCTTCCCCTTATAAGAGTCATTGTCTCCCTCCTCCCCTGCCACTGGATACCTGCATTGTGAAGGTATAAAGGGTAGCCGAATGCCGCCATCAGAAGCTTAATTTAATTGTGAAAATGAGAAGCTGTGAGCTAAAAAGGGTTAATCTGGGAGGAGGAGAGACGACCAGTCCTCAAGTCTCGCCCTTTCTTCAGGTCTGGCAGCCCACAGGACACCCCGCCTTTGTGATGACACTGATTTTTAATGGTGAGTGGGCCTGGGGCATTTCCCATGGGGCCTGTTAGAAGTCCGCTACATTTTCCTCCAAATCCTCCTTTCATCAATGCTCTGTGGGGCTGGCTCTTCCCTTGCTCCTGGAAGAAAGCCTCGGCTGCTGCCAGTGGCCCTCAGTACCTCATTACCAACCTCCTTTGTGGACAGAGGGGTTGCAGCAGGCTGGGGTGGCTGGGGCGGGAAACACCTAAAACTCCTAACTTGGACTCCCTGAGCTGGGGCGGCTTTCTAGAAGGGGCCTAAAGTGGCGACGGATGTGATCAGGCCTTATTTGTTTAAGCTTTGCTACTTGGAGCCAAATAGCCAGCACTTCTGGGTGCTGGTCTTTGGCTCGGCCCTTTTCCTTTCTTGCTGGTCTCGGGCTCGCTGAGATCATTGGACAGACAAGGCAGGCTGACGAGGCTGGCCTGGCACATGCCACCGCCCTGCCCTGCCCGCTCCCCGCTGTGGCTGGGCTGCTCGTGACCTAGCGAGATGACACTGTCACCAACCTGTTCACACCCAGCATGTGTGTGGACCTCGAAGAGGGTAGTTCCTTGCTCTAGGGGACCAAACAACACATTTTAATTTGTACCTTGAAGATACATCTCTTCGCCTTCTGCAAACATCTGGCCGCACCTGACACATAGCGCGCAGGAAGGGTGGTAGTGCTTCTCTCCGGCCTGTAAGAAAAGCACAAAGCAGAATGTTTCTACTAAAGCCAGAAAGGTCGGCTGGGTCCCAGCGCCCGGCATGGATACAGCATGCCCTGCGCACAGGTACTCAGGGGATACTGGAAGGGCCATCGGGACCCAAGACCCCTGAGCAGAGCCCAGACCCAGGGGGTGCCCCAGGGCTGTCCAAGGCGCCCTGTGGGGAGGCAGGGGGAGACCTGGCTGCACTTGCCCAGCCTGCAGGAGCCCAGTGTGCAGCTCCCTGCCGGGGTAGTCCAGGAGGGGTCAGCCTCCTTTACCAGGCGGCATCCAGAGAGAGGTCTTGGTATTTCCAGAGGGAGCGGGAGGCACAGGAGGAGGAAGAAAAGGGGAGAGGGCGGGGAGGGAAAGATAATATGATTTCCCCAGGTGCAAGAATTAGGGGAGTGGGTGAAAAAGGATGAATACTTTCCTTTTCACATCTCTGTATTGCTCAGTATGTTCAATGAGCATTTTGTTTTTATCATTCTTGAAGTTTATTAAATTAGACTACAAATGCTAATACTGAAATAACCCAAACAAATCACATTGCCTGGTTTGGCTTACTTTTGCCTGGAGCAAAAAAAAAAAAAAAAAAAAAATCACCCCGAAATGCTCCCTTTACCCCCACGTTCCAGCACACACTTCCTACCCTGAGGGCACGGTGGGTGCAGCCTATTGCTAAATGTGGATGCTAAATCCCCGTGGCTCATTCTTTCCTAAAACGGGAAGAAGTTTCCTAATCCCTACCTACATCTGAATTTACAATAACCAGTTTCCTGAATCAGTAAGTAAAGGGCTGAAATGTCATTTTGAGCATCCCGTTTTCCCTGTCCTGTGCCTTCCCTAGGATGAAAACAGCCCCGAGATGGCCCCTGTGTGTTGGGAGGAAGAGCCCAGAGCAGGCTTTTCTCCTGCGCAGAGCCTGGTGTGGCCTCCTCTGCCAACCTCCGGGCCAGGTGATAAGGCCGTGAATCTTCCAGCAAAGGGGCTCTTCCCGCAGGTGAGGAGGTTGACTTCAGTCCTGCCCAGGACTGAAGGCACCAGGGCCCAGGCCTCGGCACCAGCTGTCCCCTCCACTGGAGCAGCCCTCCCACACTCCCACCCCTGCCACCCTGACTGCTATCTCATCCCACCTGCCACCTCTGCTCGGGAGCTTTCTCTGAACCCTTCCCCAATCTGGGCATTCACAGCCCCATTTCCACACTGTTCGGGGATTACTTGGGTGTATTCTTCCCCACTAGACGGCCAGTCTCTCAAGCGCAGGGCCTGGCACCTGGGCCACGTCAGGGAGCACCAGGTGCAGGGATCTCTCTGGATAGCAGGTCACACCACAGCATCTGGCCCCAGAATGTGGGTGAAACAATCATTTCACTGATCACAATTATTCAAATGCCCAGTGGTCTGGGTAGCACTCTTTTTTTTTTTTTTTTTGAGACGGAGTCTCACTCTGTCGCCCTGGCTGGATGGAGTGCAGTGGCGCGATCTTGGATCACTGCAAGCTCTGCCTCCCAGGTTCACACCATTCTCCTGCCTCAGCCTCCGAGTAGCTGGGACTACAGACCCCCACCACCACACCTGGCTAATTTTTTTGTATTTTTAGTAGAGACGGGGTTTCACTGTGTTAGCCAGGATGGTCTCAATCTCCTGACCTCATGATCCTCCCGCCTCAGCTTCCCAAAGTGTTGGGATTAAAGGCATGAGCCACCACGCCCAGCCTGGTCTGAGTAGCACTCTTAAGTGTAAATCAGAGATTGAGACAGCTCTGTATTTTTAAAAATAAAAGTCACCAGGTATCAATGTCACAGTTGTCAACTGCTGGCTCACTGCATTCATAATGAGTATTCCTGAGTTTGTGGCCTGTGACCTGTCCTCACACCTGCTTAAATCCAGGTGCCCCCACTTCACACTGACTTCCTCTAACAGCAGGAGTTCTGTGACAGCCACAGGGGACAGAAAGCAACCCTGCAGGGCAAACAAACCCTGCTGTCTACACAGCATGTCTACATGGCACGTCCACATGTGAATCAAGGGAGAATACTGCTGGGACAGTTTCTTTTTTTTGAGACAGAGTCTCACTCTGTTGCCCAGGCTGGAGTGCAGTGGTGCAATCTCAGCTCACTGCAACCTCTGCCTCCCGGGGTTCAAGTGATTCTCCTGCCTCAGCCTCCCGAGTAGCTGGGACTGCAGGCACACGCCACCATGACCAGCTAATTTTTGTATTTTTAGTAGAGATTGGGTTTCACCATTGTTGGCCAGGATGGTCTCAATCTCTTGACCTTGTGATCTGCCCCCCTTGGCCTCCCAAAGTGCTGAGATTATAGGTGTGAGCCACCATGTCCAGCCTTCTGGGACAGTTTCTAAGATGATGGGCTTGAGCCCTCCACAGCAGCAGTGGCTATGGTCTCCACAGCTCGTGCCAAGAAGCTTGTTACACACATTAACTTGTCAAGTCCTTGCCGCAGTGCTATGGGTATATTATTACTCTCACTGACCATAACAGGCACAGAGAGGTGGAAGAGCTTGAGCAAGGTCACACAGCAGCAGGTGGTAGAGCTGCGGTTACAGTCCAGGAGCCTGGCCCCCGAGTGCAGAGCTTAAGCCCATGCCCAGGCCTGGCAGGCACTCAACCCCCAGCCTGGCTGTCCGCAAGTCCTGGTACAGATCTCAGGTCTGGGGTGTGCACCCTCTGCTCACATGCTCACTGCTATGGCTTGAATGTTTGTCCCTGTTAGATACAGTTAGGTTCCCTCTTCAAACAGCTTATCCAGTTTCCCCATTCTCTGTACTATAATTCCAAATACCCCCCTTGCCTTTGCTGTGCCCCAACTTGTCTGAATAAGCCTAGGCATGCCTGAACTTGCTACAGCCCCAGTCCACATTCCTTTCGTTACCAGGGAATAAGTTACCTTCCTAGTTGCTCCATAAATGACCCCCTTTCTCTCTCTTCTCACCTCCCTTACATGCCTACCTTATCTAAGAAAGTTTAAATGTTTAGCCCATTGGGACTAGTTTAGACTGTGCAGTCCGATCCTAGCCAACAGAGGAAAGACACAGAAGCAGAAGCTGTGTTAGAGATAATAAAAACCCTGATTTCCTTTGTTCTGTGTGCTCTCACCATTGCTCCACAAGCGAGACACGCTCTTCTGCAGAAATAAATTTGCCTTGCTGAGAAACCCTTTGTCCTTTGTCCAGTGCTCATTCTTCTTTGCGGCACCGAGCATTTGTTTTCAACATCCCCTTCAAAACTCATGTTGAAATCTAATCACCAGTGTGGCAGTATTGAGAGGGGGGCCCTTAAGAGGGGAGCAGACCGTGAAGGTCCTGCCGTCAGGATGGACTGATCCATTCATGGATTAACAGGCCATTATGGGAGCAGGACGGGTGGCTCTGAAGACAGGAGGAAAGCTCTGAGCCAGCCAGCATGCTCGGCCCCTCACCATGGGACTCTGCAGAAAGTTCCCAACAGCCACAGGATGTGCCCCCTTCACACTGGACTTTGCAGCCTCCATCACTTTAGGAAATCCATCCTTTTCTTTATAAATTCCCCAGGAGTTTCAGGTATTCTGTTACATGTCACAGGAGTGAACTAACACACGCCGCACCCTCATGTCCTGAACGAACAACATGGAGGATGCTGGTGAACTGATCCAAGCCAAGAAGTCGGACACAAGAGAACAGGCCCCAGGTTTAGGATGTTCAAAACCAGGCAAAGCGATCTACATGGCTAGGGTGCCCTTGGGTACTCACGGGGGAGTCTGGGGCACCAGGCACCAGACCTGTTCTCTTTCTTGACTCGGCACTGGTTCCATGGGTGTGTCCAGTTTGTAAAAATGTACCAAGATGCACAGGTATAATTCATGCACCCCTCTGTGTGTATTACATGCCAACAAAGCAAAGACCTAAATGCAAGAGCTAAAACTGAAAAACGATTAGAAGAAAACATGCTGTTAAGAGGACAGGTGCAGTGGCTCACACCTGTAATCCAAGTGCTCTCAGAGGTCGAGGCAAGAGGATCACTTGAGGCCAGGAGTTCAAGACCAGCCTGGGCAACATAGTGAGACATGGTCTCTACAAAAAAAATTGAAAAATTAGCCAGGCATGGTGGCTTGCGCCTGTAGTCCCAGCTACTCAGGAGGCTGAGGTGGGAGGATACTTTGAGCTCAGGAGCTCTAAGTTACAGTGAGCTCTGATCATGCCACTGCACTCCAGCCTGGATGACAGAGTGAAACCCAGACTCTTACAGAAATGTTTTAAAAAGGTGGGCAAAGGACCTGAATAGACACTTCTTCAATGAAAATATACAAATGGCCAACTGGTACATGAAAAGATGCTCAACATCCTTGTCATTTAGAAATTGCAAATCAAAACCATAGGAGACACCACTTCATACCCATGAGGGTAGCTACAATAATAACAACACAGAAAGGAAAAGAAAAGGTGTTGGTGAGGATGTCAAGACACAGGAGCCCTCGTGCACTGCTGATGGAAACACAAAACGGTGCAGCTACTGTGGAAGACAGTGTGTTGGTTTTTCAAGAAGTTAAACACAGAATTACCAGGAGCCAGGAAATTCACTCTTTGGCATTTAAAGAAAATGAAGAGAAAAGAACAGGAGAAATGAAAACGTGGATGGGCACAGTGGCTCAAGCCTGTAATCCCAGCACTTTGGAAGGCTAAGATGGGCAGTCAGGAGTTTGAGACCAGCCTGACCAACATGGCGAAATGCCATCTCTACTAAAAATACAAAAATTAGCCAGGCTTGGTGGCGGGTGCCTGTAATCCCAGCTACTCAGGAGGCTGAGACAGGAGAATTGCTTGAACTTGGGAGGCGGAGGTTGCAATGAGCTGAGATCGCACCACTGTACTCCAGCCTAAGCAACAGTGCAAGACTCCAGAAAGAAGGAAAGAAAAGAAGGAAAGAAGGGAATGGAAGGGAATGGAAGGGAAGCGAAGGGAAGCGGAGGGAGGGGAGGGGAGGGAGAAAGGAGGGAGGGAGGGGGCCGGGCATGGTGGCTCATGCCCGTAATCCCAGCACTTTGGGAGGCTGAGGCGGGTGGATCATGAGGTCAGGAGATGGAGACCATCCTGGCTAACACAGTGAAACCCTGTCTCTACTAAAAAAAATTACAAAAAATTAGCTGGGCACGGTGGCAGGTGTCTGTAGTCCCAGCTAATCGGGAGGCTGAGGCAGGAGAATGGCGTGAACCCGGGAGGCAGAGCTTGCAGCGAGCTGAGATAGCGCCAGTGCACTCCAGCCTGGGCAACAGAGAGAGACTATGTCTCAAAAAAAAGAAAAGAAAAAAGAAAGGAGGGAGGGAGAGAGGGAAGGAGGGAGGGAAGGAAGGAAGGAAGGAAGGAAGGAAGGAAGGAAGGAAGGAAGGACGGAGGGAAGGGAGGGGTGGTTCCACACAAAAACCGGTACATGATGTTCACAGCAGCATTCTATATAACAGCCAAAGGATAGAAACAGCCCCGGTGTCCATCATGGATGAAGAAATAGTGGCGTATCTATGCCAGGGAGTATTATTCAGCCACGGACAGGAATGAAAGCACTGATCCTGCTACGACATGGATGAACTCTGAAAACGTGTGCAGTGAAACATGCCAGACGCAAAGCCACGGGGTAGAGGATTCCTTCACTATGGAAAATCCGGAGCAGGCAAATCCATGGAGACAGAAAGCAGGTGAGTGGCTGCCAGAGGCTGGGGGAGGAGGGAATGGGGAGTAACTGCCTAGTGGGGGTGAGGTTTCCTCTCGGGGTGATGAAAAAGTTTTGGAACTAGAGAGAACTGGAAGTTGCATGATATTGTGAATGCACCAAATGCCACCGAACATTTTAAATGGTTAACTGTACGTTACGTGAATGTCACCTCAACTTTTTAAAGAAGAGTTGATCCCCAAATGGCCAACTTTTGAATGACCAACCACATACCAAGCATTGTGTCAGGTGCTCTGCCTGCCTCAAGTTCATCCTCACAGCAGCCCCTTGGGGTGAACACTCTTGTCTATCCTTGTTTTCCAGAGGAGGAGGTCAAGGCTCAGGGAGGCGAGGGGGCCTACCCAAGGCCATGTCATTGAGAGAATGAGGAGCCAGGATCCAAAGAAGGCGGGCCGGATGCTACCTCCTGGGAAGACTCCATGGGCCATGGGGACAATCGGGGACATTTGTGGCTGAGCCCCTGCAGGTCCGGGGCCTCAGAGCGTGGAATTAACTGCATCCTCAGCTCACCGGCTCCCTGTCAACAGCCCTCCTCCCACACCCAACGCACAGACACAGGAAAAGGAAGGGTCGCAGAGCTCCTAGTGAGCTGGGGGCAGAGACGGAAGCCTTCCACGCTGTACACACCACGGCCTGGCCCATGGCACAGAGGAGCAGCCTGGGGTCTGAGAAGCCACACAGCAGAGTTAGAGCCAAGTCTGAGCCAGTGCCAGCTCTGCACCCTTTCCAGTGATGGCACAGCTGCGTGGCCAGGGGCAGCCGGCACCCTCACTCACAGTTCGGGCCACTCATAAAGTATGAGAGTCAACAGCCAAACCCTTACATTTTAAGGACGCTCCATGTTCTGGAACAATCCACCCGTGGTGGAGGGGCAGGGCTGGAGGGCCTGTGTTTTCAGGCCCTGGGGAACACCACAGGGCCGTCAAGTGGACAGAGCAAATGTGCCTGCCGGTGCTCAGGCCTGTCCCTGGCTCGTGGCCAAAGCCATGGAGGTGACAGATTCCAGCCTGAGATTCTCTCTTCCTGGCTGTGTGACTCAGGCCCTGTGTCACGTGCTGGGGTTCAGTGTCCCCATGTATAAGATGGAGAGGACTGTCCCTCCCTCTCAGGCTGGGGTAGTATAACCGGGCTCTGTGATTCCAGAGGACATTTAGCTGGAAGGTACCGGCATGGCACAGGTCACCCCCTCCCTACCCCATACTTCCTGCTGAGAACCAATGGGTCACAGGCGGCCATCAATGGGCTGATGGAGTCAAAAATTAGAAGTGTCCTCATTCCCTGTGTCACCTCCTGTTGTCATTCCCATTCTCTCATAGTGACTGGGGCGTCCCAGTCATGGGCACAGTGGCCACATCCTCCCAATTGCCACCCAAGGAGTGCCTGAAACCTCGGCCGCTGGTTGTTCCAGTGGGTGCACGGCTCCCCAGGCAGGCGGAAGTCCCACCCTCGCCCGCGTGGGGCTCATGATGGCTCGGATTTCAAAATATATGAGCAACTGAAAGACTTTGCAGTGAGTGGTTTTAGGAAGACATCTTGTGCCTTCTGAGGGGTGGCTGTCATCTTTAATACGGCAGAACGAGGTGCCAGGGAAGCACACCCACAGCCTGCGGTGGCTCAGGGCGACCACAGGTCCTCAGCCAGTGCTGGGTCAGAGGGCAGTGGTTTAAGGGACGTTCCCCACTGTGACGTGCAGAATACGGCCAGCAGGACAGAGGTGTGGCAAAGCTGTCCCGCCTACAGAAACCCCTCCTGTCCTGGCAGAGGAGAGCTAGTGGCTCCCCGTCTCTGCGCTTCTGGAGAATGGATCAGCCCTCTCTGCCATGAGCCCCTCACACCTGAGGCAGGAGGCCCCTTTCCTCCCTGCATCCAACCACGGAATCCGGGTGCAAAGGCCTCCTCTGCCCACTGGAGAGCTGCCACACTTCCTCTTGCTTCTTCCCCGCTCCGGGCTCCCGCTCAGCCGAGGGCCAGGGCTGGGCCTGCCGGCTGCGCCTCCCTACAGCAGGCAGCTCCCAGCAGCTGCTCCTCACAGTCATCGGCCCAGTTCAGAGCTCTAGTTTCCTTTCTGAACTTCCAAAACTGAGTCCAGGTCTTAAAAGACCTAATCACCATGATGCACAAACAAAATGAAATTTACAAAGAAACAAATGAAAGCTGTGAGCAGGGGATCCCCCTGGGGGTGTTCGGCGGCCAGGACAGAATCCCCAGAATCCCCAGGGGCCACTGCATTCCAGAAAGAAGGGCCCCACTCTAAGCAGTGCCCAGCAAGGCCCCTTGAGATCTGGGCCCTCCCCAGACCTTCCACACCCTCTGGAACACAGCTCCTCTTGGCCCCAGGCCTGTCTAGCACACTCACTCCTCCCCCCACTGCCTCTTCCTCTCTACCCAGCTCCCGTTAGGGCGTGAGCCTCAGGAGCGCTTGGCCCGGCGGCCTCATTCTCTGCTGTACCCCGGCGTCTCCTCCAGCAGTGGCACTGGCAGACGAGCCGTCCAGTGGGGACGTTCTGAACAAGGCAACACGGTGCCCAGGAGGCCAGCCTGAGCGGCCCTAGAGGACCAGAGAACTTGACTAAGTTTGGGAAAGGCTATGGCAGAATCCCGCCTGTGGATGTTCACACGCACTGCAGCGTATCCAGGCTCGGAGGGTCCCACCACAAAGACAGTGATGAGCACATTGCCCGGGAATAAGGGGACGCAAGGGAGGACACGACAGGCCAGCGTGGAAGGGTAGGACCAGGGGCTCTGATGCGCTGCCGGCATGAGGCAAGGCAGGAATGCAGAGATGCGGTGAAGGGTGTGTGCGCATGTGCGTGTCTGTGTGTCTCTGTGTTTTGCCTGGTGTCTGTGTGGATGTCTTTCCGTGTGTCTGTGTGTGCATCGTGTGTGCTGTCTTGGTTGTCTGTGTGCATTTCTGTGTGTCTCTGTGTGTGTTTGTGTGTTGTCTGTGTGTTGCTATGTGCAGTCTCTGTGTCCATGTGTCCTTGTGTTGTCTGTGTACGTGTCGGTGTGTCCATGCATGTTGTCTGTGTCTCTCCGTGTGCTTGTGTGTCTCTATGTGTTGTCTGTGTGTACGTGTCTGTGGGTGCCGTGTGTGTTTTCTGTGTGTCTGTGTTGTCGATGTCTGTGTCCCTGTGTTTATGTTGGTTGTGTGTGTCATGTGTTTCTGTGTGTTTATTTCCATGTGTGTTGTTTGTGTGCCTAAGCGTGCTGTCTGCACGTCTTGTATGTGTATGTGATCTGTGTGTCCTTTTGTGTGTTTGTGTGTGTCTATGTGCTTTGTGTGTGTATGTATCTGTGTATCTGAGAGTGTCTGTGTCATCTGTGTCTGTGTGTACGTCTGTGTGTGTGTGTGTGGCCTGTGTGTCTGTGAGTCTGTGCTGTGTCTGTCTTGTGTGTGTGACCGTGTGTGTCTGTGTTTTTTCCTGTCTCTGTGTCCACGTGTGTTGTCTGTGGGTTGTGCATGTGTGTGTATATCTCGTGTGTGTCTGTGGATGTGTGTATCTGCACGTGTGCAAAATCTGAAAGGATGACTTCTAGATGCCAGCAGTAGTTAGCTGTGGGGGTGGCACTATGAATGTTTTGGCTTATTTTATGATAAACAGGTATTCCTTTTGAGTGAGAGAAGTTGGGGACTTGAGAAGTCGCTATCACCTCTACCCATCAGAAATGCTGTATTTATTTGGAAACACGGTTTGTTTTCTCCCAATGACGAGAGTCATCCGTGCTTCCTGCCCCAAGACAGACAGGAGGAAGCAAAGAACAAATGTCCCGCAATTGCAAGAATGATGTTCAACTGGTCCCTGACCCAGGGCAGAGAGAGCCTGGGCACCCCCTTTCCTGCCAGCCTCCCCTGTGGCAGGGATCTGTCACCTGCGTCTCCGTGAACCCAGCATCTAGCCCAGGGTGGAACACACAGTGAGGCCAGGAAGGGTCTAGAAGGGAGTGGTTGACTGGGGAAGGAAAGAGAGGAGGGGCAGAGGGAGGGAAGGAGGAGGGGAGGAGTAAAGGGAGGAGGAATTGATTCGCAGAACCAGGGGGACGCTGGGCTTCTTGTTACCGGGGAGACGGCCCCTGCACAGACTGCACGAGGCACACCGGGCCCAGACCTCAGCCCTGACAGGGTTAACAGAGGGTGGGGCTGGGAAGAGGCACCCCTACTCCCGCCCACCTCTTCAGGAGGTGTTGACAGGGCGAGGGAGGGATGGGGTTCCTGGAAGGTGGGGCTCTGAACACATGAACACATGGCCAGTGGCTTCTCCTCATCCACACCTCCTCCCTTTATGCAGCCCTGGTCTAGAGGCTGGTCATACCGCTGTCCCCGTGGATTTGCCAGCTGAGTCCCAGCTCCCTCTGTGGGGGCGGCGCCATCCGTCCCCAGCAGCTGGCTCTGCCGCAGTTGCTGCCAGGCGCCACCCACCTCTGCTGCCACAGCCCAGTGCCTCCCCCATCCCTAGCCAGCCATCCCGGCCCAGGAGTGGGACACAGATATCAGCCCCTCCCATGCCCCCACAGGACCCCAGCAAGGAGCCGGCTCATCAGGACAGATACCCAGAGATGGGTGGGATGCAGGCCAACACGCACGAGGGTGCGGCACGTTTAGGAGAAACTGAGGGAGAGACGGGGAAGGAAAACCCCACTGTCACCACCAAATGCACATTTCGCGGGCAGGCGGGCACTGCGGGCGCCAGCACTTAGGATGGCACCATGCCCACCACACGCAGACACAGCACAGGCGAGGGCTCGGCTGGCAGTGGGAGCCTGGGATGCTCTGTGCTTGGGTCCTGCGGAGGGAAGCCAGGGGCACTGCCAAGCGCCTTAGGGGGCAAAACGGGGGTGGGGGAACAGGTGGCTCCGAGGTCTCACACCTGACTGCTCTGTCCCCAAAAACCCACCCACCCGCAGCCCCACCTGGCCCCTGTGAGCCCCCATCAGCCCCTTGGAGTTGTGGGCCAGGTTTCCTACCTGCACAGCTTCTGGGCACCAGAGCCCAGTCTGACGGCCCTGCTTGAGTGCCGTGCTCCCTGGAACGTGTGCCTGCGAGGGTGGACACCCTCACCTTCAGCCAACAGTCTGTCACCTGCTCCTGCTGCGCCCCGGGAGTCCACTGTCACCCGGCGGGGCGCCGGCACACTGGGCCGAGCATCAGGCAGTGCCACCGCGGCGGCGGCAGCTCCCCTTCTGCGGAGCCAGGCTTGTCCCCGCCCGCGGTTCCCACCTTGCACCCGGGGAGGATGCTCAGAGCTGTGCAGAGCCCGCCGACTCAGCCACGCCGCCACAGACTCGCCTCCCCGGCAGAGGCGAAAACAAAAGCATTAATCTTCCCCAGGAGGCCCTTTCTCCTCCACAGCAGAGGAGGAGGAAAAAACCCAGACCTGTTTTGCTCCTGCTCCTCGAATTAGGATGGTTCCTTCCCGATGAACCAGGGCGCACCCCAAATTCTGTATTTGGCATTAAATATCAGGGATGCTTACATTGCAGACATGGGACGCTTGCCTCCCAATCCATCAAGGGGAGGGGGGCTGCCTGATGAAACCCACTTTGCTCACCCAGTGCGGAGCGTGCCTGAGGCAGAGCAGCCCCAGTTTGGGTGGGGTCTGCCCCGGACCCCAGGCCAGGGCCTCTCTGGTGTGGGGGCTGCTGCCCATGGGTGTCAGAAATGCGGGGCAGGTGAGGCTCCTGCACCAGCAGCAGCAACAGCCGCAGCTGACTGCACCCAAGATACACCCCACTTTAGGCCACCAGATGTTCCAACGTGGCTATGCTATTAAGCCAAAAATGCAAACCTGCATCTGTGCACCAGGAGAAGACAAAGGGTTGGGGGAAACCTGCACAGCCTGGGCTCCAGTCTGGCTCTGCCACCGGCTCTCAGTGGCTGATGGCCGGGCACGTGGGTGGATCCAGCTGGACGCCCAGGTGAGTGGTGGGAGGCAGTGTGTATGTGGGGGAGGGAGAGTGCCTGCCTGTGGTGTTGGCCTGGCTGAGCATCAGAGCCACCAGCGCATAAGAGGAGCAGGGTCAGGGACGGCACCTGAGTGGGGAACGCAGGCCCTGCACGGCCCCCGGGGAAGTAGGGAGGGGTCGGTAAGAGGAGGCTTAAAGGCCTTAGGGTTTCCTGCACACAAAGCCCCCGGATCTGCAGAAGAGCAGGGAGAGTACAGGTGGAGGAGCACAGAGAGGGTCTCTGAGAGGCAGTGGGGCCGGTGCGAAGGGAGAGGAGAGGCTGAGTCTCTGCAGCGGGGACTTCCATACCAGGCTGCTGTTTTTAACGGGAGAGACGAACACTCTCTAAAACGCCACTGGAGGGGAAGCCCTGGCAGGTAAGGTGGGGAAGATGGGAGGAGACAGGATCAAGCACGGCAGAGGGGGCGATGGCCAGAGCGGCTGGACCCAGGCACAGGCGTGGTAGGGGTGGGGGTGGTGTGCGGGAAGCAGCAGGGCAAGGGAGAGAGTCAGGATAGAAATGGGGTCTCATAGAGAGTGAGCCACCCAGGCCGTCCTCGCTGAGGTCTGGCTGCCAACTCTTTGTCAAGCAGAAGACAAGGCCGCTGTGTGGGCAGGGAGCGCAGTCCAGGACAGTGTGGAAGGTCTGGGCTGTTCTTTGCGGAGAACGGAAACGTGGCTTTGGACTGCCAGGCAGTGCATCAGGCCAGGCTCCATCCTATCCTGCAGGCTCCTCCAGAGCCCTCACCACCTCCTACAGGGTGGGGTGTGCCAGCAAGGGCTGAGCAAGGGGAGGGGTGAGGGAGGGAGAGGCCACGGCCCCAGGAGAAGGGGAGAGAGGAGAGGGCCAGGCAGGACGCCGTCCCTGGGATGCATCACTGGCTGTAAATATCAGATATGATCGCCACCCAGGAAAATACTTATAGGACAGACAGAACATCTGCAGCCTTATGTGATCCACCCGCACAGAAGGCACAAAGACCCTAAATAGATAAGCAGGCAACATTTACAACAGATAACTGAAATACAAGAATTAGGAATGGCTACAAATGACAAAAGGTTGGGCATGGTGGCTCACGCCTGTAACCCTGACATTTTGGGAGGCTGAGGCAGGCAGATCACCTGAGGTCGGGAGTTCGAGACCAGCCTGCCAACATGGTGACATTCTATCTCTACCAAAAATACAAAAATCAGCCAGGCGTGGTGGCTCACGCCTGTAATCCCAGCTACTTGGGAGGCTGAAGCAGGAGAATGGCTTGAACCCAGGAGGTGGAGGTTGCAGTGAGCCGAGATTGCGCCACTGCACTCTAGCCTGGATGACAAGAGTAAAACTCTGTCTCAAAAAAAAAAAAAAAAAAAAAAGACAAGACTCAGCCTCACTAGGGATGGAAGAAAGGCAAATTAAAGCTAGACCCTGCAGGGTGCGGTGGCTCACACCCCTAATCCCAGCACTTTGGGAGGCTGAGGTGGAAGGATCACTTGAGGCCAAGAGTTCCAGGCCAGCTGGGGCAACACAGCAAGATTCCTGTCTCTAAGAAAATTTTAAATACTATCCAAGCATGGTATTGCATGCCTGTAGTCCCGGCTACATGGGAGCCTGAGGAAGTATTGCTTGAGCTCAAGAGGTCGAGGCTGCAGGGAGCTATGACTTCATCACTGCGCTCCAGCCTGGGTGACAGAGCAAGACCCCATCTCTAAAAAAAGAAATTTAAAAAAGCAAGATCCCATGTTTCCACCTATCAAATTGGCAAGGTTTAGAGGAGAAATACTATATCTTGTTGACAAGATTGTAAATCAGAATAATCTTTCTAGAAAGCAATTTATAGTAACCATCAAGAGCACTAAAAATGTTCCTAGTTTTTGACTCAACTTCTATATTTCTGTGAATATATCTTAGGAAAAATTAGAAATGCAAACAAAGCATTATTTTTAAAGGGTGTTCGCTGCAATGTTACTGATGGTTGTAAAAAACTGGAAGGCGGCACTGTGTCCAGCCATAAATGATCAGCCTGGTAATTCTTTTTTTTTTTTTTTTTTTTGAGACAGAGTCTCGCTCTGTAGCCCAAGCTGGAGTGCAGTGGCGCAGTCTCGGCTCACTGCAACCTCCGCCTCCTGAACCTGGTTCATGCAATTCTCCCGCCTCAGCCCCCTGAGTAGCTGGGATTACAGGCACCCACCACCATGCCCAGCTAATTCTTGTAGTTTTAGTAGAGACAGGGTTTCACCACGTTGGCCAGGTTGGTCTTGAACTCCTGACCTCGTGATCCGCCTGCCTCAGCCTCCCAAAGTGCTGGGATTACAGGCGTGAGCCACCGCGCCCGGCCCAGCCTGATAATTCTGAGAGTCATGATGAAATATGATGCGAGAGTAAAGCTTATGTCCAAATGAACCTTGAAAACATCAAGCTATGTGAAAGAAGCCAGTCATGAAAGACTACATATTTCATGATTCCATTGATATGAAACGTCCAGAAGAGAAGTCTATGGAGACAGAAAGTAGAATGGTGGTTGCCGAGGGCTTGCGGGTACGGGGAGTGACAGCTAAAAGGTATGGGGTTCTTTCTAAGGTGATGAAACTGTTCTAAAATTGACTGTGGAGATGGCTGCAAATATCTGTGGTTATTGATAAAGAAAACCATTGAATGGGCTGGGTGTGGTGACTCACACCTGTAATCCCAGCACTTTGGGCGGTTAAGGCAGGTGAATTGCTTAAGTTCAGGAGCTCGAGACCGGCTTGGGTGACATAGTGAGACCCTGTCTCTACAAAAAATACAAAAATTAGCCAGGTGTGGTGGTGCACACCTGTAGTCCCAGCTGGTCGGGAGGCTGAGGTGGGAGGATCACTTAAGCCTGGGAAGTGAGGCTGCAGTGAGCTGTGATGACACCACCGCACTCCAGCCTGGGCAACTGAGTGAGACCCTCTCCAAAAAAAGAAAAAAAGAAAACCATTGACTTGTGCCCTTTAAATGGGCAAATTGTGAACTCTATCTCAATGAAGCTATTTAAAAAGACCCCACAATACCAAAAGAAGAAATGCTTATGAGGAGTTTATAATAATCTGGGAATCTGCTAAACAGGAAATACGACTTGGGAAACACAGGGATGTTTGGGATACAACATGGCACAGATGGTTTGAGATCAACTATGATTACATGGAAAGAAAAAATGAAAGAAAACTGGCCAGAAAATTAGGCTAACTATGATTGCATAGTCAGTGGTTTTATTTTCTTCTTAGCACCTCTCTGGACTTTGCAAACTTCCTCACATCAATGAGAATGGAGGACATCCCTCTCGGAGCCACTCCACAGAGGAGTGCAGAGCTCTGTGCAGGGCCAGGACCCTTCCCGTGGGGGCATCCAGCCCCCTGGAGTCTGCAGCTGGGGAAGTGAGACACAGTGACTGGGACTGGGATGGGTGTGGCCACCCCTGTCTCCCCACCAGGTAGAGTTGCTGGATGCGGGTTTGAAAGAAGGCGGCCTGAGGCCAGGTCCAGCTCTCCGCCAGCTGCCTTTTTCTTGCCAGAAAAGCCACTCTGCGCTCACTGTTCCATTCCCCTCCGCATTCTGAATGCTTTTGGGTCCTGGGTACCAGCTGTGGGAGCTGCAGAGGGGAGCCTTGGGGATCCAAGGGTACACCCCATTCCACCCTCTCCAGACTGGCCTCTGCGGCAGCCAGTGGGAGCTCTCTAAAACTCCAATGTGGCCCAGCATTCCCTGCACCAAGGCCTTCCTCAGTGCCCCTCCCTACAGCCTCATCCCCAGCCCCACCCTATCCTCCCAGCCAAACCCCAGAGGCCAGCTCCTGCAACCTTCTCGAGAGGGACTCCCACACCGGGCACAGCCCCTCTCCATTCTCGAGACCCTCCTGGTCACCTGTCGCTTCCCCCATGGACCATGGGCCAATCCAGGGATGGGGACAGTCCACCTGCCTGACCAGCACCGCAGCACTGAGGCAAGGAGGGGCCGCAGGGTCGGGGGGGGTCTGTGAATCCAGAGGGTGGGCTGCAGGGTGGAGGGGTCTGTGAACCTAGAGAGGGTGGGCTGCAGGATGGTGGGATCTGTGAATCCGGAGGGTGGGCTGCAGGATGGGGGTTGGGGGCCTGTGAATCTGGAGGGTGGGCTGCAGGATGGTGGGATCTGTGAATCCGGAGGGTGGGCTGCAGGATGGGGGTTGGGGGTCTGTGAATCTGGAGGGTGGGGTTTGGTCCTAGTTGCCCCATGGGATTTATCTTATTGAACAAAACGCAGAAAAGGGCATAATGTGTAATTTTCACACAGGGAACATGCCCACATGACTACCTCCCAGACCAAGGCACACAAAGCTATCAGCACCTCAGAAGCTCCCCCCGCATAATTGCTATCTGCCCTGCCTCCCGGGTGACCCCGCTGTGCCTCCTATGGGGACGAGGTCCTGGTGTGGGCTCTCTTCCATCTTCCGTGCCTCTGAGTCCCAATCTAGACAGCAAACGGCTGGGCCAAAACGTCTCAAGGCACTTCCCACATGCTCTGAATTTGTCAAGAGGCACAGAAGAGAGCATCACAAGGGAGGCTTCGTGGAGGAGGTGGCACTGGGCAGGCCCTGGACAGCTGACAAGGGCATCCATTGGCTGAGCTGGCAGGAGTAGGGAGGTGAAGCTGCAGCCAGACAGATTCTTGCACAAACACACACAAATCTTCCAGTCAACTCCCAGGGGGCAGTTAGGCCCTAGCTCAGAGAGGGCAGGGGCCCGGCCTGCCGCGCTTACCTCCAGCACGCGCCCCGTGATGTATTTCTCACAGCTGTCACAGCGGATGCCGAACTTGGCATGGTAGTCGGCTTCGCAGTAGGGCAGCCCATCCCTGCAATGAGACAGGCAGTCAACACAGGGCGAGTGTCGCCCGAGGACCCTTGAGATCTAACAACCCTCACCAACAAGAGGATCTGCCCTCAAAGTGGGGGAATGCCCACCTCCTCCTGCTCAGGTAACAATGCTTCCAACAGGCAGTGTCATTGGGCTCTCACAGACACCAGCCCCATGAGAAATATGATGACAATGGTCCCATTTCACAGACGGAGAAACTGAGGAGCACACGCCAGACCACCTGCCCAGTGGGTGGGAGGGGCTGACAGCAGCAGCTTCTGGGAAACGAGAGCTGCTTCTGTAGACCTGGCTCTTCTTTCTGGCTCCTTCCATCCAAAGTTCAACATCTGGGGTGCCTTAGAAAACTGTGAGCCAAAGAGGGGGGACAGTAAGGGCACCCACATTGGGAACAGGGCTGGAGGATGACAGAAAGCCCAGATGAGGGTGTGGTAGGTTAGGACAAGACTTTACTGTCCCCCCTGCATCCTGCCCTGCATCACAGCCCCCGAATATGAGGGGTGACAAAGGCTGGCTCTGGCCACAGTTGGAGAGGCCTGGCCTTCCGCAGTGCAGGAAAGAGCAGGAGGGCTGCACGTATGCGTCCATCCCCTCTCCCCACGCACACGTGCGGCCTGCCTGCTATGTGCCAGGTGCATAGGGCTGAGGGAATTGGTGTCGAATGCCCGTCATCCTGGGCCTGCCCCTCCAGCAGTGGCTTCCTCCGAGTCTCCATAAATGAGCTACAGAGAAAAGCCGTCTGCGGGGTCATCCCTGGCACAGCTCCTGAGCTGATCTTCACACCCGTTATCATGATTATTAAGAGATCAACATGCCAAGATGGATGGCTGTGCAGATGCGGGGACAGCAGGTCAGCAGTGGCCACACTCGGTGTGGGGAGACACTGCTCTGCTGAGCCGTGGTTGAGTGAGCAGGCCTATGCTCAAATGCCACGTCCCAGCTGTGTGACCCTGGGCAACTCACTTAACCTCTCTGAGCCTCAGCTTCCCCATCTGCATAATGGGGGAAATAATAGTAAGGACTAATGAAGAGAATGGCAGGCACTCTCCAAGGTGGCTGAAGCCATTGTCATTACTAACCAGGGCTGTCCTCTCAGCCCCGGCCATACCCAGCAGGTGTGGGGGTGACTGGCACAGAGCGAGGTGCCTGCCACTCCAACGCGCCCCCTCCAGCATCGCTGAAGTTGCTGTAGTGTTCCAAATTTGGTTTGAGTTTTTGCACAGCTACTAGAGAAGGGAGGGTTTCTCAGGCTGTCATGGATTAGACCCCAGCTCACGTTCTTTTCCTCCAAGCTCTGGGCTGTTGCTAGGTCCCCAGGATGTGGGGTCATGAGCCCCGGGCCTGGGTGCCCCTCTCTGGCTGCGGCCTGGAAGTGGCCCACAGCTGGGATAAGCCATCGCTCAGAGAGTGGCAGCCCTTCCTTCCACGTGACGGGGAGACATACAATGAGTCCTCAGGCTTACTTCCAAATGCCGCTGACCTCAGGACTCCCGTAATAACCCACAAACGGGTGTATTTGCAGCAAATGGGAGGTTAAAGATAACATCTCCATGGCAACACCAACGCCCTCCTTGTCAATTCTGGGACAGCTCTAGAGGCTGCTAAGTAACATGCACGGTGTGGGTGAGCTGCCAACGCTGCGGGAGGGGCCTGCCGCCTGCACGGGGCTGGGCATTTTCATTTTATATTAAAGTGCTGCGTGCACCACACCGGGCGGTCCCTGGCTGACCGTGACACAGGCGGGGAAACTCATGCACCGCACAGGTCCCTCACCCTGGGTGCAAGCTCACTTTGGTTTGGAGGTTTTACTTAAAATGATGTCTTGAAGATCATTGCAGATTCCCCAGCAGTTGTAAGAAACAACACAGAGAGGTCCCATGTACCCTTCGCCTAGTTTCCCCCAGTAGTGATGCAGAATTAGTATACACCCTCAGCCAGGAAGTCAACACGGGCACATCCACCGACGTGATTCAGGTTCCGTGTGACACATGCTCGAATGTGCATGCATATGCGTGCGTGCGTGCGTGTGTGTGTGCGCGCGCCTCACTCCATGCAGTTTTATCACAGGGCGTTTTTCATCCCCATCAATTCCTGTGATGATTTTGTTCCCATTGGGCATTGAGAACAAGCACAGCATAGATAAAAGTGGCCAGAAGACCCTCTAGCTCCCAGGAAGGGGCCCTCTGCGCTCAGAGGAGCTGCCCGCCTTCAGCTCGTCCACATATTCGCCCCTCACCTGCGCCATGCGGAAGGCTTGCCTGCCTCAGGTCCCCAATCCCCCAGGGTTAAAACCGACCCCCAGCTCCTGGCCCTGAGCTGCCTCCATTCAAGGCCATGATCTTCCCAGAAGCCTTCCCCGGTTCCCAAATCGGCCACCACCCCAGTGTGACTGCACATTTGTGGGACATGTTTGGTGTCGATGGCAGCTGCCCCAGGGGCCCCCGCTCTGCAGAAGACAAGAGTGCGTGGCTGTGGGGCCCCAGCCCTGACACCTGGGATGGGTCAGCCCCCTCTCCTCATCCCCATGCTGGCTTCTGCTGACATTGCTTCACCTCCTGCAGGACATCCAGGCGCCAGAAAGGCAGCTGATCCCATGGGGATGGTGGAGGGGGACTGTGAAGGGGAGGGAAGGCACTTCAAAAACTCAGCACTGGCAGCCCTGGTAGCTCTGCTTCTCATCCACAAAAAGGAGCCGGATGCTGCAAATGCCGTTAGAGAAGCCAGGGCTGGCCAGGGAAGGGGGACATAAGGCTGTTGGGACAAATTCGCTAAGCTCTGAGCCATGCTTCTCACCCAGCAGCAGGGCAGTAGTAGCTGTGTGAGGAATAGGAGAGACACAGAGAGGGTGGCGCTGGGGACACGTGCAGAGTGTGGGACCCCCACAGAGTAGGGAAGCCTGAGCGGAGGCTCTCACTGGAGCCCTCCCCCAACTTACTTGCTGATGTACTCGGCATTCAGGAGCTTCCCACAGCTCTTGCACTTAAAACAGCCCAAGTGCCAGTGCTTGTCCAAGGCTACCAGGGCCTGGCCATTCTTGATTTCTGTGCCGCAGCCCCCACAACCTGGAAGAAAGAGAAGAGAACACAGACACCCCCACCATTGTGAGAGGTGTTGGGGAGGCCTCCTGCTCTCCACACTCCGTGAAGGCCCCTGGGGAAGCCGGGAGGGGCGGGACAGACGAGCAGCCACACCGAGTGTGCTTGGAGGAGTCTCTTACACAGCAGTCTCTGGAGCATGGGGAAGGCAACTGGGGAAGTTTGACCCTGCATGCATTGAGCACTGACTGCATGCAGCCTGGGCTATGAGCTGGGGAAACCTAGATGAAGAAACAGAGGTCCTGTCTTGCAGGAGAGCGGAGTTGGCTCCTGGCACCGAGACGTACCAGGTTGAACCCAACTGTGACTCGATGTGCCCCCCAAAGGGAAATGGACCATATTAGAGAGGGCCGAGCCAGCCCCCAGCCCCCAACCCCGTCAGCCCTGGGAGCTCTCCCGCCACACCCAGCCAGCCAAACCCACCTTCTCTCTTTCTACCATCCCTACGGTGACTGGCGCTCTCCACCCCGTGGCCATCAGCCTCGTGGGACCCTGCCTGGCCTCCTGGTGCCCTCTCTGTCCTTCCCAGCCGTGCCTGCCCTGCTCACTTGCCCTGTGTCCCAGGGCCTGGTCTTTGTGCACAGGGCCTCCAGGTTTTGGCCCTGCCCTGAGCCAGTGGCCCACAATCCCTCCACCCTATGAGCCACCACACCGGGGGCTCCACAGCCAGCATCATGGGCATGCTCCCCTGGCAGAGCGGGTGGAGCAGGCTGGGGAGCTGGGGACAGCCTGGTGCACGAGCCTGAGCGGGGTGCGTGCGAGTGCATGTGCATCTGTGTGCATAGCGTGTGACTGTAAGTATGTGGATGTGTCTTATGGGACTGTGAGCATTTGTATGTCACCTGAGTCTTCCTGTGAGTCTTCCTGTGAATATATGAGGTCAGGGGCGGGGAGTGGGAGGCAGAGTGGCAGAGACGCCGTGACAGCATCCCCAAGGGAAAGGGCCTCTCACAAGGTGAACACCTGGTGACAACAGCAGCAACTGGGACGGAGAAGGGCCCACTGAGTCAACCACCCAGGTGTGCCTTGATTCATGGATCACACACGTCCTCACTCCAGGGACCTGCACCTGTCACAGCTGAATGTGAGTCAGTGTGTGTGACTGGTGCGTGAGTGTGTCTATGTATGTGTTTGTGTCTGCATGTGTGAATATGTCTGCACGTGAGAGTATGTCTGTGTGTTTGTGGAAGTGTGTGTCTGCATGTGTTTAAGGGTGTGGTTGTGTGTTGGGGGCATGACAAGGGAAGGGCCTCAGACCCCGTAATGGACAGGGAGGAAGAGGGTGTCTGACAAACAGGGCCTTGCCGCCTGCAGGAGCCCCTGAGTAATTCACAGACCAAGCAGGGACCCCTCGTGCCCAAGGAAACCTCTACCCAAGACGGAAAGAAGGTGGCCCCAGGGCCCGACGCGCTGGGTACAAATCCTGGCCCCCACTATGCGCTGGGTCACACTGAGCGTATTCCTCCTGCGGGAGCCCCCATTTCCTCATCGTGGGGTGGGGTGATCACCTCCTCACTTGGTGCCTGCCCGGATCCAGTGCTAATTTACACAGAAGACCTGGCCCAAAGCCTTGCGCATCCCGGGTGAACAGTGAGCATCGGCGAGACCCCCTGTGGGCCTGCTGTGTGGTGAGAGCTCAGCGGAGGCTGCTTCCCTGCGTGGCTTCATTAGTTTCTTTTGGCAGAGACCTGAGTCATATTGTTTTTAACAATTAAAACAAACGAGCACTCACAAAGCCGTTGGTCAAGCTCAGGATTTCCTAAGTGACCACACTGTGCACATTCACATGCTACTTTGGAAAACAGCCAGAGAGCAGATTCAAACTCTGAGGGAAAGGGGGGCCTCTTACTCATTTCAGGACCCTGGATGCCCAGCAGAGGCTGTGGGCTTGAGAAACACGTGGGGAATGAATGAATGAATGAATGGGAACCAAAGTGAGAGGATGCCTCCGCCCTTCTCAAGTCCGGGAGGCGACCCCCACATCACCCAGTTTGCCGCGCTCCTTCCTGTGTCTCTGCAGAGTCAGACGACGCACAGCCCTGACTTAGCCTCCTGGCTTCCCCCACTTAGCAGGTGATGAGGCACATTTTGCAAAGCTCTGCATCAGTGGCTCTCAACTTGGGGCACTTTTGCCCAAGAGACATTTGGCAATGTCTGGCGACCCTTTTGATTGTCATAACTTGCAGGGGGTTCCAGGCATCTAGTGGGTAGTGGACACAGGATGCTAACCGTGCCAGGACAGCCGCCCTCAACAGGGCTCTCTGGCCCCACATGTGAATGGTGCTGGAGCTGAGATCCCCGGCTCCAAGCCTCTGTTGGCTTCTCTGCATGTCAAGGGAGTGCAGCACATGGGGCTGTGTGGCGACCAGAGGACAGACAGCAGACAGCAGCGGTCAGATCCCAGCAATGCCCCCCACCGGCTGTGACCTGGGGAAGTCACTTCACCTCTCTGTGCCCCTGGAATGAGGGCAGGTGTGATCCGTGAATAAATGCACACACGTTGACCGGTGAGGTGGGCCCACTTCTGCTCTCACTGCCACTGCTGTTGTTGCCAGGTGGTCCCCTCACGGGTGGCCTGCTCCCTCTGTGATGCCTTTATGGGCATCTCCGTCACTCTGCCTCCTACCATATTGGCCGGCGCCCTCCCCTGCCAAGAAGCTCCCTTGACCTTGAGCTCCAAACTGCAGGGGGGATGTGAACCTCACACCTGCCTCGGCCCCCTCATTCTCCTATCAGCAGTACACGTGGAGATGAGAGCAAGGTGCAAAAGGAGTGTTGCCATGGAAACCACATCCTCACTTTCTAAACACATCCGGAGCTCCACATTGCTTTGCGGGCTCTGCGCATGGCAGCTCAGAGTCCTGTGTGACACAGGCTGTGGACTACAGCTGTCAGCGGCAGGATGTCCCTAGCAGGGCAGAAGGGGCCCCAGGACCCCCCAATGTCAGCTGGCCACGTGCCCGTACATCCTGGCTGGCACTGCCATCAGCAGCAATGGCATAACCCTCCTAGAACCTTCCACTTTCCTATTTTCCCCAGAAGGCTCCCTCTTCCACAAGATGTGGTCATGGTGGGGGTGGTTGTTGGGGGGTGGCTAGGATGTGCCAGGCAGCCTCCTGGAGCGTCAGCTGGAGCTCCGGGGGTGCAGGTGCAGAAGCCAGACCCCCTCTGCAGCACCCCAGGTCTAACTGGGGGTCAGGGGAGTAGGGGGGAGTCTCAGATTCTAGATCAAATCTGAGATTGAGTTCTGGAAACAAGGACTCTGACCGAGCTCCAAAACTTGAAAGTGATTCAAAATCCATGAACTTGGCTTGCAGCTTCATTTAGGAACCTGTACTGAGGAAGAAAAGCCGCTGGAAAAGATAAAACACGTTCAAGTTCGGCCCCAGTGCACTGCGGTCAGGACTAGACCGGGACAGACCTGCCATGGGCCCAGAGCGGGACGGGGGCTCCTGCGAGGATCCTGGGTTTACCTCCCAGGCGCACCCAGGGGTTCTCCTGTTTCCTAGGCAGCCCGGGAGCAGTGGGAGCTCCTGGGTTTAACCCCGGCCTCACCCCGAGGCTCTCCTGTTTCCCAGGCAGCCAGCAAGGGGGCGGGGGCTCTGGTCTGGGCACCCACCCTCTTAGCACTACCCTCGCAGGAGCAGAGGACACAGGGGCTCCACGTGCCACAGCCCAGGTGGTCAAGCCCCGTTGCTGGAAGAGTGGAGGACCCCAAAGCCCCATTCCTGGGCCTGGGACCTTAGAACTGCATACACCCCTTCCTGCCCCTTCATCCCTCACTCTGGTGGGGCCTCCCCAGGTCCAGGGGATGGAGCTAAAGAGCCAGGGGCGGCCAGGCCCAAGAAGTGGCTGTGGGGTCTTCTCAGCACGGATGGAGCTGCTCGCCATCCCTTTTCCCCAGGCCAAGCCCATTTTTCCCAATTGCCAGCCTGCCGCCCACACCCCTGGCTGGCCCCACACCCACATCAAAGGCCCAGAGAGGGGACACCTCTTGCCCTCGGCACACAGTGGTGAATGCAGGGTCCACCCAGGGTATCTGAGCTCAGAGCTGCCTCTGGGTCGGCACGGCGCTCGCACTTTGCAACGGCCGCCCTGTGACAGGCTTGTGACCAGCAATGGGTCAGCACTGGAGAGCTGGGGGCCTCACGGGAAGGGGCAGAGCTTCAGGGACACAGGGGACCTCCCAACGAGCGTGGTGGGGAAGCTGAGGCATGCGGGGTGTTCGCTGCTCCTTCTGGAAGAAGCCTGTGCGGCCCACCCTAAAGGATTTCTTGTTCCTAAGTGGCCTGCTTGGGGCAGCAGAGGGAAGCTCAGGGCCACGGGACTCAAGCTTGAGCTCTGCCTCAAGAGCCAGCCACTCTCCTCTCCCCAGGGAGGGGCAGCCGCACAGGCAGCCATGTGAGGCCCCACCCTGCTGCCCCCCGGCCCAGCAAGCTGGCCAGGCAGACAGTGCTGCTTCCTACATTCTGGACTGACTTGACTTTACCCCACTCCACAACCATCTATGGCTCCTCACGGCCTCCAGATGCACCGAGAACACCACGGCGTGGCTTTGGAGGAAGCTGCCATCTGGTGTTGGTGTCTCAGTGCCATTCCCATTCCCCGCCCCCACGCTGCAGCCCTGTCCACTCACACGGGTCTGGGGGTGCCCATGCTGCAGTCCCGTCCACTCACACGGGTCTGGGGGTGCCCATGCTGCAGCCCCATCCACTCACATGGCTCTGGGGGTGCCCATGCTGCAGCCCCGTCCACTCACACGGGTCTGGGGGGTGCCCACGCTGCAGCCCTGTCCACTCACGCAGGTCTGGGGGTGCCCACGCTGCAGCCCCGTCCACTCACGCAGGTCTGGGGGTGCCCACGCTGCAGCCCCGTCCACTCACGCGGTCTGGGGGGTGCACCCAGCACATTTCACAGGTGTTTAGTCTTTGTACTCATCTGTAGCATCCTCCCCCTTCCAGACCCACCTGCTGGAATTCAGCCTGCGTCTCCAGTTTCAGAACCAAGGCCACCTTGGACAGCCTCTAGTCCTAGTGGGGTGAGCTCACTTGCTTTGGAGTTGAAAGGCCTTGGCCCACCCCTCGGCACTTCCGCCCCCTGATGGACACTGAGCACCCAGCACACCCACCCCTGCCAGGTACAGGGCACTCCTGCACCTGCAGAAGAGCTCTCCCAGGCACAGCTGCTGGGGAAACTAAAGGAGGCTGGACTGGGAAGACTGCAGACATCCACGCAGGAACCAGGACTGCTGCTCAATGCTTTCTAGGCACAGAAATGGTTCTAAGCTCAGGATTCTCACCACAGGCTGGGGGAAGGGGCAGGTTACATTATTAGATATCTAGGGGTCCGGGGAACATTTGTTCTTTGAAAATGCAAATTTGATATTTCAAAATAAATTTACATTTGGAGAGGGCAGAGCCTTTCTGCCAAGGGTATTTTTGAAAACCTCAAAAAAAAAAAAATCTCAGACAGTGATTCTGTGGTTGGTCATATTTCCATCCCCTCCCACTTTTTTTTTTTTTTTTTTTTTTTTGACATTCTCACTCTGTCACTCAGGCTGGAGTGCAGTGGTGCAATCCCAGCTCACTGCAATCTCTGCCTCCCAAGTTCAAGCGATTCTTCTGCCTCGGCCTCCTGAGTAGCTGGGACTACAGGTGGGCACTACCACACCAGGCTAATTTTTGTATTTTTATTAGAGACAGGGCCTCACCATGTCCAGGCTGGTCTCAGACTCCTGGCCTCAGGTGATCCACCCGCCCCGGCCTCCCAAAGTGCTGGGATTACAGGCATGAGCCACCACACCCAGCCCATGTTTCCCTTTTTAATTTGGCTGCCAGGAAGCTGTGGACAAACTGTTCAAAACTGATCTCCCCCTTTTAAAATTTGCCATAGAGCTTTTGATTACTATCTGAATTTAATTATAACAGTACTACTGTTTGTGAAGCCAAATTCTCAAAGATAGATAAAAGGCATTAAATAAAACCACATTTACGTTAAAAAAAAAAGCAGTCAATCCAGGCCCCAGCTGGAGAGAAATTTTTGAATGGAGGACTCTCCTAGCAAGCCCCGAAGCAGCACCCTCCCGACCCGGTGCTGCTGTGAACTTCATCCCAAGGGATGAAGGCTTTGCTTCGGCTCACAGAGTCAAATTATAACCAGCTCCCAGGGCCAGTGCTGCACCTCGGGGAGGCTGGAAGTGGAATCGCCTCTGTAGAGACTCTCAACACAGCAGACAAGGTGGGGGAGAAAGGAGGCAGTTGACACAGGAGAGGAAATTAATTGCGGGCAAGATGCTGACCCCAGAAATCAGGAGAAACCCCTCCTGTGTCTGGGGACACCCCAGTGACCACGGTGCTCAGAGCGGGCTTCTGCACCAGGTGCCTGGCAGCGGCGGGGCCTGGTTTGCTGGGCTCCCCTCCCAGAGCCTGTGTGCCATCTCATGATCCGGCAGAGCCACCCCAGCTGGGAAAGGCCACCTGGCTGCCCACTCCTTGCTGATACTTGGCCCCACACCTGCAAACCCCTGACACTTCGGCTGGCATTTGTTTTTTTTCCACACTAACAACCTCCTGCTTCCTAATTCAGGAAGCATCTTGAGCCCCCACTGCATACACACCTGGCCTAACTCCTGGGAGGTGGAGCAGTGAACCCAAGGGCCCCTGACTGCGGGAGCCCGGAGCTCAGTGTTCCTCCACAGGTTCCCCCAAAGGGGTCCCGGGTGGCCTGGAATTAACAGAGGGGAGCTGAGGGGAGTGAATGCCAGAGGGAGAGGACCTGAAGGAGACCTGGAAGGCTTCCTGGAGGAGGTGTGCTAGAGCTGGGCAAAAGCAGCAGTGGGCATTAGATGGGAAAGCAGGAGTGGACATTAGATGGGAAAGCAGCAGTGGACATTAGATGGGAAAGCAGGAGTGGCACATGGGGTGGAGGAAACAGCCAGTGCAAAGACTTGGCGGCACGAGAGCCCCAGAAACTTCCATCCCTGGCTGCCTCCTCACATTTATTCACAGCGTTCACTGCAGCTGCTGCTGCTCTGGGTCCCCGTTTCTCAGGCTCTGTCCCTGGGCACTGCAGAGACCAAGCCCCCAACTCAGCACCCCCCTCACAACCAGCAAGCCCCCACTTAGCATGCCCTATACTCAGCACCGCCCCCACTCAGCGCCCCCCAGCACCTCCCACTCAGTACGCCCCACTCAGCGCCCCCCAACTCAGCATACCCACCCATTTAGCACCCCCCACTCAGCATGCCCCCACTCAACGCGCCCCCACTCAGCGCCCACTTACTTCGGAGGCCCTGGGACAGGTGCGCGCTGCTGCCCACCGATACGGGCAGGGAACACTTCTGGCACATGCATTCCTTCCCGTTGAAGGTCACTCGGTCCCCGGGGGGGAAGGGCAGCCTGAAACAAGAGAGCTCGTTACCAGCCAGGCCCACCTTCCGGCTCCTCTCTGGGGGAGCCCTGTCCCAGTGCAGGAGACCAGGGCCAATGTCTCCCCAGGATCTTGCAAAGGTACCACTCACAGGCTGAGGAAATGCAGGGCCTCTCCACCCAGGCACTGCTGCGTCCCCGCAATAGGACCTCAGGTAGTCATCGACACCTGAGCCTCAGTTTCCTCATCTGTACCAACAGGCAGAATCATAGCACCTAAGGTGGTGGTGAGGACCAGCTGAGGGCCAGCCCAGTGCTTGGCACATGGCAACATGCCAGGCTGCCTGGGCCACCGGCCCCTCCAGCCCACCCTGCCTTCCCAGTCACATGGGATGCTTTCTTCATATCAGCTCAGCAGCAAGGGCAGCAGCTATGTACACTGGGCATCTCCTGTGTGCCCAGGGCCCACTACTGTGATAGGTGCCCTATAGGCATGCCTCATGAGTAACCCCACGCCATTCAACCTAGTTGGTATTTGCTTCATGTTTTCTCTATAGGTGAGAAACTGGAGTTCAGAGAGGATATGTAACTTTTCCAAGGACACATGGATACGAGTCAGAACCAGAATCAAACCAAGACCTGTCTGGCTTCAAAGTTCCACGATTTTACTACCTGGGCCTCTAAGAGGGCAGTGTCTATAAAAGCACACCTGGTAGACAGGAAGATGCTGGACAATCGGATCCTGTCTTTATTTAAAATTCTGCCATTTTGCTCTAAATGGATTTTTTGCATTTATTTCATTTTTTTAAAGTATCGCATTAAAATATCATTTACTTGACTACTGAGTTTTTTGGCACCCCCTTAAAGTCCACCTCCGCAGCAAGTGCCTGGAGTGAGGCCAGGTGAGGGACCGCAGAGAGCCGGCCCATCCTCCTGCAGTCCGGGGATGTCTTTGGAGACTGAGGGATGGCTCAAGTAGCTGCATCTAGCAAGCTAAGGCCAGGCCACCTGCAGACAGGGCCAGAAGCACAGCCTGAGAATGCTGCCATGTCTGCCCTCGACACCTGCTGCCATCAAGCTCCCAGCAGCCACTGGGCCACTTTCCTTCCCCATCTGAGCCTGGCCAGAGAACCAGGTGCTTTTCAGGCAGAAGCCCGTGGAAGTGTCAGACCACGGGTGCCCCTTAAATCCCCTGTGTGGCCAGGTGCAGTGGCTCACACTTGTAATCCCAGCACTTTGGGAGGCTGAGGTGGGAGGATCACTTGAGGTCAGGAGTTTGAGACCAGCCTGGCCAGTGTGGTGAAACCTCGTCTCTACTAAAAACACAAAAATTAGCCATGCATGGTGGTGTGCACTTGTAATCCCAGCTACTTGAGAGGGTGAGGCAGGACAATCGCTTGAATTGGGAGGTGGAGGTTGCAGTGAGCCGAAATTGCACCACTGCACTCCAGGCTGGGCGAAAGAGTGAGATTCATATCAAAAAAAAAAAAAAAAAAAAAAGCCCCTGCTCAAACACCTTTGTTGGGTTCTGTCTGTTTTCTTCAGGGAGGAGACAATGGATTCATTGTTGAATGAATGAATGGGTGAATAAGTGAAGGACTGAAGCTCTCCTAGGGGGCCACGCTTGGTCTACTCTCTCCTGCCAAGTCCCTGCCTGGCCTCCCACCAGGGTCTGCCAGATGGAGCTCCCTGAAGCTGGAGACCACCGTGCCTTCCCCTGCTGAAGGCCTGCCAGAGCACCCACCTGTGGGGCTGGCATCCAGTACCCTCGGTCCATGCAGCAGGTGTGTTCCTGGGTTCCCACTGGGCCAGTACCTTCTGGGGATCCAGGACAAATACAGGCTGAGCTGAACCCAGGGCCCTCTCCCCCCATCCACTGCCCAGGAGCCTGCACGGCTCTCCCATGCCCGTGTTGCCACCGTGTGAATGCTATGGTCTGCTGCCACCTGGGTCTCCGTGTCTTGCACCCTCCCTGTCATGGGGGATCTTGAGACAGAGTGGGAGCCCCTCCCCATCCCCGGATGTGCTTGGGGTGAATCTCTGGCTGTTTAACCTGGAACAAGCTACTCAGCCTCTCTGAAACACTTCCCACCTATAAAGTAGGAATGAGAATGCCTGCATTCCAGGTTTGTATTCACATATTCATTCGCCCACAGGACATCCTGCCTAGGAAGCTCTGGCTTATTGCCTGGACCTGGGAGGGGCTGACTCAATGGCAGCTATGATTGTATTTCCTCAACTTTATTGAGGTACCTTGTGACAAATGTACACACCCATATAACTGCCACCACCACAGTCATGATATGGAACATTCTTTCCACTGCAAAAAGCCCCCTGTGGCTGTCTACAATCATGCTGCTCACGACCTCTGGCCCCAGGCACCGTGATCATCATTGTCACCATGGCCCCAGACACTGTGATTGTCACTGTCACCGTGCATTAGATTTGTCTTTTTTTTTTTCTTTGCGGGATCACAGAGCACATAGTCTTTGGTGTTTTGCCAGTCTCGCGTTTTTGAGGTCCACTCATGCTATTGCCAATATCGATCCTTTGTTCCTTTGAGGACGGAGCAGTGTCTATCCCATGGATAAATCACAACAGCCATTCCATGCAACTGCTGGGGGCTTCTGGGCTGTATCCAGTTTGGGACTGTTACAAATGAAGCTGTTAAGCACGGTTGCCAACCAGCCTCTCCGCGGACACAAGCTTTCCTTCTGGGTGAATACAGAAGATGGATTTTCTGATCATATGCTAAGTGTGTGTTTAACTTTATCAGAAACTGCCAAGCCGGTTTCCATGGCCGCTGTGCCATTCTGCATTCACAACGGCACTGGAGGGACACTCCTCTGGCTTCACATCCTCACCAGCACTTGCCATGGTCCATCTTTTCAGTTTTAGTCGTTCTCATGGAGGCGTAATGGCATTTCTTTGTAGTTTTCATTTGCATACCCCTGTGACTAATGATGGTAAACACTGTTTCATGTATGCTGTTGGTCATTTGTGTGTATATATATAATATATATAATTATATATTATATATAAAATTATATATAATTATATATTATATATAAAATTATATATAATTATATATTATATATAAAATTATATATAATTATATATTATATATAAAATTATATACAATTATATATTATATATAAAATTATATATAATTATATATTATATATAAAATTATATACAATTATATATTATATATAAAATTATATACAATTATATATTATATATAAAATTATATACAATTATATATTATATATAAAATTATATACAATTATATATTATATATAAAATTATATGTAATTATATATTATATATAAAATTATATGTAATTATATATCATATAATATAATTATATATATTATATATTATAATTATGATTTTATATATAATATATAATATTTTATATATTTTGAATGAAATATAAAATATTATATATTATATATAAAATTATATATATAATTATATATTATATATAAAATTATATATAATTATATATAACATATATAATTATATATTATATATAAAATTATATATATAATTATATATAACATATATAATTATATATTATATATAAAATTATATATATAATTATATATAACATATATAATTATATATTATATATAAAATTATATATATAATTATATATAACATATATAATTATATATTATATATAAAATTATATATATAATTATATATAACATATATAATTATATATATTATATATAAAATTATATATAATTATATATATTATATATAAAATTATATATAATTATATATAACATATATAATTACATATTATATATAAAATTATATATAATTATATATAACATACATAATTATATATTATATATAAAATTATATATATAATTATATATAACATATATAATTATATATATTATATATAAAATTATATATATAATATATATAACATATATAATTATATATTATATATAAAATTATATATATAATTATATATAACATATATAATTATATATTATATATAAAATTATATATATAATTATATATAACATATATAATTATATATTATATATATAATTATATATAACATATATAATTATATATTATATATAAAATTATATATAAAATTATATATAACATATATAATTATATATTATATATAAAATTATATGTAAAATTATATATAACATATATAATTATATATTATATATAAAATTATATATATAATTATATATAACAGATATAATTATATATATTATATATAAAATTATACATATAATTATATATAACATATATAATTATATATATTATATATAAAATTATATATATAATTATATATAACATATATAATTATATATTATATATAAAATTATATATAATTATATATAACATATAAAATTATATATATAATTATATATAACATATATAATTATATATAATTATATATGATTATATATAATTATATATTATATATAAAATTATATAATTATATATTATATAATATACATAATATAATTATATAATATATAATATATTATATTATATTAATATGTATTATATATTAATATTATATATTTATTATGCTTTTATATATTAATAATTATTATATAATTAATATATTATATATTATGTAATATATATTATATAAATAATATAATATATTATATATACAATATATTATATATACAATATATATTATAATATATAACATAATATATTATATATAATATATTGTTATAATATATAATGTATATTATAATATATAATACATATTATAATATAGAATACATATTTTATACATATTATAATATATAATATAATATATATATATTTTTTGAGACAGAGTCTTGCTCTGTCACCCAGGCTGGAGTGCACTGGCACAATCTTGGCTCACTGCAACCTCTGCCTCCTGGGTTCAAGTGATCCTCCTGCCTCAGCCTCCTGAGTAGCTGAGATTACAGGTGCCTGCCACTACACCTGGCTAATTTTTATATTTTTAGTAGAGATGGGGTTTCACCATGTTAGCCGGGCTGGTCTCGAACTCCTGACCTCAAGCAATCTGCCTACCTCAGCCTCCCAAAGTGCTGGGATTACAGGCGTGAGTCACCACACCTGGCCCATTTGTATATGTTCTTTTTTTTTTTTTTTTTTCTTTTTTATTGATCATTCTTGGGTGTTTCTCGCAGAGGGGGATTTGGCAGGGTCACAGGACAATAGTGGAGGGAAGGTCAGCAGATAAACAAGTGAACAAAGTTCTCTGGTTTTCCTAGGCAGAGGACCCTGCGGCCTTCCGCAGTGTTTGTGTCCCTGGGTACTTGAGATTAGGGAGTGGTGATGACTCTTAACGAACATGCTGCCTTCAAGCATCTGTTTAACAAAGCACATCTTGTACCGCCCTTAATCCATTCAACCCTGAGTGGATACAGCACATGTTTCAAAGAGCACAGGGTTGGGGGTAAGGTCACAGATCAACAGGATCCCAAGGCAGAAGAATTTTTCTTAGTACAGAACAAAATGAAAAGTCTCCCATGTCTACCTCTTTCTACACAGACACGGCAACCATCCGATTTCTCAATCTTTTCCCCACCTTTCCCCACTTTCTATTCCACAAAACCACCATTGTCTTCATGGCCCGTTCTCAATGAGCTGTTGAGTACACCTCCCAGATGGGGTGGTGGCCGGGCAGAGGAGCTCCTCACTTCCCAGTAGGGGCGGCCGGGCAGAAGCGCCCCTCACCTCCCGGACGGGGCGGCTGGCCGGGCGGGGGGCTGACCCCCCCCACCTCCCTCCCGGACGGGGCGGCTGGCCGGGCGGGGGGCTGACCCCCCACCTCCCTCCCGGACAGGGCGGCTGGCCGGGCAGAGGGGCTCCTCACTTCCCAGTAGGGGCGGCCGGGCAGAGGCGCCCCTCAGTTCCCCGACGGGGCGGCTGGCCCGGCGGGGGGCTGACCCCCCCACCTCCCTCCCGGACGGGGCGGCTGGCCGGGCAGAGGGGCTCCTCACTTCCCGGTAGGGGCGGCCGGGCAGAGGCACCCCTCACCTCCCGGACAGGGCGGCTGGCCGGGCGGGGGGCTGATGCCCCCACCTCCCTCCCGGACGGGGCGGCTGGCCGGGCGGGGGGCTGACCCCCCCACCTCCCTCCCGGACGGGGCGGCTGGACGGGCGGGGGGCTGACCCCCCCACCTCCCTCCCGGACGGGGCGGCTGGCCGGGCGGGGGGCTGACCCCCCACCTCCCTCCCGGACAGGGCGGCTGGCCGGGCAGAGGGGCTCCTCACTTCCCAGTAGGGGCGGCCGGGCAGAGGTGCCCCTCACTTCCCCGATGGGGCGGCTGGCCCGGCGGGGGGCTGACCCCCCCACCTCCCTCCCGGACGGGGCGGCTGGCCGGGCAGAGGGGCTCCTCACTTCCCGGTAGGGGCGGCCGGGCAGAGGCACCCCTCACCTCCCGGACAGGGCGGCTGGCCGGGCGGGGGGCTGACCCCCCCACCTCCCTCCCGGACGGGGCGGCTGGCCGGGCAGGGGGCTGACCCCCCCACCTCCCTCCCGGACGGGGCGACTGGCCGGGCGGGGGGCTGACCCCCCCACCTCCCTCCCGGACGGGGCGGCTGGCCGGGCGGGGGGCTGACCCCCCCACCTCCCTCCCGGACGGGGCGGCTGGACGGGCGGGGGGCTGACCCCCCCACCTCCCTCCCGGACGGGGCGGCTGGACGGGCGGGGGGCTGACCCCCCCACCTCCCTCCCGGACGGGGCGGCTGGACGGGCGGGGGGCTGACCCCCCCACCTCCCTCCCGGACGGGGCGGCTGGCCGGGCGGGGGGCTGACCCCCCCACCTCCCTCCCAGACAGAGCGGCTGGCCGGGCAGAGGGGCTCCTCACTTCCCAGTAGGGGTGGCCAGGCAGAGGCGCCCTTCACCTCCTGGACGGGGCGGCTGGCCAGGCGGGGGGCTAACCCCCCCACCTCCCTCCCGGACGGGGCAGCTGGCCGGGCGGGGGGCTGACTCCCCCCAACCTCCCTCCCAGACAGAGCGGCTGGCCGGGCAGAGGGGCTCCTCACTTCCCAGTAGGGGCGGCCGGGCAGAGGCGCCCCCCACCTCCTGGACAGGGCGGCTGGCCGGGCGGGGGGCTGATCCCCCCACCTCCCTCCCGGACGGGGCGGCTGGCCAGGCGGGGGGCTGATCCCCCCACCTCCCTCCCGGACGGGGCGGCTGGCCGGGTGGGGGGCTGACCCCCCCACCTCCCTCCCGGACGAGGAGGGAGGACGCTCCTCACTTCTCAGACGGGGTGGCTGTCGGGCGGAGGGGCTCCTCACTTCTCAGATGGGGCGGTTGCCAGGCAGAGGGTCTCCTCACTTCTCAGACAGGGCGGCCGGGCAGAGACGCTCCTCACATCCCGGACGGGGCGGCAGGGCAGAGGTGCTCCCCACATCTCAGACGATGGGCGGCGGGGCAGAGACGCTCCTCACTTCCCAGATGTGATGGCGGCCGGGAAGAGGTGCTCCTCACTTCCTAGATGGGATGGCGGCCGGGCAGAGACGCTCCTCACTTTCCAGACTGGGCAGCCAGGCAGAGGGGCTCCTCACATCCCAGACGATGGGCAGTCAGGCGGAGACGCTCCTCACTTCCCAGACGGGGTGGCTGCCAGGCAGAGGCTGCAATCTCGGCACTTAGGGAGGCCAAGGCAGGCGGCTGGGAGGTGGTTGTAGCGAGCCGAGATCACGCCACTGCACTCCAGCCTGGGCGCCATTGAGCACTGAGTGAACGAGACTCCGTCTGCAATCCCGGCGCCTCGGGAGGCCGAGGCTGGCGGATCACTCACGGTTAGGAGCTGGAGACCAGCCCGGCCAACACAGCGAAACCCCGTCTCCACCAAAAAAATACGAAAACCAGTCAGGCGTGGCGGCGCGCGCCTGCAATCGCAGGCACTCGGCAGGCTGAGGCAGGAGAATCGGGCAGGGAGGTTGCAGTGAGCTGAGATGGCAGCAGTACCGTCCAGCTTCGGCTCGGCATCAGAGGGAGACCATGGAAAGAGGGGAGAGGGGAGAGGGGAGAGGGGAGAGGGGAGAGGGGGGAGGGGAGAGGGGAGAGGGGGGAGGGGAGAGGGGGGAGGGGAGAGGGGAGAGGGGAGAGGGGAGAGGGGAGAGGGGAGAGGGGAGAGGGGAGAGGGGAGAGGGGAGAGGGAGCTCTATCTACCACACAGTCTTCCAAGCACTTTTTTAACAAAGCCTGTATATCTTCTTTAGTGAAGTATGAAAGACAATAGAATCTCAGGACCCCAAACTCACTATGCCAAAGGGAAAGTTAAGCTGGGAACGGAATCATGCAAAAACTGCTTTCCTTTTGTTTCCAGAGAACTGTAGTGTCACAACCCCATGTCACATGTAAAATGTAAAACAGAATGGCGTATGACAAATGTAAAATGTAGATTTACAGAGGGTTAGTCTTAACTGTTTCCTGGACTCCCTCTTTTCACATGTAAAACATAGATTTACTGAGGCTCTGATTAGCATATGAGATGTAACTATAAAGACTGTAGCTATCTGCCTCATGGTCCTCCTCCTCCTCCCCTTTTTTCTCGCCTTCTTGCTCTTTCCCCCTTAAACACTGAAGTGTCCCAAATCCCCTTTGGAAAAAGCACAGCTCACAAGTGCTCCTGTGGCTTGCGTTTGACCCCAGGCACATCCTCAACCTTGGCTAAATAAACCTCTGTTGATTGAGCCCTGCCTCAATCTCTTTTTGGTTTATAGTCGTCTCTATTAAACTCTTTTGCCCATTTTTTAAAAAGTTTTTTTGAGATGGAGTCTCCCTCTGTCACCCAGGCTGGAGTGCAGTGGCATGATCTCAGCTCACTGCAACCTCCACTTCCTGGGTTCAAGCGATTCTCCTGCCTCGGCCTTCCAAGTAGCTGGGATTACAGGCGCCCACCACCACGCCTGGCTCATTTTTGTATTTTTAGTAGAGACAGGGTTTCACCACATTGGCCAGGCTGGTCTACCCAGCTCAGCCTCACAAAGTGCTGGGATTACAGGCATGAGCCACCGCACCCAGTCTCTTTTGCCCATTTTTAACAGTATTTTTGGTCTTCTTATTATTGAGTTGTGAATAATCAATATTTTGTAAATAATATTTTGTAGAGCAGCGCTTCATCAGACACAGGTGTGAGGGTGCACCCTTGAACTCATATCTAACATGGCACTCTCTGCCAGCTGATGGCTTGCTTTTGCAGTTTCTCATTTTGCGTTTCCTTCAGCCCACAAAACTTCCTGTAAGTTTATTTTGGTGCAGATTGGCTGGCAACAAATTCTCTTAGCTTTGCGTGTCTAAAAAAGTCTTTATAGTGCCTTCATTTCTCAGTAACAGTTTTGACACTTTATTCACATACAATGTAATGTACAATCCAGCAGCTTTTAGCATATTCAGAGTTGTGCAGCTATCACCATAATCAATTTTAGAACAATCTTATCACCCACAAAAGAAATCCCATACCCTTTAGCAGTCTTGCCTTCATTTTTGGAAGTTTTTTGTGCTTAGTCTAGAATTATTTGATAGATATTTTTCTCAGCATTTAAGAAATGTTGTTCTATTGTCTTCTAGCATACATAGTTTCTGATGAGAAGTCTGGAGTCATACATTTGTTCCTCTGTAAACAATTTTTTTTCATCTGGCTGCTTTTAAGATTTCTTTTTAGCACTGGTTTTCAGCAATTTGATTAGGATAGATTTGGTAGATTCTGATGTGTTTATTCTGCTTGAAGTTCATTGAAATTCTTGGATCCATGTGTTTATAGTTTTCACCAAATTTGCAAAATGTTCAGCAATTACTTCCTTAAACACTTTTTGGTCTCCCTTATCCACCTAGATAGAGAAATAGATCTACATCCACAGATCCCTGAGGTGCTTTTTGTGTTTTTCAGTTTTTTTGTCTCTCTGCTTAAGTTTGAATTCTTTCTAATGCTGTGTCTTCAAGTTTACTGATATTTTCTTCCAAAATACCCAATCTACTGCTAATTCCTTTCAGGAGATTTTCCATTTCGGCCATTGTATTTTTCATTTCTACAAGTACCAATGGTTTCTTTTTATATCTTCCATAACTCTCCTATTATGTTCATATTTCCTTAAAATACTTAAACATATTTACAGTAGCTATTTTAAAGTCATTATTTGCTCATTTCACCGTTCCTGTCATTTCTGGGTCTATTGCTGCAGCAGGACAAGCCACAGACAAAACTCCTCAAACACCGAGTTAAAGAAGGAAGGGCTTTATTCAGCCAGGAGCTTCGGCAAGACTCACGTCTCCAACAACTGAGCTCTCCAAGTGAGCAATTCCTGTCCCTTTTAAGGGCTCACAACTCTAAGGGGGTCTGCATGAGAGGGTCGTGATCGATTGAGCAAGCAGGGTGTACGTGACTGGGGGCTGCATGCACTGGTAATCAGACAGGAACAGAACAGGACAGGGATTTTCACAGTGCTTTTCTATACAGTGTCTGGAATCTACAGATAACGTAACTGAGTAGGTCAGGGGTCGATCTTTAACTACCAGGCCCAGGGCGTGGTGCCGGGCTGTCTGCTCGTGTATTTCATTTCTGCCTTTTAGGTTTTACTTCTTCTTTCTTTGGAGGCAGAAATTGGGCATAAGACAATATGAGGGGTGGTCTCCTCCCTTATTGCTACTGACTTTTCTTCCGGCTTTGGGTCACATTTTCTAGTTTCCTTTTATTAGGTTGTTGTTTTTTACTATTACTTTTAATGACAAAACCCACAATTACTTTTGCAACAACCTAATACAACTAGTAATTCCTTTCCTCCCTCCCTCTCTTCCCTCCCTCCCTCCCTTTCTTCCTTTCCTCCCTTCCTTTCCCTTCCTTTCCCTCCCTCCTTCCCTCCCTTTCTTTCTTTTTCTTTTCCTTTTTCTTTCTTTCTCTCTCTCCCCCCACTTCTTTCCTTCCTTCTTTCCTTCCTTCCTTCCTTCTTTCTTTCTTTCTCTTTCTTTCTTTCTTTCTGTCTCTCTCTTTCTTTCTTTCTCTTTCCTTTTCTTTCTACAGGGTCTTGCTCTGTTACCCAGGCTGGAGAGCAGTGGTGCAATCATAGCTCACTGCAGCCTCAAAATCCTGGGCCCAAGCAATCCTCCCATCTCAGCCTCTCACATAGCTGGGACTACAGGCATGCACCACCATGCCAGACTAATTTTTAAATTTTTTGTAGAGACAGGGTCTTGCTATGTCACGCAGGCTGATCTTGAACTCCCAGCCTCAAGTGATCCTCGCACCTCGCCCTCCCAAAGTGGAGGGATTATAGGCATGAGCTGCTGTGCCCAGCCATCACCAGCAAGTTTTGATTGGACACTGAACACTTACAAATTTTACATTGTTGAATGCTGGATTTTTAAAAATCTTCTTGTGAAAAGTGTTGGGCTTTGCTCTGGCAGACAGTTTATTTGCAGATCAGCATGATCTTTTTAAAAAAATAATTAATTAAAAAATAGAGATGGGGTCTCTTTATGTTTCCCAAGCTGGTCTCCAATTCCTGGCCTCAAGCGATCCTCCTACCTTGGCCTCCCGAGGTGCTGGATTACAGATGTGAGCCTCCGCGCCCAGCCAGCATGATCTTCCTGAGGCTCGTTTTGTGCTTTGGTAGAGCAGGTTCACCGTAGCCTTCAATCTAGGGCTGTTTTGTCTTCTGGATGAGACGCGACCTTTTGGTGTCCACACTGCATGCCCTGGGGTTCGACGAGGAATCTCCGCCCTGGACAGGACTCAGATGTTTCCCAAATCCAGGAATTGTTTCGCTTGCAGCAACCTGGTCATTCTCTGCCCCACTGTGTGAAATTCCTCTACGACTACAGGGCTTCATATTTGGTCAAAGACTCCAAGGTACCTGTGCAGATCGGCGCTCTTGCTGTGTGGTGCCCCTGCCCCTCTGGTATTCTGCCCAACATGTTCCAGCTGTGCCTGCCTTTCTAGTCACTGTCTCCTGCCTCAGGACGATGCCACGATCTCCTTGGGTCTCTCCCCCAACCCCACGCTATCCTTCCGGAAACTGCCTCCAGGAAGGAAGCTGGGGCAATCACAGGCCTCGCCTCGCTTAACTTGTTCCTTTCTCTTAGTTCTGAGCTCCAGAGTCTGGAAATGGTTGTTTCATACATTTTGTCCAGTTTCCTAGTTGTTGATGGTGGCTGGACAAGTCCAGCTCCAGTGACTCCAATGCGACCAGGGCTGTCTGTTATTATTTTTTAAAATAATGGATTAACCAGAGGCGATCTTTCAAACCAACTGTGAGATGTCAACCCTCATCTCTAAGCCACATACACAAAAATCAAACACTCAGATAATCCCTGGGAGAGAGAGGTCTGACCCAGGTCATGCTACGATGACACAGAGCGACTCTCCCTAGACATACTCCTTGTCATCGTCACCTCCTGTCCTTAGCATCCTCTGACAAAGGTTCCATTTCTGTCTCCGGCACACGCTGTAACCACAGGGAACTGCTTTGGAAACAACATTGAAAATGTCCCCTGCAAACAGGGTGTGGTGAGACAGGGAGTACAGAACAGAAAACAAACTGTTTTTCATGTTTTTATTCTTTGTTTTCTAGAAACAGAACATTTCCTCTGGGAGGAACGAGTCAGGGGCTGGGGAGGGAAGGGGGAGGCAGGGACCACGTAGGAAGGCTCCTGCTCAGCCCCAAGAGGTGCAGGCGGAGGGGGGCCGGTGCAGTCCTGCTGCCGGGATGAGGACCCAGTCTCCGCAGCCAGCACTTGCTGCATGCTTGCTCTGTGCCATGCACCAGACCCAAAGCGGGGCAGCCCACCCCTGCCCTCACGGAGCTCCCTGTGAGGAGGCCTCTGTATGCACCAAGACAGAAGGGTGCAGACTGTGGGGCCTGGGACAGCCTCGCTGCAGGATGCAGAGGGCGGGTCACGGGAGGGAGCAGGAGGAAGAAGGGAAGGGAGGGAGGGAAGGAGAAAAGGCCCAGAGAGGCAGGGGAAGCAGACGCCAGGTGCCCACTTACTCACCGGCAGACGGCACACACGAAGCAGTCGGGGTGGTAGGTCTTGCCCAGCGCCGACACAACCTCACCCTCAATGAACTGGTCGCAGCTGAAGCAGCGGGTGCCGTAGAGCCTCTGATAGTCCAGCGTGCAGATGTACTCGCCCTGCCGCACGAAGAAGCCACCCTCGGCCAGGTCGCAGCCACATGCTGGGGGAGGACGGGCGAGGTGGCGTTAGCAGCAGAGGGGACCATCTCCACGTCCCCCAGGCCCGAGGTGCACCCCCCTCCACACACACACCACCACCTGACACAGGCACTGAGGCCTCGGCACACACTTGGGGTGGCTTGCTCAACTCTCGGCGGGCCGGGCTCCTGGGACAGACTCCAGCTCTGGCCCCTGGCCTGGTGGTGAGTGGACTTTCCTTACAGAAGCTTGGGAAAGGGCACTGACCGGGACAAGAGCCAGGCTCTCTTGAGGGGCTGCCCAGCCTCCCACCCTCGCTAGAGTGCCCCCAGCCTCTGTGACCCCGCCAGGGATGGTCCCTGAGCCCCTCCTGTCCTCCAGTGGGCTGTTTCCAGCACTGGGCATACAGATCAGGAAGGGGCTAACGCCTGATCACCTACTGTGTGCTAGACTCTGTGCTGGGGGCCGAAGGTTCCCAGGAGGACAGACCAGGTCCTTGTGGTCGGTGCCTCCAGCCCACCTCTAGGCTTCCCACCCCCTCCCCCACTCCTCTGGGTCTCCATGCCCTCATGGCCCTCGACGCCTGTCTCCCCACAGTGTGAACAAGGCCAGACCTGCAGGAGGAGAGAGCCTGTGGACTCCTGAAAGGGAAGCACTTTGTCTCTTTTCCCAACACACACCCGGCCCAGGAAGCTGAAGCCCTGGAGCTCCATGGAGGGCTGAGGGATCTCTGCCAGGTAGGGAAGGGAACACTCGCCCTCAGGACAACTTGCTGGTCACCACCAGCTCAGAGGCCCCCAGTCCATGTCCTGAGACCTGATCGCATTCCTCCCATAAGCTTCCCCTCCAGTGCCCAGGCCACGTGGAGGCCATGCATGGTTTCAGAGGGAGCAGCCCACAGCCTCCCCTGACCCAGCTGGCCCAGGCCCTCCCTGCTAGAGTCACAGAGGAACCCCCTGCAGCCCCAGCCCCTCTGGCCTGGTCAGTCCTGGGTCCTGCCTGCCGGGTCAATGCAGCTCGCAGCCACCAAGGAAGGGCTTTGAGAAACCATGTAGCCCTCATACATTTTAAACCTGACATCTAAAAGTTTTCATCACAATGTTAATTGCTTGCAAAGGACGTCGTTTCTGCACATTGTGAATATGGGCACCTTTAAAGTTAACTGTTACATCATTTCTTTGAGGGCATCCAGTGGGATATCGAGGCCAAAGCAAGACCCTCAACATTTGCCTACAAAACCCCCAAAGAGCTCTGGGAACAAACTGGCTGGAAGCACCAGAGTGGCTGGAACGCCTGCATTCCAGGGTTTACTTGTTTCCATTTCTCCAAAGAGATGTTAGCTCTTCTGATATGGTGAGACGTCAACCGAGCAGCTTAGATTCCAGATGCCGGAGCTGCTGGGATTCGAATCCCAGCTCTATCCGCGTAGTGTGCTGTGTGTCCCTGGGCAAGTTCCTTAACCTCTCTGGGCCTCCTTGTCCTCATCTAGCACACAGAACCTACTTCAGAGGGGTACACGGCAGCACAGATGAGCATCCCGTGAGCCAGTGCGATGTGAGACCTGAGTCCTGCCTGGCTCAGTGTCGAGGCCCTGGCTGCTGCTCTAATGGCTGCTCCTAAGAGGCCCAAGGCCAGAGATGCTGATTCTGAATTCTGTCTCGAGGTAAAAATGAAAACCCAGAACGAAATCCCGTCTAGATGGTCTGGGAGGGATGAGGGCATGGTGTAAGATGCCTGCACTCGCTCCTCCTGGGCGTTCTGGGGCGTTTATGAGAAACAGCCAAGGACTCCCAGCATCAAAGGGAAGCTCCAGACAGGTGGGCCTCAGCCCTGGGCCAGGGTGCCCTTGCTCTGCACTCCATGCTCTGGCTCATGAAAATCCAGAAGGAAACCTGGGCTGAGGATGAAAATGCTTTGTCCGATCTTGCACCATAGCGTAGACCAAGCAAATACATCCCAACTGGGGAGAAGCAGAGACTTGGGGGCCTCACTTTGGAGCATTATAGTATTCTGATGTCAGCGCCACCTGCCCCAAGACAGTAGCTGGATGGTGACTGGGCTCACAGCACTCATGGCTCTGGCATTTCTGTATTTCTCTATTCTTCTTAAAGACGTGACGGCGTGAGCTGTTCCTTGAAGGAGAAACATGTGGCAGTGGTTCTGGTGCCCCACTCCAGTGCTGTGAGTCCACTCCCGGGAGCACCAGGCAAGTGAGCACGTCCAGCCCCAGCCATTATCTGGGAGGTTGCTGGTCAGATTCTAGCTGTCCTGAGTATGCCAAGGTCACCACAAGGTGGTTAAAACCCAGACCTCTGACTGGGCACGGTGGCTCACGCCCGTAATCCCAACACTTTGGGAGGCTGAGGCAGGCAGATCACGAGGTCAGGAGATCGAGACCATCCTGGCTAACATGGTGAAACCCCGTCTCTACTAAAAATACAAAAAATTATCCGGGCGTGGTGGCGGGCGCCTGTAGTCCTGGCTACTCGGGAGGCTGAGGCAGGAGGATGGCATGAACCTGGGAGGCGGAGCTTGCAGTGATCCGAGATCGCGCCACTGCACTCCAGCCTGGGTGACAGAGTGAGACTCCGTCTCAAAACAAAAAACAAAACAGTAACAACAAAAACCCCAGACCTCTGTCTGCTAAAAATAAAATGTTCAAGTTCCCTGGTCATTTTAGAAATCCTTATGGAGACAACACATTGTTCTTATATTGCATTTTGCAATTTATCAAACTAGCACAGACACTGGCGGGAGGCAGGGCAGGTGGGGGTGATGGGAGCACCATCCTTTGGGCACACGCTGTGTTCATTTATGAGAAACAGGCAGGAGAGGGTGGCGGCTGGGGGGAAAAGATGAATCAACATCACTTTCTGGAATATCATTTGGCACTGACTCTAAGGAATGTGAAAACTTTTCCCACCCTTTGACCCAGCAGTCCTTCTCCTGGGATTGTCCCAAGGAAATGACCACGACTGTCACAGAAATTCAGTTGCAACAATGTTCCCTGCATTATGGGTACAGTAAAATGTTGTAAATAGATGCCTGGGCTTTAGAGTCAGGCAGCCTGGGCTTGAGTCCTTGCTTCTTCCACTTCCCAGCTGTGTGACCTTGACCAAGTTACTTACCCTCTCTGAACCTCAGAGTCCTCATGTGTAAAATAGAGTTAGCAATACTGATCTTGCATGGTGGCTGTAAGAAATCAGTGAGATGAAGGCAGGGTGCGGTGGCTCACAACTGAAATACCAGCACTTTGGGAGGCTGAGGGGGGCGGATCACCTGAGGTCAGGAGTTCGAGACTAGCCTGACCAACATGGAGAAACCTCGACTCTACTAAAAATGCAAAACTAGCTGGGTGTGGTGGTGCATGCCTATAATCCCAGCTACTCGGGAGGCTGCGGCAGGAGAATCACTTGAACCCGGAAGGCGGAGGTTGCGATGGGCCAAGATCGCGCCACTGCACTCCAGCCTGGGCAACAAGAATGAAACTCCATCTCAGGAAAAAAAAAAAAAAAAAAGAAATCAATGAGATGAGGGCTAACAAGCTGATTAGCCCAGTGTCTGCCTGGAAATGATGTTGACATCCAACAGTGCAAGAGTGACGACTACATTTACTGTGGGGCATGCATTGGAAGGAATTTGGGAGGATACTGACATGAATGTGAGGAATCTGCATGGTGAGGAAAGTGCCCACACACTAAATTGAAGCGAACGAATCAGGTATACGGCATGCCTTCACATTTTAAAGAGACTCAGACCAGGGGAAAGCTGGGAGGAATATACACCCAGATGGGAACAGGGACCACCCAAGGTGCTGTCCACCCGCTGCTATTTTTCTATATTGGTGAGTGGAAGACAGAGATGCCAATTCACATCAAAACACAAGAAAACAGAGAACCCCAGGGGCCTAGTGAGCCTTAACCTGGGCGAGGGCTCCAGGGCTGGCCGGGCATCGTGGCTCCGAGTCTTGGCCCAGCCCGGCTCAGGATCCCCTTCTGTGAATAACAGGGGGATGAGGCAGACGTCATCTGAGATTCCTCCTGCCGGGACTTTCACAACTCTGCCATGTGATCTTGACACTCGTGCCCTGTGCGGCTTAGGCTATGCGGAACAAGGAGTGCCCTGGGCCAGGGCCAAGGCCCACCTGTCTAGAGCTTCCCTTTGATGCTGGAGGCCCAGGGCTGTTTCTCATAAACGCCTGGAACGCCCAGGAAGCACGTGTGCAGGCATCTTGCACCATTCCTTCATTCCTCCCAGACCGCCTAGAACAGGCGGCTATTTATAGTCCCAGATGGATGCATCCTCAGGGACAACTCCACCTGCCTTACATGCGCAGCTCACGGGCTCTCCTCCCAGACACACGTCCTTCCCTCCCTGCCTGTTTTCTTGGCTCTTGCTAACATTGTGGACTTGCTCAGTTCCACTTCCAATAGGACCAGAAAATGCCCGCTCTCCCGAGGGCACACATGGGTGTGGCCTCATCTTTTCATCATTGTGTTAACAACAGATCACAGTTAAAACATATTCCCAAAGCACAGAGCTCAGCCACCCTTTGAAGGCCAAGTAAACCAGATTTGTTTTTCCAGGCATTCTGTGCTATGCGTTTGATGTATTTATGTTCTGCATGTATTCCCATTTGTAGAGTAAGGACAGAGCCAGCTGGATCTCAAAGACATCCAGAATGAGACACCTTCACACCCCTCATCCCAGCCGCCATTGGCTCCAGCCTAGGTGCCTGCACCTGCCTCTAGCCTCCTCCCGACTCCCACCCTGGCCTCCCTGCACAAGCAAGCACCCAGAGATCCATGGAAACCTACAAGGATGGAGCAGGACCCTCCTCTGTGTTTCCTTGCTGGTGTCAAAGCCACGGTCTTTGCAGGGATGTAGAGGCTCTATCTCCCTAATCCCCTTGGTCATTCTGCTTCAGCCACATGGGCCTCCTGCTGTTTCCCAAGCCTGCCTGCTTCCGGGTCTCTGCACTGGCTGTTCCCTCTGGTGGGAATGCTCTTCCCTCACTAACTTCCTCACCTCCTTCCACCAGGCTTTGCCCAAAGGTCACCTCCTCCGTGAGGCCCACCCTGACCACCCAGTTTGCATCTTTCCTTCCCTAGCAGGGCTCACTTTCTAGCACATGATGAAATTTGCTTATTTATTCTTTATCATGTTTATTATCTGTCTCCTTGCATTAGAACTGGTCCCTATCCCCATAACAAGATGTCTGTCTTGTTCATGGCTATCTCCCAAATACCCTGAACAGTGCCTGGCACATAGTAGGTGCTCAATAAATAGTTACTGAATGACTTTTACTTAGAAAAACTGGGTTGAGACACCTGCCTAAGATCCACATGAGCTGTGGGTGGCAGAGGTGGAATTCGAATGCCCAAGCCTGGGGCAGCCAAGGACAAGAGGATAATCATATGATTTCACAGATTTTCCCAGGTAAACTGAGGCACAAGTAAGTGCCTGGGTAGTGGGAACCCAACACAGTAGGAGCTCTTGAATTGTCTTCCCTGCTAACAGATCCTGCTTTGGCTCAACTGGTAATGTGCCCACCTGAGGACGGCCATGATTGGGCTAAGTCAGCCACGAGCCCCCCGTTCCTCTTTGCCAGTGGGGGTGAACGTGTGACCGAGTTCTGGCCAATGAGTCATATGGGGAGTCTATGGGGACTTCAGGAAAGGGTTCTCCTCCCTAATGAGAGGGAGGGTTATGCGAGGAGACAGGCTTTGCCTGTGCACATCTCCAGGCTGCATGCCATGCAGTGAGAACGTGATGTTGGAGCAACAGCAGCCATCTGAGACCATGAGGAGAGGCACTGCTGACACGCACAGGGTGCAGTGTGGGAGAGGGAACATTTGGGTATCCACCATGACCCTGGTGAGTTGTTTAATTAGCCAGCCCTGGGGTAGGGGTATGGGGCTACCTCCAGACTTCGTGTTAAGATGACAAATATCCATGTTGGATATTTATGAGTTGGGTCTTCTTTTTATTCATCCCAAAGCTTCATAAGCTGCACTCTCATGAGAGCCTGGAGAGAAGATTAATGCAAGACTGCAAGGTCCTCATGCTTAAACAAGTGCAGCTCATTTGAAAGCTTGCAGGAAATCGTAGTTACTCCGTGCCATTCTCCAGCACAGAGGCCACCCACTGAAGGCAGAGCTTTCCCAGGAGAAGGGGTGGTCACTGCCCTGGCTGCCACATCTGCAGGGCCAACAGGCCTGGCACAGGTGCCTGGCACAGAGTGAGACTCTAACTGGCTGTGGGTGGGTATGTGGTGGATCTTGGCACTGGGCCTGCCCTCAGACCCCTGCTATTGCTGGAGTCCATGGTCACTAATCATCTTGGGTGATGGAGTGTGAGTCCTCAGCCCTGGGTCAGCCTGCCATTGACACTGTCTCATCCCATCACCTGTCGCTGGCGAGGAAGAGGTTATGGTTATTCCCACATCCACTGAAGGAGGCTGAAATGGCCTGCCCACGTGACAGAGGAGGGGGAGCCGGGGCAGTTTCCACCAGCTATGAGTCCGCTGGGTCACAGGAGGTGATGAACTTGACTCGGGTCTGATGCATTTTGCTGCACGCCCAAGGTCTGTGCTTATGGAAATCCTTTCAAATAAAGTGCAAGCTTCCCCTTTGTCTTTGAAAATAGGCTTTTAAAAAGAGGCATCTAATGGATTTTGCTTTCCAGAAATGTGGCAAATGTATCTTTACGGAGAGCTGAAAAAATTGCACCAGCTAAATCCCACGATGCCCTGGAAAGCCCTAATGAAAAGCATGAAATCCACTAGCTGCAGGGAGAGAAAGGCCAGGGTGGAGGCCACCCCTTCTCCCAGGCAATCGCTCCCTGGCGCTGACACGCCCCCTTTGCTTTGCAGCCTGGGCGGGGGATCCCGAGGCTCAGGAAGGCAGGTGGACCACCTGCTTGTTTTTGGAAATGTGGGAGGATGGAGGCCGGCCACACTCACACCCACAGCTCGTGCACTCACTCCCAGAAAACAAATCCTTCCTCGCGTGTGCCGGAGAGCGTGCTGTTCACTTCATTGTTCTTCCAAAGTAGCCCCCAGAACTGCCATCCTGGGGGTGTCCCTGGGTCCCCCCATGAGGACTGGGCTTCACGCTGCCTTTGTCAGGGCAGTGGTATTGGGGTACCTGGGATGCCAGGGTGCTATGGGGAGAATTCACTGAGGGCTGAGCCAGGCTGTGGATGTACAGGGAATCCCTGGATCCAGGTGATTCTTGGGGCATCAAGTGCCCCCAGTGATGTCCCTGATAGTCACCCACGTCCTTGGACAGAGTCTCAGCATCTCTGAAGGTCGGGGCTGGGGTCTGCCTCAGCCCAAGGGGTTCAGGGCACTCCCACTCCTGCCAGAAATGGTGCAGCCCCCTTGGGGTCCCAGGGCCAGTGGAGAGCTGGCTGAGCTCAGCGTCTTCCCTAAGTCACTGACCCCCTGCAGGGCTCCAAGTGCCGCGCTGTGGACTCTGACCTCCTCCAGGGCCAGCGGCACCAGGGTCGGTTCTCAGATGGTCCCCTTTTAGCAGCAGAAGACTCTACACCATTGGTTTTCAAGCTTCCTTTTCAAGCAACAGGACTCTACACACAGTCTTTAGACTGCGCCTGCAGACGTGAACCGGACTAGTGGACAATGTCTGCACTCCGATGGGCAGCACTGGAGACAGCACCTGCTCCCCTCCTGCTCCCACTCACACCCAGGAGACCCTCAAGGCGCCTCCACAGAAACCCAGGAGGGAAGACCCTGGCCCAGGGCTGCAGACACGCCTGGAATGCAAACCCTGGGCAAGCTCCTTGCGCTTCCAGACCTCAATGTCCCTCTTTCTGAAACACAGTCACATGTCTCCCTGGGCTGCTGGCGTCGGGAGGATTCCCTTCCGTCTGGAGCAGCCACGCTTCTGCCAGGCAGATTTCTACTCTCGAGGTTCTAGCCAGCACGCCACCTCCTCTGCGAAGTCCTTTCTGGAGTCTTCGAAATCCTTCCCTGTGGGCATCCCCCCCTACACACATATACTTGGTTTTTACTATAAAAAGCCACCTTTTCAAATCGTATTGCACACCTTACCTAACATTATCTCCCTCAGCAGACAGCGAATGTGTCCATGCTAAAGCCTGCGCCTTCCTGGTCTTTAGAACATTCAAGAGCCTGGCGCACAGCAGGGTCTCCTAGAGCCTTTGCGGAGCGGATGAATGCAGCCCGCAGCCATTGGATGGGGGCCGTGCAACGCCTGATGAAAATCATCATGCTCAATTATCGGCTTGTGGCACATTTCCTAGTTTTGTTTGCCCAGAAAAAAGCAAACCGTCAGCGCACTAGGGTTCATCGAGGGTCGTTATGGTTAAGCGAGTGTGAATCTCCAAATGGCCCAGGGGGCCGTCATACCGAACCCGCAGAAGGCAGGCAGGCACGGGGCCGCACACCGCAGCAGGGATTTGCAGTGTCCTTAATGTGATTCCTTTAAAACTGCAAACTCCTCGGGTCGACATCCATCAAATTGGTTTGATTTGCACATCCCTTCCTCCAGTGCTATTTTTAATCTATTTTTAGAAAATTAGCAACGGCACATGCGTTATCTTTGTATAGGAAGGAGGAACAGGCTGGAGGGAGACTCGGCATGGGCCATCTCCGTTGGCGGGGCCCGGTTGGTGGGGCCTCACGTGATTTTTTTTTGTTTTCCTTTTTTCTCATCTTTTCAGGATGATTGGAATTTAGTAGATTATTTACATTATTGTTTTATAGTCATAGAGAAATTGAAGTGATTTTAGTCTGGAGTAATGGTAGTGTTCACAGTGCTACTTCGGGTGGGGGTCCCTGCGTGCCTGGGATCCAGCAAAGGTCCCGCGTGTCCCCCACTACTGAGTTCATGCGGCTGACCATGACCGTTTATTTACCTGTGTGGCTACAGTGCTCAGGTGGCCACCTTCCTCTGGCCGCAGGACCAGAATTCTCTGAGGCTGGGTGCAGCCACACGAGGACACCCCTAGGGACCTGGACCCTCATCCCCTGACCCTCCCCAATCTGGCGATTTCTCCATCACATCCACAAGTGACAAGGCTATGTTGAAAAGATTCCACTCTCCTCTGAAGATTCTGTATCTGGAGTGTTCTCCAGTATCCCAGGCCCAGGCAGAGCTTCCCAGGAGGCTTTGCGGGCCCAGGATCGCCGCTGGGAGGCCCGTTTCAGGGGCCACACTGCAGGGGACTGGGGGACACTCACCTTTACAGACGAAGCACTTGATGTGGAAGTACTTGTCCTGCACCCGCAGCACCTCGCCCTTGCACACATTTCCACATGTGTTGCACAGGATCGCCGTGCTGGGCGACTTCTCCAGCGGGCTGGGAGCAGCCTGGGGCTGCGACACTGTTGGGAAAGAGAGAAGAGCAGCGTTCAAGGGTGGATGTGTGAGGCACAAAGGTGAGCAAAGCAGGGGTGTGAGGACGCAGAGCTGACCCTCCCAGCGGGCCCCGCACCCACCAGCACGAGCCGCACAGGGCATCGGGGTCGGTCTGTTGTCTCCTTTTGCCTGGGGACCCACAGGAGTCAGATTATGCAGGGGTTAGGGGCCAGAGGGAGAAGGTCATCTGGTCAAGCCCCAGTGTGGGCTCCTGTCTACAGTAGCCCCATGCAGGGAGGGGCCCGTGCTTCTCATCCACATGCACAACTGCGGCAATGAGGCCATCACCTCCCCACCTGGAAGATGGCCCAACCACTGCTGCCTTAACCCGGCACGACCTTACCCTCAGGGGTCTCAGGGACAAGGCACCCCTCTGTGAGCTCAGTAACCCTCAGCAGCAGGGACCAACATCCTCTCTTCTGCCAGTACAGCAGCCACGGTCCTCAGGGGAGCTCACTTCAAATTTCCTCTGGGTCCTGGGACATGGAGCTGAATATTGCTGCGGTCCCCTTAAATCTCCCTTAAAGCCACCACAGTACAGGACATTTAAGGAGTGGATGGATGGACAGGTCAGGATGGATGGTCACAGGGCCTGACTGTGGGGCTCCCGGGGACCGGGCAGGGGGACACATTCCTCATCCCCATCTTCCCAAAGCATCTGCAGAGACCAGCGCCCAGGACAGAGGGCCACGGCCCAGAAGCCTCAGGTCTGCCCTTTGAGGGGCTCCCAGTGGGCATTAGGGATGGCCAGGTGAGCAACAGTGACCACCAGGTGGCCGAGCTGGCATCGCTTTGAAGCTTGAGGAGAAGTTGGTAGATGGAGGTGCAGGATCTGGATGTGGAGCTCTGCCAGGCACAGAGCCAGCCACACAGGACCCGGGCAGGACCCAGCTGCCCGGACAAGTGGAGGCAAGTGCTGGCCTGTGAGAGTGAATCAGCGTGGGGACTGAAGGCTCAGACCCCAGGGCAGGCACAGGCGGTGGGCAGGAAGTTCTGTGGCTAGTGCTGCAGTCGGCAGAACAATGCTCCCAAGATGTCCCCTTTCTAATCCCCGGAACCTGTGCATATGCTTTCTGACATGGCCAGAGGGGCTTGCAGGTGTGACTAAGTTAAGGGCTTCGATGGGATATGATCTGATTGTCTAGCTGAGCCCAACATCATCACGGGGGCCTTAAAATCAGATCATTATGCGGCTGTGGCCAGAGGGAGGCGTGACTGTGGAAGAAGGTCAGGGAGATGACACATTGCTGGCTTTGAAGGCAGAGGAAGGGGCCACAAGCCAAGGAATGTGGGAGCCTTGGGAACTAGAAAAGGCAAGGAAAGGATTCTCCTCCAGAGTCCTCAGAAGAAACCAGCCCTTCTCACACCTTGATTTTAGCCCAGCAAGACCTGGTGGGCACCGTGACCTCTGGAACTGGAAGCTAATAAACTTGTGTTGTATTCAGTTTGTGGTCACTTGTTACAGAAGCCAGGGAAGATAATGCAGTGGTCAACCTGTCAGATAGGTGGGGGACGCAGGGGCTGAGGCACCAAGCCCCTCCCCTCTGCCTTCTGCCAGCCACTCCTTGTTTGGGAGCGAGAGCCACCAACAGCAAGGACCACCCCAGTGCAGCAGCCCAGGGCGGGCTTTCACTCGGCTAGGGCTGCGCCCCATGCCTTCTGCTCATGCCAAGTTCACCCCGAACGATCTCATTGACAGACTGAACACACAGACAATGGCCGGGCCCAGAGAAAGGCAGAGCTCAGACAACACCTGCAGCTGCCGGCCCAGGAGTCAAGTCCGGCCACGGTACCCAGCCGGGAAGCCAGCTGCATGGCAGACTCGCAGGGAGGCGACTACTCTCCCTCGACAACCAGGAGGTTAAACAATAACTCGGTCCCACATGGCCAGGACTTGACTCACAACTGACAGCCGTCCTAACTCGTGCCCCCGCTTTCCAGTTAGGATCATTTGGAGAAAGCTAAATACATCCCTAACCAATCACACGGGACGCCCCCCTTCTGGGAGCCGCCTCCAGTCCCCTGAGGCCGACAGCCTCCATGGGGGCTCACCAGGAGCCATCCTTTCCCCTCAGAGGCTTCCCAACCACTTGCCTGCCCGTGTGGGCAACTCCCTTGCCACAGCGGCTCTGAGAAAGTTGCCTCCACTTGTCCTCACGTCTTCCTTTATTTCCACAGCAGTCTAACGCCAGCTCCCCCTGTCTTGGTCTGGGTTCCCATGAAGCCGGCCTTGAGACCAGGCTGTGGGTGCGATGGTCTATTTCGGGGGCCCCAGGCACCAGGCCAGAGCGAGGAGTGGGAAAGATGAAAGCTGGTGGCAGGTGTGTTGTTGAGCTGCTCCCCATGTGGGAGAGGGAACTCACTGGGGCCATCCAGGAAACCCTGCGTAGCATGTCCCAGCTCATCCCGTGGAAGGAAGGGAGGCCGCGGCACTGGCCCCCCACCGCCTGTCCCCTGAGTGCAAGAGCTGCTCCAAGGCGGAACTCCCAGCCCCCTCTTCTGGTCTGCCTGGCGTATAGGCTGAGTGAGTTTCTGAGGCACAGAGCCAGGGGTGCTGCAGATGCCAGGGCTGGGCAGCCTGCAGGTGATGGGGCATGGCCCACCTGGTTGCAGTCGAAACCACAGGTGGGCCGAGGGATGTGGCACAGGCCCAGAAAACACCTGCCCCCCTTCATTTGAGGGCTAAGCGTATTCACGCACAGACGTACTCACTCACGTATATTTACCCAATTGCTAAATGCCAGCGCTGATTGAGCTCTGAGCCTGGAAGGTCTCCTCATCTCCCTGGTAAAAATCGAGTGACTGCATCTCAGACAGAGGAGGCCATTTCCCCATCCAGTTCCAACCTGCCCCTAAGCGTTCCCAGAACCCCACATCCCGGAAACCACCGATCTGGCCACCCATCCTCGCCTAGGGTCCCTGCCCACGGATGGAACTGTGACAGAACAGCGCAAAGGAGGAACCTGGGTCATGCTGGGGCCACAGGTCTTTCCAGGCCAGGGGTTCCAAACAGACCAAGGGCGGTGGGTGTCAGCTGTCTGGGGATGAGGGAGAGGGGTTGGCCTGGGAAGCAGGCATGGGAAAGGAGATGAATGGCATGAAAAATAACTCAGCACCACCCTGGGCCTGCCTCCGGTTTTGCAAACTGGACGAGGCACAGCCCAGTGAGGGTCCCTGTGGGCTCAGTCTGCAGCCGCTGGAGGCCACCGTGGCCTTTCTCACTCTGGTTGAATCCACAGCAGGCTTGTCCCACGCGCCTTTTGCCTGTGGAGTCATTGTAGAAACCACCTCATCCGTTATTTAATAAAGATGGTGGGGAGGGTACAGCAGGTGAAGGCTTTCTGGGCTGGAATCGAAGCCTCCCAGTGCAGAACGAGGATTAGAATTGTGGACTGAATTTCAAATGGTGCCTCTCTCGGCCACACATGGCCCAGGCCATGGGGGCCCCTGTAGGCTGCCACACGGGTGATGCACCCAGTCCACATCTGAGGCTCAGTCAGAGCTCACAGGGGTGGGGGCCGTGCATCTTCAAGACGCTTATGTTCTCATCTATTGGCAACAAAGAGAAAAATGCACAAGCGTCTCTTCATGATCCGACAAGGGAGAGGTTCACGCTGCTGGAATCTGGCCCAAATCCAGCCTGAGGGAAGTGTCAGCTTCAGATTCCCGGGGGACAGCGCGGGTGGTGGGGTCAGCTGGCCTGGGATGCAGGCTTAGCTGGCCTTCTGCATGCTGTGACCTCAGGTGAGGCCCTGAGACTCCTGGTCTTCTGTCTGTGTGTCTGTCTGTCTCTCCATCCAGGCATCCATCTTCTTCTTGTGTTACCTGGCCCCAAGGATGCCAGGACCATGAGCAATAATGTTCCCATAGCAACCAACCCAGCAAACAACAAGTGCTCAATACACAATTGTGATGGTTATTTTCAAGAACACTGGCCAGACATCACTGTTTCCAGGTGACTGGAAATATACTTGGTCGGGGGTGGCGGGGGTGGGGTGTGGGGGTGAGGGCTGGGGGAAGCTGCTAAGATCATGGATTTGCTTGGAGGCCCCAATCTCACCTGCTGGGGCCGCCTCCGAGGCGTCCGGGGGCTGCAGGGTCATGGAGGAGGCGCTGCCCTCTCGCGATAGGAGATAGACATTGCGCCGTGGGGACGCCGCTGCCTCCATGCAGGTGCCGCTCCTACGGGCTTCCCTCCAGCTGGCCCTTCCTGCCAGGCCCTGGGACCACAGGTAGGTAAGTGGGTATGCGCTTGCCTCCCAAGAGGGTTCATTCCTCACCTGGCTGCAGCTGCCAAATTGTGAGGACGGCTAGGGGGGCAACAGCCAAACCATGCAAAAGCAGGGGCCAAGTGGCATTCTCTGTTCCCCTAAACCTGGCCCAAAGTCAGCCACGTGTTTTACATTAAAAAGAGAAGTTTCAAGTGGTCCTTCAGCAGGTGAATGGATAAACGAGCTGGGGTGTATCCAGACGATGAAATATTATTCACCAACAAAAAGAAGCATGCCATCACACCATGAGAAGGCATGGAGGGACCCTCAAAGAATACTGCTAGCTGGAAGATGCCAGCCTGGAAAGGCTATGCCCTGCAGGATTCCAATTATGTGACATGCTGGAAAAGGCAAAATGAAGGAGACAGTAAGAGGATTGATGGTTGCCAGGGCTGGGATCAACGGAGCACAGGGCGTTTTTAAGGCAGTGACGCTGCTCTGGGCAATACTGTAATGGTGGATCCACAACACTGTACATTTGTCCAAACCCATAGAACCTATAACACTAAGAGTGGCCCCCAATGTAAGGTATGAACTTCGCTTAAGAACACATCAACGTTGGTACAGTTACAACAAATGCACCTCACCAGTGCAAGGTGTTAATCATAGGGAAGACGGGATGGGAGCACATCGGAACTCTCTGTGTCTTATCTAGAAACCAAGAGATGCTCTGAGAAATAAAATCTATCAAAAAATTTAAAAATTCTAGGCCAGGCGCTATGGCTCACGCCTGTAATCCCAGCACTTTGGGAAGCTGAGGCGGGTGGATTACTGAGGTCAGGAGTTTGAGATCAGCATGGCCAACATGGCAAAACCCTGTTTCTACTAAAAATACAAAAATTAGCTGGGTGTGGTGGTACACACCTGTAATCCCAGCTACTCGAGAGGCTGAGGCAGGAGAATCACTTGAAACCCGGGAGGCAGAGGTCGCAGTGAGCCAAGATTGTGCCACAGCACTCCAGCCTGGGTGACAGAATAAGACCCTGTCTCAAAAAAAAAAAAAAAATTTTAAAAAGGAACTAACCACAATTGCGGCAGGTTCATTTCACTGCAGTTTCAAGATTGGCTCCAATAATTTGGCTTAACAAGTCTCTAACTGTGATAATAACATAGAACATAAACTCAAGTGCTAAGATTCTATCACACAGGGGCTGAGAGTATTTAATCCCTCGTGATAATGAAACCCCAGCCTTGGGAAGCCCCACCGGGAATAACAAAAATGATTGCTGGTGTCGTTAACACACAACCTTCACAACAAAGGGACGTGGCTCTCTCAGGAAATCCCCCTGCCTCCCCCTCCAGGCTGGACTCCTGGTCTGCCACCAGCCAGCCAGAATGGGAGCCAGCAGGGTCCGGTTTGGACCCACCATCCAGGGGCAGCGGTGTGACCTTGGTGAATGGATTTAACTCTGCAAAGCCTCAGTTTTCACATCTGTAAATCAGGGCTTGATCTTAGGAGGATGTTTTAAATGTCCATTGAAGTAGAGAAAGCTCCACGTGCAAGGTCTGACAGGTGGCCGTGAACAGTAGCTGTTAGCTGAATCCTCTCCAAGGCTCAGAGACCAGACTTGCAGGCTGCAGGGTGGAGGGGTCAGATCAGGGGTGGCTATCAGAAAGAGGAAAAACGATGACTCTGAGGTCCACTCAAGGTTTCCCAGTCCAGAGCGGGAGTCCACAAGCATTTTCAGGAAAAGGCAAGACAGTAAATACAGTGTAGGCCCTAGGGACACCACAGTGAACACAACAGCCACGGTCCTAGCCCTCGACATTCTCTTGTTTGTTCCATACCATGCCACACAGGAATGGTCAGTCATCCTCATCTCACAGATGAGGATGCCAAGGCTAGGAGATGGTCACACGGCTAAGAGACTGAGGCCCAGCTCAGGTGTGTCCGAGGCTCCTCCTCCCACCCCTTCCATCACCTGCTGGGCTGCAAACCATGTGTTCACTTGTTCAACAGACACGGGAGCAGACGCACTGTCAGGTACTGGGGAGAGAGGTGTGCCATTCAGCACCACACCAGCGTGACAGGCACAGGAAGAGGGACATGCCAGGCCAAAAGGGCATAGGCAGGGGGGCAAACTCCTCTTTCTGTCCAGCGAACCAGCTCTCACGACCCAGACAGCAGAGTTCTCATCATTCCGTGATCTCTGGGAATGTTTTTTCTTCTCTTGAGGCAGGGTCTCGCTCTGTCAACCAGGCTGGAGTGCAGTGGCGCAGTCTCAGCTCACTGCAGCCTCAACCTCCCGGGCTCAAGCCATCCTCCCACCTCAGCCTCCCGAGTAGCTGGGACCACAAGTGTGTGCCACCACGCTCAGCTAATTTTTGTATTTTTTGTAGACACGGGATGTCGCTATCTTGCTCAGGCTGGTCTCACACTCCTGGGCTCAAGTGATCCTCCCATGTCAGCCTCCCAAAGTGCTGGGATTACAGGCGTGAGCCACCGTGCCTGGCTGGGGATTTGCTTGACTGTTTATTTCCGATCTGTGCCCATGGATCTATATTTAGTTCCACCCTTCTCTGAGGGCCCAGTGAACTTTGGACCTCTGAGCATGTATTCCTGGTTTGGCCAAAGACCAGCAGCTGTGCTCGCCTTGTTCTCTTGCTTTCCTCGTTTGCTCTGGAGGTAAATCCACCTTGAGAATCGGCAGGGGACCCCCTTGTGTACTCACACAGGGGAAAACTTGGGGTCCGCCCATGGCAGGGGTTCTCATCGGAGGCCCGCTCCATCCGCCAAGATGATTTCAGAAAGCTCCCCGTCTGCTGTTTGTATCATCCAAACGGCTGGCTTGGGGTTTCCAAATGTCCTAAGGATGTTCTAATAATATTCAGTTTTCTAAGCCTACACACGCACACATGAACTCCAGAGGTCCCGGCTCACCCAGAGCGGGTCACAGGACACACAGTTCCAGCTTCCCTTTCACACCTTTCCTTCTGACCATGGCAACGAGCAGAGAAATACAGAGAGGGGCACAGGGCTGTGTGCAGGCACAGCGGGGAGATGAACCTGTGTACAACCAGGGAGGGCTTCTGGGAGGAGGTGACACGAACTAGAAGCTCAGAGGATGGGCAGGCACCTTCTGGGACAGGAGCAAGCACACATCGCAGTGCTCAGCTCACCTTCATTGCGGCACAGCCCTGACACATGGGTGGCTGCTGTCCACTGGCCTGCCTGCCTCCCCTGGCCTGGAAGCCCTCATGGGCGAGGGCTGTGCCCGAGGGATTTGTCTCCCTAGGGCCAGGTGCTGAGGAGACCAGAGCTGATGCTGGCCCTGTGCTGACGTGTGCTCAGCCAGTCCCTGCCGGGAGACAGGCATGGCTCTCACACACCATGGGGCCACACGCACCCTGTGCCAGCTCTGCCCTGGGGCACAGGGCTTTCTTTGGGCTAATTTTATGAATATGGAATTAAAGCGTACAGGCACGCACACTTTGCATCCTCATGGATCCTGCCACACTGTCTTTTCGGGGACTTACAAACCCCCGCCTGTGCCTTACAGTGTGTCCCCTCCCTCAGGTTCTCACTTTATAGGTCGTGCCTCGGTTTAAGAGCAGGTCCAGGCCTCCCTACTGCCCTGCCCAAGTGTTACTTGTTAGAAAATCATGCCGGATCACAGGCGGGCACTTCCTTCCTAACCTACTTAAGGGCTGGCTGCTAATTATAACCATGAACCGAGGACGCTGCTCTCTGGAGCCGGCCCCGTTCTCACCACGGCCATCACAGCCTGGGCTTGGCAAGGGAGCTCTGCAGGTCCAGACAGGGCGACCCTCTGTTCAATCCCCCATTAAGCAAAGATGCACTGGGCACTCTCTCCTTGCCAAGAGCTAGGCCAGCACGGGGCCGATGTTGGGCAGCCACCGCCCCATCCCCAAGCAGTCACCAGACAGTTCTGGGCACAAGAGCACACAGGAAGCTCATGGTGCCAGTGCTGTGGGACCCCAGGCCCAGGGACACTCCTCCCGGGGCCCACCCAGCTTTATTTCAGTGGTGACATGAGACACCTGCGGGGCGCCCTGGAACGCCCACCAGGAGACGACCTGGCCCTCTTCCAGTTCCCCAGGATTGCAGTCTGGCTTCTCCCGTCTGAGTCCTTGACCTGCCCATGGCCAGACCACGGGTCCCTGAGGACTGCAAACAGCTTGGCTCTGCTTTGGGGTCCTGAGGATGGACGCAGGGCTTGTGCACAGATGTGTGCAGATGAAACTGATTATGGAAAAATACCTCAGGCTCCTGACCTCCACATGCCCCTCTCAGCATCGCTGTCACCCCAAACTACGACCTCCTGGGGTGTCATCCACCCAGGCCCTCAGTGCCCTGCTCAGGGCTGGCCCGGACATCGGCAGCCAAACTCCTCTTTCTGTCCAGCAAACCAGCTCATGAGGGGAATCACTTGAGCCCATGAGCCACTCCTCCTTTCGCGCCTGCCTGCTGCACAGAACACATCCTTTGACATCCATCTCCTCTGTAGGGCCAGTGGGCTCCATGCCTGCTGGGCTCACCTGGAGGCCCAGCCCCCTGCCAGTGCCTGAACCCTAAGATGTGCTTGGGGAACAGGATGAACCTATGCATCTCACTCTGACCCGCAACCACCTTCCCCTCAGCATGCGACAGTAGCATCCAGCCATCTCAGCACCTCCCATGGTGTCCTTCTGGAAGCCTCTGAGCTTATCCCTCTGAGCTCCCCACGGGCTGTCTGAGCAAAGCCCTGTGGCATGCTGCATCTTCAAAGGTGATGATCACAACAACCGTTCTTACATGCTCTCCTACAACACTGTGTCGACCCTTCTCCTATTACCTGATGGGGTCTAAAGCCCCTCACCTTGAACCTGGCTGGACCTCTGCAACTGCTTTGACCAAAAGGATATGACAGAAAAGACACCAGGCAGCTTCCAAGCTGGGTCATCAAATACCCCCAGCTTCTGCCTTGCTTTCTTAGGATGCTCATTCTGGGAACCCGGCAGCCATGCTGGGACGAAGCTCAAACCACTCCACGCTGTGACCACGCATGGAGCCCACATGCCGCTATTCTGGCAGAAGGACCACAGAAGTCCCCACGGATGGCCAGCAAGAAGTTTCAGCAAAGACGCCTGTGGAGGATTCTGGCTCCCAGCTCTTGAGTCACTCTCAGCCTTTGGGTCAGCCCAGTGAAACCACAGACATTGTGGAGAGGAGACAAGGCATACCCACTGTGCCCTTTCTGAATGGCAGCCCCTCCCAACCCGTGAATGTAACAGGATGTTTGTCTTATGTCACTGAGGCTTGGGGTGGTTTGTTAGGCAGCCATTGAAAACCAGAATGCCACCACAGTGATGGCCCCAGACATCAAAAGACCTCTTTGCAAAGCTTTTGCTCACATCGTTTCTATGCAGCTCTCTCTGTGCATGCCCCCCAAGGGCAGGAACCCCATCCCACCCTGCTGAGAAGCTCCCCCTCCAAACCCAAGGCTGGCCACCTCCTCCTCACTCTCCGATCCCACTTCTGCTATCCACACATGGGCTTACACAAGATGCCCAGGAACGGGTTCTCTAAATCCGTGGGTTTCCACTTGGGGACCCTGGGGATTTTGCAAGGGGTCTGTAAATGCATTTGCGCACCATGATTGTCTGCAGACAAATGGCTCGATCTATGTTGCACATCCGGGGACTATGGTTTTCAGTTGTAGGTAGATGCTCAAGGGATTTTTAAAAAATGAAGGCTGCTAGAAAGTGTTACAAAATCCCCAGGTGCCTTTGTTACTGAATAGTTCTTAAGCAATATAATGATTGGATATAGCACGAGGATGTGAGTTCATTGAGAAAGGGGTCTTCACTCTCTGGAAGGTTAGGTGGCTCATAACACAGATCACAGCAGCTTCCCTGCTCTGGAGAAACAACTCCAAAAAAATACTAGGTTCCAAACTGTTCCTGATCTAATTTCTGGAACTTGCCCACCAAGCAAAAAGTTAGGTTTGATGAGGATAGCAGTTTATAGTTTACAAATAAGCCTTACGCATTTTATCTCTGCTCATACAAAAACTCCCTGGTATAGACAGTAGGAGAGGGGACTCAGTGGCGACGCCTGGTCTCCTCACCATCTCTGCACAGCCTGGCTCCAGACCTCTCTAGAGACAGTAAAGTCACTTTCTCCACAGCCAAAGTCCCAAGAGGAGGCACTTGCCGTTTTGATCCAAGAAGGGAAATGCCCTTCAAATCCTGGCGTGACCTTGCCTGGAATCTTCACAGCCACTCTTGGAGGTAGATATTCTTTTGCCCATTTGGCAGAGTTGGAAGCTTAGAGAGGTTTAGTGACCAGCCCAAAGCCACACGGTGAGGAGTGGCAGAGCAAGGATTCAAGCCCAAGTCTGCCTTTCTTCAGCTACCTATTTCCAAAGAAAGCTGCTACTAACCGATTTGCAGCCCACTGCCCCTGCCCACTGCAAGTCACACCTACAGACTCCACCCACCACAGACTCCACCCACAGCAGATTCTCCCGCTTCAGGATCCACTCACCAGACTCCACCCACTGCAGACTCCACCTACCACAGGCTCCACGCACTGACTCCACCCACTGCAGACTCCACCCACTGCAGACTCCACCCACTGCAGACTCCACCTACCACAGGCTCTACTAAGACTCCACCCACCAGAGGCTCCACCCCCAGCAGACTCCACTCACTGCAGTGCCACCACTGCAGCCTTCCTTCCTCTCAGCCTTGCCTGGGATCCACCAACCTTTCCTCTGGCCCCAAAGACTGCTTCTTCTCCCATATCCTGTGATCATCATTCTCCTAGGCTCGACCGAGAAGACCTAACCGTACTGGGATGACTTTATTATCTCCTGGGCATGTTTCCAGAAGCCAGCTCCGCTTACTCTAAATTCAAGCAGGGTGTCCTGGCCAATTCCCATGTGGGCCTCTCTCCTATCCCCCCACGCAGCATCCTGTTGGCCCAGCTGCTCACCGTGGGAAGAGATGATGGGTTGTCCCCACCCCAGTGATCAACTGTAAAGCTCAGGACAGTTCAAGGGAATCAAGCCTCACATTCTCTGGGCTTCATGCAGGACATCACAGCCAAACACAGCCCCAGGAAGAGGAGCCCTGGTGATTTTCAGAGGCCTGTGTTATGATCCAGGCCAGCCCTGCTAGCTCCAGGCCACATGCTCCCAGGAAAGTCATCACCTCTGGAGCCTCTCCCTGCCATCTGCGCAGGAAGGCTGTGGCTGTACTGAGCTTTTGGTGATGTGGTGAGAATCAGAGGCCGAGGCTGGACCCTGAGCCCAGCACACAGCATGAGCTCAACACACCCCAGGGCTTAGGGATCCTTGCGCACTGACTGCCATCTGGGGAGACGCCAGAGGACAGTTCCAGAAGAGCACTCCACACTCATGTCTAGAGGCCCTTGAGAGCTCAGGCAGGAGCTGGCCCCATGAGACTTGTCCTCCAATCCCACAGGGTTGTAGGGAGGCCTCTGTCTTGCTGGAAAACTTGGGGTAGGTCCCTTTTCCCTCCAGCCCAGTTTCTAATCTGAGTCGGCCTCACTGTGAGGGGGCCGTCAGCATGATGGAGTCTCCAAGACAAGCTCTCCAAGTTAGCAAGGTGGCAAGATCTGGGAGAGTGGCCTCAAGCACAAGCTGCACCCCTCTGCTTGGGTCCCTCCCCCATTCAAGAACCTTCCATGGCTCCCCACAGAACACAGCCCAGCCCCTAAACCAGCACTCTAAGCCTGGTACCCACCTGGTTCCCTGACTTCCTCACTGCCCTCTGATCCCACACTCTTTCCCAAAGTTGTCCTCGATAGTCCTGGCACCAGCCTGGGCTCCCACCATTCCTGCTCCGGGGAGCACTGTGTGCCCATCTCACCTGGGAAGACCCTACTTGTCCTTCCAGGCCCACGTCAAATGCCCCCTCTGTACCGACAGCGTATTCACAGACAATGATTCACTCTTCTGCTGAGCTCTGCACTGGAGGCTTCAGGACCTAAGCGCCCTTCTTTGCACCCTAACTTTAAGAAAATTGTCCTTATTTTACAGATGCAAAAGCTCACCAGGTGAGGGGATCTGTCTGTTGTCCACCTGGGCCCACTGATGGGGTGACCTTGAGCAAGTCAGGGCACCTCTCTGAAACAGGACGAGCCTCTGGCTTTGTCTACAGTCCCATGGTGCCAGGGATCCCCTAGAGACCTGTGCTGGGCCTGGGGAACAAGTGGCCCAGCAAGCCTCAGGCTGTCCCAGGACACTTTTGTCCTGGCACGATCACTGGTCTCAAACGTGTCTCAGGGTGGGGTGTGGGGCTGAAGAGAGCCCCAATCTCACTTCTGAGGTGAGGTGAGTTGGGGATGCTGGGTATGGAAGGATCTAGAAGCCCAAAGGAGGCTGGAGAGGGCGTGTAGTCTTGTGGCACAGGTCTCGGACTTCCTTCTTTTTTTTTTTTTTTTGAGACAGAGTCTCGCTCTGTTGCCCAGGCTGGAGTGCAGTGGCATGATCTTGGCTCACTGCAACCTCCGCTTCATGGGTTCAAGTGATTTGCCTCCCTTAGCCTCCTGAGTAGCTGGGATTATAGGCGCGTGCCACCACACCGGGATAATTTTTGTATTTCTAGTAGAGATGGGGTTTCACCATGTTGGTCAGGCTGGTCTTGAACGCCTGACCTCATGATCCGCCCACCTGGGTCTCCCAAAGTGCTGGGATTATAGGCGTGAGCCACCGTACCCAGACTGGGCTTCCTTCTTACTAAACAATCTTAAAATCACCAAAGAAAATGATTCCATTTTCTTGATACTTTGCACAGTGCTGCAAATAACAGTGACACTGTCTTTTAAAAAACAAACAAACAATCAAACAAACAATTTCCTCTTGGGCCCTGGCTCCAGAGGGCTTGGTTGCTTGGACCCTTTGTGAAGTTGGGGCTTTTGCGAGGCTGAAACTCCACTAGCCCGGAGTGAGCCTAAGGGGTCAGGGGAGGGGTTCCCAGCCCAGTGGGAAGAGCAGACCCTTCGCCTCCACTCAGATCTGGGGTGCGTGCTCAAGTCCTGCGGGTGGAGGTGTCCTACAGCTCCTTCCGGCATGAAAGCCCTGTGATTTCCCTGTTTTGAGGCAGGGGTCCATGAGGACAAAGTCACTCTTGGCCACAAATAGGCTCTGTTCACAGAGCGACAGGCACAGACGTCGGGCGGCAGGGTCCCTGGCGGCCCCCAGAGCCCGAGAGGAGCCTCTCCTATAGGAGGCAGGAAGAGAAAAACAGCCCAGCGGCCACGCTGCCCCTTCCTCCCAGAAGAGGACGTGGCAGGAAGCAAGAGCGGTGCCAGCAGGGAGCTCGAGCCATCTCTGTGGGCTGAACCGGGACCCCCAGATGCCCATGTTGAAGTCCTAACCCCCGGACCTTGGCAAGTGACTGTGTTCGGAGACGGGGCCTTCAAAGGTGTCGTTATGGTAAAGCAAGGTGATCTGGAGGGTGGGTCCTCATCCAGTCTGACTGGTGTCAGAAAAAGGGGAAATGTGGACACAGAGACAACCCCAGACAATCCCCCGTCTGTGTGTTTTGTCGTGGCAGCATGGGAGACCAGAGGGAACCCGACATGAAGACGCGGGAGAAGATGGCGACTTAGATGCCAGGAGAGGGGCCCTGGGACGGGTCCTTCCTTGCAGCCTCAGAAGGAGCCAGCCCTGCCCGCACCTTGATCTGGGACTTCTGGCCTCCAGAAGTGTGGGAGGATGCACATCTGCCAGTCCAGCCCCCATCTGTGTACTCTGTCGTGGGAGCATGGGAAACCAGCAGGAGCACTTCTCAGCTTACAGTGCAGGTCCGTCCTGATGAACCCGGGGCAAGCTCGTGACATCACTAAGTTGAGACTTCACTGACTGCACCTAACCTAGCGACCATCACAGCTCAGCCCAGCCTACCGGAAACATGCTCAGAACACCTACGCCAGCCTACAGCTGGGCACACACATCTAACGCAAAGCCTGTTTTATAATACAATGTTGACCGTCTCACGTAAGAGTACTGTACCGCAGATTGCTAGCTCAGAGAAAGATCGAAATTCAAAATTCAAAGTATGGTTTCTACTGAATGCATATTGTTTTTGCAACATTATAAAATCAAAAAACGATAGTCCAACCATGGTAAGTGGGGGCCTGTCCACACGCCATCCCTGCAGGCGGGAAGAGCCAGAGCTGGCCTCAGAGCCCAGCTGGGGACTGGCTGACTCCCTGGTCACTTCCCCGAGCCTGTTTTCCATCTGCAAAGTGGGACACTGATCCTACCCAAGGCTGGGCTTTTGGAGAACGGTGATGTGATGGTGACCACACGGGGCTGGCAGGAGTTTGTGTGAGTGTCAGGTGGGGGCTTCCTTCTAGGGGCAGAGCTGGGAAAGACGGTACTGGGCAGCCACCCCTGCTCAGGCTGGCTGTGAGCTCCGGGCAGACGCCAGCCCAGCTCCTGCTGCTTCCAGGACTCTCCAGGCCTCCAGTCGCTGGCCCAGGCGCCCCCGGCACCCACATTCCTGGAGGGTGTTATTCCATCACCAGAAGAGTGCAGCCGTTCCAGAGCGAGGAGCATCTGAGGAGCTCATGGGAGGTGTCCCGGAGGGTCAGGGCTCAGAACATGTACACTGACTCCCCTGCCACCCCCCACACAGAGGCAGACAGGGCGGCCCAGCCCAGGTCACACAGCAAGTCTGTGGCCAGGCCAACACCAAGGCTCGGGTCTGCAGGCTCCCAGCCCAGGGCTTGTCCCCCAGGGTCTCATTGCCTTGAGCCAGAGTGGCCACGCTGGTCCAACAGGTGACCTCCTCTAGGCCTTCAGCGTACAGCAGATGCCCAGTGAATATTTCTCAAATCTAATAGGAAACAGGAAATGCGCTGAGTGACCGCAGGGCACTGTCCAGTGGATGGGGGGGTGATGATGAATAACCCGTGTCACATCATCTTTCAGTTCCTGTGTCCAGGCAAACACCAGGGACTGCACTCAGCACCTCCACCCACAACCCAGGTCACAGAGCTGCAAATGGCAAAACCACACAGTTGGGCACCGGACCCAGACCTGCCCAGACCTCAAGCCAGCTCTCAACTCCCTCTCTGGGAGGAGCTGAGGGGCTGAGCTAGTCCCACCAGGGACCCCACTCTCTCTCCAGGCAGCTGCTGTGGTACATGTCCCCAGTGCAGGGACCTGGCAGGCTAGGGGACCTGACAATATGCCCCCAAGCATATACTGGCCACACCTCAGCTGCAACCCACTCCTCCCCAGGCCTTTGAAGATGGGGCCACAGCCTTGACCTGGAGACACCACACCAGCCTGGATGGGGAGTCTGGCTGCCCCCTGTGCATCTCCATCATATCCGAATGGCCTGGTAAGGATGGCCACAGAGAGCTGGAGAGGTCCCCCACTTTGTCCTCGGCTCCCATCCTCCATTTCCCAGGGGACACCCTCTGTCCTGGTCCGTGTGGGCTGCCAGAACAATACCAGATGTGGTGGCTTAAAAGACTGACACTTATCTCCCACAGTTCTGGAGCCTAAGAGTCTGATATTAGGGCAGCAGCATGCTCGGTCCCTGGTGAGGGCTCCCTTCCTGGCTTGCAGACAGCCGCCTTCTTACTGTGTCCTCACAAGGCAGAGAGCGCGCTCTGGGCAGGAGTCCCATCATGAGGACCCCACCCTCACGACCTCATCTAAACCCCATCACCTCCCCAAGGCCCCTCCTCCAAATACCGTCACCCTGGGGGTTTGGGCTTCCAAGTGTGAATGCTAGGGGAACATGAACATTCACTTCTTAACACCATCCACTGTCAGACCCTACATGGTACTTATCACTTCAGTTCACTTGCCACTTCAGTCCACTTGCCACTTTAGTCTACTTGCCACTTTAGTTCTTTTCATCCTGCACAGCTGGGACCTGTCCTCTCTTCACCATTTATGGATGGGCAAACAGAGGTTCCAAGCAGGAATGCACCTCCCCAGGCCACTGGGACCCAGGCCTCTCTGACCCTGGCCTTTTCCACCATGCCCCACCACGTGGATGAGGGGATGGGAGAGGGAGAGGGGTGAGGGGCAAACCAGCCCTAGGGGTGGCAAATCTGTCTGGGACCTGACCAGTGTGGGACGTCTTCCCGGAGGCCGTGCCTGCCTCCCCTGGCGTTCCCACTCTGCAAGCCTCCTTCCTATCTGCTGCTGCTCTTCCTGGCATGAAGCAGTCCCCTGTGCGTGGTTAATGCCCTCAAAGCCCAGCACTGTGTCCCAGCACTGCTGGAGGAAGACCTCTTTGCCCGGGTCTGGACTCCTTAATCCTAATTGCGGTCCTCAGAGCATTCTTCCCTGGCAGCTGGTGCCCCTTACTTGGGGTCTCTAATCCCTGCCTGGCCCTCCCCTGTGCAGGCATGGTGTGGGCACAACAGCACCAGCCCCATCTCCAACTGGCATGAGAGGCATTGTCACCCTCAGGCTGCAGGCAAGGGAACCCCAGCTCAGAGATGCTCAGTAACCTGTCTAGATCACACAGCCTTCAACTGGCAGGGTGGGGCCTGGAGCCTGGGCCTCTATGTCAGGGAACTGGTTTTCTGCCTGTCTGCCCTCCCGTCTCCCCCTCAGATTCCTGACCCTTCTCATGTTCTCCTGATCTGCTGATTCAAGGGAGGCTGGTGTGAGGGAAGCATTTCCGGCATGTCTAATTAAAACTGGTCGTCGGGATGGCTGGCCTGGAGCCCAGGGAAAGCCAGGCCAGGCAGGGGAAACTGGCTGCAGAGGCTCTGTGACATTCACTAACCACCTGCATGACAGAGGCAGCCAGCCCCTGCCTTAAAGCGGGTCTCCTGGGGGCGTCATCCTTGTACTGACAGGGTCCGGCTCACACACCAAAGCCTGCAGGTCTACACATGGGCAGGCAGGGGTGTGCCGGCACTCGGTCACACAGCCCAACTGGGGTGACAAGGTCCCAGCTCCAACCGGACAGGCCAAGAGGAGGGGCAGGAGGTGGCGCGGGGTGGGAGCCCTGCCTGGGATCCTTGCTAACCTCTGGAGACACGGTTCCTTTGGGTTCAATGACAAAAATAACTTCATTTTGATGACCTAAGGAATGCTACTCATGGCTAGAAACCCAAACAGTACATCAAAGATGAAGGAAAATTTAAAATCCCCTGCTTCCCTTTTACTGAGACGACCACTCTTAACAGCTCAGCAGCTGCTCTACCACGTGTTTCTGTAGGCCACAAACAAAAACCACACACTCTCACACACCTGGGACATACGATATGACATCACATCCTAGAATAATTCATCTATCTTCTCATAAGGCAGCACCTCGATGTGCTTTCAGAAACAATATTCTCAGCACCTCCACAGAGCCTAGCCAGCTCTGCAGAAGTGCTCGGTGCACACATCTGAAAATCATAACTTCATTGAGATATAATTCACATAGCCGTACAATTTGCCTGTTTGGAATGCACACTCAATGGCTTTTGGTATTTCACAGAGCTGCATGCTGATCACCATAATCCATTTTAGAAAATTTCCATCACCCCAAAAAGAAATGCTGCATCCTTTACTGTCACTCCCGTTTTCCCTCCGCAGCCCCTGGTAACAACTGGTCTGTCTCTGTGGATTTGCCTGCTCTGGGCATTTCATGCGAACGGAATCCCACACTGCGTGGTCCTTCGCGACTGGCTTCTTTCACTCGGTGTCATGTTTTCAGGGAGCGTCCGTGGTGTGGTGGGCGTCAGTGCCTCTTTCCTTTTGATGGCTGAGAAATATTCCGTTGTATAGACAGATCCTATTTGGCTCATCCATTAGTCAGTGGATGAACTTTGGGGCTGTGTCTACTTTTTGGTGATTGTGAATAACACGGCTATGAACATTCGAGTGTGAATATTCGTGTGGACATAGGTTTGCATGCTTTTTGGGTAGATACCCAGGAGTGGAGTTGCTGGGTCCTGTGGTCACTCTGTGTGCCACCTTTCAAGGAATAGTCAGGCTGTTTTCCACACCGGGTTCTGATTTCTACGCATCCCCACAGCCTGCTCTGGGTGTGCCTGCGATTTTGATCCAGCCATTCTAGCGGATCTGTAATCGCGTCTCACTGGGATTCTGATGTGCCGTTCCCTGTGGGCGAATGATGCTGGGCATGGTTCATGTGTAGATTCTCCCTCTGGGAGTCTTCTTTGTAAAAATGTCGATGCAGATGCTTTGCCCATTTTTTAGCTTGGTTGTCTTGATAGGATTGAGGGATGAGAGTTATTCGTATATTCGAGATACAAGTCCCGTGTCAGCTTGCTAATTTGCAAAGATTTTCTCCTATTTTGTGAGTTGTGTTTTCACTTTCCTCACGATGTCTTTGGCATCACAGAGGTTTTTGATGAAATCCAGTTGTCTATATCTTGTTATGACGGCTTGTGCTTTGGTGTCTTTTCTAAGAAACCATCGCCTGATCCACCGTCATGAAGATGCACTTCTGAGTGTTCTTCTAAGAGATTTACGGGTTTTTTGGTTTTACTGTAATTTTACATGAATAATTTTACACAAATAGAATTGCATCTACGTGACTGCTAGTTTTAATTGTGGATACCCTTGCTTCGCATGTGAATCGCGATCTGCAGTGCTGATGGCCGCAGGTTTGCCTGGGGCCTTGGTGCCGGGCTGCTTCTGGGATGGCTCTGCCATCAGCGTTGACGGTCTGGTCCATCTACCACAGTCGATCTGCAGTGCTGATGGCCGCAGGTTTGCCTGGGGCCTCGGTGCCGGGGCTGCTTCTGGGATGGTCGTGGTTGGCTCTGCCGTCAGTGTGACGGTCCGTCCAGCACAGTTGTCCACAGTTGGTGGAAGCACAGTGGGCCTGAGAAGGCATCGCAGACTCAGCTGAGCTGGAGAGGCCCGCCCAGCCTCTGCCATGGAAACTCCATCTGGGACACGGACATTGTCACCTGCTGTCTGCTCTGGGCATCCACGGCTGTCCTCAGAACGCTCCAGCACCCCAGCCACGCCAGCTCGTCCTCCCGGGCAGGAGGGAGAACTCACACTCGGCTGTGCGTGGGCAGCCTTGGGGGACCCGCCGCTTTTGGGAACACACCTGCATGTCTCCTCTTTTGGTTCACAACACCCTGGGAGGGAGGAGCCACACAGCCAACTCGCTTTTTCTGGGGGCCTCATGGGCAGGGAAGTGTCTCCTCCAGGCCCCACAGTAAGGCCAGGCAGAATCAGGGCTTGAAGCTTCATGGGTTGGACTCCAGGGCCACTGCCACTGCCTGAGCCAGGGCTGCTCCCTTCAGTAACATTCCACGGAGTTTCAGAGTGTGAGGCGCTGAGGGGGGAGCTATGGACAAGAGGCCCAGTTCCTCTGTGCAGGGCAGACCCCACAGGCCAGAAGGAGGGCACCAGGGAGGGAAGACTCTGGTCTGGCTGCCCAGAGATGAGGTCCTGCTGGGCACCAGGCCTCGTGCCCACACAGAGTGGGGAACATTTCAGGGGGAGGAGGGAGCCGCTGGAGGCCCTGGCACTGTGTCAGGCCCCCTCCCCTGTGTACCCCCTGCTCTGCTTCCAGGGGTCTGGGCTGCCTCCCCACTGTTCTCCCTCCCCTCCCTTCCCTCTCCCCTCATCTCACTCCCCCTGCCTCCCTTTTCTCCTCTCTCCCTAGCCCCCCAAATTTTGCCATCACCTTCACCCCACAGGCTGCCTGGTCAACACGCAGGATTGGAGCTATTGGAATTGCTGGTTGTTCGTATCTAAGGAGCTTGATGGGTCCTGTCTTTTATGTTAATATCAGGGAACTGCGGCATTCATGCTGTCCCCCGAGCAGGACACCGGGCCAGGCAGGTGCTACTGCGGGGTGTCCTGTGCACCGCAGGACGCTCAGCCGTGGCCTGACCCCTTCCTGCCAGATGCCAGAGGCACACCCTCCTGAGCTGTGACCATCAAAAATGTCTCCAGATGGCCGGGCGTGTGGCTCACGCCTGTAATCCCAGCACTTTGAGAGGCTGAGATGGGAGAATTGCTTACACCCGGGAGTTCAAGACCCACCTGGGCAACAAAGTGAGACCCCGTCTCTACTAAAAAAATTAAAAATTAGCCAGGCATGGTGGCGTGCACCTTAGTTTCAGCTACCCGGGAGGCTGAGCTGTGAGGATCACTTGAGCTCAGGAGGTTGAGGCTGCAGTAAGCCATGTTCATGCCACTGCACTCCAGCCTGGGTGACAGAGTGAGACCCTGTCTCCAAAAAAAAAAAAAAAAAAAAAAAAAAAGCTTGCAGACATTGCCACATGTCCCTGTGGGAGCACAGGAGCACAGCTGCCTGTGGGTGAGAACCACCACCTTAAAGGAAAAAAGAAAAGGGAGGGAGGGAGGCCCAGACGCTGTGGTCAGTGGGTGCTGGAGTCCAGACGCAGCTCCGATACCAGCACGGTGTGAGGTTGGATCACTCTTCCCGTCCCCAGCCTTAGCTGACCTGTACAATGGGGTCACCCTCCTCACCCCACAGTGCTGTCCGTAGAGAGTGTCCCCGAAGCCTGCACCCACTGGCGCTCGTGGTGCCGGCGCTCATGACCTTCACGCAGGGCACAACTTGACTGGACCCGTCCTTTCCCACCAGACCCCTGAAGCTGATTCATGGAGCTCACAGCTCCCAGTCCCCTGAAGCTGATTCATGGAGCTCACAGCTCCCAGACTCCTGAAGCTGATTCATGGAGCTCACGGCTCCCAGCCGGATGGTCTGGGCAAAAGCGCAGTTTGGGGATTTACCTGTGTCTCCCCCTGGCACCCCCATGGAGCGTGGCTGCTTGCAAAGGGCCAGCGGGTCGGCGGCTCTCCCTCTGCGTGGCTGGGCCTGGCACCCACGGAGGATCGGGCAGGAGTGGACCGGGGAAGAGCCTCTGTGGCCCACAGGGCTCCCACAAGGTCACGTGGCAGCTGCCACCCTCTGCCCGGGGAGGGGCAGAGCCAAGCCCTTCCCGGCACACTGAAATAGACTCCCGCCACACTATGCGCCAGAGACACACCTGTCTCCCAGGCATCCGGGAAAGGGGCTCTGAAAAGGCGCTCGGGGTGGGGGAGGAGTGGTGGGGGTGGGGAGCATCTGCTGACCCTTCCTCCATGTGTAGGGGCAGCACGAGTGAGCTCACAACCCCCACAGCCCCGCGTGCTGGTAGTGACAGCCTGCACCAGGGTTCCCTGAAATGGGGGCTTCAAACAACAGATACTGATTCTCTCGCAGTTCTGGGGGCCAGAAGTCTGACATGAAGGTGCCAGCAGGACCCTGCTCTTCACAGGGGTATAGGGAGCTCAGGCTGCCTCTTCCCGCTGCTGGTGGCTCCAGGCGCCCTTTGGTATGTGGCTTCAGGGCTCCTGTTTCTGCCCCCACCTTCACAGGCCGTCTTCCCTGTGTGTCTCTGCGTGTCCTTTTTAGTCTCTTATGAGGACACCAGTCACTGCATTTAGGGTCCGCCCTCATCCACAATGACCTCATCTCCATCTTTACCATAATTACATACGGAAACACCCAAACAGGGTCACATTTAGAGCTTCCAGGTGGGTGTGGCCACAAGAAGACGTGTCTCTATCTAGCGAATCAGAGTCCAGCACCCCGTCGTAGGATGCGTCGCACCTGCACACCCAGCACAGCTGCCTGCAGCTCGCAAGGCCCCTGCATACCGAAACATGGCCAGCACCATGCAGAACAGAGTTTTAGATTTTATTTAATTTTAATTCAACCAGGGGACCTGCTGGTTACCAGATGTGCTCCCAGGCTCTAAAACACGAATGCACTAAACCTCCAGTGACCTTGCACAGCAGGTCTCCTTGCCCTGGCTCTAAGGCAGGAAAGAGATGAAGTCATTGTCTAGCCCAAGGCCACTGCCGTGGATTGAATGTGGTGTCCCCTCCCCAGACTCACATGCTGATATCCTAAACCCCAGTGTGACAGGATTTGGAGGCGGGACGTTTGGGAGGAATTAGGTCTTGCAGGTGGAGCCCTCATCATGGGATGAGTGCCCTTGTAAGAAGAGGCCAGAGGCTGCCTCGCTCTTTCTGCCACACGAGGGTGCGAGGAAAAGGCGGCTGTCTGCAGCTCAGAAGAGGGCCCACCCAGAGCCCGACCATGCTGGCACTCTGATCTTGGACTTCCAGCCTCCAGAACTGAGAAAAATAAATGTCTATTGTTCAGAAGCCACCAGTCTATGAGGCTTCGTTGAGCTGCACCGAGACCACACATCCTACCTGGCTGCCCCCAGCTTTCCCCCAACTGGGCTGCCAGCACCCCCATAGGCTGTGCCCATCCAGGAACCTGAGGCTGGGGGCAGAGGCCCTGGAAGACCACACATGGTGGGCGTGTCTAGGCACTAGGGGCAGGAAATGTTTCCTTTTAACATTTCCCCAAGCTTTTGACATTTATAATTTGACATCAGAGGAAACACTCTCAATGCCATCTTTAAGGGAAAAGGAATAAAAAGCAGAAATACGTATGCCCCGCCCCCTCTGTGACTCACTCAAATCCCCTGCACAAGTGAATCAGAGGCCAGCACCCCATCGTAGGATGCATCCCACCTGCACACCCAGCTCAGTTGCCTCCAGCTTGTGCAGCCCCTGCGCGCCCAAAACACGGCCAGCACCATGCGAAACAGAGTTTTAGCTTTTATTTGATTTTAATTCATTTTAATTTAAATAAACACATGTGGCCAGTAGCTACCATATTGTTTCATGCAATAAGACTAAGACACGCTGTAAGACAGGTGTTTAAAGATGGTGTTTCTAAGATTCAGGGAGAAATCCGGGGCACAGAACTTGAAACCTTGACGCCCCATCCCAAAGCCCACCACACTGTGCTGCCATCATGACTGTGTTTGCAAGACAAGTATATGCACAGATGAGTCCCCTGCAGACACACCTTTCAGCAGCAGCCAGTGGGGCTGGGAGCAGAGACAGGTATGCTCCCTCTCTCTCTCTCTCTGTGGCTCTGGGGCCCTGGGAGGGCTGGCATTGAGAAGTGTCAGGGCTAGAAGAGGCCATAATGATCACCGGCCACCCCCCTCCCCGCCATTGTACGGATGGGAGTGCAGGGGCAGTCTGGAGAGTTCTGTACCTAATCCAGAGAGGAGACCTCTTCCATGCTCAGAGACACTGGGGAGCCAACTGCACCAGCCCAGGACGTGGGCCAGGGAGGCTGCTGGAGCCAGGCTTCTGCTAGTCAGCACGGCTGGTGCCCTGCGGGCTCCCAGCACTCAGCACTGCCTGGGGTTCCCACGGAGAAGGAGCCTCAGATTCCCCTGGCCTCCAGCCTGCTGTTCACCCCTAAGCATCTAGTTTATTCAAAGGCAGCCCCCAAGGAAGGCCCTGGTGGTCTCACCCTGGAAGAGGAAGACTCAAGTCTTGAAGGAACTCAGCCAGCAGGTACTGATGGCTCACAGGGCCAGGGATGGAGACGCAGGGTGGCCAGGGTGGTGCTGGATGGCCGAGGCCCGGCCGCGTCTGTCACCAGTTCCGGGATGGCCCATGCTGGGAAACATCACGTTGCTTTGAGGCCATCATCTTAAGGGGATTCTCTGTAATGTTCAGGAGAGGGCCACGTGGAGAGGTTGGCCTTCTGAGTCCTGCCTGGGCCCTCAGGGTCCTCTTGGCTCAAGACCAACAACTGCAGGGGCTATGGCAGGGAGAGTGGACGCCGGCGCCGGGCACTGATCTGGGCCTTTCCACAGCTTTTTAGAATATCAAGTTGTCTAAGCTTCCCCGAGACACTGTGAGGTGGTGCCACGCTTGGCCCCGCCTTACTGGGACTTGAAGGGAGGCAGCCTGGCCCGAGTCCAGGGTGTGCTTGACGGCACCCAGGGGAGCACAGGGTGATCTGACCTGGCCTGGAGGGAGCAGGGGGGCTTCCTGGAGGAGGGGGTATCAAAGTCCATCTGTGAGATGGAGGAGGAATTAGCCAGGCCCAGGGAGGGGAGAGACAGTCTGGGCAGAGAGCAGTACAACAAGGACAGGAATACAAAATCGGTATCACTGGGCTGATGTCAAGGCAGCCCCAAGGCCGAGCTCCCTGAAGGCTCTAGGGCAGGCTGTCCTTGCCTTGCCTGGCTCCTGGGGCGGCCTGCATTTCCTGACTTGTGGACGGCAAGGTGGCCCCAGGGCTGAGCTCCCCCAAAGGCTCTAGGGGAGGCTGCCGTTACCTCGCCCTGCTCTTGGGGCAGCCTGCATTTCCTGGTGATGGCAGCATCACTCCAGCCTCTGGCTCTGTGGTCACCCCACTCTGCCTCTCTCTTAGAATAACTGTGATGGCACTGAGGGTCCACTCAGATCATCCAGGATCAGCTCCCCATCTCAGCATCCTGGTGTAAGCCCATCTGTAAAGACCCTTTTTCCACATAAGGCAATATTCACAGGTCACAGGGATCAGGACCTGATATGCTGGGGTGGGGCACAATTTCTCAGCCGACCACAGGCAGCAGCAACTTAACTGATACTATATGTAAATGGCGAACAAAAAATTCACAGAAAACACCTTTATTCCTTGTGATGTGCTCTACTATTTTCTACTCAACTCACCTTCTTATATAACGCACACTGCTGCGACCCACTAAACTGATTTCCTGCCAGGGACTGGGTCGCCACCTGCAGTGCAGAAAATTATATCCTAACCTCTGCAGCTGCATCCTGCCAGGGTGGGGACCGGGGCGAGAACTATGATGACTTTAGTAAAAGAGGGGGATGAGCTGTTTCTGCACGCGGAGGGCAGATGGGACTGACAAGGGCCTGGGAGGACCCCCGACCCCTCCCTGACTCTCTCACATGCTCTCAGCCACCCTCTGCTGGCCTGGGCACAGAAGCCTGCATCCCTGAGCAAAGCAGTCCGCATCTCCAGCACAGCAGCCTGCATCCCCAGAACATCAGCCTGCATCCCTGAGCACAGCAGCCCGCATCTCCAGCATAGCAGCCTTCATCCCCAGCACAGCAGCCCGCATCCCCAGAACAGCAGCCTGCATCACTGAGCACAGCAGCCCGCATCCCTGAGCACAGCAGCCCGCATCCCCAGCACAGCAGCCCGCATCTCCACCACAGCAGCCCGCATCCCCAGCACAGCAGCCCGCATCCCCAGCACAGCAGCCCGCATCCCCTGCACAGCAGCCTGCATCACTGAGCACGGCAGCCCGCATCTCCACCACAGCAGCCCGCATCCCCTGCACAGCAGCCCGCATCCCCTGCACAGCAGCCTGCATCACTGAGCACAGCAGCCCGCATCCCCAGCACAGCAGCCCGCATCCCTGAGCACAGCAGCCCGCATCCCCAGAACAGCAGCCTGCATCCCCTGCACAGCAGCCCACATCCCCAGCACAGCAGCCCGCATCCCCAGCACAGCAGCCCGCATCCCCAGAACAGCAGCCTGCATCCCCAGCACAGCAGCCTGCATCCCCGAGCACAGCTGTGCTGGCCGAGCTCAGGCCTCGGGGTGCCTGGACATCCCTCCGTGGGGTGTGGTGTACTAGCAGGATGGCTCAAGTGGCACAGGAACGACCTGGTTGGAAAGGAAACAGCGTACATGGTCCCACGAGGCTGCAATCACCCCACTGCTCACTCATGCTCACCCCCTCCCCTGCACAGAATCCCTCACTCCCTGACAGCCCAGCGCTGTGGCTGCCACCCATCACGGGGGCATGGATGAGGTATAATTACTCACATCTTCATTTCTGAATGCTGCTTAAAAGCTGAGAAGTAATGAGATCAGGCCCTGACACATGGGACAGGTGAGAGAGATTTTCACTGAGACTTAAAGTGAGGAAGACACCAGTGCTTTTTCAGGATTGTAAAACTTAGGTTTAGAGGGATCTGAGACCATCCAGTCCCTGGAGAAGGACACCCAGCCCTGGCCTTTCCTGAGCACTGGGCCCCCAGCTCCCTCTGAGTGCTGGATGCCTCCGTGGGGATGCTCCGGGCACCTCACGGTCAGAAAACAGAATGCGGAAGGCCTGCTCACTGCCACCCCCCCTCACCGCCACTCCTGCTCCCCAGCAATGCCGCACATCATGAAGCAAGGCCCCTACCCCGCTGTCTTCCCTCGGGTGACTCAGTCCTGGGCCTGCAACAGGCCCCAACACTCCAGAGCCCTGGGACCTGGGCCCAGCGACTGAACCTCTTAGAGCCTCAGTTTCCTCATCTGTAAATGGGGATACCACAGACTGGGTTGCAGGGAGACTAAATGAGATGATGCCTCTAAAAGTGTCTAGCCCCTACCCGGGCACGTGGTGGGCACTCGGTAATTGGCATCTTTGTTCCCCAGTTCCTGACTTGATGGGTGTCCCGTGGCCGCTGTGACACAGTGCCACAGACGGCGGCTTAACAACAGGCATTTACTCTCCGCGGTTCTGGAGGCCAGAAGTCCCAGATCAGGGGTTGTGAGGACAACGCAGGCTCTGGGGCTCTGGGAAGGACCTTCCTGGCCTCTTCCCGCTTCTGCTGGCAGCCGGCAATCCTCACGAGCCTCAGCCTGCAGCCGCGTCACTCCAATCTCTGCCTCTGATGTCACGTGGCCTCCTCCCTGCGTGAGTTCACATCACCTTCCCTCTTCTCCCTTCCCAAATCCAGCATGACCTCATCTGGACGAGTTCCATCCCGCAATGACCCTACCACCAAATAAGGTCACATGCGGAGGGTCAGGGCTTAACTTAGTGGGAATACAATTCAACCCATAGCGGCGGCTTTCCTCTTTTCATCAGGGGACCTACACCCTGGGTGCCCTGGCACAACATGTCCCCATTAAGGGAGTTTTCTCCCCGTCCCCTGCGGGGTATCTCTTCTCCTGCTCCCTCCTGCCTGCCAGTCTGTATCTCTCCTGGTAGAGACGGGAGGTCCCCACCCCACCCTCATGGGCCCTCCACTCCTTGGCAAACTAGCCTCCCAGTCTCCAGCACACAGTGTCCTCTTTGGGGCGCACTAGGCCTCCCAGGTTGAGAGCAAACCCCTGGTTTCGGATCTGAAGATCCCAGCCTGGCTGGAGCTCCTCCCCGGGTCCCGCTCTCCTCGCCCCTCACCCCTCTGTGCTCTGCACACACCCAGGCTGCCCAGCTCCACCTGGGCCCATGCCCCGGCCCCCTGACAGCATCTCTGCAGGACAATGAGCATTGCAAATGCCCCTTGAGACAGCGATTCCCAGAGCCCCCTGAGGTGTCAACAGGGAGCTGGCCACCATGGAAACAACCCAGGCAGCCAATGGCTGGGCTAGTTAGGCAGTGTCCCTGCCCACAGCACAGTCCTGAGTGCCACTAACACCAGTGCATTCGTCCATGGGGGGAGCACCTGTCAGGCACCAGAGCAAGGCACGTGGGGACATGGGGGTCTCGTCATGCATGAAGCTGGGAGGTTGGGGGGGGGGGTGACGAACAGTGAAAAGCGAGGTGAGTGCCCTCTGCAGCTGCTACGGCTGCCATGGGCACAGGCTGGCGGATGGGCCTCATGAGGACAGGACATCTGCACCAAGCACTGAAGGACACAGCTGAAGAGGGGATGGAGGTACAGAGGCTCCGAGGCCAGGCGGAAACAAAGGCAAGCGGAGGATGTTGAGCAGCCATGAGGGAAGCCTCGAAGGCCAGGACTAAGCATGCCAACTCCCTTCCTGAGCTCTCAGGCAGCTTCCAGGGCAGGGTGAGCACAGAGACGCAGTGAGAAAATCCACCAGGGCGGATCGGAGGGGATGGTGCTGCGTCTCCCTGTTGGGAGGTGCCGCTCCTCCACCGCTCCCTGCCTTCTGTCCCCAAGGAGGCACTCGCCCAGGCCGGAAACTGGGCCGTCTCCTGCTGCCCCTCCCTCTCCACACCCACAGCCCCTCCACACACAGCTCGGCCCAGCCCCCGTCGGCAAGAAGAACGCATGCTAAAACCAATAGCGATCCATCTCCCTGCCTGCAAAATGCAGACCACATGCCCCGTCTGCCTCCTGAATCAATAAAGACAAATAATCCAACAGAAAAATAAGCAAAGAAAGGGACAGGAAATTCACAGAGACACAAATGTGCCGGAAATGTATGAAAACGCTCTCAGGCTCCACAGCGCCAGGAAGGCCCCCTTTTCCCATGGTCTGGCAAATATTTAAAAGACTGACAGTGTCCTGAGCTGGGCTCCGAGGGACCAGGGACGAGGGACTTGTGCCCTTTTGGTACAGGTACAAATCAGGACAGCCACTGGGGAGGGTGGCTTGGCAGAAGGCATTTCTATCCAACAATTCCTCTTCCAGGAATATCCCTTACATGTCTATTTGCATGTGGGTGCAAAGACATACGTGTGAGAATTTTCATCTCCACTAGGTGCACACAAGGTGTGCTAAAATCTGAAAGTACTTGGGAGCCAGTGGGTCCCATGCGCCTCTGATGGGCACAGTGGCAAGGACCCAGCATCACCGAGGCAGGCCCCTGTCCAAAATGCTCAGCCAAACCCAGACATGAAGAAACAGACCAGTCCTGATGGTGGGACATGCCACAAGGCCACAGGTCTGGACTTTTCAAGTGTGTCCGTGGCACAGAAGAAAGATAGAAAAGGAAAAAAGGTAGGGAGAACATTCCAGAATAAAAGCTACTAAGGACAACGACACATGATAACCAACTGCAATGCATGATTCTGGGTTGGATCCTGGAGGAGAAAAGGTAAGCAAATACCCGCAACAGACAACTGGGGGTAACCGGGGCAGCCAGAAAGTGGACATTGCACAGGCGACGTTTTGCTATCGATAGGTACTCATGTATTGCTATGTCTGAATGCCTGCGTCCCCCAAATTCATGTGTCGAAGTCCTTGCCCCCAATGTGAGGGTGTTAGGACGTGAGGCCTTCGGAAGGTGATTAGTTCATGAGTGTGGAGGCTTCATGAATGGGATTAGTGCCCTTTCAAAAGGGACCTCAGAGAGCTCCCTCGCCCCTTCTGAGTGTGAGGACACAGTGAGAAGACGTCATTGATGAACCAGGAAGCAGTCCTTTCCAGACACTGCATCTGCTGATGCCTTCATCTGGGACCTCCAGCCTCCAGGACTGTGAGAAATCAATGTCTGCTGTTTATAAGCCGCCGGGCTGTGATATCCTGTGAGAGCGGCCCCAGCGGATGAAGACAGATGCTCTCAAGGAGCGCAGATGACGCGGGTTCCCAAGGACTCGGCACCCAGCCCGGAGGCCGGCAACATGGGCAAGGGGCCTCTCACGGCTGACCTGTTTCCTCATCAGCACATCAGGACAATAAGAGCTCCCACTTCACAGGTGGTGAAGAACCAACGTGGTGAAGAATGAATAAAGCAGCTCGTGGAAAGTGCTGTGCATGGGGCCTGGCAACCGGTCCCTGCTCTGAGGTCACCTGCCACGGAGCTGCTGACAGGACCATTAAAAACACAATTGTGCAAGTGCTCACCCGCATTCACAGCAGCAGAATCTCCACCAGCCAAGCACTGGAGACGATCCTTGCATCCGTAGACATGAACAGATGAGCAAAACGTGGTCTATACGGACGATGAAATAGCATTCAGCCCTAAGAAGAAATGAAATCCCGACAGAGGCTACAGCATGGATGGCTCTTGAGGACACCATGCCCAGTCCCAGAAGGACAAATATCACAGGATGCCACTTATATGAGGTCCCAAGAGTCGTCAACTTCATAGAGATGGAAAGTAGAAGGGTGGGTGGAAGGGTCCGGGGAGTTAGTGTTGAAGGGGGACACGGCTTCTGTTTGGGAAGATGAGAGGGTCCTGTGGATGGATGGCATTGCTGGTTGCACAGCACCGTGTAGTGTATGTGTTTAGTGCCACAGGATGGCACACTTAAGAATGGTCTAGATGGAAATATAATGTATACATAGTACCACCGTTTTAAAAAATGATGCCAATAGATGCTCTCTGTACCCAGGGCAGCAAAAATCCAAACTAGACATGGGGAAGGGCTCTGCTGTACCAGGTGGGGGCCTCGCCTTCTGCACCCCACGTGGCTGACTTTGTTTGTCAGTGGCCTGTTGCCCACCTGAGTACCCGGGACCCACCAGACAACTCGTGGTCTGCAGGGCATCTGCCAACAGCGCCACTGTCTGAGTCATGCTGACAAGGCCGAGGGAAGCGGAGGAAGGAAGGTGCATGACATTTTCCCACTCAGCGTGGCTAAATGTACACCTCACTGCCTAGTGCCATGTCCTGCCACGTGGCCTCGGGTCCAGCTGCAACCTTCCAGAGCACACAGCGGGGCCTCCCCGCTCAGGCCTCAGGAAACCAAGTCCTGTCACTGGCTACTATGATCTGAATGTTTGTGGCTCCCCCTCCAAATTTGGGTGAGAAAATCCTAACTCGCAAGGCAATGTATTAGGAGCTGGGCCCTTGGGAGGTGATTAGGTCATGAGGGTGGGGCCCAAAGAGCTCACTGTCCCCTTCCATGGGAGGACACAGTGAGAAGGCCCCATCTATGAGGAGGCGGCCCCCAACAGAGCCCACTCTCCCTGCCTCCCTCTGGGACTTCCAGCCTCCAGAAGTGTGAGAGTTCAACGTCTGTCTTTGTAAGCCGCCCAGGCTGTGGTATTTGTCACGGCAGCCGGGCTGACTCATACACTGACCTGGGCACTGCTCAGGCCCTTAGTCCCCAGCAGGCGCTAGGACCCCCCACTCTGCCTTAGGGGCTCACTGGCTCAAGGGATCCTGAGCTGGGTGAGACAGTCCCTGCTCTGGGAGTCCCTGGTCAAGGAAGACAGACAGAAAGGGCATGAACTCCGGACAAGGGGACAAGCCCATGCCTCACAGGGACAAAGACAGTGGGGGCGGCCAAGGGCCTGGGGAGTGGCCACAGACATTGCGCCCCATGGGGCAGGCCTCTGGTGGATTTGGGTGAAGGGGCAGGGGAGTGGGGGCATCCCACAAGGGGAACCGCCTGTGCAAAGACACAGGGCTGGGGAAGGGCCTGGCCCTCATGGGAGCCCCTAAGAACTCAGCCTGGCCGGGCACAGGCGGTGGTGAAGAAGGGATGGGAGGTGCAGGTGGCGAGAGGCAGCCACATCGCAGCCCCTCAGCCAAGCTGTGGAGTCGCTCCCTGAGCACAGGGCTCACAGGCCAGCCTGACATGGTCCTGCCCTCAAAATGCCCCCACCAAGTGTCAAATGGTACAGCCACTGTGGAAAAGTAGGGTGGGCCCTCGAAAACTTAGAGATAGAATGGCCATTTGATCTGGCAGTCCCACTTTCTGGGTATTGTATCTACCCCAAAGAACAGAAAGCAGGCTCCCTAGGAGATACCTACACACCCAGGTTCACAGCAGCCTTAGTCACATCAGCCAAGAGGCAGAAGCCGCCCAGGTGTCCTCCGGCAAATGAACTGATAAACAAAATGTGGCCCAGCCATTCAGTGAAATATTATTCAGCCTTAAAAAGGAGAGGAATTCTGACACAGGCTATGACATGGATGACCCTTGAAGACATTACGCTGAGTGAGATCCCAGTCACAGAGGGCAAATAGTGCAGGATTCCACTGATAGGAGGCCCCTAGAGTTGTTGAATCCACAGAGACAGAAGGAATGGTAGTGACAGGGGCTGGGTGCGGGAGAATGGGGAGTGAGTGTTTAATGGGGACAGAACCTCAGTTGAGGGAGATGAAAAAGGTTCTATGGATGGACAGTGATGATGGCTACATCATCATTCAACCGTGTGAATGGACTTAATGTCACTGAATGGTATGCTTAAAAATGGTTAAAATGGTAAATTTTAGGGTGAGTGTATTTAATCACAATAAAAAATAAAATTTAAAAATACAAAACAACAATATGGAACCAAAAGAGAGCTCATATAGCCAAGACAAACCTAAGCAAAAAGACCAAAGCTGGAGGCATCATGCTACCTGACTTCAAACTATACTATGAGGCTACAGTAACCAAAACAGCATGGTACTGGTACAAAAACAGACTCACAGACCAATGGAATAGAATAGAGATCTCAGAAATTAGACCACACATATACAACCATCTGATCTTCAACAAACTTGAGAAAACAAGCAATGGGAAAAGGATTCCCTATTTAATGAATGGTTTTGGGAAAACTGGCTAGCCATATGCAGAAAATTGAAACTGGACTCCTTCCTTATACTTTATACAAAAATTAACTCAAGATGGATTAAAGACTTAAACGTAAAACCCAAAACAATAAAAACCCTAGAAGAAAATCTAGGCAATACCATTCAGGACACAGGCATGGGCAAAGATTTCATGACAAAAACATCAAAAGCAATTGCAACAGAAGCAGAAATTGACAAATGGGACCTAATTAAACTAAAGAGCTTCTGCACAGCAAAAGAAACTATCATCAGAGACTGGGTGCAGTGGCTCACGCCTGTAATCCCAGCACTTTGGGAGGCCAAGGTGGGTGGATCACCTGAGGTCAGGAGTTCAAGACCAGCCTGGCCAACATGGCGAAACCCCATCTCTAATAAAAATACAAAAATTGCTGGACATGGTGGCAGACACTTGTAATCCCAGCTCCTTGGGAGCCTAAGGGCAGGAGAATTGCTTGAACCCAGGAGGCGGAGGTTGCAGGGAGCCGAGATTGCACCATTACGCTCCAGCCTGGGTGACAAGAGTGAAACTCTGTCTTGAAAAGAGAAAAGGGAAAAGGGAAAAGGGAAAAGGGAGGGGAGGGGAGGGGAGGGGAGGGGAGGGGAGGGGAGGGGAGGGGAACAGAAGGGAGAAAAAAAGAAAAGAAACTATTATTAGAGTGAACAGACAACCTATGAAATGGGAGAAAATTTTTGCAATCTATCCTTCTGACAAAGATCTAATATCCAGAATCTACAAGGAACTTAAACAAATTTACAAGAAAAAAACAACCCCATCAAAAAGTGGGCAAAAGCCATGAACAGACACTTCACAAAAGAAGACATTTACGCAGCCAATAAACATATGAAAAAAGCTCAACGTCAATGATCATTAGAGAAGTGCAGATCAAAACCACGATGAGATACCATCTCACACCAGTCAGAATGGTGATTATGAAAAAGTCAAGAAACAACAAGTGCTTGCGAGGCTGTGTAGAAACAGGAATGCTTTTACTCTGTTGGTGGGAATATACATTAGTTCCACCACTGTGAAAGACAGTGTGCTGATTCTTCAAAGATCCAGAACCAGAAATACCATTTGAACCGGCAATCCCATTAGTGGGTATATACCCAAAGGAATATAAATCATTCTATTATAAAGATACACGCATGTGTATATTCATTGCAGCACTATACACAATAGCAAAGGCATGAAATCAACCCAAATGCCCATCATTGATAGACTGTATAAAGAAAATGTAGCACATATACACCGTGGAATACTATGCAGCCATAAAAAGGAATGAGATCATGTCCTTTGCAAGGACATGGATAGAACCGGAAGCCATTATCCTTAGCAAACTAACACAGGAACAGAAAACCAAACACTACATGTTCTCACTTACAAGTGGGAGCTGAACAATGAGAACACATGGAAACGGGGAGACGAACAACACACACTAGGGCCTGTCAGAGGGGTGGGGGGAGGGAGAACATCAGGATAAATAGCTAATGCACGTGGGGCTCAATACCTTGGTGTGGGTTAACAGGTCCGGCAAACCACCATGGCACACATTTACCTGTGTAACAAACCTGCATGTCCTGCACATGTATCCCAGAACTTAAAGTAAAATAAAATTAAGAAAAAAATACAAAACAAAAGCAATGCTCCCCATCTGGTGAAGGAAACAGAGAATGTGGTCAAACACACCACAGGGAGCCATGCAGTGGGATCCTACATGGCAGCTAAGGAATCAGCCATGGCAGGGGATTTCATGCCAGGCAGGAACTTCGTGAAACGGTGCCAGAGGAGGACCGCATCGTGCACCACCCGGAGGCTTGGAAACCTGGCGGGGAGCATGGAGGAAAGGGGGCAGTGGCACGGGGGGCCATGCCTGCATGTGGGAGCCACACGTGGCCTCTCTTTAACTGGCTTCAATGCCCCTTCAAAAACAAATGCGCATTCTGTCTGTGACACCGTTACTCCCATGTCCACTGCTATTGATGATGGAAGCAATGATGATAAAATCGACCCCAGAGAATACACAAGAGGGCAGTGACACAGGGGAGCTGGGGCCTCCTGAAGGTCCCATGGAGGCTGGCAGAGAGTAGCACCCAGACACATGCGGAAGGAGGGAAAGGGCTGACAATATTCAGAAAAGAGTGCATTTACCCCAGCTCCTGAGTCAGGGTGGGGTTCAGGGCAGGGAGGTGGCCGCCAATAAGAGCTCTGAAGAATTAGAAGCTAGACCCATGCAGAGGAGGCCTGGGTGGTGTGAACAGTGTTTTTCTAGAACTCCTTACTCATTAAAATCCATGGTAAAGCCTACAGTTGTGGGCTGGTCTCCAAGGCCACTGAACCTGACCTCAGGCTCAGGTGGACCCTGCCCCTGTCTCCAGGCCCCTGAGCTGCCCTTGCCTTAGCCTCACCTGTCTAGATATTCTTGCCATCCTGCAAATCATCTCCAGGTAGCAGGAAGGGACTGGGACTGGGAACAGACAGCCCTGAGCTCAAATCATAGCCTTATCTCTTCCCGGCCATGTGACCTTGGCCACCCCCTCTCCCCACCCCCCAGAGCCCTAAGTATTTCTAAGAATTCTGGAATCACTCTAAAGAGATCACAAACATCGAAGTGCCTGGCCCTAAGCAAACAAAAGCTATAATCTTATGGATTATAAGACCCAAAAGTCCAAGCCCCAGACATGACCTGCAGTTAATTACCAGCCCCTCTTCCTCCTCGGCAAATCACAGCCACACACGCCTCCTTCACAGCTTTCCCCGCAGCTAGCTTCCGTTGGCCTGAAGCTCACAGGCACCCAGGGAATGATCTTTGCCAAACACATGCACCAACATTTGAATAATTCAACTTCCATAAAAGGGGAAGGGAGGTTATGCTTAATATTAAGCATAGATTATGCTTTTTTATTTTTTATTTTGTAGAGATGGAGTATCACTATGTTGCCTAGGCTAGTCTCAAATTCCTGACCTCAAATGATCCTCCTGCTTTGGTCTCCCAAAGTGCTGGGATTACAGGAGTGAGCACACAGGTCTGCTCCTAGTATCAGCTAGTTATGCTTGATATTAGGAGCAGGTTCACGTGCAGATCTATCCACAGGAGACTTATTTGGGAGGGCGCCTGTGAGTTCTAAGTAAAGGAGAATTTGCAACCAGTGCTACTTGCCTGTATCTAGGGTCCCATCTTAAATTTCATATGTCCACCTGGGTGGGGCCAAATGCTCCACCTGCACTTTGAGTAGAGAGCAAATACATGCACCCTGGATCTGAGAAGAGGGGGAGGGCCCCCCCAGCTCCATGCAGGAGCCCACCAGAAAACCTAACCATGGGTGCACAGGGGAACAAGCTGCTTGGCCATGTCATCCTGGGGCCAGCAGGGCACCGTGACCAGCCCACCTCGCTCCAGCTGCAAGCCCAGCCTCTAGTGGCACAGCTGTTCGAGTTGTCCTGAGTCAGGTGGCACCATGGGAGATAGAGGGTTCTATTCCTGGCATAACTAACCCTCTTTCCTGGATCTGGGACAGCAAGGGCCAGGACACTGTCCGGGTCTCCACATCGGCTCGAGCCCCTCCCAGAGTGTCTGGGTCTCACAGTCTCTATGGCACTGACCCCCACTGCTGTAACTGCCTGCTCCCAGCTGGTCTCTCCTGCTGCCCGCACTGCCCGAGGGCATGGACTCTGCCTCACCTCACTGCCCCAACATCACCCCTGGGGCCAGCACCGAGGTGCAGCCCAGGGGGTACACTGGCAGAGTGCATTACGATGACTCTCCACCTTGAGGCACAGAGGGCACACGTCCTGGTCACCTGGCTTCCCCGCTTCCCCATTGCCCTCCCTGGCCCAGGAGTTAAAGAGCCACTAGCTTGAACAAGATGCTGCTAAGCCTCAAAACAGGTGCCCACCCCAGCCCTCTGCTGCTCTTGAGTGAAATTATGACAAGGGCTGTGGGTGTGCTGCATGGGCTCACTGGGGTCAGCTGCTGAATGGTGCATGGTGGGCGCTGGCATCCTTGATGTGTGCTCGCAGCCACGAGGTGGGCACAGAGGGGGACCAGGGCTCCTGAATCAGCGGCCTTGCCCTTGATGGCCCTCACTCTTCCCCTGCACGGTTGGACAAAGGTGCCACTTCCTGCAATTGTGCAGCACCAATTGTCCCCTCTCTGGACCCTGCCCTCCCCAAGGACAACACCATCCCTTTCTGGTCAACGAGCCCTCAGTGAGAACATCAGCCTGGCCCGGCCCTTGAGGAACCTCAGGTCTGGGGAAGGTGGGAGGGTGAGGAAGATAGCTCAGTGAATGAGAGGGGAGGCACAGGGACGTGGCCTTGGCACCTGTTCCCTGAACACTCTCAGCCAGCTTCCCTCCCCTCTGCAGGCCCCCTCTTCCCATCTGCAAAGGCCCCAGTCCTCCCTTGACCCTGGCAATACCGGCTCTTGTCCTTCTTTTCCCCTTCCTTCATGGCTAAACGTCTTGAAAAGGGTGTCAGTGTCAACAGTGCCCATACTGGGAGGTGGGGCGAGAGTGGGGTGGGGGCGTCTGCAAATGCATCTCCTGGGGCCTGCCCAGCTCTATCACAGCATCCCAGACTGAGGCCCAGGCATCTGCCTGTTGTACTGTCAGGGGTCTCCACCCCTCTAAGGAAGGAACTTCCTTCAGACACTGACTCCCAGGCCCCCGAGGCTGGGTTCCCTACACTGTCACTGAGCACGTACTACCAGCCAGGTGCTATGGGAGGTACCGGAGGACCACGGTGCACAAAAGACAGATAGCACTGTGGAGCCCTGCACCCTGCACCCTACCCAGGGCCTAAGGTCAGGGCACGGATGAAATTCCTCAAACACACACTCTCCCTCCCATCTCGGGGGCTCTGCACTAGCTGTCCCTGCTGTCAGGTGCCCTTCTCCCACTGCTTTGGCTGGCTAACTCCTACTTGTTTGGATGTTACCTCCTTCAGGAAGCCTGCCAGGATTTCTCTCTCAGGCCAGGTTCACTTTCTCTCTGGCCCCACAGCCTGCCTCCCTGAGAAGTGCTTTCTCATGGAGTGTCATCGCTTACTGCATGCCTTCTTCGTTGGCTGGGTGCTCCTGGAGGGAAGAACTGCCTGCAGTGCCCAGCAAGAGGATCGACATGCTCCAGGGAACATACCACCTCTAGCCTCCCCGCCAAGCCTGTGGATGCTGCTTGGCTGCATGTTAGAGGACACGGCTGCCTGTCAGCCCTGGGGTGGGGCCAGGCCTTTGCAGCAGGCTGGGGGGTCTTCTGTGAGGGGCATCCTTCCTGGTGTCAGTCTCCTCGGGGAGCGGCAGGTCCTCACCGAGGAAACTGGCGCTCGGAGGGGAGGACTTAGGTCCTGGGAGAAACCACCAGCCCCCACCCTGAAAGCTGCCCCTTGGGGACTTCCCAGGTCAACGCCAAGGAGGGGCCGGCTGTAGCCTGATGGTCCCCTTCTTCCCAAGTCCAGAGCAAAGTCCTGCTGGCATCTCCTGCTGGGCCACAGGGGTGCCTGGCAGAGTTGGGGAAAGGGAAGGGATCAAAGCACCCAGCAGAGCCTCAGAGGGGAAGCAGCCTCTGGTGCTGGGCCAGAAATTCCTGGTAAAATCCCAATTTCCAGCAAAATACTCCTTCTAAGTTGTCAACCTCCTAGGAGGCTGTGACCTCACATTTTAAGGAAGAAGAGAGAGAGACAGTTTCTAAGTCCCTTCCAGAATCCGCATCCACCCCCTATGGCAGTGATGACACTGCCCCTTATGCCCCAGGGCCGCCGCTGGGGGACTTGTTCTATTTGAAAGGCAAGGCGTGGAGGAGAATCACAAATACGCAGACAGCACATAAAATGACTCCCGCGCTGAGCTGCGAGAAGGCTTGTGAAAGCCTCGCAGGAAGCTGACCCACATTTAATGCAGATTATGGAGGGAGGGAGGGAGGGCGCCATTCAGCTGAGCACAGGGTCTGGAAGGACACAGCCTGAGCTCCAGTGCCAGCCCAGCGGGTGACGCGGGGCAGGCTTCTCCATGTCACTTTGCCTCTATGTCCCCACCTGTAAAATGGGGAGTCACAGCTCCCCACCCCACCACCCGGTGTGAAGAGGACTCACAGAGGTGACGCGGCCCACACTCAGCCAGTGTTATGACCCCCGCTATGCTGCTGTTCTCTACCAGCCACTGGGCACCCTTTTATCAAGAAGCGTGAGCTCTTTGGAAAGCATAAAAATGCACCATCCGCAAAAGGGATGTTTTTTATCAGGCGCAGAACTCTTTGTTCCCTATTGGCCTGAGAATTTGAAAGAACCCGTGGGGAGACACGCTCTGGGGAGGCGGCAGCACTGAGTGGGTATTCTGAGAGGCAGGCATGCCAGTGGGAAGCCCACCTCCCATCTTTACCAGCCGTGTGACCTGGCGCGGGTCGTGCCTCCTGTCTTATCCGAGCACCCTCATCTGCCAACTGGGAGCAGTGACATCACCCCACAGGGCTTTGTGGTGTCGGAGAGCAATCTACAGCCTCGCTCCCGTGCCCAGTGTTGCTAGGTGCTCTGTAAATGGCAGGTATTGATTTTTTTTTTTTTTTTCCAGACAGAGTCTCGCTCTGTCGCCCAGGCTGGAGTGCAGTGGCATGATCTCAGCTCACTGCAAACTTCGCCTCCCAGATTCAAGCAATTCTCCTGCTTCAGCCTCCTGAGTAGCTGGGATTACAGGCACACACCACCACGCCCAGCTAATTTTTGTATTTTTAGTAGAGGCGGGGTTTCTCCATGTTGGCCAGGCTGATCTTGAACTCCTGACCTCAGGTGATCTGCCCACCTCGGCTTCCCAAAGTGCTGGGATTACAGGCATGAGCTACCGCGCCTGGCCAGGTATTGATTTTCATTAGACAAATCAATCACTCCCTTTGGATCCCACTCTGGTGAGCGCCGGGGGTTCCTGAGGTTGCCAGCACACCCAGGATATATTTAGCTCTCTGCTGGAGCCCTGCTGGGTGCTAGCATTCCAGCTGAGGACATGAAATCTCAGGCCAGCTCCTAATTTCTCATTGGCAACCATGCATTTTGCTCCAGAGCAGAACTCCCTCTCTTTTATAACCGTAGACTAAATTATCCCCAGACTACACACTCATATATACACACACACACACACACACACACACGAGATCCCTGTGCTTGTAACATGTCAATACCGCTCACAGCCCTAGCTCAACAGTGAAAGTCCACCTCTCAAAATAGAGAATCTCAGAGCAAGAGGACCTGGCCAGCCGCCGGGGAGGCTGACAGCTGCTTCCTAATGGAGTGTCCTTGAGAACTAGTATTGAGCAAACCCGCCACTAGCATGTCCTTAAAATGGATCAGCAGTGAAAACATAGAACAGCAAAGCATTAGGAACAAAGGAAAATTGCCCATGATCCTAGCACATTTTTTTTCTGAGATGTTTTTCTGCATCCTTTGCAGACTGTAAGAAATGATGCGTCCTGTATTCTTCGTCTACCACCAGCCTTCACATAGACTTTATTCACGCTTCATAATATTTTGAATGCACAATATTCCATCTTTTATCAGCAGCTGTCAAAGTATGGTCTAGGGCAGTCCTCAGGACCTCAGACAGGGTTTGGTGGTCAAAATCCTTTCAATAACAACACGAAGATATGGTTTCCCTTTTCACTCTCACTCTCTCCTGAGTGTACAATGGAGTTTTGCAGAGGCCGCATGACATGTGACGTCACAACTGATTTAACACAGGGCAGACATCAGAATCCAGCCGTCACCTACAAAGTCAGATATTAATGAGATTTGCAAAGCTGTAAAGCAGTGCCTCGGCTCGCTAAAAATGCTCTTATGTTAGCGTGCAGAGCAGTCATTTTCCTTTTGCGGTTTAACACATTTTTTATTTTTCAATTTTCATTTATTTATATATATTTTTGGAGACAGGGTCTCACCGTGCCACCCAGGCTGGAGTGCAGTGGTGCAATCATGGCTCACTGCAGCCTCAACCTCCCAGGCTCAAGTGATCCTCCTGCCTCAGCCTCCAGAGTAGCTGGGACTAGGCACATGCCCAGCTAATTTTTTTATTTTTTGCAGAGGCGGGATCTCACTATGTTGCCCAGGCTGGCCTTGAACTCCTGAGCTGAAGTGATCTGTCCACCTTGGCCTCCCAAAGCGCTGGGATTACAGGTGTGAGCCACCATGCCCAGTCAACAAATGTTTTTTTAAATTCTATTTTAATTTCGAATACAATAAATATCAAGAAATATAATGCACATAAGAAAAAGCTCTCTGGGGTCCTCAGTAATTGAACCCTGAGGCCCTAGAAGTTTGATAAATGGACAGGAATTTCCTTAGCCAGTGTTCTGCGGTTGGACATTTACGTTGCAGAGTATGTAACCCCTGCAATCAACAGCTTTTTATTTCTGAAATTCATGTCTGTGTTTCAGAGCCTTTCTTCAGAAGAGATTCCCAGAAGTCGCATTATTCCATCAAAAGGCATGAATGTATTTAAGTCTCCATACATTTCACCTAACTGCTCCTCAAAAGATTAGACCAATTCATATTCTTATCCACAGTCTGTGACAGGATCTAACTTCCGGGACGTTTAAATTTAGCGAGTAACATTTTTTTTATCCTATGAGAAGTCATTCTCACTCTCTCATCCATCCTAGAGACTCCACAGGGAGAAGAAAAGGTATTGACCTGGTAAACAGGATGCACCAAGAGACTACCTGTGCCCGGCTGAGCAATGCCTCCCCCAGAAGATATCCACGTCTAATCGCTAAAACCTGTGACATATATGGTTAAAAGGGGAGGGGTCTTTGCAGATGTGATTTACATAAAGCGTCTAGAGACTGGGAGATGATTCTGGATGCTATGGGCGGGCTCTGAGTGCAATCTCAAGAGTCCTTATGGGGAGGAGGGAGCGGGAGACGACACACACAGGGGAGAAGTAGCATGAAGATGGAGCTGAGGGAGGTTTGAAGACGCTGCCTTGAAGATTGGAGCAACGTGGCCACAAACCTCAGAATTTGGCAGCCACCAAAGCTGCAGGGGTGAGGACTGAGCCTCCCCTGAGCCCCCGAGGGAGCTGCCAGCGCCGTTTAGCCTCGGACACTGACATTGAACTGCTGGCCTCCAGAGCTGGGAGGAAATGCCTTCTCTTGCTTTAAGCCTCCCAGCTTGTGGTCACTGGTGACCGCAGCCCCTAGACACTCACAGGTGGCCTTTGCCCAGCACTCTGGTTGTGCCATCTTCCCTGAGCGAGGCACGGACCTGCACAAAACCCTTTCTTTAATGGGTGAATCGCCCTTTAATCACGAAGTCAGCCCTAGGCCCAATATCCCAGAAGAGGGGGCATGAGTCAGGGCCCAGCTGGAGACCAAACCCAAACTCTGGTGTGGTTCCCTGAGGCCCAGGTGGGCAGGCAACAAGGGATAGTGGCCCGACCTTGCTGGGGGAGAAACCCCTCACCAAAGCCCACCATGCGCACCTTCCCCGGCAGAGAAGGGGTTTGGGGTGGCAGGAGGCAGGGGCAGAGGGAGAAAAGGAAGACGTGGCGGCGGTGCAGCAGAAGCTCTCCTGCGGGGGCCCTGGGCCAGGCAGGTTCTGAAGGGCCCAGTGTGTCTGGAGGGGAGAGGATGAGCTGGTGGATGAGAGGGCTGCAGCTGCAGGTGACCTAAGCAGCACTGTGGTCCTGCGGAGGCCTCCCCACTGGATTCCAGAGGGGGCTCTGGGCCTACAGTGAAGCAGGGCCCACAGGAGGTGAGGGAGCCGCTCAGGACGCAGGGGGGCCATGGCGCACCACAGTTAAGAGTGCGGGTTCTGCAGCTGGCACGGTGCTTCTCAGCCGAATCACCTCGGGAGAGTTACCTAATTCCCTGGGCCTCTGTTTGCTCACCTGTGAAGTGGGAATACTGGTAGTCCCGAGCAAGGAGATCTGATGTAAGGATTATAGGGTGAAAGCACATCGCAGTGCAGGGCCCCAGCACGGTGCTGGGTCCACACTGGGGAACCGCGTAAGCCGTTCCCCCGTGGGCATGCACAGCAGAGTCCTGCTTGCCTCGAAGCAAATGCTACATCCCAAGGTGTCCATTGCCCCAAACCACACAGGAACTCAGAGTCAGAAAGATCCTCTAGGACAAGCCCAACCCCAACAGAGATGAGGAGGCCAAGGCTCAGGGGGTACATGGCCTGGACTGGTTCCTGGCCCCCCATCTCTCCATGAGACCACCCCTATCTCCTCCCAGAGCTGCTTATGTACCAAGAAACCTGGGCTCCGCAGGCACCCGGGAGATCAGGCCACGCCAGGACCCGGGATCTGGAGGCACCAGGGAGAGTCCAGCTGTGCCAAGGCCCAGGGTCCGCAGACACTACGGAGAGTCAGGCCACGCTGAGATCTGGGGTCCCCAGATACCAGGGCAGATCCAGCCAGAGTGTGAAGGGGTCTGTAGGGCTGGGGCCATCTGGAGGCTCCGGGGGAGATCCACTTCCGTGCCTCTTCCAGCTTCTAGGGGCACCCGAGTTTCTTGGTGTGGGGCCCCTCCCTTCATCCTCAGAGCCAGGCGTGGAGACTTCTCTCTCCTCTCTGCTGCCTCCTGCCTCCCGTTAGCGAGAAGCCTCAGGCCCCCTGAAATCCAGAGCAGTCTCCCTGTGGCAAAATCCTTCACATAGTCGCATATAAACAGTCATTTTGCCGCATGAGGTCACATAGTCACAGGGCCTGGGATTAGGACATGGGCACCTTTGAGTCCACTGTTCAGCCCCCCAACACCATCCAAGAGGAGGTATTTCAGAGAGGGCAGGTCCCAGCTCCAGGCTGCAGAGCAGGCAGGAGCAGGCACAAATCTCCACAGGAAACCCCAGCTTGGTCTGTGTCCACAGGTTCAGAGGAAGGAGGGAAGCAGAGGGCCTAGAGATGGGAAGAAAGCTTCACAGAGGCCCTGGAGTCCGGCAGAGCCTTGAAAGAGAGAGGAGGAGGGACTCCAGGGGAGTGGGGGCAGGCAGAAGGCAGCAGGAATAATGCAAGGCTGTTGGGGGATCAGGGCAAAGACAGCACATAGTAGGTGCTTAATAAATAGTCGTGGAGGGACAGAAGGGACATTCTGGAAGAGCTCTGAGCCCTTGGGAGGCTGTTGACTGCTGGACACAGAGGAGGCCTGGACCTAGGCTGAGACTTCCCCAGCACCTCACACTCAGGACTGGCCCTGCGCCCAGACAGGACGGGGCCTATGGAGTAAGACCCCACATAGCCGGTCCCTCTGTGGGACGATTCAGAGGCTCCCAGTGGGACTGAGTCCCCACTTGCCAGAGTGGTGGCCCCCATCCAAATGCCCCTTCCTGGCTTCCCCTCCCTTCCCCCCTTACCCTCCTCACACCTCCCTCGTGCTTCCTTGGGTCACCTCTTAGGTAAACCACCTGCACCCAAGTTCCCACTGCACCTACTCAGGGAGCCTAAATGGAGAGAGTTGTGGGGCAAAGGGGTTGGAACATCATGAGGGCATTTGAAACTTGGCTGCCAGGTTGAAGGTCTGGATGCTCCTTGGAATTCTTCCTTCTGGGCACTTCGTGTCCAGCTGCAGCATCAACTGATGTCATTTTCCATGTGCGATCCCGGGGACACTGAGGTCTGCAGAAGCAGAGGGTCAGAGAGACAGGCCAGGCTGGCTGATGGAATGACGGCAGACAGATGAGGAGGCCATGCCGAACTGGGGACGGAGTTCCACCCATCACACATCCTCCACTCCTTGGGTGTTCACGAAATGCCTCCTCTCATTCCACCTGAGTGGCTTTCAGGGGAGCCAGTACCAGGCCCCATCGTGCCCTGAGGACAGACGCCAGTGAGGACAGAGGCAGCATGCTAGCCGCAGTGACACTGAGCACTTTTCTTGGTGCGCTGGCTGGACTCACATTTCCAGATCGTCTCTCTAACTCGTCTCTCTAAGCACAGAGAAACCAAAGTCCCAAACTTCCAGCACAGGGTGCGAGCTCCGTTCCGGAGGCGGGAGGAGCCACTGCTGCTGCCTGGGATGGGGGCTGCTCAGTAGAATGCAGCTAAAATGAAGCTTCGAGCTGAGACCGATGACTCAAGACACCACACCTCCTGAGGATGCTGTGCCGAGAAAACCGGGAGCTGGGTGGCTCTCTGGAGACGGTGCTTCTCCTGGCACTGGGCTGCAGCCTTGTAACCAGGACTGAGATGGGGCTGGCAGGGGAGACAGCAGGACCAGAGAAGGGGAGGGGAAGCTATGAACCCAGCCTAGGGTGTGGCTGATGATGCCAAAGCGGCTCCCATGGGGCACGACGTCAGGTTTGTCCCTGAGCTGTGAAGGGTATTTACAGCTGTGACAAAGGCCATTCTGCCCGTTCCCTGGTGCCTGCCGTGCCCAGGCCCTTGACTCTCACTCAGCATCTCTGAGTCTACAGTAACCCCTCAAAAGCAGCTATCATCACCTGTACTTTTTATGTGGGGAAACTAAGGCAAAGGGCATTTAAACAATCCGCTTGGAGAAACACACAACTAGCAAGTGACGATTGGGGCTGGAGCCCAGGTGTGCCCAGCCCCAAAGCCAGTGCATCTTCTGAGGCACCCAGACTGCCCCCCTCACATTTGGAAATGTTCAGCCAAGGGAAGTGACATGAAGCCACCCAGCTCGTTATCCGCAGCAGACCTGTTTGTTCTAGGCCTGGAAGCTGCTGATGGCGAGAAGCCCCAGAGCCAGCCCTGGCACCCACAAGGGCTGGCTGCCAAATCCAGCAAGGACCAGTGAGCATCCCAGAATCCAAAGCCCCCTCCTCCGCTTCAGTCCTTCCCACAGACGCGAGGGACCCAGCTGCCCTCCTAGCTCGAGCTCTAGGCAGACATCCACAGAAGCTGCTAATCCACAGGCGGCAAGGCACCTCCCTCCACGCCAGAGACCCTCAGCGTGAGGCCCAAGTACTGCTCACCCAGCTGGGAGCATCTCGAGAGCCAGATGAGAAAGGTGGGCGCGGCAGGGTCCCTGAAATGGCAGCCAGGCCTCACACCCAAACAGTGGGCGGGGTGGGGCAGTGGTGTCAGAAGAAAGCAGGGTTGTACCCCGAGGATGGCAGTGGCCCTGTTTTTACAGATGGGTACACTGAGGCACAGAGGGACGATGACTTATCCAAGGTCACAGAGGTCCAGGCAAGGGGCTGGAGACGCTGCTGGGCTGGGCTGTGTAAGCAGGGGGAGAGGCACTGCCTTCAGTGGAACAGATGGGCCCTGGGGGGATTGCAGGACTTGGGGTGGGGGTGGGGGAGTCGGAGCAGAGGGTCAGGGTTCCAGGGGGGCACATGGGCTCAATGTGGTGAAAGTCCTTCTCAGGCCCAGGCTATCTGAGGGTGAGTCACAGAGGCCATGCAATGACGCTAGGCAGGAACCCCCATAGGAGGCGGGTTTGGGTCTTGTCCTGCCTCCTGGCTCTGTGCTGGCAGGTCCTGCAGCTGGAAAATGGGAATAACACAACACGGCCCAGGCGAGAAGATGGGCTGTGTGAGACCCTCACCAAGAAGCACCATCATGATGCCCCCAAACGGGCCAGGCTTTATCCACACCAACACTCAGCCACGCGTTATGAGGCAACAATCAATCCCCCATAGCCACCGGCTAAAGCATGCAGGCAGGGGATAGGCAGACAGAGCCGGCCCAGCCATGCAGGCAGGGGATAGGCAGACAGAGCCTGCCCAGCCATGCAGGCAGGGGATAGGCAGACAGAGCCCGCCTAGCCAGGGATACGTGTGTTGCGGCTGAGTCGGGCACACTGGGGTTCAAATCCCAGCGCTGCCATTTACAAATCACGTGACACCAGGTGCCAGACGGGACTCGCAGGCATTTCTTCCTCCGTAGGTAGAGCTGCCACCGGCCGCTCCGAGCAGCGCTGCAAGGACCCCGGGAGGAAACCTATACGAGCATCTGGCCCAGGGCCCCAGGGCGGCACTTGATGAGCCGCAGTCTCTGCGACATTTAAGCCTGTCCCACCTGGGTGCTGCCCGACACCCTAGACACCCTGAGCAGCCCTGGCGATGGAAAAATTCCTTGAGTAAATTAAGACTGCTCGACTCGGGTTGCTCTGTGCTGGGTGCGAGCCTCGGAGGTCTGCTCTTTCGGGGCTTCCCCGGGACTGGGACAGCCGCGTCCATCATGCGGGGATGACTGCAGGACCCATGTGATCAGCCTCAAGCACTAGGAGCTACCCCAGGACATGACCCATGTTTTCCTATTGCAACTATTTTAACAACCTCTGTGAGCCTCTACCACGTGCCAGGCAGAGACTGGTCAGCTCATGAGACCCTCAATCCCTACCAAGACTCTGGGGAGGGGCAGCAATGGAAAGAAGGACACGGGGTTCTTATCTTTGGTCATGCTAGCAAGTGTCAGGGCTGGGTGTGAGCCTGAGACCCCACTTCAAGGTAGGTTTTATGGAGCCCTACCCAGGCAGAGGCACAGCCAAGCGGTGCAGCAAGGAAGGCCCCTAAGTATCTTTGCAGGGAAGGGACTATGGAATCCAGGCTCTGGGGTTGGTTGATGGCATCAGGCCAGCAGCCTGATCTGGCTTCAAGGATAGGCAGTGCCCGCTTAAAGGGCCAGCGACAAGACAGGCCCCTTCATCTCCCAGTCTTGCCAATTTCCTCTCTCGAGCTCAGAGGTCTCCCGTGACCCAGATGATGCTCTGGAAGCCCAGGGTGTGGGCCAGGCAGCTTTTCCATGAGTCAGGGACACACACCTTTTTCTGGGACAGTAAGATTGAACTTTCCAAGAGTTCATCAAACTCAAGACTTGATTCTAGAAAATATCCTATCTACCCCCAAACTATCTCACTGACAGAAACCATAAAGAGTCAAAGGATCTTGAGTGGCCAGGTTAGGAAGGAACCCTGCACATCACGGAAGAACAGGGCAGAGCTTGGGGGTGACCAGGCTAAGCGGAGACTGCCAATGTCTGGGCAACGGCAGTCCTCTCCAGATACAATCTCAGATGAATTTCTGGGTCAGGGGGGTCTGGCTTCTGCTGCACCTCATTCAGAGTGGAGTCAGGCAGGGAAAATCTGCAGCAGTGCAGCTGCCTGTGCTAAGCTCCCTCAATGCTGGGAGACACCCCCAGCCCACGCAGCAGACAGTGGCCCTGCAGAACGGAATCGCCGGGCTTCTCCCGGAGTGATGGGTTTCTACCAGCGCGTGCCCTTCTCAGAGCTGGAGGCAGAGTGTGCTCTCTTCTTTCCACTTGATCTTTCAGTACAAAAGAAAAGGGCACACAATGAAGAAAACTTGGAAAACACATGGAAAGTAAAAAGGTGCAGAAGACGGAAAACTTTGTTCCTTCTCCCACATCTTACAGATGGACACTGACGGCACTTCCCGACATTGCCTCCCTCACTGTTTCTGTAGAGTTGACATCCTATATGACATACAATTTTGTCCTGAGCTATTTTCTAAATTAAACTTCTTTTCTTTCTTTTTTTTTTTTGAGACACAGTCTCGCTCTGTCGCCCAGGCTGGAGTGCAGTAGCGTGATCTTGGCTCACTGCAAGCTCTGCCTCCCAGGTTCATGCCATTCTCCTGCCTCAGCCTCCCAAGTAGCTGGGTCTACAGGCACCTGCCACCACGCCCAGCTAATTTTTTGTATTTTTAGTAGAGATGGGGTTTCACTGTGTTAGCCAGAATGGTCTCCATGTCCTGACCTTGTGATCCGCCCGCCTTGGCCTCCCAAAGTGCTGGGATTACAGGCGTGAGCCACCGCACCCAGCCACTTATTTTCTTTTCTTTTTCTTTTTTTTTTTTTTTTTGGAGACAGAGTCTTGCTCTGTCACCAGGCTGGAGTATAGTGGCACGATCTCAGCTCACTGCAACCTCTGACTCCCTGGTTCAAGCGATTCTCCTGCCTCAGCCTCCTGAGTAGTGGGGATTACAGGCACCCACCACCACACCCAGCTAATTTTTGTATTTTTAGTAGAGATGGGGTTTCACCATGTTGGCCAGGATGGTCTCAATCTCCTGACCTTGTGATCCGCCCGCCTTGGCCTCCCAAAGTGCTGGGATTACAGGCGTGAGCCACCGCACCCAGCCACTTATTTTCTTTTCTTTTTCTTTTTTTTTTTTTTTGGAGACAGAGTCTTGCTCTGTCACCAGGCTGGAGTATAGTGGCACGATCTCAGCTCACTGCAACCTCTGACTCCCTGGTTCAAGCGATTCTCCTGCCTCAGCCTCCTGAGTAGTGGGGATTACAGGCACCCACCACCACACCCAGCTAATTTTTGTATTTTTAGTAGAGATGGGGTTTCACCATGTTGGCCAGGATGGTCTCAATCTCCTGACCTTGTGATCCGCCCGCCTCGGCCTCCCAAAAGTGCTGGGATTACAGGGGTAAGCCACCGCACCCGGCCAATTAAACCTGTTTTCTTAAGCATTTTCTCCTAACATTAGAAATTCTTGACAAATGTAGTTAATTCTTCATGTGGGTAGTAACTTCATATACGTCTTCCCCACTGCCCAATTAGAATGTAAGTTCAAGAGAACATAGATTTTGGGTTGTTCTCGTCTGTTGCTGAATCCCAGGGCCTGGAGCAGCGTGGGCTCATATATTAGTCTGTTCTCATGCTGTCAATAAAGACATACCCAGGACTGGGTAATTTGTAAAGGAAATAGGTTTCATGGACTTACAGTTCCACATGGCTAGGGAGGCCTCGCAATCATGGCGGAAGACGAAGGAGGGGCAAAGGGACGTCTCACATGGCAGCAGGCAAGAGAGCGTGTGCAGGGGAACCGCCCTTTATAAAACCACCAGCTATCGCCACCCTTAATCACCACCATGAGAACAGTAAGGGGGAAACCACCCCCGTGATTCAATTATCTCCACCTGGCCCTGCCCTTGACACGTGGGGATTATTACAACTCAAGGTAAGATGTGGGTGGGGACACAGCCAGACCGTATCAGCTCATAGTAGGCATTTTGTGCGTCTTTGCTGAATAATGAGTGAGTGAGATGGAACAGATGGCTCATATTCCATCACTGGCTTCCACGGTTTGGTGGTTTCTAACATTTTGTTGTTACTAGTAAGGCTGAGATGAATGTTTCTGTGGCTACATCATTGCCCATTCTTGGATTAGGTGAAGAAATGTGTCTCTGTTCCAAATACTAGGATCTGCACCGTCCACAGTCTGGGGACTAGGGCTCAGGTTCGGGCTCTGCCACATCCTCTCCTTGGCCCTGGACAGCTGCTTTTCCTTCCCTAAACCTTGGTTTCCCCCTTTGTGCAGGTGGGTGGGTTTGGGCTGGAACATTCCTCATGTCCCTTCCAGCTCCATGATCCTAAGAGCAGCATGGAAACAGAAGGCTGAGCCAGCCACAAGGCCGCCCTTGGCCCCGCACCCCTGTTATGGACTGAATTGTCAAAATTCATATGCTGAAGTCCTAACCCCCAGTACTCCAGGATGTGACTATGCATGGAGACAGGACCTTTAAGGAGGCCACTAAGGTGACACGAGGTCATGAGGGTAGGTTCTAACCCAGTCTGGCTGGGGTTTTCATAAGAACAGATTAGGACACAGACACACACAAAGGGAAGACGGGACGAGGACACAGACACACACAAAGGGAAGACGGGGCGAGGACACAGACACACACAAAGGGAAGACGGGGCGAGGACACAGGGAGAGGGCGGCCGTCCACAAGCCAAGGAGAGGGGCTTTGGAAGGAAGTAACCCAGCTGACACCTTGATCTCAGACTTCCGGCCTCTAGAATCAGCAAAAAAATAAGTGTCTTCTCTTTAAGCCACCTGGTCTTTAGTACTTTGTTATGGAGCAAATTAACACAACCCCTCAGGAGCCTCTGTCCACCTGGGGGAATCTGATCTGCCAGGCCAGCAGCTGCCCAGGAGGATATTTAGGCTCAGAAGGAGCACAGACCTTGCTCAAGGATCTGGGGCCCACTGGTGGCAGACCTGGCACTGGAATCCCCCCACCACCCCCCTGCCCCAGCTCAGGTACCTTCCTCAACCCCACCCCTAGCTGGCCTCCTTGTGACCACATGGGCTGCAGTGAGATGAAGCTACACCACACTGATTGTCACCTGCTGGGCTCACCATGTGTGGACTGGCCGGCCATACTACTGGGGAAACTGAGGCAGGGGGCACCCCACAGCTAGGACATTGGATTCGGATCCAGGCCTGTCTGGCATGGGATGCCATCTCCTTCCACCTTGCCATGTGCTATATAAACAATCGCTCTGGCCACCTGAAATCAACAGGCAACAAAAGTAAGGCAACTGCATGGCTTCGATCCACACCTGGGTCATCCTGGAGGTGCCCTGTGTCAGGAACTGAAGACATGCACACAGCCCAAAGGAACAGGGAGCCTGCAGCACATGAGGGTTAGACAGGCTGCCCTGGGCTCTGAGCCTTCGGCCCATTTGGGCAGCTGGAGACTGGACCAGATGATGCTCAGCCACTCCTACCAGTGCTGAGCTCTGGAATAATGCCAGCGGGTGTGGGGAGGGCCACAGGGGACCTTCCCTTGTTGCCCTTGTTGATGATGGAAGCTCCTGTCCTGCCAGACATACACAGTGGCCGGACGTTAGAGCCCACATGCCAGGAACAAGGGACCATGCTGTCTGCTCTCCCCCACTGTGTGGGTGGAATGCCTGCTGTGTGCATCATCGGCTGGGGACAGGGCTGGGCAGGGGCGACAGGTGGCCCGGAGAGCACACACTGCCAGTTCCAAAGGGCTGGATTGATTCAGAGGGTCTGAGCTGAGCTGGCCACCCAGCAATGACCATCCCAAACTACCGAGGGCCTCCCAGGTGTGGGGCTCTTCATGTTGTACCTTGTCCCCTCCAGGCAACCAATGCTACTGCTCTTACAGGTCAGGAAGCCAAGCTCTGGAAGGTGCCACCTATGCCTAAGACCACCAGGCAGTCACCATGGTTCAAACCCCAGTCTCTGCCTCCAACCGCCCCAGTGCCCCCACACCCCTTCTCGTCAGATGCAGAGGAGAGATGCCAGCACTGCTTCTGAGGCTCTCCCTGATGACGGGGGGACCACAGGTATCAATTATGGCCACAAGAAGCATAAAATTACTCTGTGTGCACCCAGCCATTATCCCCACCTGCCATTAGATAAATGTGTCTGGAGGTTCTGCCAAGTCTCAGGGTGCCCTGCTCCCCAGCCACCCCCAGATAACTAGGTTGGCCATTTCAGAAATCCTCTTCCAAAGGGTTCTGCCTCTGACCTCCCCAACCGCCTGCCATTGCTCTCAGCTACTCCCAAAGGCTCCCGGCAACGCAGTCCCTCCTTCCTTGGATTGGAGGGGGAGGGAGACAATCTCCCCAGGGAGGGGAGTCCCTGGCCCTTAGCCCCCGCCCCCTTCTAGGCCTACAGCCCACAGGAAGCTCTTACTAAATTCACATTCTCTCCCCAGTCCGATCTCCCTCAGGGGAAGCGGTTGTCCCCATTGGTTTCTGCACCATGGCCAAGGGCCATACTGCAGTCCCTGGCGCGACAGGCTTAGAGGAAAGAGCACAAGAGTCAGTGAGCCCGGGGTTCGAATCCCCGCCCCCCTTCCTGAGCCAAGCAAGTGACTCAAGCCTGGTGCGCCTCGGGTCACACCCTGAAAAATGGGGTGACAGCCCTTCCCTGCCGGGAATGCAACGACAAGCCCTCAGCCCGGTGCGGGCCCCAGGAGGCTCTCAGATCCGGGCATCCTCAGGCCGCCTCCAGGGCTCACCGCCAAGGGCTCCAGTTCTAGGTCTCAGTTTCCCCAACAGCAAAAGGCGCGGCTGGGCTCCAGCGCTGTGAGATTTTTCCAGCCCCCCACAGAGGCTGTCAGATCCCGGAGGGTGGGTGCGGCGGGAAAGGCAGGGGTGCGACGCGCAGGGGCGAGGGGCTGGAGACGCGCAGAGATCGGGTCGGGGCCGGGTCTGACACATGCGGGCTCCGGGTCCCCAGATCTGCTGCGGAGAGTCCTGGGCGCCGAGGGTCGGCCTGACGCCCCCAACCCAGGCGCTGCCAGAGCGGCGCAAGGGCGGCGCCCCCAGCTGCAAAGCCCCGCCTATCATCTCACCTCTGCGTGCCTAGGTCTGCTGGGGCCCCGGCCCTTCGCCCGGACCCCAGGCCCCCGCGCGGACCCTGACCGCTTTCTGCAGCCTGGAACAACCCGGACCCCCGTGAGAAGCAAAGAAGGGGCGCCTTCCAGACATCCTGGCGCAGCCACGCCGGCCGGCGCGCTGGGAAAGGATCCCCGGCCCGCGCCACTGAGCTACGCGCTCCGGGCGCAGGGCAGAGGGCTGCGCTCTGGCCCCTCGGGGCTGCAAAATCCTGGAGCAAAAGTTGGGTGGAGCCGCTGGGTGATTTTCCCCGGCGTTGCAGGTGCAGCCTCCGAATGCCACCCAGCCCTTGCGGCGCCGCGAGCCAGCGCGGGGACCCGTTGGTCCCTCGGTCCCCAGCACCCACCTGCACTCATCTCAGCAGCCGCTCGGAGTCGGGGCGGCCCGGCGCTGCGACAGCCAGACCCTCGGGCCCGCAGGTGCCGCGCCCGCGCTATCCTCCGCCCGCCCGCCGGCTCCGCGCCCGCTCCTTGCGCACACGCCAGGCAGCGCCGCCGCAGCCCCACGGCGCGCAGGCCACGCCTATGCCACGCCCACTCTCACGCCCCTCCTGGCGGCCCCGCCCCGCGCCCGCTGCCGCCCGGGAGCACCCTGGGAAGTGTAGGCACCTCGACCCCACCGCTCCGCCTGGCTCCCCAGCTGCGGGGCGATCGGACTACAAGTCCCAGCACGCTTCGCGGCCAGCGCAGGCGCAGACGGGCGACGGCGGCTGAGGCCTTTCGCAATCGTTCTTAGATCTCTGCAGAGCTGTCGCCACGGCCTGAGGGGCGACCTGGGGACTGCCGCTCACGGAATCCGGGAGTCGCTAGGAGAGCGGCGCAGGGAAAAGCGAGCTTGGTGCAGCTCTTCTTGAGTAGTGGAGCTACAAGGCGCCTGAAGACCTTCTGGGCCAACTCTTCTTTACCAGTTTACAGAGAGGGAAACTGAGGCGGGGGCGGTGCTCGGGCAGGATTAGCCCGCATCGGTCGGCGAGGCTTGCACTGGTGGGGATTCGTGCGCAGGTTTCCTGCCTCCGGGCCTGGGCTGTCCGCGCCTCGCCACCCACCCCAGGCTCCCGTCGCTCCTCGCCGGCTGGCGCCCAGCTGGGGGGTGCACCGGGAGAGGTGGCGCGGCTCACTTCGGCGCAGTCCCCGGCCCCAGCCTCCACGGTGACCGGCTACCCTGTGACATCAGGCGCCCAGCACAGGGCCTGGACGCGGGTGCAGGAGAGGGAGTCAGGGAACGGGGAGGAGCAGGGGTCCCCACTGTGTGCCTGGTGCGACAAAAGGCGAGCTGCAGAGAGGTCGGGAGGAGCCGGCAAACACAAGGATGCCCACCGGGCGCGGAGGGCCTGGGCTGGAGGAGCATTTAGGATGCAGAATCGCGGGAACCTGGCATGGAGAGAGAGGCCAAGGACTTTTGGCTTGGGCCAGGGCTGTTTGGAGATGCTTTCAACAAGGGGAAGAAGATTGGGCACAGAAAATGTAGACTGAATGGAACACTGAGGCAGGAGCAGGTACTCCTCCCCCTCCCTCAGCAGCAGTCATCTCCCCCAAGAGGGGCCAGGATGGGAGGCCAGGAGTACAGTGGCTCAGTGGGGGAGCTGAAGTCCTGGGGAACCAGCCAAGCCCCACACACCCTAGAAATCCAGGAGGCCCAGCTAGGTGATTCTGCCCGCAGCCGCAGGGTTCCCATGCCAGTCCACTGGGATCTTGTGCCATGTAATTGAGGGGGCGCCAGATCTAAGGATCAGTGAGCTAATGTGTGCCATGACCCAGTGTGAGTTGAGATCAATAAATGTCTTTGCTTTGCTATTATTATTCTCGGTGGCTAACATAGGGCCTGGCACAGAGCAGGCAGTCTGCAAATATCTGTTGAATAAACGGAGAGAAGGATAGAGGGGAGGGGAGAGTGCTGGCACCTGGCACTCCTGGATCATAGCCTGAGAGGTAGGCCAGGCACCCACCTGCCGTAGGTACACCCTGCTGCCACTTGCCCTCTAAGGAGCTCTCGGTCAGGCTCCCCCGCAGCCTCTGTTTCCTCCCTCTGTTTCCAAAGGCTCCTGAGAACCTCCCAGGGGTGCCATGATTTCCCCCACACAGCCTGGTGAGGACGGCAGGGAGCCCTCACACCTCTCTGCCAAGACCCTGTGAGCCAGAGGGTGGATGTGGGTGCCCCATTCCAGACTGGTTCCAGAGCCCAGGACAAGGGGCTGGGGAGCCTTAACAGTTCTCAACCTGGAAGGGCCTCGGGGCCATGTGGTTCCAACATCTTCTTTCACAAGGGCAGAAACCAAGGCCCAAAGACATACTGCCTCAAGTCACCCAGCAAGTTAGTGACAGGGTGGGGCTTGAGCCAGGTCTTTTCTTTCCTTCCTGCGCCGTGTCTGCTGAACTGGGACTTCAGCGAATCTGCTGGTTGAATTGAATCGATTGAAACAGACTTGGTTCTCTGTCCATGGTACTACAGGCCAGGTGTGACCTCAGGCAACTTGCTTGCCCTCTGTGTGCCTCAGTTTCTATATCCTTCAACTCACAGTGCATACATACCCCTTAGGATTCTCAAACACCTTCAGTGTGCTGGGCTTTCTAGTCCTAGTGAAGAAGATAGACAAGAAATCATTTCACATGCCACAAGATTCATTCTAGAAAAATGCTGCCCCTCTTATTTTTTAGCAGGCCTGGTGGGGTGTCAGGGGGTCTTCAAGGGGCTCATGGACACAGGGAGGCCCCAAATATGTCAAACCAAGGTCCTTTAAAGGTTTAGTAAAAGGGGACCGGGCGCAGTGGCTCGCGCCTGTAATCCCAGCACTTTGTGAGGCCAAGGTGGGAGGATTGCTTGAGCTCAGGAATTTGAGACCAGCCTGAGCAACATGGCAAAACCCTGTTTCTATAAAAAATACAAACATTAGCTGGGTATGGTGGTGTGTGCCTGTGGTCCCAGCTACTCTGGAGGCTGAGCTGGGATGATTGATTGAACCTGGGAGGCGGAGGTTGCAATGAGCCATGACCGGACCACTGTACTCCAGCCTGGGTGACAGACCCTATCTCATGAAAAAAGAAAAAAAATCATTAAACGTGCATTTAGAGGAGGGCCTTGGTGGGTACCTTGGAGGGTACCAACATGGAAGCAGGAGCCCCTGCCCTCCTCCTCCAGCCTCAGCTCACATGCCCTTCACCACACAGGGAAGCCCTGCAGTGACCCATGCCCCCTTCCAGCAGGCAGCGGGTAGAGACCTGAACTCCGGGGGCTCCCTTCTACCTCCAGTGCTTATCCAGGTTCCCTGGGGGCTCCCATCCCATTTCAGTGGGGATCCTATCAAGCCCCTGATAGGCGGGTGCCCCAGGCAGTGGCCTTGCAGGCCCCAGGCCCCATTTGCCCATTTCCACACCCACACTTGGAGCACGGCCCTTGGCTGCACCGCTCCTGCCTGAGAATCTGCCTGCTTCACTGGACTGTGGACTTCTCTGCTCTGCAGAGAGGAGTCTTATACAGGGGAAGAAACTTGGCCCAGGCTTCTCATTCCGGGAAGCACTAGGGGGAAAGCTAGAGTTTTCCAAGGCACCAGCATAAAGGGCAGGATTTCCTTCACCCCTCCTGGTGCCCCTGGCTGGAGGCTTCAGGAGGCACCTCTGGCCTGTCCTCCCTGGGACACACTTTCAGGCACTCTGCCTTCTTTTGAGATTAGGAGACACTTAGAGGTGATGTGTCCACCTTTCCCCTGCTCTATGATGGGGTGCTCTGGGCTTCGGGGAGGACAGCAGTGTTATGGGGGTCTGCCAGGGGCCGGCCCAGGGCCAGCAGGAAGGTGACAGGCCCACAGGAGGCCAGAAGACAATGGTCAGAACCCCCAGTAGGACCCTGGGGGAAACAAGAGCACCCCCTCCTTCTGAGTGTCCTAACCACTATTATGGGATGTTGGTTGTTCCAGCGATGGAGGGAGCAGAATGCAGAGAGGGCAGCCCCAGGTCCGTGGCCCATCACACCCCAGGTCAAACCATCCGAAGCCAAACGCTGCTTCCCTGGGGCTCCAGGTTTACATGTGGGGTCCCGGACCTGGTGATAGAGGCAGCCATAAAAAAACAAAAAGGCAGCCAGGTGCGGTGGCTCATTCCTGTAATCCCAGCACTTTGGGAGCCCGAGGCTGGCAGATCACGAGGTCAGGAGTTCGAGACCAGCCTGGCCAACATGGAGAAACCCCATCTCTACTAAAAACACAAAAATTAGCCGGGCGTGGTGGTGCACGCCTGGAATCTCAGCTACTAGGGAGGCTGAGGCTGGAGAATTGCTTGAACCTCGGAGGCAGAGGTTACAGTGAGCCGAGATCGTGCCATTGCACTCCAGCCTGGGTGACAGAGCGAGACTCCGTCCAAAAAAAAAAAAAAAAGAAATAACAAAAAGGCAATTCAACACAAGCACGCACTTTCACAAATGTCTATTGAAAACAAAGCCAGGCGCTCGAGTGAAGAGCTGCGCCATGGCGTGTCTGGGGAATACTTTTCCTGCATGGCTCAGCTGGGTGAGGCTTCCTAAAATGTGAGTCCTGTGACCGCAGGTAGAGACTTGTTCTCTTCGTGATAAATGCCCCCACCACAAGCACAGGCACCTGTCACTGCTCTATGACCTTTAAATTGCTTCAAAATTAGGATCATTTGTCCTGAAAAAGCTATTGCCCTTTCAGAGAGTGTGAAGCTCTCAGAAAGTGTAGAAGGACGCATGCTGGGTGGGGTTGGGGGCTGAGGCAGACCCCACAGTGCCGGCCTCGCATGGACTAGGACAGGTGGGGCTGTGGATTTCTTCAGGCTGGGCCAGGAGGGAGAGGGGCCAGCACCCCATGGGCTGGCAGCTGCTTTAGGGGGCAGGGGAGCCTTGATGGAGGGGTCCTGTCTAAGTCCCAGTGGGAGCAACTCCGGGCTGGCTCAGAGGTGGAGGGATGTGTGACACTGCACTCGAGAGCTCCCAGGGGCCAGGCCAGATGAGTCAAACAGTGATGGCCAGGACTGCTGTGTCCTTAGGGCTCTGCGCCAAGGCTCAGAGGACCCTATCATTGGCATCGTATCATCATCCCGATGTGACAGATGGGGAAACTGAGGGATTCACTTACCCAATTGAAAACTATGACCAAGTGGAGCAGGTAGGACGCACACCCAGGCCCTGCTGAAGAGACAGCCCGTGGGCTTCAGCCCCATGGCCCTCCGGAATCTGTCATCCCCTCCAGGGGGCATTCAAGAAGTCAAGGGATGAAGCTGGGAGTTGTGGGGTCCAGTGTGAGGTGCATGGCCAGGGGACCTGCTCCACTTGGCCCAAGCAATGCCAGGCCTGCTGCCCCCACCCTGGGCTGCTGGGAGTGCCGCATCTTCTCCTGGACAGCTCATGCTCACCCTCTGAACCTTGTTTGAGATCCCCTCCTTGGACAAGCCTCCCTGGCCCTCTAGTGAAGTTGGGGGCCACCTCCACTCCCCCAGGGGGTCTCCAGCAGAGAGGACAGTGCCCACTGAACTGTGGGATCAGCAGGTACCTGCACTGCGGCTGCCACTCTCACTCAGCAAAGGAAAGAGGTCAGACCCGCCTGAACCCCTTTCCCACCGTCTTGACCTCTCCCTGGGTCTGCTGGGGTTTCCCACAAATTGCCTCTATGGAGAGCAGCACGGTGTGGCTGCGCTCACCTGGGGCCTGAGCTAGAAAGAAGGTGCCTGCTCTGGAAACCCAGCGGTATGGAAACGTTGCAAGTCAGAGACGCAGGGCAGCAGACAGAGCAGACGGCGTCCTGAGGCCATCAGGGGCTCTGCTCAGTAAGGGAGCCTCCAGGCTTTCTCTCACCAAAGCGGCAGGATTCCTTGTCCTTTCTTCATCTCTAAATACAGTCCAGGAATTGATTGACTTCACAGCCAAATGGAGAAACAAATGAAATATGATTTCATTGTGGGATCTTTCCAGCCGCTCAATAATTTAAAACCACGCCATACGAAACCAGGAGTAAAAATAGCATGTGACTCATGGCTTGGAGCCTATCTCTCAAGCACGGGTCCACACACCTGGATTCTCGCTAAGTCAGGCCCAGCCTCACCCTCGCATGCCCATGGCTTGCCTGATGCCTCCGGGTGGGTCAGGAGGGGAAGCGCAGCCCTGGGTTACACAGGTATCTGTTCTCCCTAACACCGGATCTATGCCACAATTCCAGCTGCCCAGTTAACTCTGAGTGGTTTGTAGACTTGGCAATGTTTTGCCATCACAGAAAACTCACAAAAGATGGTTCATTACAAGTGATGGAAGGAAGTAGAATGTATAGGCCTGATTTGGGAATATGACCCACACCGTGCAAGGCTTGGATGTGGCTGGTCTTCTGAAAGCACTTCCTCCCATTAAACTTCATTCCTGTTCAGCAGAAACAGACGAGGACCGTCAGGAACACCTGGGAAGGAACGAGAATGGAAGAGCAGAGCAAGGGGCAAGCTCTGAGATGAGGTGCCACCTCTATTCAGCACCTACTGCATATCTGCCTCTGTGCTGGAAGTGAGATGAAGAAGCTCAGCTAGAGCAGGCAGGTGCATGAGTCAGCCACGCTGCGGAACAGAGGACCGCAGGCTTTGCTGAAGGGGCTTATAAAAGGGTAGGGCATCTCTCCCAGTGCCGGAGGCCAATCTCTTCATTCTGCCTCTGCTGTCACACAGCATTCTTTTGTGAATGTTCCCCTTCTGTTCTCATAAGGACACTGGTCCTAGGATGGAGGGCCCACCTTAATCCAATACTGTCTGACTTCATCTTAACCAGTCATGTCTTTGAAGACCTGATTTCCAAATAAGATCATATTCCTGGGGGCTAAATCTTGGGGTTAGGACTTCAACATATCTTTCTGGAAGGTACAGTGCACCCCACCAGAGGGGACCACCATTATTGGACCCCACAAGTGGCATGGTCTTCCAGATCTGTGGTCTGTGGGACCTGGGAGGAAAACTGCAGGTCTGAGGGCTCCCAGTTGGGGAGAAGAAATGGAAGCCCAGAGAGACAAAGTCACATGCAGCCAGGTCCCCAGGAGGCCAGAAGCCACAGTGCTCTCCCAGCCACCTGACCCTTGGTTGACAACCACGCAGGCATACAGCCCTGCAGGGAACCCAGAAGGCAGCCATCCCTGACAGTGAGAGCAGCTCTTGTCCTGGGAAGGCAGATGGGTCCGCCAGAAGCCTGGGCCTGGCCTTGTTGGCCTCACCGGCAAGCCCAAGCTTGCCCCCCAGCTGCTGATCAAGCAAGACATCGTGTCCCTTCTTAGCAACTTTGTCACCAGGCTGTGCTTCCCAGAGCTGCTGTGTGGGCATGGAAGGGATAAGGTTTCGAAGAAGCTTAATCAGGAGCCCTTGCCTGCATAACTTACAAAGTGCTTGTTCTGTGGGCCTCCCAATCGGGTGTTCCCTTGAGGTCATGGTGCTGAGTGTTACCCAGTCTTACAGACGAGACACTGTAGGCTCACCAAGGCTAAGAAATGTGCAGTCAGCTGGGAGGGGCTGGACCCGGCTCCCTGAGATGACCAGAGCAGAGCAGTCTCCACTAGAATTTCTTCTTTGGCTATGGCCAAGCTGCTTGGAGCAGGAATTGCATGGTTTGATGATAACACTAGTGGTTTGATAATAATAAAATGACTTTAAGTAAAGGAGATCACCCTCATCCAATCTGTTGAAGGCATTAAGAGCAAAAACAGTTTCCAGTGGAGAAGATCTGCCTCAAGACTATAGCACCGACTCCTGCCTGAGTTGCCAGCCTGCCCTGCAGATTTTGAACTTGTCAGCCCCCACAATACCATGAGAACATTCCTTAAAATAGAACCCTGTTTATCTATCCATTGCCCTTTGTACCTGTCTGCTTACCTACCTACACACTCATTCATTCATCCGTTCATCCATCCACTCCCATCCATCCATCCACCCACCATCCATCCATCTACCACCCTTCACCCATGCAATCATATATCTACCCATCTATCTACCCACCCATCCACCCATCCATCTATCCATTCATCCAATCACCCAACCATCCATCCACCCATCCATCCACCACCCATCCACCTATCCATCCATTTACCTATCTGTTCATGCACTCACCCATCCAGCCATCCATCACCCAACCATCCATCCATCCATTCACCCACCATCCACCACCCATCCACCCATCCGTTCATCCACTCACCCGTACAGCCATCCATCCACCACTCATCCACCCATGTATCCATTCAGCCATCTATCTATCACCCATTCACCCATCCATGCATCCATCTATCTATCTACCCATCCACCACTCATCCACCCATCCATTCACCACCCATCCACCCATTCATCCGTCAGTCTGTCCATCCACCCATCCATCTACCACCCATCCACCCATCCATCCGTCTACCTATCTGTTCATCCACTCACACATATGGCCATCCATCTCCCACCCATTCACCCATCTATCCACCACCGATCCACTCATCCCTCCATCCATCTGTCCATCCACCTATACATCCACCACTCGTCCACCCGTTTATCCACCACCCATCTACCCATCCATCTACCCATCCATCCACCTACCATCCATCCATCCATCCACCCACCCATTCACCATCCATTCACCTATCCATCCTTCCACCACCCATCCACCCATCCATCCATCTGCCACCCATCCACCATCCACCCACCATCCATCTGTTTCTATCAGTACTGTTTCTCTGGAGAAGCCAGACTGATATACTTTCCAAATCTATAATTCCCTGGGCTCCCTGGCACCATGAGTTGAAGGCCCCTGGCTGAGCTCAGCCTGTCCTAAGCTCCTCCCAGCTCCAGAAATGGCACCTGCTGCCACCCTATTGCTCTCCCTGACTCCTGAGAACCCCTCTGGGAGACTTCTCTTCCTGCTCCATCACATTAGTCCAACCCCAGGTCCTGCCTCCAAGTCCTTCCACAGTGTAGTTAGACACAAGTGCAGGCACCTTCTCCTGCTCTCTTTGCTCCTACTCCCCCCACCCCCATTCCTTCTCCTGCAGCCAGAGGGATTTGCTAAATGAAAGCTAATTCCACTCCATCACACCCCTGCCTGCCAGGGGCCTCCCTCTCCTCCTCTGCCTGGCCAAATTCTCTTCACTCTTTAAGGATCAGCCCAGGCATCGTCTCCTCCTAGAAGTCCTCCCTGGCCCCTGGCTAAATTGTGCAAACCCCCGGTTTCCATGAGTCCTGGGACTTCCTCTTTTACAGGCTGGTCACTTGGGATTGTCATTGATTGTTTCCTTGTCTGTCTCCCTAACTAAACAGTGAGCTTTGAGTACTATGAGCTTCTCTGAGGAAAGCTGAGATTTAAAAGGGCCAAGGTAATGGGACAGGTAAAGGATGGGTCGAGAAAATCCAGGAAGGCCTGCGTGTTTTACTTGACTTTTTGATTGCAGTACCTGGAACATTAAAAATCGAATGCTTTTATCCTATCTTGTTCTAAAGAGTATATGGGGCTTCTTACAAAGGAAGCCTTACTATAGAAAGATCTTTTTAAAAGCTGGTAAGAAAACTAGAGTTAAGGAAAACTACATAGATTAGGAGGAAGTTGGGGCTGAGGTCAAGCCCTGGAATCTCTGCCGTGGGCGGTGACACAGCCCAGGGCAGCCCCTCCTTCCTCTCTGTACTGCCCAGCAGCCCCAGCAGAGAGAGGAACAGGGTCAGTTACATAATTCTCTGTGTCCACAGGATTAGAAGAATTGCTGAGAAGAAGCATGCTTCCCAACTCTGAGACTTGAAGAACCTGCCTCTCCAGGTCCTGTGGGGTGAGGCCAGTCTGGCTTCCCCCACAGCCCACAGCCAACACAGCGTGCATCTCAGAGCACTCCTTCTCCTAACCATCCCTTCCTTCCTGTCCCTTTTTGTCACTGGATGCAGAGACCAGGGGACTTACCGTGCATACAGTAGGTGATGAGCAACCATCTAAAAGGAACCTAGTTGTATAATGAAGTGGTATTTTTAACATAAAAGTTACCTATAATTTCATGGAGAAAATATGTGATCATCTACATTTCTCAGGATGCCAAGGCAAATGAGCTTTTTTTTTTTTGATTTTGCTGCCCCCTGGTGGCAGAATACCCTAATTGCAGGCATACTATCAAGGATCAGAAGTCCCCTCCATCCCACCAGTGACACCCAGACTGTGAAAAGTGGGCAGACACTGCCCTCATCAAAGATCACCCAAACATCTGCCTTCGGCCAACACAAAGAGACAGACGGGAAGGGGTAGTTTCATGTAAGACCTTTAACCACCCTCCCTTCCTGATTTCTGAGGTCTTGGGTCCAGAGGCTGTGCAGGCTTATAACTGTGATCGCATTAAGCATATGAGTGTGGAGAAGGTGAGGCAGCCAGTCAGACACGCTGTAGTCTCTGTTTTTGGGTGGGTTGTTTACTTCACTCCCATTTCCCCTGCTCCCTGCTTTCTTATAGCACCGCAGTTTTTTGTGCAGGAGCCACAACACCTACCCATGCAGTCCATGGACTTCTCAGTAAGTGAGAGTAAGTGAGCTGGACTCCACATCCAGCTCAGAAGGTTTTAATGAGTCTAAGGATGACCCCATCTCTGGAGACAGACAGGCTACATTAGTCAACATCCCTGGACACAAAGATTTGCTCCAGGAAAGGCATATGACCCAATTCGGCTCAATGGGGTGTGGTAGGTGGCTTGCTAAGAAAGGCTGGAAAGGGCATCTCCTGACCTTCAGGAGAGAGTTTGGAAGCTGCCCTCTCTCCTGCTCTGCATATTGCAGTGTGGGATGTATGCCAGGGACAGCTTGGGCAATTTTGTCTCCATGTGGGAAGTGAGCCTGAGAGTGAACCCAATTGTAAAGAAGTGGTCTCAGAGCCCCTGGATCAAGCCAGTCCTGAGGCCCACCTACCTCTGGACTTCCCAGTCCATGAGCCAAGGAAGACTTTTTCATTTGAGCCACTTGGACTTGAGTACTTTATTATTTATAACACTCCATGAAGCCCCAAGTCATCAGTGTTTGTGATGTCACTGAAATGAATGCCAGTGGGCTTAAGTGTCCTTGGCATGGTCTCCCTCAAAATACCATGGCATTTGGTTTGCTTTTGGTTTAGAACACTGCAGGGGGCCCTCACCCCTCACCTGCTCCCTGGTCTGGCAGTTTGTGCTTGGGGGATTCCTGAGAGCCTCTGGCTTCCCTGACCCCTCTTCAGAGGTGGAAGGAAAGATGACACCTCTCAACTCTACTTCAGGCAAGACTCAGGAAGAAAGGGATCTCCGCCGTGTGTGAGGGAGCCTCCTTAGCATCCGCCTCGCAGAAAGATGGAGGAGAAATATGTCCAGTACCGAATGTTCCCAAGGCCCCCCATTCCTCACGCAATGCAGGCTGGCAAAAAGTCTTGCAGGCCATGATCAGGACTTATTTACTAATGAAAATTGATAGTATTGTCTATGCAGCCTCCTGGGGAGGGGGCTCAGACCAAATGTCCCATTTTGCAGCAGAGACAGTGAGATAATGAGCTCCTGACCATGGGGCTCACTTGTCCTTCCACACACCCCATCTCAGGACAGCTGCCGGGTGCTAGAATGACCCACCCAAGGCTCAGCCTTCTGAGCTGTGTGCTGAGGGCTGGGTCCTATTTCCCAGGACACAGCACATGCACCAAGCCAACAGGCAGTGCACAGGGCCTGGAAGCAAAGGGCAGAAGCTCTGTCCTTTGCAGGGACCTCCTTGTAAGCTTTGTGCTTCAGTCTTGAGCTCTGTTGCATCAGAGGTCTGGGTTCAGGGTAGGAGGGTGGCGATGTTTCTGCCAAGGGAAGGAATAAAGTCTCTGTTGAATCTGTTGAACCCATTGAACCTGAAACTGACTATTAATGGGCTACTCATCCCAATGGACGGGAACGCAATGAAGAGTTCTTCTACTGGGAGGGAGGGGGCAGAAGACTGCAAATGACCCTTATTACCACGAGAGCTGGGGGTGCGCCTTCACCATGACAGCCTCAGCCCGGAAGCTTCACTGGGGCATTTCTAGGTTCTTCCATGCCCAGCGATAATGGTAAATAGGCAATTGCAACAACTGCTGACCGGCAGACACAAAGGACTCAGGGCTCGGATACCTTAGAGCTGGGGGTGTGGGTCACCAAGCCTGACTGACAGGCTGTCCAGGGTGCACAGCGGGAGTGGCTGGTGGAGGAGATGGTGGCGTCCACCATAGCCCCGGGATCACCCGCAGCCACGGGGCCGGGACTTGTCTGGCTAACCCTCCTGGAGGAGTCTGCAGAGATGGTGGGCAGCTGGTGGCCCCATGGTGGGCTGGCCTTTCTGAGGCAGTAGTGGGGGAGCCACATGGGGGTGGACTGTGGGGGCACCTGAGGGGCGGCCTTCCCATAGCCCTGGCCAGGTAGGGGAAAACAGTGGGGCAGAATTAGAATGTGACTGCACTGCTGCCTTGGCCACTTGCAGACGTCTCTCTCTGATTCTGCCCCTGGCTTCACTGACATCTGACATGGGATGGTCTTGGGGCTTCCTGGCATGCCAGCCCAGTCTTGAGAGGGAACTGGCAGCCACAGGCACAGTGACCCATGGGGCATGGGAGCCTATGAATGCACGGCCCCCTCTTCCAAGCTGCAAGTGGACAATTTTTTTTTTTTTTTTTTGAGACAGCATCTCACTCTGTCGCTCAGGCTGGAGTGCAGTGGCGAGATCTCAACTCACCACAACCTCCGCCTCCCAGGTTAAAGCGATTCTCCTGCCTCAGCCTCCCAAATAGCTGGGACTACAGGCACCCACCACCACGCCCAGCTAATTTTTATATTTTTAGTAGAGACTGGGTTTTGCCATGTTGGCCAGGCTGATCTCGAACTCCTGATGTCAGGTGATCCACCCACCTCGGCCTCCCAAAATGCTGGGATTACAAGCGTGAGCCACCACGCCCGGCCTGCAAGTGGACAAATCTAAGCCATGTTCTGCTTGGTTCCTCTGACGATCCCAGCCATCAAGCCCCAGGTGCCCGCAGGGGAGAAGTCCATGGACAATGCCCCCGTATGGGCCGCCTCCCTCCTGGCTCCCTCTCCACAGCCCCACTCCTGTTGCCCTGGGCCCTTTAGAAATTAACTTCCTCTTCTGGAACTGGGTCTCCAGCTCTGCTTTCCAGAGAGGGGCGTGGGTGGGGGAACCAGCTTGAGGCAGGGAAGGAGCAGGGAGCAGGAACCCAGGCTGGCGGGCAGGTACCCAGGAGCTTCGAATGCCAGGCGCAGACACTGGGCTCCTTGGGCTCTCAGCAAATGAAAGTGGCTAAGTCTTTGTGCCTGAGGTGTCTGAATAACAGCAATTGCAGACTTGACCCAGGAGAGAGATGGAGAGACCGACAGAGACCACAGGCACCCACACATACACAACCGGAGAGAGAGGGGGAGGGAAGGAGAGAGACCCAGAGAGGAAGAAACAGAGACGCCAGGAAATGACAGGGGAAGAGACTGGGGTGGAAGGGGGGGAAAACAGAGTTGCTGGATGTGGAAGATCAGCCCTGCCACCCCTCCAGCCTGGGATTCTGTCTCATAGGACCTTCTGTTCACAGTTCTCCCAGGGACATTTGGGACCAGACCCTTCTGGATACCAGGGGCGGGATGGTGGCTTCATTCTGAGGATGGATGCCTGAGGGCATTGGGACTCCGTGTTCTCAGGGAGTCCTTGAAGAGAAAGGCTGAAGGGAAGGAAAAAATCAAGAGATGTTTCGCTCACATTAGCCTCCTGCCCTGAGGATTCTGAGCTCATCCCAGCTGCTGTGAGGGAGCCGTGGGACGGCATGCAGGGGTTCTTGCTGATGCTGAGTAATCTGACCTACTCTCCAAATAGCCAACTATCTGCTTTCTTGCACAGAAGGAAAGGGAAGTGGGAGGAGAGAAGACGCAGACACCAGTGGGCTCTGAACTTTCGTCAGGGAGAGGTCCCCATGTAAGTTTCTGAGCAGAAACGCCCAGGACCCGCAGGACCAGCGTCGCCATTGTCCCACTGCCACTCCCTCTCCGGCCTCACTCTTCTCGTCTTTGCAGTGGGCATGTTCACACGCAACCAGCAGGCTGGCGGTGACGGTTTCGTGGGGCGATGTGCATGAGCAGGTGCTCATGAAGCCGGCCCCGCCCACACATGCAGATGGCGCGAAGAGGGGCTCCCCCAGCTCTCTGACTCTGACAGCTCAGTTTCCTGGGAGTCCTGCACCTCCCTGCTCCCCTGATGTGTTAACTGTCCTCCAGTGCTGGGAGGCCACGCAGGCAGGCAGCTGAGAACTCCCAGCTCACCCCCAAGCTAAGTATGCTTCAGGGTCTGACCCTAACGAGGGTCCCAAGCAGTGTACCCACGGGGCACTCCTGACCTCGCTGCAGAGGAATCAAAGCTGAACAGACACGAGAACCCCAGTGGACACAAACCAGATGGCACAAGGACCAGACGTCTGAGCCGTTTAACCAGCTCCGCCGCCCGCTGGGAAAGACACTGAATTCACAAAGACCTGTTTTTAGGCTGGGCGCGGTGGTTCACACCTGTAATCCCGGCACTTTGGGAGGCCGAGGTGGGGGGATCACGAGGTCAGGAGATCAAGACCATCCTGGCTAACACGGTGAAACGCAATCTCTATTAAAAATACAAAAAAATCAGCCGGTCGTGGTGGCGGGCGCCTGTAGTCCCAGCTACTCAGGAGGCTGAGGCAGGAGGATGGCGTGAACCTGGGAGGCAGAGCTTGCAGTGAGCCGAGATCGCACCTCTGCACTCCAGCCTGGGTGACAGCAAGACTCTGTCTCAAAAAAAAAAAAAGGCCGGCACGGTGGCTCAGGCGGGTGGATCACAAGGTCAGGAGATCAAGACCATCCTGGCTAATGTGCTGAAACCCTGTCTCTACTAAAAACACAAAAAATTAGCCAGGCGTGGTGGCGGGCGCCTGTAGTCCCAGCTACTTGGGAGGCTGCAGCAAGAGAATAGCGTGAACCTGGGAGGTGGAGCTTGCAGTGAGCCGAGAGCATGCCACTGCACTCCAGCCTGGGCAACTGAGCAAGACTCCGTCTCAAAAAAAAAAAAAAAAAAAAAAAGACCTGTTTTTAAGAAGTGATGAAATTACCTTTTATTTTTGCAGGGGTGGGTGAGTAAATGAATGGATGCACAGGATACAACTCAGAATGGTGAGAACCCAAACAAGGTAACTGTTACTGCATATAAAAGTTTAAAAAATAACAGTACTGAAACAACACCACCACTAGATAAGCACCCTCCTACGCTGGGCACACAGCATTCCCTTATGCTACCTAGAAGCCCTCACTGAGCCTGCACCACCATCGCCCTTGCACAGATGAGGAAACCGAGGCTGACTCAGCGGAGGGGACTTCCCAGGGTCACGGAACCGGAGGTGGCAGTGCCAGGACTGGAGACCAGGCCCGCAGTGCACTGTGAAGTCACACAGTAGGTTGAAGTTGTTCTGCCAGGGTGAGTCTGGATTCTGGAATGTTCGTCCACTACACCAGGGTCAGTGCCTGCCCACTTGTGCCCTTCCTCCTGGGAAATCACTCCCCATAGCTTATTAACCCGGGCCCTCTGCTGCAGAGCACACCCAGGGGGATCTCAAGGTATCTGCTGCTGCCCATGGCCAAGGTGGCCACACCTGCCCCTCGGGGCTGGAGGCCAGGAGCAGAGGCGCCAGCCAGCCTGGCAGAAGGGACTCTGGGGGCAGGGCCAGAGGTGATGAAGAGTGGCCATCACAGCCCAAGGCTTAGCCATGCCCTGCCTCCCCTCTCTCCCGCCTTTCTCAGGGTCTCTGGGGCCCCCTACTGGCTGTGGCCTCCCCCGGGCTGGGTTTCCTGGTGGCCCTCTGGAGTGCAAGAGACCTGGACTGGGCCGACTGGACCGTCCCACACCCTGACCAACTGTGAGACCCAGGTGTTTCCTGAGCCCTCGCTGCTCCTTCTCCATAAAAGGGAGCTGGCACTGGCCTTGCAGGGCTAGCGAGGGGCAGAATGGCATAGGAGAAGGGACTTCAGGGAGATGTGCAATAAGCATCTTCAGGCCAGGAGCTGGAGGTTTTAGATCGATCGATGGATTGATTTGGTAAAGTCTGGAACTTGGGTGAAAAGGCAGACTAGGCTGCATTCACTCAATGGCTTCTTGCTGCCAATTAAAACTGTAGGTGTGCAGGGTGACTGTCGTTCCTACAGTTACGTGTGTGGCATCGCCAGTAAAGATGAACCTGACTAGGAATCACTTATTTTTCTGGCTAGGCTTATACCTCGCATGTGTCACAACGCTAACAGAGTTATTTATTTATTTGGCCCACCAGTTAAAGAACCTCCTACATATGTTACTCCCACTTTCTTGACAACAGGGGTGCTCGGTACTTTACGCCAAGCTGATTTTGAGGTCCATAAGATTCTCAGGGAGTCTGGGTATGCTGGGAAAATCAGCCAGATGCTGGTGATTTTGACACCGTTACATTTTGATAGGGACCCACTTCAAAAGCAGCCTTCATGCCAGAGATCTGTGGTTATTCGAACCTTTATTACTAGTGACTCCCTGACTGGTATACCTGCAACACCTGGCAATGAGATCCCTGTAGAGGTGGTATTAAAGATGGTCACTGAGATTAAGAAGATTCCTGGTATTTCTCGAATTATGTATGACTTAACATCAAAGCCCCCAGGAACTACTGAGTGGGAGTAATAAACTTCTTGTTCTATTAAAAAAAAAAACAAAACAGAAAGAAAAGAAAAGGCAGACTAGGAAAACTGAGGACTCCAGGAGTCAGAGGTGGGCAGGAGAGGAGACAGCGGGGCAGGGCCACCACAAGTTTGTGTCATCCGGTCCACCCTGACCCACTTCACAGCTGGGGACACTCAGGCTCAGAGAGGTTGAGTGCTCTGCCCAAGGTCACACAGCCAGCTTTTGGTAGAGCCAGGAACACCAAGGTGAAGTACATTCTAATCCCAGTGTTTTTAGTGAATTGGACGGACCAAGGGGGACTGCCAGAGCATTTTATCAGATCACTGTCATCCTTGTCTTTCCAGAAAGTCAGGCTCTGTTTATTATTTGCTCTCTCAAGGTACAAACAGACCTGGGACCTTCCTGTGTTTTCTTATCCAGAAGAGACACTGCCTTTCCGGGGGCCATAGGGGAAAGGAGTGGACGCTAATGCACTAACAGCTACACGACAAAGGCCTGACGCCAGAGCAACCCTCAAGTTACTGAGTGTCCTTGGCACTTCACCTGCGTGACCTCCTCCCAACAGAGCCGGAGGCTGCTACCTGCATTTCACAGGTGAGAAAACCAAGGCACACGAGGCCATGCCCTCTCCAGTAGCCAGCAAATGGCAGAGTAGAAGCACAGACTGTAAGTCTGCTTGGCACAGCTGGAATCATGAACCTCACCTTGCCTTCCTTCGTTTAATCACAAACGGTGCTTCCGTGTGGGCTGGGGAGGAAGAGAGGTTGAATCCTGTATTTTCAGTGGCTTAAAACAGCATTTATTTTTGCAGTTTCTGTGGGTCAGGAATCAGGTGCCTCTGGCTGAAGGCCACTCATGAGGTTGCAGTCAGCGCCGGCAGGGTCTGTGGTCTCATCTGAAAGTTCACTGGGGGAGGATCCACCTCTGAACCTGCTCATGCATGAGCCTCATTTGTGAGATGAACGAACTGAGTCTTAGAGAGGTTAAGGGTCTCACTCCAGAAAATACAGCTGGAAGGATCAGGGCCAGGTGAATTCATCAGCCTGTGCGGAGACAGGGGCTCCAGGTGGATGCAGCTCCTGCGGCTTCCCAGGGCATGGAACCCACTGTCTTCTGTCTTTGCTGGCAGCTGCCACCGTGGGCACCCACAGCACACTCCTCAGACATCCATCCACAAATCCCAGCCAGGCCAGGCCTTTCTGTAATCCCGTCCTGACTTCATAGATGTCTCCGAGGCTCAAGTGGGGCAGCTGCCCAGGGTCACACACTGGGGGTTTGGTGGAGGTGGGATGCAAACCAGGTCTTCTGGCCGAAAGCCCCTGTTCTTGCTCCATCAAACAGCTTCCTGTGTCCAGTGGCAGAGACACCTGAGCCCCAGTGCAGGGCCTCACCTTGATACAATCAACTCGTGACCTGGTCATCACAAGCATGGTGCCACAGGCATGGCCGAAGACACCCCCAGGGAGGCAAGTATGATGGTGGAGTCCAGGCTGAGGGGCCAGAGTGCCTGGGCCGTCCCCACGTTCATCCCACTCTCCAGCAAGAGATGTTGGGAGCTCCCCACCCCTGCATCATCTCTCAGCTCGTCACTCTAAAGAGTGAAGCCAGAAGCTCCCACCACACAGGCTACACTGGTGATCAGATGGGGCAGCCCAGTGGAGCGGTAGCTGAGTCAGCCCATGCAGGATACATGCACGGGACACTGTCCCTCCACTGCAGAGATCCATGCACATTCTCTGCCGTTCAATGCAGTACTACTGTATGCCTAAGGGCTGGGGCTCTCACAACTGGAGAGAGCCAGATGAAGCCCTGCCCACCACTTCCTGGGCAAGCCATGCCCCTCTCCCATCCATGGAAGGGGTTGGTTTAGGAACGTGCACTCAGGGTGCTCCCACTGAGGGGAAGCACAGGAGGGTCTCAGCCTAGCGCCTGTCCAAGACTAGAGCTCAATCCTGGGTGCTGCTGTTGTTCTTCTGATTTTCCGCTAGAGGACAGTGGCGGGTCAGGGCCGTCCTCTCCAGGCTGACACTAACTGGGCCTGTAAATGTCAGGGGAGCTGTAGAGGTTGGTGCTCTGTCTACACACGAGGAGGGACTTGCTCAAAGCTACCAGGGAGAGCTGCCCCCGGCTCCCAGGACCCATCACACGCTTGTTCACAATGGGCACTTGTGGAGAGACACACCACAGACAGGTATTGCAAACTTGTCGGGGGAGCGTAAAGGATTGCAAACTTGTGGGAGGAGTCGGGGGCCCCGTGTCAGGGGCTGCTGAAGACCAAGGCCCTAGGAGCCCCCTGTGCAAGGTGTGCTGTCCTTGGGCTGGGCCGGGGACTCTGGGCCCCTGAAGAGGGACACCTCTTTTGTCTATAAACTTTCTCAGAAACACCATCCTCTATACACTTGCACCAACAAATGGCTTTTATCATCACACTAATGACATTTCTTCTGATTGCAAAAATAATCATCTTCTGATTTTAAAAGTAATGCACATGAAAAATACAGAAAGAGGATAATGAACATTTATTCACTCCAACCTGTCACTCTGATGACCGCAGCAAATGTTTCCACATTCTTCTGTCCAACTTTTTTCTTCTTAAGAGCATTTTTAGAAGCACGATGTTTTGAAATCTCGCCTGCCTGGGGGAGTACATTGAGACTGTCTCCCACGCAGTCACTGTTCTACTGGAACATTGCCAGTCACTCTTAGTGGCTCCTGACTCCCTGCTGGGCTGGGCAGACCCCTGGTGTCAGGGACCAAGCTGGCTTTGGGGAGGGTGGGTCCCGGGGAGGGGTGAGGTCCAGCTCCTGCTGCCAGGTCAGAAGGGCGCAGTTCAGGTCCTGTGTGGCCTCAGTGTTACCCACCCCACTGGCCTCAGCCGTTCATTTGTGAAGCTGGGATTCCCCCACTCAGGGGGTCCAGCTGTCCCTGCCCTGCCAGAGCACCCACCTTTCCTTTGCCTCTCTCTGTGTCCTGCTCTGGCCTCGGGGTATACTGCTTATCCCAGAGAGAAACAACGGAACCGGCCACTGGCTGCTGCGGGGCCTCTGCTTCTGCTGCTTGGGGTCTGGGTCCAGCAGTGTCCATCGTTATGTAGGATCTTCCAGCCTATCGTGGGCGGCCTCCACGCAGGGGGCCATGCCTGCCCTTCAAGGCCACCTTTCACCCTTCACTCCCTCACTCGCCCTGTGAACTCCTCCTAGCTGTGGGAGACTCGCCTCACGGGGCCCCCATCAAATCTCCATCCCCTCTAGGGTAGCAGGGTGGCCTGGCCGGCACTTTTAGGATCAAGACTGACCAAAAGAAGGTGCATTGGCTTTATTTATTTCTGGAATAGTCTTATAGAGTAAGACAATACATAGGTAACTCGTGTTTCTCTCTCTCTTTTTTGTTTGTTTGTTTGTTTGTTTTAGACAGAGTATCACTCTGTCGCCCAGGTTGGAGTGCAGTGGTGCAATCTCAACTCACTGCAACCTCCGCCTCCCGGGTTCAAGCGATTCTCCTGCCTCAGCCTCCCAAGTAGCTGGGAGTACAGGTGTGCACCACCACACCCAGCTAATTTTTGTATTTTTAGTAGAGACGGGGTTTCACCATGTTGGCCAGGATTGTCTGGATCTCTTGACCTTATGATCCGCCCAACTTGGCCTCCCAAAGTGCTGGGATTACAGGCATGAGCCACCGCGTCCAGCCATGTGTTCTTAAATGAATTCTGGCTCCGTAGTGCCAGTCCCCAAGGCACAAGGAATTATGCATATTTTTGTTTGTTTGTTTGTTTGTTTTAGAGACAGGGTCCCACTCTGTTGCCCAGGCTGGAGTGCAGTGGTACCATCATAGCCCACTGCAGCCTCTACCTCCTGGACTTAAGCGAGCCTCCCACCTCAGTCTGCCAACTAGCTGGGACTGCAGGTGTGTGCCACCATGCCCGGCTAATTTTTCGTAGAGACAAGGTCTCACGACATTGCTCAGGCTGGTCTCAAACTCTTGGGCTCAAGCAATCCTCTTCCCTCAGCCTCCCAAAGTGCTGGGATTACAGGCGTGAGCCACCGTGCCTGGCCTCACACACATCTTGTACACATCAGTGAAGCCCCTTCTCATGTGAATTCTGAGTCCACCATCTTAGATTAAAAGGAGGCGGCAGGGAGGCTGCCGCAGTGTGGACGCTCCTGTCGTTAGGGAGTTCTTGACAATCAGAAGGGAGCAGAGGTGTCTTGCTCCAGCTCTCACACAATCCTGGCCTCCCTCAGCCTGCCGGAGCTGTGGGGGTGTCGGTGGAGGGTGGAGAAGGAAAATGCCTCCCCACAGTCTGGCAGGTGGGGAGGTGCCTGCTCGGTAACTCAGCCCCATGCCCTCGCTGGAAGGTGCACAGAGCGTGCCCAGCTAAGCCCTTCCAGATGCAGATGGGGAGACTGAGGCTGGGATTTTAAAGGCAGGCTCTTGACACAGCTCAGCCCCAGGAGGGGACCTGATGGGCTGGGGAGGGCAGAGGTCAGAACCTCTAGCACAGAAGAGCTCCAAGTCTCTGCGACTTTAGCCATGGGAGGTGCCTGGGTGCAGACCCAGCTTGGGGCTTCCAGAGTAAGAATGTGTCCAAGCTGCTGGGCTGCGCAGACCCTGTCTCTGCCCTTGGAAATGGGGAAGGCTGCACAGACCTCACTAAGGGACGGGGGGCGGGGGTGACACCCAAGTCAGAGGCACAAAGAGAAGCACCCAGAGAGGCCCCTGGTCCCCTGCAGGCTCCTGACCTGCAGAGGGTCCATGGTAGACAGTGGCCTGGGACTAATCTCTTCTCAGCCCCAGGGCCTGGCCTCCCTGGTCTAGTGGCCAGGGCACACACCTGTGGCCACCAGGATCTTGGGGCCCTCCAGGAATTCCAGGGCTCTGGCCAGGTTCCTGAGGATGGAGCCACTGGAGGCTCAGTCACAGCTCAGCTCCGGCAGGGTGTCAGTCAGCAGGGACCTCCGTGTGGCTGTGGGGTCAGAGAGCTCACCCCATGAACAGCGGACTCTTAGCGCCTGCTGTGGGCAGGCTGAAAGTGTCGCCCCATGTGGCCAGGCTTCCTGAATTTTCAAGAACAGCAGGATGTCTGGCTTTCGGGGGAATCTCCACCAGCTTTATTGCTGGAAACACACTGGGAAGTCTTTAAACCTCACCCCAGCGCACTGAGGGCCACTGACAAGGGTGATGCTCGGGCAATGTGAGCTCCCAAGGTGGGGCCTGTCCGAAATCCCTGGTCCTGGAGCAGTGCCCAGTGAATGTAGGGGAAGGAAGCCTCTAGTGGGAGGGACAGGGCAGAGACCCAGTGACTATCGTTACCAGATTGCAAGGAGCAGGGCATTATAGAGGTAAATTTGGTGTTTTCCTAATTAAAAGCAAAGAAAAATGTCAAACAATTCACACCTCATTCATTCATTCACATAGATAACAAGAAATGCATGGGAAGTTCCTGCCCAGCCCCGAGGACCAGCTCAGGCCCCAAGTCCAGCACTTTCCCCATCCCCACTGAGTCACAGCGTAAGTCACCTGGCAGGGCTGGGTCAGGATTTTTTAGGGTGCCCGATAAAAATACACATCAGGGGGGTGTGTGTGTGTGTGTGTGTGTGTGTGTGTGCATGAATGTACATATGTCTCTGTGTGTGAGTGTGAGAGTGTATATATGTGTACATATGTGAGTGCACCTGTGTATATGTGCATGTGTGTGTGTGCACACACGTGTATGTGCATATGTGTATATATGTGTATCTGTGTGCATGTATGTGTATGCATGTGTGCATGTGTGTACATGCATCTGTGTGCATGTGTGTGTATATATGTGAATGCACCCGCATGTATGTGTATGTGTGTAGGTATGTGCACATGTGTGTATGTGTCTATGTGTATATGTGTGTGCATGCATGTATGTGTATGTATATGTGCACATGTATCTGTGTGTCCATGTGTCTGTGTGCACATGTGTATGTGTATATATGTGTGTGAGTGCACTTGTGTTTATGTGTATGTGTGTGCATGTATGTGTATGCATGTGTGCATGTGTCTCTCTGTGTACATATGTCTGTGTGTATGTGTATACGTGTGCATGTGAGTGCACCTGTTTGTATGCGTATATGGGTATATGTATGTGCACACGTGTGTGTATGTGTGCATATGTGTGTGCGTGCATGTATGTGTATGCATGTGCGCACATGTGTGTCTGTGTGTGTGTGTCTCTGTGTGTAGGTCATTGTTTTAAGCCCCAAATGTTGATTAACTCGTTTATTCCTCATAAATACCTGATGAAGTAGGCCAACTACCTATTGTTCTTCCAGCACAAACACCAGGAAAGGGAGGCACAGAGAGGTTAAGAAACTTGCCCTGTGTCACACAGCCAGTCACAAAGGCGGTGCCCAGCTCCCGGGGGTTCAGGGTGCCTGTGTCTGTCAAGGCCCCTGGTGAGCATCTGAAGGTAAGAGTGCTGTTTGGAACAGAGGTTCCCAGAGTCACCTGATGACAAGTATCGCTTAGGAGCTTGTTAAAAATCCAGATTTCTGGGCCCCACTCTGGGAGATCCTGATACAGGGGGTCCCGAGTCAAGAATCTGAATCTTTAAGGACATCCCGGGTGACTCTATCTTGAGCGAGTTTGGGGACCAGTCCCTCTGGGCACCACATGAGAGGTCCTGCCCATCTTTGCTGGCCTTACACTGGGCCCTGTGGCACACAATAGGTGCTCAGTAAATGTTTACTGGACTCCCAGCTAGCTGCCGTGACGGCCCAGCTGCAGAAACCGGCTTGGGTGAGACTGGTCAGGTTCTCCTCATCCCAGCAGAGCAGGGCCTGGAATCTGTTCCTAGGGCCCAGCCTCTCTCCTCTCTGAGCAGGGAACAGGGAGGTGGTCTGAAATCCCCAAAGCCCTGGGCAGACTGGACCGGCCCATGAGCGCCTCTGCCAAGCTCCCTGCGGTGGCTCCTCCCCACCCTGCTTGGGAATTCTGGCCCAGGAGAGCTAACAGTTCTGACAGCTGATAAGGAGGAGGAAGGTCAGGGAGGAGACAGCCCTTCCCAGGGTGGGGTGGGGCAGGCAGGCCACAGCAGCACAGCCAATGACCCAGGCCGGCCGCCCAGGTCATCTGATTGGAGCCCAGAGGCCAGGCTCACTAAAAATGTGCACCTTCTTGCCCGGACAGGGTGCTGGGCTGTGTGGCTGTCCTGAGGAACTGTGATAGCAACAGCTGTGGTCCTGCAGCAGGTGGTGGGCCCGGGATCCAGCCTCCCCTCTTCCCTTCCCTGGCAGGGTAAGTTCCAGAGCATTTTGCTGGGTCTGCGCTTGGAAAGCCCTCCCTGCCGAGGCTAAGGCCCTCAGCCCCATGCTCAGTGTCGCCTGTCCAGACAGGTGAGGCCGGAGAGGGTTTTCATGGGGAGGGTGCACCCAAAACTCGAAACTCACCTGGCCAGAAGCAGCAGGGCGGGTGCTGCCTCGAATGGGGTTTCAGGCGAAGGGCCAGCCTGGTGTTCCCATGTATGAGAAATGGGCCAATAGCCTGATGGGTGGAGCTGGATGCTGTCAGGGTGGCAGGATGAGGTGGGGGTGCTGTCTCCCCAGGATCCCGACGACTGGGCGGGCAGGGTGCCTGGTGGAAAGGTGAGGTGTCAAGAGGCTGTGGCCAGGGGTTCTGATCCCAGCTTGCCACTGAGTGATTCCATCCTCTGTGCCTCAGTTTCCCCATCTGTAAGATGAGGCATTGATGTTGGTGCCCAGGGCAGTGTCCGCATGTGGCCAGCAGCCATAGTTGATGGAAACAGTGCAATGCTGGTGACCCTGGAGGACGCAGGAGCCCTGGGCGGGCCCAGAGTCAGTCTTCCCCTGCACCCTGTGTCTTTCATGCTGCCCCTGCCCTCCCGCTACACCAGTGCCAGGGGTCTCAGAGGGGTTCCAGTGGCTCTCTGCATCTCCGAAGCCTCAGTCCCCCTCATGGGGCCAGGGTTCCCACCTGCCACTGGGGATGAGACCGCCTTCTCTCAGGGCTGGACTTGGGAGTGGGTTTTGAAGGAGGCAGGGACTGGACGCAGAGGCTGTTGGGGCAGTGGGGAGGCGTGGGGGCCTGACCCAGAGGAGGGCAGAGGAGAGGCTGCCCTGGGGGTGAGGGGGCTCTGTGGCCCCTGGCAAGGGGTGGGGCCTCTGTGAGCCTCAGTTTCTCAGCATGCCATCCGCCTGGCGACCTTGCCTCCCTCTCCCGCTGGGGCTATAGAATGGTCTGGAGCCCTCTGTGGCAGCAGCAGCCCCAGGCGAGTTCTGTTCACTCGGAAGGAGCCCGTCCTCATCCTCACCCTCGTTTACAGAGGAAGGCCGGCGCTCAAGGTGGCAGGACTGGCTGAGGACCACGGCAGGTCACGCCTGGGGCTAGGATGCCCTTCCAAAGCCCTGCCTTGGTTTCCTGGTGCTGTGGGAACAATGACCAGAAACCGGCCCTGCCCCACGCATCTCTGTGATTAACTCACTCCCTGTACAGTAGAGGGAGGCGTGGCCCAGGGAGGCTCCCGGGCTGGCCCGAGGCCCATGGCAAGCAGCCCCACCCAAGCAGGCGGCTCCAGGCTTGGCTGGGATCCCGCAGTGACGCTTGGGTGTCTTTGGGCCTTAAAAGTTCACTCTCCAAAGGCATCAAACTTGTTCCACCCTACAGGGACTTTTTGTTTGTTTTTCTTTTAATAGACTGAATTCTTTGGAATCCTCTTAGATTTACAAAACAGTCAGGAAGACAGTTCAGAGAGTTCTCGTAAAACCCCACCCAGCGGCCTCTATGATTAGCATCTTACCTTGGTATGGTACATTTGTCATAACTAATGAGCCAATACCACCAATGCCTGATTACCAACTGCAGCCCACACCTGACTCAGATTTCCTTCGTCTTTACCTAACGCCTTCGCCTGCCCTGGGATCCCACCCAGGACCCCACTTTGCATTTAGTGCTCCTATGCAAGTCCATGGTGGTGGGCATTCACCACCATGCCCAACTAATTTTTGTATTTTTAGTAGATACGGGGTTTCACCATGTTGGCCAGGCTGGTCTCGAACTCCTGACCTCGTGATCCGCCCACCTCAGCCTCCCAAAGTGCTGTATTACAGGCATGAGCCACTGCGCCTGGCCGTGTGTCTTTTCTTTTAGGCCCTCTCAGCTGACAGAGCATGAAGGCATATATGTGTACACCAACCATGTATATATGCATGTCTCTAAGCATGCCCAGATGCAATATCTGTATCCCTATTAGGTTAAATGTGAGTTCATACTGACGTCTCCAACTCAAATCCATTATTACTAAGTGGATTCCAGCTCCGCCCCACCAGCAATCTGTAACCGCCCACTCCAACATTGAGAAACCTGGCTTTCACCATTAGCCATCCATTGACTTAACAGTTCTGTTCCAGTCTACATGTACAGAAGTATCAGAATGGCTGACCCATACCCCTGTGGGAGGCAACTTTATTCATTTATTTTTTGAGACAGGCTGTTGCTCTGTGCCCCGGCTGGAGTGCAGTGGTGTGAGCATGGCTCACTGCAGCCTCGACCTCCCTGGCTCAAATAATCCTCCTGGCTTAGTTTCCTGAGTAGCTGGGACTACAGGCACACGCCACCACACCCAGCTAATTTTTTATTTTTTCTAGAGACAGGGTCTCATCATGTTGCTCAGGCTGGTCTCGAGCCCCTGGGCTCACGTGATCCTCCCGCCTCAGCCTCCCAAAGTACTGGGATTACAGGTATGAGCCACTGTGGCCGGCTGGAAAGCAACTTTATCAGCCAGAGTGGAATGCGTCTGTGGGGCTCCTTTTGCCTTCAGTTTCACAGACTTAGTGGAACCTTCTTCCTCTCACTTCAGTGAGATTGTCATATACATTTGTGATACAGTTATTAATTGTTTTGTCAATCTCATGAGATTGTCGTATACATTTGTGATACAGTTAATTGTTTTGTCAATCTCATGAGATTGTCGTATACATTCGTGATACAGTTAATTGTTTTGTCACATTTCACATTCATCCTGGGAGTCCCCTGTCTGCCTAGGTTTGTTCTTTTTTTTTTTTTCTTTAAAATATAATTTGCGTACATAGGGTGTGGTGGCTCACACCTGTAATCCCAGCACTTTGGGAGGCTGAGGCGGGTGGATCACTTGAGGTCAGGAGTTCGACAAGTCTGACCAACATGATCAAACCCCATCTCTACTAAAAATACAAAAATTAGCCAGGAGTGTTTGCGGGTGCCTGTAGTCGCAGCTACTCAGGAGGCTGAAGCAGGAGAATCACTTGAACCCGGGATGCGGAGGTTGTGGGGAGCCGAGATTGAGCCATTACACTACAGCCTGGGCAACAAGAGCGAAACTCCGTCTCAAAAAAAAACAAAAAAAGCGCATACATTAAGGCTCCCTGTGCTGTAAAGTTCAATGTCTTTTGGGAAATGGAGTCATGTATCTGTCATCACAGCATCATCCAGAATAGTTTCAGCGCCGAGAACTCCCCTGTGGCTCACCGACTCAGCTCCCCACTGTTGCCAATGCATTCATCCTCCTGCGGTTTCTTTTCACAAGCGCAAACAGATACGAACGCATCCTAACCCCACTTTCAGACAGAAAATGGAGCAGACACTCTGAAGCTTGCTTTTTTCTGCTTAATACGTCTCAGGGATCTTTCCTTGTTGGCACTCAGAGAAAGCCTTGCTTCTGTATCACAGCTGCTGGCTACCTGTTGTGTGGCTGCAGTGTGGTTTATCGGACACCCAGGTTACCTCCAAGGCATTGCTGTTAGAAATAAGCTGTATGGACAACTGCGTACCCTGCTGTTTCAGAAGTCAACAGTCATCTGCAGGGTGAATTCCCAGGAGTGGGGTTTCTGGGCCCTCTGTGCGGGCCCCTCGCTGTTTTACTGTGGAGTTGTCAATTTTTTCCTCCGGTGCTTGAAGCGGAGGTCAGCTTCTCAAGCGGGGTTTAATTAACAGCAGCTGCTGGCGGAGGGGCTGGGGCCAGCCTGACTCCGAACCAAGACCAGCAGCAAAATTTGCTTGTTGCACATTAAAAGTAACGGGAGTGAGGAACATCAGACAAACCCCAGTGCAAGCACAATCACAAAGATACCTGCCAGTTCTCCCCAGAACTGTCAAGGTCAGGAAAACGGGGACATCTGAAAAAACTTCCCGGCCAAAAGGCACCCCAAAAGACGAGGTGATGAAACCAGACGTGGTGTCCTCCATGGGCTTCTGCGTGGAGCAAAAGACGGATGTTAGGGGAAACTAAGTAAGTCGAGTCGAGGGTGAATTGTGAGTAAAAATAGCAGGTCCACGTTGGTTTACTGAATGTGACAGGTTATGCAGGTGTGAGATGGTCATCACGGGGGAGGCTGATGGGAGTTTATGCCAACGCCCTGCACTGGCTTCCCAACTTATCTATCTGAAACTTTAAAATAAAGTTTAGGTTAAAAAAACACTTTTAAAAAGCCCCTTGAGGCTGGGTGCGGTGGCTCATGCCTATAATCCCAGCACTTTGGGAGATGGAGGTGGGTAGATCACTTGAGGTCAAAAGTTCAAGACCAGCCCGGCCAACAAGGTGAAACCCCATCTCTACTAAAAATACAAAAATTAGCTGGGCGTGGTGGCGGGCACCTGTAATCCCAGCTACTCGGGAGGCTGAGGTGGAAGAATCGCTTGAACCCAGAAGGTGGGGGGTTGCAGTGAGCCGAGATCATGCCACTGCACTCCAGCCTGGGTGACAGGGCAAGACTACGTCTAAAAAAAAAAAAAAAAAAAAAGACATGCTCCTGTAGGCACATTGCTGTGCCTTTGCCCATTCTGGGACTCCTGCCCGACTTCCCTTGCCCTCTCTGACACCTGCCATCCTTCAAAGCCCTGCTCAAATGTCACTGCCTCCAGGAAGCCTTCCCTGACTGCCAGGCACAGTTAATATCCTCACTCGTACCCTCTGCCACCCAACGCCACTCCTGTTCCACACTATCAGTTGGATTTGTCTGATGTGTTTCTCATATTAGACAGGGGATATGGGTTTGGGGGAGGAAGACCACGACAGCAAAGTGCACTCCTGCTCCCATCTTAGCAAGGACACCTGCTATCAACAGGCTTTGTCATTGATGCTGTTGACCCTGGTCACCTGGCTGAGGGGTGTTGGTTGGGTTTCCCCATTTCCACAGTATCCTCTGTGGAAGGACGCCACCATGCGCATCCCACACTAAAGGAGTGGGGGTCATGCTCCGCCCCCCAGCCTAAGTTAGTTGGAATTCTTTTGCCCGGGGGGGTCTCTGTCTCTTCTCCCCCATTTACCCAGCTATCCCATGACTTATTTGTACTGGTGTGGACTCATACATATTTTCTTTTTTTTTTTTTGGAGATGGAGTCTTGCTCTATCACCAGGCTGGAGTGCAGTGGCGTGATCTCAGCTCACTGCAACTTCCGCCTTCCGGGTTCAAGCAATTCTCCTGTGTCAGCTGCCTGAGTAGCTGGGATTACAGGCACGTGCCACCGCGCCCATCTAATTTTTGTATTTTTAGTAGAGACGGGGTTTCACCATATTGGCCAGGCTGGTCTTGAACTCCTGAGCTTGTGATCCATCTGTCTCCGCCTCCCAAAGTGCTGGGATTACAGGCGTGAGCCACCGCATCCGGCCTACATATTTGTTTTCTATATGGGATTGACATTACCACTGCTTTACCTGTGTTTTGTTGCTCACTTTGTCCCAGCTTTGGCCACTGGGAGCTCTTTCAGTTGATTCCTGTGTCCCTTTGTCACAGTTCCATCATTTCGGGGATCTATTGATCCATTTAACTATTGGTCGGTTGATGGATCACACTTCCTTACTTCCTGATGCGACAAGACACTCCAGGCCCACTGTGTTTATTTCCTGCCAGGCAATGTATTTCGCAAATATTTCACGTGTGGAGGCTGGTGCAGAGCCCCTCCTCCAGGCAGCCTCCCCAGCTCTCTACAGGCAGGACTGGGGCTGTGCAGTGCTCCCCTTTCCCGACCCCTCTGCAATGGCTGCTCTGGCCGAGCTGTCCCATCTGGCTCCATGGCTGTCTGCACCATGAGGCCGAGCCTGGGCTCTCTAGAGGGCAGTAGGCATCTGACTCATCCATGTCGGATGCTGAGCCAGGCCCAGCATCGGGCAGGCAGGTTGGATCTGGGCCACACCGCCTGCTGACCCTGCCCCACTGAATAATAATGACGACAACTGCTCTCCTTTGTGGGTCCCCTCCCCTACGCTGGCAGGTGTTGGGCCTGGGCAGGGCCATAAAGCAGCTCCCCCAGGGGCTTTGAACCTAGGCTTCAGAATCTGCTCTCCATCATTGGGTTGCACCCCAGCATGCGCTGTGTGGGCCAGTGGGGGAGTTTCCCGGTCCCCCCTCTGTGGTACCTGGACCGCTACGCTACCCTTGGTGAGCAGGGGAGGGCTATGCCAGGGTAGAAGGGGTGAGGGATGTGTCCATCCTGCAGTAAGCAAGTGAGGGGAGACCCCGGGACCCACACCTGGCTGGACACCAAAGTGGTGGGCCACGCCCTTGTGACACCACCTGGGAGACACCCCAGCGGGTTAGCAGGCATGTGAGGTAGCAGCTGTGGATGTTGGCCCAACAAGGGGCTGCTGCTTGGAGCCTGCACTGGTACCTGTCACGAGGCAGCCACCCCCTCCCTGTCTCTCCAGTGTCCCCGGAGAGGTGCAGCCAGTGCTGTAGCCAGATCCTGCTGGGCACTGCTCACAGGCACACGTGGCTCGACACATGAGGCGGGACAGCTCAAACCCCACCTAGGGCAAGCCCATGCCTGCTGCAAGCCGGTGGTTCCCTCCCACCCAGCTGCCCACACAGCTTTGCCTCAGCAGAAGTGCACTTGACTGGGTTCTGCCCCCTTCTGCGTGTCTGGCAGAGGTGAACCCCGCTCAGAATACATGGGGCTGTTGGCTCCCACCTGATTTGGGCAGCCCGGCCCCCTGTCACTGGCACTTGGTTTGTTAGTCATTCAGCAAACGCTTGCAGAGTGTGGCGCTGTGCTGGGCACGGGGCCCACAGAGAGCAAGGCCCGCCAGTCTCCTCGCTGGAGGAGCCTGCAGTGCAGGGGACCTGCCTAGGAAGCAAGTGGTGGTGACAGATGATGGCCCCAGTCCCAGGAGGGGCGGAGCATGCTGAGTCTTTCCAGGGCGCAGGGCGAGGGCTGGCCAGGCTGGCGGCCGGGGTAGGCCTCTTCGAGGAGGCAACACACTGCCGTCACAGCCTGGAGGAGAAGGGGTGCCAGGAAGGAGTGGTGTGCAGAAGCCAGGGCAGGCATTGGGGGTGTGGGACAGCACAGGGTGGTCAGGGCCCCGCCAGGGGTGGGAGAGGGGAGAGCAGGGTGAGGCTGGCAAGGATGGCTTGGATGTAACCAGGTGGGGAAAGAGAGGGGTCATGCGCCAAGTGCCCTGTGGTGCCATCTGCTAAGATTCAGGGCCGGCGGGGGGCAGTAGGTGTCCAGTTCTGGCTGGGTGGTGTCTGGGCTGGCTACTGGCCATCAGAGAGGCAGACGGTGGCACTGGCACAGGCCCTCATTCTGAGCTGCAGCCTGGGGACCTCAGTGAAAGCAGATGGCTCTGAAGACCCCGCCGGCGTGAGCTCCCCGCACAGAGTGTGGCCCTTAGAGAAGGCACGACCTTGAGGGAGGAGGAGGCTGGGAGACGGGAGATGTCCAAAGGGTGTGGTCAGCAGGTGGACCAGTGGCCCAGAGAGACATGGAAGAGGGAGCCGGGAAGGGACTGCTGGGTTTGGCCACGTGGAAAACACCGGTGACCTGTGCCTGGGTAGTTTTGGGGAGCGCGGCGTGGGTGCGTTGATGTGAGGCCAGGAAGTGGGGCCTGGAAAGTGGCACTTGAGGTTTTGCTGGGAGGCGGCAGCACTGGCCGCAGGTGCCTGCGATCACCAGCGTGCTCCCCGTGACATCTGGCCCAGTCCAGGTGGGTAGCAGGGGGTCTGCAGGAATCCCCCTTGGAGCCCTCCTCCCCACCGCCTGCTGTGACCTCAGCCTCGGAGCCTCAAGCTCCCAGGAGATGGCTCCCAGCTGGGAGGACTTCACTCCTTCGGCGGAGTTGGGGGACTGTGTGCTTGGGTTGGGTTAATGACTGTGTAAGCCAAGGTCAGGATCAACCCCCATCACTGGGCTCTGCAGAATGCCAAAATTCCAGCTGGGGTCCCACCCCCGATTCAGGAAAGTTGGGGCTCTGAGGATTGGAGGTCCTGGGAGGACTCGTCTGTAAGCTGGGATCTGATGTCCCCGGGCTCTTGGGAGAATGGCAGCCTCGCAGCCCCTGCTGTGTGCCCTCATCTGGGACCTTCTCCTCTGTGCACTCTCTCGGTCACCCACACCCCACCAGCCGGCTGGTCCACAGGGTGTTTCTGAGGCTTGGCCTCTTCTGGCTCTGTGATCTTTTTTTGGAGACAGGGCCCGGCTCTGTCGCCCAGGCTGGAGTGCAGTAGTGTGGTTATCGCTCGCTGCAGCCTCCAACTCCTGGGCTCAAGCAATGCTCCCACCTCAGCCTCCCGAGCAGCTGGGACTACAGGCACGCACCACCATGCCCAGCTAATTTTTTTGTATTTTTTGTAGAGACGGGTTTCACCATGTTGCCCAGGCTGGTCTTGAACTCCTGGACTCAAGCAATCCTCCTGCCTCGGCCTCCTAAAGTGCTAGGATTACAGGCGTAATCCACTGCGCCCAGCCCTGGCTCTGTGATTTTACCCTCTCCGCACCTCTGTTCCTTGTGGTTTTAAAGGTGGAGATGCTGAGGACTGGCGGGAGCTGCAGGGCTGCTGTGGGGGCTCCTATGTAGGCAGTGAGGGCTCTTTGGTCAGCTTCCTCCAAGGAAGGAAGGTCCCTCTTCTGAAATCTCCGCTGGGGAAACAGCTCGCTTCCGTCACCACCCCCAGATGAGGAGCACTGTGCTAAGGAGTCTCAGGCACCTGGTCAGCAGGTCAGGCAGACCCAGGGAGAAGGAAGGACTGTGGACCTGCTGGGCCGCAGAGTCAGCGATTCCCTGGGCTCCAGGCTGACGCCTGCCCCGACAGATCAGGACATTCCGGCCAGTTCGGGGGTGGGTGTCTTCAGTTCCAGCCCAGGCACGAGAACTGCTGACCACTTCCTGCAGGCCTCCGACCCGGCGGCCCAGCCACCCATCCGGCTGGGGTGGCCATCAGTCATCTGGAAAGCCTATGAGCCCCGTGTCCTCGTTTTGCAAAGAGCAGTTCCTGAAATCATGGGGCCTAGAGCTCTGCTCTTCTGATCAGGGGCCGGTTTCAGCAGCAAAGGCCAGAAATAACACATGGTGTGAGCGCTGCTGAATGGGGCACCGTCCTAGCCCTTTCCGGGGGATGACTCATCATGCTACCATTCCAGCACCAGCTGGTACGGGGCTCCAGGCTAGCGGCTTATCATGCCAGCCCGGATACACCCGTCCTCAAACTTGGGTGCGCAGAGGAATCAACTCAGGAAGGAACCTCAGGAGAGATTTGTGCAGGTCCTTCCCCCCATTCTTGGGTCTGAGTAGGGCTTGATAATGCCTTGGGAGGTGTGCGGGGCCATCTTTGCTTGTTTGTGTTTCTGGGAAACACTGCGTTCAGCAGAGACAGCATTTTATACAGGAGGAATCGGAGGCCGGGAAAGATGACTGGGCTGCTCAGCGTGGAGCTGGGGTCCGGCCGGGCTGTGTTTTCCAGGGGCAGGAGCTGATCTCTGAGTTACATTTATTTATTTATTTATTTATTTATTTATTTATTTATTTATTATTTTTGAGACGGAGTCTTGCTCTGTCACCCAGGCTGGAGTGTAGTGGCGCAATCTCGGCTCACTGCCACCTCGGCCTCCCAGGTTCAAGTGATTCTCTCACCTCTGCCTCCCGAGTAGCTAGGATTATAGGCACCTGCCACCACACTCAGCTAATTTTTGTATTTTTTTTTAGTAGAGATGGGATTTCACCATGTTGGCCAGGCTGGTCCCGAACTCCTGACCTCAAGTGATCTGCACCCCCCTCGGCCTCCCAAAGTGCTGGGATTACAGGCGTGAGCCACTGCGCCCGGCCCTCAGTCACCTTTAAAATGAAAGGGCCACGGAATCACCAGGAACTCTCCTTCCTGTGACCTTTGGTAAAGGTCATCTTCGCCCTGCCCCTCAGTCTCCCCATTTGTAAGCCTGAAGGTTGTAAATTACAATCTTCTTATCCAACCACTTGTCTTTATTTTATTTTATTTTATTTTTGAGATGGAGTCTCACTCTGTTGCCCAGGTTGGAGTGCCGTGGCATGATCTCAGCTCACTGCAACCTCTGCCTACCGGGTTCAAGCAATTCTCCTGCCTCAGCCTCCTGAGTAGCTGGGATTACAGGCATATGCCACAACGCCCAGCTAATTTTTGTATTTTTAGTAGAGGTGGGGCTTCACTGTGTTGGTCAGGCTGGTCTCAAACTCCTGACCTCGTGATCCACCTGCCTTGGTCTCCCTAAGTGCTGGGATTACAGGCGTGAGCCACGGTGCCCGGCCCACGTGTCTTTATTTGTTGCCTTCTCTTCTGCTCCGAGTTTAGGTTCATGTTGCCACCTGGTGATTGGCTTTTCTGTGCACATATTTGCACAGTTGCAGGCATGACCAGGGTGGAGCAGCGAAGCGGGGCCTGACGTGATGTACCATGTTTCAAGCCTGTTTCACAGCACAAGACAGCCTCAGCTCTGTGGTCCATAAACCACATGACCAAATCTGGTCCCCTGTCTTGTGTAATAGATAGTTTTCTTGGCACATGGCAACACCCGTTCACTTACTGCTCTCTGTCTGCTTTCCTGCTGTAAGGGCAGGGTTGTGACGGACCTGATGGCTGGCAAAGCCAAATACGCATCCCCCGGCCCTACCCAGAGCACGTTTACCTCCCCTGTTCTAGAACGACCTTGGAGGCTCCTGTGTGCCTGTTTCTGCTGGACAGGGCCAATGGGAGAACCGCAGCCTGCTAAAGTGGGGAGAGTGTGGGTAGCCTCTAGCCCCTGGCCTCTGCATTCCTGAGAGTCACTTTTATGGCATTGTAGATTAACCACTTGGGGTGCAAGCATGCTGGCCTCTCCTTGGCTACCAGTGTCCATAGTCCCCTGAAGTGGCTGTGGGAGCCACTTCACTGCCTGCCAGGAGCACAATTGTTTGAGCTGGCCCTGACCCCTGAGAAACCCTTTACGCCCCTGCTTTGCCTGGTTCCTGTCCCTCCAAGTCTCAGCCCAGGTGTCTCCTCTTTCAGGAAGCCTTCCTTGATTTCATCCTCCTCTCTTTCCTCCCAGGCCTCCCTTTGCTGCTGCACCAATCATGCTTTGCCATCCTGATCTGTTTCCCAGTCAGTTTCCCCCACTTGTCTGTGAGCTCCTCCTGTGAGCAGCCAAACCATGGGACAGGTAGGGTCCCACAAAGCAGAGCTGGGATGGGGGTGCTGCCATCGCCAGTGGCAGGTGGGGCTCCAAGCTGCAAAAAGCAGCATTACCTGGAGGTGGGGAGTGGGACCGACCCTCAGAAGTGCAGTTTCCTGTGAGGGATGCAGTCCCGAGGACCCCTGCTGGTGTGGGGGCAGGTCCGGATCACCTTCTGAGCCCAAGATGATTCACTGCAGAGAACTGAAAATGCTCTGAGACAGTGTGATGAAGCCAGAAACCGCCTGTGCCTTCCTATGACTGCAGCTGTCATCATTTGCTGCAGGAGGCTGAAAAACACAAAGACAAAAGCCACCACCCGTGCGGGAGGTAGAAGGCAGGGCCCCTGCTCCCCAGCCAGCACCCCAGGCTTGAGTTGCAGCCTGGGGCTCGGGCCTCAGGGAGCCTGGTCAGCACTCAGGGTGTGCATCCGAGGCTCTGGCTAGGAGCTGTCCTGGGACCTTCGAGATGGATAATTAAAGGGGGCGGCGGGGGGTGTTGGTGGTGGCGCTAAAAAGCCACAGCTGAAGGGTGTGGCTGGGGGGCTTCACGCTGCTCTGTCCCAGGTGGGCCAGATTTGGGCTTTCCTGAAGGAAGGACACAGGAACAGATTTGGTAGCTTCTTTGAGCGACCTGGGACAGTCACAGAAAAAGTCTGAAGGCACACTCGAGTTTCCCAGGCCATGGTGGCCATGCCTGCCGCTTCTAGTGCTGGCTAGAAATCGTGTCCCTGGCACCTCGTCTGCCCAGACTCCTGAGCAGCCAAACCCTGGGATGGGAAGCACTTGCTGAAAATGAGATTGTTCCGCCCTCAGGGAAAGCCTCTGGTCAGGGTGGCTTGTTTTGTTTTCTCTCTAACTCTAACATACCTGTTCAGCAGCTTCCCAGCCCGGAGCAGGCCAGAAACGGGGAACAGCCTCGTGTAAAAGGCAGGTGGGGAGATGGAGAAACTCTAAGACTATCCCCTCACCCTGGCGATGGGTCACCTTGCCTTATAATTCAGTAAAACACTAGCTGGTCCCAGAGATCAGGAAAGGGACAGAGGACGGTCGTTGCTTTCCAGAGCACCATTGCAAAGATTAACTCTGGAGCTTGGTGCTCGAAGGAGTGGGTGTTAAGTTCCCTGGAAAACCCCAGACTCCTGGGCAGGACTTGCTTCCCGGGGTTTCCGGCAATTGAGGGCACCACTGCCTTTGTCTCCGGCTGCTCCGCTCACACCTTAGAAAGCCCCAGAGGGCAGTTGAGGGAGGGGTGAGGAACACAGGTTTGGTGCTGGAAGGACTGGGATCTGGGCTGGTTCTGCTACATAGGAGCTGTGTGGCCCTGGGCAGGTCATGCCTCCTCTAGCCCCTCTGTGAATCAGTCCAGTGGGCATCAGGAGACACTCACCAGCAGGTATCAGGAGATACTCACCAGCAGGCATCAGGAGACAGTCAAGCTGGTGGCGCCATCAGCAAGCCCCATGTGATGACAATCCTTGTGAAGGACTGAGCATCTTCTTGGCAAGTGACAATTTGAATTTATTACAGCCACATCAGGGAGCAGAACCGGAGGGCACTTAGAAATCTCCAAGCCCAACTCTACCATTTGCAAGATGGAGAGACTGAGGCCCAGAGGAGTGACAGATTGTCCCGGGAGAATTGAAGCCTGAGCTGGGGTTCGGACAGGTCCTCTGGCAGGCAGGGCTGTGTGTGCTTCTGCCCCAGCTTCTGCACCCTCCAGGTGGGCATGCTTGGAAAGCCCCCAGCCCTGAAGGCTCAGGCACCTTCCTCTAGGAGGCTGCTGGGTGTGCTGTGTGGAGTCGGGGTGCTCTGTGCAGTTGGGGAGGCTCTTGGAAAATTCCCCTGGCCTTGGGCCAGAAGTACAGCTGCAGAGACAAACAGGATACGGGGTCTCCAGCCACAGCAGGGGACAATGGCCAGGAGAGGAAATGTCTCCAGACCCGTGTGTGGATGTGGAGCCCGTCTGGGGGCTTTTTTCAACGTAGCTTCCAGAAAAACAAACACAGGGGAAGCCAAGCATCTCTGGCCAGGCGAGGAAATGTGTTCTGCCTACTCTGGAGAAGGGGTGGAGGTGTGAGCAGGCTGGAGAACTGGGGGCACCCGCTTTGAGTCTCAGGTCACAGATGGGAAACTGAGGCCCAGAGAAGGAGGTGCCACAGGCAGGCAGCAAGTCGACACAGGTGGTCTTGGGCGCCAACTCCCCACTTCTCCCCACAGCCCCTTGGGGCCATCATCTGAGCAGGGGCACAGGGCAGGCCCACCCCGTGATGGGGGTGACGAGGCCAGGGCACTGGTAGGAGGCGCTAACCTCCCAGGGATGTCGGTTCTTCCCCACCTGCCTGTCGAGCGCAGCCCCTCCGTGCTCCTCGCCGGGCCAAGGCTGCGGAGAGGACCCGGCACGGGCATTTGTTACATGCACAGAATCTCAGTGCAACTGAGCTGTGCACCTGTGCTTGGCTTGTTAGAAAAGTCCTTGAGTCTAATTTAATCTTTACGATGACTCAGGTCATGGACACAGATCTCACGTCCCCACCCGCCTGACACCCAGGGCTACTTGGAGGAAGTGACCACTCCATGAGGTTGTGTTGATGGATGTGTTGGACCCGAGGCATGAATGTGACCCTCGGTGGAGAAGACTCGCTGAGCAGGGGAGGGAGCCTCAGAGGCTACAGGTGGCACTGGTGGGGACGTGGGGAGAGGAAGACCTGGAGGGGTGGGGCGGGGTGATGTTGGGTGCTTCTGTGGGCATCCACAGGTCCTGGGCACTGGGGTGGCAGATGCCTCGGGGGTGGCCACTCACCCAGGAAAGCAGCCCACATGGAGGAGAGGTGGGTGCCCAGAGTTGCACCCATTCCACAGGGAATCTGCCAGTAGAATCCAGCTCCCAAAGTGCTCTGGGCTTCAGCAGTGGGACCTTTGTCAAGGGTGGAAGCATTACCCAGTCCCCTGAGACAGGGGAGGCAGAGGGAGCTGGACAGAGGCCTCCAGCTGGTGGGGGCTGGGCAGGATGAAAGTTGAGCCCTGATGGGAGAAGGAAGGTGGGAGATGGGGCTGGCAGGTGTCTGCAAGGAAGGGTGGGGTGCTGAGGGCTGGAGTCCAGGAGGGGCTTCAGGATGGGGTCCCTGGACCTTGTATCGTCCATCCCCAAGGCCCAAGGAGGGGGCTGAGAGGACACCAGGCTGCAGGGACTGCAGGCTGTTGGGGTTGAGGGGCTGTGGTTGGGGGCCAATGTTTCTAACCACTGTCCCAGGCCTGCTTCACAGCTTATGTACCGAGCTGACACTAAAAGGTAGGACCACCCTGAACCTGTGAACCTGACCTTATTTGGGAAAAGAATCTTTGCAGATGTAATTTCCTTAAGGGTCTTTAGATGAGATCATCTTGGGTTATTTAGGTGGACCCCAAATCCAGTGACAGGGCGCTTAAGGGAGACTGAAGAGGAGACACAGACACAGAGGAGGAGGCTGGGTGGAGACAAAGGCAAAGACTGGAGCGATGCCACCTCTAGCCGGAGCATACCTGGAGCCCCAGAGGCTGGAGCAGGCAGGAAGAGGCCTCCCCTGGAGCTTCCAGAGGGAGCATGGCCCTTCCGACAGCTTGATTTTGGACTTTTGGCCTCCAGAACTGTAAGAGATGACATTTCTGCTGTCTGGGGACCCCAGTTTGTGGCACTCGGTTGTGGCAGCCCCATGAAACTGATAGAGTGACTGCCCCTCGATGAGGCCAGAGAGAACACCATCTTCCTCCTCAGACGCAGCCGGGGCTGGGGAGCCGTGTCCCCGCAGGGAAGAAGAGCTGGTCTGGGAGCTGCGGCCCCTCTGCCTGTGGGTCAGACTTTCAGATTGCTGCCACTGGGGATTCTCTCAAAGTGTCCTTTGGTGCCTCTGAACCCTCCAACCCACCGTGTGCTCACTGAGCATGTTGATGGCATGGAAGGTGGGGCCTGGCCAGGCCGGGCCGGGGAGCCTGGAGGCTGGGCCCCTAAGGGGCTTGGGCCTCACCTGGGCCATCCTCGAGTTCTTTTCGGGGCAGTGAGGGGACATGCCTGGGGCATCTGCAGCTGCACCCCCGATCCCGGGCCCTGGCCTCAGTGGGGAGGAGGGAGGGTGTGACTTGAGGGCTCACTGTGCAGGATGCAGGGACTTGAGGTAAGCGTCAGCGCCTGGGCAGAGCCTGTGATTAGAGAAAGGTGAACAGGACGGGAGGGCGAGGATGAAGGACGCAGGTGTGGGCTGGAAGGGCTTTGACCTGAGTAGCTCACCTGGGCTGGGAGTTCTCAGCCTGGGGTGACTTCACCCCCAGGGGATCAATATCTGAGCTATGTTTGGCTGCTATGATTAGAGGAGGGGGCTACTGGCATCCAGTGGGTGGAGGCCAGGGACCAGCTAAAACCCTCCAGTGCACAGGACAGCCCCCCGCCCTGCAACAAAGAAGGATGCGGACCCAAATGTCGGTAGTGCCTTGGTTGAAAAGCCCAGCCCTAAAGCCTTCAGAACCAGTCAGACCTGGTTCCAGTCTTATCTTCTTGTTGGTCACTGGCCTTGGGCATGTCACATTACCTCCCTGAGCCTTAGTTTTCCTGTCTGTGAGATGGATACATAACTATTTGACTTAGGGATTATTCTTGGTTTTCTCAAACCACGTGTGTGTAAAGCTCCGACCTATCACAGCACAGGCTGGAGGGATCCCTCCCATTCCCACTTCCTAGAGCTGGGCCGGAGCCAGCAGCCCACACCCACCACGTGGGTGCTCACACTCCTGTGTTGGCAAGGGCATCAGAGCAGGCAGACAGGCGGGACCAACAGGGCAATTTGAGTTCAGTTCTGCCTCTTGTCCCAGCTGACGTGAGCCCAGGCCAGGCTTCCTCAGCAGGCAGGGGCGAGATTACGTGCTTTGGCCTTGGGTCTGCCTGGCCGGGAAGGTTTCTGCTCTCAAACCTGGCTCAGGCCTGGAGACGGTGGGAGGGTAAAGAGGTAGACCCGTTGGGACAGGCCAGGCTAGCAAGGAGAGCTTGCGGTGAGGAGGAGGGGAGCCCATCTCTTCCCCTAAATGTTCCCACTGATGGAGCCAGTGGCCCGGAGGGCACCCGGGCAGAGACGGAAGAAATTGCACGTGAGCGTTTGTGTGCATACGTGTGCCTGTCCATGTGTGCACACACTTGTGCTTGTGAGTCTCTGTGTGCCCATGCATATGTATGTTTGTGTGTCTGCATGCACATGCGTGTGTGTGTGCATGCATGTATGTGTGCAGGCATGCGTGTGTGTGTGTGTGCAGTAAATGGAAGAGGAACAGAGATCAGAGCTGAGGCTGGCAGGGCTGAGGCAGCCGGTGGCTGGTGGACTTCCCCAATCCCAGCCTGGCGGGGGACTGGGTGCCCCTGGCCTCTACTACAGAGCCTGGGGGCTGGGCAGCGGGCAGGCAGGACAGGGCCTGGACCTTGTCCAGGAAAGAGCTAATGATCAACCGGCTGCGGTGTCTGTGCAGCCGCCCTGGGCCTGCCTCTCCGTCACCGGCCCTCAGGGGCAGGGAGGAAGTAGGGCAGGAAGCAGGGGGCGGAGGCCGCTGTGCAGTCAGCCTGGCTGTGGGCGGCCCCTGCCTGCTCCGTCCAGCTGGAGACAGCCCCGTGGGGCCAGCCAGCGCTGGGCCAGGAGCGGCCACCTGGTTCCTGCGTGCTACGGCCCTGTGGGCCTGGGAGCTGCCTCTGAGGAACACGCCGCAGGTATGGGGGGCTCCGGGGCAGGCGGGGCGTGGACTGGCCGAGCAGGCTGCTGTCTGCTGGTCTTGCCATGGTTGGATCTTTACACTTTCTTGAGGACTTTTCTGACCTGTTTGGGATGGGGGTGGAGCGAAACTGCAAGCTGGGGGCCTCAGGGAGGTCGTCGGCACCCTCAGCAGACCCCACTCAGAGCTCACAGGTGCTGGCAGTGCCAATCCGCAGTGATTGAGGGCAATGATTTCAGCTTTGACCAAGCACCCTTGCTTCTGGGACCTGGCCTGACCCCGTGCTGGCCCTTGGCATGAGCGGCCCTGGGGGTATGGGAGCAGAGCCAGCCTGTCGCTGGATTCCAAGTCCAGCGGATCTCAGGTGTGACCCCAGCGCCCGGTTAGCTTGGGCCACACTACCAGACCTACCAGGGCGAGCCCAGCGCCTCAGCCTCACCCGGCACCGCAGTGGCTATAACCGGCCACTCTGATGCCGCCACCTGGGCCTCTTTTCCAACAACCAAATGGACCAGCAACTGGACCAGGGGCTTCAGCCTGAAAATTCCAGGGAGGGCCTGGGCCCAGCCTTCAACTGCAGGTGTGCCGGGGCGTGTGCTCCTGTGTGTGTACACCACTGAGACCCCCTCTGGGCCTGTGCGTGATCCCCAGGAGCCCTGGGAGCCCTGCCCTGTCTGTGAAGCGGGAGTTTCCGACCTTTTGCCGTTGACGAGGCTCAGATGAGATGAATAGCAAAGTGACGCTGGGGGGAGTTAGCGGTGTCGGCCAGTGCCAGGGCCAGGGGCAGCCTGCATGTGGGCCGGCCACTCAGGGTGTGGCCTCCCAGGGCCAGGCAGCGGGGCTGCGGCTGAGCTTGTGGCTGGAGGCAAGGCTGGGCCTGAGTCAGGTTTGGGTTTAGGATGGGTATGTGGGGGCTGGGCTCTGACCACCTGGGTTCAACCCCACCTCTGCTGCTTGGCTGTGTGACCTTGGGCAGGCAGAGTCACCGCAGCTGATGGCTCATCCGTGAAAGGGGCACGGCTGTGCCTCCCTACTCCAGGTGAGCCGAGGATGCTGTGAGCACCCTGGATGGCCATAATTACGTGACTGTCAACACCGTTGTTGACAGTGATGACAACTGTGTCCCGTGTGGGGCGCTGGGCCAGCGTTTTTTGCATGGAGACGTCACTCACTCTTCCAGGAACACAGGTGACGATGGCCGCACAACACAGAAGAGCAAGGCAGGGCCCAGCAGCGCACGGGTGCGCCGGTTTCCCCTGCTGCCAGATCGCAGGACACAGCCCTCTCGGTCGTCTTATCTCGCGGCTCTGGTGGTCGGAATTCCGAACTCAAGGCGTCCCTCAGAAGGCTACTGGGCGGCTCCTCCCTGCCTCTTCCCGCTGCCTGTGGCTCCGGGCGCTCCTTGGCTGTGATTACATCAGTCCACTCTCCGCCCTGGTGGTCACATGGCCTCCTCCCCGGCTCCTCTGTGTGTCTCCGTGTCCTCTCTTTTACTTACAAGGACACCACGCACTGGATTTAGGGCCATCCTCATCTGGAACACCCTCATCCCAAGGGAAGGTCGCTTCATCTGCGCAGACCATTTCCAAATAAGGCCCCATTCTGAGGTTTCTGGGGGCATGAATTTTGAAAGGACAGTGTCACCCCAGGATGCGAGGTGACAAGCCAACCCTCCGGAGGTGCTTGGTGGCATAGGTGAGGTCTCAATGGCCCTAGAAGTATTTGTTCCGTAAGAGCCTGGCGAAAGCTTGGCCAAAGCTTCCCAAACCCATTCAGGGCTGGCCGCGGCCCTCTCCCTTCTTCTTCCAACCCACATTCACCAAACTCTGACTGTGGACCAGGAGCACTGTCCCTTTAACCCACTCGACCCACTTGTGCGGTGTGCGTGCTCATTCTCACTTTCTGGCTCAGTAAATTGAGGCATGGAGAGGCCTCCCAGACACCGGGGTTTGGCCCCACGTCTCCATGTTCTGGAGCCAAACTCCACCCCTTCCCCCGGGGCTGGAGGCTGGCCTGGGGCTGGAGCCTATTCTGACCCATCCAGGGGCCCCCAAGGGTTTGTCCTGATGATAAACTGAACAAACAGGATGAAGGCAGGAAGGAGAGAGTCCTGCAGGCTGCTTGGTGGTCCCCCAGCTGGGTGAGCTGGCCCCTGGGGGCGTCAACACCTGCCCGTGGTTGGGGCCTCTGCTTGTGCAGTGGTGGCTGGGCCTGCAGGGCTGAGGGAGGGGACGCTGTGGAGAAGGAGCTCACTTCCTCATCGCCAGGCTCTGCACAGGAACCCCACGCTTAGGGTTATAACAGCAGGTGGGAAATTCCCTGAGCCTGGGGAGCCCTGCTTTTCTCAGAAGACAGTCTCTGAGCACCAGCTGTGTGCCAGGCCCGGAGAAGCCCTGGATGCCATTTCGAACAGGCCTGTTCCTAACCCAGGGGGAGGTGGTGGGCTGGGAGGCAGGCAGGTGTCCCGGGCATCAGCCAGTGGATGGAGAAAGGCTGCTGGGACTCCTGCTCTGCCTATAGGGACATAAGACCCAGCTTCTGAGGGACAAAGAGGCAGAGATGGGAGGACAAGGACTCCGAGGTCAGGCATTGGGAGCGAAAGACCCCCAAAACCAGGGAGCTAGCATGCCCAGGGAGTGGATTCCAGCGCTTTGTTGAGACGCCTCCATGTGCTTCCGGAGAGGAGACGGGAAGACAGCCTGGCCTTGCAGGCAGGGGCTTCCTGGTGCTGCCACAGACTCAGGGCCAGGTGGTGGGCACAGGCAGCCACAGGTGCCAGGACCGCAGTCCTGCAGAGCAAGAAGGAGAAAGCAAAGTCCGAGGCTGGGCGAGGGCAGCCAGGGCATCCTGCACTGCCCCTGAAGGTGCCCAGAGCTCTCCAGGCGTGACCAGGGTCCCAGGACATGGGAACAGGGAGGGTGAAGGCACCAGTCTGCACAGGGCATTTGATCAGTGAGGCTGTGTTCTGCGTCCGCAGTTCCACTCACGCTTCCTCCTTTGGAAAGCAAGTCTCATGGGCTGCACCCTGCTCCCACTCCTGGGCGAACAGCTTCCCCGGAGGGTCTCTTGGGCGCCTCTTGGCGTCAGATGTCTCCTGATTCACCATTCCCGGCCCCCACAGGTCCTGGTCCCTGCCCCTCAGAGGTGGTTGGGGGGTGGGAAGGATTTGGCCACAAACTGATCAATCAGATTACAGTTGGAGCAGGTGTGCAGATGGAAGGTGGGGTGCCGGGGCCACTTCACAGCCAGGGGCTGTCGCCTCTGCAAGCCTTGCTGGCCCGGGGCTGATCTGGCTGAGGCCCTGCACTCTGAGCATCCCCAGGGAGCCTTCCCTGACTGTGGGAGATTCCCTCCCCGGCCAGAGCTAGGGGACCCTCTCTATGCCTCATAGAACCTGCCTCACGGAACCATCACTATTCTGTCGAAATTCCCAACTTAGCAGGCCTGGGTCTCCCTCCCTCTGTGTGGGAGGTGGGTGGTTGTTGAAACCAAGGACTTTAGACCGTGGGCTCCTCCCACCCCTGCTCTGCTGATGGAGCCCAAAGTATGCGGTGAGCTGGGGCCTGGGAGGCCAGTTCTCAGGGTGACAGCCACAGCCGTGGGGGCAGGGGTGATGGCTGGGCTTACATGACACCCACTCGTCCCTGCCTGCAGCCGACTTGCCCCCCATGAGGGTTTCCTCATCCTGTACTAAACGTTACACAGGAGCTGCCTCTTGGGGAGCAGCCTCTGTGAAGGGACCTGTCGCCACAGTGGTGGCCCGAGCCGAGAGCAGTGCGGGGAGGGAGGAGGTGCTCGTGGGTGGGAAAAGGCATGGCAGGGATGGCAGCTGCAGTGTGCACTTCTGCTTCGGTCTGATAGGTGTGCGGGTGCATGTGTGTGTGTGTGTGTGTGCTTGCACACAGGCTTGAGAATTGCCTAGCCCCTCAGAGCCTCAGTTTCCCCATCTCTGCACTGGGGAGGTAGGCCTTCCCTGGGGGTTGCTGGGCCAAGGTGTCTGATACCAGGAGGTGTGCCAGTTGGCACCTACTGTCCTGGGACTGTCCTGAGGTCAGTCTTGACCGCCTCTGGGTTTTCAGGCTCAGAGCCTCGGGGGAGGGCTGGGGGTGCTGGGGAAGGAAACTGGGCTCCATCTGTGCTTGATGTATGGTGAGATTTTCCGTGCTGCTGTCTAATGCAGGCCCAGCTTCCCCTGTTTGGTAAAAAACTGAGGTGGGGAAGAAATAAGCCCAGCATCTCCGCAACTCCTGCCTCCCATCTCCCCGCCCCTGCAAGACATTCTGAGCAGACACTGGGACAGACTTTGCGGTGCATGGACTCGTCCCCCTGCTCCTGGCTTGAAGCTCCCAGGGGTGCCTCTCTGCCCTTCCCAGGTGCTCGATGTCCAGGGCCTCCTGCCTCCCCTTCACAGCTGCGTCCTCTGTCCCTGACTGCAGACCCCACGCACCCCCAACAGCTGCCTGATTTGCCTCCCAGTCCCCTGCCACGTTCCCTGCCCAGAGACCAGGGTGGAAGTGGGAGATGGGGACAAGGACAGGAGGCTCTGGGGGTTGTCCTGGCAGCTGGAAGGCCCCAGCCTCGTGGGCCCATCAGGGCTCTGAGGCCCGGACGGAGGCCCTGGCAAGCCCTGGGTGCCCTGCCCGCCAGCATCCACCACAAAAGGGGTGACAGGACAGCAGGAGGCCAGACTTGCACTTTTGCTCCCAGACAGAGGTCAGAGGCATGGCCGTCCCGGTTCTCCGTGCCCTGCCTGCAGAGGGGATGTTTGCCGGCCACTGAGGGGCTTCAAGCCAGGAGCAAGGGGACGAGTCCACGTACCGGAAAGTCTGTCCCAATGTTTGCTCAGAATATCTTGCTGGGCGAGGAGATCGGAGGCAGGAGCTGCGGGGCATGCTGGGCTTATTTCTTCCCCACCTCACATTTCACCAAGCAGGGGCAGCAGAGCCTGTATTAGACAGCAGCAGCGAAAACCTTCTCACCACACATCAGGCACGGACGGAACCCCTTTTCCTTCCTCTGCATCCCCATTGCTCCCCGAGGCTCTAGACTTGAAAACTGCCCTGGCCATGGTGTTCTGGAGGGGCAGGGTGGACCTTTCCCCACCCACAATCAGTGAACAGTGAGGCCCCCCATGACCAAGCCCTCCCTTTGGGGACAGCAGGGTTCTGACTATGTGCTTGCCATCCTCCTCTCTTATTAGCCCCTCTGTCTGAGGCCAGAGCTGAGGCGGACGTGGCTGACCCCGTCCCTGTGGCCACAGCTGGGGTTTGTCCCCTGCGCACCTCAGCCCTGGCCCAGGCTGCCATCCCCATGGCCCCTGTGCCTATTTGTGACGCTGGAAGGGGGACTCTGTGTCCTTCTGTGTCTTCTGACAGGCGAAGGAGCACTGTTCCGGGAGCACGGTCTGTCGGGTGTGATGGCCCAGCAAAGAGGCAGTGACCGGCTCCTGAGGAGGGGCACAAGGCACCCAGGGGTTCTGCCTCGACGGGGAAGGGGACTCCAGGCAGAAAACCAGCGAGAGGAGGCCCCGTGGAGGAAGGGAGCACAGCAAACCCGAGATAGGGAGGGGAGGCGCAGCAGCGGTGCGGGATCACACCCACCACAACACGGTGCACGGTGCGGTGAGGGGCTTGCTGGATCTGAAAGGCGCAGGTGCTCAGCAACGCTGGTGTTCTCTTTCTGGACCCCAGCCCTGGACACAACCTCCGTGCTGGTTCTGGAGGGGCCACCTCTCCTGACCACACCCCCTCTGTCCACAGGGCCAGGCATGTGCGGTCTCTGCGGGTCATGGAGAACCTCCCTGCCGTGACCACTGAGGAGCCGGCCCCCATGGGGAGGGGTCCTGTGGGACCCTCAGGAGGTGGCAGCAGCCGGGACCAGGTCCGGACTGTGGCCATGAGGCCCTCTGTGAGCTGGGAGAAAGCGGGGCCCAAGGAGGCCAAGGCACCGGTGAGAGGCGGTGAGTTCATTCCACCCTCACCACCCGCCCTCCATCCCACCCACTCCTCCACCCCACCTGCCCCGTCCATCCATCCCTCACCACCCTGCCTGCCTCCGGGCCTCTTGGGGCTGGGGCTGGGGTCTGCTCTCCATCATTTCTCGTTTCCTTCCCCCGCGTGTGTTTAACAGGAGCCACTGTGCCCGCTGAGTCACTTGAGAGGCCAGGGCCCAGCTCGTGTTTTTCCAGGGACGCGTCAGTGATAACAAAACTGGCAAAGAACGAGGCAGGGGCCTTTGAACTCACATGTTCAGAGACCATTCCAGAAACAGTCCAATGGGTTTGGCCTTGGAACCCCTGAGAGTCCTCAGGATGAGGCATCCTCGTTCTCCAGGAGGCACCCAAGGTGCAGAGAGGGAAGGGCCGGGCCAGGCCGCCCTGTGGTCAGGGGCCGGGCCAGGACATGTGCCCAGTTTCCTGAATTCCCGGGAGACCTGAAGAGTGGCCTAGGTGATCTCCAGGATCCCCTCTTACCCCCATCCTGAGACCCTGAAGGGGACGAGGTGAGAGGCAGGGGAGACCAAGGCCTGCACGGCCCCTCCCGGCAGGAGACAGCTGCGGTTGTGACCCGTCCCTGGGCCTCGTCCTCCCAGTGTCCAGCCTCAGCCCAGCCTCCTCTTAGCTGCCTATGTCCCTGTCTCGGGACTCCAGGGCTTGGCACATGGTAGGTGCTTCATCACTGTTCAAGGGATTGATGAACGAAGGATGTGTTTGGACAGTGGCGTGGAAACCTCAGATACTGTCGCCTGGCTCACAGCCAGGTGTGGGAGTGTTTTATACCTGCGATCCTGCCCTTCTGCTTGAGGGTGGAGATGGGAAGGGGTGGATGGCCTCCTGCACTGATCACAAAGGGGAAGTGGTCTGCAGGCACTGGCATGCCCGGGCAGGAAGGGCGGCTCAGAGGTTTGGGGTGGGGCCTGGGCCTGGGGAGCCCACCCGGCCATGGAATCGCGTTCCCTCCAGGGCAGGCCTCACGAAAGGAAGGGGCTGGGCTGTGCCCAGGGCCACGAGTGCACAAGGAAACTGAGACGCGCAGGAGGGCCCTGGCCAGCCTCCCACAGAGCCGCGGGGCCCAGGGAGGAGCTGGGAGCCTCTGGGAAGGGGAGTGGCAGGAGTTGGAAGCCTTTGCCCTGAGTGGCTGGCTGTTTCCTCCTCCGAAGGCTCAGCAAAGCACCGTGGCATCGCCGCTGCCTGGAGCGAATCTCTGTGGACCCAGCGGAGGGGAGCTGAGGAAACTTTCCCTGCTTGGCCGAGGGAAAGCTGGCTTGGGGTGGGGCTTCTCATCAGCTCCTTCACCTCCTCGTCTTCTCTGGACAATTTCAGATAGACATCAAAGGTGGCAAGAAATAGTACAGATAATTCCATTTGCCCATACCCAGGTTCCCTGAATGTTCGCATTTTAGGACTTCTCCTTTGTGTGTGTACTCGTGTGTGTGTGTGTGTGTGTGTGTGTGTGTGTGATTTTCTTCTGATCCTTTTGGGAGTAAATTGCAGACATGATGCCCCTTCATCCTAAAAGGTGTCCATATTTCCTAAAACCAGTACATTCTCTTACATAACCGCAATGTAATTATTTCAATGTTAATTCCCTGCTTTCAATAACACCATCACCTCATCTACAGGCCTCATTCAGATCTTGCCATTTATCCCAATAATATCCTTTATAGCAAAAAAAAAAAAAAAAAAAAATTCCTGGGTCACACCTTGTGTTCTGACGTGACCGCGACCTCTCTGAGGTACCTTTTAATCTGGAGGCTGCTGTTTTGAAGGATACAGTTTGGATCTTTTGTAGAATGTCCCTCGATTCGAGTGCAGCTACTATTTCTTCACGATCACATTAGGGATTTGGGCAGGAATCCCGCAGAAGTGATGTTTCTTCCGTGCAGACGATGTCTATTAGTCTCTGGCTGGTGACGCTAATTTTGGTCCCTTGGAGAAGGGGCGGCTGCCAGTTCTCCCCACTGCACAGTTATTTTTCTCCCCTCTGCAGTTAGTAAGTAGCTGGGGGGACAACACTCTGAAACTGCATGAATATCCTGTTCCTCATCAAATTCATGAAGCGCTACTGTCTCATCATGGGCTGGCCTGGCTGAAATAATCCTTGCGACAGAGGCTGCCAGGCAGTGACTGTCTAATTAGGCAACCCTTCTCCATTCAGCAATCAGCTTTCAACTCTAAGGAAGAGCTGTCCCGCTCCCCAGTTATCCATTGATTTATTTCAGCGTAGGCTAACACATCTTTAATTGAGTCTCCATACTATATACATCATTACCTATTTTGTCATTCAAATCACGCTAGATTTGGGCTTTCCATGTGTCTACGTCACTTAGTGGGTGCGTCCTCACTTTCTGGGACATGAGATGTTCCAGGCTTATCTTGCACTTTCCCTGCCATAGCCCTGGGATCGGCCATGTCCACAGCCCCGTGTTTCCAGGGAGCCCTGGCTTTTGAACTGGAGGATGGTGTTTAGAAGCTGTTGGGCCGGAACTCTATCAACTTCAATAGGGATGGCACCTTGTTTGAGAGACTGAAGAGGAGACCCAGAGCCAGCGACCATGACATAGGGTTGATTGAGAGGACTCATGTACAGGGTGGTTCAGCAGTGGCGGGCTGGACAGGACCCCTGTGAAAAGCATGCAGTTGATGTAGCATTTTCCCTTCGCACCCTCCCTCTACCATCCTCCACCTGGCAACCCTCATCCAACCCTTCCAAGCAAAGGGGCAGGATCTGCATGGCCTGCATTCCCTGCAATGAGCCAGAGGCTCAGATCTTCTTCAGACAGGGAGTGAATCTCCAGGCTGGCTGCTGCTGGATTCTTTAGCTCAAATTCCGAGCACACGTTCTTCTTAGCCCATTGGAGCATCTGCGGGGTGTGTTTCGGTTACCGCTGTCAGGTGCATCGTCGGCCAACGGAGTCGAGATCTGAGCACCACACACCTTCTTTCCATTTGAAACATTTCTTTCTTTTTTTTTTGAGATGGAGTCTCGCTCTGTTGCCCAGACTGGAGTGCAATGGTGTGATCTCGACTCACTACAACCTCCGCCTCCTGGGTTCAAGTGATTCTCCTGCCTCAGCCTCCCGAGTAGCTGGGACTATGGGTGTGCGCCACCCTGCCCGGCTAATTTTTGTATTTTTAGTAAAGATGGGGTTTACCATGTTGGCCAGGCTGGTCTTGAACTCCTAACCTCAGGTGATCCACCTGTCTGAGCCTCCCAAAGTGCTGGGATTACAGGCGTGAGCCACTGCGCCCGGCCCATTTGAGACATTTCTGAGCCCCCACTGCATGCCTAGCTCTGGGCTTGGGCTGGGGCTGCAGAGCAAGTGAGGCCTAGGAATGGGCTCTGGCCACACCGGGCAAGTGCACGCCACTGCAGGTGGTTAGCAAACGTGGGTGTGAAGTGAACACCGTCGCAATGCAAGGCCCAAGACCACTGTGGCTGTGCTGTGCCCAGGGCTCTGAGTGAGACGTCTAGGAGGCTGTGAAGACCGGCCACGCAGAAGTTCACTACTCTCTGCTGCAGTTGCAGGTTTTCCTAATCAGATCCCCCTGGATCCTGAGGCCTGGTTAGAGAAACTGCGCAGGACAGAGATGAAGTGCCCAGGCCAAGATGCAAACTCTGCAGGACCAATGGCCAGAGGGGTGACCCCCAGCAGGGAACCAAGCAACCAGTAGGGGTCTATGTCCTGGCTCCCACCTGCACAAGCTGTGAGGCTGAGCCCGTCTGTGGGCTCAGATAAAGTCCTCCAAAGATGCCCATGTCCTTATCCCCACGACCTACGCCTGCATTACCTCATCCAGCAAAGGGGACTTTGCAGATGTGATCAAAGGCAAGGATCTCGAGATGGAGAGATGATCCCGGATGCTCCAGTGGGCCCTCCATGGAATCACAGGGCCTTTGTAGGAGGAAGGCAGGAGGGAGAGGTAGAAAAGGAGATGCAGTGACAAAGCGGAAGTAGAAGTGGCGGCCACAAGCCGAGGGACGTGTGCGGCCTCTTGAAGGTGAGGAGTGGATTCTCCCCAGAGCCCCTGGGAGGAACAGGGCCCTGTCCACACCCTCACTTTAGCTCTGTGAGGCCCATTGGAACTTGAGAGCGGCGGAATCATACGAGTCGTGTGGTCTTAAGCCTCTGAGTGGGGCAGCTTGTCACAGCACGCTGGGAAATGCAGGCAGCTTCCCTCCTTGCTGGGCTCTGGGGAGACTGTAGGAAGGCAGCTGTGGGAAAGGCGGCTCGTGCGGGACAGAACTCACCTCTTTTCTTGCAGAGAGACCTGGAGCGTTTGGCACCTTCAGAGGAGCCAGGCCTTTGCTTGGCCTCCCCTAATCCTGGGAACCTGCTGTGTTGCAGATGAGGCTCCTCCTGCCCGCGTGGCTGGGCCTGCTGCTGGGACCCCTCCCTGCCAGATGGGGGTTTATCCCACAGGTAAACATCCTGGGCCCTACACAGGGCTTCAGGTTCAAATCCGGGCTGTGCCGCTCCCTGGGCATCCAAGAGTCTAACCCAGGGCTTCTCAAAGTGCGGCCTCAGACTTCCCGCCTTAAAATCATGATGGGAATAGAAAGAAGGGCTTGTTAAATGCGGATGCCTAGGTCCTGCACCCAGAGGGGGACATGGCCCCTGGGGGCTCCCCTAGGCATCCCTGTGTGCACCTGCACAAATGGCAGACACGGTCCTGGGGACTCCGTGGGTGACACCCCAGGGAGGGGCTTCACAGGTGCCATATGGTAAGAGGTAGACGAAAGTACCCACTGCGTCGTGGGGCGAGGTGTCCAGGCACAGGCTTCCCAGGGATGGGATCTCCGCACAGGTGGAGGGAGGCAGCCCTGGGCCGGGGAGCAGAGCCCACAAAGGGGGCCCAGGAAGCTGCCGGCTGTGGAGGTGTAAGAAGCCCCTTACCCTGGAGACCCCCCAACCCCCCGCTGGGGAGGAATGGAGACCCCAGCATCCATTGCTGGCTTTTCCCCTTTGCGGTGATGCCCGACTGTCCTCTGACTTTCCTTTTGTGTGGTCAGCACTGCTGGTGGCCACTCGGGATAACCAGGATGCATTAGGCAATAGGACCATTATTTAGAATTTGAAAATGCAGGCTGGGCGCGGTGGCTCACGCCTGTAATCCCAGCACTTTGGGAGGCCGAGGCCGGTGGATCACTTGAGGTCAGGAGTTCAAGATCAGCCTGGCCCATATGGTGAAACCCCATCTCTACTAAAAATACAAAAATTAGTTGGCGCATGCCTGTAATTCCAGCTATTTGGGAGGCTGAGGCAGAAGAATCACTTGAACCCAGGAGGCAGAGGTAGTGAGCCGAGATTGCGCCATTGCACTCCAGCCTGGGCAAATTCTTAAAAAAAAAAAAAAAAAAAAAGCCGTCACAGCTCAGGAACCATTGTGGAATGATGGGCTGGTGCCTCCTGTTGGGGGAGTGGATTCCAGATTCCAGAAGTCTCCAGGTTGGCCCGGTTGGCCCTTCCCCCATAGGGGGTGAGGGTGTTTGCTCAAGGGTCCCCTAGCAGAAAACTCTCAGGCAGGTGCTTTAAGCTTATTCAAAGGTGTGAGAATCCATCTCTGTCTCTGTCTCATTTCCATCTGTCTCTCCCTCCCATTTTCTCCCCTCTCCCTCTCTCTCTTCCTCCCGGTTTCTCTCCCCTCCCTCCCTCTCTCCCTCTGGGTTTCTCCCCCCTCCCTCCCTCTCCCCCTCCCATTTTCTTCCCCCTCCTGGTTTCTCCCCTCTACCTCCCTCTCCCCCCACCCGTTTTCTCCCTTCTCCCTCCCTCCTTCCTCCCCTTTTCTCCCCCCTCCCTCCCTCTCCCCCTCCTGGTTTCTCCCCTCTCCCTCCCTCTCCCCACCGTCCTGTTTTCTCCCTTCTCCCTCCCTCTCCCCACCGTCCTGTTTTCTCCCTTCTCCCTCCTTCTCCCCGTCCCGTTTTCTCCCTCTCCCTCCTTCTCCCCCTCCCGTTTTCTCCCTCCTCCCTCCTTCTCCCCCTCCCGGTGTCTCCCCTCTCCCCCTCCTGGTTTCTCCCCTCTCCCTCCCTCTCCCCACCGTCCTGTTTTCTCCCTTCTCCCTCCTTCTCCCCGTCCCGTTTTCTCCCCCTCCCTCCTCCCCCTCCCGTTTTCTCCCTCCTCCCTCCTTCTCCCCCTCCCGGTGTCTCCCTTCTCCCGCTCCTGGTTTCTCCCCTCTTCCTTCCTCTCCCCCTCCTGGTTTCTCCCCTCTTCCTTCCTCTCCCCCTCCCGGTTTCTCCCCTCTCCCTCCCTCTCCACCCTCCTCACCGTTGTCTCCCTTCTCCCTCCCTCTCCCGCTCACCGTTGTCTCCCTTCTCCTTCCCTCTCTCCCTCCTGGTTTCTCCCCACTCCCTCCCTCTCCACCCGCCCCCACACCGTTTTCTCCCTTCTCCCTCCCTCTACCCCTCCTGGTGTCTCCCCTCTCCCTGCTCTCCTTCTCCCCTTCTACTCCTCATTCTCTTCCCTTCTCCCCACCTTCTCCCTTGGGGCAGCCATGCTCTGTAGAGGCCAAAGCCCCTGGAATGCCACTGCCTAGAGATCTGGGGCCGAGTCTTGACCTGGAGGATTGGGAACACTTTTTTCTCAGCATTTCCAGGCACTGGGAAGGGACAGTGCACAGGGCAGATGGGGTCACAGCCCCGGGAGCCTGGATTCTAGTGGGAAATTGCCAACCTCAGACATTGAGGAGGGGGCTGGATCTCAGGAGCTCCACAGCCCCCGTGGCAGGTGGCCCCCGAATGGGACACAGCAGACAGAGCACGTGCCCACCCCTGCGGAAGATTCCGCTGGATGGTGCCACAGGGATGGCCCAGAGTAGGCCGATGGGTCGGACCATGCTGTCATGGGGTCCCAATGGCTCTGCGCAGACCAGGGGACAGACAGGAGGGAGGGCCAGGTGTGGACAGCTGCCCAGGTCAGACCCGCCAAGGCTCAGAACCACGATGGGGGCAGGAGTGGGGTGGGGGGTGGAGCCCATGGGGTTGCTGGTGGCTGATGTGGTGTGTGAGTAGGAGGTGTCATTGATCCGAGCAGGGGTGGGGGCCCTCTGCCCTCTGAGAGACAGGGAAGAAGTGGAGAGGAGCCGGCTTAGGGAGGCAGAACTGAGATTTCCAAGGTGCTTGTGGGGTGTTTGCTGGAGGTGGGTGCCCCCATGGTCCCAGACTCCCCACCTTACAGTCACCATGGGCGTGGAGGAGGGGCTTGCTAAATGTGGCTGTCCAGGTCCTGTGCCCGCAAGTTCCGATGCAGCAACCCTCTGGGGCAGCGCACTGAGGGGAGGGGTTGGAGGTCACGGTGACAGGGAGGAGAGACCATCTGTGCGCAGTGGTTTCTGTGCCGGCCTGGCCTGCAGGGGACATGAGTCCACTTGTCCCCACCACTCCATAGGACAGGCACTCACCCCGAAAGAAACAGGCTGGGAGCTAGGCAGTGGTCCAAGGCCTTTATAGGGGTGGGGCAAGGTTGAGATCTAAACCCGGGGCTTGGGCTCCCCAGGAGCTCACTGCCCAGGCCTTCGGGGTCAGGTGTGTGGGTTGGAGGCTGGCAGGTGGAGTACACTGCCCCACAGACTTCCCAGCCCACGTCAGACCAACTGCCCAACCTCCATCTGCCCCTCCAGACCTGACCCTGCAGCTGCTGGCTGTGCGGAGGAAGAGCGGACTGCGGGACCCCGGCCTACAGCAGACCCTCCGGGGCCAGCTCCGCCTGCTGGAGAATGATAGCCGGGAGATGGCCCGCGTGCTTGGGGTGAGTAGCCCTCTGGGGCCTGCTCAGGGATGGGAGCTGGAGTCGGGGGGAGAGAGGGGCTGAGGTGCAGTGTCTGAGACCGGGAACACAGGAGGCAGGCCTCAGAGAGCGAGAGCCGCTCAGGACAGTGGTGGCCTTGGAGGGGCGGCTGTGATACCCAGTGGGTGGTGAGGGCTTGTTTCTCCCACTTGCTTTGTGGAGGGCACTATGATCGTCCCTCTGCTCTCCCACAGCCCCAGCAACAGGGTACCTCGAGCTGTCCCTTTCTCCACCTGCCCTCCACCCACAAGGACTGTCAAAGTCTCTTTGATGGGGAGTTAAGGACAAGTGTGAAGTTAGTCTTATTTTTTCTGGTGAAAAAGCCAGCCTCCTGTGGGCTTCTGCACATACCAGCCTTCTGGGGAGGCTGGCACAGGGTGTGTCTTGACCTGGCAGACCTCCCCATGGTTGAGGGCTGGGGGCTTGGGAGCTGGGCTGGGCGTTACCACCACTGACTGGGGTTGGACCAGCCTGGCCTTGGCCGGTGCCTCTTAGCCTCTGTGAACTCTGCTTCCTCAGCCACATACTGGGGATGCTTAGAATTACATCCCTGGGGGGCTGACTTGAGGGTTATGTGATTAACTCACACCAAGCACCTGCAGGGTGCTGGACACATAGTACCTGCTCAACACGTGGGGCTGTCGTGCGGGATGTCGGGCACAGGTGAACTGGGTCAGCGTGCTGGCTCCGGGTTTGAATCTCAGCTGAGCCACTGACAGAGGTCAGATCTTGAATAAGAAATGGGGCCTTCAGCAGGACATGGTGCCTCACACCTGTAATCCTAGCACTTTGGGCGAACGACGAAGGAGGATCACTTGAGCCCAGGAGTTCAAGACCAGCTTCAGCAACATAGGGAGACCTCGTCTCTACAAAAAAATTTAAAAAGTTAGCCAGGCGTGATGGTGTGCACCTGTGGGAGGTAAAATGGGTGGATTATCTGAGCCCAGGAGGTTGAGGCTGCAATGAACCATGATTATGCCACTGCACTCCAGCCTGGGCAGCAGAGTGGGACCTCATCTCTAAAAAAAAAAAAAAAAAGAAAGAAAGAAACGTCGCCTTATTTTTTGTCTCTGAAATGGGGAGTCTAATAGTACCCCCCGACACACACTTCCCGAGTCGGAAGAGTTCCAGTGTTAGCTGCTGTTATTTTTTCATGCCCCTGTCAACACTGATTAATAGAAATCAGAGGAGAGGGGATGCTGGTGGGGGGATGGAAATCAGAGCTGATGCTGCAGGTGGGGCTGGGGCCACTCAGGGCTGAGAGCACAGCCGAAGAGGGACCAGCTTAGGGCGGGAGAAGCGGCGGTCACTGGTGTGTGGGGGATAAGGCAGGTAGAGTGCTGAGGGGGAGGTGTAGAGGGTGAGGAGCCAGGGCATGGGGGCCACGTGAGCTCTGGGAAGGGCAGGGGCTTCTCCCCACAGGCTCTGGGGAGCCACGGCTGGCTTGAGAGCAGGGGAGGAGCTGACTTGGGCTGTGAAGGAATCTGCCCTGGGTGTGTCATCCCCCGCCGGGGCCACATCTGCAAGATGTCTCTGTCATGTGGACGCTGTCCTCCTGACAGATGCCCCAGAGCTCCTGGGGACCTCTCGAATTCCTATTTCTTTCTCTTAAGGAATTATCAGCCAGGCTGCTGTCCATCCACAGTGACCAGGACCGGATCGTGGTGACGTTTAAGACTTTTGAAGAAATCTGGAAGTTTTCCACCTACCACGCTCTCGGTAAAGAGGTGACCCTCCCAGAATTGGTCATGGGGACGCCCGTCGGAAGGTGCTGGTTACACACCATGCACTTAGATTACAAATTGGTGCTTTGTTTATTTATTTATTGATTTATTGTTTTAAGACGAAGTCTTGCTCTGTCGCCCAGGCTGGAGTGCAATGGCGCAATCTTAGCTCGCTGCAACCCCTGCCCCCCGGGTTCAAGCGATTCTCCTGCCTCAGCTTCCTGAGTAGCTGGGATTATAAGTACGAGCTACCATGCCCAGCTAAATTTTTTGTATTTTTAGTAGAGATGGGGTTTCACCATGTTGACCAAGCTGATCTCAAACTCCTGGCTTCAGGTGATCCGCCCGCCTTGCCCTCCCAAAGTGCTGGGATTACAGGCATGAGCCATGAATCTGTGCTTTAGAACAGGCAGGCTCACAAAGGCCTCACTAGCAAGATAGCAACACCGGTGTGCACACCTGGTGCTCAGGGAGAAATGCTGGGTAGGCGGAGTCGTAGACGGATGTGGGTCTTTGTTGCAGGAATGATTTAGGCTGCGCTTCTAGTTGCCTTCACTCTCTGCCCTCTGTAATTTCCCTCAACCAGAACTTGAGGGAAGCTGCCATCCAGTGGCCTCAGTGCTGACCGGGAAAGCTGTTATTTGAAAGCTGACCCACGTGAGCTCTTCCTGGCACATTCCCTGTTCCATTTGGAGGAATTCCAGGCTCTAACGGAGCCTCCCTGGGGATCTTGCGACACCACCCTTGATTTGAGGGCTAAGTGAGTTAGGGAGTAAGAATTGTAGCCACAATTCCCCAAGCACCGGTGAGCAGGGCTAAGGCTCATCCCACGGTGGACGTGGGCTTCTTGATCCGGTTCTTGGAGGAAGTGGCTCATCTGCGGCTGCCCATCCACAGTGATGGCCATTGTGGGGGGATGTCCATCCAGAGGGCAGCAGGCTTCCTGTCCCCCTCTTTCAGAGTCCACTCTACGCTGAGTGTGGAGGCAGGATTCTCACATCACTTGCCTGTGCCTTACGCGTGCACCGAGCCTCCTAGTTCAGCTGCGGTGAACGAAGGCTCACTGCCCCAGACGAGAGGGGGGAGCTCGCAGCATCCCAGAGACAAGGCTCCACCTGATAGAAATGGAAACAGATACCAGCTCATGATGCGGGGCGGGGCTTGCACATGGGCATTTCAGACCCACCTTGCTGCTGGCCCATACCCCCTGCGGCCTGCCCGGCCCCCGACCACATGGTCTCCGTCTCACAGAGGGGAATATGGAGGCGTGGAGAGGTCAGATAACTTGACCACGGTTGCCGCTGGTGGGTGGTGGAGCTGGGCTTGACCTCTCACAGCCCGGGTGATCAGGCTGTGGGCTGCTGTGTGTAGCCAGCACTGTGGGCACCCCAGGGCAGGTGGGTGTCTTCCATGGTCTCCCTGGACCTGGTCAGTGCAGGGCTCAGCCGACCTGGGACCACACAGGCTTCCCTGCCTCCCTGCCCCTCTTCTGGAGCCCTCGGGTGACTGGGCCTGGCCTCCACAGGCTTCACTCATCACTGCCTGGCAAACCTGCTCATGGACCAGGCCTTCTGGCTGCTCTCGCCCAGTGAGGAGGAGGAGACGGCTATCCAAGTCCATGTGGATGAGAACGCCTTAAGGCTGACCCACGAGAGCCTCCTTATCCAAGAAGGTGAGTGTTGCATGGGGTGATGGCCGAGATCCAGCTGTGCAGGGCACTCCCGGGCCGTGGGGTGACAGCCTGGATCCCGCTGTGCTGAGCATGTCTGGGGCTGTGGGCTGCGGAACCTCTGGAGGCTGAGGGGTGCTTCAGGCAGGGAGGTGTGCTTGGTGTGGCACTGTCACTTAGCTCTAGAGACCCTGGCCAGCCCCCAGGGACACAGAGGTGCCTGGGAAACAGTGGAAGAGAGGTTCTGTCTAGTGCCAGTCCCCAGCTCGTGTCTCTGACATGGCTGCTGCCCTGGCCTTGTGGCTGGCCGCCGAGTCTGAGGAGGGGACATGAGGCTGTCTTTCCTACCCGACCACAGCAGGAGGGGGACTGCCAGCAGTGGCTGGGGTCACTGGGGCAGTCCATGGAGAAGGGCCCTGGGGGTCCCACGTTTGGCTCCGCATCGCACAGTCAGGGAAACTGAGGCCCAGGGCGAGGGTCTGAGGCTGAGCCAGCCTCACACACCACATGGAGGCAGAGCTGGGACCTCGCCCTGGGCCCACCTCTCCTTCTGAGCCCCTTTGGGTCTCTGTGCCTGCAGACACTGGGGGGGCCACTCCTGTGGGTGTTGCCTTCGTTGTCTGTCCGGCAGGGGTGTGGGGGGCAGGGCCACAGCTGCGCCCAGTCCGGCCACCCTCAGTGACCACCTCCATCCTTTTGAAGGGCCCTTCTTTGTCCTGTGTCCTGACCACCATGTGAGAGTGATGACGGGTCCCCGGGATGCAGGAAATGGCCCCCAGGCCCTCAGGCAGGCTTCGGGGGCACCCCAGGGAGAGGCGGCCCCGGAAACAGACTCTTCACCGCCGAGCCCCAGCGTGTCCTCCGAGGAGGTGGCAGTGGCGGCCGCCCCGGAGCCTTTGATTCCATTTCATCAGTAGGTACCGGACTTTGCTGCTCTGAGAGCTGTTGGCCTCGCTGAGACTCCCAGGCCCGGGTCATCTGGAGGTCAAGGGGATGGACAGGGAATGGTGGGGGCCCCGGACAGACCTGGCCATGGCCTTGTTCTGCTGCTTCCCAGCTGTGTGGCCTCGGCAATTTGGCCCACCTCTCTGGGCCTCTGGCCTGCCAGCTGCATGATAGGCCAATGACATCCACTTGGCAGGGCTATCCTGGGGTTTGCTGGCACAGGAGATGTGGCATGAGCTCTCACCAGGCTCATCCGAAAAGCTTTTGAGGAAGCTACATAAAACATGCGTATCCAGAGTGAGAAGGCACACGGGACCCACAGATAGAGCCAGGGGATGTGAGGACAGGTGACATGCAAACTCCTGTTCACTTGCTGAAGCAGGGGCATTAACTTGGGTTGGAGCTTCCTGGTAGCCAAAGCAAAGAGAGAACCTCAATCTCTTGATTTGCAGTGTCTCAAGTGACAGGCTGTGGCTTGGCTTCTCTCATTACTGAGACCCAAGAGGAGCTTCTCCTAAGAATCCTTCCTATGTGCTCTGGCCAGTGGTGTCCCAACAGGGGACGCTGAGAGTGTTCTGCCATCTGGGAAAGAGGGATTGTCAGTCATCTAGTCCAGCTTCCTTTTTTTTCTGGCTGAAGGAACTGAGACTGAGAGAGGAGTGATCTGTCCAGGTTATATGGCAAAGTCACGGTGGTACTAGGATTTGAATCCAGGCCTCCAGAGCCCCAGGCTGGGATCTCCCTCACCCCTCACTGTGTGGAGCTGGGGGAGGCAGGTGCTTTGGAGGTCTGCAGGGTTCCAGGCCCACAGGGGTGGCGGTGTTTCCAGGACAAGGGCCCTAGGCTGAGGGGTGCGGGGCTCCCTGGGGGCAGTGCCACACGCACGGGGCCTGAAGGCCACACACCTGGGCAGGCATGTGTGTGTGTGTGTGTGTGCACGTGTGTGTGTTGGGGGAGGCAAGGGACCTGCTCAGGTTGCTGGGGGCTGCTGGCCTGTCCAGTCTCTGCACAGGATGTATCTGCCCCAAATCTGAAATCCCGCAGCAAAGACCTCTCTCTTCCGGCTCCAGGTGGGCTCTTAGGATCCCCCAGGACCCCATCGACGATGCCATGGGTGACCCTGTGATGCCCGGCAACCCGCTGATGGGTAAGTGTTTCCATGGGCCTCTCTTTTTTGGGGAAACGTGTGTGCTAGGGAGCAGCACCAACATTTTGGAAGTTGCCCTACATCCTCCCTGAGCCAGAGAGATAGCTATTAGGTAGTGCAAAAGTAATTGTGGTTTTTGTTATTGCTTTCAATGGCAAAAACCGCAATTACTTTTGTACCAACCGAGTCTTCTCCAGCTTGTGAGGTCATAACTGACACTCAGGAAGCTCTGGGGGCTGCTGCAGCCTCATAGGATGCTCAGTGAAGCTGCACCAGGGCCCCTGGCCACTGTCTCCAAAGAGCTCCTAAACGCCACTTCTCAGACAGTGCAACCCAACAGTCTCAGAGTCTAGCCTTCTGTCACCATGGGAAACGCCTGGAAGGCCCTGGGCCGAGGTGGGCTGGCACTGGCTGAATTTGCCACGCGCACTAACAGAGGACCGTGACCGCGTCCTCTTTATGAAAAGCTGGCACTGCCAGCAGCCCTTCTCCTTGGATGTCGGGTCCAGCGCTTTTTGCTCTGTGGCAAGCTGCCGGTGTCTGGATGGCCTGTGCCCCTGTCAGAGCTGCCGGTGTCTGGGTGGCCTGTGCACCTGTCAGGGGGACTAAAGTCCCCATGCAGGAGCCGGGTGGGGAGTAGGTGGGGCCGGGGGTTGTGGCTGCAGAAGGAAAGGAGGAAAGAGCCTTGGCCTTGGAGGCTGATGGCCGAAGCTCATTTATCAACATCTCTGAGCCTCCATTTTTCTCATCTTCAACAGAGGGATAAAAACATCCCCTGTGAGGACCACATAGACATTCCCTCCCTCATTGCGGAAACCAAGCTTTACTACGAACCTCCTAGTAACCAAAAGATGAATTCCCCATGGTTCAGGGTGGCTGGCATCGGCCCTGTCTGCCCGCTCTGGCCCCCATTTGGTCTCCCTGGCACTCACCATGTGGCTTTCTTCCGCAGCTGTGGGCCTGGCCTCGGCATTGGCAGACTTCCAGGGCTCAGGGCCCGAAGAGATGACCTTCCGAGGTGGCGACCTCATCGAGATCCTTGGGGCGCAGGTGCCCAGCCTGCCCTGGTGCGTGGGCCGACACGCAGCCTCGGGCCAGGTGGGGTTTGTGCGGAGCAGCCTCATCAGCATGCAGGGCCCCGTGTCCGAGTGAGTGGCTGGAGCCCCGCCCCTTTCCTGAACCCACCCCCATCTCACCTAAGGGGACGTTGCTGCGTCCACCTGGCTCCCCAGGTAACAAGCCTGAAAGTCACTGTGGACGACGCCTAGTCTCTTCCCTTGTCCTCAGGCTGCTGCCCCCTTGGCCCCAGTGCCTGACTCCAGGGTTCCCTGGCGTCCTTTCTCCGGGCTGCTGCAGGGAGAGCGTTCCCTCGAATGCACACCTGCCCATGTGCATCATCTTTCCGTGGCTACCGTGATAAGGCACTGCACACCGGGGGCTTAAAGCAACAGAAATGTGCTTGTTCAGAGTTGTGGAGGCCAAAAGTCTAAAACCAAGGCCAGAAGGGCCACATTTTCTCTGGAGACTCTAGGGGAGGGTCCTTCTTGCCTCTTCCAGCTCCTGGTGGCCGCGGGCGTTCCTTGACTTGTGGCCACATCACTGCACTCTGCCGCCGCCTCCACGTGGCTGTCTTCCTCTGTGTGTCTTCCGTATTCTCTTCTTAAAAGGGTGCCCATCTCCTAGCGCCCATCCAACTCCAATCTGACCTCATCTTAGCTGAACTAATTACATCTGCAAAGATCCTTTCTCCAAGAAAGCTTACCTTCTGAGGTTCCGAGAGACATGAATTGAGGGACACGATTTAATCCAGTACACACGTCGCTCTCCTCCGTTAAGCCCCAGGAAGCTTCTCGGCCCGACCTTGCAGGCCCCCATGGGCTGCACAGAGTACCTTGTGCCTTCCAAAACTGCTCTGGGTGACACGTGTGTCCTTCTGCCTGGGAAGCCCCCTCTCCCTGAACCCCGTGTTCTCCTGGGGCCTTCCATCAGCCCCCGTGGCTCCCCTGGGGGGGCACTCTTCTGGCCATACGCCTCTTCCTATGTGATTTGCACGCCACCCATGACCTGCCTGCTCTCAGCCAGGGAACTCCAAGAGAAGAATTCCCTGGTCACTTCTGTGTTCTCACTGCCCAGTGCGAGCAGCAGCAGGGGGTCTTTGGAGATTGAGTCAGCTGTGCCCATCGTTTGATGGAATTCTGTTTCCCTGGCCTTGTCCTTGTTAAGACCTCAGTCAAGGAGCCCAGAGAATGTGGGTGCATGGAGAGGCCACCTTCTGGGTCATGTGATCCTGGTCCTGGCCCCACCAATGAGATGCTTGTCTTCAATGGTCCTGTTCAATGTTTGGGGCTGCGACAGACCAACACCTCTCAGACCAGGTCTCAGAGGCCATTTGTCACCATGCCTCATCAAGCCATTCACTTGTTCCCCTCATGGAAAGGGTCCGTCTGCTCTGGTACCTCTGGCACCTGTGCTTCAGAAGCAGCTGGAAGCTGGCCAGGCCATGCACTGATGGCAGGAGCTAGACCAGCAGTTCCCAAAGCATGTTCTCACACACTGCTCCGTCATAGACTTCATCATGCCCTAAGGAGTGGGGAAAAGCTTTGTCCACATCCCTTGTGGGTGATCCCAGGGATTCCCAGCACAAACAAGGCATCTTTTTCCTGTTGAAATGCCTTTTCCACACTTACTTAACCTCCAGAATCCTCCACGACCCTGTTTGCTTTTGGCTGAGCTGGTGTTCCATGGGACACTCTTTGGGGATCCTTGGTCTAGCTGATCCCTACCATCTCCAAGGGAGACCACAAATTCTCAACAGGTCACTGGGGGCCGTGTGAAGTCAACATGTACTGAACTTACAAGGGGTCAGAGAAGAGCCAGGGAATGAGCTAGTTTGTTCCCTTCCTTTAACCCAGAAAGATGACGGGGTTGGGTGCCATTAGTCCTGTTCACAGCTGGAGAAATTCTGACTTCTCTCATTCACTCAACAAATGTTTGCTGAATATGTTTCCTATTCCAGACCCGGGGTTTTCATCTTTTATTTAATGAACAACCTGGTGCCTCTTCTTTTTTTTTTTTCTTTAACTTTATTTTTGACACAATTTCAGACTTAGAAGAAAGTTGCAAAAAGAGTATAACATTCCCACACGCCCTCACCCAGACTGCACAAATGTTAACATGTTGTGACATTTGCTTTATTACTTTCTCTCTTTCACTTCTATTTTTTTCTAAACCCTTTGAGAGTAAGTTGCAAACATGATGTTCCTTTACCCCTAAATAATGCAGTATGTGGTTCCTAAAACCAGGACATCTGCTTACATAACTACAGTACAACTGTCGAAATCAGGAAATGAACGCAGATACAATGCCATTATCTACAGATCTTATTCAGATTTTGCCAGTAGCCACAATGATGGCCTTTGTAGACAATGAAAATTTCAGACCACGTGTTCTATTCAGACGTCATGTCTTGCCTCCTTAATGTGAAACAGCTTTTCAGTCTTTTTTTGATGTTTTTAAAGAATACAGGCCTGTTATTTTGTAGAATGTGCTGTAAGCTACTCTAAGTTTTTTAAAAATCTGAATAAGATGCATTTCAAAGCTTCATATTATACTGGTAATTTAGTCCTGTAAGCAAAAATTGCCTCCTTTCTCCTCCCCTCTCTCCCTCTCTCTCTGTTTCTTCCTGTAGTTCTTCTCCCTGACTTTATGAGAGTGCCCTGAGTGTATGTTGGGCACTCTGGGGAGCACTGAGGTTGTACAGAATCAGTGGGAGTTTACAATGTGGAGAGATTGGATTGGTTCTGTCTGCAGCTGTCACAGGGGACTTCATAAGGGAGGGGACATTTGGAATGGGGCTTTGAAGGCTGCCTAGGAGCTCACTGTCCTAGGACACCATTACTTGTTTGCATCTGTTTCAGCCTTTCCTGCTTCTGGGTATCTGCCCCTGGCCAGACAAGGCACCCCTTGAGGTCAGGATCTGTTTTTTTTTTTTTTTTTTTTTCAGACAAAGTCTTGCTCTGTCACCCAGGCTGGAGTGCAGTGGTGTGATCTCGGCTCACTGCAACCTCTTCCTCCTCTGTTCACGTGATTCTCCTGCCTCAGCCTCCCGAACAGCTGGAATTACAGGCTCATGCCACCACGCCTGGCTAATTTTTGTATTTTTGTAGAGATGGGGTTTCACCATGTTGGCCAGGCTGGTCTTGAAACCTTGACCTCAAGTGATCTGCCCACCTCAGCCTCCCAAAGTGCTGGGATTACAGGTGTGAGCCACCATGCCTGGACTTTTTGTTGTTGTTGTTGTTTTTAAATCTCTGTCTCTACCCCTGGGCAGAGAGTAGTGCTCCGAGACTATCTGTCTGTCAAATCAAGGAATGGAAATGTGCTTAGTGTGAAATGCTGACTTTGCAAATACGTTATTTTGAATAAAGCACTTTATTTTTTCCAGGTTGGAAAGTGCGATTTTTCTCAATGAGGAAGAAAAGTCATTCTTCAGCGAGGGCTGCTTTTCTGAGGAGGATGCCAGGCAGTTGCTGAGGCGGATGTCGGGCACCGATGTCTGCAGCGTGTACAGCCTGGGTGCGTGTGGGCGATGCCTGTGGTGGGGCCACTGCCCTCCCCTTTCCCTTCTGCAGCCCCTGCTGCCCTCGTCCATCCACAGATAGTGCCAGCCCCTGGATGCTGAAAGGTGAACAGACAGAGGCTGCCGCTGCCTCCAGGGCACATAGGGGCTGCAGACAAGCCAGACAGGAGAGAGGATGGGTGAGGAGCTGAGGGCGTGGGAATGTGGCCCCTGAGACTCCTGTGGGCACCAGGGAAGCCCTTCCTGCCCTGACCCCAGGCACCTGCCTGAGACGCTGGGCGAGGGAGAGGGTATGGGTCTGGGTCTAATTTGCCAGCCCTGAGGGCTCCTGTTTGGGGCCCAGCCCTCTGCCCACTGCACTTTGCCTGGGTGAGAGTGACTTTTCTCCTTGTCACAAGAGAAAGAACCCAGACTGTGGTGTGGCCTGGCCACCTGGCTGCCAGGGAGTGTCATGGTGGGACCCCAGGGCTGCCGTCTCCTAAGGACAGAGATAGTCCCTCTGACCTCAGTGCCCCTCTGTGTGCGAAAGCTTTCTCTGGGGGCTGCAGTGCAATGCATAGATGAAGTTGGCATGTCATCCACAACGTAAAGAAACATGGCAGAGGCCGTGCTATCTGCTGGGTGTAGATAAACACAAATGTGTGGATACACACCCACTTTTTTTTTTTTTTTTTTTTGAGACAGAGTCCTGTGCTGTTGCCCAGGCTGGAGTGCAGTGGCATGATCTCGGCTCACTGCAACCTCTGCCTCCCGGGTTCAAGCGATTCTCGTGTCTCAGCCTCCCAAGTAGCTGGAACTACAGGCACGCGCCACCACACCCTGGATTAGTTTTGCATTTTTTTATACAGACAGAGTTTCGCCATGTTGGCCAGGCTGGTCTCGAACTCCTGAGCTCAGGTGATCCGCCAGCCTCAGCCTCCCAAAGTGCTGGGATTACAGCTGTGAGCCACTGTGCCCAGCATCTACACACCTACTTGTATACCTATGTGCACACGTACAAACACAGACATAAACACACAAATACACATGTAAATACACACTGTGTGCATGCACACATGCACTCACAAGTATACACGCACACACACACACCCACCCATGCAGATATGTGTGCACATGTGCCTGCAGAGGTGTACACACACATACACACATGTGCATGCACCTTCCTCACAAGGTGTACACGCACACGTACATACATATCCATGCACCCCCTCACACACATATGCACACACATATATAAACAGATACATTTCCACACACACTTTTTTCCTGCTTGCTCGATGACATGCATTACAAGACCTTTTCTCCCACCAGTATTAGAGTTAACATTTGTAGATCCCACAAATCAACTTCCCTTCCTGAATGGACAAACTTAGACTTGACCTCAGCATATCAAGGCTCAGACCCCCTGGACGGTATCTCCTGTCCTTTTTAGGAAGCAGGTTTGGGACCCTCCACACTGTGGGGTGTTGTGGGCGGGGGCATTGCAGGGTGCAGGTGTCATAAGTGGGGGTGTTGCAGGATGCAGGTGTTGTGAGATGGAGGCATTGCAGGGTGCTCCCCAGAACTGCACACCTGTTATCCCAGTTCACAGCGCTTGACGCTGTCCACATCTCCACATCTTTTTACAGCTATTTCTCACTTGACCTCCACGGAAACCCAGTAAGCAGTTAGTGTCAGCCACTTTACGGGGGTGAAACTGAGACCTGGTAGCTGCCTGCCCTGGGATGAAGAGGGTGGGGGTGCACTGGAGCAGTGTTGATCCCTGGGCTGTCGGACTCAGAGCTGCTGCCTGTTCAATGTGCCCTGCTCCCTGATGGAGCTGATGGAAGCCGAGAGCGTGCTCCCCACTGATGATGGGAGGATGTCCCCAGAAGATGGGAGAGTGGAGTCCCCACAGGGGTTGGGTGGGGTGGAGGCCTGGAGATGCTGGCACATGAGAATTCTCTGGCCCATTGGCTGGTGCCTCTCCCTCAGGTGTCAGGAGTGCTCCTATGCTGGTTGCACCTGACCCTGCAACACCTCAGCCCGCAACACCTGCACCCTGCAACACCCCAGCCTGCAACACCAGCACCCTGCAACATCTCAGCCCTCAATACCTGCACCCAGCAATGCTCTCACCCTGCAACATCGACACCAGCTCAACCTGGCAGGGGACCAGAGGTACTGGCTGGGGGTGTTGATTGCTTCTCTTTTCTCCCTTGCCAGACTCAGTAGAGGAAGCTGAGACCGAGCAGCCGCAGGAAAAAGGTGGGTTTTGCCAGTGGCTCAGGCTTCCTCTGGTTATGAGCTGGGCCTTGGGGTAACGCTGGGGGAGGTGACAGAGCTGAGCACGGTGGGCATTGGGTGCGGCTGTCACCCCTCTGTGGTGTGGGCTGGGGGCTTGAGGGAGGTTGCCTGAGGTGGGCCTGAACCTCCCGTCCACTGTGGCACTGGAGGCCGTGGGGTCCCGCACTTCTTCCAATGAACATGCTGGCCCCCGCCTGGTCCCCGCCCGAGATGGAGCGTCCTTTCCACTGCTTGGGTCCACTTGTAGCTGTGGGTTCCTTTCTCATGACCTGGAGAAGCTGCAGCTTGCCCTCTGCTCTGCCTCAGAGATGGGAGGCCACACTGCCCTCAGCGGGTGGCAGAATTCAGAGCCTTAGGTTGCAGGGGCCTCAACTGAGGTCCCTCAAGGGCCTGCTCCTGCCTGAGGGGCTGATTGAGGGAGACCCTTTCATCTCCCCTCTACAGCTCTGTCTCTTCCCCTCACACAGGGTCCGCATGGGGAGAGCCTGGGGATGTGGACACCCCAAGAGCCCTCGGAAGTTCCCTGGGAATGGGATCCATTCCAGTATATTTGGGATGCAGGCAGGAGGTCCCAGAGGAGGCCTGGAAGCCAGTGGGGAAGGGAAGGCTGTTGTAGGTTTTCCTGGGGGAGGGGGTGGATCCACCCTCTGCCGAAGTCCCTGGAGCAAAGGCGAGTGACTCTCCAGCTGCCCCCAAGGCCAGGGTAATAGCTGGGAGGGGCTGTTTGCCTCTGCCGGGCGGGGGAGATTTCTTAGCTAATCTAGTGTAGTCAAGTCAGACATTTGCCTCTAAATCATATTTAATTTTTTTTTAATTCCAAGGCTTTACAGATGAATAAGGAGACCGTTTGTAGTGAAAATATTTTTTACATGTGAGCTTGAAACAGAGAGTCTATTTAAATCTAGATTCTTTCCTTCCCAGTAATGTCTCCTTTCGTCCCAGGTTTTCCAACAGGAAATGCGCTTGTTTGCTCACCTCTGGGAGGGGGCTTTGGCTGGGAATCCACCAAAGCCAGCAGGCACCAGCAGGCTGCATGGGCAGCCTGGCCTTTGTTAACCCTTTAGGAACTGCGGGCTTCAGGTTTTCAGACCATCCAAGGTGAAGGTGGCCACAGGAGCCTGGAAGCTTTCCCATCCTTCCTGCAGGGATGGTCCATTTCCCTGCACGGAGCTGGGTACATGGCTACAACATCCCTGTCCTCTGCCGTGGGTGGCTTTACCAATTTTGCATAGCAGCTTTTGAGGTGATCAGTAGCTCTGACTGGCTGTTGAGGATTTCATGGATTCCTGTACCCCATCGGGGGGCCCAGTATGCTGACAAAAATTACATTTGTAGTTGTAGTGCTGCGTACACTTGGGTGCGGTTAGAAGGCTTTGATTCTTTCTAAAGGGAAAGGCATCTCTGAGGGATCACTGAGCTGACACATAGTCTCCTAAAATCATGCTGTCAGGTGGGCGACAAAGGAGGACAGGAAGGTGATTTCGTAGGAGAGTCGGGCCATGGGCCTGTGTTTTCCCTGTCCCCACAGTGCCGGAGTTCCTATGTGCTCCAGGCCCTGGGTTTGCATTGCACATAATTCTCAAGGGCTCATGGCAAGCCGGTAGGGCGGCATCATCTGGAAAGTGCTGCACCGGGGACACAGAGGCTGGGGATGCGGGGACCCTGCCCCCAGTGGACCCAGGACTCACTGCTGGACTCTAATCTGTCTAGGTGTTTTTGTGACTTGCAGAAATACCTCCACCTTGCCTGAGCCCGGAGCCACAGGAGACCTTGCAGAAGGTGAAGAATGTTCTGGAACAATGCAAGACCTGCCCAGGCTGCCCCCAGGAGCCAGCGTCCTGGGGTCTCTGTGCGGCATCCAGTGACGTGAGCTTGCAGGACCCCGAGGAGCCCTCCTTCTGCTTGGAAGCTGAGGACGACTGGGAGGACCCAGAGGCCCTGAGCTCACTGCTGCTGTTCCTGAACGCCCCCGGGTACGAGGCCAGCTTCCATGGCCTGTACGATGTGGCGCTGCCGTGGCTGAGCAGCGTGTTCCGCAGCTTCAGCGACGAGGAGGAGCTGACTGGGCGCCTGGCACAGGCCCGGGGGGCGGCCAAGAAAGCTGGCCTCCTCATGGCCCTGGCCAGGCTCTGCTTCCTCCTGGGGCGGCTGTGCAGCAGGAGGCTCAAGCTGTCCCAGGCCCGGGTGTACTTTGAGGAAGCGCTGGGGGCCCTGGAGGGCAGCTTCGGGGACCTGTTTCTGGTGGTGGCTGTGTACGCCAACCTGGCCAGCATTTACCGGAAGCAGAAGAACCGGGAGAAGTGTGCACAGGTGGTGCCCAAAGCCATGGCCCTGCTCCTGGGGACGCCCGACCACATCTGCAGCACTGAGGCGGAGGGGGAGATCCTGCAGCTGGCGCTGCGGCGGGCGGTGGGTGGCCAGAGCCTGCAGGCCGAGGCCCGGGCCTGCTTCCTGCTGGCCAGGCACCACGTGCACCTCAAGCAGCCCGAGGAGGCCCTGCCCTTCCTAGAGCGGCTGCTGCTTTTGCACAGGGACTCGGGAGCCCCAGAGGCTGCGTGGCTCTCAGACTGCTACCTACTCCTGGCTGACATCTACAGCCGCAAGTGCCTGCCCCACCTGGTGCTGAGCTGTGTCAAGGTGGCCTCATTGCGGACACGGGGCTCGCTGGCCGGCTCGCTGAGGAGTGTGAACCTGGTGCTCCAGAACGCCCCCCAGCCCCACAGCCTCCCTGCCCAGACTTCCCACTACCTCAGGCAAGCGCTGGCATCCCTGACCCCGGGCACGGGCCAGGCGCTGCGCGGCCCCCTCTACACCAGCTTGGCCCAGCTGTACAGCCACCATGGCTGCCACGGCCCGGCCATCACCTTTATGACGCAGGCAGTGGAAGCCAGTGCTGTTGCCGGAGTCCATGCCATCGTGGACCACCTGGTGGCCCTGGCCTGGCTGCACGTGCTTCATGGGCAGAGCCCGGTGGCCCTGGACATCCTGCAGTCTGTCCAGGATGCGGTGGTGGCCAGCGAGGACCAGGAGGGCGTGATTGCCAACATGGTGGCCGTGGCTCTGAAGAGGACGGGCCGGACAAGGCAGGCAGCCGAGAGCTACTACCGCGCCCTTCGGGCGGCTCGGGACCTGGGCCAGCAGAGGAACCAGGCAGTGGGGCTGGCCAACTTCGGGGCCCTGTGCCTGCACGTGGGTGCCAGCAGGCTGGCCCAGCACTACCTCCTGGAGGCCGTGCGGCTGTTCTCGAGGCTGCCCCTCGGGGAGTGTGGCCGGGACTTCACCCACGTGCTCCTGCAGCTGGGCCACCTCTGCACCCGCCAGGGCCCGGCCCAGCAGGGCAAGGGCTACTACGAGTGGGCCCTTCTGGTCGCCGTGGAGATGGGCCACGTGGAGAGTGAGTGCCACAGTTCCTCCCGCATGCCTTCCGGGGCCACTCGGGTCAGGGCACACCTGGGGTTTGTGATTCAGACACAAGCGGTGGTTTTTCCACCATCGAAAGTGCTGAGTCATGGCAAACAGCAGATGTTGGCAAGCGCCCTGGAGACAGGCAGTTCCCACGCAGGGCCAGGCCCTCTGTGCCCTACTGGGGGAGCCAGCTCCTCCTGGTTTGCCCAGGGACCATCCTGCCTTGAGCACTGAAAGTCCTGCATGCTGGGAATCCCTGAAGTCTGGGCAACGGGCGGTGGGTCACCCTAGACATAACCCAGGAAGCGAGGCAGGCTCCGCTGAGCTAGGACTTGGGGCCCCTCCGTGAGCCAGGCCCTAAATGCCGGTGCTTGTGCCCATGTTATCTGCTTGGCATCTCGGCAGCCCTGTGCACCTGTCATCCCACTTCACAGAGGACGCAAGGGCGGGTGGTTACCCAAAGCCACAGAGCAGTTTATGCAAAAGCAGCTCGTTGTGCAGAGTGTGCCACGTCCCACCCACAAATGGGGCTTGTGGGGTCCTTGGGTGGCAGGGGCTGAGCGTGGGAAAGTGAGCTTCAGGCCAGAGAAGCCACAAAAGGGTGAGTGGTGTGATGGCGGGGCAGCTCTTGGCCCTGGGTTAGGGAAGCCTCTTTAGTCTGGGACCAGAGGGTTGAGAAGATTTAGTCAAGTAATACGTGGTGGGTGAGGGGCTGGTGGTGTAGCCTGTGTGAAGGCCCAGGGGTGAGCGAGTAGGGGTGAGTGAGTGGGGGTGTGATGGGGGTGAGTGAGTGGGGGTGTGATGGGGGTGAGTGAGCAGGGGGTGAGTGAGCGGGGGTGTGATGGGGGTGAGTGAGCGGGGTGTGAGTGGGTGAGCGGGGATGAGTGGGGTGTAAGTGGGGGTGAGTGAGCAGGGCCTATGCAGGGAGGTGCAGAGTTGGGCGTGGGTTGGTTGGGTGCTGGATGGTGAGAAGCTCTGCTGGAGAGCTAAGCAGGGCCTGGGGCCTCAGGCTGTGGCTTGGCCTTTTCCCCAAGGGCACTGGGGAGCCATCTGCCCAAGGAAGAGTGGGGGGTTCAGACCCAGGCTTCTTCCCCAGGGCCATTCTCTGACTGCAAGGAGACCCTCCAGAAACCCGGCACCCCAGCCCCCACTGCAGCCTCCGGTGGGTCCTGGCACAATAGCCTGTGGCACCTCCTACGAGGCCGTCCCCGGGGTGCTGGGGGATTCAGACTTGGAAATGCAGGCCAGGGAACGGGGATCATGCTTCCCTGTCTCCCCGCCCCGCGTTGAACAGTCGAGGAGACCGGGGGCCAGGGGACGAGGATCATGCTTCCCTGTCTCCCAGCCCCGCGTTGAACAGTCGAGAAGACCGAGGGTGGGGCTGATACCCCACATGCTTACTTGTGGTCATTTTTGAGTCACTTTTGGTAGTTTGTGTCTTTCTAGGAGTTTGGCTGTTGCGTCTGGATGATCTGATTTGTTGGCATACAATTGTTCGTAGTGTTCTCATGGAATCCTTTTATTTCTGTCAGGTCAGCAATAATGTTCCCTCTTTCATTTCTGATTTTAGAAACGTGGGTTTTTAATTTTTAATTTATTTATTTTTATTAGAGGTGGGGTCTCGTCATGTTCCCCCAGGCTGGTCTTGAATGCTGGCCTCAAGCGCTCCTCCCACTTCGGCCTCACAAAGTGCTGGGATGACAGGCGTGAGCCATGGTGCTCGGTCTCTGATTTTAGTCATTTGTGTCCCATCTTCCTTTTCTTGGTCAGTCTGCTGAAAGATTTGTCAATTTTGTTAATATTTTCGAAAAACCCACTTTTGGTTCTGTTGATTAGCTCTTTTGTTTTTCCATTCTCTGTATTTTTACTTCCCATTTCCACTCTCATGTTTATTATTTTCTTCCTTTTACTCGCTTTGGGTTTAGTTCATTCTTCTTTTTCTAGTTTCTTAAGGTGGAAGTTTGGGTTTTTGATTTGAGATTTTTCTTCTTTCTTTGCATGTAGACATTTAGAGTTACACATTTCCCTTTCAGCACTGCCTTAGCTGCATCTTGGAATTTTTGATATGCTGTGCTTTTTTTTTTTTTTTTAGACAGAGTTTTGCTCTATTGCCCAGGCTGGAGTGCAGTGGTGTAACCTCGGCTCACTGCAATCTCTACCTGGGTTCAAGCCATTCTCCTGCCTCAGCCTCCCGAGTAGCTGGGATTACAGATATGCACCACCACACCCGGCTAATTTTTGTATTTTTTTGTAGAGACGGGGGTTTCACCATGTTTCCCAGGCTAGTCTCAAACTCCTGGACTCAAGCGATTCTCCCGCCTCGGCCTCCCGCAGTGCTGGGATGACAGGCATGAGCCATTGCTCTGGCCCATGCTGTGCGTTTGTTTTCATTCTTCTCAAATTAGTTTTCAGTTTCCCTGATGGTCTCTTCTTTGACTCACTGGTTGTTTAGGAGTGTGTCATTTCCACATATTTTTGACTTTCCCAAATTTCCTTCACTGTTGATGTCCAGTTTCACGCCAGTACAGCTGAAGAACACTCCTGCTTTGGTCTCAGTCCTTTTCCATTCACTGAGGCTCATTGTGTGGCCTGGCACGTGGCCTGTCTTGGGGAGTGTCCCGTGGGCGCTTGAGAGGACTGTGTATTCTGCCGTTGTTGGGTGGCGTGTGTGATAGATGTCTACTCGGCGTACCTGGTTTCTGGTGTTCATCTCCGGAATGTTGCTGACACTAGAAAATCAGCAGCTTTCCACCGTTCCCAGCGCCTTGGCTTTGGGAGAGGCCCGTGAGCCTGTGGGTTTGGAGCCTGGCTGCACGGGAGGAGCATGTGTGGGAACGCCAGGGGCCGGCTTTGAACCCCATTCCCCCAACATGATGCCGTGTGTGGCAGACGTGACATTTGGCTTTGCACCCCCAGGGTTTCATCTGCGACAGGGGCTACTTGTGTCCCTGGCCTCGTCAGCTCGGGCTGAAGGCGGCCCTGGTCCTGGCCAGAGGGGCTTTGTGAAGCAGAAATAGATGGCCTGGTGCAGGGGCCGAGCTTGGCTAGGGCCTCAGCCCTGGGGGTTGTAAAGAAGGCCGGCCTCTACCATGGGCATCTGCACCAAGCTGTGCCCATGTCACGGTGTGCTCAGCGGTTCCCCGCCTGTGGGGCCCAGGCTCACAGAGGTGTGAAAGAGGCAAGCACACCGCAGGGGCCTCTGAGCCCAGCCAGCCTCGCTTCGATGCTGGGAGGCTGACCTCTTTTGTCTTCTGCCCAGGCCAGCTGCGGGCCGTCCAGCGGCTGTGCCACTTCTACAGCGCCGTCATGCCCAGCGAGGCCCAGTGTGTCATCTACCATGAGCTCCAGCTCTCCCTGGCCTGCAAGGTGGCCGACAAGGTGCTGGAGGGGCAGCTCCTGGAGACCATCAGTCAGCTCTACCTGTCCCTGGGCACTGAGCGGTGAGGGCTGGCTCTGTGGTGGTGGGGGCGGGGGGAGGGGGCAAAGGGGGCGGTGGGGCGGGGGCACAGGGAAGCTGGCCCAGGGCCCCAGCAGCCCCTCTCCTTGGGATCATTTGGTTCCTTGGCATTGGATGCTCTGAGCTGGGGGGCCTGGGGTTGTCCCAGGGCTGCTGATGACCCGTGAGTCCCAGCTTGAGCTTCCCTTGTTGGGTGACACGTCTTCCCATTCCTGCTTGCACACCTCCCCAAAGGTCATTTCAACCCCAGCAGAAGCAGTTACATGCATTCTGAGCTGTTCTTCCTACCATGGTGGCTTTTGTCATCTGACCTCTGCCTGCCCCGAGTCTTCACTCCTGGCCTTCACCTGTCCCCTTAAATGTGACCACAGCAGCCACCTGTGGCTTCTCTCCCACAGAAGACAGAGCCAGTTGTGTCACCTGCTTCCCTGGGGCAGGGTTTCAAGGTCTCACATCCCACATGTGGCCCACTTGGCTCTCCCGTAGCATCCTGACCTGGTGGGGTAACCATGGCCCTGGCCACCCCACCCATAGGGCCCAGTGACATTGCTGCACTCACACCCCTTCGACTCACCAAGAGAGCAGGGAAGCAGCCAGATTCCACAGGGACCTGGGAAATCGGCTCCAGCCTTGGCCTCGGGTTCACAGCAGGAAAACGGGCCAGTGTGTTAGAGCCATGCTTCTCAAAGTGTGGTCCCTGGACCAGCAGAGCAGCATCCATGTCACCTAGGAGCTTGTGGCAAGTGGGAGTTCTAGGGCCCGCCCCAGGCCCGTGGAGCCAGAAGCTCTGGGGGCAGGCCAGCAAGCTATATGGACAGGCCTCTGGATGACTGTGATGCCTGCGCACCTTGAGAACCATCGGCCTGGATAGCATCTGAACACTGATGGCTCCTGGTGCGTCTGGAGAAGACACAGGCCATGTATGGGACGCGGGGGAGATGGACTAGCACGCTCCCCCAGCCACAGGGCAGCATGATGCCCAGTTCCCTCAGAAGGATGTCCTTCATCTTTTCCGTGCCGTGTGTGTTCACCCCCGCCCTCTCAGCAGCCTGGGAAGGGCAGGACACTGCACACACAAGAGGGCCATTCCCAGTCCCATTCCAGATTCATCTGTCACCAGACCCACGGGAGGAGGCAGACTGGTTCCAGGAGGATGAGAGCCCTTGTTCTGATACCTGTGTCTGATTCCAGGGCCTACAAATCCGCACTGGACTACACCAAACGAAGTCTGGGGATTTTCATTGACCTCCAGAAGAAAGAGAAGGAGGCGCATGCCTGGCTGCAAGCAGGGAAGATCTATTACATCTTGCGGCAGAGCGAGCTGGTGGACCTCTACATCCAGGTGAGTGGTGAGGGATGCAGGAGGGCCTCTGCACATATTCACTCTCCATCCATCCATCCATCCATCCATTGATGATGATGATAGATGATCCGTCCATCATCTATCTATTTACCTGTTCATCCATCCATCCATCCATCCATCCATCCATCCATCTCCATCCATCCATCATCTACCCATTCACCTATGGGTCCTTCCACCCATCCATCCATCCATCCATCTATCCATCCATCCATCCATCCATCATCTACCCATTCACCTATGGGTCCTTCCTTCCTTCCATCCATCCATCCATCCATCTATCCATCCATCATCCATCCATCCTTCCATTATCCATCCATTCACCTGTTCATCCTTCCATCCATCCATCATCCATCCATCATCCATCCATCATCCATCCATCCTTCCATCATCCATCCATCCTTCCATTATCCATCCATTCACCTGTTCATCCTTCCATCCATCCATCATCCATCCATCTATCCATCATCCGTCCATCCATCCATCAGGCATCCATCCTTCCATCATCCATCCATTCACCTGTCATCCTTCCATTCATCCATCCATTATCCATCCATCCATTCATCCATCATTCATCCATTCTTTTATCATCCATCCATTCACCCATCCATCCATCCATTCACCTGTTTGTCCACCCATCCATTTATCCATCCATCATTCATCCATCCACCCACCCATCTACCCATTAATCCATCCCTCCATTCATTTGTCTGTCTGTCCATTTGTTTATCCATACATTCGTCTATCCACCCATCCATCCATCCCTCCATCCATATGTACATACATACATCATCCACCCTCCACCCATCCTTCCATACATTATCCACCCACCCATACATACACACATCATTCAACCCACCCACTCATCCACTCATCTGTCCGTCCATCCATCCATCCATGTACCTATACATCTGCTCATCCATTTATCCATCCATCCACTCATTCCTAAGCCACTGCTGAGCACCTGTTGTATGCCTTTCTCCTCTCTCCCACTGGTTACTTCATATCCTCCCCCAATGGCCAGCATCTTCTCCCTGAGGGCAGAGGCACAGCCCCTCACAGTGCCCAGCACCTGCTGGTATACAGCACATGCTCAAATAATGTGGCCTCTCAGTTAACATACAGAAGAACTTGCTCCAAGCGACATGTGGCAAATCTCCTTACAAAATGCATCTGTCATAGCAGCAGTTTTCAGAGGCTTTCCCAAACACAGTGTGATCTGGAACAAACTGGGAAGCCCAAGAGCCTGGTGAAGCTTTTGTTTTTGAGCACCTGCTGTATACTTCCTTGAGCTGAGAAGAAGGATCAAGAGCTCATGGCCAAGAGGGGACCAGCCCACCCACAAACACTGTTGATGTGGGGTCCTGAGCTGTGGCAGGGATGTGGCAACTCAGAAAGGAGCCAGGGGATGGGTTCCCAGCAATCTGGGGGCCATGGAAGCTGGTTTGAGTGCAGGGGGAGTGGGCTAGGGCTAGCAGGATTCACAGGTGTCGGGCTCCTGGGCTGCAGCTGCACAGTCACCTCCTGGCACTCAGGACAATGAGATCATTGTCCCCATGCCAGCGGTGGGGGCGGCCCTAATGCACAGGATCTGAAAAAGGCTCAGGTGCACCTGCAGTGTGTGAGAGGAAGGAGGCTGGGCGGGGGAGTCCCACCTGGGTGGGCGTGGCCACCTCGCCAGGTGTGGGTCTTGAGGGAACTTCTGCCTCCTTTCAGGTGGCACAGAATGTGGCCCTGTACACAGGCGACCCCAACCTGGGGCTGGAACTGTTTGAGGCGGCTGGAGACATCTTCTTCGACGGGGCCTGGGAGCGGGAGAAAGCTGTGTCCTTCTACCGCGTGAGCTGGCCTGTGGGCTGATGTGGGTGGGCCCCAGGGGGGCACCTTGAGGGCTGAGGCACAGGTGTGGCAGGGCCGCCCATGCACATGCTTAGTTTCCTAGTGGTTTCACCGGGAATGATATTGACTGTGCCCCCCGCCCGGGACAAACACTTGGGGCCTGGACACAGCAATGGCCTTACCCTTGCACCCGATGATCTCAAGAAACCTTGAGTGGGAAGTCCTGTCCCCATCTTACAGATGAGGAAACTGAGGCTCAGAGAGGCACAGGGACATGTCAAAGGACACAAAGCATGCCAGTGGGAGGGCCAGGGCCCAGGTCTGCATGCACCCCGAAGCAGGGACAGCTTCTCCCTTCCTCTGAGCTCATGGTGTGGCTCAGCCCTGGGCACAGATAAATGTGGTGTTTTTAGAGCAGAGAGGAGTGCTGGCTCCCCCCAGTCAGACCCCTGGTGCCCAGGCGGGAGGGGCTGGTCTGAGGCTGCCGGGTGTAGCTGGATGGGCCTCAGGTGACTCTTCAGCCCCTAGCTTGGGTGTCTGAACCGCCCTTTATCTCAGAGCACAGAGCTATGTCGAGGCCCAGGGGTAGCTGGGGCGTGGGAAGCTCCGAGCATATGTTTGAGCTCTGAGGAGGGCACTGGGCAAGGTGGGTGCTGTGGGAAGCCTGACCCCACCTGTCTGTGTGGCAGGACCGGGCCCTGCCCCTGGCAGTGACTACGGGCAACCGCAAGGCGGAGCTGCGGCTGTGCAACAAGCTGGTGGCACTGCTGGCCACGCTGGAGGAGCCCCAGGAGGGCTTGGAGTTTGCCCACATGGCCCTAGCACTCAGCATCACCCTGGGTAAGCCCCCTGAGCCCCTGCCTGGCCAGGACCCACACTTTGCCAGAGCTCAGCCTCCAGGTCTGCAGGGCAGGAGCCGAAACAGCTGCCGGATTTTCCTGGTTTCCTGTCCAGGCAGGCACATCTGCCCAGCTGGCTCCCCCGTCCGGCTGTGGGGCACAGCCCGAGGTTCCTCACGCAGTGCAGAGCTCCCTGCCTGGCTGAGCTCTGCTTCCTGTGCCTCTTCCCCCTGCTGACCACGAGGGCTGCCCAGTGTGCCTTCTGCCTTCCAGACATGCCAGACATCTCGTTGGTCCCTGCATGTGCCAGGCTGAGTGGCACATTCCCTTTCTCTTGTGCCCTTCCCACCCTCATCAACCACACGGCTCTCTGGCTGATGAAATCCCAGTTCCCCTTCCAGCAGCCTGCCCCTTAATGCCAGGCATCCCCCGGTGCTGTGCCAGGGTTGTCTGTCCTCTAGAGAGAGGGAGCCCCAGACAGGCCACATGCCCCAGCGCCTTGTGCCCCAGGGCCTGGTACACAGGTGTGCAGCCGCGTGGGAATGCATTGAATGCAGGCTCCACAGCACTTACCCTGAAAAGGGGAGGACACTGGAGACAGCCTGGGTGGGCTCGCGCATCTGTGGGGGGACCTGGAGCTCAGGCACACAGTGACTTCCCAAGGTAAGGGACTCTGATGATGACACACCCAGGAAGAGTTGGATGTCACGTCTGTGGGTTGCCTGGAGCCCTGGTGCCCAGGAGCGCGTGGGCTGCATGCCTTTTGGGCTCTTCTGGTTAAAAACAGTGAGCAAAGGCAGGTGGCTATATGTAGGCACAGAGCTGGGCCATCCAAGTCCGACTTTGCCAAAGCCTCACGGTAGATGGGGGCAGGCCTTATTAGTTCTGCTTTGTAGATGGGAAAGTGAGTCTGGGAGCTGGGAAGGGACTGGCCAGAACTGCCCAGGTGACCGCAGTGCCTGGAGGCGAGCAAGGTGCTGCCGGGGTCTGCATGCCTGCTCCTGAGGGGCCTGTGCCCTGCCTGCCCCAGGGAGCCACGTCCTCACACCTGCCCCCTTGGCCTACACCCCAGGGGACCGGCTGAACGAGCGCGTGGCCTACCACCGGCTGGCCGCCCTGCAACACCGACTGGGCCATGGCGAGCTGGCAGAGCACTTCTACCTCAAGGCCCTGTCGCTCTGCAACTCGCCGCTGGAGTTTGATGAGGAGACCCTCTACTACGTGAAGGTGTACCTGGTGCTCGGTGACATCATCTTCTATGACCTGAAGGTGGGTGGGGAGGGGCTGGGCTCAGGGTGTTCCCGGCCCCCTTGGGGTGGGATCTCCACCCAGACCCCTGAGGCCTGGGTTCCAGCCTTCCTTAAGAATGGCCCAGTGGCCTCCCTGGAGCGCTGCGCCTGGCTGGAGGAGCTGGCAAGGTTAGTAGACACAACCCAGCTCCCAAGCTGGCCAGGCCTCACCCTCAAGAACTCAGCCTCAGCCAGGGAGGCTGATACATGAGTGGGCAATGGTGGCCTCTTGGTAAAGAAGGGGGATTGTAGTCAGGGGGGCCCTCCTGGAGGAGGTGACACCAAAGCTGAGTCTTGACAGTCAAGTGTCAAGTTGTATCTAACAAAGAAAACAGAGTAGGGAGAAGGACATTTGGGGGGATGGCATCATCCTCACATTGAATCCATGTTGCAACATCCAACCCAAATCCCGGCGCCTCCGCTAGGAAGCCTGCCAGGGTGCCAGGCTGCACTGAGCAACTCCTTCCTGGAGTCCCGAGACACCTTGAATCTTCACATCACCCAGGCAGGGTGGGGCGGGGCCGGTGTCTTACCACCTGCTTCACAGGCAGGGAAACCCCAGCTCAGGGCAGGTGCAGTGGGGCGGGGCCCCAGACAGCCAGGCTGAGGCCTTGCTGGTCGGGTCTGTCTGGAGAGGAGGTGCTGGGACCTGTGCTCCCTCTGCGCCCAGCCCTGCAGGGGTGGAGAACTGGGACCGGCAGACTCGGATCTGGGATGTCCCCACCCCCTTGCCCAGCAGGCGCCCGCCCCTACTCAGCATCACACTGGCACTGCATCGGTGCTCCTTGTGGGCTGGGGGGCCAGGGCGCTCCAGTCCAGGGACTGAGCTCTTGGGGGCCTTAGAACAACACGAGGAGCTGCGGCAGCCCTAAGACCCCGCCCCGTATCCCCCGTGGCAGGCCTGGGGCTGCCAGGGAGGCCCCCGCCCGGTGCTGGCGACACCTGGTGGTCAGAAGCGGTCCCTGTGGCCTCCCAAGTCCCAGCCAGACGGGGAGGTGCCAGGTGTCTGGCCCAGAGGGACGCTGCTCACTGCTCAGGGGCTGGCCTGGGACCCAGGGGACAGGCCTTCCAGAGGGGACTTTATCTCTCTTAGTCATGCCTGCTGCCCACTCCGCCCACCCAGGAGGAAGGAAAGGACCAAGTAGTCCCTGAGAGGCCAAAGTCCATGGCTGGGGTCGAGGGGCAGAGGCCTCCTTCACCTCCTTCCCCTGCACAGCCCTCTGGGCCTCATGGTGACTGTGCTGTCAGCGCAGGCCAGCTTCCCACAGGGAGGCCCCCTCGGAATTCCCCCAGGGCCGCTGTCTTTCCAAGGCCACACCCTCCTCCTTGTGTAGAGGTGCCGGACCCAGGGCCCAGAGAGGTGGCAGAGAAAGCCGGTTTGGATGGGGCCTGGAAGGCTGGCAGAGAGGCAGGGGTAAATGGGCATCTTTGCCGATTGCCTCTAAAATGGGGTCCACTTTAGTCTACATGTGAGAGTGAGCCCTGGAATAGGGTGGATTAGGTGTGTCCTGGCTCAGCCTGCCACCCACTAGCTGCTGCACGCACTACAGGCACATGCAAAGGCACATGCACGCTGCACGCACAGGGACACACACACACAGAGACACATGCACACACGGACATGCACACACGAGCACACACAGGCACACAGAGACACATGCACACATGGTCACGCACACGCAAATGCACACAGGCACACACACAGGCCCCATGTACACACAGGCACATGCACAAATACACAGGCACATGCACACAGGCACATGCACACACACGGACATGCACACGCAGATGCACACAGGCATATGCACACATAGGCACACACAGGCACACGCAAATGCACCCAGGCACATGCACACAGGCACACACACAGACATGCACACACACAGGCACACGCACACAGGCACGTGCACACACACGGGCATACACAGACACAGGCACATGCACACAGAGACACATATGCTTTGGCTGGCTCCTTCCTGTTTAGTTGGGATGCCACCCGCTTCAGGAGCCCTTGCCTCCCACCCCAGGCTGAGTCTGGGGCCTCCTGGGCCCCCACAGGCTCCTGGGCTTGCCTCTGCCACAGCCCTGGCCACCCTGTGTGGTCAGTGTTCACTCCCAGGTCCCCCAGAGGAGCAGGGACGTTAGGCTCAGCCATGCACCTGGCACAGAGTCCAGTGTTCGGTGGGGCTGGGGGCGTTGGATGAGCAGTGATGTGACTCGGGCCCTTCTCGCACCCCTGCCCTGTGTGTGGGGCGGGGCAGTGAGGGCATGGGCTGCTGCATCTTAGACTTTGTCCTTGGCCCTGGGAGCCATCTTGAGATGGTAAAGGGGAATGGGCCAAGCTTGGGTCTTAGAGAGGTCCCTTGGGTGACCCCCATGTGGAGGAGGTGCCTGGGGAGAAGCTGGGTGGGGGATGGGAGGGTCAAGGAGGAGGTCTGGGAAGTGGCATCCCAACCCAGGGATGGTGAGTTTGAGCCACAGATGCATTGAAAATGGGAGTGGATGTCTGGGGCATCACACTCCGTCAATATTTCAGGGAAGATTCCCAGAGAGGACACCTGGGAGATGCTTTTATACCTGGCCCGGCCCATGGAGGGCCTGGAAATGGTCAGCATGGACAGGGGCCAGAGGGAAGCCTGGGTCACTCAACGCTGTGCCCCTGCTGTGGCTGGGAGCCACGGGTCCTGCATGGAACTCTCAGAGCAGGCAGGATCCGCCCCAACCTCAGCCCACGGGGAAAGCAGCCACTGCCTGCAGAGAGGGTGGGGCTGGGACAGGAGGCTCGGGGTGACTGGGGTGTAGGGACAATCAGGAATCCTTCCAGGGGGTGCCAGGGCCGTCTCCACCTCCTGCAGCTGAGCCCACAGCAGTGTCACAGGCTTCGGGGCTCATGGGGTGAGCCAGCATTGGCCGGACATGTGGAACGACCTGGGCACAGGAACGGCCTCTGGGGAGACTGGCTCCGAGTCCCCCTTTTGCTGAGCATGGCCTGTCCCCTTCAGGACCCGTTTGATGCAGCCGGGTACTACCAGCTGGCGCTGGCGGCCGCCGTGGACCTGGGCAACAAGAAGGCACAGCTGAAGATCTACACGCGGCTGGCCACCATCTACCACAACTTCCTCCTGGACCGTGAGAAGTCGCTCTTCTTCTACCAGAAGGCCAGGACCTTCGCCACAGAGCTCAACGTCCGCAGGGTCAACCTGCCTCCTCTGCCACTCTGCGGGTGGGCCCCCTGGTTGGCCCCCAGCCACCCTCGCTGAGGACAGCGTCCAAGGGAGTGGGTTTTGTGTAAGGGGTGGGGGTCTCCTGCCTCTCCTGGTGTCGCCGGTGGCTCATTTTCTGGCAAATGGAGGCACGAATGCAGGGGCCAAATAGCAATAAATGGGTTTTGTTTTTTTTTTTTGCAATAACTTATCGAAGTCAGCAGGGCATCCTTCCCTAGTGTGCTTCCTGGGGCGTGTCTAGGGGCCAGCTCCCTTCCCTGGGGGCAGCCCTGCTGCTATGTCCTGATCTTGGGTATGAGAAGGACCCCGAGTCCAACAGACCTGTGCCAGGTCACCATGAGCCTGGGTTTCGTTGGCAGCCAGAGGGGAGACGGTGGTGGAACTCCCTGGGCAGCTGCTCGGAGCTTTTGCTGTAGGTCTTGTGCCACCCTTGCCTTTAATCCTCAGGCCACTGTGCGCGGAGGTGGGGGCTGCTAGTGCCCCCATTCGCCAGTGAAGAAATAGAGGCACAGAGAGGTTAACTGTCTGGCCCACCATCACACAGACGCAGAGCCCAGTGCGCTGACCACCACACCACCCTGCCGGCCTGCTGCCAGGAAGGTGCCCCCATTAGGACACAAGGTCAGTTCCTGCACCTCTTTTGTGGTGTCAGGAGAGCCCCAGGCCAGTGAGGGTGGCCCAGGGGATCCCCCACTAAGTGTCCTCTGGTCCCAGACTTGGCTGGGCTGAGCCTGACCAGTCCCACCTCCAGCCACTGGTCAGTCCTGCGGGAAGTGAGATGCAGGGATCTCTGCCTGTGTAGACGCTGCTGCCCAGTGTTGAAAGCCTTTTCTGGGCTGCCCCTCAGCCCTCCCCACGTACCCCTCCCCTTCCGGCCCCCGGCCCTCATCTCAGTCCCCAGGAATCGCAGGTTTTCCTTCTTGGAATCTCTTGGCCCCAGGAAACACGGCTCACACGGTCTCTTCGCCAGTTTACGGCAAGGAAACTGAGGTTCAGAGATTGTGGGTGCCCCACGTGATTCTCACAAACACTGCACTCTCCCAGGCCCCTCTTTTAAACACTTTTAAAATGAGGTGACATTCACATCGCATGAAATTAACTATTTCAACGTGAATAATGTGGTGGCATTTGTGCATTCACAGTGCTGTGCACCCACCCACGCCGTCTGGCTTCAAAAGGCATTCATCTCCCCAGAAGAAATCTCCTGTCCTCATTAAGCAGTTACCCCTCCTTGGTATCCCCCAAGCCCCTCTCCTGGGGTCCGAAGAGGGACTTGCCAGTGAGCGGAGCTCTGATAATAAGGAATCAGGCACCCACTGCTGGTCCAGGCCTGGGTTGGTTTTCCACCCAGCAGAGGTGGCAGAGCCAGGAGGGTCTGGGAGCGCTACAGGGGAGCCCCATGCTTACCGCCGGAGCCCTGCCCCGAGCTTCCCCACCAGGGGGCAGCAGAGAGCTTTCCAGAACCCGCCGTGGGACTGGAGGGAAGCCGCGGCTCAGAGCTGCTGACAAACCTCATGTTGACCCCAGACCGCTGTCTCTGTGGGTTGGGCTTGGGAATTGGAGAGGAGGCCGCATGATTGGAAACATGAAGACGGCACGGCCTGGCTGGAGCAGCGGGAAGCGCCGTCACGGTCACTGAGGACACAGACCTCCTGCCTGCCAGGCAGGGCCTGCAGCCATTCCTCTCGGGGTGGGGTCTGCAGTTCCGGGTTGCTCTCAGCCCCCGACTTGCCTCAGAGTCCTGGGGGCTTTGGGACTGTGCCTCCCCATTTCCACCCACCCTGGCTGGTGCCATCAGGGGCCTGGATCCTGGGATCCTGTTCCTCTCGGGCAGCAGAGCATAGGGGACCAGAGGAAATGGTGGGTCTTCAAGCCCCACATTCAAACCCCAGCCCACCACTCACAGTCTGGGGGTTCGGGGTGAGGGAGTTGATTTCTCTGAGCCCCAGTTTGGTCACCACTAAAATGAGACTGACATACTGGGGCAGAGTGCCAGCCCCAGGGCCAATAGAGGCCTGTTTCCTACTAACAATACTTCTTACTCCTAAGAAAAGCTCCAACAACCACACGCTATGGAACACTCAACCCAGGTCAACTTGTCAGAGACATGTGAACCAGAGCAACTCCATCTTGAATGGGGGCTGGGTAAAGTGAGGCTGAGACCTGCCGGGCTGCATTCCCAGGAGGTTAGGCATTCTTAGTCCCAGGATGAGATAGGAGGTCGCACAAGATACAGGTCATAAAGACCTTGCTGATAAAGCAGTTTGCAGTAAAGAAGCCGGTCAAAGCCCACCAAACCCAAGGTGGCCACGAGAGTGACCTCTGATTGTCCTCACGGCTCATTATATGCTAATTAGAATGCATTAGCTGCTAAAAGACACCCCCACCAGCACCATGACAGTTTACAGATGCCATGACAATGTCTGGAGGTTACCTTATAAGGTCTCAAAAGGGAGGGGAGAAACTCTGAGTTCTGGGAATTGCCCACCCTTTTCCTGGAAAACTCATGAATAGTTCACCCCTGGTTTAGCGTATGATCAAGAAATAACCATGAAAATGGGCAACCAGCAGCCTTTGGGGCCGCTCTGCCTATGGAGTAGCCATTCTTTTTTTTTTGAAATGGAGTCTCGCTCTGTTGCCCAGGCTGCAGTGCAGTAGCGTGATGTTGGCTCACTACAACCTCCGCCTCCCAGGTTCAAGCAATTCTCCTGCCTCAGCCTTTCTAGTAGCTGGGATTACAGGAACCCGCCACCACGCCCAGCTAATTTTTTGTATTTTAGTAGAGACAGGGTTTTGCCATGTCGGACCAGGCTGGTCTCGAACTCCTCACCTCAGGTGATCCACCTGCCTCGGCATCCCAAAGTTATGGGATTATAGGAGTGAGCCACTGTGCCTGGCCAGAGTAGCCATTCTTTTATTCCTTTTCTTTCCTAATAAACTTGCTTTCACTTTATGGACTCGCCCCGAATTCTTTCTTCTGTGAGATCCAAGAACCCTCTCTTGGGGTCTGGATCGGGACCCCTTTCCAGTAACAAACTTGCTTAACCTCTCAGACCCTTCGTCTCTTCATCTGTAACCAAAGACAAAGCCTACCCCAAGGTTCCAAGAGTGAGGAGAGAATGCATGGGAAACGAGGGGCACAGAGTTGGTGTGCAGAACCAGGCAGCCAGTCCCTTTGTTCTGTGGTGGGTGGAGGTCAGGGCTCGGCTGGCTAAGGCCTAAGCCCACTGGTCTCCAGCCCTGCTCTGCCCGTCGGAGGCTGGTTCCCGGGCAACAACCGCCGCAACAACAACCCCCTTCAGCAAAGTGGGCATGAGATGAAGAGATGTCCAGTGGGCACGTGCCCAGCTCTATGCAGCCAGTGGTCTCACAGCCCAGAAGCCAGCTGCCCCGATTTTAGAAGGAGGCGGCCATGATCCCCAGGTTAACTCAGTCACCTTCCCACACACATTCAGCAAGCGTCCACTGCATGGGCTGCAGAAACTGCCTCAGGCAGGTGCAGGGAACTCCAGGAGTGTTCCAGGCCCTCCCAGAGGTGCTCCTGGGACTGCAGCTGAAATCACACTCCTTGTTGGGGTCCCTGGAGACTCTCCCCTGAACAGAGATGGAAAGAGCCTTGCCCAGGGTCACACAGCCCCCTCTCCTGACTCAGAGGCAAGGGAGCTCCGCCCAGCACAGCCGCCTCCACTCTCCTGGAGCCCACGTCCTTCCCTGTACTGGTTCCTCCAGGGGTAAATATCGGCCGAGTCCAAGTTGGACCCTCATTTTGGATGAGGGAGCCGAGGCTCAGAGAGGAAGGGTCACCATCCCAAGGGTATGGAATGATCAGCATCCCAAGGGAACTGGCTGCCCTGCTGCTGTTCCCTTGAATGGAGAGAGCACCATCTCCACTCAAGAGAACAGCAGGGCCACCCAGTTCTAGGCAGGATTGGGCAGCATACAGGCCACCATCCCAAGGGTGCCCAGCAAGTCTGCATCAGCCTTACCTTCGCCACGGAGCCCAGGAGTTGAGAGGAGGTGGTTTACGGCCCAGCGTGAGGCCAAACTCTCTCCTGAGCAGGGTTCTCCGGAGATGGGAGAGGCCACCTCAGGCAGAAGTGAGCTCCCCGTCTGCAGAGGGGTTCAAGCAGGCCACAAGGGTCTCCCACGTGAGTGGAGAAGTGTGTCCGGGTGACACTGTTTGGGCATAAAGGTGCCCTTGGACTCCAGTTGGCACCATCAGTGATCCAGACTGTGTTTCCAGGGAGCTTGGCCGCAGTCAACTCACACGCCCTGTGTCCAGCGCCCAGCCTGGGGAGCAGGGTGTGGGTCTTAGGCTGGGCAGCTGGCGAGACCCGTGCACCGGCAGCAGGGTGGGGTCTATGCAAGCTCAGGGGCAGGAAACAGGCTTGAGTCCAGGCTCTGCCTCTCTCTGACTCGGCCTGACCCAGAGCACCCGGCAGTGGGCTCCCGTTCGTATGCCTTGCCCCTCTGCGAGCCTCAGTTTTCTCAGCTATAAAATGGGGCAATGAGATGTACCTTGCTGAGCTACTAGGAAGATCAACAGCATCGTAGGAAACATTTAGCACATTTTCCAGGGCTTGTCAGGTCCTCCAGGGTTGATGGAAAAACACAGCGAAAAGAATAATATGCCTCCCCCCAGATGGAAGTGCAAGCAGGCGGAATTCTAAACTGACTCTGCGTGCCTCCTTCCTCTTCAGCACAGGTGAGTCTGGGCTGTGATAGGATTATCACTTCTGCAAGTAGGTTGCAGTACGTGGGAAGGGTGAAGAGGTCTGCAGATGTAATTAAGGTCTCTAATCAGTTGACTTGGAGTTATTCAAAGGAAGATGATTGCAGATGGGCTTGGCCTAATCAAGTGAGTCCCGTGTAAGAGGGTTCAGCCTTCTCTGATTCTCCTACTGGCCTGGAAGTAAACAGCTTCCAGGCTGCGCAGCACAGTAAACAGTGGGCTCCCCACAGAGAGGCCAGCCCAGTAGGGGCTGCAGGCTCTCTAGGAGCTCAACGGTCCCCAGCTGGCAGCCCTCAAGCACACGGGACCCCAGACCTACAACGGCACGGAGCTGAATTCTGCCAACAACCACGTGAATTTGGAAGGATGCTGAATCGTGGGGGAGATCACAGCCCAGCTGGCACCTCAATTACAGTTTGTGGTGACCCTGGGCAGAGAATCACATGAGGCTTCTGACCCAAAGAAAGGGGCGTTGCTTTAGGCTGCTAAATTTGTGATAATTTGGTACACAGCATAGATAGCAAATACAAGGCCAAGCCTAGGAATGGGGAGGCCGAGCCCCAGGCATCCCTCCAGCCCTGAAGGACTCATGGTGGGCGGTAGCCAGGCAGCCCTTCCCGAGGTCGCCTCCTCGCCTGCCCACTTACCTGTACCAGCAGGTCCAATCCTCAAACTGAGGTCTTCATGTTCAGCTCCCACACCAGGAATTAAGGAAGAAGGGAGAAGGAGGAGTAAGGCAGGAGAATGGGGAATTGGGGTAGCCAACGGCTGGGGCATGAGCAAAGGAATAGCAGGTGCGGCCAGTTAGAGTAAGCCAGAGAACTGCAGGGGCAGCTGGTTCTAGGCAGGACTGGGCGGCACCCAGGCCACATCCTCGTTTCTGCGATAACAACACAGAAATTTCTACCGCAGCCTCTGATGGACCGCGGGCAAAGTGTCCACTTCACCTATGATGGACCGCGGGCCAAGTGTCCACTTCACCTCTGATGGACCGCGGGCCAAGTGTCCACTTCACCTCTGATGGACTGCGGGCCAGTCCTTCATAGGGCGTAGCCAACTGGGGGCCTCTCGAGGGCACCCAGGGGTGTTGCCAAGTTCTTTAGCTTAATAAACACGTGAACTGAGGGGCCCTCAAGCCGCTTGCTGGAGCCGCTCCCACTCTGTGAATTGCACTTTTGCTTCTTCAGGAAATCTGTTTTGGTTGCTCCGTTCTTCTCTTGCTTGGTCTCTTGTTGCTTCTCTTGTTGCTTTGTGCGTTTTGTTCAACATGCCAAGACCCTGGACAACTCACAGTAATGACCTTCCATCGGGGAACAGGGGGGCAGGTGTTGGGACCCCTGGCCTCCACCCTCCACCCAGCTGTGTGACCCCAGGACAGCCTGGGCTTCAGGTGGCCTTCTCTGCAGAGCAGAGGGCACATGTCCTGAGCCCTGGCGTGGGCGTCCTGCGAGCACGGCCTCCTGTCCTGGACCCTGTTCGTCCGCTGCCGTGCTCACCAGGCCAGCCCTCAGTAACCCGCCAGAGCCAAACACAGGATTTCACAACCCGGGCCACTTTGGCCTGGGTCTGTGCGGCATCCCAGGAAAAGAGAATTCCAGTGCCAGGAGATCTCCAGGAAGCAGGGCGTACCTCGTCCCTCCCATAGCAAACACGGCAGCTCCTCGTCTGTGACGGTTCCGATAAGCCCAGACTGCAGGATGAGGAGACCTCTGGGGACTCATCCGCATGGGGAGGGCTGGGTTTCCAGAGAAGTCTGAGAGGGGAGGCAGTTTCACAATGCCAGCACCCCAGGCTTCAGGCCAGGCCCAGCCCCTCTGGGGAGGATAGCCAGTGCCAGTCCCCTTGCCCTGTCCCCAGAGCCTCAGGGACTCCAAGACGCCCAGGGGCAAGCCTCTCCCTTCACCTCCTGACCCTTGTCGGCCCCAAAGGGGAGCCCCTGTGTGCATCCCCACCTCCTATGCAGGAACGCACACCAGACTGGCTATCTCCAGGCCAGCAGGGAGGACCCCGCTGTGTGGTCACGGCTCACACTGTCGGGCCCTGTGAACACACCCGTTCCCGACACGGCCTGGATCCAGGGCAGAGTGCAAAGCTGGGCCGGTTCTGACCTAAGCCTTGTTTCCAGCACGAGCTTCGGGGGCCCCACCCGGGATGGGCCATGGTGACGGAGGAGGAGTGATGTTACCTTCCCACATGGATCCCACATGCTCTGGGACAGCCCTCCCTGTGCCGGGGGAAGTGCCCTGGAGGGAAGGAGGCCCTGGGACCACTGTGAGCTCAGCCTTCAGCCTTATGGGAGCTTCACCCCAAGCCCCTGACCCTGTAGGGACAGATCAAAGGAACCTCCAGAGCCACCTATGCTCTGGGGCCCCACTGGTGATCAATGCTCTTAGCAAAGGAGAGATGGTATCGACCTCAACCTGACCAGGGCTTTCTGCTTTACCTAACAGCGGACGTAAGAAGCATTCCACTCAAGTTCAAGAGCAAGGCTCATCGTGTGGTCAACATTATACTGGAAGTCCCAGACAACGCAGCAAAACAAGGAAAAAGAAATCGATTCAAAGAATTGTTAAAGAAGAAACAAACTGACATGATTCACAAATGACAGGGTTGTTTACCCAGAAAATCCAAGACATCCCAGACAGCTTTTAGGGTCACTAAGAGGCCAAGTTTCCTGGGAAAAGAGTAAACAAAAGTCAATTCCATTCCCACAGACCTGGAACAGTGAGTTGGGAAATGCGATTATAACAATTACGCAATGTTGAATATCAAGAAGATAGACACTATGTATGATGGTTAATATTGTCAACTTGATTGGATTGAAGGATACAAAGTATTGATCCTGGGTGTGTCTGTGAGGGTGTTGCCAAGGGAGATTAACATTTGAGTCAGTGGGCTGGGAAAGGCAGACCCACCCTTAATCTGGGTGGGCACCATCTGATCAGCCTCTCACGTCCTCCTCAAAAACCCATTCCTGCCACATAACAAACCCAAAGGTGGAAAGCAAAAATGATGTTAACTTCTTTAAAAAATGAGGCTATTGGCCAGGCGTGGTGGCTTACGCCTGTAATCCCAGCACTTTGGGATGCCAAGGCAGGCAGATCACCTGAGGTCAGGAGTTTGAGACCAGCCTGGCCAACATGGTGCAACCCCATCTCTACTAAAAATACAAAAATTAGCTGGGCAGGGTGGCACATGCTGGTAGTCCCAGCTACTTGGGAGGCTGAGGCAGGACAATCGCTTGAACCCGGGAGGCAGAGCTTGCAGTGAGCCAAGATTGCGCCACTGCACTCCATCTGGGCAACAGAGCACAACTCTGTCTCAAAAAAAAAAAAAAAAAAAAAAAAAGATATCGTCATGAGCCACAGTGGGAAAGAATTTCTCAAACAAGGCACCTAGAACATAAAAGGAAAAGATGACTAAGTCTGGCTATATTAAAATTACAAACCACTGTGTGGAAAAGACACCATGGACACAGAAAAGACAGGCCCCGAGCTCGGAGAAGATACTTGCAGCACAGGTTTTAGTCAGGGCTCTCCAGGGAAATGGGGCCAATAGGATATATATATATATATACACACACACATACACACACACACACACACAGACACACAGGTAAATATGTACACTTATACATCATATGCATATATGTTCATACACATAGATACACACACACACATACGGAGATTGATTACGGGAACTCAAGTGACTGTGGAGGCAGAGAAGTCCTATGAGATGCTGCCTGTGAAGCTGGAGACCAGGAGAGCTGGTAGTGTGATTCCAGGTCTGACAGTCTGAGGACCAGGGCAGCTGATGCTCAAGGGCAGGGGAAGACGGATGTCCCAACTCCACAGCAGACAGGGAGAGGATTTGCCCTCCCCTCACCTTTTTGGCCCATCTGGACCCTCAAGGAATGGGATGATGCTGCCTACCCTGGTGCTGATGAGGGCAGCCTTCTTTAATACTATGGATTCAAACGCTAAACTCTTCTAGAAGCGCTCTCACACCCCCCACCCCCAAGAAATACTTTACCAGCCCAGTCAAGCTGGCACAAAATTGACCCTCACCACATGTATGCATGGTGCGCTACGTGGAATATATAGAGTTTATCATGTGCACGTGTGTAATACAGAATCTAATAGATTTCTTATGACATTTTATGTATGTATAACATCTGCAAACATCATATGTAACAAAGTACATGCAAGCATTTGTGTAATACAGGATCTAATGTGTCAGATATGACATTTTATGTATAACATCTGCAAACATCATGTATAACCAAGTACACGCATACACACGTACAGTTACAGACGTATTGATTAATGATGGGATACATTCTGACAAACACGATGTTAACGCGTGTTTGTGTGAACATCGTGGAGTGCTTATACGCACCTAGATGGTCTGGCCACTGTACACTGGGCAGAGAGCAAAGCCTCTTGCTCCCAGGCTGCACGCCTGCATGGCGTGTGACTGTACTGAACACCACAGGCAGCTGTCACAGCACGGGAAGGATTTGTCTAAACATTGAAAAGGCATAGGGAGAGTTGGGGCAGCCCTCCTAGAGCTGTCCCTGCACCCTCAGTGCTCATCGTTGGCCAATCTCCCCTACACATGGGGAACGAGGGACAGGCCTATGGCCACAGGGCTGGGAGGCACCCTGGCTCCACTGCTCAGAGCTCATTGCTGTGGGAAGTCAACCCCTTGGAGTCCTGGCTTCCTGCTCTGCAAAATGGGGACAGTGATGCTGATGTCAGAGGTTCCTGTGAGGGTCATGTGAGGGTGTGTTTGTAAAGAACAAGCCCTCAATACAGAGTGCTGTTACTGTTAGCTTTTTTTTCCTTTTTTTTTTGTTTCTGAGACAGGGTCTCACTATGTTGTCCAGGTTTGTCTTGAACTCCTGAGCTCAAGTGGTCCTCCTGCCTCAGCCTCCTGAGTAGCTGGGACCATGGCTGTTTCACAGCACACCCAGCTGTTGTTGTTATCTTTTTAACGGAAAAAGCCTGGACAGGAGAGACCGGCGTGCATGGGCAGTAATCTATCCACCCCCGTGCATGGGCTGCACTCTACCCTTGGCCTGGTGGGCTCCTACCTACCCTTCAGGACCCCATGTGAATGACCCCTTTATAAGCCTTTTCTGCCTGCACCATCCCCTGGCAGTTCCCCCACCTGGCTCTCTACACTCCCGAGTAGTGTTCATTGCACTGAATTGCCACCCACCTGTTTACCCAGCTCCTCCACTCCATGAGGTCCCGGAGCCTGGAGTGGGTCTCGCTCACCATCACCTGCCCACCAGCACAGGGTCCGCGCCTAGCAGGCGTTTGTTGAGGGAATAAACAAGCCCAGGCGCGGGTGTAAGAACTCCTGAAGGACGGCAGGTTCCACGAGTATTGAAATCCCCTGAGAGGGACCTGCAAGGCAGGCAGAAAGCTTTGCCCGGGGCTGGGGTTTGGAAGGAGGCCTCGGCCTCCGAGGTCCAGTGGCAGGTGTGTCCCATGTGGTTGGGAAAGGGTTCTGAGTGTGCAGGAAGATATCCCATGAAGGGAAGCTCTGGAGGCTTCTGCACTGAACGGAATGTTCTTTGCTCTTTCTCAGAAGTCCCTGCAGCCCCTTTCCTGACTGGACCTTTTGCAATGAGTGATTGTCGTGAGCATTTTCCACCGGGGATGGACCCACTGGCTCTGCTGAATTTCCTGCTGCAGAAATCGTGGCCAGGCTGCTTTTGTTAACTGCATGTTTGACAAATGAATATTCTCGAACACCCGCTCTGAACAATGGCCTGCGCTTCTTGGTGGGCAGTTGGGGCCGCTGCCATTTTAGGGACAAGGTGCATTACAGAGATCGCATGGTCACAGCCCCTTCTTGCAGCTGAGGCCCAAAGAGGGGAAGGGCAGAGCCTGGACACCCCTGCAGCCACCAGCTTCCCCACAGCACCTGTGGTGGCGTTCCCATGGTAACCCTGGGGGTCAGCAGGCAGGGGCATCAGCCGTCGCTGGGAGGCTGCAGCAGGAGCCAGGGCGGTGCCAGCCAGGTTGCTCCATGCCACCAATCTCCCCTCATCACCTGTGTCCATCTTGACGCGCCGTGTGTCTCACTAACCCTTTATTTCTCTGTTGCGTGAGGACCCTTGGTGCACAGCTCGGGGGAATAAAAATGGCATTGCAATTTGGGGCCAAAATGAAAGGGCAGGCGTTCTTTACCTGTTGGTCTGGCCGAAAGTCTAGTTCCGCACTCCAGGAGGCCTGTCTCAGTTTCCAGTCACCGCCATAACAAGTTACCCCGGTTTAGTGGCTTGAAGCAGCAGACGTGCCTCCTGTCACAGTTCTGGAGGCCAGGGGTCCAAATCAAGGCATCATCGACAGGGCCATGCCCTCGGAAGGTGGGGAGAGGACCCTGCCTGCCCCTCCCAGGCTGCTGGCGACCCACAGCGCTCCCCTTTCTGCAGTGTCTTTACAAGGCCTTCTGCTCTGCGTGTCTGTTCCAACCTCCCTCTGCCTCTGTCTCCTAAGGACACTTGTGGTGGCGTTTAGGGCCTACTCAGATAGTCCGGGATCATCCCTCCATCCCAAGTCCCTGGGCTGAATCTCCGTATTCCTATGAGATCACAGGTGCTGGTTCCAGGTTCCCGGCACGAAGTCCTAGGGGGCCATTTTCTGGCTGGCCACCAGGGATGCGCTCCAGATGAGCCAAGGGAGGGGCTTGAAGCCCTGGTGGATTCGAGAAGCAGGAGGCAGCAGGATGCAGAGCGGTGGGAGGCAGAACAGGGGAGGGTTGGCCTGAGGGAGCTGGTCTGCGGGAGGTGGGTGACGCCACTCCTGAGGCTAGGGAGGGCTGTGCGTGGCCAGGGTGGTCAGGTCCAAATTTCAAGGGGTACCTGCCTCTTGATGGGGCAATGAGGTCATGGAGGTCATCAGCCCCAGGCAGTGGCCGGGAATGGAGACATGGACCCAGATGAACTGGAAGCATGTTTACCCCGTTTCCCAGGGAAGGACGATTCAGGGCCACCTCCAGCCTCCCCACAGCCACCCCAGCACCCCCAGCTGCCGTGTTTCACCATGGCCGGAATCAGCATGGATTTACAGTGCATTTCCCAAGCCACTGCTTGCGTCTGCTGCATGACCCTACGTCCCTGTGGTTTTCTTATCTAGCATTTTGATGGGGAGTGGGGGAAGGGTGGCGGGTGTCGCTTAGTGAAAGAATATGCCCTTCTGTGGCAGGCAGCTCTGTGCTCCGCGGCTGGCTCTCCTATGCTCTTATCCCTGGGAGACTGTCTGTCCTCAGTTTCCCCACCTGTAATGTGGGATTGCGAACATCACAGAGGGGTTCCTTCCTCTCCCTCCCTGCCTTCCTCTCTCCTTCCTTCCTTCTTTCTGCCTCTCCTTCCCTCCTTCTTTCCCCTTTCCCTGCCTCTCTTCTCTCCTTCTATCCTTCCCTTTTCCCTCCCTCCCTTCCTGCTTTGACCATCTCCATGTGGAGGTGTGCATGACTAAGAGGAGCTGCCTCGTCTCTGTTGGGGTCCTGGTGACAGCACTGGGCATGGGGTGCTCCTGGAGGTTTGAGGGGCTCACTTCTATCCACCTCCAGAGCAGGTTTCCTTGTTCAGAGCAAGTGGACAGAATGACCCCCGGAGGGTCCCTGTCCACTTGTTACAGTGCAAAGGTCCCAAGCCCTCAGGGAGAAAGGAGGTCAGACACTGTTTGGCCTCTCCGGAGTCCAGACAGACAGGGCCCTGGTGCCTGGGTGTCTGGGCTGAGGTTGCAGGCTGGGGCTTGGGAAGATCAAGACCCTCTGAGTTTGCAAATTAGCTGAGGTTCAGAAGAAGCTTCAGCTATTGAAAGTAAAAATTGCTGGTGGAACTCTGTGGCTGAGATGCTGATGAATGAGTGATACACAGCTGAACAGATGGGCATTGTCAGCGAGGGAGAGGATCTTCTTTTTTGTGGGAAATAGTTTCATTTCTGGATAAGTTATTTTCTTCTTTTTTTCTTTTCTTTTTTTTTTTTTTTTGAGACGGAGTCTTGCTCTGTCGCCCAGGCTGGAGTGCAGTGGAGCGATCTCAGCTCACTGCAAGCTCCGCCTCCTGGGTTCACGCCATTCTCCTGCCTCAGCCACCCGAGTAGCTGGGACTACAGGCGCCCGCCACCACGCCCGGCTAATTTTTTGTATTTTTTAGTAGAGACGGGGTTTCACTATGTTAGCCAGGATGGTCTCGATCTCCTGACCTCGTGATCCGCCCGCCTCGGACTCCCAAAGTGCTGGGATTACAGGTGAGAGCCACAGCGCCCAGCCGAAAAGTTATTTTCAAATAGGTGATTCTCTTGTCATCAACAGTAACTTGGAATTGAGGAAGTAAGGTTGTGTGTGTGTGTTGTGTGTGTGTGTTGTTGTGTTTTGTGGGCATGTGTGTGCCTGTGTTTTGTGTGTGTGAGAGAGGGGGAGAGAGGCTCTGGCTGCGTTGAGAACCTCCGTTTTCCTCTTACCAGTATGTGGGCGTCTTGGCAGGTCTGCGTGTCCAGGCCCGTCCCTCTTCTTTCTGTTTCTAGTAAAACCCCACAGCATTCCACTGTGCCAATGCCACTGGCTCAATCCATTCCTGCTGCTATCACACAATACTGTGGCCTGGGTGGCTTACAAACAGCAGACAGTTCTTTCTCCCCGTTCTGGAGGCTGGAAAGTGCAAGTTCAAGGAGAAGTAGTTTCAGTGTCTGGTGAGGGCTGCATCCTGATTTGTGGATGGGCTGGAGAGGGCCACGTCCTGATTCATGGATGGGCTGGTGAGGGCCGCGTCCTGATTCGTGGATGGGCTGGAGAGGGCCGCGTCCTGATTCGTGGATGGGCAGGTGAGGGCCGTGTCCTGATTCGTGGATGGGCTGGAGAGGGCCACGTCCTGATTCGTGGATGGGCTGGAGAGGGCCGTGTCCTGATTCGTGGATAGGCTGGTGAGGGCTGCATCCTGATTCATGGATGGGCTGGTGAGGCTGGTGAGGGCTGCATCCTGATTCATGGACGGGCTGGTGAGCTCCGTGTCCTGATTCGTGGATGGGCCGGTGAGGCTAGAGTGCAGTGGCATGATCACAGTTCATGGAAGCCTCAAACTCCCAGGCTCAAGCAATCCTCCCACCTCAGCCTCCTAAGTAGCTGGGACTATAGATGCATGTCACCATGCTTGCTAATTTTATTTTTTGTAGAGACGGGGGTCTCACTATGTTGCCCAGGCTGCTGTTGAACTCCTGGCCTCAAGTGATCCTCCTGTCTCAGCCTCACAAAATGCTGGCATTGTACACATAAGCCACAGCACCCAACTACAATGAAGATCTTGGCACATGAATTCTGTCTTTCCATGATTATATGCCCCAAGTCAGGTCTTTTGAAGTCATAAATTGTGAGGAGAAATCCAGTCCAGGGCCTTCCTGCACAGCCCCCTGTAGCTGGTGGGGCCAGGGAAGATGCTGTCTCAACTCTGGGTTGATAGAGCCATGTGCTGGCTGTGTGACCAGAGGCAAGTCACTTTCCTCTCTGACCCTCTGGTTTCTTATTTTTTTTTTTCTGAGACAGAGTCTTGCTCTGTTGCCCAGGCTGAAGTGCAATGGCACAGTCTTGGCTCATTGCAAACTCTGCCTCCTATGTTCAAGCGGTTCTCCAGCCTCAGCCTCCTGAGTAGCTGGGACTACAGGCGTGCGCCACCATGCTGGCTAATTTTTGTATTTTTAGTAGAGACAGGGTTTCACCATGTTGGCTGGTCTCAAACTCCTGACCTCAGGTGATCCGCCCACCTCGGCCTCTCAAAGTGCTGGGATTACAGGCATGAGCCACTGTGCCCAGCCTGGTTTCTCTTCTGTACAATGCAATACACAAAGAGGTGTGGGCATGTTTCCAAGTGCACCAGAAGCAGGTGGGCTCTAAACAGGGCATCCCAGCATGTGCCACGCCAGTAAGAGATCACAGCACCGTTCATCGGTCTGTTCATAGGGCCCCTGTTTTTTAAGCCCCTGCTGGCGCTGGGTCAGGAGTAGGCTGAGAGGAACAGAGATAAATGATGCATCCCATACTGTGGAGCGGAGGTGGACACTGCTGCTACTCTAGCCATGAGGCAGACTGGCACGGGGCACGGGGCCACAGAGAAGGGAGGCGGGGAATCCCGCCTGGGGGCAAGTGAGGCTTCACAAGGGGGTGCAGTGCAGGGGTCCACCTGGGGTGTGACACCTCAGCAAGTCCTGCCTCCCTGTCCTCCCCGTGCTCCCTGAGTGCTGCTCAGGCAACCCCAGGACTCAGAGTGCTTGGGGAATACGTGTTAAATCACAGAGCCAGTGAGGAAAGAGCAAACGGGTGACGGTGCAGGGAGGGGGAGTTCCAGACAGAGCCAGCTAGAGGGTGAGGCCTTCTGGGACAATGACTTGTAGGGTGTGACAGCAGTGTGGGCTGCAGGGAGGGTTCGATCAAGCAGGCTGCCAAATGGGAGGGTTTCAGTATGAGCAGCTGCTGGCCAGACCCCAGGCATCATCCAAGAGTGGGCAGGAGCCACGCTGACACAAGCATCTCTGGCATTCCTGGCTCTCTGTCGCCGACCCCTCCCCTTGGCTTCTGTCTGTGTCACTCACAGGAGACTCATCCAGCACCATGAACCAGTTACAGAGAGGTGGCTTTCTAAACCTTTTAAAACATCCAATGCCTTTTAAAGATAGTGTTCAATGATGTCAAAGATACAGTAAGAGAGGCCGTCCTCCTGGAGAAAGAAGAAACCTGGTAAAACCTTCCCAGAAAGCAAGCTGGCCCAGAGTCTTTTTTTTTTTTTTTTTTTTTTTTTTTGAGACAGAGTCTCACTCTGTCGCCCAGGCTGGAGTGCAGTGGCGCAATCTCAGCTCACTGCAAGCTCCACCTCCCGGGTTCATGCCATTCTCCTGCCTCAGCCTCCTGAGTAGCTGGGACTACAGGCGCCCGCCACCACGCCTGGCTAATTTTTTGTATTTTTTTAGTAGAGACGGGGTTTCACCGTGTTAGCCAGGATGGTCTCGATCTCCTGACCTTGTGATCTGCCCACCTATGCCTCCCAAAATGCTGGGATTACAGGTGTGAGCCACCGTGCCTGGCCCCCAAGAGTCTTAAAAGAGTTGATATTCATGGGCCTGTGAAGACTCTTATCCTCACCTTATTCTTATCTACGTCTTAACGAAGTCCCTGCAGAGGCCCTCAACGGTTTACGCCCAAGACAGTTCATCACAGGGTTAGTAATCCCAGCACTCAGTGATGGGGCTGACTGAACAGAACATAAGCCCACACCCATTGGCTGGTGTGGACCTGTTCAAAGCATGTGTTCCAAAGAAGTTTTTTTGTTTGTTTGTTTTTTGAGACAGATTTTTACTCCGTCATGCACTGTTGTGCAGTGACACAATCTCAGCTCACTGCAACCTCCGCCTCTCAGGTTCAAGTGATTCTCCTGCCTCAGCCTCCCAAGTAGCTGGGATTATAGGCATGTGCCACCATGCTTGGCTAATTTTTGTATTTTTAGTAGGCATGGGGTTTCACCATGTTGGTCAGGCTGGTCTTGAACTCCTGACCTCAAGTGATCTGCCTGCCTCAGCCTCCCAAAGTGCTGGGATTACAGGCGTGAGCCACCACGCCTGGCCAAAAGAAGTTTAATAAAAGGAGAATTCACCTTTTATTTATAAGTCAATGGCCACGTGCGGTGGCTCACACCTGTAATCCCAGCACTTTGGGAGGCCAAGGTGGGTGGATAATTTGAGGTCAGGAGTTCGGAACCAGCCTGACCAACATGGTGAAATCCCGTGTCTACTAAAAATACAAAAAGCAGGGCGTGGTGGTGCATGCCTGTCATCCTGGCAAGTCAGGAGGCTGAGGCAGGAGAATTGCTTGAACCTAGGAGGCGGAGATTGCAGTGAGCCAAGATCGTGCCATTGCACTCCAGCCTGGGCAACCAAAACGAAACTCCATCTCAAAACAAATAATAAGTCAAATAAGTAGAACATTCCACTATAGCGTGAGCACGGTGACAAAAATAAGTGTGCCTCATGCACATATTCTGCTGTTTATTTGCCTTTGGGTTTTCTACCCCTTTCTCTACCCTTCCCCAGTCTGTTCTGTGTCTTGGGAAGAAAATATTTCCCAGGCTCCCTTTCCAACCAGCTTCCTGCTGGGCTCAACTGATGGGAGGGCCCCAGGTGAGAGGAGGGGAGACGCCAGGATGTTTCTCCCATTGTGTATGTGCACACACATGCACTCCTACATACACTCTGATATAGGTTGGCTGTGTCCCCACCCAAGTCTCATCTTGAATTCCCACGTGTTGTGGGAGGGACCTGGTGGGAGGTAATTGAATCATGGGGGTAGGTCTTTCTCATGCTGTTCTCGTGATAGTGAGTCTCATGAGATCTGATGGTTATTGTAAGTGGGAGGAGGGTTCCTGCCCTAGCTCTTTTTGCTTGCCGGCATCCATGTAAGATGTGACTTGCTTTTCCTTGCCTTACGCCATGATTGTGAGGGTTCCCCAGCCACATGGAACTGTAAGTCCAAATAAACCTCTTTCTTTGTAAATTGTCCAGCCTTGGGTATGTCATTTTCAGGAGTGAAAACAGACTAATACACACTCCCTTTGTGACCTGAGCTCCAGCCAAGGAACTCCAGCCCAAGGCTCCAGCATTCCCACCTCCTGCCTCTGCTGCTCCAGTCCTGGTGGGGTAACAGCCCCCTGCTCTGTGCCTCAGTGTCTTCTGAGTGGCTTTTCTGTCCCTCCATCACCTGTGTGACCAATACCCTAAATTAATCACCTGTCTTAAATACCCAGAGTGGTTTCCATCTTTCAGGCAGAAGGTGCTTTTTATTTTTCTTTTGAAATAATTATAGATTTACAAGACTTTGCAAAGATAGGAAGAGAGGTGTCATGCACCCTTCCCCCAGCTTCCCCTAGTGATCTTATATGACTATCATACAGTACGGAAGCCAGGAAATTGACGTGGGTACAATGCGTGTCCTTAGTTCTGTGTCATTTTATCACGTGCATGGATTCCCGTAAGCACCACCACCGTCAAGACACAGCAGTGTGACCCCCACAAAGCCCTCCCTTGGCTGCCCTGTGGTGGCCAGACCCACCTCCCCACCCACCACAGCAACTGTAAATCTGAACTTCATCCTTATGGGTTTGTCAATTCAAGATCATATACATGGAGTCACACAGTAGGTGACGTTCTGAGATTGGCTTTTCCCCTCAGTGTAATGTGTTTGCAGTGCAGCCCCCTTGCTGGTCCATCAGCCGTTTGCTCCTTTTTATAGCCGAGCTGTGGCCACGGTGGACAGTGCGGTCTGTGACGGTGTAATAACTCATCTAGTATGTCTGGTTGTTGACAGTTTCTGGCTGTTACAAATAAAGCTGCAGTGAACAGCTGTGTACAGGTGTTTGTGTACCTGTGTCTTCATTTCCCTGGGACAATCGCCCAGGAGCCAAGAGCTGGGTCGCATGTGTGTGTTTTGGATTGTTAAGAAACCGCCAAAGCATTTTCCACAGTGGATGTACCATTTTACATTTCCCAAGAGGGTTTTGATCTGTGTGCAAATCTAGAAGAAAAACACAAAAATGATAATTATTTTTGACTGGCATAATTAAATATAACTTTTTTTTGAGACGGAGTCTCACTCTGTCACCCAGGCTAGAGTGCAGTGGCTCGATTTCAGCTCACTGCAATCTCTGCCTCCTGGATTCAAGCAATTCTCTGCCTCAGCCTCTCGAGTAGTGGGGATTACAGGTGCCCACCACCACACCCAGATAATTTTTGTATTTTTAGTAGAGACGGGGTTTCACCATCTTGGCCAGGCTGGTCTTGAACCCCCAAACTCATGATCCACCCACCTCGGCCTCCCAAAGTGCTGGGATTACAGGCGTGAGGCACTGCTCCTGGCCAAATATAATTTTTATTCCTTGCATGTATATGCCTGTATCTTCCACATTTTATAAAATAAATCAGAAGGATATTCTGTAAAAATTATTTAACAAAAAGAACACTCTCATGAAATTATGATTTTTAAAAGGAAGATACTGCAAGGTCTGTTAGTGTGATCTTAACTATGTAACGCACACTCACACACACACTTGCGCATACACACACAAACACAGCCCAAGACTCAAGTCCACAGGAGAGCAGCCTGGAGGTCATAAGGCCCCATGCTGACTGGAGATTCAGGTGCAGTTTCCTGGGGCGGTTTTTGGTGGCTGCCATGACAAATGACCACACGTGGTGGGTTAAAGCAACAGAAATGTGCCCCCCCACAGTTCTCTGGAGGCCAGAAATCCTAAATCAAGGTGTGGGCAGGGCTGTGTGCCCCCCAAAGCCTCCGGGGGAGGATCCTCCTGCCTCTGCCGTTCCTGGTGGCTCTAGGTGTTCCTTGGCTTGTGGCCATGTCACTCCAGTCCCTACCTCTGTCTTCACGGAGCCCTCCTTCCCTCTCCTGCTCCTCCTCTGTGTGTCTCTCATGAGGATGATCATCAGTAAACTCAGGACCTTCTGGCTAATCCAGGATGATCTCAACTTGATCACATCTGCAAAGACACTTTTTGCAAACATGGTCAAATGGTGTTTGCAAAACGCCTGGGGGCTGGGATATGGATGTATCTTTCTCAGGGCCAGCAACCCACCTACTACAGCGGGTGACTTTTGAAATGTCTGCATACTCTGCTACTTTCTAAATTACCCACAATGAGAATGTATATTTTTGTTGTTTATTTTTTTTAGACAGGGTCTCACTCCGTCACCCAGGCTGGAGTTTAGTGGTGTGATCTTGGCTCATTGAAGCTTTGACCTCCAGGCTCCAGAGTAGCTGGGACCACAGGGGCATGGCCACTACACTTTTTGTATTCTTAGTAGAGACAGGGTCTCGCTATGTTGCCCAGGCTGGTCTCGAACTCCTGGACTCAAGTGATCCACCTGCCTCGGCCTCTCAAAGTGCTGGAATTACAGGCATGAGCCACTGTGCCTGGCGTGAGAATGTGCACTTTTTGTTACGATAGACGATGACTAATAATGCTACTAATAATAAACAGTTGCATAAAAGTAATCGTTATTTTTCCCAACTTGAGGATGAGCCACAGGCAGAAAGGGAGAGACAGTCGACAGAGCTTCCTCAAACATCCCCACCAGGCGCTGAAGTGGTTCCAGTTCTCCGGCTTTGTAAACCTGCCGGGGGAGCTTCCTGCCGCTGAGCACTTGCGAGCAGCCTTGATTACATTTCCTCGGGGTAGATTCCGGGAGCTGCTGGGCCTGGGTGCACACGGACACTCAGCTCTCGGTGGCTCTGGAATCTCTCTCTCTCTCTGGCCACCTCCCCCACTCCCCATTCTGTAAGGCACCCAGCCTGGGGTCAGAGAAGCCCGGATGGGGTGAGGTGGGGGCTTGCTCCTGAAGATGCTCTCAGGATTGTCCATGCGTCCACGTGGCTTCTCTCATGGTGCCTGCATCTGAGCCGCTGCTACTTCCTGACAGGGATACGAGGCAGGTGCACGTCGAGGGACCCTCACTCCACCCAGACCGAGGCCTAAGGGGCCAAGTGCGTGGACGCCATCCTTCCAGTCATTCCGTGGACTATCCCTCCAATCGCTGTGGCGAAACGCACTGCTCATGGACACAGCCGAGCACCTATTTCTGAAGGGTCTGAGTTTCTGGGGTCCCACCTTTCTTTGAAGTTGTGCTACATTTTCATTAACTTTTCTCACCGAACATGTGAGTACAAAGAGGCACGGCAGGAAATCCCCAGTTCCCAGACGTGGCCCTCCCTGCTTCACTGTGCAGTAGCAACTGCCCCCCGATTTCTCCCCAGGGAATCAGGAGCCATCGCCCCAGCCTGTGGAATCACCCTCTGGGCCCATTTGTTCAGCAGAACGAGGGGCCCAACTGGCCAGGTGGCAGGTTCGTCTTCTGATTGATGGGGCCATTTCTGTGGCCCCTGTTGGAAGCACTCCTGCCATGGGAACCAAGACTCCCGCCAGCAGAGCTCAAAGAAAATACGGATTTAGCCTTCACTGACAATGTCACCAGCTTTAGTCCAGGCTGCATGCCTCGTAGGGGAGGCCCAGGGGCAGTGTTCGTCCAGAACCAGGGCCTCCCCGGCCTGGGGGCAGCGACGCCTAACCTGGATATTGACAGGAGGAAGAATCCACGGAAGTGGAAAGGGCACCGCAGGGCGAAGGCCTGCAGGCTGGAGAAGGCCGGCGAGTCGCTGCAGGAGCCTGGGGAACTGGGGAGCCACAGCAGATGGAGAGGGGAGGCTCCAGAGCCCTCTACTCCACCGCCAGGGCCAGGCCTGCGGGCAGGGGTGCTGGGAAGCGGACGCCTCGGGGGTGACGTCACTGACCACCAGTGGCTGTAGCAGGAGTGGAAGTGCTCAGCCTGCACAAAGATACCACAAGGTCTGCGCTGACCCAGAGACCCACAGATGGAGCAGGGGTGAAGCAGGGGGGCCCCTTTGGGGGCAGGGAATCCACCATGGCTGCATGGCTGGAGCTTCCTGCCAACTGCAGGAAAATTATAGGGACCCTTGCCACAGCTGGAGGGAGCACACCGCAGCCCTGCAGGAAGCAGGAACACACTCTTGTCCACCCTCCGGGCCTGCCCAGGGGCTCCTCCACAGCCGCTGAGTGTCACCTCTTGAAGGGTTTGTCATCGTACATATCCATACGGAGATACTGAAGATTAAGGGGACATTGTCTCTGCACATCCAGATGCCACAAAAGTGCCCTCTGCGGACACAACCCTGGTGGGGTCACCTCCTCTCTCGACCCCAGCTGCTCCCCACCCCTGTCCTTGCCCCTCCACCCATGCAGCCCCCAGCACCCCTGCCACACTTGGTGTCACATCCAAACCTTTGCCAGGGCCTGCACCCTGGGCCTGACCCCGCTCTAGCCCACCCACCCCCGCTTTCACCACCCGCTGCTGCCCCACACTTGGCCAGAAAGAGCGATTCGAGGCCTTCCCTCTGTCCTGGCCTGTCCCTGCCACGCCTATTCCCAGCAGTAGGACATTTACGACATGCAAGTGCTGGCAGGTGGCATGGTCAATGCCACCAGCAGCACCCACAGCTGGGCCTGGGAAGAGAATTCCAGCCAAACCTGCATCCAGTCCAGGGCAACAGGGCCCAGGGTTACGGGCACTCCGGCAGGAGTCCAGGGCCCCAGGGTCAGTCCCGCCCTTCTGCCGTCCCGCAGTGACCCTGAGCAGGTGATCCCGCCTCCCAGACCCTCGGCTCCGTCCCTGCACAGACTCCCACCAGCCCCTGCTGACCCAGGCTGCTCGTCAGGCCTCATGCAGCCCACAGGACAGGCACTGCCGGGAAGGTGCAGCTGTGGGGAAGGGGCAGGCAGAGCCCCCGCTCTCAGCCATGGCTGGAGGACATGGACTGCAGTCTGCAGCGCGAGGCCTGTGGGGTGGTGGCCTCCCAGGGTAGAGGCTCTCTCAGGGCCCTGGGCTGGGTTCCTGGCAAGGTGGCCGCTCAGTTCTGCCGAGTGAGCCTGGATTGCAGCGTCGCTAGCCAGGGCATCTCAGTGACGGCCGAGGTTGCAGGAAGGTGAGGGGATTTCCCAATTCCAAATGTCACCTCCATCCCTCCTGTGCCAGGCTCCCAGCCTGACCTGTCTGACCTCTCTCTTCAGGTCTTGGCTTAGGTCGGGGTCCCCCAGATGCAGACGTGAGCCTGACTTTGACCTTCGTGGTGCAGGTGTGGAGGGGTGTGTGGTGCTCAGGAGGGCGCTGAGCAGTTCACGGCTGGAGGGCACTGGTGTCTGCACTGCACCCTGACACAGCCTGGGAAAAAGTCTGTGCGCACGTGGGAGACAGACACATGAGAGATGGAGCGACACACACATGCAGAGATGTAGAGACACAGAGAGAGATGCACAGAGACACAGAGAGAACAGAGACACACAGAGAGACACAGAGACACAGAGACAGAGAGAGAACAGAGACACAGAGAGACACAGAGACACACAGAGAGACACAGAGAGAACAGAGACACAGAAAGAACAGAGACACGCAGAGAGATATAGAGACACAGAGAGGACAGAGACAGAGAGAGACACAGAGACAGAGAAAGACACATACAGAGACATAGAGACATAGAGATACAGAGGGATACAGAGAGACAGAGACATACAGAGACAGAGACAGAAAGACAGAGACACAGAGAGAAACAAAGACATGCAGACAGACACATAGAGAGACATAAAGACACAGAGATAGAGACAGAGAGACACGGAGAGACAGAGAGTGATTGAGGGATGGAAGGAGACAGAGAGAGGTGGAGGGACAGAGCCAGAGCCAGAGCGGTAAAGCGGATGTCATAGGACGTGAGCGTCTGGGGACCCTGGGGAAGGTGCATGACATTCTTTGTCACTCTCATGTGTCTACGACTCTATAATTATCTCAAATAAAAGCTCAGAACACGTGGAAGGAGGTGCATCTTGGAGGAGGGATGCGGGGTCAGGCTGGCCCAGCACGGAACAGGGAACACTGCCCGAGTCGGGCAGGAGCAGGAGGGCGGGGACACCAGGGCCCATAGCAGCAGGAGGCGGCGGGGTCGAGGATTGGCTACTCCTGGGGATGGGGTTTCTTTCGGGGGTGGTGGGAATGTTTTAAAATTGATGCCAGTGATGGTGGCACATGTGTGGATGTACCAAACGCTGCTGAATCTCACACTTTACAAGCATGAATTGTATAGTTCGTGAATTATCTCACAAAAAAGCAGTTGCATATATATGTTGCACAAATTATCTACACATTATATACAATAATATATTTTATATTAAGATAGTATATATTATATATTGTTTTTATATATTTTATTTAAGACTTTTTCTTGCTGGAGGTGTGAATAGGGAGAGGCACCACAGGACATCCCAGTTTCCTGACGGGGTACACCCTGCCCCACTGCACGTCCGCAGCCCCAGCCGCTTTCTCCTCGGGAAGGAGGAGGCTTCGCCCCAGCAGGTAGAACAGCCCCTGTTGCCCATTTGCTCAGCAGAATGGAGGCCCACGTGGCCAGGCAGCATGGGATGAGGTGTGCTGGAAATCAGGGTCTGGGAAGGTGGAGCAGTTTCGGGTGATGCTGGAGCTGGGTGTGGGAGTCGGGGCCCGGGAGGGATGGAGGAGGAAGTCCCTGCAGTGGGGGTCCTGGGAACAGGGAGGCCGGATGCACTGCTGTCCCCACCCGTGGAGTCTCTAGGACGAGGGTGGGGCTGACTCTCAGGACTTGGGAGGGAGGGGGTCAGGTTGGGTCAGGGAAGAGACGACAGCGGGTGGAGGTTTGTGTGTGTTTCAGATAGAGATGGCTGTGCACGGCTGTGAGCTGTTGAGGCATTTTGCCCGAGCGTATCTTAGAGGTGGTGGCATTTAGGGATGAGGGGTGGGGTGTCACTTCACCTCTCGGAGCCTCTGCGTTCTTCCCTAGGACATGGGAATGGTCATAGGATTCAACCACACCTTGTCAGGGAGCAGTGGGAATGGGCTCAGCACTTGCACTGTGGAGGAGGCACCTGAGGAGCAGCTGTTTCCCCGCAGGAGCCCGAGGGTCACCAGAGGCCTCCTTGCCCCTCAGGGTGGAAGCCCCACCTTCTCGGCCCTCTTCAGTCCCCCAGGCCCCTGGGACCCTACAGAGGCAGCTCAAGCATCCCAGCCTTACCCCACAGAGCAGTGTCCCCCCTACTCACCCCCGACAGCTTCCCTATTCCTGACACCCAGGTGGCCAGAACCACAATTTAGGCCATTACCTCACCCCAGCTCCCACTGGAGGATGGAGGCCTCAGATGACCCCTGGCCAGTGGCCCCTCAGAAGGTGGACAGAGGCCGAGCGGCCTCCAGGACAGCAGCACCGTCTGCGGGCATGTGGGGCTGGCAGTCTCGGGAGAGCCGCCTCCCTGGACAGGACATCCCCTCCCAGGAGGCAGAGGCCGCTGTGGTCCAGGGTGTTCACATTCAACCCCTCCTGGCAGGGCTGCGTGGAGTCAGGGTGATTTCCAAGAGGGGTTCTGGCTCCAGAAAGCCAAAGGAGGAGCGCCATGTGAAAAAGAAAAAGGAGACCCTTGCCCAGCTGCGTGACCCTGATTCATCGTTTCATTTCATCAGCCAGGGTGGGTTCCATGCCCTCGAAGCCATCTGCCCGCTCCTTCCCCCTCCTCCCAGCCTTCCTCCTGTGAGCCTCCACTTCGCTTCTGTACAAGATGAGTCCCTCTGCCTAGGTTCCAATCCAATGCTGCAGCTCACTCACTGTGTGATCTTGGACACAGCGATGAGCTGTTGAGCCTCTCTGTGCCTTGCTTTCTTTATCTGTGCAATGGGCATGGCAATAGTAAGACCTCCTTCAGAGGGTGTGGTAAGGGCTAGACACCTGCACAGTCCCTAGTACACAGTACATCACAGAAGCTCAATCAATGCGACCTACTAGTATCAGTTAGCCTGGTTGTCTCAGCCACCCACTTTCCCTTTGTGGGCCTCAGTTTTTCCTTCCATAAAATGGGTATGGAACAGAAGTGTGGCTCTGGAGGAAGAACATACACTTTGGGGTCAGATCCGACTTTTCCTAAGCCTGGGTCCATCACCTAAAGGCTGAGGGCCCTTTGGCAAGTCGTTTAAACTCCCCTAGCTCGGCTTTCTGTACCTATAAAATGGCTGTAACTGGCATTCCCCCTTGAGGGGTTGTTCCCAGAGCTTACAGAAGCACCCAAGGACGGCAGAGCTGATGTCAGTGTTGGGAGGTGCAGAAAGGATGGCCCATATCACAACCTACGCCCACTCCCCCACCCATCAGCCTGAGCAGAGCCCACCCTCTGAGTCACCCACTCACACAGCCACCGCATCTTATCACAGCTGATGATGGTCTTCAAGGTCCCTGGAGTGGTGTAAGTGGTGACCTCATCTGAGACGAAGCCTGGACTTGGGCAGGGGTCAAGCCAAAGGGCCGAGCCTGCCCACAGCTTGGAGGGCTCCTCTGCAGGCCCAGGATGCGCACTGCTGTCCAGCTCTGGGCGGAGATGGAGGGATGGGATGGGGCCATGGGGTCCTGGCATGGGACAAGAGTACCCTGGAGAGAGGCAGACCCTGGCCCAGCCCAGGCCCAGCCTGGAGGGAGTGAATTCCATTCCACTGAGGATAAGCAACATCTCATCTTATGCTTGTTTGTAAAGAACTATCAATATTTCGGGCAGGGTGACAAGGGGGAGTAAGTAGAAATGAACGAAGGAGGGGTGTACGTAAATTAAACAAGCTTCCCGGCATTGCTGAAGAATGAGCTGAGATAACACGGGCCAGAGGGCCGGCCCTGCGCCTGCACACGTTGGCCTGGCGGAGCCTGAATCTGGAGCTCTGGGCTGACGACAGAGGCCGTCCTGTGCTGGGAAGCCAGAGACTTAGAGGAACCTCCCGGATGGATCCCAGGCCCTTGGGGAATCCTCTCCTACTCCTGGCCCCTAAGTCAGGTGTTCAGGGTGGGGGCTGGGAGGCCCCAAAGTTTACTGAGTGAGAGGCAGTGCAGGGCGGGAGCAGCAGGGGGCGCGGCTCTCCTGAGGACAGCGCTGGGCTCCCGCCAAGCTCAAGGCAGCCACTGTGAGCCCCGCCTGCCCATTTCAGGGAAGAGCAAAGGCCACCCCAGGGAACTGCATCCCAGCTGCAGAGCAGAGAAGGGTCTTTTCACTCTGGGCCTCAGTTTCCCTCTCTGTACAAGAGGACTAAATCCCCACTGCAAGGTGGTCAAGATGGTGACCGTTGGGGGCAGCATGGTCTCCAGGGAGGAGCAAGGACTTGACCTAAGGACAGGCCAAGATCTGAGGCCCACCTGCCAGAAGCTCTGGCCTTGCACTCCCCCAGCCCTGTTCTAAGGATCCTAACGCCCATCTCTCAGGCGCCTCCTGAAGACTGAGTCAAGTGTCTGCAGAGTGCTCCAGCAGCCTCAGGGCCTACACATCGGCAGCTGTGGTTCCTTGGAAACTGTGGCAGGCTGTGCAAACTCTGACCTGCTGCAGCGCCGGTCCTGGACTCTCTCAGAGACTCAGTTTCCCCATTGTAGAGGAAAAGCTTAGGGGAAATGAGCTCTTGGGCCCTTCCCAGGGACTTAGTTTTCTGTGCACTGAAGGATCCAGGGATGGAAAAGTGTTGATCTTCAGGGCCAGGTGTCTGCAGGAAAACACAGGCCCCCAAAAAAGCCAGCTCTGGGCCACAGTACCCCACCAAGGCTTACTCGAGGAGCAGGCATCCTGGGCACGTGAAAAATTCTCCTTGCGCCTTAGGCAAGCCCACACTGCAGAGACATGAACCGGGAGCCCTGGCCAAGTTTGAGGGAGGTTCAGCCCAGCCCTGAGGTCCCCAACTCCTAGCATTCTGGGTCATTCCAAAAAATGGCCTGAAATTCTCCACATCTTCAAAGCAAAATGCACTTGAGGTTTGTAGAGGCAGAAACGCAGGTGCTAGGCCCCTTGTCAAAGGGCCTTTTACGAGGAGAAGCTCCAGGTCCCTTCTCTCCCCGTCCCCTGGGACCCTTCAACCTTTCACTCTCTCTGGGTCCTATGGGGGCTCACACTTGGGGCCCCGCCTCCTCCCACCTCCTCCTCCCCAGACATCTTGTCTGATGGGGCCACTCCCTACTCAACGCCTCCCCAGGCCTTTGAGGACCCAGGGCCCTCAGGGATCAGGCCCCTCCACCTTCCCATTCCCCGAGGCCCTTTAACCTCCAGCTCCCCCTCCCTCCTCTGGACCAGAGGTACCCCTCCCCATTCTTAACTTCGGTATCTGTGAACCTGGATGGAAAAACATCTTTATTTACCCCAACATCTCCAACTGAAGTCCAGCATTCATTCCTTTGGGGGTGCAGTTGACCCCAGCCAGCAAGGCCTGTGGCTCCACGGCCAATAGAAGCAGTGTTTACATCCCCATGTTACCGCCCTCACCGAAGGTGTCTCCAGTGGCAGCCCTCTGCCCAGGGCTGCTGCGAAATGTGTTTTCATCCCCATGTCACTGCCCTTACCAAAGGTGTCTCTGGTGGTAGCCCTCTGCCCAGGGCTGCTGTGAAATGTCCACTGGTATCAGACGACAGACCGACCAGAACCTGTCATTAACATGCTGATAAAGAAGCCCATAGGCCACGCTGTCATGAATTGCTTCATGTATTTTGATAACTGTGTTTTGATAGAATTGTTCCCCTTTGTGACCCCATGGTCTTTGTTTTATGCGTTTAAATGTACTTGACGACATCTTTCTGAAAAGGACACCCAGGCTTCACCAGGCAGCCCAGGGTACTAGGGACACACACAGTGTGAAGACTGCAGCTCCAGGCTGTGCACGCGGGGTTATCTCCTGCTGCCCTGACCTGCTTTTGCTTGGGAGCCTCTGCCCAGGTCACGGCCAGCTCCCGCTTCCCATCCTTCCTCTTCAGGCTTGACATTCACCTCCAAGGGGGGTTCTGCCCTCTCTCACAACTCCGCAGCCTTCACCCCATCAGCTGACGCACTGTCACCAGACTCTGACTCTCGTGATGGGACCTGGGTCTGAAAGGGCCCTGCAGAAAATGCAGGAGCAATGATGAGAATGGAAACAGCTTCCGGTTCCGTGGACAGGGAGGACTCGGGAACACTGCTCAGCCATGGCCTCTGTGGTTCTTCCAACGACCCTATGAGGTTGAGAAATGCTGTCAATTCCCCTTTCCTGGAGGAGGAAACTGAGGCACAGAGGAGACTGGACCCGGACAGACCCCTCCAGAGCGGGGAGAACGCATCCCCCAAGGTTTCTGGGATAGGCTGGGCCCGGGGGTCCCCACCAGAAAGGACCCCTGCGTGTCTGTAGCCTCGGGTTTTCTCGACCAGGCCGACCAGAGTCCCAAGGCCTGCCGGGTGGGTCCAGGCCCGGAAGGCCAGGCGGGGCCCTGTCGGGGCCTGGGCGGGGCTGGCGGAGGGGCCGGGCCGCCCCTTCCAGCGAGGGCGGGCTGGGCGGTCGCCTTTAAAGGCTCGGGGCCCGCCGCCCGCGGACAGTCAGGCTGGAGGGAGCTGAAGTCCCTGCGCTCCCTGCGCCCTGGGGATGCCCCTGCCGCCCTGACGCCCGCCAGCCTGAGCCACCGGCGCATGTGACCGCGCGTCCGCCCCAGTCCCATCCGTAGGCGCCCGGCGCCTGGCCCCGCAGCGGCCTCGTTGTCCCCGCCGGCCCCTGCCCGGTCTCCGGCGCTGCCACCCGCCGCCGGCCCTGCCGCCATGCAGGCGCGAGCGCTGTTCCTGGCCGCGTTGGCCGCGCTGGCGCTGGCCCGGGAGCCCCCTGCGGCGCCGTGTCCCGCGCGCTGCGACGTGTCGCGGTGTCCCAGCCCCCGCTGCCCCGGCGGCTACGTGCCCGACCTCTGCAACTGCTGCCTGGTGTGCGCCGCCAGCGAGGGCGAGCCCTGTGGCGGCCCTCTGGACTCGCCTTGCGGGGAGAGCCTGGAGTGCGTGCGCGGCCTGTGCCGCTGCCGCGGGTCGCACGCCGTGTGTGGCACCGACGGGCACACCTATGCCAACGTGTGCGCGCTGCAGGCGGCCAGCCGCCGCGCGCTGCAGCTCTCCGGGACGCCCGTGCGCCAGCTGCAGAAGGGCGCCTGCCCGTTGGGTAAGCGCTCGGGGGCCAGGGAGGAAGTGAAGCTTCTTTCTCTTGGGGAAACTAAGGCCGGGAGTTAGGGCCGAGCTCGAGGTCGCCCTTCCCTGGGCACCACTGGGTGGCCCTTCAGAAATCATCCCACCAGCCCTCTGGTCTTTCAGATGAAGAAACTGAGGCCCAGAAAGGTAAACCGCTGTCCCCAAGGTCACAGAATTAGAGTCAAAAGGGAAACCCGGTGGTCTCCTGGCCACCCGAGGGGCCTCATCTAGGACTGTTTCCAGCTCTGGTCTCTTCAGAACTGATGTCTTGTGCCCATTCCCTTGATCCTTGGACCCCTGCTCTGTCCGGGTATTGAGTGAAGGGCACTCTTTCCTGCCCTAACTCTCCAGCCCGGGTGCCCTCTTGGGTGATGCCTTCTTTCCTGGAGACCGTGGTTAAGTGCATGTCTCCACAGGACTGTGTGGGAAGGGTCAGGGTGCAGGTCCCTGAACTGCTTAGGGCGCCCCAGGGAGAGGCTGCTTGGGGGAGAGAATGTCGGGGTCAGACCCTAGAACAGCCTCCCTTGAGGCAGTCGGCTCTAGGTTGCATCTCACCGTGCAGGTTGACTCTGTACGTGGAAGAAAATGCTGGAAAACCTGCTGTACCTTTTTCCCTGTTTGGGGTGCCTCTTAGGAAAGCAGACTCTGCTGTGGCCGGACAGGGTCTCACTGAAGACAGGCGACGGGCCCCAGGTTCATGGATAGGAGTCAGGGTCCTGTGTGCCATCAGCTTGCAGGTGGCAGGGAGAGATGCAGCAGCTGCCAGAACAGGCTCCGTGGAGCCTCAGGAGCACCATGGGGAGCACCAACTGCCGGGGCACCTGGGAAGCCTGCAGAGGGCTTCCTCATTTTTCTGCGGTCCGCTGAACACAATTCCAAGTGTTTTCATGGTGTAAAAAGGTTGGGGAACTGAGCGCTCTATTCCTGTAGTGGAGACTCACAGGCTCAATCTATCAGAGGTTCTGAGAAAACCTGCAGTGTCCTCAATTGATGAAACCCAGGGCTTCCCCAGAGAATTTCAACAGAGAGCTCTTCTTTTCTGGCAGAACACGTGACCTCCTCCCAGCACGGTGGGGTTCCTGGGAGCCCCGTGTGGGAAGCATCATTCGAGATTAGCTAGGATTATGTGGAAGAGCCCCCGCAGGGTTTGGCAGGGAGTCCCAGTCCACCTTGTGCTGGTACAACACCTGAGACTGGGCAGTTTATACAGGACAGAGATGTATTTCTCGCAGCTCTGGAGGCTGGAAAGTTCAAGACCAAGGTGCCAGCAGGCTCGGTTGTCTGGTGAGGGCTGCACTCTGTGGAAGGGAGGAAGCTGCGTCTTCACACGGCAGAAGTGCAGGCAGGGACAAGGCCGAACCTTTCCTGGGCCTGCCCATTGCAGCCCAGCTGTATGCATGGGGGCCACCTCCCACCCCGCTGCCTGTAGCCTCTCTCATAAGGAGCTTCTGCCCACGCTCGAAAGGAGGAACCCTTGTGACCTCATCACCTCCTAACACCCCACCTTTTCATACCATCACATTGGCAACACCTCTGTTTTGGAGGGAACATGTTCAAACCATCATGGGGGTGAGGGTGATGAGGTCCGGCTTGTGTTGAGACTGCCCAGGAGGCTGAGGGGTGCGAGTGTGGGGCTGCGGGGTCTTGGAGACGTTGTCATTGACTCAACGCCTGCTGCACTGTCACAGTGGCTCATCAGTTTGGGGCTTGGTGCTGGGGTACCTTTCCTGGGCCTGCCCATTGCAGCCCAGCTGTGTGCATGGGGGCCACCTCCCCACCCCGCTCCCCACTGTGGAAGGCACTATGAGAATAGGGCTACAGGGCTCAGGGCTGGCAGGGAGCTGGAGGCAGCCTGGGTGTTCTGAGACACTCACTGACTTCTGGAGTTCGCGTCATGAGGCGCTTTCTCTCTGTGCCTGGCTGGCCCCAGGCTGGTGACAGGGCACAGCCATGTAGCAGACCCTGTTGGTGCCCTCAAGCCTCACAGACCATCGAGGGGACAGAAGGGAGGAGGAAAATAGTCGTATCCCCAGAGACAGGTGCATGGGGAGCTCAGAAGGCCAGGAGGCGGCCGCGAGCCTGGGGTCATGGGCTGAGGCTTCAGTGCTCCGGGGTCTGCAGTCCCAGCGCGCCTCTTCCCGATGAGGTGACCTTAGACCACTTGCTCACCCTGAGTTTCCTCAAATGAGAAGCGGGGACGACAGCAGCACCTGCAGGAGAGCTGCTGCCAGGCACGAAGGCACACGCCCCTTGCCTGATGGGTGACCCCCAGACCACATTGTTTCATATGTTGTTATCACTGTGGCGACCGACCCAAATCTGTCTCACCCAGCAAGGTCAGGAGAGGCTCTCCCAAGGAGGCGCTTCTGTGCCAAGCTGTGGAGGAGGACTGGGAGCTGCCTGGGGAAGGGTGGGGAGGACAGAGAGGGCGTGGGCAAGGCAGAGACCTGCACAGGACCCAAGAGCCCTGTCGCCACCAGAGCCCACGGAGCCAGGTGAGGAAATGGGGCCCGGTGGGGAGGGGAGGCAGAGAGTGCAGGTGGGAGGCTGCTGGCCATCTCCAGGGCGCCATTCACACTGTGGATGGTGTGCAGCCCTGCCACTGTAGCCCGGTGCACGGGGACCTTGGACAGCCAGCTTTCGGCAGGGCGACACGCAGAGTCCACTCCCTGTGGAGGCCTTGGGTGCCCGGCCTCTCCCCAGCCCTGTCTCATTTCCCACGGCAAGCCTGGTCCTTTCCCAGGCACCACAGATGTGCTGCCGGAGGCCAGGAAGGGTGAGGGACTGCTCTGAGGTCACATGGTCAGGAAGTGACCCGGCTGGGCCTGGCCTGGGTCTGGCTGGCTTTGCAGGCTATGCTCTGTGGGCCTCCTGGCTTTTCCTCTGCAAGGGGTGGCAGGGCCCCTGAGGCTGGGAGTCGGGTCAGGCCTGGGCCCCCGGCTCCATCAGGCTTAGCCTCCATGGAGTATTCCAGCAGCGTAGCCGGCCTTCCGCCCTCTTGAGGTCCCAGCCAGAAGTTGCTGGGTGCCGGTCACACTTAGTGGTGTGCCAGGCGCTGCCGGGCATTTCTGGGAGGAAGTCCTGCCTGGTGAGGGCAGCCTCCTGTGGGCTGAGGTTCCTTGTGCTCTCCTCTCCCCTCCCCATGTCAGCTCCTCCGCCTTCTCCCCCCCTCTAGGCAGGAAGGTCTCCTTGGTCCCTTCTTGCCACCCTCCCCCCGCCCCCCCGCCCCAGTAAGCTCATCTGCCATGAAGTCCTCCCCACGTGCTGGGACTTCGGGCCCTATCTCCAGCCCCCAGGTCTCTCCTGAGTTAGAGTCACGTGGAGATGCCTGCGGAGCCGCCTCGGGCTCCACTCTTCCCAGCCCCACTGAAAGGAGCACCAGGATGTTCAGTGGGGAGCCTCGATCCCCTCCGTCCCTCCGCTCCTCACTCCCCTCTTCCCCTCACTCCCCTCAATGCCTGCTGCACCGTCATGGTGGCTCATCAGTTTGGGACTTGGTGTGGGGGTACCTTTCCTGGGCCTGCCCATTGCAGCCCAGCTGTGTGGATGGGGGCCCTTACTCCTCTCCACCCCTCATTCCTCTCTGCCCCTCACTCCCCTCCAACCCTTACTCCTCTCCACCCCTTATTCCCCTCTGCCCCTCGCTGCCCTCCACCCCTCATTCTCCTGTGCACCGGGAGTCCTCTCAGCTCATCCACAAAACATCTCCTGGGGCTCTCTGACTTCCCCCTCCATCCTCCCTTCCATCACTTCTCACACAGCAGCCAGGATCACCTTGGTCAATCTGTCCTGCCCATCACCTGCAGGCTTCCTTGCAAGGCACCCCAACACTTACCTTGACTCACAGGGCCCTGTGCCTGCCACCTGGCCCGCATCACCCTCGGTGCCGTCTCCCACTGTCCCCTCATCCCCTGTGCTCCGGCCTCACGGCCTCACCGGTCTCTTTCCCACCTCGAGGCCTTTGCACGCACAGTGCCCACTGCCCGGTGTTTCCTTCCCTTGCCTTAGCGTGGTGGGTTCCTCATCCTGCCTTCACCCGGATGTCCCACCGCCCCTGAGCCGCCTGCCCTGGCCACTGTGCCCAGGTCATCCTTCATTGCCTGGTGAGCACACCCAGGGTCTCCGGTGGGCCCTGCACACAGCTGTGACTGTGGGTCAACTTCTCTGCGTGATCCCCATCTCCTCCAGGCTCGGAGCCTTGCGGGGCAGGGGCCTGGGCCAGTGCGTGGCCTCTGTAGATGACATGAAATGAGACGAGGGCCCATGTGATGTGTGAATCTCCTCTAACCCTCCGGGCCCTTCTTGCATCCCTCCAGCGACGGAGGCTCACCACTTCTCAGGGGAACCCTCGCATCTTCTCAGGTCCATGTTAAGGCAGCACAGTTGCACAGAGTGGATACATGTCCATCCACGGGGTGGTAAAAGCGGGGATAAATGCGTTTCTGTGGGCCTGTGTGGAGAAGGGTTTCCCTTTGCGCGTAACCAGAGCTCTGAGGCCGTGCAGCCTCTCCTCTGGCTGCAGATAAACAGGCCTTGGAGCCTGCCATGCGCTCAGAATGTAGAGCCCCAGACCAGTTTACAAGGTGGCATTTAATCACCGGCTTTTATTGTGCAACCCCAAGCAGGTTCTGACAGCATCTCCCGGTTGTATTTATTGAAGAACTTGGGTTGGCTTTTGATTTGTAATCCTCTTAGCAGCTTCCTGGGGCTGCACATGCCTTGGAGTTCAGCATCTGGGACCACTCAGGCAAGATGACGCCTCCCCTCCTGCCCCGCCCACTCCCGCTGGGGCTGCAGTGCTGAGCCACAGCATCTGGCGGCACTGGAGGACTTGGAACTGCCGGCAGAGCTGCTTGGCCAAGAGCTTTCGCCAAGGCTGCCAGGAGCCAGGAGTCCAGCCGGACTGGAGCTGAGACCAGGGCGCTGTGCAGCTGCCCTTCCTGCCGGGGCTTGGCCTAGCAAATGCACCCTCACCCCATCTGCCATCCTGTGGTCTTCCCCCGACAGGCCTCTGCCCTCCCGTGCAGCCCCACACAGCAGCCTGAAGGGACTTGGCGAGACCCGGACCGTCCCTGCGGAAAGCTGGGCCATGGCTCCCACGGCCTCAGGACTAAGCATAGCCTCCTGGCAGGCTCGCAGGCTTGGTGACCCCGACCACTGCCTCCTGCCCACATCACCACAGCCGCAGACCCCTGTGAAACCCCCATCCTGCATTGTGAGGGACCAATGACAATGCATGGAGCCCAGAAGAGGAAGAAACCACCTTCAGAGTGGAGAGAGGGCTAGATCAGGAGGGCTTTCTGGAGATGGGGGCATCTAGTTGTGGAGAGGTGGGTACAAGGGGGCCTGTGCACCCTCGGCCTCCCACAGGCTCACCAGGGCCTGCCAGGTGGTCTGAACGCCTTCCGCCCAGGCTTGCTTTGAGGGAGGGAGGCCACCAGGTTTTACAAGGGTCAACATTGTGACACTGGGCAGTGTTCCAGGCCCACAAAGCCTTCAACACATCATTGGGGTATTGATGTCCTGGTCCTGTATGAGAAAGGGTTCAGGGAACTGTAGGAAGCTGCCCTCGGTCACTCAGGTAGGGATGGATGGTTCTGCCCTGAGCCCAGGTCCCCTGGTTCCCCAGCCAGTGCTCTGAATACCAGGCAGGCCCCTAGCACCTCGAAGTGTCTGCCTTGCTTGGTTTTGATGAGGGTGTTTGTGGACTAATGGGTGAGACAGGGTTTAAAATCATAGACCGCTGTCCTTGATGCAGCAAAGACATGGCGAGGACACGTCCATATGTTCCCCAAGCTGAAAGCCAGGTCTGGTACAGGAGTAGCAGGTGACTCCCTGGAATTGTGCAATGTACAGCCTGCCCACCTGTGTGCATTACCCTGCTCCAGCACATAATGGGCAGAGCACCAGGACTGGGACCCAGTTCTGTCCCTCATGTCTGGCTGCTCAGGGTGGAGTCCCAGCTCTGCCCCAGAAGTCTCTGAAGCTCTTTGCACCTCAGTTTCTTCATCTGTGAAATGGATAACAGTGGGACCCTCCTCACTGGTCACTGGACAAATGAGATGATGGACTGAGTGTGCTTTGCACGGTGCCGGGCTCATAGAAGTTGATGTGAAGAAAGGATGGCAGGTGGACGCGTCTTACAGAAGTGGAGTTAGTGAGAGTGAGGGAGAGGGGTCGAGGAAGGGGAGGAGCTGGAAGGCGGTGTCTGTGGAGGTGCTGCCATGTGCTGGCCCTGCCGGAGGGAGTTTCATTGGCCCCGGTCAAGGCAGGGAGGGCTTCCTGTAAGAGGAGGGCCAGGGGCTGTCTTCCTTGCCTTCAGTGGCATGGAACTGCCTGACCCATGGCACTGTGCACAAGGACCAGCCTTCTTGGTAAATCACAGGCAGGCTGGCGGCAGCACCTCCTCCTCCTCCCAGGGGCTGGCTGTGGCCCAGCTGGGTGTGGAGTTTCACAGCCAGAGGAGCCAGGCTGGCCCCACATTGAGCTCGGGTCTAGGTTGAGCTTTCCTGGGGCTGGACAGGTTGTCACATTTGCCAAGGGCCAGCACGGAGCAGGGGAAGCGCCCAGGTCAGGGCTTGCGGGGCCTGGCTGTGCACCTTGGGCAGGTCCCATGGCCTCTCTAAGCCTTGTTGCCTTGCCTGTAAAATGGACTCAGTTCCTGTCTTGCAGAATTGCTGCAAGAATTCAATGAGATCACAAACTTCGGAGCCCAGCCTGACGTCCCATGCCCAAATCGGGTCCCGCCTGCGAGGTGTGGCCCGTGGAGGGGGAGGCAGCGGGTTCCTCTGGGCCTGGGCTGCAGCCCTCATCCCGCCTGCGTTCCACATGAACAGGTCTCTGGGCTTGAGGGTGGCAGATGGCAGCATACACCCCACGGGGAGCCACAGCTGGACCTGAGGCTTGTGGGGGCACGGTTCACTTGGGGACATGGCTCGGTGGGGCAAAGTTCACTAGGGGACAGGCAAGTTTTCCAGAGGAGGAAAAGCAAAGGAAGCTGCCCTGGGAACTAATTAGACCCAGGAGGCAGCCCCTTTAGTGGTGGGCGGGGCTGGGGGCTGTTGAGGGGGCCCCTGGAATGGCTCCTCTGTCTCTGAAGAGCATTCATTCGCTCCCTCATTCGCTTCCTGCCCACTGCAGCGGGCCAGGTCCAGCCCAGACGCAGGGGTGCAGGCCACAGGTACACTTCCAAGGGACTAGCTTTGGGAAGGGTACGAGGTGCTGTTGGGCCCAGAAGGAGAGGTGGATCACCACGCTTGCAAAGTCAGGGTAGGCTCCCCAGAGGAGGCGCTGCTGGCCTGGGCCCTGAGGAATGACAGGAAGGGCATATTCCCAGAGGAGGGAACCACATGTGCAAAGGCACAGTGACACTTAGGAGCCTGCATGTGCAGGAAGCAGAGCCGAGGTCCACAGGGGAGAGTGGCAGCACGTGAGGCTGCAGATGTCAATGGGACCAGGACACCCCAGGCCTTGAATGCCCTGCTTAGAGGTTGCCATCTGGTCTGTAGACCATGGTCACCGTTATGGACAGATGGGCACAGCCTGGGACCCATGGCTATCCACTCATGGCTCCTCCATCCCCAGCTCACAGCTGACCACTGGGTGGCAGAGGGGTCTGCTAATTGCAGAGGGCAATAAAAGAAGGGGCAGGGACCTTAGAGATGGAGGAACAGAACTGGGTGTCAGTCCCAGCTCTGTACATTATGTGCTAGAGGGACTGATGCATACAGTTGGGCAGGTTGTGCACTGCACAACTGCAGGGAAGCTGGCCACTCTGATATTTGTCAGTAAGGGCCTGGAGTTACGCAGTGTACAAACACAAAGTATCCCCACAGAGTATCTGGGCCTCAGTGTCGCCATCTGTTCCATGGCAGTTATGACTGTCCAGAGCCAGCACGTGGTCCTCTCTCGGGGTTGGCCACAGTCCCCCAGGACTCCTGGGAGTTCCATCAGGCAGGGCTGTTGGAGCTGGAGCCCTGGCACCCTGCTTGTCTCCCCTGCCCTGTTGCGCCCCTTCCTCTCCTGGGATGTGACACCAGACACCTAGCCTTGGGCCTTGATTGCTTTGCTCTGTGTCAGGGTCTTCCTGACTGAAACTTCCAGGGCTTTAGATTCCAGTTTATTGAGGAAAAAAAAAAAAAAAAGGCTAACGGCTGAATCTGGTTGAGACTGACTGTTGACTTCAGAACTTTGGCTCGAGGATGGGGTGGGGGTGGAGGTTGTCAAAAACCCCCAAATAAACAGAGTCTGCTTCCCAGCCGTGGGGCCCACGGTTTTCCTGTGGAAAGAGGCAGTGGGAACCACGTCCTCCCTTCCCCCTGATTCATGGCTGATTCATCTGCGTGTTGGGAGGAGGAGCTGGGGCACAGGGGCCCCTGCCCCCACCCCACCACCCACTGAGGTCCGCTTAAAGGGACAGGACCTGGTGGGGCCCTGCAGGGGTGCCCCAGGCTCTGGGGTTGTCTAGACCCTGAAATCCAGCAGACCTGGGCCAGCGCCAGGCCTGCCCTCCCTCAGTGATTGATCTTTGCCTCTGAGCCTCAGTCTCCTGGGCCATAAAATGGGCCAGTGCTGCTGCTTTTGTGAGGCTGCTTAGAGACTTGGTTAATCAGCTGACCCACATTCTTTCTTCAGGGTGCTCTTTGCAGACCTACTGTGTGCTGGCTCAGAGAGCATCAAGAAGGGCCCCCTTGAACTTCTCTCCCTTCTCTCTGTCTTCCTCCCCTCCTGTCTCCGTCCCTCCTCCCCCTCCATCCCTTCCCTCTGAAATGTCTCAGCGACTGTCTCACCCTGTGCTGGTTACCACTGGGGTGTGGAAGCGAACCAGATGGTCTCTGTCCCAAAGGAGCCTGGGGTGTGGGGTGGGCACGTGCGGGCTTCTCTTTGGAGACTCTGTGGGAAACAGGCCACCTCCCAGCCCAGCCCCACGGCCCTTCTGTCTCAGGCCTTGCTCTCCCTCCCTGTTTTATTTTCTCTTTGAAAAATGAAAAAAAGTCACTGTAACTTTACCCCAACCACAAATAACCACCATGTAGTAGAATTTTGATGTTTCCTGCAAGGCTTTTACTTAACGAATATTTCACAGAGGGTTTAAAAACAAATCATCCCCTATAAAATCGAGTGTCACCTATTTTAAGTGACCTCTGGGAGACCACACTGGGGAGAAAGTCCTTGCGGTGGAGGCCGCAGTGCTGTGCAGATCTTCAGGCTGCCGCGTCAGAGCTCAGGGGCCCAGCAGCCCAGGCGCTTGAGGGGGTCCAGGGGCTGGGCTTTGGCAAGCAGGGGGTGGACACGTTGGGGTCCAGAGAGCTTTCCGGCCCTGGGTGTTGGAGTGTCTGAGTCCAGCATGGAGACACACAGGAAGGCAGGCTTTTCTAATCACCTGTGGGAGGAGAGGTGCCGCCATTCCTCCTTCTGCTGTGTTCACACTGGGCCCAGTCCCTGTCTGCCGTGGCTGCCTGCACAGGCAATGCGGGCTCAGCCTGTGGCTTTCCATGTGCTGTGCCCCTGCCCGTGGGCTCTTCCAGGCCTGGGTCAGGGCACCTCTGCACTCACCCACCCCACGCCGGGCTCCTCTCTGCCTCATCCCTGGTGATGCTGTGCTGTCTCTGGTCGGTCACTGACTTGACCCTTGCCCCCAGCTGAACCACTGTGTCTCCAGCAGCTGTCACAGGTGGGCACACAGGAGGCACCCTGCACGCGTGGCTTGAATAAGGCTGTGAGCAGCGGCAGATTCGGTACAACTGGGGCTGCTGGGGGGCTGCCTGGAGGAGGCAGGATTAGGGCCTGGCCCAGGACCAACCAGAGCATCTTGGTAGGGAGAGTAGAGAGAGGTCGTGCAGGGGGAGGTGTAGAGAGGTGGATGATGAGCAGAAACTGGAGTTGGTGGCCCGACAAAGGCTACACGGTAGGAGAGGTAATATGGTCCCAACTGGGGGCTGTGCCCGTGCCCTGGCGCTTCTCCTCAGGCGAGGCACATGGTGTGCCAGCCTCAGGCCCCAGGGCACACAGGGGAGCAGCAGACCGGCTGAGTCCTCCCTCCTGGAGGGAGGAGGGCCTGGGCCTGGGGGTTGCCCTGGGATCCCTCTGGGTCGTGGAAATTGTGGGTCTGAGCGCATCTTGTGAGAGCTCCGAACCAGCTCCAAACCTCACCAGGGAAGCAGGCTTTGTGGCTGGTGTCCTTCCTCTCTACTTGGGTGCTAGAAAATGAACTCAAGTTCCCAGGGGCAGGGAGGAGAAGCAGACAGGCCTGGGCTGCCCACTCGGGCCGCACGGCAGCTTCACCTCACCAAGGGAGCCGCCTGCTTTGTAGGTGTCGAGCAGGGCAGCGCATCCCTCATGGAAGCAAACGTGGGCAGAGAGAGCCCTGGGCCCACAGCAGGCCCTGCCCCTGGGGTGTTTGTTAATGTGACGTCTGAACCTGAGACCCCGCTCTGCCGCAGTGGTTTGATCTATGAGGAGCCTCGCAGTGGCCGGCGTCTCCCAGCCAGGCTCTAGCCACCCCAGACAGGTGGCCTTTGATTCAGGCTGACTGAAGTGGACGAGGGCTGGTGTGGTTGGTGCCTGCGGGCCGGTTGAGAGGCAGACGTCGGAAGTCTGGGAGACCCAACACCAGAGCTCGAGCCAACCCCCCAGGTCCCAGCTCAGGCTAAAGGGTTCTTCAGGGCCTTGGGGAGCCGCAGGGCAGAGGTGGGGGCACCCAGGGAAAGGAGGCCTGCGGCCTGCGTTCAGATCCTGGTTCTCCCCTCCCAGCCGTGAGTCCTTGGGCAGGGGGGTTCTTCTTACAGAGCCTCAGTGTCCCCACCTTTAAAATAGAGGAAAAGTTTCCTTCCCCTGGCTGCCCCCGGAGAGTTGGGTGAATGAATTGGGATGTGCCTGGGGATTGTGTTTGGCCTGTGATGATTCCTAGAGCATGGACCGCGGCCCGGGCCCTGCCCCCACAGTGGCATCCACCATGGTATCTTCGTGCCTTTGGACGATCCAGAAAACCAGATTTTCCCTCGGTCCCCATGCTTGGCCACTTCCCAGAGATCAAGAGGAATGTGGGCTGCAAAGCTGGACGTTATGGACTGAGCCCTCTTTGCTCCCCATTGCCAAGGTGGCTGGGTAGGTGGGTAGCCCCCCGGGCAGGGACTCGAAGTTTGCAGTCCTCCACACTCAGTTCCCACATATGTGGTAGGAGGGCATATTCAGTCCCATTTTTCAGATGAGGAGTTGAGGCCCAGAGAACGTAAGTAATCTGTCTGAGGCCACACAGCTAGAAAGCAGCCAGGCCCAGCCGAACCCCTGGTGTGTGCAGCCCCCAGCCCAGTTGCTCATTGCGGGGCTCGGGAGCCACGAGCGAGGCTGAGCAGCATGGGTTCCAGATGGTGGGAACTGGAGAGATCCCGGCACAGGCCCATGCAGGGAACCCCGAGGGCTGTGGGCCCCGTGCCACTGCATGCCTCAGGCCTGTGGTCCTGGCAGCCACAGCCCCTACTGCTGACGGCAGCAGGAATCTGAGCCCGGGAAGGGTCCAGGGAAGTTCGTGAACCATCTAGCAAGTCGGGCTGGGGTGTGGCCAAGTTAGACACAGATGTAGGGCCCTGTGGACTCAGAAATTGGCAGCGCTTTTGGCCCAGAGGGGCCACACTGTGTCCGGGCCTGGGTAGCTCAGAAGGGTCACCTGGGGGTCTTCCACTACACCCCCGCCTGGACACTGCTGTAGCCCCAGGGCTCGGAGGGACCGGCTGGAGCCCATGAGGAGAGGGCCAGTTCTCTCCTGTAAGGGTATTGCTGTAGCATGAGGGAACAGACAAGGCCCAGGGGGACTGACCCGAGATCCAGCCCTGGCCTCACTCCCGTGTGGCTCACGGCAATGTCCTAACCTCTCTCTGAGCCTCCTGCCCAGCCTAGCAGGGTCCAGTGAGGGGGGCGAGGAAGCCCAGCACATGGAAGCCTTTTTAACCATTCTCGGGGTGAGCGAGCCCCTTCCCAAATGCCTGGTGTCACTGCACTGCTGTGTGGTAGGGGGTCCCCAACGGGCTCAGTGTGGGCTGAGGCTGGCTCTGAACTGGGACAGGGGTCTCAGGAAGAGCCTCCTCCTCCTGCCCACCGGGCATAGGCCTCTGGGAGCTGGCAGCATCGTGGTCTCACTGACGCACCTGGCCCTTCCCGCCAGCGCAGGTCTCCACCAGCTGAGCAGCCCGCGCTACAAGTTCAACTTCATTGCCGACGTGGTGGAGAAGATCGCACCAGCCGTGGTCCACATAGAGCTCTTCCTGAGGTGGGTGAATACCCCTCGCCCCTCTCTGCCTCCCGGCGTTCCCTGGTACACCCGCCAGCTGCTGGGGCCCAAACCAGGCTTGATTCTGCAGCCTGGGCCACAGAAACTGGAGTGGCCTGGGGTCAGGCTGACCTCAGTCACATCTGCCGGCTGCCTGTGTGCCCCTGGGGAAGGACATCCCCGCTGAAGTGACTCCGCACCTGCTGGAGCTGTAGGCACCAAGAAGGTGCACAGCTGTGGGTCTTTGTCCCTTCATGCTGCCGCCCATGCTATTGGATACCTGCAATGTGTTGGTTGTCCTGAGGGGCCGTGCAGTAAAGCAGACACAGACAGAACCCAGTGGAGGAGACGCCAGGAGACAGCAGGTGTGTGTGCAAGGAGCAGAGGCACGGCAGGCAGAGAGCAGGGCTCGGGGCAGTGGGAACCGGGGGCTCGGGAGGCCTCACAAGCTAAGCCTGAAGTAGGCACCCCAGGAGCTGGGCCAGTGGATGCAGGGCAGTGGGGGCAGCTTGCAAGCACCGAGGCCCGTGTGGCCGGAGCGGGGAGGAATGAGGGATGGGTGAGTGAACGCACGAATCAGTGCACGGATGAGTGAGGGGAGGAATGAGTGAGTGAGGAAGTGGCAGAATGAATGAGTGAGGGAGGGAATGAGTGAGTGTACAATGGATGAGTAAAAGAATGAATGAATGAGTGGAGTCGGTCAATAGGGAAGCAGGATGTCCCAGCCCCGTAGAGGAAGTGGTGCGTACCGTGTGGCCTCACCCCCCGAGCAAGACCTCTCCTTGCAGATGCACAGGCAAAGCCTCCTCCCCTTCTTCCCACAGGGCCTGCCCCGGTCCCTGCCACCAGCCCCAACCTCTCCCATCTCCTCCATCACAGGGACCCTCTGAGCTGGTGTGGGGGAGCCCTGCCTTCAGAACCTCCTGCTGTGCAAACTGCCCAATGTCTGATCGCTCACACCGAATCCTGAGGGCTTGTCCCAGATTGACTTATATCCCGCAGAAGCAAACTGAATGACTCTTCTGAGGTTTAGAGTGTTTCTCCCATCCACCTTTCCTGGCCCTTTGGCCCCTGGGTGTGGACAGAGCTGGCAAACAGCCTGATGAGGAGGCCCCGGAACCAAGCCTCATTCCACCCTGATAGGGATCAGACGGCAGGTCCAGGCGGACAAGGAGCCGGCAATGAGCAGTCACCAGAGGCCACAGGCCAGGGCTCCAGGGACTTGCTTGTTTTCACGGCACTTTCCCTGAGGCCTCCAGCCTCCCTGTGACGAGGCTCCACTGCCCTAGGCCCGGCCCTGGGGACTGAGCATCTGGTGGCTCATCGGGAGATCCCAGGAGTGATTCCTGCTCCAGCACCGCCTCTCTGCTGGCTGGCTTGGCACTTGTCTGGTCCAAGCCCCTGTCACTAGGCGTCACGGCCCCTCTGCCCTCCCCATCCCGGGCTCTCCAGCAGAGGCCGTGCTCCTTGAACAGGGGTGTGAGAGCGCGTGACGGGCATATAGCACCTCAGCATCACATCCTCCACACCTGCTGGGAGCTCCCTGGGCTGTGGGCTGTGTAGCCCATGTTTCTCAAAACAGCCCTGGAGGCACCACCCATGCAGGACCCACAGCCCCGGTTGCCACCCTGTCCAGTGCCCCATGCTGATGGACCTCTCACTGCCCCCTTGGCAGCACACTGACCCCTCACTGCCGTTCCCTCGGGCCCCGGGCCCTGAGACATGTCATTGAGGAAATTATAACTGGATGCGCTAAGTGGCACGTTGCTGGCCTTCCAGGAGGTAGGGATGGGGGCAGCATCTTTCTGGAAGGCCCCAGCCACCAGGCTCTGACCCAACTAATTACTGACTCCAGCCCAGCTGGGAGGCCATTTCCGCCCTCAGAGCCTCCAGTGACTGATGCTCTGAGTGGGTGGGTGAGACCCAGCAAAGATGAGACAGATGCTTTTCCAGCACAGGCCTCCCGGCTGTGACCCCTGACCTGAGGTCTGAGTGTGGGCATGGAGGCCAGTGGGCAGCCGCGGGCATTTTCTGCAGACCCCGCAGGTGCCTGGCCCTGTGAGGCACCTTGGGGCTTCCGCAGGCAAAACAGGTGCAGTTCCTACTCTGGGGCACACACAGAGTGGGTGTGGCAGAAGCTGGCTGCGGATGTGAGTGGACAGATGCTGGGGTCACCGTGTGGGGTGGCCAAGTGGCCAGATGCCCAGGCTGCCTGGGGCAGACCCCTGCTTTGCCCTTTGCCTGCCCGCCTGACCTAGGCAAGTAGTTCAGCGTCTCGGGACTCAGTTTTCCCACCATGAAGACCTGAGAGTTAGGGACGACAGTAGTTTCTTGTGGCTGCCATAACAAAGTACCACAGACTGCATGGCTTAAAATGACAGAGATGTTTGCTCCCATGGTTCTGGAGGCCGGAAGTCCTAATCAAGGTGTCAAGGTCCTAATCAAGGTGTCAAGGTCCTAATCAAGCAGGGCTGCTTTCTTCTGGGGGATGTTGGGGGAGTGTCCCAGGCCCCTCTACTGGCTCTAGTGTTTTCCGCAGTCCTTGGTACGCCTCGGCCCTTAGACCCCTCTCTCTGCTCTGTCTCCATCATCTCATGGCCTTCCCCTCTGTGAGTCTGGACTTCCCTCCCTTAAAGACAACACAGACACACTCTGATGTCACCGTAACTTCATGACACCTGCAAAGACCCTGTTTCCAAATAAAGTCACATTCACGGGTCTATGGGGTTAGGACTTGGCCGTATCTCTTGGCAGGGACACAGCTCACCACAGCACCCCCCTTGCAGGGTGCCCATGAGCATTCAATGGCCTGCCTGCCTCAGAGGGAGCACAGGGTGGCATTCGCTGCCATCTCTGGTCCTGTGGGTCATAGCGAAGCTCCTGTACTTTGCAGAGACTGTCACCTCCCTGCACGTGCCAGACGCTCCCATCCCTCCATGCTTTGTCTCTTGCTGTCACCTGCCTGCATGTGCCAGACGTTCCCATCCCTCCATACTTTGTCCCTCGCACATTTTCCTTGCTCATCTCTACTAAGCAGCCTCAGGGAGTGAGTACCTGCTCTGGGCTGGGCCCCACGCTGGGGTCCCGAAGGTTCCCACCCTGGAGAAGGTCCCAGGCTGTGTCTGGCATTCAGCCTCCTCCCCTGCTGGACGTGGGGCTGTGGTTTCTACTCAGAGAGCTCTGGTGAGAACTGGGGATTGTTGCCCATCGGCGAACACCAATGCAAACCCAGGCCAGCTCCACTCCGTTCACAGAGGGCAGGGCCCAGGCTGGCCTTATCTGTGCCTGTGCACCCCTGCCCTCAGGGTGTCTAGGGCTCGGGTCCTGCATCTGCCTACTGCCAGCACTGCCACATTTGGGGCTTTAGGCAGCTAGCCTGGGGGTGAGGGTGGAGGGAGGTGGGAATAAGCCTTCTCAGCCCTCCCAGCACTCACCCTGTCGGGTTGATCAGGAATCTGCCCCAGCCTCTGGGGAGCCTCCCTTCCTGGGTACCTGCTGCAGCCCTGGAGGATGCTGTGTGTGCAATGGGGCTTTTCCCCTAGGGCCAATTATTGTCCTGTTTGTTGAGAGGCGTTTTAGAGCCCAGGCATCACCACTCGGTGGAGGAGGTGTTGTTGTCCCATTTCCCAAGTGGGGAGACCAAAGCTCAGAGAGCTTCACTGACCTGCCCACGGTCAGGCAGATAATAAGTGGGGCCTGGACTTGGGATTAGCATCCTGATCTGTCTGGCTCCGTGTTCCGTAGTCAGGATGGCAAGTGCAAGCTGGGAGTCATCTGACATGTCGCAGGCAGCCCGTCTCATCTCAGCAAATTGCAGCCAGAGGTGATCATCATCACCTCTTTATGGCTGTGAATGGGTGCAGGCGCTGGTGACTTGGCCAGGTCACAGGGCCAGGATTCAAATGGGAGCTTGAGGGACTCCAGACCTGTGTTCTATCAGCCACACACTGGCTCTGCTCCTCGCTGACCAGCCCCACCACTGCGCCTGACTCCCCCGCGTCCTAGCCCCACCCTAAATGCCCGCCTGTGTCTCCCTGGCTGCAGACACCCGCTGTTTGGCCGCAACGTGCCCCTGTCCAGCGGTTCTGGCTTCATCATGTCAGAGGCCGGCCTGATCATCACCAATGCCCACGTGGTGTCTAGCAACAGTGCTGCCCCGGGCAGGCAGCAGCTCAAGGTGCAGCTACAGAATGGGGACTCCTATGAGGCCACCATCAAAGACATCGACAAGAAGTCGGACATTGCCACCATCAAGATCCATCCCAAGGTGGGTGGGCATGGGCAGAGGGGCAGAAGCACCTGGGGCTGGGCATGGCGGCCTCTTCCCAGACGCCGGACCCCAGAGGCAAGCTAGCCCCACCTTCCATCGGCCAGGGGGAGGAAACTGGGCCCAGGGAGGACTGGCAGCTGGCCCAGGGTCACGGCTCAGAAAAGAACTAGAACCCAGGTCTTTGGACTCCTTGCCCTGCGCTCCCTGAGCCGCTAGGTGCAGGGCAGAGCCAGGAAGCATGTGGCCCACAGTGGGTGGGCTGTGGTCCCATATCACACCCCACGGAGGCTCTTCACTGTCTTACCTGGGCCCACTACTGGGGATGCACCTGCCCCATGGGATGGCATCTGGGTTTGGGCGTGGAGGCCAGGGGGCTGCAGTGGGGAACACTTGGGACAGGGACCCCATCCCTCCACCTTCACGTCTGTACCTCCCACCAGCTGACCCAGAAGAGGCCTGCACTGAGGCCCCCAGAATCCTCTTGTTCCTCCACCAGCTGTTTCTGGAAGGCCTGCTCTCAGCCAGGTGCTGACTGCACTCCTCTAATTCTCACCACAGGCCTGGGAGGAAAGGGCCTGTATGAGTCTGTTTTCACGCTGCTATAAAGAACTACCTGAGACTGGGTCATTTATGAAGAAAAGAGGGTTCGTTGACTCACAGTTCTGTAGGCTGTACAGGAAGCATGACCAGGAGGCCTCAGGAGACTTACAATCATGACGGAAGGCAAAGGGGAAGCAGGCACGTCTTCTCATGGCAGAGCCGGAGACAGAGAGAGAGTGAAGTGGGACATGCCACACATTTTAAAACCATCAGATCTCATGAGAATTCACCACCATGAGAACAGCATGGGGGAAGTCTGCCCCCATGATCCCATCACCTCCCACCAGGCCCGTCCCCCAACACGTGGGGATTACAATTTGACATGAGATTTGGGTGGACCTCATTATCTTGGGATTTCAGACGGGGCAACTGAGGCTTGGAAGTTAGGTAACTCGCCCAAGATCACAGCGCACGGGAGCAGGTCCGGCCCGCTCAGCTAGCACCCCGGCCTCCCTCCAGCTTGTTCTTGTCTTGCCCAATGCCATGCTTATGTGACCCTGGGGACCACAGTTGAGTTACTTGCAGCTCCCCATGCCATGAGGTCACTGAGTCCCATGCCTCACACCAGCGTTGGACCCAGAGCTTCCCTTGGACTGGGAAGTTCACCTTGGCTGGTTTGAATTTGGCTTCCTCTCTTTCTGAATGAACGTTTACAGCATTTGTGATGAAGTCTTTTACAAGGGGGTTTCCTCTTGCCCCATCAAGGGAGAGGAGATTTAATGGTTCCAAGGAGTTCCCCTAATGGGGACCCTTCCCTGCTTTTCAGCCTTTTCACGGTCGCGATTGAGTCTGGGGGCATCACCTCCATTTTACAGTCAAGGAAACCCACTGAGGGGTGTGCTCATGGACAGGAGTTGGCAAATTTTCTTTTCTTTTTTTTGAAGTGGAGTTTCGCCCTTGTTGCCCAGGCTGGAGTGCAATGGCGTCATCTCGGCTCACCACAACCTCCGCCGCCTGGGTTCAAGCAATTCTCCTGCCTCAGCCCCCCGAGTAGCTAGGATCACAGGCATGTGCTACCACACTGGCCAATTTTTTTGTATTTTTAGTAGAGACAGGGTTTCTCCATGTTGGTCAGGCTGGTCTTGAACTCCCGACCACAGGTGACCCACCTGCCTTGGCCTCCCAAAGTACCGGGATTACAGGCGTGAGCCACCGTGCCTAGCCTTTTTTTTTTTTTTTTTTGAGACGGGTTCTTGCTCTGTCACCCAGGCTGGAGTGCAGTAGCAGGATCTCGGCTCACTGCAACCTCCACCTCCCAGGTTCAAGTAATTCCCCTGTCTCAGTCTCCCAAGTAGCTGTAACTACAGGTGCATGCCACCACCCTCAGCTGATCTTTGTATTTTTAGTAGAGATGGGTTTCACCATGTTGGCCAGGCTGGTCTTGAACTCCTGACCTCAGGTGATCCCCTGCCTTGGCCTCCCAAAGTGCTAGGATTACAGGGATGAGCCACTGCACCCCACCTCCAAATTTTCCTTCCCTTCCTTCCTTCCTTCCTTCCTTCCTTCCTCCCTCCCCCTCTCTCTCTCTCTCTTTTTTTTTTTTTTCAGGGTCTCGCTCTGTTGCCCAGGCTGGAGTGCAGTGGCACGATCATAGCTCACTGCAGCGTCAAACTCCTGGGCTTAAGGGATCTTCCCACCTTGGCCTTCCATATAGCTAGGACTACAGGCATGCACCACCATACCTGGCTAATTTTTAAATTTTTGGTAGAGATAGGGTCTCGCTGTATTGCCCAGGCTGGTCTAGAACTCCTGGGCTCAAGCAATCCTCCTGCCTCGGCCTCCGAAAGTGTTGGGATTACAGGTGTGAGCCATGGTGCCCAGCCAACAAATTTTCCATGAAGCCAAATGGTAAATATTTTATCTTTGCAAGCCCTGTGGTCTCTGTCACAACCACGCATCTCTGCTGTGGCAAGAATGCAGCCTTAGGCTGCACAGGTGGGTGTGGCTGTGTTCCAGTGAAGCTTGATTCACAAAACAGGCAATGGACAGCGTTTGGGCCTTGGGCCAGTTTGCAACCCCCGCTCGAGGACCCCCGTGGGAAGAGGAGAGCGAGACTAGGGGCAGGTCTGTCTCCCCTTCCGGCGGCTGTGGCAGAATGCTGGCAGAACTGGTGGGGTGGTATCCAGGTGGGCCTGAGCAGGACGCCCCACCAGCCACCTGTGGCAAATGGGTGCCAGCAGAGCTAGTGTGATTCATGTCCTGCAGGCCCTGGTCAGCACCCATGGCCATGAGCTGAGGTGGGAAACGCCCTCCTAGCCCCTAGGCATTAAATCGAGCCATGGGAAAGGCTCCTGACCCTCACCTGTGCCCCCTCCTTGGGTGCAGGGAGGATGGCTGACCCTCTCCAGCTCACGGCCTCACCTGTGCACCCTCCTTGGGTGCAGGGAGGATGGGCTGACCCTCCCCAGTTCATGGCCTCACCTGTGCGCCCTCCTTGGGTGCAGGGAGGATGGACTGACCCTCCCCAGCTCACGGCCTCACCTGTGCGCCCTCCTTGGGTGCAGGGAGGATGACTGACCCTCCCCAGCTCACGGCCTCACCTGTGCGCCCTCCTTGGGTGCAGGGAGGATGGGCTGACCCTCCCCAGTTCATGGCCTCACCTGTGCGCCCTCCTTGGGTGCAGGGAGGACGGGCTGACCCTCCTCAGTTCATGGCCTCCCAGAGATTTCAGACGTTATTTCTGCCTCTTCGGCCGGTCAGCAATGGAAAATATCATCTCTCCGGGCCCTCACCTTCCAATGTGCAGGCCTGGTTCCGCCACCTGGGATTCTCTCTGCCGTTGACTGAAGCTTCTTGAGCACAAAGAATAGAGGAGCGGCCTGAGCCTTTCCCACACCAGCGCCTGCCCACCAAGGGCTCCCGTAATCCTGTGCGGGGCTCCACGTCACCCCCATTATTGACAGCTTTTTCCTCGTATTGAAAGCTGCAAAGAGAAACTTTCTTATTTGACATGATGGTGTATAATAAAAGGGAAGAGGACTGAAACGATGAGAAGGACCAGTGGCCTGGTGGAGGGGAGCCATCCAGAGGGTCAGAGGCATGGGGTCCTGCCCCACTGATCTCCTGAGTTGGGGCAATGCTCTTGAGACCTGGCCGATCGCAGATCCACGGGAAGCTACAGGGTAGTGCCACAAGGTCCCAGGAGACTTTCCGCCAGCTTCCCTCAACGGTGACATCTTAGGTAATGGGTGCAAAACCAGAACCAGGAAGTTGATGTGGGTACGAGCACAGAACCGCCTTCCCCAATTTATCGTGTGTGTGTGTGCGCTTCGGCACCTTCTAACAAGCACCCGGGATTACCTTCTCAGAGTGTGCACCACGCAGCTTCTGGAACACAGAGCCCGGCTGTTCTCCTTGCTGCCAGGCTAGTTGCAGAGTCAGATAATCAGACAGACAGGCTCCGCTGGGCCCGCGCAAAAGCAGAAGAGGGGTGTGCAGGTGTCTCAGTGTGCGCGGCGGGGGGCGGAGCTCGGCTAGTGGCTTCCCTTCTCCAGGCCTGCGTTCCCCCGTGTGTCTCTAATGGGAGATGAGATGGAACTGGATCAAGGATGTCAGAGTCCTTAGCTGGGCTCCAGGGGTCTGCAGATCTCTCTCCATCAAATGCATCAGTTTGTGTGTGGTGCATATGGTGTAGTAGTTTTTACCAGGTGTCTGCAGCTTTTACCAGATTTTTAGAGGCCATGTGACCATCAGATCATTGGGCTCAACGACCTTGGAGGCTGTGCTCAGCTGCACATGATGAGCACCCATGCCTGCCCTGGGGGAACCTTTGGTCCCTGGCACAGCTGAGCCTCTGTTCCGTGTACTCCAGCCCTGGGTCTCAGCACAGGACTGCCCTGGTCTTGGTCTGCACCGGTGACCTGCCTGAGCCTTCACAGTCCTGGTGGCTTTGCACAGATGTGCATGCCTTCCCTGGGACCCCCCTGCCAGGATCTGACTCCGGTCCCCACTGAAGGTAGACGGCTAAGCCTCCCTCTCTGTGTCTTCTCCTTCTCTCTCCTAGAAAAAGCTCCCTGTGTTGTTGCTGGGTCACTCGGCCGACCTGCGGCCTGGGGAGTTTGTGGTGGCCATCGGCAGTCCCTTCGCCCTACAGAACACAGTGACAACGGGCATCGTCAGCACTGCCCAGCGGGAGGGCAGGGAGCTGGGCCTCCGGGACTCCGACATGGACTACATCCAGACGGATGCCATCATCAACGTGAGTCCCAGGGACAGGAGGCCGGGGCACCTGCCATCTGTGCCCGAGACCTCAACCTCGAGGTAGTCTCTGACTCGGCTTGCCCCCATCCCCAGAGCCATTCTGGCACTCGACACATCCACTTGCTAGAAAGTTCTCTCTTTACATTCGGTGGAGCTCTAACCCTGTGACTTCCACCCCAGGGTGCCAGGCACGCTGGGAGTCAGAGGCTGCTGTCCTCGCTCGGGCAGCCTTTCAGAGAAACAGAGGCATGGCCACAGCCCGGAAACACCTTTGCCCAGCTTACACACCCTGGCCAACATTGCTTTTCATTATTATTGTGATTATGTTGGTGGCACGTTTAGCATTCACAAAGCACTTCACCCAGATGCCCCAGATCACGTCCATCCAGCTTTGCTGCAGCTCAGGCACTTGGCTGGAATCCGAGTCTTTGTAGAGGGCCCCCCCAGGCCAGCAGGATGGGAAGTAATACCCCCATTCTCCATGCACCAGGCGGTGCTGCCTGGCCTCCAGGGTGTAGATGCCGAAGCGTATGGTTTGTGCAGAGAACAGTGACAGTCAGACCTCGGTCATCAGGCAGCCATCCACATGGCCTTCTTATCTGTGAAATGGGGGCAGCACTGAGGCCTTTCGATGCTGCTGAGGATGAGACCTGCTTATGTGTCTCTGCACTGGTTAGAGGTAGATCTGGAGAAGGGGTTCCAGGAAGCCTCAGGCGGGGTCAGGCACAGCTAATGCTGTTTCCTCCCCTTGCAGTACGGGAACTCCGGGGGACCGCTGGTGAACCTGGTAAGTGTCCCCTAGAGCCAAAATCTCTCAGGTTTCTGGGGTTCTTCTCACATGGGGGTGCTCAGCCTTGAGGTGGGACAGGCCCCACAATATGGTCCTAGAACATTTACACCAACAGTCGGGAGTGCAGCTGGGCTGGAGGCCTGGAAGGAGGAAAGACCAAGGCTGCCCCAAGCGCCTCGGGGATGCTAGTGGCCACCAGGAATGAGGACTCACCCATGAGCAGCAGCTCAGTCCAGGGCCATGTGCCTGTCAGGGGAGCTGGGGCAAGGGAGACGCAGGTGTGGGGCTGCTCACCTCAGCCCTCCCTGCCCTGGATGTACACACAGGATGACAGGGGCACCCTCATTCTCCCCTTCCTAGTTGTGTCTTGAGCCGCAAAGTCAAGCTCAGCCTCATCCCAGGTGAGATTTTTCCAGAATAAACCAGAAAGCTCAGTCCAGAGCTCCTAGGCCGTGAAGGATTGGACGGTCCCACCCCTGAAGCTCCTATCCATGGCTGGGGAGGTGTCCAGATGTGAACAAGCCCCAGCACCATGTGAGCCACATGAGATAGCTCTGGAGGGACGCTGGGCAGGAAGGCCTGCCAGCTGATGTGAGATCAGGGAGGGCTTCCTGGAGGTGAGAGCATTATACAACGGCCATTGAGATTGAGGAGGACTGGGTGCAGGAAGAAGAAATCCCAGGGAGAAGGCACAACATGAGCATTGCAGGAGGCTCTCAGAGGCTTAGGAAGGGGGAGGTCAGACAAGGGGACAATGAAAGGGGCTGGTGGCCCATGTCCTGCTGCCTCAGGCCTCGTGTGCAGATGGGGCTTCACCCTATGTGCCCAAGATGTCTCCCAGGCTTTTGGCAGGGCTGAGGGCATGCCCTGGTTTCAAGGAAGCTCGTGTGTGTGGTTTAGGCTGGAGGCCAGAAAGCCAGGCCCAGGAGGCTGCTCCGCATGGTCCAGGCAGTAGAGATGGGCACAGAGGGCCGAGGGTGGACACAGAACTCAATCTACTGGATCTCACACTCGGATGCTCTTCCTGCCTCCTGAGCTTCCAGGGACCAGGAGGACAAAGGGTGCCTTGACCCAAAGCTCTGCCCCAGGCCCCAGAGGGTTCCCTGATGAGCTGGCCAGGCCCTGACAGGGAGGGCAGGGCTAGGGGTATATGCCAGGCTGTGGGGTGGGGCTCCTTTCCAGGAGTGTGCCTGAGTGTGAGGTCCCCAGGGGCCAGGTCAGATCCTGCCCAAGTGGTACCAGCCTCATGGGGGGCAGGGCAGGTTTGGAGGGTCTCCAAAGAGAGGGATGGGGGGGTCAAGGAGCTCCCCTGGTCCCACCTGCCAGCCCCCCACTTCTGGAAGGTAGGGATAGACAGGGTCTCTGTCCCCGACAGGCCTTACCATGTTCCTCCCTCTCTCAGTCCCTCCAAACATGGCTTGGCGGTGTTCTTGGCCCAGTGGCCGTGCTTCTTAGAGGCAGAGTGGCCAGAGCCTGGGGGCAGGCCCGAGCTGCAAGCTTCCCTGGAAATACTCTCCAGGGATGGGGAAGGGGGATCTCCAGGATTTGGAGAGGTAGGGTCACTGACTCAGGTGTGATCCTGAGAGTGAGCTTTTCAGGGGAGTTGGGGGCTGTAGGGGTATTGACAGCTGGGGTCAGCCTCTAGAAACAGAGCTGTGGACACAGTGCTTTGTGGGCAGGGGTTTGCCTGGGTTCCCCCAACTGATGCCTGCTCTTACCTCCCTGCCCAGGATGGCGAGGTCATTGGCATCAACACGCTCAAGGTCACGGCTGGCATCTCCTTTGCCATCCCCTCAGACCGCATCACACGGTTCCTCACAGAGTTCCAAGACAAGCAGATCAAAGGTAAAGAGCTCACCTGGAGGGGGCCAGAGGCAGGGGGCACTCTCTCAGGGCTACAGCCCCTTAACACCCCAGCCCTGGGACCAAGGCCCACCGGAGGTGCTGGGTGAACTTTGCTCACTACTGGACAGGTCCTGTCTGCCCACCCCAAAGCTGTGAGACCCCCAGGACAGCTTATCCTCAGCCTCTTTCAGGATCTTCCCCCTGCCTATCATCGATTCGTGATCGGCTTCATCCCCTGCCCGTCCAAGGCTGTCTCCTTTTGGCTGGAGAATCTCCGATCTCAGCTCCTACCATCAGCTTCCTGGACTCCCTGGGCTCCTCTCATTTGGGCTGCTCCTTAGTTGTCAGGTGTTTCTTTCCTTCTATCCGTCCGTCCATCCATCCATTCATCCATCCATCCATCCATCCACCCACCCACCCACCTATCCGCCCATCCATTCACCCATCCATTCACCCATCCATCCATCCATCCATCCATCCGTCTGTCCATCCGTCCATCCATCCATCCACCCACCCACCTATCCACCCATCCATTCACCCATCCATTCATCCATCCATCCATCCATCCATCCATCCATCCGTCCGTCCATCCATCCATCCACCCACCCACCTATCCACCCATCCATTCACCCATCCATTCACTCATTCATCCATCCATCCATCCACCCACCCACCCATCCACCCACCTATCCATCCATCTATCCATTCACCCACCCATCCATCTATCCATCCACCATCCATCCACCCACACCTTTCTACCCATCCATCCACCCACCCCCACCCATCTTTCCACCCACCCATTTGCCATTCATCCATCCATCCATCCATCCACTTATCCACCCATCCCCCCACCCATCCATCTATCCATCCATCCATCCATCCACTTATCCACCCATCCACCCACCCATCCATCTATCCATCCATTCACCCATCCATTCATTCATTCATCCATCCATCCATCCGCCCATTCATCCGTCCATCCATCCGCCCACCCAGCCACCCATCCATCCACCCACCCACCCATCCACCCACACACCCATCCATCCACCCACCCATTTTCCATCCATCCATCCATCCATCCATCCACTTACCCACCCATCCATCTATCCTTCCATTCACCCATCCATTCACTCATTCATCTGTCCATACATCCGCCCACCCAGCCACCCATCCATCCACCCACCCACCCATCCACCCACACACCCATCCATCCACCCACCCATTTTCCATCCATCCATCCATCCATCCATCCATCCACTTACCCACCCATCCATCTATCCTTCCATTCACCCATCCATTCACTCATTCATCTGTCCATACATCCGCCCACCCAGCCACCCATCCATCCACCCACCCACCCATCCACCCACACACCCATCCATCCACCCACCCACCCATCTACCCACCTATCCATCCATCTATCCATTCACCCACCCACCCATCCATCCATCCATCCACCCATCCATCCAATCATCCATTCATCCACCCACTCATCCATCCATCCACCCATCCATCCATCCATCCACCCACCATCCATCCACCCACACCTTTCTACCCATCTACCCATCCATCCACCCACCCATCTTTCCATCCACCCATCTTTCCACCTACCCATTTACCATCCATCCATCCATCCATCCATCCATCCACCCATCTATCCATCCACCCATCCACCCAGCCATTCATCCATTCATCCATCCATCCACCTATCCATCATCCATCCATCCTATATCCATCCATCCACCCAACCACTCATTTATCCTTCCAACTACCAATTCTTCCATCTGTCATCCATTCATCCACCCATCCATCCGTCCATCCATCATCCATCCATTTACCCATCCATCCATCCATCTACTCATCCATTCATCCACTCATCCACCCACCTATCCACCCATTCACCCACCTGGCCACCATTTCTTCCTTTATTTTTTCCTTTCTTTTTTTCCTTCTCTCCTTCCTTCCACCCATCCACCCACCCACTCATTCACCTGTCTACCTATCCGCCCATCCATCCATCCGTCTACCCACCTGTCCCTCTATCCCTGTCCGTCTATTCTTCCATCCATCTACCCACTCCTGAGTACTTCCTCTTTCAGCCTGTGGCCCATGGAGATCACATGGTAGAATATCCTCTATGCCAGGGAAGCAGAGTCCAATACCTCGTCTTTGGAAGTCACCCTCCTCCAAGCCCCCATTTCCTTGCCCCCATTTCCTCACCCCATCAAAAAGGGATACCCAGCCCACCCTGCCCACTCCTAGATTGCCATGAGCACCCATCTGGGAGAGGTCTCGCCAGGGCACTAGGCAACTCTCCCAAGTGAGAGCATGCCCATTGCCTCCCTAAGTGGGCAGTCGCAGCCACCTTCCAGAGCAGGGCCATGCTTCCAATCGCAGGGCCTTTCCTGGGGGCCTCTGCCTCCCCACCTTCTCTTCAGCCCTAGTGAGCTTCTCCCTCCTGCCATTGTGTCTCCTGTGCCCACCTCCTGGCCAACGCCCAGGCCTGACTCAGCAACTCACACTTCCACATTGCTTTGCTGTCTCCTCCCAGCCCCCTCACTGGCAGTTCATTGAGAGCAGGGGGCTTCCTCACGTTTCCCCCTCCTCCATGACCCCGTCAGCCAAGCACATGGACCCCAGTGCAGCCAAGGCTGGTGCCATGAGGGCTGGTCACATGAAGAGCTGCTGTTGAGGATGCCGCCATTGTTCTTCTGTGTCCATTATGGGAAGACAATCTGGAGCCAGGCAGAGCCTGTCTTTCCCAAAGAAGCTGAAGTCTTCTTCTCTTGAACAGTGGGGACCATCTAATCTCTTGAGCCCTTTTCCTGTTGGCCTCTAGGAAGCTCAGAGCTAGATTCAGGGGTGCATCCAGACCTGTCCTAGCATGCTCCTTTCCCTAATGACCGAGTTTTTCCTGTTGAATTATCCCATTCTCCATGGGTGCCTTTGACTTCGGCCTCCTTACTGGAAATTAGCAGAGCTGCTGTTTGCACACACTGAGCTGTGAGGTGACTTTCCTTGGAAGTGGATGATAGTGTCCTCTTCCCTTCTTGCCTCTCTCTTTCTCCTGAGACAGGATCCCCCTGGGGCCTAGGTTTGCTTCTTTGTTGTACAGGGGCTGTCCTAGTTAGTGCTGACCTCATCCCAGAACCCCCTGGGAAATATCCCCTGTCCTCAGAGCTGTGTCCCCTCCCCAAGGACAGTGCAGACTAACGGAGGAGCCTGATAAACCTTAGCTGCATGGCACACTTGCAATTTTAAAATCCTTCTGAAGTTGACTGGTGTTTGTACTTGCTTCTCTTTTTTATTTAATAAAATCCAATGATCCAAACCCAGTTAATCTAAAGTTGTTTGAAATGAACCATCTTTTTATTAAATCAAGGAGATGTTAAGTGCATTTATTATTCTCATCTGGAGGTGGGGTGCAGAGGCCTCTGAGGGGCTTTCAGGGTAAAGAGTGGCCACCATGCATGTTGGGGGAGCCCCAGGAGGGCTTGGGGTCCAGCCAGCCTTAGGACCAGAGTATAGCCCCACATGGGGTGGTGTGGGGTGTTTGATTCATGGAGTGGGGCCGTTTGTGGGCATCTGCCCCTCTGTGGACTGTGGGGAACAGTGCAGTTCATAGGTGGGAGACCTCTGGCCTGGGGGGTAAACCCCTCGTTTATCCTGTGGCCCACAAGCCAAGGGAGAGCTGTAGGGAGGGGAGGGGACAGGGACAAAGACATGTGCTTTCCCTGGTCTCAGACATCAGAGTTCCCAGATCTCTGACATCACAGGATTCCCCGATCTCAGAGGCCACAGGGTTCCTCAGTCTCAGAAGTCACAGGGTCCCGTGGTCTCAAAAACCGTAAGTTTCCCTGGTCTCAGAGTTCACAGGGTTCCCCAGCCTCAGAGGTCACAGGGTCCCTTGGTCTCAGAAGCCAAAATGTCCCCTGGTCTCAGGCCCCTGTGCTGGGTAGAGTCCTGAGTCCTTCCCAATAGTGGAAAAGTCTGGGGAAGGCAGCCCAGCCACCTGGCAGGAGCAGGGCCGGGAGCAGGACGGGCAGGGAGGCTGGTGGCCCCATACTTGGTGTGTGTTCTGCTCACCTCTCAAGTTCAAGGAGAAGAGGCTTCAGAGTCCCCTATCCTGAGCACAGTGAGTCGTGCTTTCCCCAGCTCTGGCCCAGGGGCATTACCAGGCCTCTGCTTTCCCACCCGCACAGTGGGTCTAAGTCAGAGGGGACCACAGTCATTGTTCAAATGCTGGCTCTGTGTCTTGGACTCCTGTGAGCCAGAGGTCCTGCCCTCCCGCTTTCCTTCTAGCAGGGAGACGGGCCACAAAAACGCCCCCAGATGCCACAGATCAGAGTGAGGGGTGCTGGGAGGAGGCTGGGGCAGGGCTGGGGCCTCGAGGGTGAGGGCTGCATGACGGGGCAGGAGACCTCTCTGAGGCGGTGACCCACCTCCAGCAGAGACTGTCGGAAGGGAGTGGGGCAGGCTCTGGAGATTGCAGGGGACTCCCAGGCAGTGGGAGTGGGAAGGGCCCATGTCCCAGGTGGGCTGTGCAGGTCCTGTCGAGGATCCCACCCCCTGGATTTAGAAGCCACCTAGAGAGTGATCCCCCCGATTTACGCCTCCAGCCTGGCCCCTCCTACTCCAGGCTCAGACGTGCAGCTGCTTGTGGGATGGACCCACCAATGTCCACAGGCAGTTCCCACTCAGAGCACCTGTCAAGACCCCCCTGCTCCTGCAGCCCCACCTGCCGTCCCCACTCAGTTATGTCAGCCTTGTCCCTCTGTCCCTCTGTCCCTCTGGACTTCCCACATGCCTCATCCACTGTCAGCGAGTCCATTGGCCCAGCCTTCAGGATGCATCCACCCCGGGCCTTGTCGCCGCTCCGCCTCCACCTCCACCTCCGGGTCCAGCACCGGGGCACTCGCTGCCCTGGACCATTACCTCTCTGGGCTCCTCCGGATGCTGCCCCGTCCCCCACAGACCCTCCCACAGCCAGAGAAGCCCTTTCAAAACTAACGGCAGATCATGTCTGGTGATTCAAGGCCAAATCCAAAGCCTTCTAGGGCCCACTGGACCCATGGGTCAGGCCTCCCGGCCAGCTCTGACCCCATCTCCCACATGGTTTATTCATGAGCTGTTCATCTTTGGTGTGTTTAAATATTTGGCCCATTAAAAACATTTAGGTTATTTGTGTTCTTACTAGTAGGTTGTGAGAGTTCTTTCTACATTCTGAATAGGAGCCCTTCATCAGATAAGCAAATTGCAAATATTTTCTCCCAGTCTGTGGCTTGTCTTTTTCATTCTCTGAACAGTGTTTTTAAAGAGCAGAAGTTTTGTAAATTTTGATGAAGTCTGTTTTTTATTTTTAATTTGTCATGCGTTTGGTGTTGTATCTAAGACGTCTTTGCTAACCCAAGATCAGAAAGATTTTTCTCCTACAATTTCTTCTAGAAGTTTTACTTTTTGAGGTTTCAGATTTAGGACTGCGAAGCATTTTGAATTAGTATATTTTTAAATAGTGCAAAGTACAGATCGAGGTTTGGGCATTTTTGTTATTTTTGCCTTGGAAATTCAATTGTTCTAGGACCATTTGTTGAAAGACTGTTCTCTACTGAAGTGCCTTCGCACCGTTGTCCAAAAGAGAATGACCATGTGCCATTCCAGCTGTCTGTGTTTAGGCCAATATTCAGTACTGCACTGGCTCGATTACTGTGGCCTCACAGTAGGTCTAAAAGGCAGGCAGTGTGAGTCCCCCGACTTTATTCTTCCTTTTCCAAGTTGTGTGGACTCCTCAGACCCTTTGCATTTCTACATGAATTTCAGAATAAGCTTGTCAATTTCTACAAAAAGAAAAATAAAGCCTGCTGATGATCTGATTGGGATTCCATTGAATTTACAGATCAATTTGGGGAAATTTGGCATTTTAACAATGGTAATTCTTCTGATCCATGAATACAGACTACCTCTCCATTTATTTATATCTTCTTTAACTTCTCTCTGCAATGTTTTATAGTTTTCAGTGTACTGGTTTTTGGGCATTTTTCATCAGATTTATTCATAAGTATTTCTTAATTTTGATGCTATTATAAATGATGTATTCTTTTAAATTTCAGTTTCTGCTGGTTGGTTAAGAGAATATTCAAATTAAAATGATTTTTGGATGTTCACCATAAGATATCCTGTAAGCTTGATAACTCACTTACTGCTTCTAGAAACTTTTTTTGTAGATGCCATCAGATTTCCTACATAGATGGCTATGCAGTCTGTGAATAAAGACAGTTTTAGTTCTTCCTTTCCAATCTGAATGCCTTTTTTTTTCTTGCCTGGCTAGAACTTCCAGTAAAATATTGAATGAAAGGGGTAAGAGTGGACATCCTTGTCCCGTTCGTGATCTTGGGGAGAAAACATTCAGTCTTTCACCATTAAGTACGGTGCTAGCTACAAATTTGCATAGGTATCCTTTATCAGGTTGAAAAGTTCCCTTCTATTTCTGGTTTTTATTGGGAATAGATGTTACTTTTTGTCAGAGGCTTTTTGTGCATCTCTGGAGATGATCATATGGTGTTCCTTTCTAGTCTGTTAATGTGGTAAATTGCATTGGTTGATTTTTAAATGTTAAACCAACTTTGCATTCCTGGGATGAACCTCACTTATCACTTATTTGTGATGTATTATCCATTTTTTTTTTTTTTTGAGATGGAGTCTCACTCTGTCGCCCAGGCTGGAGTACAGTGGTGTGATCTTGGCTCACTGCAACCTCTACCTCCCAGGCGCAAGTGATTCTTCTGCCTCAGCCTCCCACGTAGCTGGGATTATAGGTGCCCACCATCATGCCCAGCTAATTTTTGTATTTTTAGTAGAGATGGGGTTTCACCATGTTGGCCAGGCTGGTCTCAGACTCCTGACTTCAGGTGATCCACCTGCCTTGGCCTCCCAAAGTGCTGGGATTACAGGCATGAGCCACTATGCCCGGCTGTATTATCCTTTTAAATGTATTTATGGATTTGATTTGTTTAAAGAATTTTTGTATCTGTTTTCATGAGGGATATGGGTCTAGTTTTCTCTTCTGGTTTTTGTATTCAGATAATGAGGTTAGAAGTAGCCACTCATTTTCAGTTTTCTGGAGGAGTTTGTATAGAATTAGTACTATTTCTTCCTTAAACATCTGGTGGAATTCTCCAGTGAGATCTTTTAGGCTTGAAGTTTTTTTTTGTAGGAAGATTTTTAACTCCAAATTCAATTTCTTTAATAGATGTAGTGCTATTTGCGTTATCTATTTCTTCTTGAATGAGCTTTGGTGGTTTGGAAATTTCAAGAAATTTGCTTCTTTTGTCTAAGTGATTAAATTCATTGACATCAAGTTGTTCACAATATTCTCTTATTATTCTTTTAATATCTGTAGAATCTGTAGTGATGTCACCTCTGTAATTTGTGATGTTGATAACTGTGTCTTTTTGTCATGATCGATCTTGCTAAAGATTTATCAGTTTTATTGATCTTAAAGAATCAGCTTTATTTTTTATTTTCACTATTGTGTTTCTTTGATTTACATTCTTCATTGATTTATACTCTTCATTGATTCACACTCATCTTTATTATGGATTCACACTCATCTTTATTATTGATTCACACTCTCAGCTTTATTATTGATTCACACTCTTATTAGATTCACACTTTATTATTGACTCACACTCTTACCTTTATTATTGATTCACACTCATCTTTATTATTGATTCACACTCTCAGCTTTATTATTGATCCAGTCTTTATTATTGATTCACACTCATCTTTATTATTGAGTCACACTCATCTTTATTATTGATTCACACTCATCTTTATTGATTCACACTCATCTTTATAATTGATTCACACTCTCAGCTTTATTATCGATTCACACTCTTATCTTTATTATTGATTCACACCCATCTTTATTATTGATTCACACTCTGTTTTATTGAGTCACACTCTTATTAGATTCACACTCTTTGTTGACTCACACTCTTTATTATTCATGCTCATCTTTATTATTGATTCACACTCTCAGCTTTATTATTGATTCACAGACATCTTTATTATTGATTCACACTCAGCTTTATTGATTCACACTCATCTTTATTATTGATTCACACTCATCTTTATTATTGAGTCACACTCATCTTTATTATTGATTCACACTCATCTTTATTATTGAGTCACACTCATCTTTATTATTGATTCACACTCATCTTTATTATTGAGTCACACTCTCAGCTTTATTATTGATTCACACTCAGCTTTATTATTGATTTGCACTATCAGGTTTATTGTTGATTCACACTATCAGCTTTATTATTGACTCACACTCAGCTTTATTGAGTCACACTCTCAGCTTTATTGATTCACACTCTCAGCTTTATTATTAATTCACACTCAACTTTATTATTGATTCAGACTTTTAATTATTTTTTTCTTCTGGTTATTCTAGGTTTTATTTGGTCTTTTTATAGTTTTTAAGATGGAAACTGAGGTTATTGATTTGAGGCTTTTCTTATTTTCTAATATAGACACTTTAGTACTATTAATTTCCCTCTACCTCTACAACCTACAAATTTTAATATATTATACATTCATTTTTATTCAGCTGAACATAATTTCTAATTTCTCTTTTTACTTATTTGAAGATGAGTAATTTAGAGTGTATTATTTAGTTTCCAATAATTTGGGAATTTTCTAGATACCTATTATTGATTTCTACTTGTGGTCAGAACTCTTATATAAAATGAAAATTCTAAATTTATTGGCTCTTGTTTATTTCTGGATCTGAGACACCTGCTAACTCACAGATTAGAGCAGCTCGGGGGATGGAAACACTATCTCAGTGAGTTGCGTGTGCAGTGCCCCAGCCACAGGGCCTGGCACATGGTTAGTACTCACTGGACATTAGCAGCGAGTATTGTTTTGAGGAAGACCAGTGGGAGGTGATGAGTTCAGTTCCAAGCAGGGAACATTTGGGGAAGCAGCAATATGGAAGCCAGAAAGGAGAGCCCCACTGGCCACTGGGGTTGGGTTGGAGCTCAGCTGGGAGAGCAGATGTCGGAGCTCACATGGTTGGATGCAGGATGCGGTGGACATGAAGCCACCTGTGGGGCGAGCCACACTAGAGCTAGAATACCCCTCAGCTCCATGATGATGGTCAGGAGAGGGCAGCTTTGCCGGACCGCAGGGGGACTGGGCCAGCTCAAGCAGAATGACACCTGCTGCTTCCTGGTCCTGCAGGGGAACTTCTGTCCTCTGCCTGTCCCCTGAGGGAGCGTGGTGGCTTTTCACAGCAGCCCTAACGGAGTCTCGCCGTGTTTCATTTCCAGACTGGAAGAAGCGCTTCATCGGCATACGGATGCGGACGATCACACCAAGGCGAGTGTCTGAAGAGTGCCATCCCCTGCTACCCCTTCCTCTCATCCCTCACCCTGACCCTCCCTCCAGACCCTGGCTGGCTGTGTTCGGCTCCTTGCAGGTGCCCAGACGGGCCGATGCACTCAGGCCTCTGGCCGTTGCTCAGGCCAGTCCTTTTGCTTGGACCTTTCCCTCTTTGCCTTATAGATTCCTTCTGCTCTTTCAGGACGCTATCTCTTTCCATGGCTGCTATAACAAATTACTATAAGCCTGGTGGCTTAAAACAGCAGAAATGTGTTCCCTCTCAGTTCTGGAGGTCGGGGATCTGAAGTCAAGGGGTCGGCAGGGCTGCACTCTGCCTCTGAGGCTCCAGGGAAAGCTACTTCCTTGCCCCTTCCAGCTTCTGCTGGCTCCAGGCATCCTTGGCTTGTGGCTGCCTCCCTGCAGTCTCTGCCTCTGTCTTCACTTGACCTTCTTTCTCTCTGAGTATCTGTGTGCACATCTCTCTCTCGTTTCTCTTAGGAAAACATCCATCGTTGGAGTTAGGGCCCACTCTAAACCCAGAAGGTCTCTTCTCAAGATCTTCAACTAATGACACCTATAAAGGTCCTATTTCCAAACACGGTCACATTCTGAGGCTCTGGGTGTACATGAATTTGGGGGAACACCATTCTGCATTCCCAGGACACTCAAGTGGCAGAAGGTGCCTCCTCATAGCACACAGAGCCCTGGCCTCCCTCTCCAGCCTTGAACTCATCCTACTGTGTCGGAATCACCTGTGGTGGGACCGCCCCACCCCATCCTGCCTCCTCGGCTGTCAGCTCCTTGGGAGCAAGGACTGTGACCTACTTATTCCTCCACTCTGCCCCCAAAAGCAAGTCCACTGCAGAGCAGGTGCCTGGAAATGCTGAATGAGTGCAAGAAAGAAGGGGCTGGGGGAGAGGAAGCAGGGGCAGGATAGAAGGGACGCTGGAAGTGCAAACTTGAGCTTCGAGGTTTGAAGAAGGGAGAGGTCACTGCATCGGGAGCCTACGAAGAACTCGAGAATGCTCAAGTGACCATTTCCTCAAAGAACACAGTCCCTAAAGCTGTCATTCCTCCTGTTTCACCAACTCTGCTAATCTAGGGGTGACATTTGAAAAAAATTATCAATGTCCAGTATGCCAATTTATCTTTTGTTTTCTGTCTCTTTTATCTGTCTGTCCATCCCACCTCTGTCCAGTCTTCTGTCTGTCTGTTCCATGACTCAGCATTGTCTGCTCATTCCATGAGTCAGCATTGTCTTCCGTTCCGTGACTCAGCATTGTCTGTACGTTCCATGACTCAGCATTGTCTGTCCATTCCTTGACTCAGCATTGCCTGTCTGTCCATTTTTCCTTCTATCCACCCATCCGGCATCATTCCTTCATTCATCCATCCATCCATCCATCCATCCTCCCGCCCCTCCTCCCACCTGTCTACCCACTCTCTCTCCTCTCTTCACGCTTCTAACCAGCTATTGCTACCACGTTTCTCTTAAGAAGCACATCTGGTAGGGGACACAGAGTGGCCAGTGGTGGGACAGGGCAGTATGGGGGCCCAGAGGTGGCTCCTCTTCTGGCCTCGTGCTGGAGGGAGGGACGGGCAGCTTCATACCAAGGAGCTGGGCAAAGGCTCAGAGGAGGGGCCTTGACGGCAGACTCTTTCCAGCCTGGTGGATGAGCTGAAGGCCAGCAACCCGGACTTCCCAGAGGTCAGCAGTGGAATTTATGTGCAAGAGGTTGCGCCAAATTCACCTTCTCAGAGGTAGGCTCTGCCAGAGGAGATCGCTTGAGGCATGGGGCAGGCGTGACGGTCTGGGCTGGGGCTGCCCCACTGACCTCATGTGACCTTGAGCTTCCCAGCAAAGTGACCGGGAAGGGGCAGGTGGATTCTAGCGTGTCTGCTAAGCCAGAGGAGGCTGGAGAGCTGAATGGTCCCTAGAGCCCTGACTGTGTACGTCCTAAGTCCACAATGTCATTTCCTTCGAGAAGCAGAGGCTGAAGAGTCCCTGTTGGGCTAAGAACCCACTCCAAGCCAGACTCTTTCACCAGGTGGGGACCGGCCTGGGTCCTGGGTCTTTCTGGGACTCAGCTTCCTCATTGTAAAATGGAGATAATTCAGCCTTTTTTTTTTTTTTTTTTTTTTTTTGAGACAGTCTCCCTCTTGTTGCCCAGGCTGGAGTGCAGTGTCGCGATCTCAGCTCACTGCAACCTCTGCCTCCTGGGCTCAAGCGACTCTCCTGCCTCAACCTTCTGAGTAGCTCAGATTACAGGTGCCCACCACCATGCCCTGCTAATCATTTTTGTATTTTTAGTAGAGACGGGGTTTCACCATGTTGGCCAGGCTGGTCTTGAACTGCTGACCTCAGGCGATCCACCTGCCTCGGCCTCCCAAAATGCTGGGATTTCTACCCCCAGGAGACTTTGTAGATGAAATGGATAAAGGATTGCTTTCTTTGAAGTCTTCCAGTACTAGAGAAATGTTAAGCGTTGCAACACCATAGGCTGAGGCAGGCGTGCAGCGACACTACCACACGCTGGCATGGCTGACCCACCCCCAAGAAGGGCTCTGAACCAGTTGCCTCCCCTCCTTAGCCTCGGTCTTCATCTGCAGTGGGAAAAATCCACATATAAGTGGACCCACACAGTTCAAACCCATGTTGTTCAAGGGCCGACTGTACTGTGCATCCTCAGAGGCTGGGCTTGAAGGTGGGAGGCCCCGCGTGACCTTCTGTGATGAGCACAGACGGCACACTTGTCCTGCCCGCAGCAGGCCTGCAGTAAAAATTGTTGAAATTGGGTGAAATTTTCCACACACATCTCAGTTAATCCTCACTGCAGCCAGGGAGGTGCAGGGTCCTGCCCTCATCCATTTTACAGATGGAGGGACTGAGGTTTAGAGAAGTTACTCTTCCAGGTCACACGGCTGGCATGTGAGGGTCTTGATGCTGGTGCCCACGCAGCTGAGCACAGTACCATCACCTTCCTTCCCGGCAGTGGGGAGGTCTCAGTGAGCCTCATGCAGAGAGAAGGCTGGTCCCGTGAGCTCTGCCTCTCACATAGACGTCTTCGTAACGGCAGTAACAGCAGAACCTACTCCTGGGCCTTTATAATTTGCAAAGTGCATTTCCACATAGGATGGTAGACATGAAAACTGAGGCACAAGGGGACAGAGTGCCTGGCCCAGCTAGGAGGGCTGTAGCGGGAGCTCGAACCCACCCTTCTGACGCATGGGAGAAGCAGTTTGAAAGGTTGTTTGCCTGTCGTGTGACATTGGTTTTCATCCAGTGTGAGAGCTTTGGGGCTGGGGCACTGTTCTTTCCCATCGAAATGACTTTTGTTGAAATGTTGTCATTGACCCTGACTGTGCCTCGCTCTGGGCCGGGCCTGGGAAGGCTGTGCCTGGGGAGGCGGTGGGTGGTGACCCCGTCTCTCCTGTTGGCAGAGGCGGCATCCAAGATGGTGACATCATCGTCAAGGTCAACGGGCGTCCTCTAGTGGACTCGAGTGAGCTGCAGGAGGCCGTGCTGACCGAGTCTCCTCTCCTACTGGAGGTGCGGCGGGGGAACGACGACCTCCTCTTCAGCATCGCACCCGAGGTGGTCATGTGAGGGGCGCATTCCTCCAGCGCCACGCGTCAGAGCCTGCAGACAACGGAGGGCAGCGCTCCCCGAGATCAGGACGAAGGACCACCGTCGGTCCTCAGCAGGGTGGCAGCCTCCTCCTGGTTGTCCGGGGCAGAGCGGAGGCTGGGCTTGGCCAGGGGCCCGAATTTCCGCCTGGGGAGTGTTGGATCCACATCCCAGTGCCGGGGAGGGAAGCCCAACATCCCCTTGTACAGATGATCCTGAAAGTCACTTCCAAGTTCTCCGGATATTCACAAAACTGCCTTCCATGGAGGTCCCCTCCTCTCCTAGCTTCCCGCCTCTGCCCCTGTGAACACCCATCTGCAGTATCCCCTGCTCCTGCCCCTCCTACTGCAGGTTTGGGCTGCCAAGCTTCTTCCCCCCTGACAAACGCCCACCTGACCTGAGGCCCCAGCTTCCCTCTGCCCTAGGACTTACCAAGCTGTAGGGCCAGGGCTGCTGCCTGCCAGCCTGGGGTCCCTGGAGGACAGGTCACATCTGATCCCTTCGGGGTGGGGGGGGTGGGGTCCAGCCCGGAGCAGGCACTGAGTGAATGCCCCCTGGCTGCGGAGCTGAGCCCCGCCCTGCCATGAGGTTTTCCTCCCCAGGCAGGCAGGAGGCTGCGGGGAGCACGTGGAAAGTTGGCTGCTGCATGGGGAAGCTTCTCCTCCCCAAGGCGGCCATGGGGCGGCCTGCAGAGGACAGTGGACGTGGAGCTGCGGGGTGTGAGGACTGAGCCGGCTTCCCCTTCCCACGCAGCTCTGGGATGCAGCAGCTGCTCGCATGGAAGTGCCGCCCAGAGGCATGCAGGCTCCTGGGCATCACCCCCTCATCCAGGGAACGAGTGTGTCTCAAGGGGCATTTGTGAGCTTTGCTGAAAATGGATTCCCAGTGTTGCTTGTACTGTATGTTTCTCTACTGTATGGAAAATAAAGTTTACAAGCACACGGTTCTCAGCCAGCAGGGCACTGGGGCAGCCTAACCACCACTGGCCAGGATTCTTCCTGGGGATCCATCTAACACATGACTGGGCATACCTGCAAAGACACGGGCCTTTAAAGGGTTTCTATGACAGCTGAGCACTGGGGCACACCAGGTTTCGGGGTCATGTGGCGCTGTGGAGGGCCGGCTCCGAGTCAGGCAGCCCGGCTCAAGTCCTGGCTCCTCCGCTTACTTCCGGCTTCATGGTCTTGGGCAAGAGATGTCCCCCTCCCTACCTTGGCCTCTGCCTCTGTCCAGCAGGAAGGCTGGCTCTGCTGCGCTGACCTCCTGGATGCCCTGGGATGCAAGGTGACAGGTGCAGCACTTGGGAAGCCACCCAGCTTACGGGGAGCTCCCACTAAGCCCCACTGTGCACGTCTGGTCACATGAAGAACCCTTTCTCACATCTATTTCACCCTCCCTGCCACCCATCCAGCAATGGGGAAACTGAGGCAGAGAGCAATTTCAATGAGCAGGAGGTCCAGGGACACTGCCCAGAGTAGCTGGAAGCGGAGCACTGGGAACCGTGAACTTGCCCCCAACCCTCTGCTCCACCCAGAGTGGGCCACCCCTGCCAGGCCCCCAGCCACTCTGGCCCCATCTAGGCTTCCATCCACCTGCCAGGCTTAGGCAGCCATGTCCACCCTCCAGGCCCTGCTCCCACTCCCGCTTGCGGCCTGGGCTCTCCACACACACACTGGCCCCAGAGAGTAGGCCGTTGCCCCTCAGTCTTTGGGCCCTGGCTGAGAGGAGCCTATTGGGTGCTGGGGGGCTGAGGTTGGGAAGAGGGCATGGAGAGCTGTGACCTTATCAATTATTGGAGAGGTGAGCACTTGGGGGAGGGTTGAGGGCCACCAGGGAAACCACGACCGCCATTCCCACAGCTCTCCCAAATCTGGAGGGTCAGCGGTCACTGGAGTGATTTCTGGGGTCCTGTGGGTTCTGGGGGAACTGGGTCTGGAGATTCTGCCCATTCACACTGTCCCTGCATTGGTGTCCACCACATGAAGCCACTTCTCCCTTGATGGCTGTTCCCACCTTGCGGGGGACAAGTCTTGACACCCCAGCTCAGACCACCTTCTCAACCCCCTGTGTCTGCCCTGCAAATGCCTCAGGGGAGAGCGGATCACAAATTCCAAACCCACCCGCTCACTCACAGATGGGCCATGCTCTGCCTCAGGGGAGAGCGGATCGCAAACCCACCTGCTCACTCACAGATGGGCTGTGGTCTCCTGGCTCTGTCTGGGTCGCGTTTACCTTGCAGCCTGGCTTCGGAGTCCCAAGATCCCTTGCAGGGGCCTGAGGAGCACAGCGGGGCTGTGAGGTCAGGAGGCTGAGCTCAGATGAGACTCTGAGCCTCTGAGCCTCGGTTCCTCCACCCGTCAAATGGAGATAATGTTGTTTTCTTTCTTTTTTCTTTTTCTTTTCTTTTCTTTTTTTTTTTGAGATGGAGTTTCACTCTGTCGCCCAGTGGTGTGATCTCTGCTCACCACAACCTCCACCTCCCGGGTTCAAGCAATTCTCCTGCCTCAGCCTCCCAAGTAGCTGGGACTACAGGTGCCTGCCACCACGCCCAGCTAATTTTTGTATTTTTAGTAGGGACGGGGTTTTACCATATTGCCAGCTGACCTTGTGATCCGCCTGCCTTGGCCTCCCAAAGCGCTGGAATTACAGGTGTGAGCCAATGTGCCTGGCCGATAATGTTTTCTTAACAGTTTGGGTTCCACTGAAGGAGATAAACTGGCTGCGTGAGCACTGAATTAAACAGCATGAGGAGGATCCTACTCACACTCCAGGACAGAATGTGCCCCTGAGATGTTGCCTCCCACCACCCTCCTTCTCCCTGCCCCTGGCCCCAAATGACCATGGCCTCCGGATGCCCATCTGTGCAGCAGGGAGGTGGGACGGGGGTCTCTGAGCTTGGGAGTGAGTGGGCCTGGACTGTGGTCCCAGTTCTGACACCCTTGAACTGACCTCTGTGGGGGCCTCCAGCTCTGGGCTTCTGCATTCAGGAGGCCTGTGGCTGCCACCTCCAGAGGAAGAGGGACAGTGGCACTCAGACAGCCCTCCCTCAGGGTCACCCTCTCGCCCACCCCGGCTGGCCCTGTCGTAGTGGGAGGTTGAGACCTCTGAACTCTCAGCCCCCGAGACCTGACTGTTCCCTCCGGGCTGAGCCGCCTCCCTGGCTGCCCTTCCAGCTGCACTCCGTAAAAAAAAAACCTTTGCAGAGGCTGCCGGCTGCTACCCCGTCATTGTGCAACCCTCTGGCTCCTGTGCAGCCCCAGCTGCTGGGCCGCCACCCACCCCTCTACGTGTCCCATGAAGATGTAAACAGGGTGCTCACAAGGCCAGCACCCACCAGGAGGAGCCCCCTGCCCCAGGCTGGGTCCTCAGTGAACACCTGGAATCTCACAGGCACAGGTCCCCATGTCCCAACACCCCATGTGACAGAGACAGAAACTGAGGCCTGGAGAGGGCGAGGACCTGTTCCAGGTCACATGTGAGCCAGTGGCTGGGCTCCAGGTGACCAGCATCAGGCTCCCGTCTGTCCCTTCAGGCAGCCGTGGTGCAACTGCTGCAGGACAGACCTCCACTGCCCTGACGCGGGGCCCAGCCAGTGCCTCCAGGAGGGCAGACCCTGCCTCCCACTGCTCACCCGTGGGTCACACATCTTCCTTCCAGAGTCCCTGCCTGCTCCCTCTGGGGTGAGTGGGTTCAGAATGGATGAGCACAGTTGGAAATTTCAGAATGGGTCAGAGTTGAAGGAGAAGGGGAGTGCCCGGGGCTGTCACCCACACCTGCTTCATTCCTACTGACCATTCCCTCTATCATGGGCCGAAGAATGGCCCCCAAAGGCATCCATGTCATGACGCTTGGAGCCCTGGAATGTCTTATATGGCAAAAGGGACTTAGCACATGTGATCAAGGCAGACTCTAAAGTGGGGACATGATCCTGATTGTAGGGTGGGCCTGATGTGACACAAGGGTACTTATAAGAGGGACACAGAAAGGGTCAGCAGAAGTTAGAAAGTGGGATGATGGAGTGACAGGTGGGGGCTCTGTGGGGAGTGGCTGAGAATGCAGAGGACTTCCAGAAGCTGGAAAGGCAAGGAAAGAAAGGAAATGGTCCCTTCAGAGCCCACAGAAGGAGCCACCCCACTGACTCCTTGACTTTAGCCCAGACGAACTGATTGTAGACTCTGGCTTCTAGGACTGTGAGAGAAGGAGCGTGTGCTGTGTTAGTCGGTGAGGTTCATGGTCATTTGTTAACAGCAGCCGCAGGAACTGCATCCGCTCTTCAAGCTGGCCTCCAACTTCACTCCCGCCGGGAAGCCCCACCCTGCCCACGCCAAGGGGCTGGGGACCCTTTAGAGCCCTCATGGTCTCTGGTTTCTGGCTTATTTCCTTGTTCCTCTGGATGTTGACTGCTCCTTGCTTCCCCATCCCCTAGAAACACTGGCTCCAGGAGCTCATGAACTTTGCTTAAACCACAGCCATGTCCCCAGAGCCAACCCCAGTGCCGGGGCAGAGCAGGTGCTCAGTGAATGGGTCTTAGTTTGAATGGGACTCGTGGGCTTGAAAGTTCATCTCAGCTCTATAACTCTGGGGCCTATGTTGCTGTGTCACTCCAAGCAAACCCCAAAATCCAATATCCAGGAAGGCCAGGATGTCAGGGATGGGAAGATGCAGGGACAAGAGGTGGGGGTGGGAGGAAAATGGCCCCACTCTCCTCATAGCTACTGATCCTCTGAGCCTCAGGATCCTCTCTGAAAGTGGAGGAGCAATCTTCACTCTGCAGATATCCCCTCCAAAGGAGCAGCCCACGTGCTGCCCTGCACGCATGCAGCCATCACTGAGCCCTGCAACCACACAGCCGCCACTGAGCCCCTGCACCCATGCAGCCACCACTGAGCCCCTGCACCCACACAGCCATCACTGAGCCCTGCACCCACGCAGCCATCACTGAGCCCTGCACCCACGCAGCCATCACTGAGCCCTGCACCCATGCAGCCACCACTGAGCCCCTCTCCCAGGACCTCTCTAGGCTCCAGGGACACCCCAGGCAGGAGAGCCTCCAAGGGGAAATCCCCTCTCCTCCTCACCTCGCCAGTTCCTTCCTCTGTCCCACTCCCTCCTCTCACTTCAGAAAAAGGGACCCCTCCTCCCTGGGCTCTGGGGCCACCCTCCATGGCTCCTTAGAGGAGAGGAGACCTGATCTCACCTCTCACCAACTGAGAGCTGCCCTCTCCCTGAGCTGCCCAAGTCCTCTCCTGTGATGTTTTATCATCACCCCACACAGTGGCCACAATCCGCACTCACCTTCCTGTCCCCAAAGAGCTCCCTTTTGCCTTCTGGGGTCCGGAGGAGAGTTCGGAGGTCGGCCATCTGCAAAACACTCCCTAACCCACTGTTCTCCTTTGACAACTGTTCACACTTTGCAGGGGACAGGCTCTGACACCTGAGCTCAGATCACCTTCTTGACCTGTGTCTGCCCAAAAATGCCAGGGAAGGAGGCGATCACCTCAAGAGGCAGGATGTCAGTGATCTTTGGGGACAGGGCTGCTGATGAGATGGGCTGAAGGGAGGTTCTGGGGAGTCAAGACTTGGGTGCTGGTCACCTGGGGTTTGCTTTTTGATAGTGCATTGGATTGTTAGGTTTCTCTGCAAATCCTCCCAGACCAGCAAGCCCGGCCCTTCAAACCCAGGCCAGGCAAACGTCAGAAGGATGTCCACAGCACACATGAGTATGTGAACTCACAGCTCACGTGTGTGCACACTCAGATGCTTGTATGCATGGCACAGCACATGTGAGTGTGCAAACACAGCTCACATGAGTACACACACTCAGATACATGTGCATGGCCTAGCACATATAAGTGTGTACACTTCCAACTCACATGAATTTGCACACACAGATGCATGTGTGCGTGCCACTGCACATGTGAGTATGTACACTCAGAGCTCACATGAGTTCATGCATGCGTGCATGGGCACAGCATACATGGGGTGGGTTTTCTGGGAGCTGACAGACATGTTTGAAACACTTTTATTTTTTCAAAATCATTTTTTACTGTCAAGTGTGGCACATATAACAATGTGCCACAAACCTAAACAGTCCAATGCACTATCAAAAAGCAAACCCCACATGACCAGCCCCCAACTCCTGACTCCCCAGAACTTCCCTCCAGCCCATCCCATCAACAGCCCTCTTCCCAGAAAGGTCACTGACGTCCTGCCCCTTGAGGCGATCGCCTCCTTCACTTTATAATTTTGCCACCTAAGCATGCATTGCTAAGCACAGTTGCACGCTGCCTGCATTTTTCACATGAAATTACACTGATGTACTCACTTGCATCTGGCTTCTGCTCAACATTACATTTGTGAGATTCATCCATGTTGATGTGTGCAGCTGAAGGCTACCAATATCCACCATTGTATAGTATCTGCTCTGGGAACATGTGGCAATTCCTTTACCTGGTCTCCTGTTGATGGCCACTTTGGGGTGTTTCTAACTTGGGGCTATGGTGCATCATGACATAACATCCTCATAGCTGTGTCTTGTGACTTGTGGAAGCATCTCTGTTGGGCGTATTTCTAGGACTGAAGCTGCTGGGCCATATAGTATACATATATTCAGTTTTGGTAGAAATGCAAACTTTTCAAAGTAGTTTAACTACTTTGCACTCCCAACAGCAGTGTGTGAATTCCTGTTGCTCCACATCCTCACCAACACTTGATGTTGTCATTCTTGGATGTGAGACATTTTGTGGGCATGCAGCGGTAACTCATGGATTTCAATTTGCAATTCCATGATTCTTAATGAGGGAGGTCTGGCAACTTCTCAAGTACTGTATTTATTGGTAATTTAGATGTCCTCTCTGGAGCAGTACCTGTTTGAGTCTTGCCCATTATTCTCTTAAATTGCCTTTTTCTTACTGTGTGGCAGGAGTTCTTTTATATACTGTAGAAATGAACTCTTTATTTTATGTATATAAAATTCCTTCTCTTGTGGATATATCTGGAAAACATTATGCTAAGTGAAACAAGTAAGCCATACAAGGACAAATACTGCATGCTTCCTCTTATATGAGGCATCTAAAACAGTTAAAAGTATAGAAATAGACAATATAATGGTGGTTACCATGGGATGGGAAGAGAGAGATATGAGGAACTGCTGTTCAATGGTTATAAAATTACAGTTACACAAGATGAGTAAGTTCTAGTGACCTATTGTTCAACATGGTTTCTATAGTCAGCTATATGGTATTACATACTTAAAATTTTGTTAAGAGGGAAGATTTATCTTCTGTTCTGTGGGAGAGTTTGTATAAGTTTGGCATTCTTTCTCTCTTAAATGGCAATAGAATTGACATCTGTTCTTGGAGTCTTGTTTGTGGAATGGTTTAAATTATGGATTTAATTGTTTGAATAGTTATAGGACTGTTTAGATTTTCCATTTCTTCTTGTGTCTGTTTAGGTAAGTTGTATTTCTCTGAGAATGTGTTCATTTCATCTAAAATGTCAAATGTAGGCTGGATGCAATGGCTCACATCTGTAATTTCAGCACTTTGGGAGGCCGAGGTGGGCGGATCACAAGGTCAGGAGATCGAGACCATCCTGGCTAACACAGTGAAACCCTGTCTCTCCTAAAAATACAAAAAAATTAGCTGGGCATGGTGGCAGGTGCCTGTAGTCTCAGCTACTTGGGAGGCTGAGGCAGGAGAATGGTGTGAACCCGGGAGGTGGAGCTTGCAGTGAGCCGAGATCACGCCACTGCACTCCAGCCTGGGCGACAGAGCGAGACTCCACCTCAAAAAAAAAAAAAAGTCAAATATATCAACATAAAGTTGTTTATAATTTCCTCGTTTTATTTCTTTGATGTCTTCAGTTTCTCCAATTACGTCTCTATTTTCATTTTTGACTTTGCTATTTGTTCTCTCTCTCAAGCTTTATCAGGAGGTTAAATTTTATTACTCTTTAAAGAACCAAATTTGGCTGTGTTGATCCTTTTCATTGTATATTTGCTTTCTATTTCATTAACTGCTGCTCTTACCCTTATTATTTCTTGTCTTCTACTTTCTACCTTGGGTTTAATTTGCCTCTCAAGAAGAACTTTAATACATATGCTGAAAGTATAAACTACCCTCTAGCACAGCTTCAGCCGTATCACTCATTGGGTTTTTCTGAACTTCTACTCGACAAATGTTGCCCTCCTAGGTTGTTCCAGAATCAATATCATATTATGTTTAGAGCACAGAATCTGGAACCACACAATCTGCATTTGAATTTCAGCTCTGAAACTTTCTAGCTATGTGGCCATTGCCAATTTAGTTAATTTCTCTTTCCTCAGTTTTCTCATCTGTGAAATGGAGATCATTATCATTCTCCCTTGGAGAGTGAATGATTAAACAGTATAGATACCCACTCAAAATATGCTGTTAGCTATTACCATTTTATTACTCTGAGTTTTCTACCTCTTCGTCTTTGGCTATATAAATTCAGAAAGATTACCTTGACTTTTCCTTCTATTTTATTTTTTTCATGTACTCCTTCTTATTCTCAGATTGCTTCTTTCTTTCTAGTAGCCTATTCTCGTTTTATGGATGCAAAATATGAAATCTCTCTGGGGATAGTAATTCATATGTTTTTAATACAACTTGTTAGAAAGCACAGTGGGCTCTGTTTTCTCTACAGCTCTTGTCCACCCCAGACTGCCTCCTGGCCACTGGTCTTACTCTAGGGTCTGCTGGTCCTGTGTGTCTGTTTGAACATATGGCTGGAGGACCTGGCGGATTCAGCTAAGCACCTGTGTGGGTTTTCTTGGACATCTCCAGTCTCTGTCCTGAAAGAGAAGCTGGCCTTGACCTGTGGGTGCTGGGCAGGTGTGTCTACCAGCAGGCTTCACTTGAGGGGGCACCGAGGGGAGAGGGCAGGGATGCTGCCTTCCAATCCCCGATGAGGAGCACCTTCGTTTGGAATACCGACCCCTGCCTTGAGACTTGGCATCTCCAGAATTGCTGGAGAGCTTCTTGCCACCACCCAATTCAGCTCATCTGCAAACAAGTCTCAAATCCGCCTGTGGGTTTTCTTTCCCTCTTCCCAGTCCATGCTCCAAACCTGTAAACCCCAGGAGGCCCTCCTGTGGTGCTGGTGTCCCGGCACCTCTAGAGCCTTCTTTCCCTGGTCCTTCAGCAGTGGCTCCTGCACTCTCAGCTGAGATGCATTTTACAGAAATTGTCAGAATCTTCAGTTGGTGCAAGCCCCCGTTCAGAGCCAAACCCTGGCTCTGGCAAGTTTGGCAATCTCTCTGAGCCTTAGTTTCCCTATCTGTAAAATGGAGTCTTTAATATGCATCTCACAGAGTTGTTACAACAGTTACCTGATCCTCCTCCCCTCTGGCCTGATGCATGTCTTGGTGAAACTAGAAAAAGCCTCCTGTTCCCCAAGACACCTTCCTGCCATTGCTGAGGAGATTGCAGTGGCGGATGTACAGCACGCTCTGACCTTGAACGTGAATGGCACGGTCTAGGGAGGGCCTCCTGGATGTGATGGACATGGACATGTCTGAGGACCCAGACACAGCAGGCACTGCAGAGCTGCTGTCCCCACTCCTGCTTCAGGAGGGAAACCGTTTCCAAACAGACCCGTTCTGCTCCTCCACTCTCCCCTGGCTGACGGCATTCCCGGGGACTCCTGGCCCTTAAGCAAGGGTGCAGGGGACACCACGCTCCATGTTTGGTTGGCCACACCTGAGTCACTGGGTGGCAGAGTGTAGGCATGGCAGGTTCCCGCCACACACGTGCAGACAGAATGTGCCCCTGCAGGGCCTCCTCGCCACCCGCAAGGCTGGGCTCTGTGCCAGCGCCTGGCAATGTGAGAAGCTCAGGAAGCTGGGGGCAACTCCAGCTAAGAGTGGCCAGCAAGGCCCCCTTTGTGTATTTTCACATTCACTGAAATGAAGCAAAGCCTGCTTTTAGAGAGTTCGTGACCCGAAACGTGATTGCAAGGTTACCGAGTCTTTCCAAACATTTCCCTTTGCGTCTGTGCTGTGGCTCCGCCTTCCCTCCAGTTCAGCCCTGCTCCGATGCTGACTCAGAGACCAAGGAATGCTCCTTGCTGTGTGTGCCCCCACCCTCTCCCACCTCCAGACGCGGCCTTCCTCACCCTGCCTCAGGCCCACCGGAGACCCGGAGACAGTGAGGGGCTTGAGACACTTTGGGTAAATTTCTTCCTCGGCTCAGCTTCATGGGCCGGCTAATTTGAGAGTCCCCTCCACAGTCAGTGCCCAGGATTCATGCATCCCCAGCCAGGCCTCATCCGGCCCAGGCACCTGCCCAGCTCCTTCTCCTCATGCCTGGCTTCCTTCTGTCATTCCAGGACCAGGCCCCCCTGTGACCAGAACTCCTGCGACTACGCCCTGCTGTAGCCAGCACCTCTGCAACCAGGACACCTGTGACGGCCCCCTCCCTGCAACCAGGCCTCCTGTGACACCCCCCGATCCCTGCTGCAACCAGGGCCCCCTGCGACAGTCTCCTCCCTGCAACCAGGCCTCCTGCAATGCCCCACCCTGCAACCAGGCCCCCCTGGGACGAGGCCTCCCACCCCCGGCCGTGACCAGGCCCCCTGCATTCATCTCAGCCCCTTCGCCATCTCTCCTCCTGCCCACCATCGGCTTACCCTGCAGGTTGTATCACCACCCGGGACCCTCTTCCTCCTTAGGCTCAACAGTAATGCTAGTCTTGTTGTGGGCCGACAGGTGTGCAGAATAAATGTTGTGGAATCTTGGGTAAAGAAGACCTGGCGGGAGCTGAGAGCCAGGCACACACGTGTGAGCATTTGTCTAGCGTGTGAGCATGCTGTCTAGGGCCAGGGCCCCAAGCCGGGCCTGAATCAAGTATTCAGGTGTGAGTGGTTTGTTGCGAGGTGATCCCTGGAAGCCCTAGTGGGACAGCAGGGAAGCGAGACAGGGAGGGAAAGGAGCCCATGTGCCTTCTTCAGACTGCCCTGGTGGGTGCCCAGGCACCATCCTTCTGTGACCTCTGCGGTGGTGTGTGGGACACACGGCAGCCTCGCCCACCAAGGGGAGAGGGAGCTGGGTGTTCCTCCTCCACTCCTGTCGTCCCTGGCCGAGGGCTGCTCTAGAAGACGTGGCCGGCCCGGCCCCTCCAGCAGGCCCTGGGTGAGCGCAGAGGGGAGGACTCAGGCAAAGAGCTACCGGCACTTACAATAAGACACGGTCAGCAGGATGGGGTGATGGGGGGCGTGGAAACCCCACAGGCAGCATCTGCGGCACAGGACACACCTGTGGGGATGCACACCTGAGATGCTTCAGTGCATTAGGTGTTGTGCAGCCCTCAGAGCCCACGGTTTAACCTCTTTTTGCCTTGTTTATATTCTAGATAGGAACATTTTAAGATCATGAAATATTTCAAACACATAACAAATAGAAAACGTAGTTAACCTATGAATCTATCATCTGGCCTGTCACACTGTTGCATTCTGATAATGAAATATCTAAAATACACCACAGCCTCGGTTCTGATTTCTGTCACCTGCCATTGGTTCTGCCAGCGGGTTCTATTGTGGTGGGGTCAGAAGCATGCCAAAATATAACTGTCAGCCTTGTAGGCAAATGGTCTTTTCTCTCCAGTGGCTTTTACAATTCTCTCATTAGGCCAGCACAGTGGCTCACGCCTATAATCCCAGCACTTTGGGAGGCTGAGGTGGGAGGATCACCTGAGCCCAGGAGTTGGAGACCAGTCTGGATAATATAGGGAGATCTCGTCTCTACAAAAAGATTTAAAAATTAGGCATGAGCCTGTAGTCCCAGTTACTCAGGAGGCTGAGGTGGGAGGATCCCTTGAGCCCAGAAGACAGAGGTTGCAGTGAGCTGTGATTGCACCACTGCACTCCAGCCAGGGCAAGAGAGCGAGACCCTGTCTCAAAAAAAAAAAAAAAGATTCTCTGTCTTCGGTGTTTCAGCTTTGTCACAATGTGATTATTTATGGCTTTCATTTGTTCTGAAAAATGGTTATTGTCCTTTTAATATGACTTATCCTCATGTTAAATACATCGTAGTACATACATGTAACAGACCCCAATGTTACATACACATGAGAGACCTCATCCTCCTCAGAAGGGATTCCCCAGGCCAGCCAATTCTCCAGGGCAGATGTCTGCAACTGCAGCCTGCAGACCACATCCAGCACACAGCCTGTTTTTATATGGCCCAGAAGATAAGACTGGTTTCTATATGTTTAAAAGGTTGTTAAAAGAAGGAGGAGGAGGAATATATATATATAGCTTGCCACAAACTTTAAAAGTGAAAAAAGATTACCCCTGGGGCACACCGGTACGGGCTTTTTGTAGAAAACACAAGGAGATAAATGTGTTTTGTCCCTAGTCTGTGTGGCAATGAAGTCTGGTTTTGTTTTGTTTTTTCATGTCAATAGAGATGATCACTTGTGGAACTCTGAGTGTTCACCAGATACCATGCTAAGGGCTTGAAAGGCTTGAGTTTTGGTTCCACATTCACGGTAACCCTGGGATAACAGCAGTGTCTGCATCCTAACAAAGTGAATGCTCAGACAGCTCAGGTAGCTTGTCCATACCAGCGTGTCTAAAACATGGCAGAGGCCTGGTGCGGTGGCTCACATCTGTAATCCCAGCAATTTGGGAGGCCAAAGCAGGAGGATTGCTTGAGTCCAGGAGTTGAAGACCAGCCTGAGAAAAATAGGGAAACCCCATCTCTATAAAAAATCAAAAAGTTAGCTGGCATGGTAGCACATGCCTGTGGTCCAGCTACTTGGGAGGTTGAGATGGGAGGATTGCTTGAGCCCAGGAGGTCGAGGCTGCAGTGAGCCAAGATCGCGCCACTACACTCCAGCCTGAGCGACAGAGCCAGAACTTGTCTCAAAATAAACTGAAGTAAAATGTGGCAGTGTGTGAATTGCAATCCGTGCCACTCTGACCATGGGATCTAAGACTCTGATCACCACACTACACAGCTCACTGCCCCTCCCCTTAGACCTCGGTTTCCTTCCCTATAGAAAGAAAAGCTTCGTTGATCCTTCCAAGTCGGCATCAGACCTTTCCAGAGGGAGTTGCCTGGTCTGGGCTTGAAGGCTAACAGAGATGGTCACACACAGTCCCTGGCCTCGGGGGATCTCCGTCTGGCAGAGAAAGCATCTTAGTGTGATCACTGCTCTGAGAGACGAAGCATCCAATCCAATCCAGCAGACAGGGTGTGCTTCCTGGAGGAGGTGACATTTGAGCTGGGCTTTGGGGATGAATAAGAGGAGGATGAACTGCAAGACAGAGGAACAATGTCATGGAGAAATTAAGCTCATAGTCTTTGGGTTCAACAGATTTGAATTCAAATTCCAAACCACCTACTTACCAACTAGTAGGACAAATTACTTACCCCTTTTGAGCCTCAGTACTGTCATCCATGAAATGGAATAATAAATTATCCATCTCATGGGTGGTTATGCGGGGACAATGCCTAAAATGTAGGTGTTCAGTGCAGTATCTGCACATGGTGAGCTCATGATAAGTAACTTGGGCCTATGATAAGTTGTGTATTGCTAAGATGGTCCAAAAAGTCTTCCCAGTCCTTAGATCCAGTGGCTTTCAACTTAGTATTAATTACAATAACAAACTATCTTGAGCGTACTCACTGTAGCAAGTAGGATCTCTGCTTCCTCTCTGAGGTCAGCCTGCTCACACACGCCTGGCACCATGGCCTGCCCCAGGAGGAAGCTGCCTTTTTATGAGATGAACTGCAGTGCCTTTCTGCATGCATTTTTATGCTGTATTTGGTAGGAAGCACTGATGCGCCCAGGTCATCCAAGGGCTGGGTCGTGATCTGGCCTCCGTCCACTGGAAGTCAAAGCCTCTGCCAGAAGTCCATGTCATCCACAAGGAGAGCAATTTTCTTCTATTTTGGTGTAGCGAAGAGGGCCTGTTCATGGAAGGGATCCAAGTTGGCCACTATCTTGACAATGTGTTTGATTTTAATGCTCAATTACATCTAAAAATAGGTCTGGGAGAGGTGACTGCCGAGGCGGCCATCCTGCTTGGCCAGCTGAAGGTTTGAGACTCAGGATGGGGTCATGGCTGAGACTATGAGGGCTGCTCGTGCATGACCCTGCCTGCTGGCCTCCATGGGCCCACTATCTGAATGTGGTTCCCCTTCTCTGCAGGACCAGGTGCCACCTCCTCTGGGAAGCTTTCCCTGCCCATCCACAGGGTATGCCTCCTTGTTCCTCTCCTGCCATCAGTTTACGTGCCTGTCTCCATCAACAGACCAGGAGCTCCTGAGGACAGGGACTGAGTCTGTCTGATTCATCTCTGCATTCCTAGCACTTACCTTGGTGCTTAGTGAAAGCTCGAACCTGCCTGGGTTCCCACCTTGTCTCTGCTACCCCCAGCTCTGTGAACTCAGGCAAGCTTCTCTCCCTCTCTGGGCCTTGGCTTCTATGCATAGGAAGCAGAACAGCCATCCCTCCTCATGGGGGTGGTAGTGAGCCTCAGAATTTCCAGACATCCCCTTCCTTGCTGCCCCTGGACTCCTGTGCTCACATGAGCAGCTCTTTCACCTGGTGCAACCTGTACATGGGACTCAACAATAGTGGTGCACACCTCAAAGGGGTTCTGTTAGGATGAAATGGGATAATTTTGGCAAAGTTAAACTAAAACTAAAACTTCCCTCCCCAATATTAGCAACTATTGGCATTGTATGGGTCCATTCTCACACTGCTATGAAGAAATACCTGAGACTGGGTAATTTATAAAGAAAAGAGGTTTAATTGATTCACAGTTCTGCATGGCTGGGGAGGCCTCAAGGAACTTACAGTCATGGCAGAAGGCACCTCTTCACATGGCAGCAGTAGAGAGAATGAGAGCAAGCAGGGGAAATGCCAGATGCTTATAAAACCATAAGATCTCAGGAGACTCCCTCATTATCAAGAGAACAGCATGGGAGAAACCACCCCCATGATTCAATTACCTCCACCTGGTCCCACCCTTGACACATGGGGATTATGGGGATTATAATTCAAGGTGAGATCTGGATGAGGACACAGAGCCACACCATATCAGGCATCATCACTATCACCATCATCATCGCCATCATCAAAACCAGCATCGTCACCATCACCACCAGCATCACCATAACCCACATCCTCATCATTACCACCATCAACACCGTCATCATCACCATTACCCTCGTCATCACCATCCTCATCATTATCATCATCACCATCACCACCATTACCATCACCACCATCACCCTCATCCTCATTATTAGCACCATCAACACCATCATCATCACCATTACTGTCATCATCACCATCACTATCATCATCAGCATCATTATCATTATCATCGTCACCATTACCACCATCACCATCATGATCAACATTACCCTCATCCTCATCATTACCACCATCAACACCATCATCACCATCACCATCATCAACACCATCATCATCATCACCATCACCCTTATCTTCATCATTGTCACAATTACTGCCATCACCATCACCACTATCTTCACCATCACCATCATCATCATCACCACCATCAACATCAGTGTTTCCCAAGAAGAATCCACTTGCATAAATATATAAGAGAGAAATATTAACTTTACTGAAAATTTCCTGGGGTACAAGGGAAGGAAGGCATATCTCAGCCTCTCAGCAAATGACATGAAGATTTTTCAAGATCCCCACAGTAGGATTTGCTCCCCTTGGAACCCTAGTCATCACTGGAGGGCTATTTTCCCCTCCAACCTGTCCCACCTGCTCTTTCACTTTCCTCTCTTCCCCTCCCAGTTCTCCCTGAGTAACACTGAGTCCCTTGAACTGTTTTGCAGAGTCATTTTTCTCTCCCCGAGTGGCACCGGGCTCAGCAGACACTCTGGCCATGAAGGCATCTTCTGACTCAAGCAGGTCTAGATGTCTACCCCCAAGGAATCCCAGAACAGTTGATCTCGTCCTTTTTATTTTTTTATTTTTTGAGATGGAGTTTTGCTCTTGTTGCCCAGGCTGGAGTGCAATGGCGCAATCTCGGCTCACTGCAACCTCTGCCTTCCAGGTTCAAGCAATTCTCCTGCCTCAGCCTCCCGAGTAGCTGGGATTATAGGCATGCACCACCACGCCCAGGTAATTTTGTGTTTTTAGTAGAGACGGGGTTTCTCCATGTTGAGGATGGTCTCGAACTCCTGACCTCAAGAGTTCGCCCACCTCGGCCTCCCAAAGTGCTGGGATTACAGGCATGAGTCACCAGCGCAGTCGATCTCTTCTATAACGTTTGTTCCATGGTGTTCTGTAGAATGTGTATCTGGCCTTGTGCTAAGCCCTGGTGCACTGCATCTTATCCAGTCTTTCCAGGAGAAACTGTAGCTTAGAGATGGTGGAGAACTTACTCTTGCAGCACAACCCATAAGTGGTGGTTTCAGGAAGAAGATGCTTGGCACAGCACCAGCCAGGGAATTGCCCAAGTGTCAGCTGTTATGTCATCCGTGCCACTAGTTCAGTGAAACTAACATGAGACCTGGGACTAGCTGTGTGGCCTTGGAAGAGTGATCTCTTTCTAAGCCTCAGTTTCCTCACCTGTAAAAGAAGGATGATAACAGCTACCCCTGGGGTTTTGGAAGGTTATGGAGCAGTGGGTGGTAGATGAACCTGAGAGCAACAGCGTAACTGAAGCACACCCTGAGAATGACCCCATGGTCTGAGAAGAATATATGTTCAGAGTTGTGAGCTAAGGAACCTGGGAGTGGCCAACCCAGAGATTCATTCCTTATCTGAGGAACATCTGAGCTCCTGGCCTCATCCTACGGAATGCAGGCCGTACAGGGGATTGAGACCCTGTGTTTTGGGTTATGTGAACGTTGCCAGGTGGAGGGAGGTTGTTGGGGGAGGCGCCAAGGAAAAGTGCTACATAAACCACATGCTTTTTGCAAGCAGTTGAGGTTCTCCTGTCCATCCAGCCACCACTGGTCCATCCCTGTAAGCTTCCGTCTAATGAAGCCCTAGGTCTCGGTGCTGTCTCTGGGTCTCTTCTTCAGCCTCTTGAATCTGGTGCCATCCCTATTGAAATCAATAGGGCCTGACAGGCAGGCTGAAGACTGTGTGCAGGAAGGTCCTCTGACAAAAGGGGTTCCAACAGGGTTTTTCAATAAAGGTCCCAGGGTAGTCACAGCCATGCAGTCCAGGGGGCAGTGGGTCTTGGCCACCGAGTGCAGTGGGGCAGGCCTGGAAGTGGCCTGAGGCAAACCCTGCCCCATAGTGTGCCACACACATGGAAAAGGACACCCAACCCAGTCAAAGCCTCCTCTCTTTTGGGAAGACAGTTGCTGTGCCTCCAGAGGGACACACGTTTGGATGAAGGTGGCTGTCCTGCCCAGCTTCTTCTCTGGTTCTCTTTGAATCAGGAACAGCTGAGGACCTAGGGTGGCTCAGCCGATGAGGGCACTCAAGTGGTTCCCACCAGACACAATGGTGTGCATCACTTCCCCTCTCCAAGTTCAATGTCATCATATTGGTAGCTTGAAATTGGCTATAGTGAGAGCATTTACACCATGGAAATTGGCAGACACGGTCTGTATTTTGTTCTTTTGTTTTTTTCAGAGCCAACTACTAAGCCTGTAGCAGCCTCCCAAACTGTCCAGTTTTGTTCAGATGCACCTCCAGAAACACAGGGGTCCAAAATGCCTCTTCCCAGACACCCTGAGGAGTAGAACAGTGCCAGCAGGCTCCAGGGATGAGGGACTACCACATTCCCTTTCCCAAGCCTCAGTTTCCCCACCTGTAAGATGAGGGATATGGGCTCTGACTTTCTGAGTTTGGAAAATAAAGTGCTCCCCAAACTGGGCTGCTTTCTCTGCCTCAATTTTTCTTACTGGAGAGTCAAAGGCCCTGAATTACTTTCATCTAAGGGATGCTTAGGCATGGGCACACAGGACACTCACACCTTGCTGGTGGCCACACCCTCCCGCTGACCCTGCAGGACAGTTTGGCTCTGTCCGTCTATTCAAAAGGTAAATGCTCATCCCCTTTGACCCAGCAATTCCGCTCCTAGAAGCTCATTCCAGAGAATCACATACATGTATGTGCCAAGAAGCACTTGCTCATGGGGATGTCCATCCACTCAGCTGCTAACAAGCCCTCACTTGGCCAAGCTCAAATTCTATTGTGGGGGAGGGTAACCTTGAGTGGCCTTAGAAAAACAAATTGTCGCTTCCCCAGCTCCTGCCTCTGTGAGTCACCCCCCCAAGTGCTCTGCCTGCAGCCACTTGCCCTTGCAGGAAGACCCTTGGGCAGGCCCCACCATGGCTCCACTCTGGAATGCTGGGCACTTTGCCCCACTATGCTCTACAAAGGCATCCCTTCCTTCTGGGCAGTTGAGCAGTCTCTCTATACCCCTCACCTGGCTTTCAGGCTGCATGCTCCTCTTTACCAACCTGTGGGTGGAAACACCCAGTCTTCTCCAAAACACCCTCACTCCAGTCTCTCAGCCATTTTTAGCAAACTGATGATGGGCCAAGGTTGATACACCTAGCACCCCTTAGTCTCCCCTTGATCCCTCCTTCGGAGAGGTTCTGGCTCCCTCTTCAGAAGGCGTGGGCACCCAGTATCTTTGCTCTCAGCACAAATTCTGGGCAGAGAGAGACCCATCTAACACGCCCATTACCATAGTGATGCCACGTTGACCACTCACCATGTGGAAGGCATTGTGCTGAGCACTTGATGTCCATGATGTCATCAAATCCTCAGGTGACCCTGTAACCTCATTTGTGGTCCACTTTTGCAGATGAGGAGATGTGCTCAGAGAGGTTAAGGGATGTGCCCAGGATGCACAGCTGGAAGGTGGCAGAACTGAATGTGAGACTGGGCTTATCTGATTCCAAAGCCCAAGCTGTGCATACCACGCACGCTGCCTGTAAACACACCCCGCACCTCCAGCCTCTGCCTTCACTTGTTTTTCAAGTGACTAAGGGTCCTACTTTTGAGTCAGGATCTCTGAGCCGCAACTAGCATTTGGGACAGGCTTAAGTTCAGGGCTTGGCAGTTACAGTCTGCCAATAAATATTTGTTGAATGAATGAATGCTTTGTGGCCTCTCCAGGACTGGGTTAGAGCTGGCATGAACACTCCTTACCCTCTGTTTTCTTCATCAAACCTCCCTAAGTACCTGCTTTGGGCCAGAGGAGACAGGGACTCAGAGAAGAGGCAGGTGGTCTCACTGTTCAACTCCCCTGGGCCCTCGGCACAGGCTAATCATCAAATGCCACTCCTGTGCAGGACATGGGTGCAGTCTCAGAGGTCCTCAGGTTGTCAGAGGACACAGAAGCAGGCTCCGATGATGCTCTGTCCCCCCACCCTTGGCAAGCTCACCTGCAGATGGCTTCCATCATTCCAGCTAAGGGCCACTTCTGTCTGTCTGCCTGTGGCAACCTCAGGCCACAGGACCAGCCTGGGAGTGTGCCAACCTGTCCGCACTGCAGGCCAGACATGCTGGGGAGGCAATGTCTACAGTTGCCCTCTACCAGGAGGGAGAGCAGTTTATGGGTGAAATCAGTTTTCTCGTGCCTCAGTGGGGTGTGCTCCACAGTCTCCCAGAGAGCCCCACTAGGAGTGAGCCCCAGTTGCCCACAGGTGTGACCTGTGTGTTGATGCATCCTCCTTTCCCTGACTCACTTGCCCACACCCCTACCAAGGCTTCCTGGGATCAACAACTACTTACTCCCAAAATCTTGCTTCCCGATCAGCTTTTGGGGAAGCCAAACTATGCTTACTAATGCAGTCAGGAAGTGGCAGAGAGGGGACATGTCCCCTTCCCCAGCCTGATCCCCTTTACCAGATTCCATTGCAAGGGTGAAAAAGCTCAGTGAACCATAATGGGGCTGGTCAAGTGCTTTAAGCAAAGGAGCAAGCTCTGTGGGCCCAGGAAATCAGAGAAGGCTTCCTGGAGGAAGTAGCACTGGATTCTAGCCTTGAAGGCTTAGCAGAGTATGAGGGGCAAGTCCCTAAGTGCCTTTAGGCCTCCTTGAGGCCTTTCCACTGTGGGTTCTGTAAACAGAGAGACTCGACCGTAAACTGCAGTTGAATTTTTTGACAATACCCACTCCATCATTTATTATAAAGGCCTTTTAAAGTAAAAGACCCCAGCTGGAGGAATAATCCCCTCTTGGATGGGATCTAAGCCATGGAAAATGGGATGCTTCCCAGGTGTTCCATCTCTGCAGATATAAAACACAGAGGGGCCCACATTTCAGGCCAGCCTGAACTGAGCTTCTCTGCAGGATGATCTCCCCACCAGAACCCCTGGACAGGAGGGTCTGCCAGATCCCAGGAAGGAGACGTGTGACAGCCAGCCTCGGTGACACTCCTGGGCCCCATCCAGTCAGTTATGAAAAGGCTCTGCTGCTAAGCTCATCTGCCTCAGCCTGTCTCTGGCCTGTCTTCTTTCTTTCTGCATTTCTTCCTTTTAAAAAAGTTTATTGTTCTTTTCTAATGTTAAAAGTAACACATATTCATTGCAGAAAATCCAGAAAAGCACAAAGAAAAAAATTAAAATCACTCATAAGGTCAACATGCAGTGACATCTACTGATGTTTGAGTGTGTGTCCATATAGTCTTTTTTTAAGGTCCTGGACAGAGCAAGCAAGCAGTCTTTTTTGATATCCACAGAATAACTTGCTAGGGTCTTGATTGGAATGGCATTGGGTCTATAAAGACTGACATCTTGACGATATTGAATCTTCCTATCCATGAACATGGGATATCTCTCCATTTATTTAGTTCTTTGATTTTCCAGTCTTTTTTCTATGTCTGAATTTTGTTGACTGAAAACACCCTCTAAGTAGGTTTCAGTCCTGCTTTCTCCCTTAATGTTATGTCATGTTAAGCCTCTCTCTAAGCAGAGATGTTAATTACTGCCTCATTTTCCAATATGTGGAGACACAGAAATGTGCCTAACCATTCACCATTATTGTACCTCTAGGTTGTTTTCAGGTTTGTCACTAACTATAAAAACAATAATAAAATCATGCTTGACTTTTGTTCATTAAAATTTCAAAGCAGTTCAGCAAAAAGCTCAGAAAACAGCTCACGCACACTCAACTAGCCATCTATATTACTGTGCAATCTTCACCCACTCAGTGTCATCGCTGAGACCTACTGTATGTCGGGCCCTGGGAGAATCAGAGCCCAGGAAGCTCCTAAAGTATGGGATCAGCCAGGCGTGGTGGCTCACGCCTATAATCCCTGCAGTTTGGGAGGCCGAGGTGGGTGGATCACAAGGTCAGGAGATCGAGACCATCCTGGCTAACATGGTGAAACCCTGTCTCTACTAAAAATACAAAAAATTAGCCGGGCGTGGTGGTGGGCACCTGTAGTCCCAGATACTTGGGAGGCTGAGGCAGGAGAATGGCATGAACCCAGGAGGCGGAGCTTGCAGTGAGCCGAGATCATGCCACTGCACTTCAGCCTGGGTGACAGAGCGAGACTCCATCTCAAAAAAAAAAAAAAAAAAAAGTATGGGATCAGGGCAAGGGCCCATCTGCCAATGATCAACCAGTCTAAGTGTATGGGGCTGACCACTTCCTTGAGGGATGATCTATGATTTTTCAAAAACAGCCTCAGATTGATTTCTTTGGGGGCTCTTATGAGACTCTATTCCACTGTTGACACCTTCAGAACTCACTGTTGCTGAAAACCCTAAAACTTTAGAACAATTCCTTCATCCTATTTTCCTGTGATTTTTTTTTAAATGAACTTCTTACTGGCTGTAACCTACACACAGAAAAGGGCTCCAGTTGTAAATGTGCTGCTTGATGAATTTTCACAGTGTGAATACTCCATGTAACTAGCACCTGATCAGAAAGAGAACACTACCAGCCCCCCGGGGATTCCCAAGTAAACTCTAGCCCAGTGATTCTCAATCAGGGGCAATGTTGCCTACAGGAGCATTTGGCAATGTCTGCAGACATTTTTTATTGTCATAATTGAGAGGAATGCTGCTCGCATCCAGTGGATAGAGGCTGGGGATGCCGCTCAGTATCCCACGGTGCACAGGACAGACCCACAGACAGAATTGTCTGGCCCTAAATGTCCAAAGCACTGAAGTTAGGAAACCCAGTTCAAATCTACCCTAACTTCTAACTGCACAGACTAGTTAGAATAGTTAGACTAGTTGTGCTAGTCAGGCTGGTTTTCATTTAATCCAACAACTGGGCCTGGGTAGGTTTTGTCTTACAGAGTCGGCTTCTGATTCTCATCGGTTACTTCCTATCTTCTCCTCAAGTGAATCCAGACTCTCATCAAATCCTGCCTGATTTAGGGCCAAAGCTCCCCGGTGGCTCCCACCCCTCGCTCCAGCCCAGATGCAGAATAGTGCCTGACCTAGAACAGACATTCCAAGGTTATGAATGAATAAATAGGGGGATGAATAAATGATGCCACCCCTGCCTCAAAGCCTGCCAAGTCAGGATGATGCTCCCCCAGGGACCAAAGCAGCTCACCATGGTGGGATCCCCACAGGGTCAGGGGCTCTTGGGAAACATGAAAAGCTTTCTCTCAAAGTTGAGAAGCCCTGGGAGGAGTGATGGGTGGGCATCCCTGGTGTTTCTCCCATGCTGGGGACCCAGAGATAGGCCCAGGAGGCACCGGCCAGCCCCAGGACTCCCCAGCACTGTGAATGACCTGGAAACAGGTGAGCTGCATGACAGGGATGTCTATGGCTAGAGAGGCAGGAGGAGGATAATCCCTGGAGGAGGCCAGGAGGAGGCTGGCAAAACTCAAGGGACCAGGGGGATGAGGAGGCTGGTCATATGCTCTAGAGCTCTGCCCGCTTTGACTTCCCAGGAAGGCAGGAGACTGGACTCTGGCCTGGGGGAGGAAGGGATGTACCAGGTCTGGGGAAGGCAGTGCCAGGAACAGGCCCAACAGGCACACAGGGTCACTGGGTCCCCCCTCAGCGATCTCCCTCATACTCACGGCTGTGCAGAGGAACTGGACCTTGGAGACAGCACAGGCCAGGTGGCTCTGTCCTCCTCTGGGCCTGGGCGCCACAGTCCCTGGGGCGCAGAGCTGCTGCGGCGGCGCAAGGCATCGCAAGATGACATCCTGCACTTCCATGGCCCTGAGAGTGGGCAGCTCCTTAAACTAGGGCCCTGGGGCCCACTCTAGTCCTAGCCCTACACAAGCCACCTAGTTTTTTAGTTAGGGCATGGGGGTGTAGGGAGGGTGCGATAGGCAGGAATGACTTGGGAAACAAGGACCCGTTTAGAAGGTAAGGCCTCCAGGGCAGGACCCCTTGCCACTTGTCTGCAGAGCTCCAGCCCCAGCACAAAGATGCAAATGACATCCTGCACAGAACTGGCACAGATGCCAGGGAGTGTGTGATGGGATAGTTAGCCTGGGCACCAACCAGGATGGGGCAGATAGGTTTGGCCTGGCATCCTGGCTCCCCCTCGTCCAGCTGTGAGACCTTGAATGCGTCAGTGGATCTCTCAGGCCTCAGCTTTCTCCTCTGTCGAATGGGTATAGGAGTCTCCACCTCACAGGCTCATCACGGGGAGTCTCAGATTCCCTGTGGGCAAGTGCCGGAGTCTCAGATTCCCTGTGGGCAAGTGCCATGCACAGTTGCTCAGCTCAGGCTGGGCGGGCATTCACTCTGTCCACTCTCTCCTCCCTTCTCCAGCGCGTGAGTCTGAGACATGAACAGCAAAGAAGGCCACCTCCCAACCCCTCAGCACACACAAGTCTGTTCAAGGAAGACTTATGAATGGCTGTCCCTGCTCCTAGACTGGCCAGCTGGCCATGGCTGAGGTCCCACAGGCTGGCAGACCTGGGCGGGGTGAGGTAGTGTCTGGTGCCGGGCCCGGGTCTGGTGCCTGCATGGTGACAGCAACAAAAGCAGGGCTGGGTGGTGCATGGGGCAGCCCCCGGGGAGACTCTATGACACAAGCCAGTCCCCCTGAGCCACTTCCCCACTTGGGACCCTCAACCTGTGCAATGGGAGAGAAAGCCCCAAGCTGGCCTCCTGCCCAGGGGACTGAGAGGGACGTGGGTGGGAGGTCCTCAGGCCCAGTGGTACTCCTGGGGTCCCGCCAGCCAGACCATTCAAGGTCACAGGGACAGACAGCAAAACTTGATTTTGCAAAAACAAGGTCACTTGGTTACAGCAAAACACCTGCAGCCAGAGACGCCACAGAGAGTCACACACAGTCCCATGGACAGAGGCACACTGACCTGGAGGCACCCTTGGCCCTGGGCAGACCAGGCAGCCTCAGAAGCCCCAGGGCCTAGGTACTTGGGCCTGGTTGGGAGCAGCCGTAGCAGGGAGGCCTGGTCATCAACCGGCGCGTCTGCAGAAGGCTCTGGCGGCAACAAGAGTGACACCTGGTCTCCTGTGAGGAGCCAGTACTGGATACGGGCTTGAGGTTCATGGTCTCCCTCTGGCTCTGTGCGGTTCCTGCTCTGTGCTCCCGGGGATGGGGCCCAGGCCGTGTGGGGACGGGGCGCAGCAGGGAACCCTGGATGGAGCTGCCACAGTGAGCTGAGCTGCCCCAGACCCACAGGCAAGGAGACCCCAGAGGCCTTTGGGGGAGGTGGGGCTGAGGCGGGGCAGAGCCGAGACCACAGTGGCCTCCATCTCCCCCATGGATACCAGGAGAGGAGCAGACACAATGGCTTCATCCTTCACATTTTAAAGAAGGAGCCACTGAAGCTTGTGACCTGGGCATGAGAGGCATCCAAGCTGTGGCCTGTGGCCTGGGCACAGACAGAGGGGCCAGGGAGCTGTGGGGCAGGCAGGAGACCACTGTCAGTGTCTGTGACATGCGTGTCCACACACACCCTGGACTCACGTGTCCACACCCATTGAACTCACACGCCTCACCCCACTTCGAAAGCCAAGCCCTGGGGAGACATGGGCAGCTGCTGGGGTGGCTCCCCCTCCACTCTCCAGGGAGCCTTCTCCAGCCGCCAGCTGGCACTGTGTCCCACACATGCTGTCTCTGAGCTCCAGTGTCTAGAGGAAGGAGTGAGAACATCATGTCCACGTCAGCAGGAGGTCAGGATCTGTCCTCGTAGCTCTGGACATGCAAAGCCACCTCCCCCTGGAAACCTTGTCAGAACCAAGAAGGCTGCTTCGGTAGACTCCCAGGGCTCACTGTGGTGGGCAGAAGGCCAGAGGAAGGAAGGAAGGGGGCTGACAGGCCCCCAGGTACTCGCAGTGAAAGCATTCCCGAAAGCACTGCTTAAGCACCATTTGTGTGCCTGGCCCAGTGCTGGTCACTTGAGGGCATCAGGGATCAAAATTCTCACTGTCAGCCAGGAGCTCCTGGGACCATAGAGGGGCGGCCTTTACCACAAGGCTGCCGAGAGTGGAGGAGGCTTGTCTTTGAGGTGCAGGTGTGGCCAGGGCCCTGCCAACACATCCCTGGATCCAGCCGTGCCTGGATAAGGCATGATCTCCTGTTAGTCTTATCCATTGCTGAGTCAATCAATGGCCCCTTTGGCTGAAGGTGATTTGAATTGTGCTTCTGCATCTTATGATCAAGAGAGTCCAGACAGACTCAATCACTGGTGAGGGTTTTCTGTATCTGAAAGTCATGATCTGAAGATTTGGTCCGAGGATGCCAGGGAGGAAGCAGCTGCCAGTGAGTCAGCCTCAGGTGCTTGAATCTTGCTGAGCCCTTGTGCCCCCTCTGCCCATCTGACCCAGGCCACGCGATGACTCCCATGGGCCCCAGGAGCGTTTGCTTCAGTGGACATCTTCCTCCATTAAAACAAAAGTTAAAACTGCGTTTTATGGCTGTGTTGGTACAAAGATGAACAGTATCCAGGCTGGATTCACTATTATACATGCATCATTATTATATTCACTTTTTCTTCTGACTTTGAATGAAATTGAAACATTACCATGTGTGTTTTCCCAGCCAGATGGGGAGTCAGCCCTGACCTAGTCAGGATCCGAGAGGGTTGGTCCCTCAGAGACTCAGATGTTATATTCTATGGACAGAATGTCTGTGTCCCCCAGAGTTCACGTGTTGACACCCTAACCCACAATGGGATTGCATTAGGAGGTGGGGCCTTTGGGAGGTGATAAGGTCATGAGGGTGGGGCCCTCATGCAGGGGATTCGTGCCCTTATAAGAGAGGCTTGGGAGATGCTCACGCTCCTTCCACCACATGAGGATGCAGGGAGAAGGCAACTGCCTGCCAGCCAGAAAGAGGCCCTCACGAGAACCCCACCATGCTGGCACCCTGACTTCAGACCTCCAGCCTCCAGCACTGTGAAAAAGAAATGTTGTTTGTAAGCTGCCCAGTGTATGGCACTTAGTTCTAGCAGCCAGGATGGACTAAGACACGTATTCATCCTGCAGCACACCCCAAACGTAGGGCAACCCTGCTGCCGAGGCAAACTGCCCACTGGGCACACTGTGCAGGAGCCCATGAAGGGGACAAGGGGTTGCTGGACACCTGCTAAAATACCCACGGGCACTGGCACAGGATGGCCTGGCAGAGTGAGACCACTGGACCACACAGGAAGAAAAGTCCACAAGGATGGAGATCCGAGAGGTGTGATCAGAAAAAGGTGATGCTAGTAGCTCAGGTGGCCCCTGGAGACGTAGAGGGAGCCCCCTGCAGAGTACCTGGCCAGGTGCCCAGTGACCTCCTCACCATCTCCACCCATCAGCCCCATCCCTGGCACCCAGAAATCACTTTGGACACCTGGCTCCCTCACCCCACACCTCCAGGAAATCCACACCTCCACGGCCCTTATCCCAGCATTCCAGGCCCTCCACATTCTTGCCCTGCGTGTCTCTGTCTCATGGCCACCTTCCTGAGCCGTGTTCAACTGCTGGCAAGAGAGAGACGTCTGGAGCAATCCTCACTGCGTCTGGAAGGCCCCAGGCTACCTGGTTCAGGTTGCTGGACAGCATCCATGGCCCAGCCCTGCCCAGGGCCTGGATCTGGCCAGCGTTCACAAGCTGGGTTTCTGCACCCACTTTCTAGAAGGTGTGGGTTCCCTGGCTTGATACTGGCGAGCACACTGGACTTGGCTGTGATGATGGTCCCAGGAGGACGGTGAGTGATGCTGCCCAACAGGGAGGGCAGGGGCAGGGTAGGTGCCAAGTCCTCATGAGAACCACAGGGAGCCGGCAGGCCCAGCTCGGCTTTGAGGGAAGCTCCTGCATCCCAGAATGCTGCAGCTCTAGGGTGGGGACCAGGGGGCCACAGTCTGCATGAGGCCTCAGCTTCTTGAGGATGCACTAGAGGCCTGCTCCAAGCAGAACCTCAGGAGGTGTCCATCATGAGTACCCAGGGAAACGAAACTCCCCTGGCTCTTTTGCACGCCACCCAACACCTGGCAGTAAGAAGAATAATAGCAAATATGGGAACCCACTGTGTGCTGCTCAGTGCTCGCCAAACCGCATCTCATTATTGTTTTGGTTCTCAAAATATCTCTCTTCTCCCCATTTTGCAGATGAGGAAACTGAGGCCCAGGGTTCCAGATCTCCTAACCTTAGTTTATGTAGCTGTAAAGGCAGCACTGTGATTTCAACCTTATAACCTGTGCTCTTAACCAAGACAATGCCACTTCCAATTCAAAGTAGACAGGAGGGGACAGAGTGTGCTTCCTCTCCAAGAGTTACCTGCAGCGGCGGGAGGCTCTGGAGCCTCGAGTGCCCCCCAGTATCTTACAACCTCATTCCGGGTCCATTCTCAGAGAAAGGCACAAGAGACACTGGGATGCATTTGGCAAATGCATCCTCAATGTTCCACTGGGTCAGGGTCACGTCATCTCTGCTGCCCTTGACTCCCCTCCCCCTCCTGCCAAAAGAAAGCCAACGGGCAGGGAGGGGGGGCTCTGTTCATGGCTGAACCCTCCAGAGCCACTGGAGGTCACAATGAGTGCAGGCCTCTGGGCTGAAAGGTGAAATCCAGCATTAGCATTGCAGTTGACAAGTTTTGTCACCGAACCAAACTGGGTTTGGTTTGTTTGCCTATGTGCAAGGGAAAGCTGAACACAGAAGCACCAGGTTTTTGCAGTGACAAAGGCTTATTGCCAGGCAGCTGAACAAGGAGACAGGAGTTGAGCTCAAATCTGTCTGCCCCCGTACCTGCCTTGCCACCACGGATTTAAGGGAGAGATTCTGAGGTTGGAGTTTCGTGGTTGGGCAGTGACTGGCTAGAAGGAAGGGAGTCTGGGGGGTCCCTGGGGCTTGGGCTGTTGCCCTAGCATGCTTCTTCATGGGTTGCATGTTCAGAAAATGGCAACATCTAATCTGGAGGTGGAGTTTCTGGCCCTCTAACGTCAAAAAGCCACTCATGGGGTGCGCAAGTCTATTCTGCCCAGACTCCAGTCAGCCATGTTGGTTCCCGGGAGTCTCAGCTCATGGGCGAATTTTGCTGCAGATGGAAGGCACGGTAACAAACTTTTCTCTCTTGCTGTCCTGCAAGACCAGCTCAGAAAATTTTGCTATTGAGCAAATTCTCTTAACCCTTTGGGGCCGGGTTTCAGGTGCTTACATTGTTTCTCCTCTTGACTTCACCTGGGAAGTCAGGTTTTTACCCCCATTTTATAGATGAGAAAGGGAAGCTCAGAGCACAAAGCAACATGCCTGACTCCCAGCGGGACATCTGTTCATTTACTCTACAGACGCTGTGTGCTAGGTCCTGGGTGCTGGTGAGGCTGGGACCCAGCCTGGGTCTCCTGACTCCATAAGAAAGAGGTTTCCTGGGGTAACAGCTGCAGCCTCTGAAAAGGAAAAATCCTTCTCCAAGTTCCTGGAAATATCCAGGGCTTTGCAATGCAGGGCGTACTCCTCCCAGGGACCCTCCTGGCTTCTCTGGAGCCTTGGGCGAGTGGTCAGTGCTCACCTGCCCCTGGGGTTGTGGCACTATACGATTGGGTCTTTCCCAGTCAGGGTTCCTTCTGGAACCCACCACCCTCCCACTCCTCCCCTACAGTGATCGTCCTGGTGCTGTGCCCAGTGTCCACTGAACACACCACATGTACAGCCAACACTCGCTTCGTGAGTCCTACTCCACGCCACCGGCAATGCGAACCTTGGGGATGTGGACACAGACACGCTGGGTTGAGACACTTAGCTGTTGTCCCAAGTGGTGCTGTGCTGGTAAATGTTTAACAACTGGCTCTTGGTTGGGGCAGTGTGACATGCAGCATTCCCCAGTTTCCACAGTGTGAATACTCCCCCTACGTTGCCAACACAAGGTCGCTGGTGCAGAGCTGGGAGGAGATGCACACAGTTGGCTCTGCTAGCTGGGCAGGGTGAAGCCGGCACCAGGACACCATTGACTAAGGGCCATGGAGACCCAAGAGGCGGCTGTTGTAGGAGAGGGCCAGGGCTAGGTATGTTTTAGGTGTCTCAGGAAAACCTCCTGCTCCAGGCGGGTGGATGGGGAGAGAGCAGTGCTGCGGTGCAGGAGAAGATAGTTCTGGAAGCACCACCTGCCATGGGCCTACTTCACAACAGGCACTGTGTTCAGTGTGCCAGAAACCACCTCAGCCAGTTCTCACAGCTGACAGGTGAGATAGTTGTGACAATAATAAATTGATTGTACTTTTCGTTCCCTTACATTGTAACGCCCCAGTGGCTCCACATTAGATGAAATTGAGGGAAAAAACAAAGCCACTATTTCAGCCTTGAATTATTCTGAGTTTTTTTTAGTCTAGTCTCCATGACCATATGTAAAACCAAGACTTAACTTTTTTTCTATCCAAAGAACACATGAATGAGGGCCAAATAAGAGTTTTCTAAAAATCAATCATTTATTTGTTCACTTAAATTTTGTATAGGTAACAGAAGAGGGAAAGGTCACATATAAAGAATTAGGAATCACAACAGCTTCGGACTTGATGATAGCTATACTGACAACTAGAAGATGATGAGGCAATTCCTGCAAAATTGGCCTCTGCCTGCCTTTTTCTGAAGGAAAGTGATCTCCAAACTAGAATTCTATACCCAGCCGAACTATCGATCAAGCCTGCAGATCTGATAAGGTCATTTTCAGGCATTTAGGATTGCAATAATTTTTACTTCTCCAGAACCCTCATTAGAAAGTCAATAGAGAATGAGCTGCATAAAAACAAGGGAGATATGGAATAGCTGATGTGTCCCAAGGTCTAGAGAGGAGATTTAGACAACAGGCAGAGAGTTTGGGGTTACATTAGCATTAGGCATGCGCATGTGCACACACGCACACACACACACACAATATCTTTATGGGGAAAAGTTAAGAAGGGAAAAGTAACCATAGTATATTACACAGCTCTGCTCTGAGTTACATTTATATAATCATGGTTATCTATGTGGTGAGTTCTTATAATTTTATGTTGCTTCAACATTGATTTTGAATATAAATTGGACTTTCTCATACAGAAGCAGGGCTCAATCACCATCGACACGGTTTCCAGTTCTCCACTTCCTCCCAGTTCCTTGATGTGTCAATCCAGATATCTGGCATATGCAACTTCCTCCTGGTGAACACCTCCATATGGAACATCCAGATATAACCTTCTTGACTCATCCCACTGACTCACCCCGCATGGACCGTGCAGATATGCCACAGTAGCCACCTCTCAGTCACAGCACGACTTCTGGAACTTGTGCCTGCTTGCTTCAAACCCACCGATTAAAACTCCCTGCAGGAAATCTGTATAGAGAATGCCCTAGACTCCAATAAAGGCAAGGGTCCTTCTGTCTCTCTCCCTCACATGCTCCCTGACTTCTGTGTGTGTGGCCTCTGGGCATGCTGTGTACCCTCAGGACCTGTAAGTAATAAAATCTTTATTTCCATCTTGTGTTTCTCCTAATCATTGAAAGGCTGCTTTCCATCTCAAAGATCTTAAACTAAAACAATCTGACACGAATCACACTCTCTTTGTTCTTGGGGGTAGGCTGATGGGAAGGAGGGTGTGAGGTTGGGGGCAGGAAATGAGGGAAAGCTAAAACCTCCTCTTCCATGAAAGGAAGTCAATAGGTCTTGACTAAACTGGAAAATTGAAAAGCAGCAATATAAGAATGTTATTTAGGAAAATACAGGCATACCTTGTTTTATCGCACTTCACAGGTACTACATTTCTTTTTACAAATTGAAGGTCTGTGGCAACCTTGCATTGAGCAAGTCTATCGGCACCATTTTTCCAACAGCATGTGCTCACTTGGTGTCTGTGTCAGCATTTTTTAGCAATAAAATATTTTCAAATTAAGGTATATACATTTTAAGACAGAATGCTAATATTATATGCTTAGTAGACTACAGTATAGTGTAAACATAACTTTTATATGCACTGGGAAACCAAAAAAGTTGTGTGACTTGCTTTATTGTGATATTCACTTTATTGCAATGGTCTGGAACAAAACCTGCAATATTCTGAGATATTCTTACACCAACAAAATTGGCTTTTTTTTAAAAAAAAATAAAGGAAGTGGTTGCCTATGGGGAAGAATAATTTGAGTGGGTGGGGTAGAGGGGCAGGGCACCGCTGGTTTTTATAGCAAGCCTCGGGGATTATTTAACTTCTTAGATTACATGCACATGCAACTTTTTTCTAAGATCTTTAAAATTTTTAAATTGATATGTAATAATTATACCTATTTATTTTGTACATGTGATAGTTCAGTACATGTATACAATGTGTAATGATCAAATCAGGGCAACTGGGATAGCCATCACCTAAAACATATGTCATTTCTTTGCGTTGAAATCATTCAAAATCTTCTCTTCTAGCTGTTTTTAAATATTTAATACATTATTGTTAACTGTAGTCACCCTAGTAATTTTCCATTCATTCACTAACTTCTTCCTAAACCACTCTTCCTTACCCTTACCAGCCTCTGATAATTACTATTCTACTTTCTATGAGGTCAACTTTTTTAGCTCCCACCTATGAGTGAGATCATGCAATATTAGTCTTTCTGTGCCTGGCTTATTTCACTTCACATAATGACCTACAAAATCCACGTATCTAGAGATGACAGGATTTCATTATTTTAATTGAACAAATTGTATTCCATTATATATACCACGTTTCCTCATCCATCCATCTGTTGATGGACACTTGGGTTGATGTTGATTCTGTCTCTTGGCTATTGGGAATAGTGCCACAGTAAACATGGGAGTGCTGATATGTCTTCAACATACTAATTTCATGTCCTTTGGACATAATCCCAGTAGTGGGATTGCTGGATCATATGGTAATTCTATTTTTAGTTTTTTTGCAGCACTTCCATGCTATTGTCCATAATGGCTGTACTAATGTACATTCCCACCAACAATATGTAAGAGTTCCCCTTTCTCCCCATCCTTGACAGCATTTTTTGGTCTTTTTGAATAGTCATGTTAACTGGGGCAACACGACTTCTCACTGTGGTTTTGATTTGCATTTTCCTGATGATTAGCAATGTGGAGCATGGTTTCATATGCTCGCCATTTGTATGTCTTCTTTTGAGAAATGTCTATTCAAACCATTTGCCCATTTATTTCTTTTTTTGTTTCCCTTTTTTAATTTAAAAATTATTTTTGTCATTTTTTAGTACTTTTTATTTTTTCTTATTTTTCTTTTCATATCACAGCCAAGACCAACATTTGCTCATTTTAATTGGATTATCTGATTTTTACCAAGTTATTTTAATTCCTTATATATTCTAGATATTAATTCCTTGGTGGATGAATATTTAACAAATATGTTTTCCCATTCTGTAGGTTGTCTCTACTCTCTGTTGATTGTTTTCTTTGCTGTGGAAAAGTTTTTTAGTTTGATATAATGCTCTTTGTCTATTTCTACTTTTGTTGCCTGAGTTTTTGAGGTCTTACCCAAAAAATCTTTGTCCAGACCAATGCCCTGAAGTATTTCCTCTGTTTTCTTCTAGCAGTTTCATAGTCTCAGGTCTTATGTTCAAGTTTTTAATCCTTCTTGAATTGCTTTTTGTATATGGTAAAAGATAGGGGTCTAATTTCATTCTTCTGCATATCAATATCCAGTTTTCCCAGTACCATTTATGGAGAGACTATTCTTTCCCCAACATATATTCTTACCACTTTCATCAAAAAATCAGTTGACTGAAAATGCATGGATTTAGTTCTGGGTTCTCTATTCTATTCCATTGAGTGATATGTCTGTTTTTAAGTCAGTACCAAGTTGTCTGGTTACTATAGCTTTGGTTACTATAGTATATTTGCAGTCAGGTAGTATGATACCTCTGGCTTTGTTCATTCTAGGGATTGCTTTGGCTATTCGAGGTCTTTATGGTTTTAGATGAATTTTAGGATTTTTTTTCTATTTCTGTGAAGAATGTTATTGGTATTTTGATAGAGATTATATTGCATCTGTAGATCACTTTTGGTAATATGAACATTTTAACAACATTAATTCTTTCAAATTCTAACAAAATTAATTCCATGAACATGGAATATCTTGCAATTTTTTTGTGTGTCCTCTTCAATTTCTTTCATCAGTGCTTTACAGTTTTTGTTATAGAAATCTTTTACCTCTGGTTAAATTTACTCCTAGGCATTTCATTTGTTGCAGCTATTATAGATAGGATTGCTTTCTTGATTTGTTAATATTGCTCACTATTGGCATATAGAAATGTTACTGATTTTTGTATGTTGATTTCGTATCCTGCAACTTTACTAAATTGATCAGTTCTACCAGTTTTTTGAGGCATCTTTGGGTTTTTCTTATTTTTGAAATGGAATCTCACTCTTGTTGCCCAGGCTGTGTGCAATGGTGCGATCTTGGCTCACTGCAACGTCTGCCTCCAGGGTTCAAGCAATTATCCTGCCTCAGCCTCCCAAGTAGCTGAGATTACAGGCATCTGCCACCACGCTCAGCTAATCTTTGCATTTTTAGTAGAGATGGGGTTTCACCATGTTGGCCAGGCTAGTCTCCAACTCCTGACCTCAGGTGATCTACCCACCTCAGCCTCCCAAAGTGCTGGGATTACAGGTGTGAGCCACTGTGCCTGGCTATCTTTGGGTTTTTCTAAATATAATCATGTCATCTGCAAACAGGGAAAATTTGACTTTCTAATTTGTCTAATCCTTTCTTTCTCTTGCCTCATTGCTCTGGCTAGGACTTCAGTACTAAGGTGAATAAAAGTGGTGAAAGTGGGCATACTTTCAACTTTTCCCATTTGGTATGATCTTAGCAGAATGCACATTCAACTTTGATTAAGAACAAACTTAAAGAAAAGGCTTTATGATGAGCCATCAACTTTTTTAAGGGACAGCTCAAATGGTGGCCTAAGGGAAGTTTGCCGCAGCAGCAGATGAAGACCCTTCCCTCCCATCTACACCTCAGGAGGAGGAAAACACGGGCCCAAGTGTCCCAGATGCACGGGGAAGTCATAGTAGAGGAGGTAGTGGCTTGGGGTGTGGGGCTGTGGCCGCTGACAGCTTCCAGAATCTTGGCCTCGCCTCCCCTGTTAGGTCTTAATGGATGCCCTTGAGGGAGGGGCCATGTTTTCCTCAGCCTTGGACAGGACACAGGCCTGGGCTGGCTGCCGGTGCTCAGCCCTGCGTGGCTGGCTGACTTGGCCAGCTCTTGTGTTCTGTGGGGGACTTTGTCCTGCTTCCTCCACCAGATGTAAAGCCAGTGATTGTTTTTTTCTATTTGAAGGCCACAAACAGAGGGAAGGCCAAGGCTCACTTGTATTCTGAGAAAAAGATGATGTTCTGGTCTCTCTACACCCTGTGTGGGAAGAAACAACCCCTCAATATGGGGGAGCGGCCAGAACCATGATCCCAGGCCCCATCTGTCTTCAGGCTTTGGGCGAATTTCCTCCAAATTACTGGCAAATTCTCCAGTTCCCACGACAGCTGCAAACACTTAATTTTTTTGTTGTTGTTTTTACATTTTTTTTTTTTAAATTTTTGAGACAGAGTCTCCCTCTGTCTCCCAGGCTGGAGTGCAATGGTGACATCTCAGCTCACTGCAACCTCTGCCTCCTGGGTTCAAGCGATTCTCCTGCCTCAGCCTCCCAAGTAGCTGGGATTTCAGGCACCTGCCACTAAGCCTGGCTAATTTTTATATGTTTAGTAGAGATGGGGTTTCACCATGTTGGCCAGGCTGGTCTCAAATTCCTGACAAGTGATCCACCTGCCTCGGCCCCCCAGAGTGCCGGGATTACAGGTGTGAGCCACCGAGCCAGCCTGCAAATATTTTGTTTTCTCCCTATAAGCCCTATGGCCAGATATACCAGGTCCAGTTTTCAAATCCCTACATCTGCCCTAACCCCTGTGTGCCTGGGAAGTGACTGTGCTCCTGGGTGGTGAGGGGGACGTGGAGGGGATTTAACATGTACTTGGTTCTGTGCTGGGCATTTTGTAGCCCGCAGTACTGGGATTACAGGCCTGAGCCATGGTGCCCAGCCTGAAGTATGGTTTTATTCAGTGGCTCCCTTACACTGTCTGTCTCTGTCTCGGTTGCCCGCTCTGGCCCTGAGTCTCCTGTCGCTCCCACGCCTGCAGCTGCATTCCCTGGCCTGTAAGGCTGGCTCTCCCTTACAGGGTCAAAACCTTCACTCTCTCTCTCTGGGCGCAAGCCAAATGCACAGCAGCAGCAGGACAGTTATACCTTTTACAAACAACAGTGACTCTGAGCCAGGTGATGAGCCTTCCCATGTTATGGCTATCTGTGAAACCGCTTTGCGATGTGTGGATTCATCGCACAGAGTTAAACCTTTCTTTTGATTCAGCAGACTGGAAACACTCTTTTTGTAGAATCTGCGAAGGGACATTTTGGAGCCCATTGAAGCCTATAGTGAAAAACCGAATATCCTACGATAAAAACCATGGAGGCCTATAGTGAAAAACTGAATATCCCACGATAAAAAACAGAAAGAAGCTATCTGCGAAACCGCTTTGCGATGTGTGGATTCATCTCACAGAGTTAAACCTTTATTCTGATTCAGCAGACTAGAAACACTCTTTTTGTAGAATCTGTGAGGGGACATTTCGGAGCCCATTGAGGCCTATAGTGAAAAGCCGAATATCCTGAGATAAAAACTAGAAAGAAGCTATCTGTGAGACCGCTTTGCGATGTATGAATTCATCTCACAGAGTTAAACCTTTCTTTTGATTCAGCAGGTTGTAAACACTCTTTTTGTAGAATCTGCGAGTGGACATTTCGGAGCCCATTGAGACCTGTAGTGAAAAACCGAATATCCCACAATAAAAACTAGAAAGAAGTTATCTGTGAAACCACTTTGCGATGTTTGTTTTTAAAATCCTCCTCTTCCCACTAGAATGTAAGCTTCAGAAGAGCAGGCTATTCATTCTGCCCGCTGTGTGCACCCAGCCCGGAACGGTGCCCAGAGTGGGTTAGTGTGCGGTGCGCACGTGCTGACCTGGTGGTGATGAAGGGCGCAGGAAGGACACGCGACCTGATCTTTATTCTAAGGAGCCCACACTGGAACAGGATTAGATTGAAGGTAGATTAGAGGGAAGCATGGAGGAGGAGCGGCTGGCCTGGCGGGTTCAGGACGGCCCCCTGGAGGAGGTGAGCCAGCAGTTGCTGTCACATTCAGAGACCCTGAGGATGTCTGACTGCCCTGCGAATTGGGCTCTGCAGAGGGCAGGGGTCTGTCAATTCGCTGTAGCCCCAGGAACTACAGGTACCCAATCCATGGAGGCCTTTGTCCAACAAGTATTCATTGGACGCTTGTCATACATGTGGTTCTGAAGACCCAGAGGAGAACAGCAGAGCCATGGCCCGGCCCTCATCTCCATTGAGAGCTGGTCCCTTGTACAGAGGCAGGCTCCTGGGGCAGCAGAGATGGGTGGGGGGCAGGGCGTTGGGGAGTTGAAGGCACCACTGCGGGTTGGTCTGGGAACAGCCCCTGGATGAGGAGAAGCAGGGAGGACAGTGACAGGAACGATTCTGGAGTGGAGGGAACCGCTTGTGCAGAGGCTCTGAGCAGGAGGCCCGCTGTCCCGCTTTCCTGGAGCAGCCTCAGGGGGTTCTGGAAGGCCTGGCCGGACCCGTTGCACAGAGAATTCCAGCCAGGGAGGGCCGGGCGCTTGTGAGCCGACCCGCTCCAGAGCAGCTGTCGGTGCTGTCCATGGGTCCCGCTGCGACCTGGCAAGGGCCCACTGGGGATGAGTGGAGGACTGGAAGTGTCCAAATCCCACTCCGCTGTTGTGTTTTGGTTTGGGTGTGTGTGTGTGTTTAAGAAGAAACAGCTGCAAGGCCAAGAGAGAATGAATGTTTGGAAAAAGTTCTGATGCTTATAAACTCAGGGCTGGCCACGGTGAGCCCACATACCGCGGGGCTGAGCTGCCTGGTCCGGGATCAGAAGCAGAACCCGGCCACCGCAGTGCCAGGCCTGCCTCCTCAGGCCCCAGACTTAGGCCCGCACAAACTCCTCCTTCCTTCTTCCTCTCTGACAAGCTCACAGTCCTCCCGGCAGAGGGGCCTCAGACCCAGCACGCTCTGTGGGTGTCCCACGCGCTGCCGGGAGCCCAGCCCCTGGGCAGGCAGGGTCCCCGGACATAGCCATAGCATCCGGCCTGGGGATTTCTGCCCTCTGAGATACCTCTGAGAGTGGAGCTGGCCCTGTGTGCCCTGGGGTTCCCCAGGCTGGACCCTCCTGCCTCACTCTGGTGGCTGCATGGCAGTGGCCGTCACCATCTACTGAACCCCAATATGAGCTGGGTCCGGCATCACAGTGAGTCTTCACAGGAGCCCTGCCATGTAGGCGATGCTGTACCTAGTTTACAGACGAGAAAACTGAGGCTCCGAAAGTCTGTGTCACTTGCTGGGGTTCTGGAGTCATGGCCGGCCAGGAACTCTGACACCAATACACGAGATATTTCCCTCCTAGATATCCAGGTCAGGCCCAGGAAAGGGATAAGAGCCGGTGGGTTTAGGGAAAAGGTGCAGGCCTGGAAAACCCAGAACAGGAGTCCAGCTAGATTCCTGCATCAGTGCTGAGAGCTCAGGGATGCTGAGCTCCCAAGCACAGAGCCCAGGGAAGCTCACTGACCTTCCCCATCCCTCGCTGAAGGGGGCCGGCTTCTTCCCGTGCCCCTGTAACCGCCACCGGCCTCTGCGTCCACCCTGCACACCCACAGCAGGGCGGCAAACCCAGAGCATGCCACACATATTTGGGTCGTCTGTCCACCCTTGCTGTGCCGTGTGTCATCATGAGACTTGGAAAGCAGCTTCATGTCCAGTAGTGGGGAGGGGCTGAGTGCTGGTGATCACTGGTTTCATGGGATATGAGGTCACCATTTAAAAAGAGGCGAATGAGGACGTCGCAGTGCCACGGGAAATACTTAGAGCCGAGGTCAATAGAGGAAGAGAGAGGAAAAGGCACATGAGTGACAGGAGCATAATTATATTCAGAAAATCACTCCAAGAACAAGTCTGGAAAGAAACGCCCCAGAATGACGGCATTTGTTGTTTGGGGGTGAGCAGGTGGGACTCTGGGAGATTCTTTTCCTTGATTTTAACATTTTACATGAAGTATTTATTTTGTTTATGATTTTATAAAGAAAACTTCACGGAGAGAAATGACCTCAGCTAGAAGGCTAAAATCAAAGGACTTTGCGTTCCAATGCCCTCACTAAGCAGGTGGAAAAAACTGAGGCCCAGAGGGATATGGTCACTCAAGGATCCACAGCAGAGAGAAGGATCCAGGCCTCTTAATGCATGGTGGTGCTGTTCCCACCACAAAGGCTGGGCCAGCAGCTGGGGGTCCCAGGGAGGACACAGCCTCACTTCCAGAGGCCTGGCCAGGCAGGGATGGAGATGGAGTCGGGGGGAACTAGGAAAAGCCTCCCAGGGCAGCCTGGCCGTGGAGGGATGAGCGCCCGAACACGATTTGCCTTGAGTTGGAATCGCTCCTCCACGCCCTGCCCCAGGAGCTTCAGGGGTTCAAGGCTCCATCTTCCAATCCTTAGGTGGACAGAACACAAATGGGCCGAGTCCCTTTTTGCAGAGGTGGCATCAGCCTGGGCAGGGAAGAGGCATGGGCCGTGGAACCAAATCACCCTGATTTCAAACAGAGGGAGTTGGGCAGGCATTTCACAAAGGAAAGCGTCCCACAGCCAATTAACTTGGGAAGATGCTCGGCTCTGTCAGCCATCAGGGCATGCAAATTAAAACCCCTCGAGATCATCCTGCGCGCCCACCGGAAAGGATGAAGTGAAGCGGATGGAACATACCAAGTGCCGGTGAGATCCTGGGGCGAGGGAGCTGGGGGAGGGTGCAGCTGCTGGGAGTGGGAACTGGAATGAGTGCTTTGGAGGACTGTTTGGCAGGATCCACCCAACATTCACAGGTGTCCTGGGCAGGTGGACACCCTGCGGATGTCTTGTTGGGTGCAAGAAGTTCCGCCTGTTGAGGGCTTCGCTCAGCGCGGCGTCTACCCCTGGCTGAAGGACACACGGCCCTTTTTGTGCGTCTTTTCCCTTCTGAGGAGCCCCTGCCTCGCTGAGCTTCCCCGTCCGTCCCTGAAGGGGGCTGGCTTCTTCCTGTGCCCCTTTAACGGCCATCGGCCTCTGCGTCCACCCTGCACACCCATGGCAGGGCGGCAAAACCAGAGCACGCCGCACAGCCCTGCTTGCGCACAGCCCTGCTCCCGCGCGCCCGTGGTCGGCGCCGCTCGGGCTGGCTGGCGTGTTTGGGATCACTGTTTAGAGGACAGTCCTGACACGTCCCGCTGTGACACGCGTGCTACCTCGCCGGCCGGCCCTGGACTTTGCTCTGGCCTGTGGCCGAGCACACTTGTCGTCAGAACCCTCTCGTTGGCAAGGGGCACTGGATGCAGGGCTGGGGCTCAGGTCCTTGCTGTATGATGGGAATCACGTTCCTGGCTCTTTCTGGGCCTCAGTTTCCCCATATACAGAACCGTGGGAGAGCCAGAAGATTTCCAAAGGCCCTCTTAGGTGCCACCTCTCCTGGCACACTGCCTCGGGTTCCCCTGCCTACTGAGAGCCAGGCAGCGGGAGATGAGGAGCCGCGGTAACCTGCGCCTCCGGAGGCTGGCCCTCTGCTGGGGAGTTCAAACACGGTGTACCATGTAGCACCCCCAATTACTCACTTGTTCAGAGCCCAGCACATAGCAAACACTTAGTAGGTATTTGCTGGATAAATGGCTCATTGCGAAAGGGGCTGGATGGAGGTGGGAAAGCCGCTGGATGTGTCCAGGCAATGAGCTGGGGTGTATGTGGGGATGCTCTGGGTGTATGTGGGGGTGGAACCAGAGGGGATGGGAGCACTGGATGGAGATGATGGGAAGGGCTGGATGGTTGGGAGGGGAACTGGGTAGATGTAGGGGAGGGTCAGGAGGCATGAGGGGTGAACACTGGGTTAAAATGGGGGAAGCGTCTGGGAGAAGTTGGGGAGGGGTCTCGGGAGGGTGAGGTAGGTGGGGAGGGGCTGGAAGGCTGGCGCTGATGGACGGCGGCCACCACAGCCCTCTTGTGCCTCTGAAGCTCTTATCTTAGAGTTTCAAGGTCACGTCAGGCAAGTGTGGAGCCCAGGTGGGGGCTGGAGTTTGTGGAAACCAGCCTGGTCTTGGAGCACATCAGGGAAAGGAAATCACTGCCCGGCGGCCGGCCCGGGGGCGCTTCTCCAGCCTGGCTTCAGGAAGACCGTGAGCAAACACAGACCAGACGGGGCTGAGGCCAGCAGCTGGGCAGGGAGCCACGCCGGCCTCATGTTGTCCCCCCAAAGGGCTCCTGTCCCCTGGGCTGGGGATGGTGTCACAGCTTCCTGAGCAGTGTCGTCTCGGCTCCCGGAACTCCTGGTAGGTGGGCCAGGCCTGGGGTGGGATGCCTGGGCTGGGGGTAGGGGAGCAGCATCCCCAGAGCTGTTATCCTCTTCATCATTGTGGCTGCAGACAGGGGAACTGAGGCAGGGCCTAAAACCGAGGTCCCTACAGAGATGCCACCAGAACCGCAAGCCTCTGCCTTTCTGCCCCGTGCACTTTCTGTGATGGTTAGGGTTAGGGTTAGGGTTAATGTTAGGGTTAGGGTAGGCTTACCTCACTGCAGAGCCAGAGAACACGCCCCGTAGGGGAGCCGAGGGAGGTCTGAGCCTCCAGCTGCTGCCTGTTTCTCCATGGGTCCTGGTGAGGGTGGACCGCCCCAAGCCTACCTTGAATCTGTTCCTTGACATGCTCCTTAGATTGAGTCTTTAAAACCCTGCCTGTCCCAAGTACTCAGAATCAGAAAGAATCACCCAACTGTGTTCTGTGGCACCAGGTATCAATTCCCTGTGTACCTCCATGGACTCAGCGCCATCTCAGAAGTGAGGGCGGAGGGAAGGAAACTTCTAGAAGGAGGAGTTTGCTGCAGAACATCCAGAGCCCACAGCACTGAGTCGTCTCCATGCCCCTTGCCTGTGGTTCTCTGTAGCACATGGCAGGGGGGTGGGTGGTGCAGCACCTCCTTCTGATGCGTTGAGTGTCAGCACTGCAAGGTCCCCTACCCCACGCCCAGTGCCCAGTGCCCAGTCCCGTGGGAACTCCTCATTTGGGGCAGAGACCAGGGCAGAGGCAGCGAGGGCTCCTCTCCTCCCTCACTCAGGGGCTACAGGCTGGTCACTTGAGCTCTCTGGAAATCAGTCTCCTCATCTGGAAAACGGGGCTCATCCCGACCTTGTGATGGGCATGAGGTGATGGTATCAGATAATGTGCACGAACGACCCTGTAAATCATAAATTGGTTGCAGTTTCTCTCCAGCGACAGCCTAGTACACTTTGGAGCCTGGTGAACTTGAGTTTGCATGCCAGCTCCTGACCTCCTATGGCCCACGTCCTCACTGGAGGATGGGCTCTGGAGGCTGGAGGGCTGGTGGAAGAGGAAGTGAGATGGCAGCTCGCTGGCTTCTGCATCAGGCCCCAACTGTACCCTGGGCCTCCCAGTCTTGCACGTGCCTCCTCACAGCTTCCCTTGAACATCCTGTATCATCCAGCAGCCCTAAACCGTGTGATTTTTTCCTCTGGGAGGTGACAGCCTGGACCAGAAGTTGAAACCTGGTCCCAGGGTATGGTGTGCCCCACTGTCAGAGGGACCTCAGATGAGCCACGAAGCCTCTCTCTGCCTCAGTTTCCTTATCTAAAATGGGTGGAATCAGCTGGGCGCCGTGGCTCATGCCTGTAATCCCAGCACTTTGGGAGGGCGAGGCGGGTGGATCATTTGAGGCCAGGAGTTCAAGACCAGCCTGGCCAACATGGTGAAACCCCATCTCTACTAAAAAAATACAAAAATTGGCTGGCTATGGTGGCGGGTGCCTATAATCCCAGCTACTCGGGAGGCTGAGGCAGGAGAAATCACTTGAGCCTGGGAGGCAGAGGTTGTGGTGAGCTGAGCTCGTGCCATTGTACTCCAGCCTGGGTGACAGAGCGAGACCCTGTCTGTAAAATAAAATAAATAAAATAAAATAAAATAAAATAAAATAAAATAAAGTGGGTGGAATCATCTGGTCCCTGGCTGGGCTCACAAAAATCCCACAGGGAATGAATGATTATCAGTCTGCCGGGGCTGCCATAGTGGGGTTCCACAGACTGGGGGCTGGAACAACAGACATTTATTTTCTCACAGCTCAGGGGGCTGAGAGTCTGAGACCAAGGTGTCGACAGGATTGGTTTCTCCTGAGGCCTCTCTCCTCGGCCCGCAGATGCCACCTTCCCTCCGTGTCCTCACCTGGTCATCGCTCTGTGAGTGTCTGTGTCCTCATCTCTTATAAGGATACCAGTCAGACTGGATTAGAGCCCACTCTGATGACCTCACTTTACCTTAATCACTTTTTTTTTTTTTTGACACAGAGTTTTGCTCTTGTCACCCAGGCTGGAGTGCAATGGCGCGATCTCAGCTCACAGCAACCTCCGCCTCCCGGGTTCAAGTGATTTGCCTGCCTCAGCCTCCCGAGTAGCTGGGATTACAGGCATGGGCCACCATGCCCGGCTAATTTTGTATTTTTAGTAGAGATGGGGTTTATCCATGTTGGTCAGGCTGGTCACAAACTCCCTACCTCAGGTGATCCACCCACCTTGGCCTCCCAAAGTGCTGGGATGACAGGCATGAGCCACCGCGCTCAGCCTAATCACCTCTTAAAAAGCCCTGTCTTGGCCAGGCGTGGTGGCTCACGCCTATAATCCCAGCACTTTGGGAGGTAGAGGTGGGCGGATCACGAGGTCAGGAGATAGAGACCATCCTGGCTAACATGGTGAAACCCTGTCCCTACTAAAAATACAAAAAAATTAGCGAGGCGTGGTGGCACACACCTATAGTTCCAGCTACTCGGGAGGCTGAGGTAGGAGAATCGCTTGAACCTAGGAGGCAGAGGTTGCCGTGAGCCAAGATCGCGCCACTGCACTCCTGGAAGTTAGGGCTTCAACATACAAATTGTAGGGGGATGCAACTGAACCTGTAACACCTTGTGTGGTCATCATTCCAGGGAAGGATGTAAAGAGCCAGGACTCCCACAGCATTGTGTTTGCAAAGGAAGACCCGGGACCTTCAAGGTCTTTGTTGCCGACCTCCTCTCCCTCAGGAAAGGCAGAGGGTCATCTCCTCCCTGGAGTGGCTTCTCCCATGCTGACCTCACTTCTGGAGGGGCCAGGAGGAACCTGCCTGCGTTTCTGAAGCCCAGCTCTAGCACATTTCACCCAGAGGCCAGGATCCCATGCAGAAGAATGCCAGAGGCTGAGGGCAGCGGGCCGACCTCCCTTGGCAGTTTCAGAGTCTTTCTTCAGTGCTCTGTTATTTTATACAGGATTCCTATATGCGAAAAGAAATGCATACCTTACAAAATTCCTCAGTTACTGTAATTGGCAAGTAAGGATCTCTGGAAAGAGCATTTGCTCATTTAATAGGACTGGAAGGGAGCTGCAGCTTTTTAAATTTTTTTTCCTGGTGATGGTTTTTAAAGAATTTAAAATGCAATGATATTGCAAGAGGAAGAGTGGACTTTTCCCTGGTTGGCAGACTCCATCTAGCCATGGCATACTGCAGCAAGATTTCTGCGGCTGCCCACACGTCCTGCCTGGTGTAGAGGTGGTTCCGTCCAAGCTCCTCGGCTCACCACTGACCTCAGCTGAGCCCCTCACGTGCGGGTCCTACGAGAGGCACAGCAAGGAGACACCCGTCCCTGGTCAGGGGAACAGAGGGGAGCCGGCCCCTCATGCACAGCCCATAGTAGGGGGACAGCAGAGCCCATGTCTCCTGTGGGGAGGGCAGAGACCCACTGGTTGGAGTGGCGAGGCCGTGCCTGGAAGTCCGGCACTGGCGCGGTGGCCAGCATGGCCCCCTTCCTGCTTCACCATCTAGACCTGCCCAATTCATTCCTTTAATTCATTAACTCACTTCTTCATTCACTCACCTCACTTGTTCATCATTCCCCCATTCCACTCCAGGGCTTGCTGAGTGCTTTCCCAGTGTTTGTGTGCGGCCCTGTGCTGGGAGCTGGAGACAGGGACCCTCCAGACCTGGGTCCTGGGCTCCACGAGCTTCCAGGCCGCTGAGAGGAGTGGCCAGGCCCAGTCAGTGCTGTCCTGAGGGCTGGGGCTGCTGCAGCCAATGGTGACAGAGGCCCACCAAGTGATTCCTTCTGGAGAACAGGCTACGGCTGGGTCGGAAGGTGACAGGCTCCTGTCACCCTGACGCCAGGGGAAACTCGAGTCTTGCCGCCTATACTATCTTCACATCCATGCAGAGGCTGCTGGTCAGGGACGTGGGGAAGGGTGGGGAGGGCACAGAGGGGGAGCGCCTCCCAGCCGTCCTGAGTTGGGAAGGGCTAGATGGCCGGGTGTGTGGGGGTGGTGCTCACGCAGATACAAAGGCCAGGCTCTGCAGGGGCCAGGCCTTCTGTGCAGGACTGGGATGCGCAGACAAGGGTCCGCCCAGAGCTCACACTGCGGCCACCCTAGATCCTGAGAAAGCCCCACACTAAGGAGGGAGAACCGGAAGCCGAGAGCAGAGCCGGCCTGGGCACACACGGGCAAGGACACAGAGAACACAGGGCGGGACTGCTGTCCTCACCTCAGCAGCTTCACCAGCGCACGGATGGCCCCTCTCCTGCCCCCAGGGACACTGACCACCCCCCTTTCCTCCTCAGAATTCAGGCCCAGTGAATAGGCATAGGTCCTGAGACTGGCCGTCAGAAATGTCTAAGGGTACAAGAAGGAGTACAGATTCCTGGGCCCAGCTCCTAGGGTCCAGTCTAGCCACAGCCCCTCTGTGTGCTCAGGACTGTTAGAGACTTTCACATATATTATCTCAGCCTATGCTTAGGACTCTGGAAGGCAGGTAGTTCTACAACCTTTACATAGGAGGAAACCAATATGGAAAGGTTAAGAAACATTCCCAATGTGCCATTTCACAGCAAATGACAAAGTTAAGATTTGAACCTGGGCCTAACTCCCAAGCCTGTCTGCTTTATACGCTCCTGTGCCACGTCTCAAAGGCTGGCAGAAAAGACATCGACTAGGGTCTTTAAGGATGACGACGTAGGAAAATGTTCCTAAAAAATTATTTTGTTTTTAGAAGCCTTGCTCTGAAGCAAAGAAAAAAACAATTCAAGAGATGTCAAGAATTTTTGGCAAACAAATAATGCATCGAAGAACAAACACCCAGGGAGGATGCGTGGGCAGCTGTTCTTGGGTTGTTTTCATTCCCCAAGTGCTCGGCCCTGTAAGACTAGATGTGTATTTTCTCTTGCATAGCAAACAGTTCAGCACAATGTGGGCCTCCTTGCTTGAAAGAATTCAGATGGAGCTTGTGAACCACATAAAAGGTTGAGCAAACCTTGCTCCAAACTCAGTGCAGTGGCTGGGCACAGAGCCGCCCGGGACTGAGCAAACCTCCTCGTCTATCTCCTAGGCAAGGGTGTAAATGGAGGGGGTGAATGGAGGAAGGTCCTTCCACAAGTCACTGCACATTTTCCCTTCACAACACAACACGGGGCTCCCACTGACCACTGCAGAGCTGGGGACATCCTCCTCCAAGCATCACAAAGCAAACCAAGTCCCTTCCTGGGCGGCTGCTGGACAGGCTGGTGGGATGGAAATGAGCTGAGGTCAGTCCTTGCGCTTGAATGGGTGCAGGTGGGTGGGGCCTCCCTGGAAGCCACAGGAACACCGGGTTCTGGGTTCTCATGCAGAGCGGCCCTGACTTCCCAGATTTAGGATCAAAGCCCAGAGCCCAAGGGAAACCCTCTGATGTAAGCTGCATGACAGCAAGTGGCCCCAGAGGGGAATGCAAAGGCGAGAGTGCCGGGGACCACGGCACAGCACATGCGGCACAGGCCCGCCCAGGCCAGAGACTGAGCGCATCTTCCCCTCCTCACATGGAGAGTAGAGGCTCCGGCAGGGCCACAGGGGAGCCACCCAGCTGGGTTCCTCTGCACGTGCCTGTGGGGCCAAGCAGTCCCCACCATGGCCAATGCTGGGGCTCCGTGCAAGAAGTCTGTCGCACCCCGCCCAGCTGCCTCGAGCAATTAGGAGGTGGCTCCCACACCAGGAAGGCCACCTCCAGGGTTCCTAGGTCTGATCCAGAGAGACAGGATGCTCACAGGCAGGCAGCAAGTCCAAACAGAAGCCTGGGCTCCACTCGAGCCATGGCCCCAGGGCTCAGGAGAGCCACCCAGGGTGGACGGAGTCGCATCTGTGCATGCCCACCTTGCACTGCAGAGGGACCCAAAAGTGCTCTGCCCTGATTTTTATACCCTGGGCACCACTGGGCTCACCGAGCAGACGTGTTGCAGAGTATCCTATCTGGGAGGACCAAGGCCACACCCTGGGCTGTTCGGGTCATTTCCTCCTTTTTCCAGGGTGTTGCATTCGGTCAATTCTGCAGGAGAATTGCAAGCCAGAGAGGGAAGAGTTGTCGTCCATCCAGGGCCCTGTCCTCCTGCAGTCACGGCCTGTAGTTGTGCTTCCACTGTGGTCCGTGAATCCCATGGCATGCCCCACTCCATAGGGTGGCTTTGGTCTCATCGTGGTGGCAACATGGCTGAGGCCACGTGAAGCTCCTCAGTGGCCAGGGCAACGTCCCCCGGAAGTGAGAGCCCACTTCTGTCCCAACGTCCCCAGCCAGTCTTTAAGACTCAACAGGACCCTTGGACTTTGCCTCATCACTGAGCCAGTCCTTGGGGCCAAGGGAATGGAAGGTGCTAGGGCACTTCAGCTAAGGTGAACCAGTGCCAGTGCTGGGGCAGGGCAGCTTCCCAAGGCTTGGGGCTGTCCACATCTGGGGAGAAATCTGGACAGAACTGGGGTTCTGTTAGTGAGGAGGAAGGGTTGGAAGTTGGACAGGAAGCCCACAGGGTCCACCACACAAGGAGAGAAGCCAAGACCCCCTGACTTCCAGGGGACCCATGGCTGGGGCATGCTTCAGATGGGACCACGGCCCCATGGGACCCATGAAAAGCCTGTGAAGTGTCTTAGTAAAAGGCCCACATGAACAAAGTCAAGCAGGAAGGCAGTTTCTGGTGACGAGGAGGTGGTCCTATGGCACATGCTGTCCCCACACAGTGCTACGTGTAGCTAGGTGTTCACTAAACGCTGGTCAGATGGACACTCCCTGCTGTTCGGCAGCCCAGGGGCTGGAACCACCTAAAACCTGGAGGGTGGGGTGGATACACTATGATGGGGGAACGTGATTCACGCTTGGGCTGAGCCGTCAGAAGTGCATCCAAACCAAGTTTCCAAGAGGCTGCTCCATGTCAACTACACATCCTAAAATGAAAGAGTTCCCACGCCTCCACCACCATCAAGATCCTTAGCAGTGACAGCCACAAAGACCTCAACCCCAAGATATTTCTGGGCTTTCACAGATGATGGGGTCTGGCTGATTTTTATCTTCTTCATCCGCCTGTGGTTTTGAGATGTCTCTGCAGGCATGCATCCCAGCTGGCCCCGTGTAGCCGCAGGAAGCTCCCTCTGTGTTTAAGCTCACAGTGAGAAACTTCTCTCATTCTGCAGGCATCTCCCTTGGTGAGTCACAGAGATTTCTGGCCACGGGCACAACCATGGGCACACACTTGTGTCCACTGCCAAGCAAGACTGTCTTTCCAGTCCACCGTCCACACGGCATCAAACTAATGCGAAGGCTGAAGGCATTCCCATAATGTCAGACACCAAGCAATGGTTCCCCAGCATGGTGTGAAAGATTGATCCCGCAGGGCCAGCAGATGTCATTAGACAGGAAAGTTAAATGACGGGTAAAAGTTTTGGAAGGTGTATTAGTCCGTTCTCACGCTACTATAAAGAACTGCCCAAGACTGGGTAGTTTATAAAGGAAAGAGTTTTAATTGACTCACAGTTTAGCATGGCTGGGGAGGCCTCAGGAAACTTACAATCATGGCGGAAGGGGAAGGAAACATGTCCTTTTTCACAAGACGGCAGGAAGGAGAAGTGCCAATTAAAAGGAGGAATGCCCCTTATAAAACCATCAGATCTCATGAGAACTCACTCACCATCACAAGAACAGCATGGAGGTAACTACCCCGTGATTCAATTACCTCCCACCAGGTCCCTTCCATGACTCGTGGGGATTATGGGAACTACAGTTCAAGATGAGATTTGGGTGGGGACACAGCCAAACTATATCAGAAGGGTAAGGGTAAACCATCACTATTTGCCAATGATAGAGAAGGAAAACCAAAGAGAATCAATGAAAAACTGTCATAATTAAAATAAGGTTTCAATAAGGTGACCAAAATAAACATACAAAAACCACACAGCTTTTTATTACAAACAGCTTGAAGAAATAGTCTTAGATGGGAAGGCCACTTACCATGAAGACATAGATTCTCCTGATGTGAATCTAAAAGTTAAACAAAACCTCCAGACAAACTCCAGAGAACATTCTTTAATATAGGGGTGGGAGAATGCCCAGACTTGACAAATAACACCAAAGTTCACATACATAAGACATTTTTGATTTGCTCCAACAGATATTAAAAGTATGAGAACCACAACCATGAAAACAACAGAAGCTGATGTGAGAAACAACAGTAAAATTAAACAGTGCAGACACAGGTCCCGCGACAATTATTTTAGCACTCATACAGGTGGCATTTCGGTCAGTGCATGATGATTCAGTGGGCGAAGCATTTCAGATCCTTGTCTCACATCACACCTCGAAATACATTCCTGGTCAATTAAACACTGAAACGTACTCAGAGAAAAAGAGATGAAAGTGTAAATAATCTTGGTGTGAGAAAGGACTTTCCAAGCATGACCTCAAAGGCTAGAGCATAAGAGTCTTCGTTTTAAAATGTGCATGTATTTCTGATTTAAAAATGTAAACTATAGCAGGTTACATCAAAAAGGAAAAAAAATACAGTTAAATGGCAAATGATGCATGAGGAATAATGATTTATAGTGAGTATGTTACAGGTTTGCTGTGCTTAATATGTACAAATATCTTACAAGCCAACAAAATATTTTCAAAACTAAATGCCTTCTTAGATAGAGAACAAGAATGGGCAGTTATCACAGCAGAACATATATGAACAGACTTCAAGCACAGGGGAAGATATGTTCAGCCACAGGAGGGGCAATAAGAAGGAAATCTATACAGAAGACACCAATTTTATGTTCTCATCAGGTCGGCAACAGGCAGAGAACAAACAGGCCACCGCTGGCAAGACTCCTACATTCTAGAGGGAATGAGGGCTTCCTGTTGAACATGCTGGGAAGAGGAGACTTACCAAGTGCTGTCTGCAGGCCGGGCTTTGTTGCTTTCATGCATTAACCCGTTTTAACGCCAACAACAGCAGGATGAGGAAGATTCTCTTATTCATTTCATCAGTGAGGGAAGTCCCACATCCAATAGATAGTGTAGCTGGTGTCCATCCAGGAGCCTGCCCTAGACTCTGCTCCCTCATCCCCACTTGTGACTCTACCTGCCCCACTGCCTCCCACCCTGGTGGTTATCAGAAATCTCCCCTGTGCAGAGCGTGTCTCAGCAAGCCACTGGGACCAGCTCACGCACAGTGATGCAGCATGTGCACGGATGGCTGCCATGGAGCAGAAGGCTTGAACTCTCCATCTCTCAGGAGGAAGTTTGCTAATCTTGTACATTCATGTTACTTGACTGGGAAAATGGCGGTGCCATCACTTTAAGTGGAAAAAGATGTCCACAGAGTATGACCCATTTCTGAAAGGAAAACCACATACACGTACACAGAGGAAGAAAGTGTGCAGAATGGTGTACGCTAACATGATCCCGGCAGGTGAGAGGAAGAAAGTGTGCAGAATGGTGTACGCTAACATGATCCCGGCAGGTGAGAGGAAGAAAGTGTGCAGAATGGGGAACACTAACCTGTTCCTGGCAGGTGAGGGGAAGCAAGTATGCAGAACCGTGCACGCTAACATGATCCCAGCAGGCGAGAGGAAGAAAGTGTGCAGAATGGTGCATGCTAAGATGACCCTGGCAGATGAGGGGAAGGAAGTGTGCAGAACGGTGCATGCTAACGTGATCCCGGCAGGTGAGAGGAAGAAAGTGTGCAGAACGGTGCACGCTTACATGATCCTGGCAGGTGAGAGGAAGAAAGTGAGCAGAATGGTGCATGCTAACATGATCCCGGCAGGTGAGGGGAAGAAAGTGAGCAGAACGGTGCATGCTAACATGAAGCCAGCAGGTGAGGGAAAGGAGAACAGGGCACACTAACACGTTCCTGGCAGCTGAGAGGAAAGCGGACACCAGGGCCAGGAGACGGGGGCCCTCGAGGGGAATGCAGGGAGGACTCTGGGGCAGGGGCAAGTCACTGTCAATGTTCAGCTTCAGTGCTGGGTGCAGGAACACTGGCATGAACCAAGGAGTACAATGAATCAAATTCTGGGCCCCTGTGGCCCAAAAGTAAATCAATTAAATTGGAGGGGCAACTATTTCTCCATGTGGAGTTATAAGTGATATCTATTTTCATCTTTAAAGTTTTCTACATTACCAAAATAGTACCTAATAATCACATTAGTTTTACAATCAGAAAATGGTGGCAGCAAGCAATGACATTAAACTGAACATTTTTATTCCAATTATTCAAGTTTTTGCTGCACAGTATTTTCAAATGTCTTATTTTCAAAATGACTATTACAAAAAATGTAGTTTCTAGAATGTCATGGCTACACCTCAACCTACTCCACTCTTGCAGTGGGGGCAACAGCTTTAGGAGCAGGGACCGTGTGTGGGGGCTGCACCCTTGCAGCGCGTGGCCTGGACACGGCCCAAGCCCTCCGCCGCCCACAGACAACACTTTCACATTGATAAATATGCATGCCCATCAAATCCTGCTGTAAACCAAAACTAAAATTCTAAGTCCCCCAGCCAACTGAGTGCATCCCCTTGCAGCCACCGGGACCCAAAGAAACCTGAAAAACCAGTTCAGGCCATGAATGGGAAGGAGGGCTGGGGATGCCCCATTATACCTGCCCCGCTCTGGAATTTAGACACAGCTGACCAACATTAAAATAAAAACAGAGATCCTAGACTGACAAAACAGACTCTCTGTAGCAATAAGATACCCAATTCAACGGGACTCCGGTATAGCATCACATGACACATAGTAGCCCCGAAGGAATCAAAGTATTTTACCCCAAAATATACTTCCTTGACATATGTTGAAATGGCCCTTGCAAAGCTGTCTCTCATGGGGGAAATGTGCATTCTGCAGAGAATCTGCTTCCCTTATTAGGCTTTTTCTGGAGACTCCGACACCTTTTAAGGGCCTATAAGAGACATGCACATCTATTCTCTCTGAAGTCTGCTATCCGGAGGCTTCATCAACATAAGAAAAACCTTGGCTTCCACAACCACCCCCGCCCCCACCTTAACTCAAGCTGAGTTCAACTCTTTAGACAAAGCTTAACTCTTTCAACCCATTGCCAATCAGGAAATTTTTGAATCTACCTGTCAGAGACGTGTGAACCAGAGCAACTCCATCTTGAATATGAGCTGGGTAAAATGAGGCTGAGACCTGCTGGGCTGCATTCCCAGATGGTTAGGTAGTCTAAGTCACAGGATGAGATAGGAGGTCAGCACAAGATACGGGTCATAAAGACCTTGCTGATAAAACAGGCTGCAATAAGGAAGCTGGCTAAATCCCACCAAAACCAAGATGGCCACAAGAGTGACCTCTGGTCATCCTCACTGCTACACTCCCACCAGCACCATGACAGTTTGCAGGTGCCATGGCAACGTCAGGATGCTACCCTATATGGTCTAAAAAGGGGAGGCATGAATAATCCACACCCTGATTAGCATATCATCAAGAAATAACCATAAAAATGGGCAACCAGCAGCCCTCAGGGCTGCTTTGTCTATGGGTAGCCCTTTTTTTATTCCTTTACTTTCTTAATAAACTTGCTTTCACTTCATGAACTTGCACTGAATTCTTTCTTGCATGAGATCCAAGAACCCTCTCTCGGGGTCTGGATTGGGACCCCTTTCTTGTAACATCTTTCTGGTGACCATGGAAAAAACCACAGTGTGGAAACCCTTCACTCAAAGGTTTACTTTGGTTAAGTGGTGGGGTCCTGTAACATCTTTCTGGCGACCACAGAAGTGACTATAGTGTGGAAAGCCCCGACCCAAAGGGTAACTTTGGGTAAGTGGTAGGGTCTGGTAACGTCTTTCTGGTGAATCATGGAAGGGATGATACTGAGGAGACCCCTCAACCCAAAAGAAGTAGACTGCACCACTGGTTGGCCGACTTTGAATAAGTGGTGGGGTACCTGGGTAAAGGATGGGATTGGGTTAGAGGCCCAACGTAGGGGAGTTAGAGTCTATCCTAAGACACAGTGGGTTAGAGGCCCCTCTTAAGGAAAGGTAAGGACGCTTCCTCAACCTTGGGTTAGAGGCCCACCTCAGGAGGGTTAGAGTCCCTTCTCAGATTTAGGGGGTTAAAGGCCCCTCTCAGTAAGGTCCCTCTTGGTAAAGTCCCTTCTGGCTAAGAACAGGTTTGGCACTATGGGATGTTAACTGCTATTCTCTTGGGATTAATCTGCCTTGCACTCTTTGCTGAGTGACAGAATTAGCCATGTACAGGATTGTAGGACTTGGGAAGTTTTTTCCTCCTTCAACGGGGAAACTTGGGAGCTGACAGGACTGCTGGAAAAGATCCCTTCATGACTGACTAGCAGCCACCTAAACTTTTCACTGTTGCTGCAATGGATGGGTCTTTCTCTGACCTCCCTGAGCGCCTCGCCTTCCCCATCCTGCCTCAGGCAATGCTTTTCTCTCTCTGTGCAAACTGGTTGAATAAATTGTAAAAATAATTGTTTATGTCCTGTAAAGTTTTGATTAATGGAATAAAGGATTTGTGAGGCTAGTCTTAAGCTGTAGCCAACCAGGTCTGGTGTGCTTTGCGTGTCTTTCTGTATTGCTCTGTCATAAAGAGGAGTACCTTAGGATAGAGCACGGACTTAGGACACCTTTAAGCCTGCTTTTCAAGACAGCTCAGCAAACTGGTCAGTTACAAACTTTGCTGCAGGTCCCTCAAAAAACTGGATGAGGTTTCCTTCTTGTCTTCTACGTTCTTGGGAGCTTGACCTTGTAACCATGCGGCCATGCTTTCTCTTTTCACAATGGTGGTCCAGGTTCAGGGTTCAATTCCTGGCTTGGAAAATAAGTTCTTTATCTTCTATGTATTTATATGTATTGTGTGTGATGTTTATGAATGAAACAGCTTTAACTAATTGGTTTAAAAATAAGTGCTTAAATATTTTGTCAGAAAAGTAAAAAGTGTAATGCCTTTTAGTTCATGTGACTTAAGTAATCTTTGGGAAATAAGGAGTTTTAAAGATTATTGGCAAAATAAAAATATCTTCAAACATGTAAACATTTGGTCTAAATTACGCAGGTGAGATATTAAGTTTGCTAAATGTTTTAAGGTCATAAACTGCTTCTTTGACTTTTTTTTTTTTTTTTTTGAGACAGAGTTTCACTCTGTTGCCCAGGCTGGAGGGCAGTGGTGTGATCTCAGCTCATTGCAAGCTCTGCCTCCTGGGTTCATGCCATTCTCCTGCCTCAGCCTCCCGAGTAGGTGGGACTACAGGCGCCCACCACCACGCCTGGCTAATTTTTTTGTATTTTTAGTAGATACAGGGTTTCACCATGTTAGCCAAGATGGTCTCGATCTCCTGACCTTGTGATCCACCTGCCTTGGCCTCCCAAAGTGCTGGGATTACAGGGGTGAGCCACTGCGCCCAACCTGACTTTTAAAAATTATTCAGTTTCCTACTCTGGAGCATTAGATTCTAGATAAGGCCAGGGACATGTGGAGTTAGCCACGCCCCTAGCTATGCTGGAGTCAGCCCCCTTATCTGCACTTCTGCCTGGTGTGTCCTAGGCTAAGTTCCACAACTGGTACACAATTAGAATCCCCAACTTACCAAGGTTTTCACCAAGAGTAAAAGTCACTAACAATTAACATCGTCACATGTAATTAAGACTGCTAAAAAAAACAGTTTTACATGCAAGATGTGTAAGAAAAGTGAAATGCGTCTTTTGGTAAAAGATTATAAGAAGACATGGAAATGTGGATTTTTCTTACCTAGATTAAAGAGTTAAAGAATTGTTTTAGGCCGGGCGCAGTGGCTCACGCCTGTAATCCCAGCAGTTTGGGAGGCCGAGGTGGGCAGATCACGAAGTCAGGAGATCAAGACCATCCTGGCTAACACGGTGAAACCCAGTCTCTACTAAAAATGCAAAAAAAAATTAGCCAGGCTTGGTTGTGGGCGCCTGTAGTCCCAGCTACTCAGGAGGCTGAGGCAGGAGAAAGGCGTGAACCCAGGAGGCGGAGCTCGCAGTGAGCTGAGATCATGCCACTGCACTCCAGCCTGGGTGACAGAGGGAGACTCTATCTCAAAAAAAAAAAAAAAAAAAAAAAAAGGATTGTTTTAAATTAGAATCAAGCTGAAGGTTTACGCAAGTTGTGGAAGGTTTGCGATAAGTTAATCTTGTAAAAAAATTCTGGGTGTGAACAAATGGGCTAAAGTTAAAGGGGTATTATTCAGTTTTTCTGTAAACTGAACATGGGAATAAAAGCATAACAGGTTTTTTCTTCGAGCAAAAACCTGCCTATGACCTGCTCTTTAATAAAAATGTGTAAAGGGTTATCAAAGGCTTATGAGAAACTTACCTTATGGCCAAACTGATTAAGTTTGAACACATTTGTCTATAAGATTTCATTAAGAATTAATTGGCTTTGACATCAACAGTGCACTAATGCAACAGTGACGTTTGGCTTATTTGGTACAAAAATCGCTCAGGAAGCATTATCAAATGTGAAATGGTGTTTGGTTTTTTTTGGGCTGTTATTTGTATAAATGTGTTATTGGTATATGTTCCAAAAGTATGGGAAAATCCTCTAATTCTAATGTGACTTACTGTATGTTATTAATAATTATAATTGTTACATAAAATCATTGCATGCCACAAAGGTAACCAAATTTCATGTTTTTGATTGTGGCTGCCCTAAAATATTTTGTTATCCACAGACAATTGTTATCTTGTTTTAATCCTTTTTAGAAGGTGGTTTATAACCAACTATGGAGCTCTCACAGTGGTTCTTAAAAGCAGGTTTTTAATAACTTTGGAAATTGTGATATTAGAATGGAGGAAAAACTTTCAGAACTCTCATAGAGAGCTGAAATGTTCATGAATATCAAGCAAAACAGGAGTTAACTAAATTAACTGAACCAATAAAAAACTGAAGTAATGTTTTTAACTTTACTTAAAATGTTGCTGATCCTTTGTTTCGTTTTTCAGAGTCAAGGAAACTTTTCTTTTGAGCTATGTACAGCTTTTAGCAATTGAGTAAAATATACTCCTGTGAACAAAATTTGGAGCATATTTCTCTCTGTTTTCTCCAGAATTTGGAAACTATTTGTGAGTATTCTTAATTTAATGGCAATATAGTTATTTGCATAAGTGCAATAAACATCTGATTTCTTTTGTAACAGGACACAATTGGAAAAACTGGTTATTTTACCAAGGCTTTAACTGGAATGGGATGCTTTGCATTAAGGAATCAAACTTGACTTGTAAAGCCAGTAAAAGCCCCTTGGCGAAATGCCTCATACCTTGTCTTCACAGTCCCTGTATGGGGTTCCTGACCTGTGGTAAGTGAAGAATGTCACTTTCTAACAGGTCCAGTAGCCCCAAGCTATCTTGAGGCTCAAGAGGAGAGGAATTTACTCAACTCATAGGTATTTGAGGGTACAAACCCATGGCAGGGCCTGGCTCTAAAAAAGTCTTATCTGAGATTCCTTCTATGGAACAGAGTTCCATCAAAGCCAATTTAAAAAGAGCTTATGTGAAAAATAATTATTCTTGCTGTACTTTATACAAACAATCAGGCCAAGTATAATAAAACCAGTCTTACCAAGATTTGTTTTTAGTAAAAATGGAAAATGGGAAACTAGAGAGAGAAATTATGTTTCAAGAACTATGGTACACTTCTTAAATTCTAGTTTCATCGTTGTTTTTAAGTTTGTTTCTGCAATTTAGGCTAACCCTGCTTATTCCTGTGAACCAACCAGTGATCTCTGGCTGCTGCTCAGAAGAAACAAGAGGGATGGGTAATGTAAACATCTGGATCAGTATTCTAATTCTGGGCACATTAGAATCAGCTAACAGCCCCATGTCAGCTTAGTTCCAACATGCCCAGTTCATGGAAAGCCTTCTAATTTACTTCACTTGGGATAGCTTTGCTTATTCTGTTATATTGCTGTTGTACTCTTTGTGTAGGAATATAGGACAAGCTTACTGAATGTTTTCTTAAACACTTAATAATCTTTCAGATATCACCTTTTGTGAGAACTCAAGAGTTATGAATGGCTCTCACCATTCCAAGGCTTTCTGGCTGAGCTCTTCTCTACCCTGAACAGAAGAGACCTTAATAGGCAGGAGTATCATGGAACCTATTCACCCTGAAGAAGTTACAGAAGATGGATCTTCATCCCTCTGCAACCCTTAGGATTAAAGGTTGTCTTATAAAAGGGAGGGGAGAAATGTCAGAGGCATGTGAACCAGAGCAACTCCATCTTGAATAGGAGCTGGGTAAAATGAGGCTGAGACCTACTGGGCTGCATTCCCAGACACTTAAGGCATTAAGTCACAGGATGAGATGAGGTCGGCACAGGATACAGGTCATAAAGACCTTGCTGATAAAATGGGTTGCAGTAAGGAAGTCGGCTAAAACCCACCAAAACCAAGATGGCCATGAGAGTAACCTCTCGTTGTCCTCACTGCTACACTCCCACCAGCGCCATGACAGTTTACAAAAACCATGGCAACGTCAGGAAGTTACCCTACAAGGTCTAAAACGGGGAGGCACGAATCCACCCTTTGATTATTATATCACCAAGAAATAACCATAAAAATGGGCAACCAGCAGTCCTTGGGGCTGCTGTACGGAGTAGCCATTCTTTTATTCCTTTACTTTCTTAATAAACTTGCTTTCACTTTACTCTATGGATTCACCCTGAATTCTTTCTTGCATGAGATCCAAGAACCCTCTCTTGGGGTCCAGATGGGGTCCCTTTTCCTGTAACACACCTATACCTAGAAGCCTGTTTTCAGACCTTTCTGGGCTGAACCAATGTGCACCCTCCATGTACTGACTGACCTCTCTGCCTCTAACTTCTGTCCCCCTAAAATGTATAAAATCAGGCTGTAACCCAGCAATCTTAGGCAGCTATTCTCAGGACCTCCCAGGGCTGTGTCACAGGTCAGTCTTCACATTTGGCTCAGAATAAACCTCTTCAAATATTTCACAGAGCTTGGCTTTTTGTCAACACTGCCAGTAAAGTGTGCCAGCTCCCACAGTTGGGGAATGAGGACCTTTCCAACAGGTGGATATGAAAATGCAAACCACATGGTGACATTGTGGCATCGCAAAGCTCTCCTGCATAAGAACCCGTCGTGTCTGACATGGTGACATCGTGGCATCGCAAAGCTCTCCTGCACGAGAACCCATTGTGTCTGACATGGTGACATCATGGCCACAGGCATCGCAGAGCTCTCCTGCACGAGAACCCGTCATGTGTGACATGGTGACAACGTGACATCACAAAGCTCTCCTGCATGAGAACCCGTCATATGTGACACCGAAGTCAAATGTGTTTTTTTCTGTAAACCTTGAACATACCCTTGACCTTGAACAACTTCTGTGACCTGCTGGTGGAAAAACAGGTAGTTTCAGACCAAAGGCTGGACTAGACCACAAACCAAAGTCCCAAGTGATAAAAAAGGCAAAACATGAAAACCCCTCCGGAGATGCCCAAAGCTGTTACTCGGGAGACAAGGACAGCTGGGGCCTGCTCTGGAGGGCGGTGAGGCAGGAGTGACCGTGACTCTAACTCAGGCTGGCCACCACCTAGAATCTAGCTGCGGGCACATCAGAGGACTTGGGAGCCTGTTCCTTCTCGTTTAGAAAAGCTACAGGTCTAGGTAAAGGAGCCGTCCACACACACACGGCCTGAGGCGTCCTGTGAGGGGGACCCCTGGTGGAAATCTGCGTGACCCCAGTTGACAGCCCACCCAGGCCCAACTGCTCTTGGGCTGGGACCCCCAGGCAGTGGGGCTGGGCACCCCGGGCCCGTGAGGCCTGTGGGTGGCAGCCTCAGTGGGGAATGAGCCCCTCCGACACTGGCAGGCACCACTGACGTGTTCTCTGGGTTTGTACTCGGAACTGCTCCATCTAATTCACCAAGGGCCTGAGCACTCTCATTCCCATTCTCTCTGAAAGCAGGAAGAGTATCATAGACAAAACACATGTAACCCACGAAGAGTTTGTTTAAACCCAAGGAAGCTTCTAAACCAGAGTAAGATGAATTCAGGTGGGGATGCTCCTGGGTTCGAGTGACAATGGATACCAGCACCTACCTATTGCGTCTCAGCCCTGTGCTGGGGCACTCAGGCACCAGGGAGGTCCCATGGCTTCTGGTCCCGCTTGGCCACCTCCTGCTGTCTGCCTGCGGCAGTGTCCAGCCTATTGGACCAGTCTCCTCCTCTGCAGATGCAGCAAACGGCACAACTCACCCCACACGGTTGGCTGAGGGTCCCACGAGATGATGAATCCTGAGTGCTCAGCAAGGTGCTGGCAGGTGGTAGGTGCTCATCAAAGAAGTCACTAATTACCCCTCAGATGCCCCTGGAGCCCCAGAGGGGTGGGATGTGGTGGGGGGGTGGTGTCCTGCCCCTTTTCTAACATGAGAGCTTCAGAAGTGATTTCCAGTGCTGGAAATTCAGTTTTTAAAAACATTCTGGACCATGCCCTTCAGACGCTCAAAAGTTCTCTGGGCTACCTGGAAAAATAAGAACTGGTCTTATTTGGTTCGGCACCGTCCTGAGACACGCTGGGTTACATCTGTTTGATGGGCTGTGGTGATACGAGTGTGGCCACGGGGGTCAGGGGGCACCAGAGTGACCCAACTCCCTGCTACTGATGACGAAGCCCTTCCGTGCCCTGAGCTGATCAGAGGTTAAGAAGCAGGACCCAGATGCAAAGACAGCACTGCTCCGGGAACCTAACACTGGGAAGGGCAGCCAAGCCCATGGCCCTGCGGGGAGCAGGAGTGACCAGGGGAGGCGTGCACTGATGGCCCCGGTCTGCTGCAATCAGGCTGTGGCCAGTGCCATGGGGACAGGCCACATGTGTGCAAGGACTTGCTGGGCAGACTCTGCAGGGACAAACAGATCAAACATGTTACGAATAAAGTGATTTGTATATAACTGGCGGCAGGGGGAGGGGGGCGGTTGGAGACTGAATTGCCCATTCAAATCATTAGACTTTTTAAAAAAACATTTCCTCGATGGAAATTTCCAGTTCCACAAAAGAAAGTAATCAAACAGATGTTCCTCCTTAAGTCTTAAACCATGACATTCAGATGATCTATATGCAAATTAATAAGGTTATGACATAATTCGATTATGTGACAAAGCCGAGGGAGAGTTGACAAAGAACCAGACTGGCATCATTGACTTCTCAATGAAGTGGAGCTCGGTAAAAAATCTAGATGAATCACAGGTTGTCTGACCAGAAGATCCCTGACAATGGGCTGTCTACTTTAGAGAAAGGAGCTGAACCCTGAAAACTGAATGTGCGAAATTCTAATTATCAAAAAACCCACAGCGCATCAGGTAGACATGATCATCTGCATTTCTTTTCCACGCTGCAAATCACCGCGATCCCAGATTAGTCCAGCCGGCCGGGCGCCTCCCTCCCGTCCGCCTGGGCGGTTGAGGCCAATCAGCAGTTTAGGCGCAGAGGTGCGGGCTCAGAAAGCAGCAGCAATCTCCGGCGTGTTCTGGAATCAGAAGTTGAGGTCCACGTCTGATTAGTTCCCTTCGTTTCATTAGACTTGGCTGAATGTGTGCCAGTCCCACTAGAGCTTCGATTTCAGACTTCCTATGACAGGTTTGTTCACAGAAAACTCTGGCCACCAGGATGCCCGCTCCAACACCTTGCTTTCCTGCAGGACAGCGCCCCAGAGGTTTTTGTAGAGCTGCAAACAACACGTACACAGCAAGTGAAGACGAAGAAATAAGAAGGAAAAGATTCCTAGACGGCTGAGTGTGCAAATGCAACTCCTCAAAGTTTTTGTTAAAAACACAGGAAATTCGGCTGGGCACAGTGGCTCACGCCTGTAATCCCAGCATTTTGGGAGGCCGAGGTAGGCAGATCACCTGAGGTCGGGAGTTTTAGATCAGCCTGACCAACATGGACAAACCCCATCTCTACTAAAAAAAAATTCAAAATTAGCCAGGTGTGGTGGTGCATGCCTGTAATCCCAGCTACTTGGAAGGCTGAGGCAGGAGAATCACTTGAACCTGGGAGGTAGAGGTTTCAGTGAGCCGAGATCGCACCACTGCACTCCAGCCTGGGCAACAAGAGCAAAACTCCGTCTCAAAACAAACAAACAACAACAACAACAATAACAAAAAAGCACAGGAAATTCTCTGTCCCTTTTTAGAGAAATTTTAAAATGGTTTAAATTTATATGATTATTTTCTTTTTTTTCTAGTAGAAAACAATTAGGACAATTCAATTATAAAGTACTATAAAACACATTTATAATGAAAATCACCCCTCGCCCTCTTCTTTGGAAATTATTGGCTGGGTGAGGTGGCTCGTTCCTGTAATCCCAGCACTCTGGGAGGCTGAGGAAGGCAGATCACTGGAGCTCAGGAGCTTGAGACCAGCCTGGGCAACACGGCGAAACCCCATCTTTACAAAAAAAAAAAAAAAGCAAAAAATTAACTGGGCATGGAGGAGTTCACCTGTAGTCCTAGCTACTTGGGAGGCTGAGGTGGGAGGATCACTTGAGCCCAGGAGGTTGAGGCTGCAGTGGGCCGAGATTATGCCACTGCACCCCAGCCTGGGTGACAGAGTGAGATCCTATCTCACACACACAAAAAGGAACTGATCGTGGCAGTGGACACGCTGTTTCTTAGTAACTGCAGCCACCGCAGGATTCTGCAAGGCTGCATCGACTGCTGCTCTGAAATCTGCTCTCACACCCCAGGCCACTACCGGCCGCACAGGTGGCACGTGGCCACCAGCAGCAGGATGCCCTCGCCGAGTGGCCCTTACTGGCTGATTCCTGGACCTGGGCCACCACAACCTGCTCCTCTGGTCCTGCCCCGGGCCAGCACTCCCCTACGGGAGGTGCAGACTTCACTGCTCTCAGCCTAAGTGGCCTCACTGGGAAGATGGGGAGAGACACTCCTGTCTTGGAGGAAGGCTGTACAAATGAAGGGCGAAGGGCAGCTGAGCAGACACTTCACCCGTGCAGGGTGGAAAGGGGCAGCCCAGACCATCTCCAGGGCCTGGGGAGGTGGTCTATTTTGCATCCAGCTCACGCTGACCCATTTTATTAAGAAGAAAGCCCTCTGCCTGCACCCGCTAAATGCACTTAGCAACCCCTCCTCCCCACTCTGCTACTCTGGGCTCCACAGACACAGACCCAGGCTGCTGCTCCACAGGGCCTAGGTTCCAGCTTATGTTTCACAGTTTGGAGCAGCGGGCTTGGTTTAAGGATGGTCTCAACTCCCCTGCAGCTCTGTTTGTTCGTTTATAGTGAATTTCTCACCTGGCAGCTCCTGGTTAACACACCAGTTCCTTGCAACCGGAAGGAATGCACTTTTTTTTTTTTTTTTTTTTTTTGAGATGAGGTCTCACCCTGTTGGCCAGGCTGCAGTGCAGTGGCGCGATCACTGCCCACCACAGCCTCGACCTCCCCAAGCTCAGGGGATCCTCTCACCTCAGTTTTTGTAATTTTTATGGATGGGGTTTCAGTATGTTGTCTAGGCTGGTCTCAAACTCCTGGGCTAAAGGGATCTGCCCGCCTCAGCCTTCCAAAGTGCTAGGATAATAGGTGTGAGCCACCATGCTCAGCCAGGAATGCATGTTTAATAAACCATCCTGCCAGCGACACCTCCAGTTGGCTCTGGTTTTAACTATGGAACCCAGAGCCAGGGGGCCCCTCCATCATGGGCAAGGTCTCTCCTTTCCTTGGTCGTTCCCTGCCTCAGAGACGGGCCTGCCTCTGCAGAGCAAGGTGCAGCAGGTAGATGCTGAAGGCCGCTCCGGCTTCTCCTGCACGGGGCAGACAGTCCCGTGTGCTCGGGGGTCCTCCATGGCGGGTCTGGCTCCACTGTCTCTTCGAATGCCTGTCTGCCTGGTGAGCCCCCACCTCCTGGGGAGACTGCCTCTCCCAGGGAGGTGGGTAGGGCAAGTCCCCCTCCTATGCGCTCCCCCAGGACCCAAGGCTCCCCTCAAATCTTCTCTCCCTACAGCAGGGCACAGTCTCTTCAAATCCTGGCTCTGCCACTCCCTGGCTGGGAAACCCACTGGGCTTCTCTGGCTCTCAGCTCTCAGCAGCAGTGATCATCTGGGCTGTATGGGCTCTGGGGATGGTCAGTGGTCAGTCCCCGATGCAGGACAGCAGGCCCTCTGCAGAGATGACCATCCCTGCCTCTCCTACTACGGGGAACTCTCACCTCCTGCCCTGCCCACCCGGCTCCTGGCACTACCTGCCTCTTGGCACACCTAGCCCAACCCAGGTGTAGCCTGGGCTGCGCTGAGGCCAGGCGCTGGGCCCTCCCTGGCTAAGCCGGTAAGGGCTCATGTACAGACTTCAGCATTCCCTGAGGACTGAGGGAGGGTCCTGCCCACTAAGGCTCAATCTCCATTTGGGCAGAGACCCAGGTGCTTCAGCAGGTGCTTCAGCAGAAATAACTCAGTCGCGGGGCCAGGGGGCAGGGATGGGGTCAAACCCCTCTGTGACTCACAGCCAGGGGACCTCAGGCACGGGACATGAGCATTGACACGCCGAGTCCCTCTAGCAGAAGACAGACACAGCCCCATAAGCAGTGGGGTGCTGGAAGGCACCCAGTGGACCTGTGAGCATCGCTCCTCCAGGGCATCATCAGGTGGGAGGGAGACACAAGGTCAGTGATGAGGCCAGCAAGGGCAGCACTACAGTGCCTGGGGGCACTGCCTCAGCTGGAGGCCAGAGAAGGCCTCTCCAAGGCAGCAATAGTCAGCTTATACTGAAAGAATGGAAGGCACTCCAGGCAGCCCGAGCAGCAGGCACAAGGCCCTGGGGTGGGCACGGGCCTGGCGCGACAGACGGGGAGGCCAGTAAGGCTAGATCTGGTGGGCAGGAGGGGAGCGTGGGGTGAAGGGCCTCGGAGGGATTCAGTGGCTGCGTGGGGCTGGGGCGTGGCAGGCAGTCGAGGAGGCTGGTGGAGGCTCCCTCAGGGGGGCGGCCTGACCCCATCTGCTTTGAAGGAATCATTATGGAACATGGGGGGCAGGAGGAGAGCTGAGGAGCCACAGGGAGGCGGTTGGGGGAAAGCGGGGCAGGGGAGAGTAACCCCGGTGACAACCATGGATGGTCAGAGGGGACAGAGGGGCCTGGGGATTCCAGGACAGGGATGGGGGAGAGGCCTGCAGGGCCAGGAGCATGGTCAGATGGGGGTAAGACCTGGGACCGGGGAGGCCGGGGGGAGTGGGAGGAGGGCAGAGGTCACAGTGTGTGGACCTCCAACCTCTGCCTGTGCAGGCGGGCAGTGCCACCACCCCATCTCAGGAGGAAAAGGCAGGCAGGGGATGGGCAAGTCCCCTGCAACCACAGAGCCAGCATGGGGAAGCACCAGAGTGAGACAGTCCTGACTTGTCCCGGGCCCTCCCCAAGAAGCTCCCCCACGTGTGACCACTTTCCAGAAGACACCAGACCCCTGACCCACAGGAGCATCTCCGCTCCGCAGAAATGCCCATCAACCCTTGGGGCACTCCCATGAGGCCCTGTCCTCCCTTTACCTCGCCGTCGGCTCTGCCAATCGGTGAGTCCAGAACAAAGTCAGGAGGAGCGATCACGTCTACCAGGGCAACTGCATCGTCTTTCAGCTGTTGGAAAACAAAGCCCAGACACTTGGCACCTCCCGGGAATTTCCATGGTGACCAAAGCATAACAGCCCCGTGTGTGGTTGCCAGGACCCACTAGCAACGGGTCACCTGAGTGGCACGTGCGGCTCTGCTGCCCATGCGTGATCTCTTCACCGGCCTGGATTCGAGGCCCTTGCTGTGTGCTGGAATGTTCTCACCATGCTGCTTTTCACTCAGGACTTCCAGGGCTTGTTTCTTCCCAACAAGGTAGAAAAGGCCCTTAAAAGTGACGACCCTGAAGCTCGTGAATTAGCAACTGCATTCAGAGGCTCGTTTCTAAGCCTTGGCTTATCTAGGCAACTGCTGTTCCAGTAAAGGAAAATATGTCCAGAAAACATGTAATAGAGAAGGCATTTATGAGCACTTGGAAAAGCCATAAGCATATGAAGCCTCCTCGGTTGGCGGTGGTTTTATTACTCTCCCATTCCACTGGACAAATTATTCTTCAATATGACACATGAAATTTATATGAGTGGACTCTCAAGAATTTTCTTAAAATGCAAAAAAAAAATTATCCTTAAAATATTATGAAATGCCGTGGCTACACCGCATAGAACCCAGGAATGGGAGACACCATTAATGATATGGATCAAAGGCAATCAGTCAGTACAGAGTAACAAAGGCCACAACGGAGGAACTGAGTGCACCTCTGCGTTTCAGCGCCACGCTCTGCAGGGCGTGGTCACCTGGTCCTGGTCCACGTGCCTCAGCACAGAGGCCGGAAACGCCACTGCTCCCGGAGAGAAGCTCTTGGCAGAGCACAGGCGCTGAGCCCGACAAACGTGTTCCGTAAGGGTCCAGGTGGGAGATGTTACTGGCTTTGTGGGCCATGGTCTCTGGCAACTGCCTACTGTGCTGTGGAAGCACAAAGGCACCCACAGAAGACACTCAGGTGAACGGCAGGATTGGACTGAGTTTGCTGGCCCTGGTCTAGTGGATGGCTGGCACCTTCTCCACCTGGCTGACCTTGGCCTTCCCAAGACAGCAGTATGGATGGGCACACACAGAGTGGCACACAACGGTCATCCAGCCTTGGCCATAGCCTCACTGGGAAATCAGTTGTGGCTTTTATTTTTTTGAGACAGGGTCTTGCTCTGTTGCCCAGGCTGGAGCGTGATGGTGCAATTACGGCTCACTGCAGCCTCGAACACCTGGGCTCAAGCCACCCTACCTCAGCCTCTTGAGTAGCTGGGACTACAGGCATGTGCCACCAAGCCTGGCTAAATTTTTAAAATTATTTTTTGTAGAGATGAAGTCTCACTACGTTGCCCAGGCTGGTCTCGAACTCCTGGCCTCCAGTGATCCTCCTGCCTTGGCCTCCCAAAGTGCTGGGATTACAGGCATGAGCCACCACACCCGGACACTTTTTATCAACAACACCTCCCCGCTATGCCCCCCTCTCTGGCGAGGAGACCCCCGTGCTTTCCTTGGTGCACCTGCGTACTCTGAAGGCCTCCATGGGGTCAACACTGCCCCAAGGGGGTAAAATTTGGCTCTTGGAGGAGCCAAGGAAAACCCCTCCCTGTGGCCAGTTCGATGTTAAGACAAGTAAATGTGGCCACATACGTGCGCCACAATCAGACACGCCCCTCTCCAGAACCGCAGGCTCAGGGAAGGGCTTTATACAATGAATCCCGAGAGAGGCTCAGAGCCAGTCACAGGGACATTCCACTGGTCTCAGATCAAGTGTGAAAGCAGCGACAGGCGAGATGAAAGGCCACGTCTGCAGTCACCTGAGACATTGTGCTAAAATGCAGCAGCACTCAGTCCAGTTCCTAGCAGCAAAAGTGGAGTGACGTCTCCACGGACACAGTGGCCCTGCCCACCAAAGCAGCACCAGCACCAGCACAAGTGGCCCCTCAAAATCAGTGCAATGAAAGGAAATCGGAGACCCTCACTCACACCCAGCGGCCTTCCCCCAACCCAGCGGCTACCGTGCTAAACAGCACAGCACTGTAGCTTCTGTCCCTGGATGGAAGAGAGCTCCCGGATCAGCACGTGGGGTTGGGGCCCTCTGATTTCCTGGGTGACATAGGTAAAAGAATATAATAAACAAGGAAACTGCCAGGAAACAAATTTAAATTGGAGGCTAAGTCCCCCGAACGCTCAGAGAATTCTCAAAGTAGCTGCAAAAGGTGTGTGAGAGGGCCTGGGTGTGTGCAGATCTGGAGACGCCCCGACAGGTTTCTTTTGCAAAAATTTCTGATGTAGCCATATTTTCTTGTAATCCTACAGTTTTTACTAAACACTGAACACACGTGAATGTTTGGGTTGCAAAGGCGTGTGTGTCGGCTCATGGGTGACGCTAAGGCGGTGTGTGTCAGCTCTGGGTGATGCTAAGGGGGTGCGTGTCTGCTCTGGGTGACGTTAAGGCGGTGTGTGTCGGCTCTAGGTGAGGCTAAGGAGGTGCGTGTCGGTCTGGGTAAGGGGGTGCGTGTAGGCTCTGGGTGACGCTAAGGCGGTGCGTGTCAGTCTGGGTGATACTAAGGCGGTGCGTGTCGGTCTGGGTGATGATAAGGGGATGCGTGTCAGTCTGGGTGATACTAAGGCGGTGCGTGTCGGTCTGGGTGATGATAAGGGGATGCGTGTCAGTCTGGGTGATACTAAGGCGGTGCGTGTCGGTCTGGGTGATGCTAAGGGGATGCGTGTTGCTCTGGGCGGCTGTGTAACATGGATGTAGAGAACGTGACAGCACCCACGGCTCACCTGGGAACACAAAGCCAGGACGGCGCTCTCCAACACTTCTCCCGCCTGCTCACCAGAGAAGTATCCTCCTGCAAGCACAGCCTGGGTCACATGGGGGCTGGGTCCTCAGTCCAAAACCACCCCCAATACCAACATGCCCTGAGTGCACTTTCCAAATCGGCCATATAGGAGGCCTGTTTTGGGTGAACACATCAGTGTCATTGCTGTCCCCAGCCCAGCTGTGACCCAAGGAATGTGCTGCTCAGGGGCCGAGTTCTGAGACCCTTTTCCCACTCAGGCATTGATGGTCTCTGGCCCGGGGCAGCGAGGGAGGCAAGGTCTCAGGCTCAGAGGTGACAGGTGGCCGCTGGGCTCATACCTGCTGGGGTTCAGGGAGGCTGGGCGGGTTCCTTCCTCAGGAGAAAGTGAGGAAGGGGCTCCTGGGCAGAGTGAAGCAGGGGTGCACGGCAGGGGGCACAGGGGCGAGGGGGTGCCTGGGACCACCCAGGGGAGTTGGGGGGGTGGGGGCGGTGGGCACCTGCAGGGACTCAGAGGCTGCAGGGGGACTTGGCCCTTGGTGTCACCTCCAGCCGCTGTGGTTTCTGGCAGGGCCCTAAGAGGTCCAAGGCCGTGGCCTTGTGCGTTCGGGAGCACATCTGTGGTGGGATCTGCGTTTGCTGTGATTTCCGCTGGAGAGAACTGTGTCTCATCACCTAGGGTTTTTCTCAGGCAGCAGTGGGGCTCCTGCCCTGTGCCCGCCCTCTCTGGCAGACACTTGTGTCCCTTCCTTGGTGCACCTGAGCACTGTCAAGGCCTCCACGGGGTCAGCACCACCCTCCAGGGGGTAAACGCTGGCTCTTGGAGTGGGGAGGATCTTATTCTTCACAAGCCCAGAGACACAGGACATGAATGGATATGCAGTGTATCCTAGTACCAAAGATGCATGGGTGCCAGCCATTGGGAAAAACCACCTAAAAAGACTTCCTGGGGGGCAACAATGAACAAAAAGTTGACAAACTTTGATTTACCCTATTCCCACCAATCCTCCAGGAATCAGCCCCAGCACCCCCTCCTCCAGGAAGCCTTCCAGTGTTCCCAAGTCTAGGCACTCCTGGCTCGTGTCTGTCTGTGCCTTATGGGACCTAGGGGGTGGGCTTCTGCTCTCTGCAGAGCCCGGCAGGCTGCCTGGCATGAGGCGGCCTTCTGGAAGCGTTCTCTGAACCGAACCCCAACTGAAAGAAAAATTGGGTCTCTCGGCGCCACCCTGACGCTGCTCTGCCCCATATGCTTCTCATCTGTCCACAGCGCCATCCGCCGTGCTCAGTAAGTCCCGTGGAAGGAGGACGATGGTGCAGGAAGCAGCTTCCTAGATACATCAGGGGGGCCCTGACTCTGGGGAGGACAGCAAGCCCGCAGTCAGAAGCCTCACCTCGGTAGAGCAGGGCCGTGTGGCGGCTCAGGGACCACAGGGCGTACAGAGCACTGAGCCGCCCCAGCACGGCCCGCAGCGAGGGCGGCACGCAAGGCTGGTGCACGTGCTCGTGGAACCTCTGGACCACCGTGAGCTCCACGAAGGCCAGCGCCAACGGACGGCCGTGGGACACCTGGAACACAGGACGGCACCGTGAGGACCGTGAGGACCGTGAGGGTCCCAGCCCCGCCCAGATTCCCGGTGGAGGAAGTTCTCAGGAAACACGAACGCGGGTCTGCGTTCCCGTGCATGTCCTAGGACAGTAACATAAGGTGAGGCAGCGCACAGATGCGGCGCAGCACGAGACATGTTTCCAGAACACAATGGAAAAGGCCTATGAAGATGGAGCTGGGACTGCTCTGGCTCCACCGACGCCCTGCAAGGCCTCAGTCTCAGCTCAGCTCCCGTCTGGGACTGGGGTTGGCACCGGCACTGCATACGGAGCCTGGAGCCGGCCTCGGGATGCTCTGCGGCTATAGCGTGGGCGCCCACCAGGAGGCCCCCAAGGGCCCAGGACCTGGCTTCTTCCACACGGGAAGACACAGAGGAGCTGGAGGGGCTTGTCAAGCTCCTCCCTGAGCTCAGAATTGACTTCACTTCTCCAAAGGAACTGCCACCCCGTCCTCCAAAGCCTCCAAAGCAGGCTTCTCTCCCTCTCCCCCTGCTGTACGGCCCCCGCAGGCTCTGCTGCTCCCATCTTTATGTCCATGAGTGCCCCATGTTTAGCTCCCACTTGTACATGTGAACATGCAGCATTTGATTTTCTGTTGCTGCGTTAGTCTGCTGAGGATAATGGCGTGCAGCTGCATCCATGTTGCTGCAAAAGACTTGACTGTTCGTAGTGATGGCTGCACGGTATCCCACGGTGTCTATGTACCCCATTTTCTTTATCCAGTCCACCGCTGATGGGCACCTGCGTTGATTCCACATTTTTGCTATTGTGAATAGCGCTGCGATGGACATACAGGTACATGTGTCTGGCTGGCAGGATGACTGCTTTTCTTTGGGGTGTATACCCAGTAATGGGATCACTGGGTCGAGGGGAAGGGCAACTCTTAGCTCTCTGAGAAATTGCCAAGCTGCCCTCCATGGTGGCTGAACGAATCTGCGTTCCCACCAACCGTGTATCTGTGTCACTCTTCTCTACAGCCTCACCAGCATCTGTTATTTTTCTTTTTTAATGAATATCAAAAACATTTGCTGATAATCATCAACTTCACTTATTAGCCTTTCTTTCCTTGTCTCCCATTTATCATCTTACCAGATTTTTTAAATTAGGAAAACAACACACACATTGCTTGACTTGTTAGGATGAGCAGGTGCTACTTTAAAAAAAAAAAAAAAATCCAGCTAAGTGATGAAATATGGTGTATGGGGGACTGATGGCTGCAGGAGGACCCGGCTGCATGCCTGGCCTATGACGCTGCTATGACGCTGCCCCAAATCTTCCCAGAACACAGCAGGATGAAGCACACGGCAGCAGGGTCTCCAGTCACAAAGCCAGTGTTCTCCAGGGCCCTGCTGGGATCAGGAGCCTCGGGAAAACAGAAACCGGGAGAAGCGCCTTTCCCGCTCTGCTTCGTGCCAGCCTGACTGGTCCTGTCCCAAGACCCCCGCTGGGCCCTGCACGCTCCTGGGTGGGCCGTCCTGTCGGTGCCAGGAAGGCCCGTCCTGCTCCCTGCTGTCTGAGCATGGAGCATGCCAGCCTGGGGCCTTGGGGCTTCCTGCCCTCTCCTGATCTCACATGCGCTATAGCCCTGGGCCTTGGTTTTGGAGTGAGGGCTGGTGGCAGGATCTGGACTTGCTCTGGGGCAGTGGGGACTGCCTGACAGACCCCAGCTAGCACTAGCACCCAAATTTCCCAGAGCCCTGCCGAATGAGGTGGGGCAGCCCTCAGGCTCCCACCTGAGGCCTCTGGCAGGAGGCTAATACAGGCCTGTGGGGTAGCTGACAGGTGTGGTGCTGCAGCTCCAGGCCTCAGCCCTTCCTCCTTCCACCTTCCATGAAACAAGCGGGTGACGGCACCTGCACCCCCGTAGGCTGCTCCTGTGTCCACGAGAACACGATAATTCCATTGAATCCTGCCCACACCCCAAAACGTGCTCCCACACCACGAGGGCCTCTCCTCTCGCCATGGGTCCTCTGCGAACCCAGAGATGAGGCCAATCCCAGCAGGGCCCAGGCACGGAGAGGCCGTCCTTGAACCGAATCTGAGTGAGCCCTGTGCTCCGCACCACTCTCCCCCTCGCCTGCACAGTTGCTGTGTTAGACCGGCGCTGCTTCAGTGTTTTTCCATGAAAGTGACACAGCTTGATACAGCGATGGCACAGGCCAGACATGCTGCAGGGGCCAGAAAGACAGCCCCTCCTGGAACCTCGCTGCTGTCAAATAATGCATCGCGAGTGCCAGTGAGTTTCGAAACACAGCATCACTCGGCTCTGCAGCTCTGCGCGTGAGCAAAAGGCGTCATGGCTCCAAGCCTCAGCGTTGTCTCCTGCGTGGTGCTGCTGGGGTCAGGGCGGCCCTCTCACAGGAAGCGCCAGCGATGGCAGCTCTATTGTACTCAACGGCATCTCAGTCCCCAGGATTTGCCTGCATGATACTGCGTTGTTCTTCCAGGAAAGGTCCACGTAAGGCCAGCAGTCACCGGGGGGGACACAGGCTCTGGGGATGGGCTCCCTAAACAGTGTCTGCCATGGCAACCAGCAGAGCTGACCACAGCATTAACCAAGGTGGGCTGGGGCCCAGGAAGCATCCCATGCGGTATGGACTCCGGCGACCCGGGGGGACAGTAATGCCTCAGGTGCAGTCCCTCCCCCACGGACAAAGTGTCCCCACAGCTACGGTTAGGGCTGGCGCACTCCAGCCGAGAGTGCTCACGGCACCCAGACACATCCGGGAGCCCCACTGCCCCCACCAGCTGCCCCCTAGACAGGGCGGGGCTGGGCTCTGCTCTAGGGGGATCTTCTGGACCACCTCAGCTGCCCCTCCAGAGCTGCCAAACTGTCCCCAGCTAGGACTGTGACAGGCACTTCTCAGGCTCGATGCAGCTAAGGTCAGCTGTCCGTAAACCTTCAGCACAGGAGAGAGGAGAGGGTCCCAGTCTGGTACACTCTGGTTGGTGAAGTACATTTTAAGAGGCAACGCATACTTCAGGCAAAAAAACAAACCCCAAACTGTCAAAATTAAGACTGCAGCCACACAGCCTGGGGAAAGGGTTGGACTCTGTGACAGCTGGCCCGGGTGCAATCCTGGCCCCGGCACGGGTGAGCTGGGGGACCTTGGGCATTTCTCTTGGCCTCAACTTCCTTCACTCCCAAAGTAGACAACATGAAACGACCCAGGTACAGAATCCAGCATGTGGCTCAGGGAGAACAAATGTCCTCGTCCTTGTCCGCCTTCTGATGTGCAAATCCCTGAAGGAAACCTCGAGCCCTTGTGGCAGGGGTTGGTCCCAGGCTGGAGGCAGGCTGCGGGGACGCCACCACCCATCTTTTGTATCTACTGGCTGTTGAACATGTAAAGGTGTCACTCAGCCAAAAAATGAGAGAAATGCATTTTTAAAGACCTTTCTGTGCATGCCTGGCTTACAGTGGGTAAATGGTGGATAGCAGTTACTGGCAGGAGCCAGAAAATATTTAAAAGTTAATAAATTTTCTCCACCAGGTCAAAGAGTAAGCACACTTTTAACAAAAATGGTCAGTAACCTTCCCAAAGGACACAGCCATCACCCTCTCCATGAATGGTGCTGCTGCCCGAGCCCAGCCTGATGCCTGTGGAAGTGTGGCTTTGACCTGCAGTTCCTGGCCCTGGCTCCAGGTCAGTGGCTGCTGGGGCTGGTTTCCGACCAGGCTGGCATCTATCTGAAGGAATTCCTTCCTTCCTGGGGGTGTTCTCCGTCGGCGACATGTTACGTGGGCTTCCACAGGCTGCTGTGTGTCTTCTGATTTTGTTTAGAGCATCTTTTGCAATGCAGAAATGCTGAACCTTTATGCAGCCAAATCCGATGGTTTTTTTAACAGCTTCCAGTTCCCATCTTCCTGAAAAGGCTGGTCTAGGCTGAGGCTTTCCTGGCATGCCGTATTGCAGGGGAAGGGGCTGCGTCTCCCCTGGGCCCCCGTAGCATCCAGCCCAGGGCCCCAGGGGCTCTCAGCTATCACAAATGTCCCCTGCTCTTAAAAGCTCCGTGACCCGGAGCAGGTCTGGAACACGAAGCCCTGCCCTGGCAACTGTTTTCCTTCCAAGGCCTTGGGGCTGGTGTCTGTGGGTGTCTGTCAGCTCCACAGCTCAGCCCAGGGTCACCGTCTTAGCCGGATCAGAACCCAGGACCCCTCCTGGCCTCTGCCGCAGCCCTCCGTGAAATTCTGCTACGAAGTTCTCGAAGGAAAAGCTACAGGTGAGGAGGGGTTTCTCAGCAGCTGAGCCACACACTCGGGGTGTTGTGGGGTCACACATGCCAGGTCCCCAGCATAGATCGGGGCTGGAAGGGGGTGCTAAGGACCTACCAGGCAGTTCTAAGAGACACAGGTGTTGTTAGGAAGGGGGTCCTTTTGTGCCCCCCGTCTCTGGGGGTCTTGTTTCATAACTCTTTGGAGAATCTCTATTCCATTAAAAAAATGTTTTCTTTCTTTTCTGAGACAGGGTCTTGCTCTGTTGCCCGTGCTGGAGTGCAGTGATGTGATCACGGCCTACTGCAGCCTCAACCTCCTGGGCTCAAGCGATCTTCCTGCCTCAGCCTCCTAAAGTGGCATTACAGACATGTGCCAGTGCAGCAGCCTATTCCACCTTAACGCAAGGATGTGGCCTGCAGAGGAGGGAGCAGTGGAAGCTGACAGGCATCCACTGGTTTCTGAATGACCCAACCTGCTGTGTATCACCCAGGGTGGGTAAACAAGGCGGCCTGTTCTGGAAGGGTCACTTCAAGCTTTGGTCACCATGGCCCTAAACTACAAGTTTTACTGACCCTGGCCACCTGCTGACTTCATTTATTTTCAGTTATAAATTCAATATGGGTTTCTTTTTTTTTTTTGAGATGGAGTCTTGCTCTGTCGCCCAGGCTGGAGTGCAGGGGTGCAATCTCGGCTCTCTGCAACCTCCACCTTCCAGGTTCAAGCGACTCTCCTGCCTCAGCCTCCCAAGTAGCTGGGACTACAGGCGCATGACACCATGCCTGGCCAATTTTTTGTATTTTTAGGAGACACCAGGTTTCACCATATTAGCCAGGATGGTCTTGATCTCCTGACCTTGTAATCCACCCATCTCAGCCTCCCAAAGTGCTGGGATTACAGGCGTGAGCCACTGCACCTGGCCCAATCTGGGTTTCTTTGAGCTTGACAGGAGCCCATCCTTCCTGCCTTCTCTCCTCATCCCAGGGCAGGTGTGTCCAGCAGGTTCCTAGAGGCGCTGGCCTGAGGGGCAGGGCTGCCCCCCAGCAGCAGGCTGTGGGGTGCTGGGCCTTCCCAGAGACAGGCAGACGTGGACCTGGGTCCCCATAGCGGCTTCATTACTGAAGGTGACCCATAACCTCATGAACCGACGCTAGGGAGAAGGGGTGACAGCAGCTCTCTCCGTATCCACGGCCTCCCTGCCCAACACTCATGGCCTGAGTCTCCCCACAGCTACGGTTAGGGCTGGCGCACTCCAGCCAAGAGTGCTCATGGCACCCACAGACACATCCGGGAGCCCTACTGCCCCCACCGGCTGCCCCCTAGACAGGGTGGGGGCTGGGCTCTGCTCTAGGGCAGACAGCTGGGACAGGGCTGGAAGGTTCCTGGCATGACAAGGTGTTTTATAACAGGCTATTTTTTCCCTGTGGCTTCCTGGAACATGAGAGACAGCCCTGTCCAAGTGTGAGAACCAAAGCGCTTTCCAAGGCCAATGATGACCCACTCACCATTGCCACCCCAGCCCCTCGGGAAGGCGAGAGCAACTTGTGGAAAACCAAGCAGGGCGCTGGCATCACTGACACGAGTCAGGAGGGAGTGCTCTGAGTGCCCGCAATGGTGTCCCCGCCACTCTGTGCATCCAAGGCTCTCACAACCCAGAGCTTCACCGCTCTGGTTTACGGGCTGGGAACCGTCAGGCACGGTAAATGTAACATCCATGACCTCCCCAGCCCAGCAAGACAGGTGCCGCCATCCCTGTGTTACAGAGGAGCTGAGCAAGCAGCAAAGTCATCAAGTCATCTGCCCAAGGTCACGGGAGCTCGGGGTCTGGGGCCTGAATTGCCAGGATGTTCAAACTCCCAGGGACACAACGGCCGGGGAATTAAGAGCAAATAATATAAAAGGGAATTTTGAAAACAAATACGTACCTGGCATTTGTTCCTTGCTTCAAAGTCACTGCTTCCTGATCTTTTCTCTTGGTTTAATTTTTGATAAGTCTCTCGGAGCAGGTAGCAAACCAGCCACTTGTATGCTGCCAGGGCGACTTCGGAATGAGAAACAGAAGGAGAAAAAGTAACAATAGAGAACACAGCATTTGTCACAACTCACCCCCAGGGACAAGGCCCTGCCAGCATCCTGCAGGTACCAGGTTGTCTTCATTGACGAGCAAGTGTATGGGGTGGGTCTGATTTTATAGGTAGGGAAACTGAGGCACAGGGAGGGCACCTGCCCAGGGCCCCCCTGGCTGGAGGCACTTCCTGGCTCAGCCCAGGGCTGTCCTGAGTTCTACACTGTTCCAGCAACCTGGAGGCCACAGGAACACGGTGCCGCCGCTAGAGTGGGCCCTCGAGTGGGACGGCTGCACGTTCTCGCACGCACCAGGCTCAGTCTGTGTGAAGCGTGGTGCTGCCTCCGCAGCATCAGCCAGGACTGCATGGGCAGCAGGACAACTGGCCGGCGGTGGCACCCAGTGGCGAGAGGAAGGGGTGCTTCCGTTCGCCTCCCCCTGCCTGGCCCTTGGACCTCACCGCATGCTGGAGCTGTGGAACTGGGGACTGACATGGTGGGGGAGGGGGGAACCTAAGGCCTCGCCCCTGGCGCGGCCCCTCCCACAAAGCTCAAAAGGGCAGGAGGGAGCAGATGTTGCAGACAGGGAGGCCCCGGGGTGGGGTGTCAGGCAGGACAGCTGGAGACCCCTCTTCGTCCTCCCCTTCCCCTGGCAGTGGTGCCCACATCTGCGGGGCCCCCCACAGCACAGCCAGAGCTGGCCTCCCACAGTACTCCGTATGGACCAGGCGTGGTCCTGAGACCCCACCAGGCTGTACTGCTACTACCCCACTGATGAGGACATGGGCCCAGGGACCCAGGTACATGGCGAGCATGTGAGGGAGGGGTGCAGACCAGCCACATGTGGAGGCCACGCTCACACCCACCCCCTGCCCAGGCACAGAGGGCCTGGCGCCCAGACACGAGGCGCCTCCAGGCTGCAGGGGCCTTCTGCCTGGCAGCCGGTCTTGCTCAGAGATCCCAGGCAGGAGAATGGGGATCAGCCACGCTGAGTCTGAGCCCAAAGGCTGAACTCAGGGGGGCTTGGGATTTCCTTCTATGTCACACAGCCCAGGTCACTGGGAAGAAAATACCCAACGTTGCTGGGCGCAGTGGCTCACACCTGTAATCCCAGCACTTTGGGAGGCCGAGGCGGGCGGATCACGAGGTCAGGAGATCGAGACCATCTTGGCTAACACGGTGAAACCCCGTCTCTACTAAAAATACAAAAAATTAGCCGGGCGCAGTGGCAGGCGCCTGTAGTCCCAGCTACTCGGGAGGCTGAGGCAGGAGAATGGCGTGAACCCGGGAGGTGGAGTTGCAGTGAGCTGAGATCGTGCCACTGCACTCCAGCCTGGGCGACAGAGCGAGACTCCATCTCAAAAAAAAAAAAAAAAAAAAAGAAAATACCCAACGTTGCAGTTCCTGCCACAGCACACCCGACTGCTTTCGGCTGTTACATCTGTTCACCCTCACGGCATAACTGAGAAGCCCGTCACAAACCAGAGCAGGCCGTTTCCCAGGCTCACATGTCAGGCGGCTTGCCGGAGGTCTCAGCTCCCCAGAGGGAGTGGGACTGAAAGACGGGTGCTGCTGACCCCGCAGGCAGGGCGCAGGCAGGGTTGGGCGGAGGCTTCCTCCATGCAGGCATCTTCAGGGAGCCAAGGCTCCCCTCGCCAAGTCCTGCCAGGCATGGGGCGCTGAATGGTGGCCCCAACTGACCCCCACAGCTGTGAATGTGACCTTTGTTGGGAAGAGGGTCTTTGCAGATGTTATGAAGTTGAGGTATTGAGGTGAGGTCATCAGGGACTCCTGGACTAGGATGGATTCTAAATCCAATGACACGTGTCCTTACAAGATGCAGAGACAGCAAAGTCACAGAGGAGACAAAGGCCAGCATGATGCAGCCACAGCCAAGGACTCCTGGAGCTGCCAGGAGCCTGGGCGGGAAGAGCCCCCCGACCCTGAGAGGGAGACGGGTAGCCCTGCCCCATCCTGACTTGGGGTTTCTGCCTCTGCACCAAGAGAGTCACTGACTGCTGTCTTCAGTGCCCAGGCCGTGGCCCTCTGCTGCTGGCAGGCTGCCCAGGGGTCATCCTTGAGCCTCACATGCTACCCTTCAGGACTTTACTGGAAAACTCAGGTCCATTTTGCAACCATTGCTGAGGGGAGGCCCTTGTGACCACCGCCTGTTCCTAAAGGCTCTGCAACATCCCAAGCTCTCCCCAGCAGGGCAGATGGTCACGAACAGCAAGGAAAGGTAGACGCTGTACAGTTGTGCTTTCCATGACTTATTTACACAGCAACAAAACCAAGGAAACGGTCTGGCCAGAAACCACTTGTGCAAATTCCTTCTGACCACACCAGAGGCCCCCGTGTCCCACCACGCATCAGCCATGGCTGGGCTTCCCTCCCAGCCTGTCCTGGCCATTCCCAAACACTGCCCCAGGAGGTGTCCCTCTGCGGTGGACACTTCACGGCAGTTACCCGAGTTTTCCAATCTGTCTCTGCAACCAGAATTAACCCATGAGGCGTCATGTCAACGGCCAGTTAGACTGTGCTGTGGGCTTCAAGTGAGAGGGACGCTTGAGAAATGAGTTATGTTTGCACTGTGTTTTTTCCTTACACTCTACTTTTGGTTCTTGGTTTTTCGTGAAAAAATAAATCATGTCAGTCTGATGTGTTCACGTGCAGGGGAGAAGATCCCCAAAAAGCACATGAAAGCAAACAATGAAAGGTGGGTGTTGTGTGTGTCATTTTCAGAGTTAATTTGGAAGTGAAAAAGTATCGCTGAAACAAACTAGGCAGGAAAACGGGCACTGACGGGCAGTGAATTCTTTTGCTCGGAATGTGGCTGCTGGCAGCCTGAGGACACACCCAGCGTCAACAACCTCTGTCCTCAAGACTCTCCCAGAATCCTGGGTCACCACGGCCTTTCCATGTGCCTCACACCAGACGGACTCTCGAAGGTGCCCCCAGCCGCCCTGTGCACCCAATGACGGCCCCTCGATCTGCCCCCTCCCCAGCTGGGGCTCTGTCCTTGACCCCATGGTGAGCTCTTCGCATGCACTGCCTGCCTTTCGGGTCTCGGTTTCCTCTCCCATCTCTGGGTCCAGTCCCCTCTGCGTCAGCATCAGAGCACTCCTAACTCAGATTCTGACCCAGGCAAGCCCTGGAAAGCAAGGCCTGGACGGCGGCCCCAACTCCCCAGCCAGATCACAGGCCCGGGTCTGACCATGCCCGCCGCTCTGGTGCTCCTGAATGGCCGGTGCTCCCCAAAAGCACAACGCACGGACCCTCTGAGACACCCTCAGGTGCCAGTTTTGTGGGAGACATTCCCTGACCCACCAAGGCAGACCTCACCTGCATCTGTTGTTTCCAAGGAAGTGTTCAGGACTGTGGCCCCCCACACACAGCAGCCCCCCACCGAGGGCATGGCCTGGCCCCTGCCAGGTGGCATGGGGTGACCGCATTCCCTCCCCACTGTCTCGCAGAAGGAAAACAGGCTCAGAGAGATTAAAGCCTAGCTCAAGGTCACAGCGGGGGGCAGTGCTGACCCAATAGCCTGTGCTCCCACCCTCTGGGAGCACTGTCTGCACCACGAACCCCACTGCTCACCTCATATGACCCCACTGCCCACCTCACATGACCTCACCATGCACTCCACGTGACCTCACCGCTCACCCCACGTGACTCCACCGCACACCTGTGACCTCACTGCTCACCTCACATGACCTCACTGTGCACTCCGCGTGACCTCACCACTCACCCCATGTGACCCCACTGCTCACACATGACCCTATGTCACCTCTGGCCCACATCCCATGACCTTGCAGTCCACAAATACACACGTGTCCGAGTAGTGAACACTGTAACTGCTTACTACGAATGCATATGAGCCAGCTAAACAACAGGGCCCACTGCAGGAAGCAACAGCACAGGCCCCCAAGGCACAGGGCTGTGACACTCAGCTCAGTGCAAAAATGCCTGTGCAAAAATCAGAGGAACTCAACAGAAAACCCAGCCTCCCCTACCCAAGTCAGAATCGGAACCCCTGAAGGACCCGCCATTGGCTTGGCAAATCCTCCACCCTTCCTCACAGGCAAGCGCAACCCTGGAAGAGGCCTGTGTCTCTCCAATCCTGCAGAGCCTGAGGGCCCCACATCACTTCAACAGCTTTTACCAAAGATCCACATGACGCAGGCTGCAGTCAGCCCTGAGACCTGGGATCTGTGACCAAATGCCCTTGAGACAATGGGGCTGGCAGAACCCACAAGCTTCCCTGCGGCGTGAGGGATAATGGCGGTCTCTGTCCCATACCACTTTGAACAAGTGAAAGCCATTTGCCTTTGTTACTCCGGAAAATGTTTTCACTTTGTTGCATCTTGTAAATATTAGAGCAGTTGCAGAAAAGCAGATGACTTTGGTGTCTTTCCCGATGATGGAGAGACTGTAAAATTGCTTTTGCTTTCAGTCTCAGGGGAAGGGGAGGGAAGAGCAGAGCGTGATGGGCACATGGAGAAGCTGGCTGTCCCATTTATGTTTTGATTTTATTAATATAAGGAGTGATGGTTTTAGGAAAAAGGTATTGGTTGGGTTGAAGTTACCACAATGATTAGGTCATTTTCTAGTTCTTTCTGTGGCAACATTTGGGAAGCTTAGAAAGTGACTTGCGGCCGGGCGTGGTGGCTCCTGCCTGTGATCCCAGCACTTCGGGAGGCCAAGGTGGACGCATCACGAGGTCAGGATATCGAGACCATCCTGCCTAACACGGTGAAACTCCGTCTCTACTAAAAATACAAAAAATTAGCCGGGTGTGGTTGTGGGCTCCTGTAGTCCCAGCTACTCCGGAGGCTGAGGCAGGAGAATGGCGAGAACCTGGGAGGTGGAGCTTGCAGTGAGTCGAGATCACGCCACTGCACTCCAGCCTGGGCGACAGAGCGAGACTCCGTCTCAAAAAAAAAAAGAAAGTGACTTGCAAACATCAGAAATAGGTCATCAAACGTGTCCCCGTTTCCCACTGGCACCCAAAAAGGCAGGCTGAGATCTGCACGGTTAGTTACCGTCAGAAGCTGTAACCCAGCGCAGTGACCACGAGAAAGCAAGCAGTGATGCAGACGCTTCCTGATGACGATGCTGACGCTTCCTGATGACAATGCTGACGGTGCGGGCAGGGGAAGGCGCCGGGAAGCCGGACCGGCCCAGGCTCCACACTGGCTTCGGCCACGGCTGTTGTCCTGTTCTTTGCCGTGTGAACAAGGAAGTAGCCTGCAGGGCTGGAGACGGACAAGGACACACGCTCGGGGGCTGCTATCACATCCACGGCGTCGGTCCTGACGGCCGGAACGCGTCCTCCATGTGTGCCTGTCCCCTGCATGAGGGAGGCCAGTGCTCCCTCCTCCCGAGGATCCAGGGGCCTCCCAGAACCCCAGGGGAGCCTCACATTCTGGTCTCCTGAATGCAAAGCCAGGAGCGTCCTCCATCTCCAAATCCCCGCTCTATCTGCCCAGTTGAACGTGTGGCACCTCGAGGGCGGTTCCTGTCCAAACTCTGTGGCTGCCGAGCTGAGCACTCATGTGGCGCCAAGTGCTGCACTAAGTGCTTTACGTGCATGAACTCAGTCCACGGTACAAACACCTTATGAAGGGGGTACCATCCCCGTCCCCGTGCTGCAGATGAGGAAACTGAGGCAGGAAGGCTGAGGGACTTGCTGTAGGTTCCACGGCCGGCAGGAGGAGGGACCGGGATCAACCCCAGCAGCCTGGCGGGAGCTGACGTCTCTCTCACTCAGGAAGGTGGGCTACTCTTCCACGTCTCGGGTGTCACGGGAGCAGTCAGTTTCTACCTGGCCCGCCGGGACAGGGCATCGGGACCCCTCTCGGCCCTTCTCTTCTGCACAAATAGGTGCTTTGGTGGCAAAGTGAAGACATTCACTAAATACTGCTGAGTGAGGCGATGGCGAGATGGAGGCGTCGCTGCGGCTTTGAGCTGTTCTCTGTAATACGCAGCTTTACAGACGGGGGCTGTGGTGGGAGGAAGGCATTTGACAGGGACATGGGTGGCATGGAGGTAGGGGCAGCTCCAGCCCTGCTCTTTCTGTCAAATCTCACCCAGACCACTGGGCAAGAAGCATCCAGGAGCAGTAACGAGAGATCCCGAGCTTTGCGGTCCCACAGGCTTGGGTTTGAATCCTCGCTCTGCCCCTCCCTGCGCCCAGGCAGCTGGCACCAAGGAAGCCTTCAGGAGTGCCCTGTAGGACACGCAGAGCTCGGCCGGGTGCTTCTGTGTGTGGGCGCAGGGCAGGCCCCCTCGCCTGTCCCAGCCGCCTCTCACCTCCATTTCCACAGAGCAGCCAGAGTGGCCTTTTCCCATGAGGAACATTTTTAAAAATATGAATCATCAAAACAAACAGCACACCCCTTTCCACCGGGCCTCTTGCGCTCACCTCCCGTCATTCACAGCAGGGGAACGAGATGAACGCTCACATCGAGATGAGCTCGGCATGGGCTGGGCCCTGCTGCCTCCTCCTCCTGACACACCCGTCCATCGGGGGTCCCCATGGCTGCCCCCGCCTTTCACTGACCTCAATTCAAAGGCCAAGGCCCCTGCAAGGTGGTCACCAGCCACGCTCCACCTCACCAGCCAGGATCACTGCTTTGCAGAATTCCTGCTGCCCTAAGACTGAGGCCTTGGGATGTTTCTGTGTCTGCTGGTCTAGACTGTAAAGTCCCATGAGGGCAGGCACAGGTTCTCCATCATGCTGGCCGTCAGCCCCAGAACTGCAGAGTGAGCACGTAACGAGCACGTGCAGAATTAACCCAGGAACGCGAGAGCAGCTGCTCTCCGGAGAGGGATCCCCTGTCAGGATCCAGCGCAGTCTACAGGGAAGCTGCTTTGCTTTCGATGCTGCCAGCACGGCCAGGTGCCTCATTCCCAGCTCTCGCTCCCACCTCTCTAAGCCACAGACCCCATGTGGGTGAGGCGGAGCCTGCAGCAGCTCCCATGACACACCTGCAGGAGGCTGTCCGTGGCCAGCTCTGTGCGGGGCCCTGGGAGGAGGCCCCACCCCAACCACCGCACCCACAGGAGATGAGCCTGTGCCACAGGGGCCGAGTGAAGGAGGTGCGGGAGATGCACCAGGGCGGGAAGGGACATCTGCTGTTTGGGGAGTCGGCAGGGCCTGGGAGTGGGGAAGACTGACAGGTGAGGTGGCTGGGAGGGCCCAGGGACAGCAGCAGCCCAGGCACCAGGGCAGAGGGCAGAGGCTGCTTAGTGGACAGAGACCAGGCCAGGTGGCCTCTCACGCCCTTTATCCTATGGGAGGGGAAGGCAAGAGGCAAGGTATAAGGTGGCAAGTGGGCATCCTTCAATTCATCTGTGGAGTCAGCGCCTAACTCGGCGTCAGGCACAAAGAGATAGTCCATGATCCAGCCCAGGACAAGCTGCATGCGGGGCCTCCCACCACCACTGCTGCCCCGGCTGGAACTGCCAAGGGTCCCCTCACCGAGGCACGGTGCGTTTCCTGGTGGGAATGACAGGAAGTCAGGAGGCCAGGGGAGCCCTCCACCTGTGTGTTTACCTGCAGAGTCCAAGCAGTCGGCAACACTGGAGACCTCAAACTTCTGGTCAAGGATGCCGGGACAGGCGTCCAGAAAGTCCACTGACTTCAGCGGACTGCGGAAGCAAGCTCCATCTAGGACACACATTCCAGTGACTTTGGTGGAAGACAGGAACCCAAACCATTGGGAACCCCAAGCTGGGGGCACCCCGAAGCACAAACAGTGTCCAGAGGACCCGACGGCCACAGACCCACAGGCGAGGGTCTGGGTCTCAAGGACCCTCCCCACCCCAGCCTTTGCCCATGCCTTGGGGAGTTGGTTGGCACTATCTAATAACATTTCTTTCCTTCTGCAAACCTCGGATGCATTCACAGAACAGCTGAATCAGTGAGGCCAGGAGAACTCACCCCCGCCCCAGTTGGGTTCCAGCGCCCCCACCAATGTGCAGCAGAGCCTCACCCTGGACCTGGTGTGCCAGGAGGCCCAGCAAATAGTTGCTTGTCTGCTGCAGCAGGATGTTGTTGTCACCTTCGTATGTGCAGTTGGGATCGTTGTCATCTCTAAGGACACCCAACCGGTTCACTGCAACGAAGCCACAATAGTACCATCATTTAAGACGCATATTTGAGAAGCAGCCTGTCACTATGTGAGAATTTAAAAAGCCCTAAGAGGCTGGGTGCGGTGGCTCACATCTGTAATGGCAGCACTTTGGGGGGCCGAGGCGGGTGGATCACTTGAAGCCAGGTGTTCAAGACCAGCCTGGCCAACATGGTGAAACCCACCTCTACTAAAAATACAAAAATAGCCAGGTGTGGTGGTGTGTGCCTGTAATCTCAGCTACTCGGGAGGCTGAGGCAGGAGAATCGCTTGAGCCTGGGAGGCGGAGGTTGCAGTGAGCCGAGATTGTGCAACTGCACTCCAGCCTGGGTGACAGAGCAAGACCCTGTCTCAACAACAACAACAAAAAGCCATGAGTTTGAGACCAGCTTGGGCAACACAGTGAGACCCTATCTCTATAAAAAATGAAAAAAAAAATTAGCTGGGCATAGTGGCACGCACCTTTAGTCCCAGCTACCCAGGAGGCTGAGGTGGGAGGATTGCTTAAGAGCCCAGGCATTTGAGGTGAAAGTAAGCCATGGTCATGCCACTGTACTCCAGCCTCGGGGACAGGGCAAGACTCTGACCAAAAAAAAAAAAAAAGCCCTGAACTCAGCTTGACCAGACACAAAGAACTGCCACCTGTGCTTCATATCCCAGGTCCAGCTCCTCACTGCTGTCAGCAAGCCCTGCAGAGCCTCCCCTGGCATGGGGTCGCTGATAGGAGGGACCCATCTCAGCGAGCTGATGCCCCCAGGGCTGCCCTTCTTCCGTCCATAACTGAATGAACTCTTCTTTTAACACAGGAAATTTCAAGCTAACTTTTTTTTGTCTTTCCTATCAGTTAGCTGGATGCCTTCACATATGTTGTCAGGCTTGCTTTCCAGACCCTCACACACTTGAGCCTGCCTACTCTGATGGAAAGTGTTCTCTGAATGTGAGGCTGGGATGGGCCTAGCAGGAAGGGAGTGGAGCTGACTTCTCACACTCATGTACTGTGACTGATGGATCCTGAGAGCATGAAAGGAGTCCTATTGCAGCCATACTGCCAACAGGCTTGTGATTAGCCTTGTGAACACCTAGAACACCTGATTTTCTCCTGACTTGCTGTCAAATCATGTCACGAGCTTCCTGCCACATAACAGGTTGGCCACTGAACAAGAGCTGGGAGAGGCCTCAGCAGAAACATTTGCAATTGATTTTCTAAACCTAGATGGAGCCTCGGTCGTATTGGTCTCAATCCCAGCATATGTATATGTATGTGTATATGTATATGTATATGTATATGTATATGTATATGTATATGTATATGATTAATCTTGATTCCATCGTCTTTGTTGTCTGCAGTACTGCAAGATTCAATTTCCTTATTCAACTATTTATAGAATCCCGATGAGTTACAAAGACAAAAACTACTAAGGGCATTGCGCAGAGGACAAAGCATGCAAATGAGTAACCTGTGTACAGCCATGGCTACCCACATGTCAGTAAGTGACAAAGACAGATTGTGGTGGGAGTGAGGGGCCACGTTGCTAACAGCCCATGCTGGAACAGGTGCGAGTTAGAACTGCAGTGGTGGGCGGATGATCGCTGAAAGTGTGTGTGTAGTTCTAGATAGAGCATCACAAAAACTCTCACAAACTTGGCAAGGACCAAGTGCTCCTGGAGGGCAAGAGAGTTTTGCTGATGCTGTGGCTGTTTTGAGTGTGTACATGGCCTTCTTTGAGCAACCAGTTTTTGCCAGTTAATTATTTAAGATTAGCACACGGGAAGTTTTGCAGGTAAGCTGTAAATAATGCTGATGATAATTCTAATAATAACAGCATTAGCAAATAAAAAAGTCATTGGGCACGCACTACATGCCAGATACCATGCTTACACTTCATACGTGGTAATTCACTTAATTCTGGCAAGAACCTATGTTGTGGGTACACTATTATCACCCCCACTTTAAAAATAAGAAAACTGAGCACAGTGAGGTTAAGCAACCTGCCCACAGTTACCAGGCTGTTAGATGGAGCCAGGACTCAATCCCAGGCAAGCTGGTGGCCTCTGCTCTTAACCACATAACAGCTGCCTCAGTCATCATCAATGCCAATATAACTAACTCTTTATCTAAGTGTAAGAATTTTCTATTCAAACAAAACATGGTGCTAGTTTACTACCAAGCTGTTAACCAAATAGTTAAAATTCAAATGAGCAGATCAGCTGCTCTCTGCCTATATTTTGGCCAAGAAGCATCAGGCATCTGAAAGCAGTGGGATCTATCTAGGGCAGGGGTTGGCAAACTTGTTCTGCAATGGACCAGAGAGTAAATATTTTCAGCTCTGTAAGCCACATGGTCTCTGTCACAGCTGCGATTACTCATCTCTGCCCTTGCAGTGCGAAAACAGCTGCAGGAAATGTGCAAATGAACGGGGGTGGCTGGCTGTGTTCCAATAAAACTTTATTTGCAAAAACAGGTGGCAGGCTGGATTTGGTCCTCAGGCCGCAGTCTGCCGACCCCTGGTCTAGAGTCAAACAGCAGGGCTAAGGACAGGAAACCACCATGCGCTTCTCCAAAACCTACTGGCCAGATAGCCGTGTCCTCCACACGCCTCCCGGCATTCCTGAATTCCTTGCTGGGTGGTCCATGAGGCCAGGGGCTTGCTGGCCGATGCCAGGGCGTGGATCTCACGTCCAAGCTCTGCCTTTGGGTGAGGGAATCCAACAAGAACAGGTGAAAAGAGACTTTTGACACCAAAAAGTCATAAGTCAGCAATAACATCAAACCACCATATCACCTCTAGTCTAATACAAGACATCCCGAAAATGACAGAAGAGGAAACCTAATTGTAATTAGAAATGAAAAAGGGTCTTTATCCAAGTATGGGTACACTGTGGTACGCTCATACCATTTCACAACAATGAAAACACAGCTCTACACAGCAAATAGCTCTCAGGGCCCTAACACGGGTCCCAGAAGCAAACTGCAGAAGAATGTGCGTCATGGCCCACTTTATATAAAGTTCACAAACGTCAAAGTGAATGACACACCATGGAAGGTTGCAATTGTTTGCAGCGAAACCATGAAGAAAGGCCAGGGAACCAGACCCAGCACCGCAGACAGTGCTCGCTCCCAGGACAGGGAAGGGCCGGGACCAGTCCATTCCCAGAAGGCTGCAAGCGCCTCGGTAACTGATGGTCTGCTCTGTGTGGGGGCTCACCGTGCCTCCCTCAGGCCTAACATGTTTTATTGAGACTCCTTTGCTGTCCATGGCCACACTACCCTGAATGAGCCTGATCTCGTGAAGTTAAGCAGGGTCGGGCCTGGTTAGTACTTGGATGGGAGACCGCCTGGGAATACCAGGTGCTGCAGGCTTTTTTTTAAGGGAAAAAAAAAAAAAAAAAAAAAGAAGACTCCTTTGCTTCTGCTTGATATCTAATGATGAAAACTTAAGAGGCTGGGCCAGGCACAGTGGCTCACGCCTGTAATGCCAGCACTTTGAGAGGCCGAGGCGGGCAGATCAGTTGAGCTCAGGAGTCTGAGAACAGCCTGGGCAACATGGTGACACCCTGTCTCTACTGAAAAATACAAAAAATTAGCCAGGTGTGGTGGCGGGCACCTGTAGTCCCAGCTACTCTGGGAGGCTGAGGCAAGAGAATTGCTTGAACCCAGGAGGCAGAAATTGCAGTGAGCCAAGATCGCACCACTGCACTCCAGCCTGGGCAACAGAGCGAGACTCCATCTCAAAAACAAACAAACAAACAAACAAACAAAAACCTAAGAGACTGATTCAGGGTAAAAGAAGAATTTTTACTTTTAAAAAAGAAAGACATTAAAAAGGAAAAACAATTAAGAGGAAGACACACACACACACACACACACACACACACACACACACACGCATGCTAAGTCCAGTGACCCATTTTATGAGTGTTTTCAACTTCACATAAGGGGCTGAGCTGAGGCCCTCCTCTGCCTGGGTTAAACCACTGAGTTTCAGAAAGAATCAGCCCGGTCACCCTTTACAACATTATTCACAGGAGAACAATGCGAGTGTCAGCTGGCAAAAGCTCCACTGACTCACGCTCCCGGGAAAACACAGGCTTAACCCCTTCAGTGGTCAGAAGCGCTCCCTCCTCAGGCCTCCAGGCCTGGGGTTTGCTCTGCCATCAATCCTGCAGGTCATCCCTTCGCCATCATCTGCCGTGAATGTGGACACCGATAATATTTCAAGATATGCTAATTAGATACAGGCTTTTTCTGATGTTGTACATAACAGCAATCTGTGGCGTTTCTCCTCTGCTTTCAAACACGGTTATTTCTTTTGATTCACATTTCACTCTTGCTCAGGAGGCAGCAGGAGGGACAACGGAAAATCAGTTCATAATCATCTACAAAGAAATCTGTTCCCGATGTCTCTTTATGCCGAGGCTGATCTCGGGATTTGCACGCTCGTTTCTGGCACAAATCCTCTGACTGTCAACTCAAATCCAGTCAGTGGGATTCAGACCTTTGTGCAGCTGTTTACAAAAGGCTCAGAACCATGAAATCCACTGAGGGGCGGGTAATGTGGATTTTGCAAAACCGTCATGTTCTCAAAAGGAGACCAACAGCTGAACTCACAGACTGGAACCGGGAGTTGTGTCAGCACATCCTTGAGAGGCAGGAGTGTGGACGCGTGCCCAGCCCGTTCAATCGTAGCAGAGGCCGAGAGCTCCGAGTGGATGGGAACAACTGGAGGAATGCTCTGTCCTCGCAAATCAAAGGACTGATTTTGCTTTGAAATGAAGGCTGAATCTATGCTGCTCCAACCGTGTGAGATTTAAACGATGCTGCTGAGGAAGGAGACACCACCTCACCTGTCTGGCGCTGCGGTCTCCTGATGCAAGTCCTCGCTGGAGCTCCACCAGGTCCAGGAAGAGCGACTTGGAGAAGTGGTCTAAGGCGTAGACAGCTGCCAGATATGGAAGCAAGCGCCATTGCTAGAACAGACAAGACACCTGTGTGAAAACATCATGGTTCCCATGAAGGGCAGCCCATCCCAGGGACCATGAAAGCCAGTGCAGGGAGAGGCCGTCAGGGCCACGCACCCACTAGTGCTGAAGGTCTCCACATGTCTTCCCGGCACATCAGAAAGCCTTCACCCTGACACGCTCTCAACTCAGCCAGTTTGGCTTTCACCCATAGCCCTTGACGGACAAGCTCAAACGCAATTCGCTAAACGGCTGCTATTCACAGCTGTCCCATCAAAGTCACTACAGAACAAAGTGCCAGTCTATCTGTGAATTAAGAAGGCAGCACTGCTAGGGGCCAACTCCCCGGCACACGGACTGACTGGTTGACAGCATGTGCCTCATGAGCCTGTGAGGATGAGGCCGTCACCCTGGGACAGATGGGAAAGCTGAGGCCCACACAGAGCTGGCAGCCCCTCGAAAGGCTGAGTGCATGTCTTTTTCACTTTGTCTGAAACAGGATAGGGTCCACCTATTGTTGGATGGGGGGGTGGGTGGGTGGGTGGATGGATGCATGGATGGTGGGTGGTGGGTAGGTGGATGTGTGGGTGGGTGGATGGATGAATCCGTAGATGGGTAGATGGATGGGCGGGTGGATGCGTGGACAGGAGGGGGGATGCGTGGACAGGTGGGTGGATGCATGGATGGGTGGGTGGGTGGCTGGGTACATGGCAGGACAAGCCTGAGAGGATCCTGAGGAAACCGCCATCACCACCATGGTCTAACGTGTCAAGAGTGCTGAGCAGACATGGCGCCAGCTGCCTCCATGCCCTAACTTTGTTAATCCTCACACTGATCCTAGGAAGAAGTTTTATCATCAGTTCTAATTTACAAATGATAAAACAAGAGCACAGAAAGGCTAAGGACCTTGCCTGGGGGCACACAGCCAGCTGGGGGTGGACCTTGGTGGTAAGGCCAAGCATGGTGGCCCCAGTGTGCTCTCTTGACCGCCGAGCTGCCCTTGGCACCCAGAGTGCTGTGACCACACACGGGAGGGGATGGGTGCCACACAGGCATGAATGGCAACACTTACTAAACAGGCTCATAGCCCTGGTCAAAGGATGTGGAAAGAAACAACTGCAATTCTGTTACAATTTCCTGGAAGTTTCACCCAAATCTACCTTTATTCATGCATAGCTTGGCCTGGGACCTGGGCCTGAGTTAGCCTGTGCACTTTAACTGGATTTCCTATTTGATCCTCAGTTCTCTCACCTGTAAAGTGGGACTAAGCCCAACCCTCTTAGCTGTGAAGACCAAACCCAGAGCACAGGGCATGTTCGCTGTGACAGTTCATCCCCCTTCCATGTAACAATGTCCGTGCTTTTCCACGCTGCTGCCTGGGCTGCATCTGTGCATGTCAACAGCTGCCCCATCTCTGAGGACATGTAGGGCCAACGCTCTGTGCCCACGCCACTGTTCTAAATGCCATCACAGTGAACAGGGCTGCACGCTCAGCTGCTGCTTCTTCCAGATCACCTGCCAGGAATCATTTCTTAGGGATGGGATGAAAGTGTCAAAGAGTGTGCACAGGGCATGCAAGGCCACTGCCTGCCAAGCTGTGGCGGCCTCACCTGAACGTGCGGCCGTGCACACACCCACCTCCCAGAGCCGCCCCATCCTTGCTTCTTTCTGGCCGGGCACAGTGACTCATGCCCATAATCCCAGCACTTTGGGAGGCCGAGGCAGGTGGATCACTGGAGGTCAGGAGTTCGAGACCGGCCTGGCCAATACAGCAGAACCCTGTCTCTACTAACAATACAAAAATTAGCCGGGCATGGTGGTGCATCCCCATAATCCCAGCTACTCGGGAGGCTGAGACACGAGAATCACTTCAACCTGGGAGGCGGAGGTTGCAGTGAGCCAAGATCATGCCCACTGCACTCCAGCCTTGGTGACAGAGCAAGGCTCCGTCTGGAAAAAAAAAAAAAAAAAAAAAAAGACTTGCTTCTTTCCATCTTCCTTTTTTGGCTACTTTGTATCTACTCTTTTTAAATTAAAAACCATTTGCTGGAAGCCTTGCGGCCTGAGATGCCGCACTCCCGCTAACTAATCATCCTGTTAATTGCCTTAAGAGCTTTGATCAACTCCCAGTAACCAAACGGCAACTATGTAAAAGAAGTGAATTTGCATATAAAATAGAGAGACAGTGAAAGGATGCTTGAAAACCCCGTACCTGCATTGGATACTCAAGCACTGGTATTTCCTCCTCCTCTGTGGGTCCAAACTGACGCCGAGTGGCTGAGAAGCGAAGAGCGATGGCCACGGCCAGCTTTAGGTTAAGGATGGCCAGGCTCACGATGGAGACCCGGCCCGAGGACAGGCTCCCCAGGGACACTCCAAAGCGCTGCCTGACGTCCTACGGGAGGGACACAGATGATAAGCTCAAGCCCGGCTGCGCGGCCACCTTGGGCAGAGTGGCTCAGAGGCGAAGGTGCCCTCGTTTGTTCATCCAAAGTAGACCTGTGCCCACCTGCCCAGGCCCCATCCCCAGGGTGCCCAAGACACAGGACGGTGCGGCAGGCGGGTAGAGATGTCACTGATGAACCGTGGATGGAATGGGGGTGCCGGGGAGGGGGCACCCAGCTGCCTGGAGAAGGTACAGTCCTAGCAGAGGGAATGGTAGGACAGCGCTGGGTAAGGGTGCTCCCGCTTTGGGGACTTGCAAACCGTCTGCCTGGAGATTCCAAGGCCCACCTTTAACCTTGGCAAGAATCAGATGTGGCCTGTACTGCCAGAGGGCAGGGGCGGAGTCCATTACAGGCAGCCATTCCAGGGGGTTTCACGGACACCTCTTGTTCCTTGTGTGCCTGTGAACAGGCAGTTCCTTTACGTGCGTCTAGCTGGAATCTTCCGTCCACTATCTCCTCGCACGCATCACCGGTGTCAGCAGAGGCTGTTGCTAAGGCCTGTCCAGGCTGCGGTGGGCACATCTAATCTACAGCCCTTGCCACGTGATCTGACCGTCCTTCTTGCCCTGCCCCTTGCTGCCCCATCGGGCCACTCCTCTGACCATCTAGGTCCTTCTTCCAAGGCAGCATGGTAATTGTGTGTCTGAGCGTATTAATCACACTCTCACATAGGAATCACAGTCTCGTGTTTAAAAACATATTTAAGCCGGGTGTGGCGGCTCACGCCTGTAATCTCAACGCTTTGGGAGGCTGAGGTGGGCAGATCACCTGAGGTCAGGAGTTCAAGACCAGCCTGGCCAACATGGTGAAACCCCGTCTCTACTAAAAATACGCAAATTAGCCAGGTGTGGCGGCGGTTGCCTGTAGTCCCAGCTACTCAGGAGGCTGACGCAGGAGAATCACTTGAACCCGGGAGGCAGAGGAGAGGTTGCAGTGAGCTGAGATCGTGCTGTTGCACTGCAGCCTGGGTGACAGAGCAACACTCCACCTCAAAAAATATATATAAATATATATTTAAAGTGATTTTCCTTTAAGGGTATAAAATATGATTCCACTGTCTTCATGCATTCACTGTCATGTTTGAGAAATCTGAAGTTCAAGTGTTTTTTATTCCACTGGAGTCAGATCTGGAAGATTCTAGAATTTTCTCTTAGAAATTCCTCAATTTCTCTACCGTGTGCCTGGGTACGTGCACAGGTGCTTCCTTACTTTTCCTCTTTGGTCCTCCAAGAGTCCCTTCAACCAAAAGCCTTCTTCCCCTCTCATTTAGAGACATTTCTCTCCTTTATTTCTCTAAACTTCATTTCTTTCTTTCTTTCTCTTTTGAGACAGGGTCTCGCTCTGTTGCCCACGCTGGAGTGCAGTGATGCAATCATAGCTCACTGCAGCCTGACCTCCTGGGCTCTAGTGATCCTCCCACCTCCCACCAAGTAGCGGACCACAGGCACGCGCTACCATGCCCGGCTAATTTTTGCATTTTTAGTAGAGACGGGGTTTTGCCATATTGCCCAGGCTGGTCTGGAACTCCTGGGCTCAAGCGATCTGCTCACCTTGGCCTCCCACAGTGCTAGGGTTACGGGCGTGAGCCACTGCACCCAGCCTTCATTTTCTTTAATCCTCTCCTTCTGCCTTCTAGAGGACAAGCTTCCAATCCCTAATTCATCCTCCTGAGATAGTTATCCCAAATGCTGTGCCTGTTCTTCCAATCATTTATTTTTAATTGATGTTGGATTAACATCTCTGTTTGTGAGCAGCTCCTGGTCTCGTGTTGCTGTTCCCACTCTGCGCACCCTGTGTGTCTCTGGGCATCCCCATCATGCTCCTTTTCCATCCGTGCTTCCTGATGTCAGATGCTGCATGCTGCTGGGGACTGTTATTCCAAGGGTGCATGCTCGGGGTGGCCCACCTGCTGTGAGCTCATGATTCCTGAAGGTCATCAGCTATGACCTGGGCCATCGCTCCCCAGGACCACGGTCTCTCTTCTGCTCTCCATGAACTTAAGCCAGGCGTGAGTTCTGGACACCGGGGAACTCTGTTTGTTGTCCCCCTTTGTGGACAGTTCGCCAGGAGACCCATCTCCTTCAAATCCTCAGGGAAGCATCACTGGAAGCGGGCAGTCCTCTAATCGCAGCCCCCGACGGGGAGTGGGCATTGTAAGGCCCGGACTCACCCCCTGGACACCAGCACCTGGTGCTGTGGCTGCCCCAAGAGTCCCCTTCTAGCGGGAGCACCAGAACCCGAGCCAGGAGAAGTATGCCCCAGCGACACCTGGCCCACGTGGAGGGGTCTCCTTTCCAGGTGCAGGGAGGAGCACAGAGCCAGGCCCTGCAGAGGAAGGCACCTGGGAAGCACGGCACACGAACGGCCCCCCATGCCTGTACCTTAAAGGGGCTGACATAGGTGCCCTCGGGGGTGACGTCTCCCATCCGGTTCAGAAGGCTCTGGCGAGGAACTCTGACCTTGTGGAACATGGCGAAACTGTGGGGAAGCAGCAGGGCTTCTGTTAAACAGGGGTCCTGCCCTAAGGCTCTTCTCTTCTCCAAGGGCAGCCTAAAAGGTGATGCAATCCCCGAGGACAAAGAAAATGGCAGAGAGCAAGTAGACAGGAATATTCAACCAACTTTCTATTCAAAAAAGTAGTCTAGTCAGGAACAGTGGCTCACGCCCAGAATCCCAACTCTTTGGAAGACTGAGGCAGGAGGATTGCTTGAGCCCAGGAGTTCGAGACCAGCCTGGGCAACACAGTGAGACCCTGTTTCTAAAAAAGAAAAAAATGTAGGTTAAAAAATAGGCTGGGTGTGGTGGCTTACGCCTGTAATCCCAGCACTTTGGGAGGCCGAGGTGGGTGGATCACCTTAGGTCAGGAGTTCGAAACCAGCCTGACCAATATGGTGAAACCCCGTCTCTACTAAAAATACAAAAAAAAATTAGCCAGGAGTGGTGGCATGTGCCTGTAGTCCCAGCTACTCAGGAGGCTGAGACAGGAGAATTGTTTGAACCCGGGCGGCGGAAGTTGCAGTGAGCCAAGATCACACTACTGCACTCCAGCCTTGGTGACAGAGCAAGACTCCATCTCAATAATAATAATAATAATAATAATAATAATAAAAGCATTGTGTATATGGTAAGTTGTACTCCAAGTACAGAACTCCAGACATTCAAAAGAAAAGACGGGAACTGTGTTTCCAAAGATTGGAATCTCTGATTCTCATATTTCAATCTTAAACCAGAACCCACAGTGTAATAATATTGGCAAAATGAGGTTTAAAACTCTTCAGTCAAACAAAATAACTGGTGTGATGACATTGGTGCTCCCTCGGCAAGGAAATTCACTTCTTTTGAACAGCTGAGCATAGGATTACACACACATTGTTATGGATCATGATGTATTAATAACCAAAGATACCTGTTATGGTTGTCTGGTCAGGAAAACCTATTACACAACAGTCTAGGGAATAAGGCTATGCTAGGTTAAGAATATTACATAAACTGTGCAAAACCCCCCCAAAACAAACTTCAAAATATCAATAGTTCCTATAGCAACTTGTCTGATTCCTAAGATCACTTGCAATGCCTTAGGGCAGCAGTCCGCAACCTTTTTGGCACCAGGGACCGGTTTTATGGAAGACAATTTTTCCACGAATGAGGGGGAGGTGGGAGTGGTTTCAGGATGATTCAAGCACATTATATTTATTGTGCACTTTATTTCTATTATTATTACATGGTAACACATAATGAAATGATTATACAATTCGCCATAATGCAGAATCAGTGGGAACCTGAGCTTGTTTTCCTGCAACTAGATGGTCCCATCTGGGGGTGATGGGAGGCAGAGACAGATCATCAGGCATTAGATTCTCATAAGGAGCGCTCACCCTAGATCCCTCACATGTGCAGTTCACAGTAGGATTCACGCTCCTATAAGAATCTAATGCCGCCACCGATCTGACAGGAGGTGGAGCTCAGGCAGTCATGTGAGCAATGGGGAGTGGCTATAAACACAGAGGAAGCTTTGCTGGCTCACCCGATGCTCACCTCCTGCTGGGTGGCCTAGTTCCTAACAGGCCACAGACTAGTACCACGGGGTTGGGGACCCCTGCCTACAGAATAGTCTTTTACTAAACCACAGAAGACTCATCTATAAAGAATAATCTCACATGCTGGAAGGGAACCAGAGGCACCCGTTTCCTGCATGGGCTCTTCCTTGAGTCCTGCTCTGGATGCCCCCACACCCCCATCGTCACCCGGTCCTGGGCTGCCAGCTCTGCTGTGCTGGCCCGATTCACTTTTTCCCCTCCATCCCCGCCTAGGACCCAGCACCTCCATCCCTACTCAGCTCTCCTGGGCTGATTTCCTGCAGCAACCATATTGGCTCTTTCCTAACTCTGCCTCTTCAGCCCGTCCTCCCTGTGGGAGCTGGGCCGTTTCCCAAAGGCCTTCGGAATGGTGGAGGCCAATGTGGAGGATCCCCCCAAGCTGACCTCCGTCTGCCCCTCTAATTGCATCGCCACCTTGCCATGAGGTGGTCCCACCTGCCTGTGGTGCCCCATCTGCCCCTCTAACAGCATCACCGCCTTGCCATGAGGTGGTCCTGCCTGCCTGTGGTGCCCCGTCCGCCAGGTTCTCTCCTGGCCTCATGCCCTCCATGCAGTCACTGTTGACACCAGGCAGCCCTCGGCCCACCTGGGAATTCTATGCCCCACCCTGGGAAGGGTATGAGGCGGACCCCAGGGTGGGATCCCTCAACCATCACCGTTCCTGGTTCCTGGGTGAGCTAGCTGCCTCTCAGCAGTCTCCCGGGGCTCACCCCCCTCCATGAGGGGGCCACCGTGCATGGGGCCTGCCAGACTTAAGGGACGGGCACGTAAGTGGCATGGTATGAACAAGTCAGGTGGGGCAGACGACATCCTCTGAGGCACAAGGGCCAGGCCATGATCCTGACTCCCAGGACAGCCTGAGGGAAAGACACAGCGACAGTTTCCACACTCCCAGGAGGAGCAAGGCCCTGGGGCCGAGTGGGGACGGGGCTGGAGCTCCTTAGGGAAACCTGGGTGACCTGGTGAGGGAAGAGCTCTCAGCTGCTTTGCCAGGCCCCTGCCCACCTGCAGGAAGTGAAAGGCAGCGGGGGGGCCAGCTCCTCCAAAGCCCTAGGCCCAGCTGCCCAGTTTGGTGGCAGCTTCCCCCATGCCACAGCCGCACACTCAGAACACCCCACCTCGTGAGAAAAACCTTGCCTCGGTGCCAGTGGCCCCAGCGTGCTCCAGCCTGTTACTTGAAAGCCAAGGAATGCCTTTTCCAGTATGATCCGGTCACAGTCAGCGCCCTTCTTAAGGAGTGGAAATTCTTCCCCCATTCTCACCACACAGAATATATTTATACTTGCAAAAACATTCCCGTGAGTTTCAAAGGAAAGCAAACTTCCACAAATTCTCAGGGGATCCCTTCTGTTCCACAAAAGCTATTACAGTGGTGGTCACATGTGGCCAACTCAAATGCAAGCCAGATCCAGTGTCTCCAGCGGGAGACGTGTGCGTGTGTCACAGGTGTGTGCACAGCACAGGAGGTGTGTGTGTGTGTCACTGGACATGCACGTGGCACGGGAGGCCTGAGTGTGGCACAGAAACCCTCACTCCAATCCCAGAAGCGCCCAGACCTCAGCACACACCCCGCGCCCTGGACATCCTGCTTCTTATTACAGCAGCTTCCTTCCTCCTTTGGGGCCTGGAAGGGCTCCCCAAGCCCAGCCCAGCCAAGCCTGCCAGAGCAGGCCGTTGAGTTCGGCAGGCATCCTCCCAGCCACCGCCTCAGCTCAGGGCAAACGCACGAAGAAAGACCCTTAAGGTGCAGCCCACCTTAAGAGTCTGGCTGAAACTATCACTTGAAAAGATCTTTATGATTTTGCTTTTAGAGCTATTTGGCTAAAATTAATCCACACAATTTACGTTTACCTTGGATTTGTAGGCAGTCATCCCACATACTCAGGAGTTCTTGTAAAGTGACAAAATCTAACCTACAAATTGTAACCACTTTTTTCAAGATAAATGATTTCAACATTGGTAACAAAAATCACTAAATTATAATGCTGATCTTGGAAAAGACAGACATCCAGGCAGAAACTGGCTGGGAAACGCGGAGGGAACACTGGTATCACTGCGCCCCCTGCTGGGTGCCCTGCCCAGACCCTCCAGCCCTGGATGGGAAATGTGCATATCTGGAAAGGGGCGGAGAGCAGGCCGCCTGCATCACCCATCCCAGCCCAACCTAGGCCTTCAAAGGCTCAGGGATCAAAGATGGACGAATCCCACTGCATCCCTGTCACCCTGCAGAGAGACACGGTGGAAAGGCTCTGGGGGCACAGGGACCTGGCTTGGTGGAGCAGCTCTGAAGCAGCGTCAAAGGGCTGTCGTTATCGTGTTCGTGGCGATCCTATAGGAGACCGTATTTCTGAGTCTTACAAGAGGCTTTACCATATCAGTGTGATGTATTAATCATTAATGGTTTGATCTAATGCTCCTTCGAATATTATCCCAGTAAGAGGTGTGGATTCAATCTCTAGAAATACGTTTATTAGGGGGGAACCAAGTGCAGGGTTTCTCTGCAATGTTCCAAAATAATGTCAAAGCCTCTCATTCATGAAACTGAATGAGCAGTGAAGAAGAGCCTTGCTCACACCCGAGGCCACCCACTGGATGTGACAATTCACCACCTCCATATGCCCGGGTGGAGATGCCTGTCGGGCCTTACGTGCACACATAGGACACTTCAGTAGATGGGTAACAGTGCCTGTGGCTGCAGAGCCCTGAAAGGGATCAGCCGGGTCTAATAAAAGGATGCAGATTCTCCAGAACAACAGTGCTTCCTACACCCCATTTCCTGCACAGCGCTTCAGAGCTTCTCACCCTGAGGCCAGAGCCATCCTTCTCAAACAGACCAAGCCGCATTACATCCTCCAGATGGCTGGGGCTTCCCGCTGCCCTGAGGGCGAAGGGCCTGAACAGCGACCCTCCATACCCGCTACACGGGCACCGTCCATGCCAAGCGCCTCCCAGGCACCCTGCGAAAGTAGTCATTCAAGAGAACTGACAGCCGCAGGTCGGGGTGGCGCTCTCCTCCCTGCCAACTCCAACATTAACTAGCAGTTTCCTTGTATTATTTTAGTATAAGCCAGTGAGAACCCAGAACTCTGCAGGACAGGTGGAGTTAGGAGGGCTGTGCATATGTGTCTTGTTTTGCTTTTTTTTTTTTTTTTGCCTGAAATCACAAGAATTTGCTTTTTAACAATGTCCTTTTACTTTCTTCTCAAGTTGACACTGTATAAAAATCAATCAAGATTTTCCTCTTTAGTACAGTCTGGGGCCCTGCCTGTTTTAAAGGGCCAAGCAGAGATTTAAGACACTCCCTGCCCATCACCCTGACTTCTCAGAAGAGACAGGCAGAAGGAGGTTTCTCCATCGCTGAGCGCTCAGATGCCCACTGGCCCATCTTCTCCCTCTGGAGACAACCTGGTCACGATAACCAGTTATTTCCAACTCCTGTAAGGCAGCCTCCTCTCCTCTCCACCAGCCTCGCTATGAAACACTATATGAAACATGCATATCTAGAAACACTCCTGAGACATCTTTCAGGCCATCAGGCTCAGGCATGGTCATACCTTGTCCCACTACCCCCAAGTTATAAATCATCTCGTGGGCACAGAGGGGTCTACACCCTGCTGGATCAGGCTCTCGGGGAGACAGCGTGTGGAGTCCAGCATTCGCAGTGAGGGAGGCACCAACCGGGCCAGTGGCCAGGAAGTTCAAACCCGGCCTGCTCAGGCAGGGCCTGGCAGGGCCCTGGCACAGGGACCTCTCTTGTCACCTACTTTACAGATGAGGAAATGCCAAGAAAGCTGGTCAAGGTGACACAAAGGGCCGGCTGCACATCTGTCTCATTCCAAAAGTCATGCTGCTAACGACCTAGAGCTCCAAAATCCAATCCCTCAAAGACCCTCAAGGCCCTTGTGGCCTGGCCTCCCTACCCCGCCTGCATCCCAGCACAGGCCTGGGCCTGACACTTCCCACTGCTTCCTCCACCTGAAACGCTGCACATTCCAAAATCACTAGCCACTTCTCCCCGGCCACCCAGGCCTCCATGTGGCCATCAAGCATTCATTAATCTTTCTAGGCCCCTCCCCTCTGCACGCCCCATCCAACCCTTCAGCCAGGCCTTGGCCACACCAACCCGGTGTCACATGTGTGCTGCTAAATAGATATATGTAGGCTGATTAAACAAATAAGCCAGCGGAATTCTCTTTCTAAGTGCTGTGACACTGGGATTACCCGGAAAGGAGCAAGCCCACTCCGGAGGCAGAAACTGCAGATATGGGTCCCTTGAGATCAGCATGGATGTGTGCAGAGGCTGAGCCGGGGGAGGCTCAGGATGCTGAGGAGGACCTCACACAGAGGAGGCAGCCCCCCAGGCAGGGGCCCCACCAGCTGTACACAGAGGCCTGGGTCTGATCTGAGAGTGTGGAGCCGCCTGCCAAGGTGAAGCTGGTTTGCTGAGGTCTCTGATCAAGTTGGCCTCCCAAAGTGGAGTTCAAGCAGGACGTGGCCAGTGCATGCACAGGGGATAGGCGTAGGTCCCCACCGCATTTGAGTCTAAGAGGGCAGGGCATGGCATCCATGGGGCCAGTGAGATCTCAGACATGAGCGACAACGCAGCCTGGGCCTTGGCAGGAAGCTCAGGGCTCAGCAGCCTCCGTCACTCACCCATTATCCAGACCGTTCTGCCCGAGTTTTTTTCCTATGTCGCCGACCATCACTCCAGGCATGGGAAGAAGGGTCTTCGGGTCCCGGATCTATACAAAGCCACAGAAAGCAGCAAACAGCAACTGTTACAATCACACAAAAATCAAAACAAATGTGTTCAGAAACCCACAGGGTGGGCCATGGACTCAACGCTGGGCGGCTGTGGGTTAAACCATCCTCCAGAAATGATACATCCAAGTCCTAACCCCAGGACCTGGGAATGGAAGCTTATTTGGAAATAGGGTCCTGCAGATATAATGAATTTAAGAGCATCAAGATAAGGTCATCCCAAATCACCCAGGTGGGCCCTAAATCCCACGCCAAGTGTCCAGTGAGAGTCAGAAGAGGAGTGAGTGTGGGGAAGAGGGGGCCATGTGGAGACGGAGGCACAGAGTACAGCGCTGGGGCTGTAGGGATCAGCCCCACAGGGTCAGTGGGTTTCTCCCCGTGTGTGGAGACAAGAGAGCATAGAAATAAAGACACAAGACAAAGAGATAAAAGAAAAGACGGCTGGGTCCGGGGGACCGCTACCACCAAGACACGGAGACCAGTAGTGGCCCCGAAGGCCAGGCTGCACTGATACTTATTGGATACAAGACAAAGGCAGGATAAGGAGAGTGAGCCATCTCCAAGGATAGGTAAGACCACATGGGTCACATGTCCACTGGACAGGGGGCCCTTCCCTGCCTGGCAGCTGAGGCAGAGAGAGAGAGAGGAGACAGAGAGAAAGACAGCTTACGCCATTATTTCTGCTTATTAGAGACTTTTAGTACTTTCACTAATTTGCTACTGCTATCTAGAAGGCAGAACCAGGTGTACAGGATGGAACATGAAGGCAGACTAGGAGCGTGACCACTGAAGCACGGCATCACAGGGAGACAGTTAGTCCTCCAGATAACTGCAGGCAAGCCTGACAAATGTCAGGCCCTCTACAAGAGGTGGAGGAGTAGAGTCTTCTCTAAACTCCCCCAGGGAAAGGGAGACTCCCTTTCCCAGTCTGCTAAGTAGCAGGTGTTTTTCCTTGACACTTATGCTACTGCTAGACCACGGTCCGCTTGGCAACGGGCGTCTTCCCAGACGCTGGCATCACTGCTAGACCAAGGAGCCCTCTGGTGGCCCTGTCTGGGCATAACAGAAGGCTCGTACTCTTGTCTTCTGGTCACTCCTCACTATGTCCCCTCAGCTCCTATCTCTGTATGGCCTGGTTTTTCCTAGGTTATGATTATAGAGCGAGGATTATTATAATATTGGGATAAAGAGTAATTGCTATAAACTAATGATTATTGATATTCATATATAATCATATCTAAGATCTATATCTGGTATAACTATTCTTATTTTATATTTTATTACACTGGAACAGCTCGTGTCCTCAGTCTCTTGCCTCGGCACCTGGGTGGCTTGCCGCCCACATGGGGCCACAGGCCTGGGGCCACCAGGAGCTGAAAGAGATAGGAAGGATCCTCCCCTAGAGCCTTTAAAGGGAATGCCTTCCTCAATTTCAGACCCCGGCCTCCAGAGTTGGGAGAGTACGTTATGCTGTTTCGAGCGCCCTGCTTTGTGGTGCTTTGCTGTGGCAGCCATGAGAGACTAACACGGGGGCCGGTGCAGCCGGGAGGACGTCGGGAATTTCATATTCACGTTTTAGACACAGGACTCCCTGCTAGATTTTAGTAAAGTGACAAAATGGCTGTGCAAATAGGTGTAGTGGGAGAAACGGCTATGAATATTCTGCTCAATCACCGCTCCCCAAGATACAGGTCCAGCCAGCTAATGGCTGCGCACTGTGGGAACTCGACGGAAGGACGTGGAGCTTCATCCTTGGGCACTGTTACAGCAGGGATTCCCAACCATGGGACGCGCCGCCTTCCCCTTCCCCACCAGGGGACACGGGTGGTGTCTGGAGAGATTCTGGTTGTGTTAACTGCAGGAAGCTATGGCACAGAATGGCCAGACGCCAGAAGTGCTCAGCCCAGCCCTGGGCATACAGGGCGCCCCAGTGAGCACTACCCAGCCCAAACTGTCAACAGTGCCAAAGTGGAAAAGCTGCTTTAGAGACACATGGAGGTGGTGCTACGGGGAATTTAGCTATGTGCATGACCTGCTAGCTGGCTTCTGTTTATGTCTGTCAATTCACCATCTAACTTCACTGAACTTTAAAATAAAGAAACACTAAAAAAGGGCTAAAACCCAAATGTAAACATCCTCTCCTTTTCTAAAATCTTTCAGCAAGGCCCAGTAAAGATTCAGACACTGTCTCACAAAAAAAAAAAAAAAGAAAAAAAGAAAGAAACCTGCAAAAGATGCCTGCCCCTCCGCCCACCAGCTCAGGTCTGGGGCGCAGATCACAATCCTGTCCAAATAACCCCAAGACCACTGTTTCCGTCCCTCCTTATCAGGCAGGAGGCCGTGGCTCTGGGAGGTGGACTCAGGTGCCCTGAGCACTTGGTGCAGTGGCGAGAGGGGCGACACAATCCTGCGGAGTGTTTTTAGCACAACATAAACAAGTCTAAAACACTGCGGCTCTATGTCCCCAAAATCAGACACGCCGAAAGCTGCTGAATTCTAGTCCAGGCAACTCCCGCAAGAAGTCCACTCCAGGTAGAAATCTATAATCACAGAAACAAGGCACACTGGCCTCAGGTAACTACGATGCTGTGATAAATACATATTTGGCCTTGTACCTGCTTCCCAGCACACGACTCCTAAAACCCTGGACTCTCTGCAGTGGTGACAGTCTTTTGTGTGCTCATGAGATGGCTGCAGACCCCTAAATAGCTTCAGGATGAAGACCAAGGTACAATTAGGGGATTGATCAGAGGCACAGGCCACAACCTGGACTTGCCATCGGCATCCAAAGGGTTGGGGAGCTTCTTGTGGGACTGAGCCCTCACTGCGGCGGGGGGCGGGTTCTGAGGCTCACCCCAGGTGAACAGCATCAGTATGGAGTTAAATCAGAGGACGCCCAGCTGCTCTCTGCTGCAGAGCTGCCTGCTGGTGGGGAGAAACCCACACACATCTAATGTCAGAAGCGTTGTGATGGCTGCATGACAGTAGGAAAAACACTTTGGTTTTGTCCTGTAACCTTACAATGAAAAAAATCTCTCTGGTCTGCAATAGCTCAAACGTCAGGTCAACTGAAAAATAAGAACATGAGCAACAAAAGAAAAAAACGTAAAACTGGACTTCATTGAAATTGAAAAACTTTGTGCATCAAATCAACCAGATGGTCTCAGAGGCCTGCAGCTCCTGTGGCCAGGAGCCTTGGCCAGGCCCTCTCAGCTGTGTCACTGGGGGACACTGGGCTGGATGGTTCTTTCTAAGGCAAGGGTGGGGCTGTCTGTGCACTGTGGGCAGGGCTGTCTGCACCGTGGGAGGGGCTGCGGGATACACTGTGGGTGGGGCTGCCTATGCACCCTGGGAGGGGCTGTGGGATATACCATAGGCGGGGCTGTCTGCACTGTGCCAGGACTGTCTGCACTGTGGGTGGAGCTGTCTGTGCACTGCGGGTGGGCCTGTAGGATACACTGTGGGCAGGGCTGTGGGATACACTTTGGGCAGGCCTGTCTGTGCACTGTGGGCAGGGCTATCTGTACTGTGGGTGGAGCTGTCTGTGCACTGTGGGCAGGACTGTCTGCACTGTAGGCAGAGCTGTCTGTGTGCTGCGGGTAGGGCTGTAGGATACACCGTGGGCGGGGCTGTGGGATACACTTTGGGCAGGCCTGTCTGTGCACTGTGGGCAGGGCTATCTGTACTGTGGGTGGAGCTGTCTGTGCACTGTGGGCAGGACTGTCTGCACTGTGGGCAGAGCTATCTGTGCGCTGCTGGTGGGGCTGTAGGATACACTGTGGGTGGGGCTGTAGGAATACACTGTGGGCGGAGCTGTCTGTGCACTGTGGGCGGGGCTGTCTGTGCACTGTGGGCAGGGTTGTGGGATGCACTGTGGGCGGGGCTATCTGCATTGTGGGCAGGGCTGTGGAATGCACTGTGGGCGGGGCTGTTTGCACTGTGGGCGGGGCTATGGGATGCACTGGGGTCCTGGGCAGTGTCCCTGGTCCACTCACCAGATGCCAGAAGCATGCCCCACCCTTGTTATGACAAAAATGACTCCAGACATTACCAGTGCTTCCTGGGGGTAAACACTGCCCCCACTGAGGGCCACCCCAGCGTCCTACCTGCACGATAAACGGATGCAGCCCATGGCACTGGTCCCCCGGCACACACAGCTTAGCAAACACCACCGCGTGAGTGGCTGTCTTGCCCATGTTGCCAACCCAAAACTTGGCAGCTTCGAAATCAGGGGAATGTATGATGAATTCCTGCACAAGGGAAAAATTAGGTTAGTTATAATTAGCAACTAAAGCATATGCAGAATTGGTGTTTTCCTTTTAGACAGATTCCATTTTCTACGTTCAAAATCTCTGAGGCAAGAGTTGAAACTAATCGCACATTTTAGTTCTTGTATGGCACAGGCAGGCCTATTTTTTAAACACAGCCTATTCCTGGGCCTTATGACTTAAAGAACCTTCAGATGCAAAATACTCCGCAGTCTGGCAAACGCTTCCAGGGAGTTTTCATTATCATATAGTCTTCAGTCCCTGACCACGCCCCTTAGGTAGAAACACTGTGGATACACTGTGGGCGGAGCTGTCTGTGCACTGTGGGCGGGGCTGTCTGTGCCCTGTGGGCAGGGCTGTGGGAATGCCGTGCAGTCCACTCAGTCCTTTAGGACCTCTAATTCACAACACACTGCTGCCCCCTTGCTGTCTCTCCCATCCACAGCTCCGTGATTGACAGTTATATCCCAAATGCCCCGAGCACAAGGCAGCCGCTCAGAACATCAGAAGAAAGGAAGGAATGAACGCATGCGTGAACTAGCAGATGGGCTGTGGCATCACAGCGTTCGGTGTTTGGCTAGAAGGGGTGTGGACAGATCCCCAAGGAACACTGAGGGTGCTGCATGGGTCAGAAGCGAAGAGCACGTGGGAACAGGCAGGAGCTGGGCCGCTGGGGCTGGGCCTGCCCCAGGGGCGTCTGCTGGGAACCCTTCGAGTAAGGCTGGGAGGGAGGATGCGGACCAGCAGTGCTGCGTAATGTGGCCGGGATCCGCAAGGGGACAAAGATGAGCGCCTTCAGGCAGACAGCCCACAGGTGGCCCACAGAGCTGCCCTGGGCCGCCTCGGGAGACACTGATCCTCCACGCGGAGCTTGCCAGTCACTGCTAGGGGCTGTCGTGGCTAAGTTTTGGTTCTGGTTCCAGCCCTTGCAGGGTGGGAGGCTACAAAATAACGTGCCGGGGAGGGCTTCCTCCTGTCTAACCAGTGGGATTTTGTAAACTGAGAGTAGTGAACAATCATCCTATAGATCCTGAAGTTTCACTGAGGAGAAGTAGGAGGTGGGGTGGCTGCCAGCCATGCCTTCTGTTCTTTTCTCTCAGGGGACCACCAGCTCTTCGCCTGCCAGGGTAAGGAGGGCTCCCAGTCTCAGCCAGGCCCTCCCCATTCATTCTTCAGCACGCGGCAGTTCTGATACCTCCACCTGTCACTCATTCTCCGCAGTGCAGGTGTGCACTGCAACACCGGCCCAAGCCGGCTCTTCGGGGCCTGCACTGCTCCACACAGATCTTTCCCACTGTCTCGACTGTCTGGCTGCCTTCTTGCGCCCCGGCATGCCAGCTTTGCTCTCTGGAGGGCCTCCATGGTGCCCAGCACATCTCACTTCTTTCTGTTGGTGTCTGTGTCTCCCCCACAGCCCACAACTTCAGGACAGCAGAGACCTGTCTGCTGTGCTCGCCACTTCCAGCCCAGTCTTGGAAAGCTGTGCCTCACACACAACAGGTACCCAGCAATGCCTGCTGTCCAAATAAATGCTCAGCCAGCAGCCCAGCCTGGATCCTGGGCACCCCAACTCTACGGATCTGATGCCACACTCCGACCTCTGCTTAGGGATCAAATGCCAAAAAGAAGGAGGTGGAAATGGGAGGTGGTCCTCTGATGCCCCACCCCAAGGCTACCTGGGTGCCGTTGTCCATCTGCCTGTCAGAAAGGGCCCCGCCTCCTGGCACTGCAGGCCACAGGCAAAGAGGACAGCAGGAGGAGAAGCAGCCATGGGGCCAGAAAGACCTGGGTTCAGATAAAGATATCTTATGGCTTAAAAGAAAATTCTGAAAAGAGCCTCATGCCCTACTTTCTCCTAGCCCCACTCTGAGCAGGAGCCTTGGCCCCACTCCCAAGGCCCCACAGCGGGGGCACCCTGTGCGAGGACCACCTCTTATCCCTGCTGGGCTGCGGGTCTGCTTGAGTTCATTCCTGGGCTCTTCCATGCAGTACCCCAGGCACAGTCCACACAGCCCAGGCTGTGTAATGAATGGATGGATGAAAGAATGAATGGATGGATGGAAGAATGAATGGATGGATGGAAGAATGAATGGATGGATGGAAGAATGAATGGATGGATGGAAGAATGAATGGATGGATGGAAGAATGAATGGATGGATGGAAGAATGAATGGATGGATGAGAGAATGAATGAATGGATGGAAGAATGAATGGATGGATGAAAGAATGAATGGATGGGTGAGAGAATGAATGGATGGATGGAAGGATGAATGGATGGATGGAAGAATGAATGGATAGATGGAAGAATGAATGGATGGATGAAAGAATGATGGATGGATGACCGTTGAGCACATCTGCAGGTGCAGAGCTTCACTTCCTGCCACACAACAGTCCTCCCTGACCACTGCCAATGGGGAAGGGTGGAAGGCGGGTGAGGAAAGACTGGCAGGGAGACCTAGGCCTCAGGGACAAGCGGAGGCCAAGGAGAGTCACGTGGTGGCAGGGAGGCAGGGCCAGGGAACAGAACAGGGTGGGTGGGGACCCTCCCCATCCTCCCTCCCTGCCCTGCGCCCCTCCACAGCACTGACAGCCCCAGGGCATCCATCTGTGGCCCATCTCCCTCTACCCCTGTGCCCCTCCACAGCACTGACAGCCCCAGGGCATCCATCTGTGGCCCATCTCCCTCCACCCCTGTGCCCCTCCACAGCACTGACAGCCCCAGGGCATCCATCTGTGGCCCATCTCCCTCCAACCCGCGCCCCTCCCCCTCCAACCCGCGCCCCTCCAAAGCACTGACAGCCCCAGGGCATCCATCTGTGGCCCATCTCCCTCCAACCCGCGCCCCTCCACAGCACTGACAGCCCCAGGGCATCCATCTGTGGCCTGTCTCACTGCACCCCTGCGCCCCTCCACAGCACTGACAGCCCCAGGGCATCCATCTGTGGCCCGTCTCACTGCAACCCTGCGCCCCTCCACAGCACTGACAGCCCCAGGGCATCCATCTGTGGCCCATCTCCCTCCACCCCTGCGCCCCTCCACAGCACTGACAGCCCCAGGGCATCCATCTGTGGCCCGTCTCACTGCACCCCTGTGCCCCTCCACAGCACCGACAGCCCCAGGGCATCCATCTGTGGCCCGTCTCACTGCACCCTGCGCCCCTCCACAGCACTGACAGCCCCAGTGCATCCATCTGTGGCCCGTCTCACTGCACCACACCAGAAGCTCCCAGGCAGCGGCCACAATGCAGGTACCAGAGAGGTCAAGAGGATGGCAAGGACCCGAGGAGTCAGACTGCGGTGGCGGAAATGGACAAGGCAGGCTCTTCGCAGAGGGACAGCCACAAAGGGCAGAGGGCAGGGAGCATGTTGTCTCCATGGGGCCCATCGTAGAAACCAAGGGCCATGCGAACGGTTTATGAATCCACTACGCGTAGGCAGCCAGGTAAACAAGGCAATAAATTTTACAGAATGAGGGCTTCTTCACTGCACTCAAATTACACACAAATCCAAACCACGATCAATTCCCCATAAAGTTCATGGTGGGCACAGGCTTTGTCCTCCAATGCCTGATCTCCTGGGCCCCACTTTTCAGTGTGATGAATCTCAGTGGGTATTTCTACACATGTGTATGTGGACAGGCCTCTTGCTTTAATGTTTTTTTTTCTTATTCTTGGCAACGGCATTTGCACTCATGACGTCTCATATGCTCCAAACCCAGGGATCCGGGGGAAGGTAATACCTACCTCAGTGGCAGGATCGTAGTGGGCAGTCGTGCGAATGGCCTTGGTATTACTGCCGTGGCTTAATTCGGTCAGAGCAAAACATCCAAAAATCTAAACGTCAAAGCACAAAATGATGGAAAGCAAGAAAAGTTCTTTGTGCACATTCCCAGAAGGACCTCACTGCCATCTTTCCTTTAAAGATGAAACCACATATCAAAGCCCCAAATTTCCATCTACCCAACTAGTGACTTGACTGAGTCATGCTGCCACACTCAGCTGGCAACCACAGCAGCCTACACCAAGCTGACCGCAGCTGCTCCACGTCAGCAAGGTGGCAGGAACTGCTCGTCAGGAAAAGACAGTGGAAGGCCTCAGTGACAATTCACCTGGTGCTAGGAAGTCAATGTGCCTGTGTTTGCTAAAGAACAGTGCTAGCTATTTGGTGAGAAGCCTGAGAACACTAGGAAACAAGAAGAGCATAAGCCCCCTGGGCACCCCCTTCTACAATCTTCTCTTTTCACAAATCTCTACAGAGATCAAGCAAGAGAACCAGGCTCACAATTCACCATGAACCAGAACTTACCTCCATCCTGAAGATCTTTTGAATATATGTGAGATGTCTTTCAGAACCAGAACTGTAAACTGCTGATCCAAAAACCTGAAAGTATAACATCGTCCTATCAACGGGGGGCAGGTAAGAAGAGTACTGCTCTTCCGGAACATCACAACAGACAACGGCACTCAACACCAGGCCCACGCTGGTTCCCTGCCACACTGCACTTTCCACAAGGTGGAGAACAAGTGCTGAGAGGTTAGCCAGCAGCCTGGATGCCCAAGGCCAGGGTCTCCTGACACACAGCTGCCCCGGGTCCCTGAGTTCATGTGAGTGGTAAGACCTACATCTCTGTGCCGAGCACCTTGTATAAGGCACACAGAAATCACCTGGGAATTAAGATGCCTGCAAGGAGTCCTGGGGGTCTGAGGACAGCAGGGAGAGCTGTAAGGAGAGCAGAGCCCACCAGCCCATCAAACAATGCAGGCAAGGCTAAGGGCAAAGCCATTTTGCCCAAGCTCAGCTCTGCTGGTATGTTACAAAGGAAGGAAAAACACAGGTTTCTCCCTTTGGCCTACTTTTTAAATTTTTAAATTTTTTTTTTAATCATTTGTCTCTTTTTTTGTATGAGGTAAAAAAAAAAAAAAAGTCCCAACAGCTCCTCTTCTGATGGGACTTGAAGCTTCACCACATTGTATTTTATTCAAGGACTTATGTGTGTAAATTTACAATTACATGATGGTGGATGGGCTTGAAAATAAAAAAATGAAAAGGGGGACTGAAATTTTTTTAAAAACATTAAAAAAAAGATAATTTTTAAAATTTGCAAATATAGCTGGACAAACTGGTGTTTCTCTGCCTCTTGGTTGGCCCTGGGACAGGCATCCCTCAAGGCTCAGCGCATCATGAAAGCCGTTTCCCTCTCCCCTGGGCCGCATGCTCACCAAGCTATGGAGGAGGTACTTGGCAGCCAGAGAAGAGTCATACATCCCCAGGCACTGAATCAAGGCGGGGACCTTCAGAGGGCTCTTGAACATGTCTTCGACACTGAGGAAGTCATACTCGAAGATCCGCTTGCATCGAAGGAAGTTTAGCTCGCGATACTTCTCCAAGGACAGATCGGCTCCAGGGGAACGAGCGAAAAGAGGGTCGTTCTCAAGAGCTGAGAAGATGGTTTTCTGGAAACGCAGGAGATGGGGAAGGCTTATTTGGAGTAAAAGATGGACTCTCCATGTGCCCTTATATAGTTTACCTCCAGGCCACAGGCTTCATGGGACACAGTCTGACCCGGAGACACCCAGACAGAGATATGACTATCATTCCCAATGGACTAGAGGACTGGAGGCTTAAGAAACATCAACAATCCGTGTTCATCTCCAGACTCCTCATCAATTCCCTGAGGCCTGTCCTGGGGTGCAAAGAGGAGAGAGGCCGCGCTGCCTGGGATGAGCCTCGCCCGGCAGAGGAGGAGCTGTGAGAGCCAGAAATCCCATTCTGCTAATGAACTAAGACCCCACTGGGAAAAAAGACAAGCTGCGCGCAACCGCGCAACCGCACACCTCACCTTAAAGCGGAGCATGTCCTCCCCTTCCGTGAACAGCGCCAGCTCCTTCCAGCTGAAGGACGCTCTTGCTCGGTAGGCATCGAGGGGCCCCCTGGGGAATTCTGGGAGCAGAGCTGTGTCGCCTCCTTCCACAGTGGATGCCATCGCGTGATAAGAGCCTGCACAAAACATGCAACCTGAATCCATGCTCTCCCATCTATGGGTTCAAACTACCCCCACCAACAGGAGAGCCCGCAACACCTTACAAATCAGAGAAAAGTAAACTTGAAATCCAAAAGGATGGCAAAAGAGAATCACTCTGTGAATGGCTAGCATCATTTTCCGAGAAGAAAAGGCGAGAAGAATTCCCTCGTCCACTCCTGAACACAGATGCCAAGGACACAGAAGAGAGCCAGGCACAGCCTGGGGGTCATCAGGCACACAGGGCAGAGGGTTCGTCAGAGGTCTTGTTTTCTGTCACACAGCCTTGCCTGAGAGTACCCTGCCCTCTTGGGAGCACCCTGGACATCCAGACTCATCCCCAAGGCTCACTAAACCCAGGGTCAGGAAGCATTCACTCTGGAATCCAGCCAGTGCCAGCCAGTCCACTCTGGCCACACACAATGGTACCTCACGTCTCCACCCACTGGCGGTCCACCTGGACACAGGGCCTCCAGCACAGAACCTCTGATCACAGGCTTCTGCACTGGCTTCTCCTCGACATATAGACACCTGGCTTCCCGCTAACACACGAGGCCTCCCAGAACTCAGCTCTCTTGACCAAATAACCATTCTGGAATTTTCTGGATAGACTGGGTCCTTTTCCAAGTGGCTCGGCTGATGAAGGCAATGAAGGGAATGGCTGGTGAACCCAAGTCTGTCTGAGTCCTGGGCATGGGCCGCCCACCTTCACTCTTTAAGGCCTAGAGGAAAGAGGAACTTTTGAGTCCTTTGAGCTGAAACAGCCTGCGGTGCTGGAGCCTGAGTCTGGCCGCTCAGGATGCTGACTCCCCTCTGTGCAGGGAGGTGGGAGCCGCAGGTCTGAGCACCTGCTGGTGGGCGGCGGCAGGAATCCTGCCTTCTATAGTCTTATCTTATGTCGCCCTCCAACAGCTGTGAGCCAAGTACTACTGCCCCCCCTGAAAGTTGGAGAAACGGAAGCTCAGAGAGGCTGTGTTTCCCAAACCCCCTCCGCTGAGAAGTGGGGAGAAGCACTCCAAGCCCAGCAATGTCTAACCTCAGAGTCATGCCTTTCAAGTACCACCTTAAGACACTGGAAAAGAAACACAAAGTAAACTTAAATTATTTCCTTCCTTCTTAAAGCAGAAGGAAGAAAATAATAAAAGATAGAGCAACTGTGAATGAAACAGAGAACAGAAAAATAGAGAAAAATCAATAAACGATCAAGTTGGTTCCTTGCAAAGACTGACACAATTGGCAAACTTTCAGCTAGACTGGCCAAATAAAAAGGAGAAAACACAAATTCCTCATCAGGAATCAAAGACGGGACATCACCACTGACCCTAAAGAAATAAAAAGGATTGTAAGGGAATATTGTGAACCATGGTATGCCAACAAATGACATGAAGTGGTCATATTCCTGGGAAGACACAGCTAACAAAACTGCCTTATGAAAAACTGAAAATCTGAACAGATCTATAATGACTGAAGAGATTGAATTAGCGATCAATAAACTGTCCATGAAGAAAAACCAGGGGTTCCATTGTGAATTCTGCCAAACATTTAAAGAAGATCAATTATTCAAGCTCTTCCCAAAAACAGAAGAGAAGATAATACTTCCCAACTCATTCTATGAGGCCAGTATTACTTTGACACCAAAACCAGACAAAGACATCACAAGAGAACTAGAGATAAACATCTCTTGTAATACAGATGCAAAAATCCTGAATGAAATTTTATAAACTGAATCCAGCAACATATAAAAAAGATTATATGTGCCAGGCATGGTGGCACATGGCTGTAATCCCAGCTACTCAGGAGGCTGAGGCAGGAGAATCGCTTGAACCTGGGAGACAGAAGTTGCAGTGAACCAAGTTTGCACCACTGCATTCCAGCCTGGGTGACAGAGCGAGACTCCATCTCAAAAAAAAAAAAAAAAATTCTTAAGACTCAATAATAAAATGACAAAAAACCAATTAAAAAATGGGCAAAGGGTTCAAATAGACATTTCTCCAAAGACAGACAAATGGCCAAAAAATACAGGAAAGGCCAGGCATGCTCACACCTGTAATCCCTTTGGGAGGCCGAGACGGGCAGATCACCTGAGGTCAGGAGTTTGAGACCAGCCTGGCCAACACGGTGAAACCCCATCGCTATTGAAAATACAAAAATTAGCTGGGCATGGTGGCGCATGCCTGTAATCCCAGATGCTCAGGAGGCTGAGGCAGGAGAATCGGTTGAACCGGGAGGCAGAGGCTGCAGTGAGCTGAGATTGTGCCATTGCACTCTAGCCTGGGCAACAAGAATGAAACTCCGTCTCAAAGAAAACAAAACAAACAAACAACAACAACAAAAACACAGAAAAATATGGTCAACATCATTAGCCACCAGGAAAATGCAAACCAAAAACCCAATGAGAGACCACTTCACATCCACTAGGATGGCAATGAGCAAAAAGATACTAAATGCCGGCTATAGTGGCACGTGCCTGTGGTCCCAGCTACTCTGGGGAGGCTAAGGCAGGAGGACAGCTTGAGCCTAGGAGTTTGAGACCAGCCTGGGTGATACAGCAAGACCTTATCTCTTAAAGAACCAGATAAATAGGCCAGGCGCAGTGGCTCATGCCTGTAATCCCAGCACTTTGGGAGGCCCAGACGGGTGGATCATGAGGTCAGGAATTCAAGACCAGCCTGGCCAACATGGTGAAACCTCATCTCTACTAAAAATACAAAAAAATTAGCCAGGCATGGTGGCAGGTGCCTATAGTCCCAGCTACTTGGGAGGCTGAGGCAGAGAATTACTTAAACCCGGGAGGCAGAGATTGCAGTAGCCTAGATTGCGCCACTGCACTCCAGCCTGGGTGACAGAGTGAAACTCTTGTCTCAAAAAAAAAAAAAGAAAAAAGAAACAGAAAAATAATCACAAGTATTGAGAGGATGTGGAGAAATCAGACTCTCATGCCCTTCCAGTGAAAATGTAAAGTGACCCAGCCATTCTGGAGAACAGTGTGGCAGTTCCACAAGTGATTAAACATGGAGTGACCACATGACTCAGCAATTCCACTCTGAGGTATGTACGCGAGAGAACCGAAAACATCACGTCCTCAATGTGTGCAAGGCTCCCCGATTCACACCTCCAGACTTGTGAGCTCATTTGGCAGTCAACGGCAATTCCCCACCTCTCATGTTCTGGAGATGCCCATACTGAGTGTTCAACACTGAATTCAGCCTCTCAGCCCTGACCCAGCTTCGCCTCCTGCACCCCAGTTCCACACTGCCAGTCACCCAAGGATTACTGGAATTACAAACCCCAGTGTCATGTTGGAATTCCCCTCTCCATGCGCCATAACCTCAGTACATTACCAAGTCCACAGTGCATCTCTAACACCTTACGGAATCTTCTCATTTCTCTCCAGCCTGATAAAACCCTCATAACAACCTCCAGTTACTGAGCTGGTGCTGTGTGCAGGTGACTGTGTTAAGCAGCTACACAGACCTCAACTGTGCCCACCAAGCCCAAGTACTATCAGTAGTCTCCTTTTCCAGGTGAGGAAACTGGAGCTTCTTAGAGACATTGACCATGGTCATACAACTATTATCAAGCACAGCTGGCTCCAAATCCCCAGATCCTAACAAGTACCTATGGGCCCATGCCACTTGAAGTCACCAACCTTACTGCATTATGGTACAACTGTTAGAGATAAGGATTTTGAAGCCAGACTGTCTGGGTTCAAATCTCAATGTTACAGCTTCCTAGCTGGGCGACCTTCCTAAGATCTGTGCACCTTGGGGGTGATAATACAGTGATGCTGAGAGACAGGACTAGCTGGATTTCCAAGGCTGACTAAGAATTCCTAAGCCTAGCTGGGGAAGGTGACCACACCCACCTTTAAACATGGGGCTTGTAACTCAGCTCACACCAGATCAATCAGGTAGTAAAGAGAGCTCACTAAAATACCAATGAGGCTAAAAACAGGAGGTAAAGAAATAATTAAATCACCTATCCCCTGAGAGCACAGGGGGAGGGACAAAGATCAGGATATAAACCCAGGCATTCGAGCCAGATCAGGCAACTCCCTTTGGGTACCCCCCCGTTGAATGGGAGCTCTGTTTTCACTCTATTAAATCTTGCAACTGCACACTCTTCTGGTTCATGTTTGTTCCAGCTCGAGCTGAGCTATCACTTGCTGTCCACCACTGCTGATCATCGCCATCGCAGACCCACCACTGACTTCCACCCCTCCGGTTCCAGCAGGGTGTCCACTGAGCTTCTGATCCAGTGAGGCACCCATTGCTGCTAAGCCACAAGCGTGGCTAAGTGCCTGGGTTTGTCCTAATTGAGCTGAACACTAGTCCCTGGGTTCCACAGTTCTCTTCCGTGACCCACGGCTTCTAATAGAGCTATAACACTCACCACATGGCCCAAGGTTCCATTCCTTGGAATCCGTGAGGCCAAGAACCCCAGGTCAGAGAGCAAGAGGCTTGCTGCCATTTTGGAAGCGGCCCACCACCATCTTGGGAGCTCTGGGAGCAAAGACTCATCGGTAACATTTGCTGGGCTCGTATGGGGATTCTCCAAAGCGGTGAGTAATATTGAACCACTTTCACTTGCTATTCTGTCCTATCCTTCCTTAGAATTGGAGGAAAATACTGGGCACCTGTTGGCTGGTTAAAAATGATTAGTGTGGCCACCGGACTTAAGACTCAGGTGTGAGGCTTTCTGGGAAAAGACTTTCTAACAACCCCCAACCCTTTTGGGTTAGGAGCATTGGTCTGCCTGGAACCAGCCTCCACTTTTACAGTTTTCTTGAAGAAGCTGAGGGCCGACTAGAGGCAGAAAGCTGTCGTCCCAAATTCCCGGCATTGGCCGGTCGAGATCATGGCGCAGCCAGAAGTCTCTACTCAACAGTTGCCCATGCGTGCACCCCTATCTCTCCTTCTGGCCCATACCTCCTGGGTCCTAACCACGACTTTCTTGAAAGTGTAGCCCCAAAATTCTCCTTACCTCTGAATCTACTTCCTCTGATCCCTGCCTCCTAGGTACTAATGCTTCAGACTCACTTCCTCTCCCAAGTATTAGAGCAAGTTGTATCTCCAAAGGGATCTAAGGAAGCTCTACGCTGTGTCCTTAAGCACCTAGGGTATGAACCCAGGGAGTCTTGTCCCTGGTGTCCCTCCCAATTTAGATATACAGCTCTCGACATGGGAAGTTATGTGGGACCTACCACCCTTGCCAGGGCCCCAAGTTTGTAAATGGCTAGGAGGATTGCTCTCCCATTGTTCAAGATGCTCTCCTCCCCCAATTTCTACCCAGCTTACCTCCCCCACTGCAATACAATCTCTAAGCCTTGACTCCTTGGCCAGGGCCTTAGAAGTGATGACCCAGTACTTTAACAACTGGAACTGTGTCTACGACAACACAATAGATCAGGATGAAAGCGAATTGAGTAAATTAAAGGGAGGCGCATATTCCTATAAAGGCAAATGGGGGCAACGAGCGAACATTCTTCCGCTGTGTTCCCAAAATCCATCTACCAAGAGAGACAATGAGAGGGAAAGAGAAACAGAGAGAGAAAGGAAAGAGAGAGAGGAGAGAGAGAGAAAGAGAGAGGGGGGAAGAAAGGCAGAAAGTCAAAGAGAAAGAGAGAGACAGAAAGTCAAAGAAAGAAAGAAAGAGAGAGATATATAAGTAGTTAAGAAAAAAACAGTGTACCCTATTCCTTTAAAAGCCAGGGTAAATTTAAAACCTATAATTGATAATTGAAGGTCTTCTCTATGACCCTATAACACTCCAATACCACTTTGTTGTCAGTTAAACAGTGTAATGCAGACATTAGGAAAAAAACTTCAAAAGTCCACCTTAGGCCCAGAGCAAAACACAGAAACTCTATTGAACTTGGCAACCTCGGTTTTTTTCACAATAGAGATCAGGAGGAGCAGGCAGAACAGGACAAACGGGCCCTCAGGCAAGCAGAAGTTCACTTCTTGCCCCCATTTGCCACTATAGGAATATGCGCCTCCCTTTAATTTACTCAATTCGCTTTCATCCTGATCTATTGTGTTGTTGTAGGCATAGCTCCAGTTGTTAAAGTACTGGGTCATCAGTTCTAAGGCCCTGGCCAAGGAGCCAAGGCTTGGAGATTGTATTGCAGCAGTGGAGGTAAGCTGGGTAGAAATTGGGGGAGGAGAGCATCTTACTTTGGAGGCTCTGGAAAAGGGAAACGCTGGGCAAATCAAATGCCTGATAGGGCTTGCTTCCAGTGTGGTCTACAAGGACACTTTAAAAAAGATTGTCTGAATAGAAATAAGCTGCCCCCTCGTCCATGCCCCTCATGTCAAGGGAATCACTGGAAGGCCCACTGCCCCAGGGGATGAAGGTCCTTTCAGTCAGAAGCCACTAACCAGATGAGTCAGCAGCAGGACTGAGGGTGCCCGGGGCAAGTGCCAGCCCATGCCCCAGGTATGCTTGACCATTGGGGGCCAGAAGGTTAACTGTCTCCTGAACACTGGCGTGGCCTTCTCAGTCTTAATCTCTGGTCCTGGACAACTGTCCTCCAGATCTGTCACTACCCGAGGGGTCCTAGGATAGGCAGTCACTAGATACTTCTCCCAGCCACTAAGTTGTGACTGGGGAACTTCATTCTTTTCACATGCCTTTCTAATTATGCCTGAAACCCCCACACCCTTGTTAGGGAGATACATTCTAGCAAAAGCAGGGGCCATTATACACCTGAACATGGGAGAAGGAACACCGTTTGCTGTCCCCTACTTGAGGAAGGAATTAATCCTGAAGTCTGGGCAACAGAAGGACAATATGGATGAGCGAAGAATGCCCGTCCCGTTCAAGTTAAACTAAAGGATTCCGCCTCCTTTCCCCACCAAAGGCAGTACCCTCTTAGACCCGAGGCCCAACAAGGACTCCAAAAGATTGTTAAGGACCTAAAAGCCCAAGGCCTAGTAAAACCATACAATAGCCCCTGCAATACTCCAATTTTAGGAGTACAGAAACCCAGTGGACAGTGGAGGTTAGTGCAAGATCTCAGGATTATCAATGAGGCTGTTTTTCCTCTATACCCAGCTGTACCTAACCTTATACTCACTCTGCTTTCCCAAATACCAGAGGAAGCAGAGTGGTTTACAGTCCTGGACCTTAAGGATGCCTTTTACTGCATCCCTGTACATCCTGACTCTCAATTCTTGCTTGCCTTTGAAGATCCTTTGAATCTAATGTCTCAACACACCTGGACTGTTTTGCCCCAAGGGTTCATGGACAGCCCCCATCTATTTGGCCAGGCATTAGCCCAAGACTTGAGCCAGTTCTCATACTTGGGCACTCTTGTCCTTCAGTATGCGGATGATTTACTTTTAGCCACCCATTCAGAAACCTTGTGCCATCAAGCCACCCAAGCGCTCTTAAACTTCATGGCCACCTGTGGCTACAAGGTTTCCAGACCAAAGGCTCAGCTCTGCTCACAGCAGGTTAAATACTTAGGGCTAAAATTATCCAAACGCACCAGGGCCCTCAGTGAGGAATGCATCCAGCCTATACTGGCTTATCCTTATCCCCAAACCATAAAGCAATTAAGAGGGTTCCTTGGCATAACAGGCTTCTGCCGAATACGGATTCCCAGGTACAGTGAAATAGCCAGGCCATTACACACACTAATTAAGGAAACTCAGAAAGTGAATACCCATTTAGTAAGACGGACACCTGAAGCAGAAGTGGCTTTTCAGGCCCTAAAGAAGGCCCTAATCCAAGCCCTAGTGTTAAGCTTGCCAAAGGGGCAAGACTTTTCTTTATATGTCACAGAAAAAACAGGAATAGCTCTAGGAGTCCTTACACAGGTCCGAGGGACCAGGTTGCAACCCATGGCATACCTGAGTAAGGAAACTGATGTAGTGGCAAAGGGTTGACCTCATTGTTTATGGGTAATGGCAGCAGTAGCAGTCTTAGTATCTGAAGCAGTTACAATGATACAGGGAAGAGATCTTACCGTGTGGATGTCTCATGATATGGACGGCATACTCACTGCTAAAGGAGACTTACGGCTGTCAGACAACCGTTTGCTTAAATATCAGGCTCTATTACTTGAAGGGCCAGTGCTGCGACTGCGCACTCGTGCAACTCTTAATCCAGCCACATTTCTTCCAGACAATGAAGAAAAGATAGAACATAACTGTCAACAGGTGATTGCTCAAACCTACGCCGCTCGAGGGGACCTTCTAGAGGTTCCCTTGACTGATCCCGACCTCAACTTGTATACTGATGGAAGTTCCTTTGTAGAAAAAGGACTCCGAAAAGCGGGGTATGCAGTGGTCAGTGATAATGGAATACTTGAAAGTAATCCCCTCACTCCAGGAACTAGCGCTCAGCTGGCAGAACTAATAGCCCTCACTCAGGCACTAAAATTAGGAGAAGGAAAAAGGGTAAATATATACACAGACTCTAAGAATGCTTACCTAGTCCTCCATGCCCACGCAGCAATATGGAGAGAAAGGGAATTCCTAACTTCCGAGGGAACACCTATCAAACCTCAGGAAGCCATTAGGAGATTACAATTGGCTGTACAGAAACCTAAAGAGGTGGCAGTCTTACACTGCCGGGGTGATCAGAAAGGAAAGGAAAGGGAAATAGAAGGGAACCGCAAAGCGGATACTGAAGCCAAAAGAGCCGCAAGGTGGGACCCTCCATTAGAAATGCTTATAGAAGGACCCCTAGTATGGGGTAATCCCCTGTAGGAAACCAAGCCCCAGTACTCAAAAGAAATAGAATGGGGAACCTCACGAGGACATAGTTTCCTCCCCTCAGGATGGCTAGCCACTGAAGAAGGAAAAATACTTTTGCCTGCAGCTAACCTATTGAAATTACTTAAAACCCTTCATCAGACCTTTCACTTAGGCACTGATAGCACCTATCAGACGGCCAAATCATTATTAACTGGATCAGGACTTTTCAAAACTATCAAACAGATAGGGCCTATGAAGTGTGGCAAAGAAATAATCCCCTGCCTTATCGCCAAGCTCCTTCAGGAGAACAAAGAACAGGCCATTACCCAGGAGAAGACTGGCAACTAGATTTTACCCACATGCCCAAATCTCAGGGATTTCAGTATCTACTAGTCTGGATAGATACTTTCACTGGTTGGGAGGAGGCCTTTCCTTGTAGGACACAAAAGGCCGAAGAGGTAATAAAGGCACTAAATCATGAAATAATTCCCAGATTCGGACTTCCCCGAGACTTACAGAGTGACAATGGCCCCGCTTTCAAGGCTGCAGTAACCCAGGGAGTATCGCAGACATTAGTTAGGCATACAATATCACTTACACTGCGCCTGGAGGCCACAATCCTCAGGGAAGGTCGAGAAAATGAACGAAACACTCAAACAACATCTAAAAAAGCTAACTCAGGAAACCCACCTCGCATGGGCTGCTCTGTTGCCTATAGCCTTATTAAGAATACAAAACTCCCCCTAAAAAGCAGGACTTAGCCCATACGAAATGCTGTATGGACAGCCCTTCCTAACCAATGACCTTGTGCTTGACCGAGAGACGGCCAATTTAGTTGCAGACATCACCTCCTTAGCCAAATATCAACAAGTTCTTAAAACATTACAGGGAACCTGTACCCGAGAGGAGGGAAAGGAATTCCACCCTGGTAACATGGTATTAGTCAAGTCCCTTCCCTCTAAGTCCCCACCCCTAGATACATACTGGGAAGGGCCCTACCCAGTCATTTTATCTACCCTGAGTGCAGTTAAAGTGTCTGGAGTGGAGTCTCAGACACATCAAACCCTGGATACCGCCAAAGGAACCCAAAAATTCAGGAGACAACGCTAGCTATTCCTGTGAACCTCTACAGGATCTGCACCTGCTCTTCAAGCGACAACTGCAAGGAAAGTAACTGGAATCGTAGAGCTCCATGGCCCCCCCCATCATATTTTTCTCTTTACTGTTGTCTTACCCCCCTTTCACTATCACCGCACCCCCTCCATGCCGCTATACTACCAGTAGCTCCCCTTACCAAGAGCTTCTATGGAGAATGCGACTTCCCAGAAATATTGATGCCCCATTGTATAGGAGTTTTTCTAAAGGAAACCCCACTTTCACCATCCACACCCATATGCCCCTGCACTTCGGGCCATACATTTCGATCCCTGTATCTTTAACCTCCTTGTTAAGTTTGTCTCTTCCAGAATCAAAGCTGTAAAACTACAAATGTTCTTCAAATGGAGCCCCAGATGCAGTCCATGACTAAGATCTACCTTGGACCCCTGGACTGGCCTGCTAGCCCATGCTCCGATGTTGATGACATCGAAGGCACCACTCCCAAGGAAATCTCAACTGCGTGACCCCTACTACACCCCAATTCAGCAGGAAGCAGTTAGAGCAGTCATCGGCCAACCTCCCCAACAGCACTTGGGTTTTCCTGTTGAGAGTGGGGACTAAGAGACAGGACTAGCTGGACTTCCTAGGCCGACTAAGAATTCCTAAGCCTAGCTGGGGAAGGTGACCACACCCACCTTTAAACATGGGGCTTGTAACTCAGCTCACACCAGACCAATCAGGTAGTAAAGAGAGCTCACTAAAATACTAATGAGGCTAAAAACAGGTGGTAAAGAAATAATCAGATTATCTGTCGCCTGAGAGCACAGGGGGAGGGACAATGATCAGGATATAAACCCAGGCATTCAAGCCGAATCGGGCAACCCTCTTTGGGTCCCCTCCCGTTGCATGGGAGCTGTGTTTTCACTATATTAAATCTTGCAACTGCACACTCTTCTGGTCCATGTTTGTTCCGGTTTGAGCTAAGCTTTTGCTTGCCGTCCACCACTGCTGATCGCTGCTGTCGCAGACCCCCCGCTGACTTCCACACCCCCACCCCCCCTCCAGATCCAGCAGGGTGTCCGCTGCGCTTCTGATCCAGCGAGGCACCGGTTTCTGCTCCCGGGCTAGAGACTCGCCATTGTTCCTGCACAGCTAAGTGCCTGGGTTCATCCTGGGTTCAAGTAGGTGAACACTAGTCGCTGGGTTCCACAGTTCTCTTCCGTGACCCACAGCTTCTAATAGAGCTATAACACTCACCGCATGGCCCAAGGTTCCATTCCTTGGAATCGATGAGGCCAAGAACCCCAGGTCAGATAGCAAGGCCTTGCTGCCATTGGGAGCGGCCCGCCACCACCCTGGGAGCAAAGACCGGCCAGTAACAATGCCTTGCTAGGGCCCAGCGTCTAGACAAGGTCTACTGTCTGGGCTGCTGCATTCCAAATACGGCGACACCTGGCTAGTGCCCAGGGTCTACTGTCTAGGCTGCTGCATTCCAAATATGGTGATGTCTGCCTAGTGCCCAGGGTCTACTGTCTGAGGCTACTGTCATCCAAATACAGTGACGCCTGCCTAGTGCCCAGGGTCTACCGTCTAGGCTGCTGTCATTCACATGAGACGCTTGGAGCAGTTTCTGGCAAGGAAGTGGGGCTTCAAGATCACTATTCTGGCAACAGCTGCCTCCAGTCTTCTCTGCGATGTCGATCACTTCCCTTTCGTGAACAGCTGCCTAGTTCAATGTGTAAAGTCCTCCGAACGCCCAGCACGTGGGCCACCTGCCCTCCTGGCCCCTGCTCTGGGTAACCCTGGCCCCCCCGCCCGCGAATCCGCACAGCCCCCACACCCCCGGGCCTGGCACTTTCAGCGCCCCCGCTCCCGCCCCGCCGCGTCCGCGCCCCTGGGGCTAACGCAGCCTCCACCTTCCGGCTCCGCGGTCCTCGCTGCTCTGCACCGTCCAACTCGCCCAGCAGGCGCTCAGGTGATGCCTGTCGGCCGGCGACCGACTCAGAGTACTAGGACTAGCTGCCGGCACAGCGTAGCTGTCTCTGGCCTGGCCTCACTGCTCCCCCGCCACGCCTCTCGGCCTCCGTCCGTCCCATGGGCGGGGCGGAGCCGCGGGCGTCCTGACGTCATCGAACCGCGCCACCCTCGTTGCCCTGGAAACGCGGACGCCGCTGCCACCCGGGCGGGCTGGAAGCCACGAAGCTTCGGCAGGCGCTCCCGGGCACTCTTGGCTTCTCTGCCTTTAGGCAAGGCCTGGCTGACCGACTCTGGCGAGTCGCTGACCTCTTGGAGCGCCGTAGTTCTGAGATGCAGTTCACAATGCGGCCCTTCCTGGGGCCCACTCCAAGGCTACTGGATCAGGACCCCCAGTCTGGGGCCGGGCATTTTCAAATTCATCAGCAGGCTCTACATGGTGGCTCATGCCTGTAATCCCAGCGCTTTCGGAGGCCGAGGCAGGAGGATCGCTTGAGGCCAGGAGTTTGAGACCAGCCTGGGCAACATAGTAAGACCCGGCATGCCCAAGAGCTTGCTGAAGTTTGAGAACCGTGGTTCTGCAGAGTTTCTCAGAGAGCCCCTAGTGGAAGTGGGCCCTCGTTGACCAGAGCAGCAACCAGCTCAATCACCCACCCTTTACTTGTTTTTCTTTGTCTCACACTTTCCACTTCCTCACTCGTGCACTCCGAGATCAGCTCCATTTTCAATTACCTGCACCCAAAGCCTCGTCTCAAGGTCTGTTTGGGGAGATCCAAACTAAGACACACACACCTCTTATGAAATTTACAGAGACAGTGTTGTACCTAAGCGAGTTAGAGAAAACGCCACACTTTGAGACGAATTAACAGTGCATTTATTTAGCCGGCGGCCAAGAGACAGCTAACGCTTAAAGTTCTCTCGGCCCCGAAGAAGGGGCTAGATTTTCTTTTATACTTTGGTTTAGAAAGGGGAGGGGAGTCTAGTTAAAACAATTTTATAGAAATAAAGTAGGCAAAAAAGTTAAAAGGATAAATGGTTACAGGAAAGTAAACAGTTCCAGGTGCAGGGGCTTTAAGACTATTACAAGGTGATAGACGCGGGGCTTTGGGCGTTATCAATCAGACGAATTCCTGGGAATTGCGGATATTGCTCGCCACAGTATCTTATCAGTTGATTGCATTCTTGGATGTGCTGGGAGTCAGCTTGCACAAGTTAAGTCCTTGAGGAAGAGGCTGCCAGCGAAAGAGCCAAGATGGAGTCTGTCTGGCTCTCTTAGCGAAGGGAGAGTTAATTCAGGTGGCAACAAGGCTAAGTGATTAAAGAAAAAGGGAGAGTCTAAAAACAGGGTTAGTAAAAACAAGGTTGGGCATTACAACAGAATCAACTAGACTTAGCAATTTGCCATATAAAGAACAAGGAAGAGCCAGGCGTTGTGCGCCATTGTTCTCTCATCTGCAGTCCCAACTACTTGTGAGGCTGAGGTGGGAGAATCACTTGAGCCCAGGAGTTTGAGTCTAGCCTGGGCAACATAGTGAGACTCTGCGTTTAAAAAAAAAAAATGAAAAAAGCACAAGGAAAACTAAATCCAAAGGTTTGCATTTATAGGGAACTAAAAGATGGGCAGTGCAGCTCAGTTACGGGGAGGAGAAAGATAAGTACAATTTTAAATGTGTGTCAAGTTTAAGATGTTGGTAGGACATCTGGGTGGGGATACTCAGGTCATGTTTGGAAAATCTGTCTACTTCTGTTCTACTCTGAAATACCTTCTCCTTGATTCCATGGCAACATTTTTCTTCACAGTTATTACTCTTATTTAAACAGACATATAATTATGGGTATCAGTGGGAGCATCCGATTGCAAAAGCAGAAGGAAGGGACTGAAAGATCATTTCGGGCCTGGCAGGTACCCTGCTAAGCAGTCGGAAGTGATCCTTAGTCTAGACTAGCCTTCCCAGCCAGAGGTCTATTGTGTTGTTGCAAAGGTCCCTGAATCCCCAGGAGCAACAAGGATTGCCTGAAGACAAAGCAATCATGGTCTAATAAAAAATACACACCACTGTTTTTCAAATGTTTGGAGATACTGTTGAGAGTAGTAAAATAACCATTTATTGCAGAACTCACACCTCCTTTAGGTCACAATTTCTGCCAAAATTACAACTACTAATCAATTGGGTTCCCATGTGTTACTGACATTAGAAAAACATCTTTTGGCTGGGTGTGGTGGCTCACACCTATAATCCTAGCACTTTGGGAGGCCGAGGTGGGCAGATCACTTGAGGTCAGGAGTTTGAGACCAGCCTGGCCAACATGGTGAAACCCCATCTCTACTAAAAATACAAAAATTAGCTGGGCGTGGTGGCGGGCGCCTGTAATCCCAGCTACTTGGGAGGCTGAGGCAAGAGAATCGCCTGAACCCAGGAGGTAGAGGTTGCAGTGAGCCAAGGTAGCGCCATTGCACCCCAGCCTGGGTGACAAGAGTGAAACTCCATCTCAAAAAATAAAAATAAAAATATCTTCCCACCGGGAAATGATTTGGGTCCATTGCAGGAGTGAGAGGGAGAGGAAAGCCATTTCTAGGTAGACACTGGAAGGCAGGCTAAAGGGGAAGAGCTCAGGGCATCTGGTAGCCAGTACAGGTAAGAGACAAGGGCCTGAGATAAGGCCATCTTGGTGGAGCTGGAGGGTGGAGAGGGAGCTGAGTGGCTTTTTATTGTTGGTTCTATTTAAGTTAGGGCATCATCACAAAATGACATGGAGAAAACAAAGCACAGGTTTCCAGCCTTGGCCAAGTCCTCCGGCTCCCCTCCCTTCTCTGCCTGTCCCTTTTCGCCCTCCTCTTTTCACACTTGTTTTCCTCTACCCTCTGGCTTGTCAGGGCTGGCCTGTAGCAAGTTTTGGCCCCCTGACTTCACTCTCTCCATTTAGTTTCCCAGATTGGCATCTGCAGGTAAGACTGTAGTTCTCAGCTTTGACCATGGCTTCACCTTGGGGCCACCTTCTGGCATTTGCCTGCTCACGCTGTAGCACTCTCCATCCACCGTGCTCCCCTCCTGGGCCTGAGGACACTGCTGACCTGCATCTGACAGGGAACACGGGCCTCTCTGTGAGTCAGGGTGGTGGGGAGGTAGGAAGAGAGGAAGGGGTCGTGCTACACTCTGTTGTATTGTTGGGACCTGGGTGGATGGAGATGCCACTGGGACTGGCACCAAGGGAGCAAATTTGGGGAAAAAAATAAGGGAATTTGGCTTTATACATGTTTGTTAGCTATTTCTGGGTGAAACCACCAGGAGCTGCACGTGGACCCCTAGTGTGAACAGTAGGGGTGGGGTGAGTGTCCTCAGTAACTCAGTGGACAATGACCCACGGGAGCACTGCCATAGGGCCTCACCCACCCCCTCTCTTGTTTATCTTGACTTCTGTCCCACTTCTGCTCCCTTCGGCACACCCATTCCCTGCTCAGTTTTAGACCTTGGTGCTATTGACCGTCATTGGCCATTGCTGTTATGTGCACACATTGTTAAAGCTAAAGTTGCCTCCCACCCTCCGGTCATTTGTCTCCATTTATCCCTTCTGTCTTTCCCACCACCACCTCCCTGGCTGGTTCTGCATTCCCAGAAGAGTGGCTGGAAGAAGTCACCAGGTCCTTGGGAAGGGAATGGGTTCTGATGATTCGGCACCAAGAATGATCCATCACAGCTCAGCCACAGTCGTCACCACCACCCAGCAGCCACCTCACTTCCCCTAGTCACATCACATTAAGTGGTAGGCAGCTGAAAACGGTGTTGGGAAAGAGTTGTGGAACATAAATGTGGTTTTGTACAAGATGCACATACAAATGGCTGTCCCTATGGCAAATGTTACTGGCTTGAGCCAATGAATTTTTTTTTTTGAGATGGAGTCTCGCTCTGTTGCCCAGACTGGAGTGCAGTGGTGCCATCTCGGCTCACTGCAAGCTCTGCCTCCCGGGTTCAAGCCATTCTCCTGCCTTAGCCTCCTGAGTAGCTGGGACTACAGGCGCCCACCACCACGCCCGGCTAATTTTTTGTATTTTTAGTAGAGACGGGTTTTCACTGTGTTAGCCAGGATAGTCTCGATCTCCTGACCTTGTGATCCACCCACCTTGGCCTCCCAATGTGCTGGGATTACAGGCGTGAGCCACCGCGCCCGGCCTGATTTTTTTTTTAATTATAAACCCAACATATTGAATTTAATGGGTTTCTATGCTGTTAAGGTCTTGGCATCAGATGAGTTTCTGGCTGAGGCCCTGGAAGGTAATGGGGGCTGCTGTGAAGTGGCTGGAGCCATCATTCTGATCAGCACAACAGGGCTGCCACTCAGGGCGCTCAGAGCAGCCAGGGACTTCCGGTTGGAGCCTCCACTGCTGCTTCTCGAGTTCCACCCAGCTTCCAGCACTTAGACGCTGACAACTCAGAATGGAGGGGCTTTAAGGGTCCCAGGTGAGTGTCTCTAGTGCTGCATTGTTCAACAGTAGCCCCTAGCCTCATGTGGCTACTTAAATGTGCAGTAGTTAAATACATTCAATTTCCCATAAATCTAATTTAAATCAGTTCCCTCGTTGCACTAGCTGCACTCAAGTGCAGGTCAGTAGCCAAAAGTAACTACTGTATTGGACAGTGCAGACATAGAACATTGCCATTATCACAGAAAGTCCTACAGGACAGTGCTATGTAGACACTATTTCCAGCCCCAGGCAGTGGGTCAGATCCTTGACCTAAGCCGGGATATCTCCAGCTTTCTCCCTGCTCCCTGGACCCAGCAGCCTCTGGCTGGGGCCTGCTTCCCCAAAAGGAAAGTCTGAGATAGTTCTGCCATCTGCACCATTCTCCTGACACGCTCCCTAATCTCAGTGACTGTTTCATTCAGCAGTTATTCACTATGAGATTATACTGGATTAGGGTTGGCCCTAATCCAATATGAATGTTGCCCTTATTAGAAGAAGAAAAGAGATTTGGAGAAACAAGAACACCACGTAACCAGGGAGGCAGAGATTGAAGTGCTGGAGGCACAGGTCAAGGAATGCCAATGATTGCTGGCAACCACCACAAACTAGGAGAGATGAATGGATTCTCAGAGCCTTTAGAACTATGAGAGAATAAATGCGTGTTGTTTTAAGCCACCAAACTTATGGTAATTTGTTATGGAAGCCCTGGAAAACTAAGATAGCATAGAAATCAATTACTGTATGTGATCAAACACTGAATGGGCTAGGGTGAGCCATTGTGTCTGGGAGGATATGTCTCATTTGCCTTTTACTTAATTCTACCAACATTTGGTCTGTGCTTTTCTCTCTAATAAATCACATGATTTGAGTTAGTTTTCACTTTTCTTACTCCGACAGAGATCCTTTAGGGAATGGCAAAATCCCAATGGAGGGATTAATGTACAAAAGTAATTAAGAATATTGGAGGTTTTTGGATTTTACTAGAGATTCTGCAGACCAGCTGCTGATGATGTTGGGCTAAATTGGCAGTATCCAACCTTCTCTGTTCCTCCTGGGGACATGTAGTAAGGAAGGAGACCACTACTACTCCTGCTGCCCTCCTAACCCCAAACTTGCCTAGTTCATAAGACAGGAGGAAAGAGAGAAAGCAAAAAGTTAGAAAGAAACAAAAGTAAGATAAATAGCCAGACAACCTTGGCACCACCACCTGGCCCTAGGAGTTAAAATAATAATAATAATAATAATAATAACATCAACCCCTGACCTAAACTACTTGTGTTATCTTTAAATTCCAGACATTGTATGAAAAAGCATTGAAAAACTTTCTGTTCTGTTAGCTGATGCATGTAGCCCCCAGTCACGTTTCCCACACTTGCTCGATTTATCACGACCCTTTCACATGGACCCCTTAAAGTTGTAAGCCTTTAAACAGGCCAAGAATTTCTTTTTCGGGGGGCTCCGCTCTTAAGCCACAAGTCTGCCAGTGCTTCCGGCTGAATAAACCTCTTTCTTCTTTAATCCAGTGTCTGAGGAGTTTTGTCCGCAGCTCGTTCTGCTACATTTCTTGGTTCCCTGACTGAGAAGCGAGGTGATTAAGGGACATTCAAGCCAGCCCCTTAGGCAGCTTATGCCTGCCCTGTAGAGCATCCCTGCGGGGCACTCCAGCCAGCTTGCGCGATGCGGATCCTGAGAGTGCTCCCGGGTAGGCATTTGCCCCCGTGGAATGCCTCGTCAGAGCGGTGCATGGCAAGCCCCCGTGGAGGATCAATGCAGTGGCTGAACACTGGGAAGGAACTAGCACTTTAAGTCTGGACATTTGAAACTTGGTAAGACTGGTCTTTGGAACTTGCACACTCCATTTGAGTGGAAGCGTGGCCTGATCACCCATGGCGTGCCTGTACCAGCACTTTGGTTTTTGTTTTTGACTTGACTTGAATTGCTTGATACTTTGGTTTTTGTTTTTGACTTGACTTGAATTACTTGATAAACAGGCGTGCCTTTATTGGCACTTTGGCTTTGGTTCTGATTTTGACTTGGCTTAAATTCCTTGACAAACAGGTGTGCCTTTAATGACACTTTGGTTTTAGTTTTGATTTTCATTTAGTGTGAATTAGACAAGTGAGTAACCTTTTACCCTTTCCTTCTTGTAGTGTGAATGTTGTTTTGTCTCAAGAGAAAAATAGGTCAAACACAAAGTAAGCCCACTCCACTAGAAACTGTGTTAAAAAAAAATTTTTCAAGAAGAAAAATAAAAGGAAAGTCATCTAATCATCAAAACTTACTCTATTAAAATGCATGTTACAGAACCTTAAGAAAGGTTTTGCAGGGGATTACAGAGTTAAGCCCCCAGAGGTTAAGAACTCTATGTGAATTAGAATTGCCCTCTTTTGCTGGGCGTGGTGGCTCACGCCTGTAATCCCAGCACTTTGGGAGGCCAAGGCGGGCAGATCACGAGGTCAGGAGATCGAGACCATCCTGACTAATATGGTGAAACCCCATCTCTACTAAAAATACAAAAACAAAAAATTAGCCAGGCGTGCTGGCAGGCACCTGTAGTCCCAGCTACTCAGGAGGCTGAGGCAGGAGAATTGCGTGAACTCGGCAGGCGGAGCTTGCAGTGAGTCGAGATTGTGCCACAGCACTCCAGCCTGGGCAACAGAGCGAGACTCCATCTCAAAAAAAAAAAGAAAAAAAAAAAAAAGAATTGCCCTCTTTTGGTGTTGGATGGCCCACCGAAGGAACTACAGACAGGGAACAATTGGCCATGTATTTAAGGTGGTGACAGGGGTTGGAGGACAGCCAGTGGACCTAGATCAATTCCTTTACATTGATTCATGGTTAAATATAATATAGACAAAAACCGGCATAAATGTAGCCCTGTTTAACAGCTTATTGCAAAAAAGCCAAAAGTGAAAGTAAGAACAGCTGCACCAGCAGACACAGAGTTGAAAAGGGGAGTCCCAGAAAGAGCATGAGAAGCCAGTTTTGCAGGAGCCGCCAGAGATAACAGAAATTCTTTCTCCATATGTCCCAGCCTACCGGCCTTTACCGAGGCCAGCAGCCCCCTGAGAAACGAGATTAAGGAGCTAACACGCCCCAGGTCTCACCTCGAAGGGGAGAATCGGAGCCTCAAGAGGCCAAGGAAGGAAGTCAAGATAGTCAAGTGGGCCCTCTCAGATCTGGTCTTGCTGGAGCTATGCAAATGCCTCTCAGGGAGACACTAGGACCTGTCTATTATAATGACCAAGCCCACATCCAGGGGGTGGGGCAACAGACTTTCATCTATCAGCCCTTTTTAACCATTGATCTACTAAACTGGAAACACCCTGAACCCGCCACCTTGTTCCCAGCAGCTAGAGCCCTGTCGAGCATAACTGTGTAGAGGTGTTGGACTCAAGTTTACTCTAGCAGCCCTGACCTCCGGGACCAGCCTTGGGCATCAGTAGACTGGGAGCTATACGTGGATGGGAGCAGCTTCATCAACCCACAAGGAGAGAGATGTGCAGGATATGCAGTGATAACCCTGGACACTGTCGTTAAGCTGAGCTCATTGCTTTAATTCAGGCCTTAGAACTCAGTGAAGGTAAGACTAAACATTTACACTGACTCTCAGTATGCCTGTTTAACCCTCCAACTGCATGGAGAATTATATTTAAAAAAGGGCCTGTTAAGATCTAGGAAAAAGGGGAAAAAAGACCCAGAGAATGCAACTCAGCTTCAGCATTTGCAGCAGTATAAGAGGCACTTCTGCAGAGGCTAAGAGTTAGTAGAAAAAAAGCAATTAATATAAAAAAGATTTAAGAAGTGCTTCAAGGAGCTGACAAGAGCCTAAGTCAGTTTTATAAGAGACTCTGTAAAGCATTCTGGCTTTACACCCCATTTAACCCTGAGGCTGGTGGCTCACGCCTATAATCCCAGCACTTTGGAAGGCCGAGGTGGGCAGATCAAGAGGTCAGGAGATCGAGATCATCCTGGCTAACATGGTGAAACCCTGTCTCTACTGAAAAAAAAAACACAAAAAAATTAGCTGGGCGTGGTGGCGGGTGGCTATAGTCCCAGCTACTCGGGAGGCTGAGGCAGGAGAATGGTGTGAACCTGGGAGGCGGAGTTTGCAGTGACCCGAGATCACACCACTGCACTCCAGCCTTGGCAACAGAGCGAGACTCCATCTCAAAAAAAAAAAAATCAGCATATATATATATATTCAAAAATATATATATAAATATATATATACATATATGTAAATATATAGAAATATATACATGTAAATATATATATTTACATATATATTTTTCTATATATTTACATATTTTTTATATATTTACATGTATAAAAATATATATGTAAATATATATGTAAAAAAATATATATGTAAATATATATATAAATATATATATAGTGAATACTTCGTTTGTAAAGCAAGCCCAGGGTAACATCAAGCAGAAGCTACAGGCATGAATATCACCCAGTCTATAAAAGTGGCCACCAAGGCGTATGTTAACTGTGACCAAGGAACAAAACAGGAAAGAGCAAAAGCAACAAGTGCGGCAGCTAGGCACGCCAAGGGTTAAATTCCTCTCCCCAGCTCAGCTCTATCTAGAAAAAAAGAGGAGGCTACAGACCGGTGCCAAGAGAAGAGCAAAACAAAAAGAAAGACTCACAGTAAGTGTAAAAAAGAGAATCAGAAGAAAATGGGAGAGACAGCAGTGCGCGGGGGCAGGGCCTGTGCCACTGCCTGGCCCCGCCAGCTGGCCATAGAAGCAGGAGAACTCAGGAAGGAAAAAGAAAAACAAAGACTTAAGAAAAAAGGCCAATCTGTTAGCAACAGCTCTTATAAAAAGAGAGATTAGCAATGCGAGAGGACGTGGACACGGATGTAGACGTGGAAGAAGTCAAGTTAGGCAAGGATTCGAGAGCCGGCCAAGGCTAGAGAGACATTAATGTGTGAGATGAAAAAAGAAAGGACACTAGAAGGGTGAATGTTCAGAAGGCAGTAAAGGAAATGGCCAAGGCTGCAAGACAAAGAGGCCATTGGCCAAGGGCTGCCGCACCTTGGAGGAACCAAATACTGATCTGATCAGGCTGGCAGGAGCTAAAGAATGTAAAGACTAGGGCAGACTAGGCACCTTCTTATTAGGCTCCCAGGAGCCCATTGTCACATTAGAAGTTAAAAGCAGCAGGATTCTGCCATATCTGGATTCCAATTTGTCACTGATGGCTAAGCCACTAGATAGAGTTACAAAGGGGGGAAAGAAAAAGAACCCCTCCTCTAAGAAACTTAAACAGGAGAAAGAGCCATACCTTGTGAAAACTTGCTTATAGACTTTACAGAACTGCCTCATGCTGGAGGCTATCGGTACATGCTAGTGCTTGTTTGCACCTTTCCAGGGTAAGTTAAAGTTTTCCCCACCAGGACAGAAAAAGTACAAGAAGTGACTAAAGTACTGTTAAAAGACATTATCCCCAGGTTTAGACTGCCTCTAACTTTAAAGTCAGACAATATTTGTAGCTGAAATAGGGCATGATTTAACAAGACTGTTAAAAATAAAACGGAAGTTACACACAGCCTATTGGCTGCAAAGTTCATGAAAAAGTGGAGTGCATGAACTGGACACTCGAGTAGCTACTGAAAAAATATTGCCAGGAAATTCATTTAAGATAAAATCAGGCTTTTGCCTATGGTCCTCCTTCAAGTCAGCTGCACCCTCACCGAACAAACTAGGTATTTGCCCTATAAGATTTTGTTTGGTCGGCCACCCCCAAATCATAGGTCAAATTAAAGGTGACCTCCAAGAACTAAAGGAATTAACCTTAAGAAAGCAAATGCAGACTTTAGAAATAGCCATACAAAGTGTTTATAATTAAATACATAAAAATGCCTATAAGCCTGACACCCCTTTAAATCTAGTGACTCTGTTTAAGTTAAAAACTAAAATCTAATTTTTCTAGGACCCATATAGGATGGGCCTTATACTGTAATCTTTTCCACTCCCACTGCTGTTAAAAGTTGCAGGTGTTGTGTCTTAGATCCATCACAGTCAGCTAACACTGGCAGCTCAGGACAAGTAGACCAGCCAGCAGGACACAGATCTTCCTACCTGGCTGATCCTGAGACGAGACCAAGCTGTTGCTGAGGACGACAGCCCTGCTCTGGTCACTCCGGAGGCTGACCAGTCTACACACGGCTGAAGCTTGAAGAAACAACAAGCCCGGCTCTAGTCACACACTGGCAGCTGAATAGTCTACACATGGCTGAAGCTTGAGGACTTGTCAAGCAAGTAAACGTAGTTAAAAATCTTAAGACTAATAGTTTTCCTGTAATACGGTTTTCCTATTGTTCTGTCACTGTATTCAATCTTTTTCCCAGGTAAGGACCTCTTTTGTCCTTGCTGGATATAAATATGCTGTATATTGTTTTGTTATTGTTACCCCCCATAACCATGCTAGAAGAAACACCTATATAAGGTGTCCCCATTGTACACATACTACTTAGTCAGGAAACCCAGACCCGTCCAGCCCAGCAACAATTCCGAGTCTTTAAGTCATTCTTTAAACACATAAACCAGAAGTTACAAGAGCCTCCTCCTTTAGCAAAACAAACAAACAACCTATTTGCTCAGCTGGCTGAAAACATTGCCAGCAGCCTAGACGTTTCTTCATGTTATGTTTATAAAAAGGCTAACATGAGAGACCAATGGCCTTGAGAAGCAAAAGATTTAATGCCTCAAGATTACTTTAACTCTTTCCCCAAGCAGATGCCAAGTTCAAGCATCTGGCTCTTAAAAACTCCTATTATTAAGAAATACTGTGTTGCTTGCTAGGAAAAAAGCTTTTAAGACCCAGCAAAAAAACTAACCTGCTTAGGACATGACAAAGTTGGCACATGTGCCTGTACTGGTTTAACACAGGTTTGGTCCTAGGTCTTTATTTAAAAGATAGTTTCCAGCTATAAGAGAATTTAAAACCCTCACTGCAAGTGTATTACATAAAACACTATCACTCTGTCTCCCAAAGAGACTCAAAGTAAAAATAAAAGCGAGAACTCCCACTAATTTGTGAAAATTCTCAAAGGAAGGGATAAGGAGACCACTACTACTCCTGCTGCCCTCCTCCCTGCCATCTTGCCCAGTTCATAAGACAGGAGGAAAAGAGAGAAAGCAAAAAGTTAGAAAGAAACAAAAGTCAGATAAATAGCCAGACAACCTTGGCACCACCACCTGGCCCTAGGAGTTAAAAATAATAATAATAACAACATCAACCCCCGACCTAAACTACTTGTGTTATCTGTAAATTCCAGACATTGTATGAAAAAAGCATTGCAAAACTTTCTGTTCTGTTAGCTGATTCATGTAGCCCCCAGTCACGTTTCCCATGCTTGCTCGATTTATCACGACCCTTTCACGTGGACCCCTTAAAGTCGTAAGCCTTTAAACAGGCCAAGAATTTCTTTTTTGGGGAGCTCAGCTCTTAAGACGCAAGTCTGCCGATGCTCCCGGCCGAATAAACCTCTTCCTTCTTTAATCCGGTGTCTGAGGAGTTTTGTCTGTGGCTTGTCCTGCTACAGTAGGTGACAGATGACTTTCATCCCTCATGGGACAACGTTACATCATTCTTATGAAACAGCCATGGCTGCACTCAGACTTAGGAAGGCACTGGCTGTAATGCCAGCACTAAAAGCAAACCAGAACCCAAGTGGAGAAAAGTTAGCTTTCATAAGAGGACTCATCTTTTACGTTCACAAACTTAGGCTCCCTGACTTTTATCGGTAATCAGTACTGAGGACAATGCGTTCCACACCCGCTGGCTGGCTGATGTTTGATTCTGTAACTATACCACATCCAGAATTCTCTCAAAAGGGAATAAAACACAGGTCAAATTCCTCACCCACACACTCCACAGTTCAACCCCTGCCAGGGAAACCAAAAGCAGGAAAGGATCTCCAGCGGCGCCATTCTCATTTCCGGTCCCAGCACCCCGCCTCCATGACGTCAACGCACCGCGCCACCGGGCTGCGTCATCTCGGCGCGCCGCGGCCAGGGCTGTACACCTGCTGGCTGCCATGGCTGAGGTGGGCCGTACCGGGATCAGCTACCCAGGCGTGCTTCTCCCACAAGGCTTCTGGGCTGCGGTCGAAGTGTGGCTGGAGAGGCCGCAGGTGGCAAACAAACGGCTTTGCGGCGCCCGCCTGGAGGCCCGCTGGAGCGCCGCCCTGCCCTGCGCCGAGGCCCGCGGCCCCGGGACTAGCGCAGGCTCGGAGCAGAAGGAGCGGGGTCCGGGACCCGGCCAGGGTTCCCCCGGAGGGGGCCCGGGTCCCAGGTCGCTATCAGGACCCGAGCAGGGCACGGCATGTTGCGAACTTGAGGAGGCCCAGGGCCAGTGCCAGCAAGAGGAGGCACAGAGGGAAGCCGCCTCAGTGCCCCTGAGGGACTCCGGGCACCCCGGCCATGCTGAAGGAAGGGAGGGCGACTTCCCCGCCGCAGATCTGGATTCGCTCTGGGAGGATTTCTCCCGAAGTCTCGCCCGTGGCAATTCGGAGATGCTGGCCTTCCTCACCAGCTCCGGGGCGGGATCGCAGCCAGAGGCGCAGCGTGAGCTCGACGTGGTTCTCAGAACCGTCATCCCGAAAACTAGCCCACATTGCCCCCTTACAACTCCCAGGAGGGAAATAGTCGTGCAAGGTAAGAGTGTTTTGATAGTGGACGGAGACGATTAGATAAAAAAGCAATCATAGAACCTCGGGTCAATGAAAAAGTCCTAAGGGTACTAGTTCCTCTGCGATGTCCTAGGGAGGTTGTTAGGTGTTTGATAGTTTTTTGAGTGGGCGCATAGAAATGTGTGTCCTTAGTACAGAAGATGGGATAATTGATTGGGGCGGTGTCTGGAAGGCTTCAAAGAGACAGTGAAGGACTAGCTGGATATTGCTTAATACCTAGGAGTTTAGCAGGTAAAGCTGTAGGTGTAAAAGTGTTGGGGACCAGCCTCAACACCACCCGTAGGGTACTCAAAGTCCGGTGGCGACGAAGGAATGAGACGAGACAGGTTAAGAGTGCATAAAGAATGGGGGCCAGGGGGCCAATTGCAAAATGGAGGCTGCCAAAGCCTCGGAGCTCTGGTCTCCACACTATTGAGTACAATCACTTAGATCTAAGAAGCGGACGTTCGGGGCGAAACGGTGAAAGGGAGACAGTGCATCATACATGTCATCTATAGCAGTGGCGGTTTAAATGAATCTCCTTTGTGCTCAAACAGCGTTATCTTTAACTTGTCGGAGAATAACTAGTGGGAGCGTGCTTAACTAGGAGCCTGCATGTCTGACCACATTGTAGTGATTCAAAGGAGTGTCTTTCTCCTTGAACACAGTGTTTATAGGTAAGACAGTAGGTCTCGCGCAGAGCATGGGAACATCATGACAATAAGAAGGCTTTCCTTCTCAGAGGCCTCTTGTGGCTTTCCACAACTTATTGTCTCATATTTTTATGGCCAGTTTATACAGGCATGCCATAAGCCTTTTCCCCAACATAAAGAGAGCTATTTATGCTGAGACAAATAACTGTGAAAGAGCATAGAGACTGGATGGATGGGAACCTACTAGTCCTCAGCGTTCGTTAAATCTCTGGCATTTATTTTTACTGCCCGTGACCTTGACACTTCAGCCTCAGCCACTCTTACCTGAAACTTTATTCAGCAGCATGTGTTTCGTATTGCCACTGTAACAAATTACTGCAAATTCATTGGTCAGTACAAAAAATTGATTGTCTCAGTTCTGTAGGTCAGGAATCCCCATTGGCTCTGCTGGTTTCTCCGCTGTGGGTCTCTCTCACGAGGCCAAAATCAAACAGCCTGCCGGCTGGGCTCTTATTTGGAGGTTCTGGGAAGGAATCTGTTCTCAGGCTCATTCAGTTTGTTGGTAGAATCTAATTTTTTTATGTAGGACTGGGGTCCTTGTTCCCTTGCTGGCTGTCAGTTGCTGGAGGCTTCTTTCTGGTTCTTTCATGCAGCTTCCTACGTCTCAGAGCCAGCAATGGGGTTGAATCCTTCTCATACTTGGAATCTCTCTGCCTTCCTCTCCTGCTGCTTCTCTCCTCCTGCTTCTCTCCTCCACCTCCAGACAGAGAAAATTCTCTGCTCTTTGTGGCCCATGGAGTTAGGCCGGGCCCACCTGGATAATCCAGAGTACTCTCCCTCTTGAGCTCTGTAACCATAGTCATGTTTGCAAGTGTCCCTTTTGCCATATAATGCAGTATATTCACGAGTCCTGGGTATTACGGCATGGACACTTTTGGGAGGCTCTTCTGCCTACCTCAGGCAGCAATTGCTGGGAGGTACATAGTCCCCTCTCATGGCTCCCAATACTGTCTGCCTCTGTGCCTTTGTAAGACTCTAGGTGTCCTCTCCTCCAGGGGGCCTCTCTGCCAGTCCAGTCTAGTTTAGGAGTTCTTCCAGCTCTTATCAACTGTGTTCTAATCTTAACCATTTTACGTTGTCCATCCACTGGACTGAGGATCGGAGAGGCAGTGCCCGTGAGGCCTTCATGTGTAGACTTCGCTGAACAGAGGGATAGGACTGAATTTTTTCCTTTCTTCCTCTCAGGGAGGCAGTTTTCCCTCTCAACAAGGAGTACGTTTTCAGGATTGCTTTCTATATTCAGTTCCCGCCAGGAAGGCTCACCAGAGGACTTGTATCCTCCATGGAATATAGACAGCCTGGCTTTGAATTTTGGTCTTGACAATTACAAGCTGTATGGCTGTGGGCAGGTTATAGAGCCTCTCTGTGCCTCAGTGTCTTCATTTGTAAAATAGGATAATAATAAAATTTCTTGGAGTTGCTGGAAGAGTTAAATGGAATTAATACATTGTAAAGTGCTTAGAATAGTTCCTGGCACATGGTAAGTGCCTAATAAATGCTAGCTGCTGTTTGTGTGAAGTGGAGATGCTCTTGCAACTTTTGTATATTTCTTGGCCCTATTCTGGGCAAGATCACGAAGGTCTTAAGAGTAATGTGACTGTTCGAGACCAGCCTGGCCAACATGGTGAAACCCCGTCTCTACTAAAAATACAAAAAATTAGCCAGGCGTAGTGGCAGGTGCCTGTAATCCCAGCTACTCAGGAAACTGAGGCAGAAGAATGACGTGAACCCGGTGGGTGGAGGTTGCAGTGAACCAAGATCGTGCCACTGCATTCCAGCCTGGGCAGCAGAGGGGGACTCAGTCTAAAAAAAAAAAAAAAAGGAATGTGACTAAGAAATCTTAACTTAGTAGCAGGTGACAGGATGACACAGTGGTTAAGAACTTGACTTCTTTAGTTAAAGAACAGAATTCAGTTTGAGGCTATGTGGATTTGAGACAGATTACTTAATCTTTTGAACGCCTGGTTTTCTCATCTAGAACAGAGGTTTCAGTCGGGGCAGTTTTGATCCTCAGAAGTTTGTCATTCAAACATCACATGTTCTCACTTATTTATGGGGTCTAAAAATCAAAACAATGGAACTCGTGGACATAGAGAGTGGAAGGATGGTTACCAGAGGGTGGGAAGGGGAGTGGAGGGTTGGGGGAGAGGTGGGATGGTTAAAGTGTACAAAAAAAATAGAATATGAATAACACCTAGTATATGATAGTCTAACAGGGGGATTATAATGAATAATAACTTAATTGTACTTTTTTTTTTTTTTTTTGAGAGTAGTCTCGCTCTGTGGCCCACGCTAGAGTGCAGTGGTGTGATCTCAGCTCACTGCAACCTCCACCTCCTGGGTTCGAGCGATTCTCCTAACTTAGCCTCCCAAGCAGCTGGGATTACAGGCATGTGCCACGACGCCCAGCTAATTTTTGTATTTTTCGTAGAGATGGGGTTTCACCATGTTGGCCAGACTGGTCTCCAACTCCTGACCTCATGTGATCCGCCTGCCTTGGCCTCCCAAAGTGCTGGGGTTACGGGCGTGAGCTACTGCTCCCGGCCACGATTGTACATTTTTAAATAACGAAAAGAGTGTAATTGGATTGTTTGTAACACAAAGGATAAATGTTTGAGGGGATGGATGCCCCATTCTCCATGATGTGATTAGTTCACATTGCATGCCTGAATCAAAACATTTCATGTACCCTGTAAATATATATACCTGCTATGTACCCACAAAAATGAAAAATTTAAAAATTTTAAAAATCGAAATTTATCATTGTGTAGCGACAACAGTGACAGCAGATTTGGGGTTGCCACACTGGGCAGGGAGGGAGAGGATGCTGCTGGCATCTAGTGGGTAGGGGCCAGGGCTTCTGGTAAACATGCTACAGTGCACGGGACAACTCCCAACAATAAGGAGTTATCCAGCCACACATGCTAGTGACACTGAGGCTAAGAAACCCTGATCCAGAGGATGGTGAAAATAATACTGGATGATAAAGTTGTGAGCTTTATTTTACTTTATTTATTTTTTGTATAAATAGGGTCTTACTATGTTTCTTAGTCTGGTCTCTAACTCCTGGTTTCAAGTGAGCCTCGCACCTTGGCCTTCCAAAGTGCTGGGACAACAGGCATGGGCCATCACGCCTGGTCCTGTTGCAGTTTTTAAATGAGATAATTCATGGAAAGAATGATGCATTGTGTCAGTCCTCTTCTCTCTGGTCTCACTCACAGTAAAAGCTGTACTTCTATGAACTGCAAGGCCCTATGTGACCTGGGTGGGCCCTGTTACCCTTTGATTTCACCTTCTACCACTTGTCACCTTGTCCACGCCACTCACCTCCATTCCCCATGCACCTGAGCACACGCCTGCCCTAGGGCCTTTGCAATTGCTGCTCCTGTGTCTGAAACACTCTTCTTCCAGGTGCCCCATGGCACACTCCCTGACCTCCTTCGGCTCTCTGCTCAAATGTCACCTAACTAGGGAGGACTTCCCTGGCCACCCTGTATTCCATAGCAGTAGACTCTGATTGTTAGAGTTTTCTCGGCCCCACACTGCTTGCTTTCCATCTGAATCCACTTAGCCCCTTCAGCCTCTGCTTCCTTTTGGCAGGTCTTGTTCTTTCATCTGCTGTGGAAGGTGAACCACAGTTGTGCATATTTGGCCTGTGAAGTGTATATTCCTCTTTAACAGAGTTTGCAATTTTTTTTTTAATATCAAAGGTAAACACGATTGATTTTAGAGATAGAACTTTATACAACCAAACCTTAAGTATCCACACAAACTGACAGAATGCTGTAAATTTAGCTTAGGAATATGCCACTCTGCTTATATTTTAATGGGAAGGTGACTGTGAAGTCCCTACATGCAGCAAGGGCTCCACACAACATAAAGCGGTTGTTAGGAAGGCCTGGACTGATATCCGCTTTCCTGAACTGGCCTCTGATGGCTGAGCAGTGTTCTGTGCCTTGCTCACACTCGAAGATCATGGTCAGGCTGTGGCAGACACTCATTTAGGGCAGAGGTCCCCTGTTTTCTCTGATTGTAGCTCTCAAGTTCCAATAGAGTCCACATTGGCTGGCTCTTCCCTCAGGTCCTGGCTCATGCATCTCTCAACAGATACTTGCAGAGAATGGCTGCTGTATGCCTGGCACATTCTAGGCTGTGGGCTGTAGCAGTGAATGAAAGGCAAAAGCTCCTCTCCTGGAGTGCCATTGTGAATAGAGTGCTGGGGGACTGAAAGCATCGTGCTTGACTCATCCCTATTTTTAATACTGCTTCTGATGAGACGGTAGCTAGGCAGTTGTAATTTGTCCTTCTCTTTTTCTTTCCAGATGTCCTCAATGGAACCGTAACGTTTTTGCCTTTGGAAGAAGATGATGAGGGGAACTTAAAGGTTAAGATGAGCAATGTGTATCAAATTCAGCTCAATCATAGCAAAGAAGAATGGTAAGAGCTATGGTTTCCATTGAGGATTTCTTTAGGTAGCCAAAGGATTCTGGGTTGCCAGAGAGCTTAAGGTCCTGTCTCTGAGGTGGTTATGGTTTGTAGGAATGCAGTTGCTAGCTTATGTGCCCAGGCCATGTTGCTCTTCCTGTTGGTGCCTGGCCTCGAGTCTGGGTGGTCACAGCCTGGCTGGGGTCTCTGATCTCTACCTTCCCTGTGGCTGTGATGATCAGCAGCCCTTAGCATTAGCTCTGAAGTCAAACTCAAATTTCTTTATTGTTATTGTTATTATTATTATTGAGACAGTCTTACACTGTTGCCCAGGCTGGAGTGCATTGGTGCCATCGCATTTCACTGCAACCTCTACCTCCTGCATTTAAGTGATTCTCGTGCCTCAGTCTCCACAGTACAGGCACCCACCACCACACCTGGCTAATTTTTGTATTTTCAGTAGAGACGGGGTTTCGCCATGTTGGCCAGGCTGGTCTCAAACTCCTGACCTCAGGTGATCCACCTGCCTTGGCCTCCCAAAGTGCTGAGATTTCAGGCATGAGCCACCAAGCCCAGCCTATTTTGTTATTTTTTATGACTTAGTAATGGGGAATAGGTGATGGTTCCTTCTGTAGTAAGAATTCAGTGATACTTATTATAAAGTAGCAGTTTAATAAGCACCCTTAATTCCATATGGTATTTGGGCCTGTATAGAAAGTATAAAATTTAATTCATACCGTTTGGTATTTTTAAAACGAAAAAGTCAGAGGAGGGGTGAATTCATTCATGACTTGTCAGCTGATATTTTCCTGAGTGCCACATCCAAGCTGTACTTTCCGAAACAGTCTTGGGGATAATGTCTGAGTAACTGGAATGAGTTTGCCCGGGGCTTCCTAGAAAGCAGAGGGGTGTGGCGAGAAGAGCATGGGCTTCCCACTAGCAGTGTGGTCTTGGGGATGTGCTCTACCTCCTGGCCCTCTGTCTGCTCACCTTGAAATGGGTTTAATCATTCCTGAGCCTCTGAGGAGGTGGCAGGGCTGGGCCTCACATGGATCTGTTGCAGCCTTCGTGCTTGAAAGGGGTGCTCAGGCCCTGTAGCGTGAAGCCCTTTGAGAACCATCCAGAGGTTGCCCCGAGTTGTCAGGGGATCCTGCCCTGAGGTCCCTTCCTGCTAGCATGCCCTTGTTGGAGAGTGAGGAGTGAGAGCAGACACTAGGAGAAGCCATGCTTACCTGTGCCAGGCACCTCTGTGCTCGGCGATGCTGAGCTATGTGCCCATTAGCCAGAAAGTGGTGCCTGTCTTGGGGGCAATGGGCACCTGGTGCAGGGCGGGGTTGCAGGAGGTGCTTGGCATGTGCCTGCTGCGTTGGAGTGACTTTCATTGCTCTTTGACAAGCTACTGAGGACGTGGCTGCTGCTCCCATCTTCCCAGGGTGGCATTTCTAGTCGGCATCGGAGTGATGTTCACTGCTCTTTAACGAGCTACTGAGGACGTGGCTGCTGCCCCCACCTTCCCAGGGTGGCATTTCTAGTCATAGCCTCACCGGGCCGCTGTTCCTTGCAGTCTCTGGGCACAGGTCACACTTCAGGGGCCAGATGTACTGCCTTCTGAGTTGAACACAAATGAGGGGCTCCACTGTTGATGTGCGTGCTTCTTCGCAGCTGGATTCATTTTCGGCAACATTTGTTGTGTGCCCAGCATGTGTTAGGGCTGGCACGCAGCGGGAAGTGAGTCTCCTGGGGCAGTGGAGAATATCTGCTCCCATACTAGGTGGTGTAGGGAGGAAAACTCAGCCAAGCAGGACTGTGTCCCCTCAATAGAAATGGCAGAGTGTGGCCGAGGTATGTAGGAAGGCCTCTGAGAAGGGACATGGAAGAGAGGCGGATGAAGGAGGAGGCCGTATGGACCTCTGGGGGACCCTGGGGAAGAGCATGAGGCCCAGGGAAGAGCGAGGAACGCCCCTTGGGCAGAATCTCTGCAGCGCGCAGGGGCCACCAAAGTTAGTGTCAGGCCCAGCAGGAACGCTTCTGGACTGAGCAGGACAGACCTCACAGTCCCGAGCAGGGAGCTGGGCCAGGGGAAAGGTTCAGACCCACTTTGGGGTTGACTCTCTGGAGAATCTTCTGGAAGTGACTTGTGTCCCTCTAATGCACCGTGGTGGCAGAAAACCTGGAAACCACAGCTCTCACCAGACGGACCACTTGCCATTGTCCCCTCCAGCGGGGCCATGCTGCTGCTGCGCCCTCAGCACACTTGTGAGGCCCTCCGGCTCTGCCCCGCTCACCCAGTGGCTGGGATCTGCTTGTTCTTAGGAATGTCCGTTGAATGTCACTTTTATCGTAGCTTTCTCTCATCTGCCCAGCAAACTTAATGCCCTCCCCTTCCCTGTGCTGCCCCAAACGCAGCCCTTGGACAGTGTATTGTTATCTGGGTTTGTATCTGTCCCGCCAGTCCTCCCAAGGATTGTGAGCTTTTCCTCATTTATTAAATGCATCCATGAACAGTGCCTGCTATGTGTCAGCACTGCTGGGACCTGGGGGCGGAGCAGTGAGCAAGACAGACAGAAGCCCCCCGCTGTCATGAACCTTCTGATGGCAGAAGACATGTGAAAGACAAAATAAGCCGGCAAAATGCACAGCAGCCTTTATCTCTGTGGCCGAGCACTTCGCCTTCTGGCAAGTAGCTATTCGGTGAGCTAGTATACTCATTTGAGTTGCACCTGTGAAAATGGTAAAGAATAGAAATGTTAGGAAAATCCTCGGACGCTTAGACTCTGGCTCCTTGTGCATGAAGCAGCAGGAGAGAGGCCTTTATTTGTTCAGCTGCCTCAGGGGCTTCGCAGTGTGTAAATATGTTCTTAACAAAGTTTGCAAGAAAAGAGGGATTCTCTGTGCTTTTTACATGTTTTTCTCTATTAGATGAAAGTTCTGTAACTAGTTCTAGTTCGTTTTATGTTTTTGGTAATATAGATGTCTTAGCTTCTGTTTTCTTCATTAGGTAAATAAATAGATAATTTTAAAATAAGAATTGAACATATCTGTGCTTATTCATATTTCTCTTATTTTTAAAGGTTCATATCTGTTTTAATTTTCTGTCCAGAAAGATGGCATTCAGATGGAATCGTGTATCCCAAACCCACGTGGCTTGGAGAAGAGTTGCTGGCCAAGTTGGCCAAGTGGTCTGTAGAGAACAAGAAGAGTGACTTTAAAAGCACCCTTTCCCTCATCTCCATTATGAAGTATAGCAAGGCTTACCAGGAACTTAAAGAGAAGTATAAGGAAATGGTTAAGGTAATTCTGGTGGAGAATATCTGATTTTTCCCCCTTCATGATTTTCTTTTCTTTTCTTTTCTTTTTTCTTTTTTTTTTTTTTTTGTGACAGTCTTGTTCTGTCACCCAAAAAAAAAAGGGCCAGAGTGAAGTGGTGTGATCTTGGCTCACTGCAACCTCTGCCTCCCGGGTTCAAGAGATTCTCCTGCCTCAGCCTCTGGACTAGCTGGGACTACAGGAACATGCCACCACGCCTAGCTAATTTTTTGTATTTTTATTAGAGATGAGGTTTCACCATGTTGCCCAGACTGGTCTTGGCCTCCCAAAGTGCTAAGATTACAGGTGTGAGCCACCGTGCCCAGCTCACCCTTAATTTACATGAGGTAAAATAATCAAACTCTTCCAGGTAAAATTGTTTTTCCTGTTGCAGGCTGTACTTTGACATACTTAGGGGTGCACACAACAAAAACATAGACAGATATATAATGGAAAAGGATTGATCTTTACTTGTATATTATTTGTTTTCAAGAGACCTAAAGGGAAATATTTAATTGAAAAGTAATGGAACCTTGAAAAAAAAATGGCTAAATTACCATAATTCTTTGTATAAACTTAAATATATTTTAAGAGAATGTGAAAAGTTAAAGTACAAAAGAGCAGTTCCCAAAAGGAGATACATTTCATAATAACATGTGCTTAAACTTTCTATCTAAGATGTAAAAACAGTATAACAAGAAACATCTGTGTTGCGGGAAGTCAGGGACCCCGAATTGGGGGCGGGTTCCCCCAATACATCTGTGTGTTTATGCCCAGCTTAAGGCAGAAGGCATTGCTGGTAGAGTCAAAGCTACTTACTATTCTTCCTAGTTCCCATCTTCCTCCCCCTCCTAGGAGTAACCACAATTTGTCATTTCCATGTTTTTTTTTTTTTTTTTTTTGAGACAGGCTCTCACTCTGTCGCCTAGGCTGGAGTGCAGTGGTGCAATCTTGGCTCACTGGAGACTCAACCTCCCGGGCTCAAGCGATTCTCCCAACTCAACCTCCCTAGTAGCTGGGACCACAGGCAGATGCTACCATGCCTGGCTAATTTTTTGTGTTTTTTGTAGAGACAAAGTTTTGCCATGTTTCCCAGGCTGTTCTTGAACTCCTGGGCTCAAGTGCTCTGCCTGCTTTGGCCTCCTAAAGTGCTTGGATTACAGGCATGAGCCACTGCCCGGCTTCCATGTATTTTTTTAATCAGTCACGTCTTGCTCTGTAACAAAAGCACCCCAAAGGTCACAGGCTTAAAGCTGTGACCTTTCATTATTGCTGAAGCACCTGTGGGTCCCCGGGGTTGGCTGACTGAGGCTGGGCTCCCTCCCACATCCTGGCCTCGTGGTCCTTTGCCATCTTGTTAGCTATTTGGTACCGCCCAGAAGGTACTTTTTATGTTTTTCCAGCTTTTGAAATTGTTTCTAGTGGGATGGTTCATCTGTATTGTCTAAGGCGCTGTGACTGGAAATAGAAATTTCAACTTTTAACATTGGCCATTGGTTTTTCCTGTTTTGCCTAATGCCAGTTCTGAACATGACTAATTTTAATAATGAGAGCTCATGTTTGCACAGCTAGTGCTTTACAGTTTTCAGAGCACCTTGATTATCCTGTGTGTTAGTTGAGGCATGGCTTTATCCCTGTTTGACAGGTAGGGCGACAGCAGCCACTGATGGACCAGGGGCTGGAGCACTGGTCTCCTAGTTTGTGGCTCGCGGCTCTCCCTGCCCTAGTTTCACTCCCATGCCTAGTTTCCTTGTTTGTTGCCCTTATCTGCATAGACAATGAGCACAGTGTAGCTAAGTGTTTCCTCTGTGTCCACTGCCTCAGCTAAATGCCTTAGGTACATTCTGTTGATTGTGAAATCTTGCTTTGGATTGGATTGTTCTTGGCATGCCTTGTTTCTTTATGTAAATCTTTTATTGTAAGAAACCAGTTGTGAATTCCTGCCTTTGAGCTTATGTTTCCTATTTTAGTGTACGATTAGTCCAGTTTGATTTATGCTTTATTAGGGATACTTAAAGTATTGGGAAATGGTGGTGGGGAAACCGAACAATTTACGTTTGCTCTTGAAACTGTTTTAGGTGTGGCCTGAAGTCACTGATCCTGAGAAGTTCGTGTATGAAGATGTGGCTATCGCAGCATACCTGCTGGTAAGGGTGTAAGCGACCTCAGCTTCTCTGGAGTGGGTGGAGTTTGCTATAGGCAGATGTTCCCTGTAGTGAAGGACATTTTCCAAATCCATAACTGCCGGTGCTCACAATTCTGCTGGCCAAGGTTGGTTTCTCGTGTAATGGTTTGACTTCATGTGGTCCTTTTGATGCGTATACAACAAGTTTGGGTTGAAACTTGACCTCAGGTTCCAACTTGATCTGCAGGTGGAACTGTACGTCCACACTCAGCAGTCATCGTGGAGGCACCGGCTGGCACAGGGAAGCACTGAGGAACACGTGTCTTCCGGCCCTGGCCTAGAACCTTCTAGCCCTTTCCTCAGCTGGCTCGCTAGCTGGCTACATTTGGACATGCCCTCTGATTTAATCATCTTGGTTTACTTATCTATAAGAATGTTTAGAGTAGGCTGGGTTTGGTGGCTCAAGCCTGTAATTCCCAGCACTTCGGGAGGCCGAGGCAGGCAGATCACTTGAGGTCAGGAGTTTGAGACCAGCCTGGCCAACATGGTGAAACCCTGTCTCTACTGAAAATACAAAATTAGCCAGGCGTGGTGGCAGGTGCTCATAGTTCCAGCTACTGGGGAGGCTGAGGCAGGAGAATTGCTTGAACCCAGGAGGCGGAGGTTGCAGTGACCTGAGATTGCATCATTGCACTCTAGCCTGGGCGGCAAGAGCAATACTCCATCTCAAAAAAAGAAAAAAAAAAAAAAGAATGTTTAGTGTAGATGATTTCAAGTTTCCTTTCACTCAGAGTTTTCTTTGACCAGTTTGTGTCTGAATTATTCTTGCGTAGAGTGAATTACCACCTGACTTTGTTTTGTTTTTCTTTTCACTTAGATTCTATGGGAAGAAGAAAGGGCTGAGAGGGGACTAACTGCCAGGCAGTCCTTTGTGGACCTGGGATGTGGAAATGGCCTCCTGGTCCACATCCTGAGCAGTGAGGGGGTAAGGCCCGGCTCCATCACCTTTTCTGGTAACTTGTCCAGAGTTTCCTCAAGTCAGGCACAGGGTTCACTGACATCTTTTTCTGCTGATACAGCCTGGATTTGGAGTCAGCCAGCTATCAGAGTAGGTAGAGACTTATAAATTTCTGTTAATTTGATAAACAAACAGCTCCTAAAACAAGGGAAACGTGGTGATCTCATTGGACCTAAGAGGAAGTCCCCAGGCCCCGGCATGGACCTATAAACTGACAGGCTTTGAGTAGCATGGAAGTTTTTTTGCTGTCAGATTTTTCTTTTGAAACCCACCATCTCAAGGAGCTGGAGGGAGATAAAAAGCAAGGCAGGTTCTGCCCTTGAGAAGCTTCAGGCCAGGCACGGGGCTCACGCCTGCAATCCTAACCCTTGGGTGGCCGAGGCGGGTGGATCACTTGAGCCCGGGAGTTTGAGACCAGCCTGGGCAACGTAGTGAAACCCCATCTCTGCAAAAAAAAAAGGAAAACAAATAAGAGAAGCTTCAGTTCTGGCTCGGACGGCCAGTCATGTATACACAGACAACAGTATGGAACAGTGTGGTACTGGGTTTTGCCCTTATTTTCTGGATGTTCAGCTGATGCAGTGAAAGCACTCTTGGGCTGAGAGCGGCACCTGCCCCGGTAGCACGGTCAGTAGGGGTGGGTGTCTTGTGCCTGGAACTTCCTGCCAGCAACTCATACCCCTCCTGGTGCGTCCAGCGCGTCAGGTGCCATTATCCCATGATATGATGGCCAGCTTAGCCACTTCCTGCTAGGGGGCAACAGCTGGAACCTGCAGCCCAATATTGATGGTACCAAACTGATTATTTTCCTGCTATGCTGTACTGTACAGTACTGTACTGATAGGCTGCGCATATTTGTCTACACCTGTAAGAGCTTGAAATGGTTGTTACAATGCCCTTTTTCAAGTGTGTTATTAAAGAATGAGTTTTTAATCATAATACCTATAAGCTGGTTGTGGGGGTGGTAGTGTATCAGGTGGCAGCTTGGTAGCTGGTACCTGGAGACTGCTGGGAGGTGTCTCGTGCACCCCTCCTCTTCTGCAGGCTTGGAATAAATAAGTTTGCCCTATGAGAGCCAATGAGTGTGGCCAAGGTGCAAGAAGAGCCAGCAGCTGACCTTGACTGAGAACAGAGAATTGGCTCACGTTCTCAGGTGTGCTCCCTGGGGCACTGGCCCTGGAAATGTTCCCACACTAAAGGCCACTGTGGTCACTCAACTCCATGTCCCATCTTGAACTCCATGTCCCATCATAATGACCATTAGCGCAGTACACCTTCTTACCTGCCTTGCAGGGATGTGGGTATCTGTTTCAGACAGCTGAGAAATTCTGGTGTCATCCATGAATGCTAATGACACACTTGAAAAAGGGCATTGTAACAACCATTCCAAGCTCTTAGAGGCGTAGGCAAATATGTGCAGTCCATCAGTACAGTACTGTGCAGTACAGCAGCAAGAAAATCAGCTTGGTACCACCAGACTGGGCTGCAGGTTCCAGCTGTTGCTGCTAGCAGGAAGTGGCTAAGCTGGCCATCGTATCACAGGGTAATGGCACCTGGTGCGCTGGATGCATCAGGACGGGTATGAGTTGCTGGCAGGAAGCTCTTCTCTTGCCCTTCGTCCTGCTGGCAGTGCCTGCAGAGCTTTAATGTGTTCTTGCTAACTTATTATGAAGTACTAAGGTTAACCTTTGATTTCTAAAATTAATTTTTTCAGCATCCAGGCAGAGGGATTGATGTCCGAAGAAGAAAAATCTGGGACATGTATGGACCACAAACTCAGTTAGAGGTACCGTCTTTATTACGCATGCCCTTGATCTCAGCTTGGCTTAGCTCCCGGTGGGAATTGCTGTAATGAATGTGTCTCTTTGTATAGGTCAAGCAGACATGCTGATAGTAAACCTTCACATTAATCTAAGTGCTCTGAAATTAGAGAAGGGAAAAAAAGAGAGATGAAACTAGACTTTGCAGAACCTTCTGGTTAAACTGACTGAAGGGCGCTGATCTCCAGGCAGAAGTGCTGTCTCTCCCTGAGTTTGTTGGTGCCGTTTGTATCTTGTGTGGGGTGCTCCCTTGCAGCCTTGAGGTGGGGGCTGTGCCCGGTGCATTTTGCGAAGTCTTCTCCAAGGCCTCCCAAAGGCTGCTCGTTTGGTCAGCAAGCAGTTAGTACCCTGCCTGCCAGGACTGCGCCAGGGATGGGGACACCTGCAGATGAGCCACAAAGGGCGGTGGCTGTGCCAGGGCTGGGATAGAAGGTTTAGAGGGCTGTGGGGACTCAGAGGAGGGGCTTGACCCCACTTGGGGCCTCTGAGAAGACTTCTTGGAGCACCCCCATGAGCAAGTGGAGGCAGCCAGGTGCCCAGCACGGAAGCGAGATGCCCCCTGGCGGGATCACCTCCGGGCACACAGATGATGTGTAGGGCAGACTGTGCAGTCCCACGTAATTTCTCTCATATCTTTGGGCCAGTCCTCTTTACCCTTGACATTTCCCTTTTTTAGGACTTGAAACAGTCTCACTTTTCTTAATGCCCCTACCCAGAGATAATCACTCTCTTTTATTTAGGGAAATCAATATGTACACATTTACAGTTTTAAAAAATAATATTTGTGACCATGGTGTATACGGAACTTTGACCCTGGCTGCTTCTGCTCATTTAACATCCCATTCTAGGCATTTTCTGAAGTCTTTGACAATTATTTGCAAGCATGTTGTTAATGGCTGTACAATGTTCCATTGAATTGTAGGTAACAACAACACAAGTACAGCTGGCCCTTGAACAACACGGGATTGAACTTTGTGGGCCAGTTTTATACAAATTTTTTTCAATAAATACATTGGAAAATTTTGTTGGAAATTTGCAACAATTTGAAAAAACTGACAAATGAAATGCATAACCTAGAAATATTGAAAAAAATTCAGAAAAAGTTAGATATGTCCTGAATGCATTAAATATACATACATACTAGTCTATTTTACCATTTACAACCATGAAATACATACAAATCTATTATAAGAAGTTAAAATCTATCAAAACTTACACAAACCCAGACTGTATGTGGTGTCATTCTCTGTCAAGAGAAACGCGAACGTAAAGATGCAGTATTGAATCATAATTGCATGAAACTAACTGTAGTCCATTCAGTGCTACTGTAAAATTTCCTGGTCACTGCTCGTTCCTACTGCAGTGAGCCCAAGTGTTTCAAGTGCCCATTTAAAATGCTATGTGGCACCGATCACCTCTGTGGCACCAGCTCATTCCTCCAGTCAGTTGCATAGCCCAGTGAAACGTGATCTCTGGTATTTTTCAACGTGTTTGGTGCAATACTGTAAACCTCGAGTAGCACTGCAGGACCCATACACGATGCCACTAGTGATGCTGGAAGTCTCCCAAGAAGCAGAGAAAAGTTATGGCATTAGAAGAAAAGGCTGAGTTCCTTGATATGTCTTATAGATTTCAGTCTGCAGCTGCAGTTGCCCACCATTTCAAGATAAATGAATCCAGTGTAAGAACTGTTGTTAAAAAAAAAAAAAAAGAGCAAGAGAGGGAAAGAAATTTGTGAAACTGTCACTGCAGGTACACCAGCAGGCGGGTGTATTCATCTCATATTTAGAATGCAGCTTTGATGTGGTTGCAGGATTGCTACAAGAAAAGCATACATACAGACTCTAATATGATTTGAGAAAAGGTGAAGTCATTATATGACAAAGCAGAAAGAAGGTGAAGGTTCTAAAGCTGGAGAATTTAATGCCAACAAAAGATGATTTGATAGTTTTAGAAAGTGACTTGGGTTGTAAAAATATCTAGATAACAGGAGGAGTAGCTTTAGTGGACCAAGAGGCAGCAGATGAGTTCCCAGATGCCATTAAGAAAATCACCAGAGAGGCCAGGTATGGTGGCTCATGCCTGTAATCTTAGCACTTAGGGAGCCCAAGGCTGGAGGATCGCTTGAGGCCAGGAGTTCAACACCAGTCTGGGCAATATAGCAAGACACCCCCCCCCCCCCAACTATCTCTACAAAAAATAAAACATTGTAAAAAGAAAATCATCAAGGAGAAAGGATGTCTGCCTGAACAGGTTTTTAATGCAGATTAAAGTACCCTATTCTGGAAAAAATGCCAAAAAGGAGAGAAGTAAGCCCCAGAATTTAAGGCAGGAAGGGACAGGCTAGGTCTGCTGTTCTGTGCAAATGGAATCAGATTTATGATCAGGACTGCCCTTATCTGTAAAGCTGCTAAGCCCAGGTCTTGAAGGGAAAAGAGAAACACCAGCTGCCAGTCGCTTGATTGTACAAGAAGGCCTGGGCAGCAAGAACTCTAGTGTTGTTTCATCAAGGCTTTGTCTCTGAAGTCAGGAAGTACCTTGTTAGTAAGGGACTACCTTTTAAAGTTCTGTTGATATTGGACAATGCTCCTGGCCACCCAGAACCTCTTGAGTTAACACCACTGGTGTTGATGTGGTCTGCTTGACCCCAAACACAGCTTCTCTTTTCAGCCTCTAGATCAGAGAGTTACAAGGACCTTTAAGCCTCATTATGCACAGTATTCAATGGAAAGGATTGGATGCTGTGGAAGAGAACTACAAGAGAGGATATCATGAAAATCCTGCAAGGATTTTACCATTGAAGACACCGTCATTGCTACAGAAAAGGCCATGAAAGCTACCGAGCCTGAAACAAATTCCCGCCAGAGAAAATGGTGTCCAGATGTTGGCCTGACTTCACAGGATTTATAGCAGAGCCAGTCAAGGAAATCGTGAAAGAGTTGTGGATATGGCAAAGGTGGGCGATGAAGGGTGGAAGTGTCATGCCTGACTTCACAGGATTTACAACAGAGCCAGTCAAGGAAATCATGAAAGAGACTGTGGATATAGCAAACAAAGGCAAGAGATGAAGGGTGCAAGATACGGATCTTGAGAAATTCAAGAGCTAATAGACTCCACTCCAGAGGAATTAACTACAGACGACCTGATGGAGATGAGTGCTGCCAACCCAGCGCCAGATGATGAGGAAGAATATGTAAAAGAGACAGTGCCAGAAAGCAAATTGACATCAGACAGTGTGGCAGAAGGGCCCTGATTATTCCAGACTGCATTTGACTTCTTTTATGCCATAGACTCTTCCGTGATATGCACTGAAACTAAAGGAAATGATGGAAAAAGGATTGGCACTGATAGAAACGTTTTTAGAGAAACTAAAAAGTAAAGCAGACAGAAATTATGATGTATTTCATGAAGTTACACTGAATGTGCCTGCCTCTCCCGCCTCCCTTCCACCTCCTCCATGTCTTCCACACCTGAGACAGCAAGACCCGTCCCTTCTCTTCCTCCTCCTCCTCAGCCTGCTCAATGTGAAGAGGATGGGGATGAAGATCTTTGTGATGGTCGGTCCACTTCCACTCAATGAATAGTAAATTTTCTCTTTCTTATGATTTTTCTTTTTTTTTTTTTTTTTTTTTTTTGAGACAGAGTCTCGCTCTGTCGCCCAGGCTGGAGTGCAGTGGTGTGATCTAGGTTCACTGCAACCTCTGCCTTCCAGGTTCAAGCAGTTCAGCCTCTCGAGTAGCTGGGATTACAGGCGCCCACCATCATGCCCAGCTATTTTTTGTATTTTTGGTAGAGATGGGGTTTCACCATGTTGGCCAGGCTGGTCTTGAACTCCTGACCTCAAGTGATCCACCCACCTCGGCCTCCCAAAGTACTGTGATTACAGGTGTGAACCACTGCAGCCAGCCACGATTTTCTTAATAACATTTTCTCTAGCTTTATTTTAAGGATATAGTATATAATACACAAAATGTGTTTTAATCGACTTTTATGTTTATATTATTGATAAGTCTTCTGGTCAACAATAGGCTATGAGCAGTCAGTTTTGGGGGAGTCAGAAGTTATACATGGGCCAGGTACAGTGGCTCACACCAGCAATCCTAGCTCTTTGGGAGGCCAAGGCATGAGGATCACTTGAGTCCAGGAGTGCGAGACCAGCCAGGGCAACGTGGCAAAATCCCATCTCTACTAAAAAAAAAAAAAAAAAATTAGCTGGACATGGTGGCATGCACCTGTAGTCCCAGCTACGCGGGAGGCTGAGGTTGGGGGATCACCTGAGTTCGGGAGGTTGAGACTGCGGTGAGCCAAGATTGTGCCACTGCACACCAGCCTGGGCGACGCAAGTGAGACTCTGTCTCCAAAAGTTATACACAGATTCTTAACTGCATCTGTAGGGGTTCAGAACCCCCAACTCCCACTTTGTTCAAGGGCCAGCTGTATAGTAATAAAAACTGACAGTCATCCAGTGCTGTGTGTGGATGCCTTTCTAAAGGTAAATGTATTTTATGTACAGTAACCTACCATAATCCGCACAACAGCACTGGGAGGTTGATTCTCTTATTATCCCCATTTTACAGGCGAGGAAACCGACGTACCCTTGGGGAGGTTAGGTCAGCCATGTGTACGGCAAGCGGTGAAGGCAGAATTATTTACTCAGCTCTTCTGTTCTTGACCATCTGTTTTCAGATGACAAATTACGCTACATAAATCTTTGTGTGTAAATCATAGTGCACTTAAAAAATATTTTTCCTACCTGGACTTTAAAGATTTTCAATACATATTGCCATAATGCTTTTCGAAAAGGTCCTACTTCAGATATGCTTCATTTCAGCAAGAATTCTGAGCACTACAAGAGATGCATCCAATGGGAGAAAAAACAGCTGTACACATTTATCACATATTTGAGTGTCCCCTACCTGCCAGGCACTCTTAGGTGCTGACGATTCAACAGTGACAAGAGCCCCTGCCTTTATGGTCATGGGAAGGGGGTGGGAGGCAGACAACCTGCAGACACACAGCCAGTGTGTGCAGCAGGTTCGAGGGTGGTGGCAGGTGCTGAGGAGGAGGCTGGGGGTGTTGTGTAGTGGCCGCCACTGGAGAAGAGAACAGAACAGAGGCTGGGCCAGGGTGGGCTACAGACATCAAGACACCTGGGGGTCTGGGCCTGACAGCACATCTATTCCACGCTGTCAGCCAGCCCTGGGCACTAGAGCCATGTGACCGTGGGGTTAAAGTGCACTCAGATCAGTCAGATCTTGGTCAAGAGTAGCTTGCTTCTCCTGGTACTGAGGACAGAGAAATGACTCCCTGATGGGAAAAAAGTCATGAGTAGCCCTCAGGAGCAGTCCTAGGACAGGTTATAGTGGCTCTGTGGGCGTGGCCTCACTTTCCCAGGGTGGTGTGGGAGTGGCCTCTCCCTCTGGGTGTGACTAGGTCACAGAGCCTCATCTGCCAGAGGGCAGAATGTTGTTTTATGAGATGAAAAAATGTTGACTTTTCATCATGGAGAATGTCAGGAATATACAAAAGTAGAGAGAGGAATGTAGGTACTCCATGCAGTCACCCAGCCAGCTGCAAGGATTATTCTTTTCTCTATCACTTACCCTCAAGCAGCTCCCACTGTTATTTTGAAACAAATCTCAGGCATATCATTTCATAGAAATAGAAAATAAAAAATAAGTAGAAAAATATTCCAAAACTATTTTTATGTTTTCTGTTGGCCTCACTCCTTTTTTTTTGAGAACTATCACCCAGGCTGGAGTGGTACAGTGGCGTGATCTCGGCTCACTGCAGCCTCCGCCTCCCAGGTTCAAGGGATTCTTGTGCCTCAACCTCCCGGGTAGCTGGGACCACAGGCGTGCACCACCACTACGCCTGACTGATTGTATTTTTAGTAGAGACGGGGTTTTGCCATGTTGGCCAGGCTGATCTGGCTCTGGCCTCAAGTGATCCACCTGCCTCGGCCTCCCAAAGTGCTGGGATTACAGGCATGAGCCACCACGCCCAGCCCCCCTTTTATTTTTTTGGAGACAGGGTCTCACTCTGTTGTCCAGGCTGGAGTACACTGATGTGATCACGGCTCACTGTGGCCTCAACCTTCTGGACTGAGTGATCCTCCTACCTCAGCCTCCGAGTAGCTGGGGCCGCAGGTGCACACCACCATGCCTGACTAATTTTGTGTTTGTTTTTTGTTGAAACAGGGTCTTCCTATGTTGCCCAGGCTGGTCTCAAACTCTGGGGCTCAAGTGATCCTCCCACCTCGGCCTCCCACAGGGCTGGGATGACAATGAGCCGCTGCGCCGGGCCGGGGTGCTTACTCTTTGGTTGTACATTTACTCTTTGCTTTATTTTACAGTGATTGGCAGTTGCTTGTCCACTCATATATTACATTAGGAAATGTTTTCAAAACCTCAGGTTTGAGGAATGTTGGTAATCTAGCCAGTGCACTGGGGAGGCTCTGCAAATATGTGTGTAGACTATAGACTCTCACACATGTCCCAGAATCGGGCTCTAAACTTGGCTATGAAGTTAATGACCAAAGCTAAAGCAGTAGTGATGTGGCTGATTTCAAAATTCCATGTGTCCCCAGGTGAAAAAGCACCTTTGGGTAGGAAATTCAGGCAGCAGTGAGTAGGCCATCTGTGTAAGCCCAGACCCTAGGGAAGAGCTGGCTGCTGAGGGTGCCCCTTGGAGAACGGGCGGAGGCTCTAGTTCTTTAGCTGAGGTTCCCCAGCAGCCTGCATCAGACTTTTCTGTAGGGTCATCTGACCTGGGGAAGACCCTACCCCGAGCACTTAGTCAGGAAAGGCCTGCTGTTGAGAGTTCTGTATTCTAATCAAGTGTGTAGGTTTTTTCCTTGTTACCTCCCAACCTTCAGTCTCAGTGCTAAAATAGCCATGTTTATTCTAGTGTTAAATAAATGCCAGGAGTTCTGTCATGCTTTCTGCCTTGGAGGAGCGTGGCCAGAATGAGGGTGGTTCTGTTGACGTGCACATGGTGTTTGTGGATTTTCTAGTGAATGATTTCCTTCCAGCTGCAGTTGAGTGGTTTCCACGAACAGGTACAATCTAGAAAGTCAAAGGCCAGGCGTAGAATATAACTTTTTTTCTTTCTTTCAAAAACCTCATTTGATTGCAAGCAAGAGAGTGTTAAAAAACTAAAAACAAAACACCTGTTTATAACAACAGCCTGGTGGTGATCACAATTGTCTTAATTGTGTGAACCTCTATATGAAACAGGAATATTGGAATTTGCTGTGTTCAAAATGCCAGTGAAAAGTTCATAAAAGCCTGTAATCCCAGCACTTTGGGAGGCTGAGGTGGGCACATCACCTGAGGTCGGGAGTTCAAGACCAGCCTGACCAACATGGAGAAACCCCTGTCTCTACTAAAAATACAAAATTAGCCAGGTGAGATGGCACATGCCTGTAATCCTAGCTACTCGGGAGGCTGAGGCAGGAGAATTTCTTGAACCAGGGAGGCTGAGGTTGCAGTGAGCCGAGATCGCACCACTGCAAGCCAGCCTGGGCAACAAGAGCGATACTCCGTCTCAAAGAAAAACAACGGCTGGGCGTGGTGGCTCATGCCTGTAATCCCAGCACTTTGGGAGGCCAAAGCAGGTAGATCACGAGGTCACGAGATCGAGACCAGCCTAACTAACATGGTGAAACCCCATCTCTACTAAAAATACAAAAATTAGCTGGGTGTGGTGGCGGGTGCCTGTAATCCCAGCTACTCAGGAGGCTGAGGCAGTAGAATTGCTTGAACCTGGGAAGTGGAGGTTGCAGTGAGCTGAGATCGCGCCACTGCACTCTAGCCTGGTGACGGAGCAAGACTCCGTCTCAAAAACAACAACAACAACAAAACAAAACAAAAAAACTTCATAAAACAGGTGGGGCTTTGATATCTAGTGCTGTTGGCAAGATAATATAAAATATGATTATGGTCTTTACTAAATGTCAGTTATGCTTTAATTTATTCACACCATTTAAAGAGACAGATGGGCAAACTTAAATCTAGAATGAATGGGAATCAAGAATAAATAGTCCCAAAGGTTTGATATCTCTGTAGATTATACGTATACCCTTGAACAATACTATTTTCAGTATTTTAACATCTATGTAAATAGAAGCACATATGCTTATTGAAGAACCAGAGAGAGACAGAATTTCAGTTTTAGTTTTTTACTTACCATGTCTGTAAAACATTCTTGTGTTATAGTTTTGCTGTTAGAAAGAATAGCCTTGAAGAGTGAGTGTTCTCAGAATGTCTTCCCCATTATGATCAGGGAATAACTTCTGTTCACTTATCTTGGGGACTCATCCTACCGCTGGAAAATTAAGAAGATTTTCAATGGTTGTGTGGTCTCTCTTTCCCCTCTCTCTTTCCAGTTTTTACTGACAGAATTGCTATTGAAACTGTTGATTTCAGTAATTAATGATGGCCTGCTGATTATCAGAAAGGGTAGGGTGCCTATTTAAAGTTCTTAAATCATAAAAGCAAGCTGTCCTCAGCCTAACTGCAGAATTTGTCAGAATGGGTAGAGTGCCTGTTCAGGGGGATCTTAATCACTTTCTGACAGTTTACAAAAGGTAAGAGTCTAATGGTAAAGAATTTCGTGTATTTACATATGTAAATTCTCTCTGTCTATTCATAGACTTGGTTTCCTAGATTGAAAGGCCTGTGAGGTTAGACCCCTGTGTTGTATTATGCACTTAAATCACCTTCAGACCTCTCTGCCTTCCATTCACTTCCTCCGAAGCCATTGCTTGCTCCCATGCTCTGCCAGAGGTGAAACCATTCCGTGGCCGTCTCTCCTGGAGCTCCTTCTTATGCCTGTGGAAAAATCAGCTTTTAAATGATCCAAAGGCGATTAGCACTCAGAAAAGTGCTGTTAGTTTCTCCGGTGATTTCCCTAAAAGTTGCCAGCATTTCTTGCCCTCTAGGCAGACCTAGGGAGGATACATCGACTTCCCCGCTCTTCCCCGCTCTTGGTCATGCAGCAGGTGAACTGCGGCTCTGCGCTGTGTGACTCCAGAGCCTATACCCTCCCGCCATGTCCTGCCCACGCAGTAGCTCTACAATGATTCACAAAACATTTTGTCTTGTTTTGTTATTCCCTTAGGAAGATGCAATCACACCCAATGATAAGACCCTTTTCCCTGATGTTGATTGGTTAATCGGTAACCATTCTGATGAACTCACACCATGGATACCTGTCATTGCAGCCAGGTGAGAAGTAGAGGAGTTATCAGGTGAATGGCTGGGGAATGCTTCATCTTCTAAACAGTGGTGTCCAAAAGGGTAGCCACTAGCTGCGTGCAGTTGTCAAGCACTTGAAATGTGGGTAGTTCCAATTTTTGAAATGTTTGCATATTGCCTATATTGGGTTAAATTTAAAATAAATTCCACCTGTTTTATTTTACCTTTTAAAATATGACTACTGGAAAATATAAAATTACTGAGATTGTTCACATTATATCTCTGTTGGCCAGCACTGATTGGCACTGTGATTACTTCTACGGTATTTATATCCGGTGTCAAAAGAGGTGTCCTTTTTGGAAGTTTTTTTCTGAAAACATGAGGCTTTGCCTTTAAAGGGGAAATCTACCCATCGATAGACCCTCTGCAGCCACAGTTGCCTCTGCACGGGGAGCTGTGTGTGTCCGAGAGACTTGGTCACAAAGCAGGTTGTGCTGCTCCTCGTTGACGTTTCGTTGCTGAGTCTCCTTATCTCAGATTCTTCTGAGCTGTTTTCATTCTCAAGGAGTAACTAGGTGAAAGATCAGGTCTTCGCTCAGGCTTGGTTGTGCTTCCCTTTAACAGTTCCTATTAAAAGCTGACGTCTTAAAGTACTTCAAGAAGTTTCAGATGACACTTGATAACAGGAACTGTGAAAAAAATCGTTTTTATAAAAGTAATTAGATTCTATTGAAAAGATATACTGTGTTGCTTTATTTCTAGAAATTAACTTGGGGAAGGCTGTAATTCATCTTTTAATATGAAAAACAATATTACACAGCCACAAAGAAAAGGAAATCATGTCCTTTGCAGCAACATGGGGTGCAGCTGGAGGCCATTATCCTCAGTAAACTATTGCAGAAGCCAAAAACCAAATGCCGCATGTTCTCACTGATAAGTGGGAGCTCAACATTGAGTACACAGGGACATCAAGATGGCAGCAGTAGACACTGGGGACTGCTGGAGTGGGGAGTGAGGGAGAGGGCAGAGTTTGAAAAACCCCCTGGTAGTTACTATGCTCACTTCTTGGGTCATGGGATCTGTCTTACCCCAAACCTCAGCATCTTGCAGTACACCCATGCCACAAACCTGCACACATACCCCCTGAAGCTGAAATAAAAGTGGACATTATATACAACAAAAAGAAACAATATTGGCCAGGAACATCACTTCCCTATTTTGCCCTGATGCGCGATTGCCATGTGGCTTTGTTCCGAATTTCCTGGACTGCGTCTGCTCGGGATGCTTGACCCTGTGGTTGTTGGTTCTTTTTGAAGGTCTTCCTACAATTGCCGCTTCTTTGTCCTCCCCTGCTGCTTCTTTGACTTCGTTGGAAGATACTCCCGGAGGCAGAGTAAGAAGACTCAGTACCGGGAATACCTTGACTTCATTAAAGAAGTGGGCTTCACCTGTGGGTTTCACGTGGACGAAGACTGCCTCAGGATTCCTTCAACCAAAAGAGTATGTCTGATTCTCATGTTGTTCCAGGCGGTGTGTCGGCGTTCAGATGGACAGCTCAGGGCCCTGTCACAGAGCCATGAACCATGCTGTAACGTTCAAAATGTTCTAGAACGTGCCGGTGCTGATTTCTGTGCTCTGTCACTGATGAGGCCCAGAGGCTTGTTCTGTCCCATGGTGCCCTCCTTAAAGGCACCCGGGTGCTCCCTCCTCCAGGCCTGCAGGAGTCCTCGCCAAGCCCCCCTTGCCTCTCCAGAAGCTCTGAGTGGCCCCAGGGGACCTGCCCAGAGGAGGCCTCAGTGTGGCCTGTGGCTGAACTCCCTGTGGAAAGTTCCTGCTCCTTCAAGTCGCAGATAATTGGCTGCGATTGAAGTGTGTTTCAGAAGTTCACAATGATTTCCCATTTTCTCATTAAAGGCCTAGTTCATTCAGATTCACCTGAAATGTCATTTGGGCAGAAGTTGGCCCGGGGGCTTTCTGTAAGCAGTGGGACTGTGCCTCTGACCTTTGTGTGGACAGGGCAGACTTATGCCCTCTTGCCGCTCCAAAGGCTTGACCTTTTGAAAGTACCGTGGAAGTGTTTACAGCAGCTCACCTCAGTCTCTGGTAACTTTATTTGACAAGACTGTGGCTGGCAGACAGTGTGCTTTTAAAAAATAACCCCGCCGTGTCCAGGCCACAGAATTTGATGGCTGCCTTAGCAAGAAAGGGCCCAGCTGATCTGAGTGAAGCCTCGGCTTTGCTGCTGCCCGTGGTGCACTCGGGCTGATCGCGGAGCTCCGCAAGCCTGTCCTCACCTGTGAGACCAGGAGGAGGCTGCCCGGGTCTCTGTGGGGGCTGGACGGGATGATGTCTTCAGAGCCCACAGCGGGGAGGGCATGTCGTGGGCATTCGCTGGCTGGCTGCCGTCATAGCCGTGCACCAGGAGCAGCGTTGGCTTGTGGCACAGGCCTCAGGGCCGCTGGCGCTGTCACTGCCCTGCTACCGTGGGAAGTTACCTTAGGACTCGCTGCTGAACCGTCCCGTTATCCTCTCAGTGTCCTCTGTTTTTGGCAAGTCTTGGTCTTCTGAGTTCAGAATTGATTTGGGGAAACTGCTAAAGTTTGGGTCCTCTAGGCAGGTCCGAGGAGCCCGTGGCTTTGATTTTTGCACTTGCTTCTCCATTACTAATTGGTAGAGACCGTGGACTGTCGCTTCATCTCTCTGAGCTTCAGTTTTCTTATCACTGGCAGGTTTGGGGATCGAATGTAAGAGTGGATGTGAACGTGCTTTGTCATTTTTAAAGCAGTTCACACACAGCACATGTCTGGTGGGGACTGGGTGTGTGACAGGCACTGAGAATTTAAAATCCCGCTGGAAGAGCTGGGGAGCAGAGGTGTGGCTGTCACGTAGTGAGGAGGTCGGCTTCCTTATCACCCGCGCCTGGCCTTGTAGTTGATGCCTGGAGAGGAAGCCCAGAAATGAGGTGCCCTTGCTGGGGCTGGGCAGGGCCTGGTTGTCCGGAGGGGACTGTCTGAAGGGCACCCTCCATCGGGGTGTGCCGCCAAGGGAGGCAAGCACGCATGGAGCACCTCTATGGCTCCAGGCCCTCTGCGCAGCCCCCGTATGTGCTCGCTGGCTCTGGCAAGGTGGGGACAAAGCTGCCTCCCTTCCCAGCCCCTGGGGCACTCTGCAACTCTGCAGTGTTACCATCAGCATGTGCCCCCGCCGGGCGGCCGAGGGGTGGAATGAGGGGCGGCAGCGGGAAACTAGGACGGTGCGGCTGCCGGGCCCGGGAGTGTGGACTCTTGAGTTTAGGCGCCTTTGTTAGATCTTGTGAAGGTCCAAGATCTAACAATGATGAGAGGGAACCATGGGCTCTTACTGTTTTTTTAATTTTTAAGTTACTTATATTGGTGTCAGTTTTTATTTTGTATTTATTTTTATTGATTTATTTATTTTGAGATGGAGTTTTTGCTCTTGTCACCCAGGCTGGAGTGCATTGGCACAATCTTGGCTCACTGGCCTCTGCCTCCTGGGTTCAAATGATTCTCCTGCCTCAGCCTCCTGAGTAGCTGGGACTACAGGTGAGGGCCACCACGCCCGGCTAATTTTTGTATTTGTAGTAGAGACGGGATTTTGCCATGTTGTCCAGGCTGGTCTGAAACTCAAGTGATCCGCCTGCCTTGGGCTCCCAAAATGCTAGGATGATAGGAGTGAGCCACCGTACCTGGCTGGTGTCAGTTTTTTAAATCAGGATTTTTTCATGATAGACATTGAAAACTTGTGATTTGTACTCCAGGATGAGAGAATTCCATGGAGAACGTTGAAATAGACTAGCCAGCTAAAATAATTGCTTTGCTTTTTTCAAACACAGGTCTGTCTCGTTGGAAAATCCAGAACATACCCTTCCTCCAGAGAAGCTTCCGTGGATGAAAAGAGGACTCAGTACATTAAGAGCAGGCGGGGCTGCCCTGTAAGCCCACCTGGCCAGGAGCTTTCCCCTTCTCCACCCTGGGTTGCTGCTGGCAGTGCTGGTCACTGTGACGGTCAGCAAGCTCTGGACGCCAGGGTCGGGTGTGTAGCCAGGGCCTGGGCCGCTGAGCATGGAGCAGGGCCCCAGGCTGAAGGACCCTGGCTACCTGGATTTCATCCCAGAGAAAAGGCTGAGCGTGTGAGGAACTGTGCCGCCCTGCCACGAGATTTTATTGACCAAGTGGTTTTGCAAGTAGCGAATTTACTGTTAGGTGGAAAGCAATTAAACACAAGAAGTTCTCGAAATGGGAGTTTGAAGACCTGGAACGGGGGAGGTAAGCTGTCCACCATCTTAGGGAGGGGCTAGCACGCTCCCAGGCTTGAGGGCAGGAATTCACGTCTTCAGAACCGACATGAAATGGTGTGGCCCTGTGACTACACACTTTGAAAAAGCCATTGATGGTGGGTGCATAGGCTCTCTTCAAGCAAATTCTTTAAAATTTTCCAAATAGCTCTTATAAACATAAAGGACTTTGTTATTTCCAGGGAGGAAGGCCGAGGCCAGGCCAGGGAGTGACAGAGTTTGGACCCTTAATTAACTTTTACCAAACATGCAGGTTTAGGGGCTAGAACTACTCATTTTCAATCTAGAAATTATCCAAAGAGAAAACAGGTTACTGAGTGCAAGCAAAATGCACTGTCCCCTTGAGTATGTGGTAAGATTTGGAGCTGTTGTGATTTGATAATTTAATTCTCTTTGAAATCCCCAAAACACAACAATCATCCATGGCAGAAGGAGAAAATTACATCGATTGTTCTCATGGGGTGAGTGGTGTGCTGAAATTATGTTCTCAGGTGAGTGGTGTGTTGAAATTAACGGCATTCAGAGAGCCAGCCAGGGCTGTAAGGACCTCGCCTCCTTCCGGGCAGGGATGCTGCTTGGCCGCCAGAGGGTGGTGTAGAGCTGCAGCCAGCGCCTGGCTTCTCTTGCAGTTTTGGGAACTGGAGAAGAGCACGGAGCCGCATCCCCTCCTGGCCCCTCCGTCGGTGACTCCTACCTGGCTGCGCATTTGAGGGAAACCCTTCTTCTCCAGGCTTTGCTTTCCTCACCTGTGAATGTTGGGACAAAATCATGCCCGTTTCCTTCTTCATCCTTTGTCCTCTTGCACCATGTGTACGTGGGATGGGACCGGGCCATGGAGCACAGACGGCCCCTCCAGAAATCATTCGAACCTGATGGTACCTGGTCAGCAGAGCCTCTAGCCATCTGGCGAGAGTGGCCCTGGCTCAGTGGCTGATGGGGCCGACTAGCTGCAAACCACCAGGCACCGTGGGGCCTCTGGGTTGGCCCTGCTGACTAAAGGCACCCTGCTGTGGTGGGGCTGGAGCACAGAGGAAGAAGGCTGAGGCTGGCAGAGCTTGGGGCCCACCACAGGCAACTGGGACCCAGAGCCCCAGGGACATCAGTGTGGTCTGAAAGTTCCCACGTGCAGTAAACAGTGACAGTTCTTGAGTGCAGTTTGACCTTTAAATTCCCAGGAGATGACGGGCACACAGATGTCAGCTGTGCCTGGGATGGACGGCTTTCGGTGGGTGAGGAGGAAGGAGGAACAGACCTGGAGATGGAGAGCGGGGATGGGTGAGCGGTGGGCTCAGTCCTGCCTGCCCCTTGGAACTTGGGAACCAGGGCGCCTAACAGGCCCTGGACCCCCGTCCCCTCCAGATGGGTGTCCATGGGTCTGGGGCTTGTTAGGGACTCTCCACGTGGCCTTGCTGTGAGAAGGGAGGAGCTGTGCCCTTGGCCTCTCAGCCCACTGCCTCCCTCCTGCCCACAGGCGGCCTTTCAGGGCCTTTGGTCGCCCCCACCCAGCCTGTCCTCAGGCAGGCACCTCTGCGTTTCTGTGCCTGTGGGCCATGTGTGGCTCTGTCTCCAGGACCTCACCCATCCTAGCTCGGCGTCTGTCCATGTGGGACACTGCTGAGAAATAGGGTAGGAAAGGGCCCTGCCCTCAAGAGGCTCCAAGTCCTGCCTGGCTAGGAGTCAAGACCGCACACGTCAAAGGATGAGTAACCAAGAGGCCGGATATGCCAGGCCAGGAGGCACCCATGGCTGAGTGTGAGATTCCCTGTTATGGAGTCCGTGCTGGGCCAGAGCCGGGGCGACAGGGAAGGCTGACTGGGACAATATGTTATCTTTTTTAAAACACTCCCACTCCTCTCAGAATGGATTTGAGACAGCCGAGAGGTGGACTCAGAAGGTTGGCCAGGCTGGGTGGGCAGGATTCTCGCAGCAGCTGCGACAGCGGCTGCCAGCACCAGGCTCCTGGGTCAGGAGTGTGGTGTCCTGATCCGTAGGGGTCTGACAGGCTCAGCTGCATGCAGACAGGCGCCGTCTCCTCCGCTCTCCTGCAGCTTGGGAGGGTGTGGATAAGATGTGAGGTGCAGCGCCTGGCAGATAGGAAGTTCCTGGCAAATACATGCAGGAAAACCAGCTTTCATTCATATCCAATTTGATGTTTTGGTAATAAATGACTTTAATGTCACCAGGTTTTCTGATGAGAGCATTTTGAAATACCTGCAGGCTCTCAAAGCAGAAATTCAAATGGGAAAGAGACCATCACTGTGGTGTCTGTGCTGTTCCTTTTTTTAGTGCCTAGCATGGCCTTGCTGGCCACCCTAGAGCCGGTAGCGCCAGGCTGGCTGCCCCATGGTTGGAGCAGCCACTGGGAAGGCTCAGGCCCCAGGCTTGCCAGCTTGGCCTTCCTTCTTTAGTCTGAGAAACCCTGGCTCCAAACAGCCACCCCCCTTCATGGGTCACCAGCGAGAAGAGCTTGAGGTGACCACCCAGAGCAGGCAGCATCACCTGACGCCTGGCCCTGTGCGGGCATGGGGCATGTGTGGGGCTGCGCCTTGTCAGGCTGTGCCACCTCAGCTGGGTGGGGACACCACGGCCCTCACGGTTTGGCTGTGGTGTGGTGTGGGTTAGGTGAGATGGAATCGTGGTCCTTCGTGCTGGAGTGCATAAAGCGTGTGAGTGTATGGAACTGAAATGGACTGTTTCTGCCTGTGTGACAGGTTCGTAATATTTTGTTGTTGTTTTGGGGAAAAAAAAAAACCGTTTTTCCACAGAGAGCCTATCTCTGGCAGAAGTAGCCAATGAGCTGGACACGGAGACCCTGCGGAGGCTGAAGCGGGAGTGTGGGGGCCTGCAGACGCTGCTCCGGAACAGCCACCAGGTGTTCCAAGGTACGGAGTCCGCCTCTCCCCCGCCGTTCTTTCCTTCTTTTTCCCCCTTTTTTCAGTTAAATAATGTTTTATTTTAGAGTGGTTTAGACTCACAGAAGAATCTGACAGAAGCAGCAAGTTCCGCGGTGCCCCACCCAGCTCTGACGTGGGTGGCATTTGACCTCAGGGTGGGACGTGGGTCACCCCGTTCCCTCCTTGCTCCTCTGGACCTCGTCCCATGCGATGTCCCCAGGCTGGTCTCTATCCCCCTATGCTGTGCTTGCTGACACCTCAGCTCCACTTGCTCCACGCAGGACAGAGCAAGTCGGGCAGCCGCTGGCCAGTCCCCTGTTGGCTGGGGGTCATTGTTTGGCGTCATCTTTAGCTGCTGCAAACTGAAAGCATCCCGAGCCACAGAGCCAGGCTGGGGAGTGGGAAGAGTGAGCCCTGCCCCACAGGCGGAGGCCTGGACTCCTGTGGCCCTTGCCCCGCGGGCCTGGGCAGGCGGAGGTCCTGGTACCCAGTTCCCCTGCTCCCCAACGCCCTGTGACTCCAGGACTGCCAGGGTATGGGGAGGCAGGAGGGCCCTCCACCCGCTTGTCCATTCACTCAGCCCGCAAAGCAAGGCAGACACATCCCTGGCCTTCTGGAGCCGGTGGTGCAGTGAGGGAGGGGGAGATGTAGCAGGTGCTCACCTAGGTGCCAGCGGTGTACACAGTTTCATCATCTGCAGCTTCCAGGTGTGCACAGAGGGGGCAGGAACAGGGCAGGGAGCCATGGTTTACCAGCGCCAGCGGCTGGGGGAGTTTGCCGTAACTTGCTTCGTGGAGCTTTTTTTTTTTTCCTCTTTCTGTAAGTATTTTAAAGCAAATTCTAGCTAGCATGCTTTTTCACCCCTAAGTACTTCCACGTGCATCTTTAAGAATAGTAGGTGTCTTCTTGTGTCACCACCATGCCCTAAGCACACATTTCTGTGAGTTGTGATGTGCAGGGAGAGCTGGCCTGGCCCGAGTGGGCTCAGGAAGGCTTTACTTAGGAAATGACACTTGAGCTGGGCCTGGAAGGAAAAGAGGAGTCAGGAACAGAGAACAGCTTTAGGCAGAGCGAACAGCATTTGCAAAGAGCCAGGGTTGGGAGGAGTAAGAGTGGGAGCTGGTCGGGTTACAGCCGCCATGACCAGGAAAAGGACTGGGCCTCTGATGGGTAGGGATGACACCGAAGTCACAGTGGGAAGGAGTGGCCTGGCTCACACCCTAGCTTCTGGGTCCCCTGCCCATGAGGTAGCCGTGGGGGTCAGGTGCAGTACAGTGTCTGGCTCTCTGGGTGTGTGAGAGAGCACAGGTGTGTGTGCCATTCCTCATGTGTACACAAGAGTGCAAGCGTGTGGGTTTGTGCACACACACACACTGCCTTTGTGTGCCTGCCTGCTCCTGGAGAGCTGAACTTGGCTTTCAGCTGAACTGGCCTCTCTAGGGAGAGCTGCTGTTGGGTGGGGGGCCCGTGAGCATGGTTGGAGCCTCTGTTTCTCGGGGCAGGCGCAGAAGCGTGTCCCTGAGGCTGCCCCCAGAGTAGACACTGGGCCTGCAGTGCTGTCTGGGCTGGGCCTGCTGGCTGGGCTGGGCCTGCTGCCTGGAGTCTGCTCTTCCTTGCATAGAGCTTTAGGCAGTTAGAATACTTCCCACCTCCATGGGGCCTCTTTCTGTCTTTCCCAACACTTGTTTTTGTTGGTTTCCTGAAATACTGTCTTTTTCACCCATGATGAGTCTGCTTGTATGTCAGTGTTTTTCTGTGCAGGTCACCCTGGGGGGCAAACTTGTTTTTGGAAACGCTTCTGAGTAGGAGGCCTGGGAATTGGGTTCCAAATAAACATTCTCCTCCAGTCATGCGAAAACTATGCTCTGAAGCTGGGTCTTATCTCTGTATGAGGTTTAGGTTTTGTTTTAAGCTAACGTGGCTAGTCTCAGAAAATGTTTATGAGAGTGAGGAATTGGAAATGTTTCCAGGTGGCTTCAGGTCAGCCAGCCCTGAGCATGACCCGTGAGGGCCACAAGGGCCAGCCCTGCCTCTGTCCCTCCCCCTTCCTGAGGCCGCCAAGGGGTGGGCGCGCTCCATCCATGCTGGCTGGTATGGAGCCTGGCACCGTGCTGCTGGGTACACGCGGGGCCTCATCTCATCCTGCACTCATGGCAGAGCAGGCCTTTCCTCCTTGAACATGCAGACAAGTCTCAGAGAGGTCAGTGCGCCGGCCCGACGTCTCCCAGTGAGTGGAGAGGCCACGCCACAGTCCGGGCCAGGTCTGACCCAGCACTGGCACCCCTGAGCCTATGGCATCATCCGAGGACTCTAATCCTCAACCCGTTCCTCAGAGCAACTTGGTGAAAGGGAGTGTCTGCTGTTAGAAGCAGTGGTGGAGATGGCGGCTCCTGTGCTGAGGTAGAGTCCCAGGGGATGCGCACGGTAAGGAGGGAGGAGGTGACAGGAACTTGGGTCGAGCAGACTGTGGCTCTGTGGTTCCATTTCAAAATGAGGAGCACATTTCCAGAGGAGGAGAGTCTTTCTAGCTGTTGGTTGTCTTTCTAACTGGCTAGAGCAAGTGCCTCTGGAAGGCCGCCCCTTCTGGCACCTGGCCAGATGGGGGCTCAGGTGTTAAGAGGGGTGGCCAGGAGCTACCTGCCATGTCCAGGGTTGTAGACACGGGGAGTGGGTTAGTGAGGCTGGGCCAGCCTGGAGCCTGCCTGCGCCGTTCGGGAGCCTCATCTCTATCATCAGCGCCCGCTCCTCAGTCCTTAGACACCCTGCAGGTCCTGCTTCCAAAACATGGTTGGGTGTGCTCTTAACTCCGGAGCCGCGTGGGAGGGCCTGCCGCCAGCTGGCCTGTCACGTTGCGGTGGGGAAGGGGGTGCCGAGGCTGGCTCTGAGGGGAATCTGTACTCAGCCTTTGGCCTCAGTGATCCCCACCCCCCATTCTCTTGACAGGTCAGGGCATCAGGCCAGAGGCCCCTCACTGTTTGGGATCATGGGGAGTTGGGGGGAAGCTCTGGCCCCTGGGGCTCCTCCTGAGCACCCTTTAGAGGGTTCCAGGTCCCTCAGTGGCCAGGATGTGCCCTTCTGTGCTGCACCAGGAGGTGCTGCTGTGGGGACATGGGCAGAATGTCGCGGGACTGCTTTAACGGGAGCCTTCAGGTTAAGAATCCTCAGCTCCGATGTTGGGAGGCGAGACGGAGAGGCAGCCGTGGGAGGGCAAACAGGGTCAGGCCTGGCCTTGGCGGTGCTTCCAGCCAGGCTGTGAGGGTGAGCCCCCAACTGTGGCGCCGCTCTCTGGGCTCATTTCTGTAGTTTCAGGGGAAACTGTAAAACATCAGTCTGTCAAAAGCACACAGGCTCGTTATTGCCACACACAAGGTGATTTGAAGGCAGAATTCGAGCTTTAATTCCTACACTTTCAAGTTCTCTTTGGAAGTCGGTGAGCCAGACTTCCTCACTGAGGCTCCTTTATTCCCCCGAGCCTTCTGTCGCGAGCGGTTTCCTAGCTTCCAGCGAGAACCAGGAAGGAGGTGGTTGCTTTGGCCATGTTTCACGGGGAGTTGTTGGCTTCCCACAAGGAAACGGCCAAATGGGAGCGTAGGGGGGTATCTCGGCCCAATTTGGGCGGCGGGGTCAGGAGGCAGCCTAGAGGAGGCCCGCGAGGCCTGGGACCCAGGTGACGAGTGGGCCCACAGCAGCCCTCTCCTGGCCCCACCCCACTCTGATGTCCCTCCAGCTCCCCAGTTTGGAGATCAGCCCTGGCCATTGGGTCCCAGTGGCACTTTCAGAGGGGGTATCTAAACTACTGCACATAGGCAGGTCCCCCTTCGTGTTCCTGTTCCAGAGCTCATTGGCCTCTGTTACTCCACACTTGCACCTGGAGGGGCTCCGGTTGGGAGGCGCATGTAAACCCAGTGCACCGGGACGGCACCAAGGAGCAGAGGCTGCCCTGCACCAGCCCCGTCCTTAGACTGCATGGAGGGACCTGCGCCTTGCCCCTCTTTCTGCCCGTAATGCTGACACAGTCCTCAGAGGTCGGGGCTGCAGCACAGATGTTTTCTCGTGTTTCGGCTCTCACACCATGGTCCCTCCTTCCTCCACTCAAGTGATCCTTCTAAAATGGTGGCTCTGTAGGACCTGCCTCTCAGCCAGAGGGAAGGTTGGTGGCCTCAATGATGAGGCCACAAGGGACCCAGCTCTGTCCTCTGCCCTCCCCTCTGGCTGTCCCTCGAATGCGGCCAGTCCTGGTGCAGTCTGTCCTGGGACACTCGGGTTTGCTGCTGCTTTGCCTAAAATGCTCTTCCTGGGTCTGCGCAGGGCTGCTGCTCACCTCCCGCAGGGCTCACCTTCCCCGGCCTTGCCTGAAGACACATCCCATACCTCAGTCACTCCCACTGGAGGCAGACTCACTGTGACCAGCGGGAACTCTAGGCTGTGTTCCGGTTGTATCCCTGACCCTGGATTGGCACCTCCCGTGGCGTGGGAGCTAAACAGAGGCTGGTGAATTAAGGAACTTTCAGGTTTACTTCTCAGTGTGTCTTCTCTGTTCCAAACCACAGTTGTGAATGGGAGAGTTCACATCCGCGACTGGCGAGAGGAGACACTGTGGAAGACAAAGCAACCGGAAGCGAAACAGAGACTGCTCTCCGAAGCCTGCAAAACCCGCCTCTGCTGGTTCTTCATGCATCACCCTGATGGCTGTGCTCTGTCCACGGACTGCTGCCCGTTTGCCCATGGGCCTGCGGAGCTGCGGCCACCCCGGACCACCCCGAGGAAGAAGATTTCATGAGCTGCATCCTTGCCAGCCGAGGCCTGGTCGGGGAGGCCAAACCAAGGAGAGCTTCCCCGGCAGTCCTCAGTGCTGTGGTCTCTGCTCTGGCTGTGTTTCAGCCCACCTCCTCCCAGCTTTCTCCACATCCTCACAGTGATGAACCGTATTTCATAAACATCACACGCCAGAGAAGCCACAGTTACTCGGAAGCCCCCAGCTAGGTGCCTGGCTTGTTTCAGATGCAGCCGCTTGAAACGTGCACAGCATCTTCATATCATAAAGATTGTGCACGGATCCTTACAGTGTCTCCTGGGGGAGAGCGGCTGAGGCTGCCTTGCACAGGCCCTTCCCAGGGCGCTGTCCGACGCGTGCCCCACCATGTCCACATCTGTGAAGAGGATGGGGCTCCTCGAGAAGTAAGACCGTATCTGCCAGCGTTTCTCACCACACTGGAGAGCAGCTGCTCTGGAGCAGGGATCCACCAGATTGGTATTTTTAAAAAAGGTGTAAGACTTGCTATGTTGAGGTTGTTTTTAGAGTTACAGAGAATAAAAACACTCATAATTTCCTGACATGGGCCACTCTAAGTGGCATGAAAAAAAAATCCTAAGTGAATTGTTGACAGGGCTTTAAAAATGTAAATATCACAGATGACAAAGGTAAGACCTACACCTTCCTCCCTCCTCCATGAGACCCTCTCCCCAGAAATACTGCAGCAGTCCTTTTTAGTCCTTCCAGAAAAAAAAATCCTGTTTTGTTTCTCTTTTATTTTTATGAAGTGATAGGGTCTTGATCTCTTGCCCAGGCTGGAGTGCAGTGGCAAGATCATAGCTCACTGCAGCTTTGAACTCCTGGGCTCAAGCCATCCTTCTGCCTCAGCCTGTCAAGTGACTGGGACTGTAGATGCACGCCACCATGCCTGGCCAACTTTTAAAATTTTAGAGGCGGGGTCTCGCTATGTTGCCCAGGCTGGCCTTGAACTCTTGGGTTCATGCAGTCCTCCCACCTCAGCCTCCCAAAGTGCTGGCATGACAGCTGCGAGCCATGGCGTCTGACCCCCGATGTTTCTATTTAAAGTTACTTCTATGGTTTTATACAAAAGGTCACATGCAGTCCACACTTTTCTGCCGTTGACTTTCTGCAGTGTACCCTGGTGCCTCTCCATTGGGTATATCCGCCTGGTTATTGGCAGCAGCCGTGTGGCATTCCGTGGCAGCGCCGCACTCATCACTCCTGAGCAGTGAGAATAAACGGGCATCTTCTCTGAAGGCACCTCAGCTCTGCAGCACCACGGGGCGGCGCTGCCACGGGCCCAGACCCTGCCCTCTGAGTTCCAAGTCAGTCCCAGAGTGCAGATCCCAGGCTGAGGATGTGCCAGGAGGTGCCTGGCCCTGGAAGTGTCCACCCTTCATCTTACTGGGAGACTGGCGCTCCGTGGCCCTTTGGGGCAGGCCCCAGTTTGTCGAGCAGCTGCAGCTCTGACTAGTGAGGCACAAGGGAGCTCTGGTGAGGCCTCTGGGGTCCCCACGCTGGGAAGTTCTCCCTGCAGGGGACGCCTGGTGTAGAAGCCCCGAGGGAGCAGCCAGGAGCCCAGCACTGAGGGTGGTGGAGCAGGAAGATGGAAAGAACTCTCTTCCCAAAGACGAGCCGCAGAGCTGCATCCGTTCCCCAGCCCCTGTGTTAGGCCGTGAGGCATCTTCCTGCCAGGCTGCACCAGGGCTTTCAGGTTTTGTTGCTCAGCACATCCAGGGTCATGCACTTCAGGACAAGCCACCTGATGCCCCTCGGCCCCCCAGCCCTGCAGCCTCGCTGGAGCTCTCCCTGCAGCAGGAAGGGCTGAGGCCAACCACAAAGGGGCTTGGGGCGACATCAAGGGATGGCAGAGCGAGAGGGAAGTGCAGGGAGCCTGGCCCAGAGGACCAGCCCTGCCGCCGCCTCCTGGAAGGGGCACACCTCCTGAGCTAAGCCCAGGATGCCGCCCAAGCCTCGGGGCCTCCCAAGGTGTCCCCCATGCCAGAGTGTGTGGCCTCTGCCAGGCCCAGGATGGCTCCAGGTGGTTGGACTCCCATTTCCTCTCCCCTTCCCAGGTCTTTCCCAAGCCCAGAGCCCCTGCTTTAGTTTTCCAGTGTGGGGAGACAGGAGAGTGGCCACAGAGCCTGGTTCTGCGCTTGGTGCTGCTGGACTCCAAACCTGGCTCTGGAGCTGCAGTCCTGGTGAGGGCGGTGGCCCTGGGGAAGATGAGCTCCCCAACACTTGGTACGGCAGTTTCCAGTCATAAGCCGCAAGGACACAGTCTCAAAGGAGCATCAGATGGGGCTGGGGGCATGTGGGGTGGCCCTGGCTCTCCCAGGTGGGGTCCTGCCAGGCCAAGAGCTATGCTAAGTGGGGCCCACCATGGCCATAGGCCCCTCCGTGTCACCTGGCATAATCAGCTGGTAGAAACAGCCCTTGGGGACTACATCACCTGACCTGATCTCCAGGTTCCAGGTACCATTTCTTACTGCCCCCCAGCAGCACTGTGCCCCTGTCCACAGGTCATGTGACTGGGTGTCGGGCACGGTTCCTTTGCAGCAATGAACAGTACATCTGTGGATGAAGGTGGGCAGATAGAGGTTTGGCGGGGGGTGGGGCGGGGCACTGATCATGGCAGCCTGCTGTGGCCAGCCCCAAGGGCTTCCCGGTGACTTCTCGGAGCCTGAATGTCTCCCCTGGACAGGTGGGATCGAGGGAATGCCATGAAGGTGGGCATGAGGGGGAATCTCGCCAGGGGTACAGTGCGTCTACACTGCTTTTCAGACTAGTGCCACGCAGGCACTAGGTCTCACTGGCTGAGGGGCAGCCTCTGTCCCCAGGCGCCCCGACTTGCCCCATCTGCTGCAGAGGAGGCCCACCTGTGGTGAGCATTGTGGTCTTGGGGCCTGCAGGCGCCCTTGTGGAGTTACCATGGTGACCGCAGCCCCTTGGACTGGTGCTGGGGATTCAGACACCAGGTCACGTAGGCCTTGGCTCGTGGCATGGCCAAGCCCTGGGGTCTGTCGGGGTTGGCAGGGGCAGGCTTCCTGGAGGAGGGGCTGAGGCTGCGTATTCTCCCTCTCATCCTGCCATCCGCTGCGGCTACTCTCCAGGGCCACAACTGTCACAGAACGAGGAACCCGGGCCTCGTGCAGAAGAGCCTTGTATAGGTGGACTGAGAAGAGAGTCCCAGAGGAGAAGCTGAGCCCTCTGCTGACTTGCCCCCAGCTCATTTCTGCTTGACCTTTCCTTGTTGCCGTTTTTGCTTGGAAAACTATATTGTGGACCTCATCATTCTGGGAAAAGGTGGTTCACGAGAAAGCACAGTCATGTGTCACTTAACAGTGCAGACGCATTCTGAGAAATGCGTTGTTAGGTGATTTCATCATCCTGCAACATCAGAGTGTGCCCCGCGCTCCTGGATGAGACAGCCTGCCCCACACCCAGGCTGTGGGGGACGGGACGGCCTGTTGCTTCTGGACCACACGCCTGCACAGCACATTAGCTGTGCTGAATGCTGTAGGCAGTTGTAACGCAACGGTAAGTGTCTGTGTATCTAAACGTAGAAAAAGTACAGTGAAAATATGATGTAAAAGAGAAAACATGCTTCAGCTGTGGAGGGCACTCCCCCTGATTGGGGCCTGTGGACAAGGCTATGGGTGTCCGTGAGGGAGAGGGAGTGCCTCTGAGGCCCTGCTGCAGGCTGGATGAACAGCACACTTAGGCCACACTCAGTTTATACTAAAAAAATGTCTTCAATAACACATTCACTTGAGCTTTTTTCTAACTTTTTAATTTTATGAATTTTAAAAACATTTTTGACTCTTTTTAAATAACACTTAGCTTAAAACACACATTGTACAGCTGTACAAAAATATTTTTCCTTTTTTTATTTTGTTTTTTTGAGACGGGGTCTTGTTGTGTCACCCAGGTTAGAGTGTAGTGGCGCCATCTCGGCTCACTACAGTGAGCCTCAGCCTCCTGGGCTTAATTGATCTCCTGCCTCAGCCCCCCAAGTAGCTGGGACCACAGGCACGTGCCACCATGTTGCCCAGGCTGGTCTTGAACTCCTGGACTGAAGCGGTCCTCCTGTTAGGGGTGGCGAATATCTGAGTTGTCAGTGGTGAATTCACATGGGTCTGCAGCAGCCTCAACTCTTGCCTCCTTGGAAGAAAGAATTCATCTGAAGAGTATAAGGCGGAAAAAGGAGACTGAGGCAAGTTTCCGAGCGGGAGTGGAAGTTTATTAAAAAGCTTTAGAGCAGGAAAGAAAAAGTACACTTGGAAGAGACCCAAGCATGCACTGTGGAGGTGGAGTGCAGCATTTGACCTTTTGACTTGGGGTCTTATATACTGGCGTACTTCTGGGGTCTTGTGTCCCTTTTCCCGTGATGCTTTCCTTAGGGTGGGCTGCCTGCATGCACGGTGCCCTCCTTGCACTCGGGACGTGAGCATTCGCAGTGGGTTTGTGAAGTTGTATGTATGTTCGCCTGAGGCTGCTTCCCTTTTCCGGTAGGACGCCCCCAGAAGGTCATGCTCTGCCATTTTGTCTCTTAATGCGCTTGCTCTAGCCCACTTACGCAATTCCTGAGATTTTATTGGAAGCCGCTGGTGAGCAATTTCAAGTGCCTTTATCTATTGGGAAATTGCCTCTCCCTGGCGCCTGCGACCAATGATCATTTTTAGACAGCCAGTGTTAACAACTGTGGGACCATCACCTCGAGGACTAAACTGATTTTTTATCTTGCCCAGATTCCTATCTAAGGGGTCTGGGGAGTCCTGCCCTGCAAATCAGAAATTCTCATCAGATGGGTTTTATTTAACCCTGTATATTATGACTTACTTTCCAACCTGACCCTGGCATAACATTACAAGTCAAGGAAGAAAAATCAAAGTAGTTTACCTCAAAATGTGTTTACCGTATTTTGAAATGACCCTACAAAGCTGTTTTGTGTGGGGGAAAATTTGCATCTGTAAAGAATCTCTGTTAACATAGCTAGATCTTTTTCTTCCAGACCCTCCCAATCCTGAGGAGATTAAAACTCTAGCACCTTTTGAAAGATCTGAATAGGAAACAGTTGTCATCTATTGTCTCTAAGGGCAGCGACTATTAGACTTCAAAGAACTTTGGTCTCCACAATCTTTATCTTAACCTGAACATTCCCTTTCTATCAATCCCAGGTCTTCAGACAAACTCAACCAATTGTCAACCAGAAAATGTTTAAATTCACTTGTAGCCTGGAAGCTTCCCTCCCCTGCTCCGACCTTTGAGTTGTCCCGCCTTCCTGGACCAAACCAACGTATTTCTCAAATGTATTTGATTGATGTCTCATGCCTCCCTAAAATACATAAAACCAAGCTGTGCCCCGACCACCTTGGGCACATGTTCTCAGGACCTCCTGAGGACTGTGTCATGGGCCATGGTCACTCATATTTGGCTCAGAATAAATCTCTTCAAATATTTTACAGAAAACAAATACTTTACAGGGATCTACTCTCTTCGTCGACAACCTGATGCTCAGTCACCTGACATTCCTGGTGGGTTGGGGTAGCCCTTTCCTGTCCTGCTGCTGCCTGCCTACCAACCTACTATGTCACTCCTGCCTCAGCCTCCCAAAGTGGGGTTACAGGCAAATATTCTTTATATTATATCAGCTTTTCTCTTTATGCTTTTTTACTTTTAAACTTTTTTGTTAAAAATGAAAACAGAAACACACACAGTAGCCTAGGCTAGGCCTACACAGAGTCAGGATCATCAATATCACTGTCTCCCACCTCCTCGTCTTGTCCCATCAGAAGGTCTTTAGGGGACTAGCACACCTAGGGCAGTCACCGCCTGTGATAACAGGGCTGCTTTCTGAATCCATCCTGAAAGCCCTGTCTGAGGCTCTTCTTGAGGAATTGTCACTCTTTTCAGAAACATGGCCATGGTGATGTGCTTGGTTTCCTTTTTTCATCATAGATTTGCCTGTAAGCAGATAAGGCACTATGAACATTCCTGTCTATGAAAGAAAGCCTTCCGTGTTGAGGTCTATGCTTCAGACTTGTTAAGGTGCGTGTCGAGGTCTGCAAAGCTTTTGCTAAACCCTTCACTGTAAATTTTCTTGGGGCTCATCTTGTTTTTCGCCAGTTGCCTCTTCTCTTGCCCCTTGTTCAGCTCTGCGTCCCTCTTCCAGTTCCAGCAGCTCATTTGTCAGTTCTTCAGGAGCCGCCTGGAGGCGCTCCTCAACGGCATCCTCCTCCACCCTAGACTGGAGTTGTTTGCCGTCCTAGCCACAGCCGTGTTGAGTTTTGCAGCCTCCTCATCCTGGGCAAATCCTTTGAAGTCCTGGGTGAACTCTTGCGTGTCCTCCTCTGGATGCCACTCACGCACACCTTGGCAGGCGCACCTGGGTCATCACCCCTTTCATGAGCGTCTGCGTGAAGAGACCACCAAACAGGCTTTGTGTGAGCAACATGGCTGTTTATTTCACCTGGGTGCAGGCGGGCTGAGTCCAAAAAGAGAGTCAGCAAAGGGAGATAGGGGTGGGGCCGTTTTATAAGATTTGGGTAGGTAAAGGAAAATTACAGTCAAAGGGGGTTTGTTCTCTAGCGGGCAGGAGTGGGGGTCGCAAGGTGCTCAGTGGAGGTGCTTTTTGAGCCAGGATGAGCCAGGAAAAGGACTTTCACAAGGTAATGTCATCACTTAAGGCAAGGACAGGCCATGTACACTTCTTTTGTGGTGGAATGTCATCAGTTAAGGTGGGGCAGGGCATTGTCACTTCTTTTGTGATTCTTCAGTTACTTCAGGCCATCTGGGCATATACGTGCAAGTCACAGGGGATGCGATGGCTTGGCTTGGGCTCAGAAGCCTGACATTCCTGCCTTCTTATATTAATAAGAAAAATAAAAGAGTGTTGAAGTGTGGGGACGGCGAAAATTTTGGGGGGGTGGTATGGAGAGATAATGGGCGATGTTTCTCAGGGCTGCTTTGAGCAGGATTAGGGGCAGCATGGGAACCTAGAGTGGGAGAGATTAAGCTGAAGGATGATTTTGTGGTAAGGGGTGATATTGTGGGGTTGTTAGAAGAAACATTTGTTGTGTAGAATTATTGGTGATGGCCTGGATACAGTTTTATATGAATTGAAAAACTAAATGGAATAAGAGAAGGAGAAAAACAGGTATGAAAGGTCTAAGAATTGGAGGACCCAGGACATCTAATTAGAGAGTGCCTAAGGAGATTCAGCATAGTCCTGCCAGCAAAGATTATTTATTTACTTCAAGAGTTAAGAGTAGCAGTTTGGGGATAGCACCAGGAGATATCAGCTGTGATGGCTTGGAGAAACAGTGTAAACCGGCAGTGTAAACAAGAGCAGGGCATGTATGAGTAGTTGAGAACGGTGAATAGGAATATGACTAGACAGAAGATAGTAGGGTTGACAAGTTTTTTTGGGGGGGCACGGTGTAAGTTGGTCTGGTGTCTGGAATGAGACTGGGGCCTAATAAAAAGGAGCGTCTATACAGGAGCTCAAATGGGCTGTACCCTGTAGCATTCTGAGGACAGGTCTGACTTCTGAGAAGGGAAAGTGGTAAAAGTATTGTCCAGTCCTTTATAAGTTGGTGGCTGGGCTTGGTGAGGTGTGTTTTTAAAAGACCATTAGTCTGTTCTACTTTTCCTGAAGACTGAGAACTGTAAGGGATATAAAGGTTTCACTGAATACTAAGAGCATGAAAAAATGCTTGGCTGATTTGACTAATAAAGGCCGGTCTGCTATCGGACTGTATAGAGGTGGGAAGGCCAAACTGAGGAATTATGTCTGACAGAAGGGAAGAAATGACTACGGTGGCCTTCTCAGACCCTGTAGGAAAGGCCTTTACTTATTCAGTGAAAGTGTCTACTTAGACTAAGAGGTATTTTAGTTATCTGACTCGGGGAATGTTGAGTAAAGCTAATTTGCCAGTCCTGGGTGGGGCAAATCCCTGAGCTTCATGTGTAGGGAAGGGAGGGGGCCTGAATAATCCCTGAGGAGTAGTAGAATAGCAGATGGAACACTGAGAAGTTATTTCCTTGAGATTTCCAGGATGGAAAGGAAATGACAGGTTCTAAGAGGCAGGCTAGTGGCTTGTACTATAGCATAGCCTGCCTTTGCTGGTGTGTGGCGATTAGGTCTGGTGGAACTTCCATCAATAAACTAAGTGTGATCAGGGTGAGGAACAGGGAAGAAGGAAATGTGGGGAAATGGGGTGAACGTCAGGTGGATCAGAGAGATACAGTCATGAGGGTCAGGCGTGGTATCCGGAATAATGTGGGAGGCTGGATTGAAGTCCGGGCCAGGAACAATGGTGATTGTGGGAGATTCAACAGAGTGAGTATAGCTGAAGGAGCCGGGGAGCAGAAAGTATATGCGTCAGGTGTGAGGAAGAAAATAGATTTTGGAAATTATGAGAGCTGTAGAGAGTGAGTTGAGCATAGTTTGTGATTTTAAGGGCCTCTAAAAGTATTAGGGCGGCAGCAGCTGCTGCACAGAGACATGATGGCAAGCCTAAAACAGTAAGGTCAAGTAGTTTGGACAAAAAGGCTACACGATGCGATCCGGTCCTTGTGTAAGAATTCTGACTGCACAGCCCTGCACTTCGGCTGTGTGTAATGAAAAGTCTTGGGATGAGTCAGGGAGAGCTAGAGTGGGGGCAGTTTCTAAAGTTGTCTTCAAGGAACGGAAAGAGGAGTGGGGAAAGGATTTAGGATCTATGGGGTCAACTAGGTTTCCTTTTGTGAGTTTATATAATGGTTTTGTTAGGATGGCAAAACCACGTGTCCAAAGGTGAAAGTATCCAACCATGCCCAGGAAGGAAAGGGGTTGTTTTGTAGAAGGGTTGGGGTTTGAGAGATTAGTTGGACATGATCGGCAGGGAGAGCACAGGTGTTTTTATGAAGAATTATGCCGAGATAGGTAACAGATGGAGAAGAAATTTGAGCTTTGGAGGGGGATACCCGATGTCCTTTGGAGAATAAATGCTGAAGGAGCAGAAGTGTGTCTTGTTGAGAAGATTCAAAGGAGGGGCTACAAAGAGGGTCATCAATATATTGAATAAGGTGAGAAGTGGAGGGGTGGAAATAAAGTAAATCATGAGAAAGAGCTTAGCTGAAGTAATGAGGGCTGTCCCTGAAACCTTGGGGCAGCACAGCCCAGGTAAGCTGCTGGTACTGATTGGTGTCAGGGTCAGTCCAGGTGAAAGCAAAGAGAGGTTGGGACGAGGGGTGCAGGGGAATAGTGAAAAAAGCATCTTTAAGATCAAGAACAGAATAGTGAGTTGTGGAGGGAGGTATTGAGGACAAAAGAGTGTATGGGTTGGGCACCACAGGGTGGATAGGCAAAACAATTTGGTTGATAAGGCACAGATCCTGAACTAATCTGTAAGACTTGTCCAGTTTTTGGACAGGTAAAATGGGGGAATTTTAAGGAGAGTTTATAGGTTTTAGAAGCCCATGCTGTAGCAGGCGAGTGATAACAGGCTTTAATCCTTTAAGTCGTGCTGTGGGATGGGATATTGGCGTTGAGCGGGGTAAGGGTGATTAGGTTTTAATGGGATGGTAATGGGCATGTGATGGGTTGCCAGGGAAGGAGTAGAGATGTCCCATACTTGTGGGTTAAGGTGGGGGGATATGAGAGGAAGATGCGAAGGAGGCTTTGGGTTGGGGAGAAGGGCAGCAATGAGATGTGGCTGTAGTCCAGGAATAGTCAGGGAAGCAGATAATTTGGTTAAAATATCTCGGCCTAATAAGGGAACGGGGCAGGTGGGGATAGCTAAAAAAGAGTGCATAAAAGAGTGTTGTCCAAGTTGGCACCAGAGTGGGGCAGTTTTCAGGGGTTTTGAAGCTTGGCCGTCAATACCCACAACAGTTATTGGGGCGAGGGAAACAGGCCCTTGAAAAGAAGGCAACGTGGAGTGGGTAGCCCCCGTATCGATTAAACAGGGGATGGACTTACCCTCCACTGTGAGAGTTACCTAAAGCTCGGCGTCGGTGATGGTCCAGGGGGCTTCCAAGGTGATCAGGCAGTGTCAATCTTCAGTTGCTAAGCCGAGAAGATCTGGGAAGGAGTCAGTCAGAGAGCCTTGGGCCAGAGTTCCAGGGGCTCTTGGAGTGGCTGCCAGGTGAGTTGAACAGTCCGATTTCCAGTTGGGTCCCACACAGATGGGACACAGCTTAGGGGGAATCCCGGGCTGCGGGCATTCCTTGGCCTGGTGGCCAGATTTCTGGCACTTGTAGCAAGCTCCTGGGGAAGGTGGTTCTGGAGGAACACCTGGCCACTGCGGTTTAGGCGTTTGGAAGTTCTTGTGTGCTGGAAATGTGGCTGGGGTTTGTCTCACAGTGGAGGCAAGGAATTGCAACTCAGAAATATGTTGCTACTTGGCTGCCTCTATTATTGTACACCTTGAAGGCGAGGTTAATTAAGTCCTGTTGTGGGGTTTGAGGGCTGGAATTTAATTTTTGGATTTTTATTTATTGGATTTTATTTATTTGGATTTGGATTTAATTTTGGATTTTTATTTAATTTTTGGGAGCAGATTGGGTAATAAAATGTGTATTGAGAATAAGATGGCCTTCTGACTTTTTAGGGTCTAGGGCTGTAAAGCGTCTCAGGGTTGCTGCCAAACGAGCCGTGAACTGGGCTGGATTTTTATATTTGATGAAAAAGAGCCTAAACGCTATCTGATTTGGGATAAAGAGAAAGGAGCATTAACCTTGACTATGCCTTTAGCTCCAGCTACCTTTTTAAGAGTAAATTGCTGGGCAGATGGGGGAGGGCTACTCACGGAATGAAACTGTAAACTGCACCGGGTGTGAGGAGGGGAGGTGATAAAAGGATTATAGGGTGGAGGAGCGGAGGCTGAGGAAGAATGGGGACCTAGCTCAGCCCGGCGAGGAGCAGCCCAGGGAGGAGGGGAGAGGTCAGATGAGTCTGTAGAAAAGGAAGATTAGAAAGACTCAGTGACGCTTGGGGTTGGGACTGAGGGGACAGGCGGGAGGGAAAGAAGGAAGGTTTGGGACGAATTGCATTGGGCACAGAGACTAGGAAGGGACCGATGTGTAAAAGAATGCCTGGACGTCAGGCACCTCAGACCGTTTGCCCATTTTATGACAAGAATTATTTAGATCTTGCAGGATAGAAAAATTGAAAGTGCTGTTTTCTGGCTATTTGGAACTACTGTTGAGTTTGTATTGGGGTCAAGCGGCATTGCAGAAGAAAATAAGGCATTTAGGTTTTATGTCAGGTGTGAGTTGAAGAGGTTTTAAGTTCTTGAGAGCACAGGCTAAGGGAGACGGAGGAATGCAGGGTGGAAGGTTGCCCATAGTGAAGGAGGAAAGCCCAGAGAAAAGAGAGAGTAGAGACAAGGAGGGAAGGGGTTCGGGGGTTCTTACCCTCCAGAAATGCGGGAAAGGGGTCGGGTCGTATAAATAAGGGGTTGAGGTGCAGAGATAAGAGGTCAGGGCATGGAAATAAGGGATGGGGCACAGAGATAAGAGGTCGGGGTGCAGAAATAAGGGATTGGGGTGCAGAGATAAGAGGTTGGGGCGTGGAAATAAGGGATTGGGGGTTCTTGCCCCCTAGAAAAGCGGGACTTGCTGCTAAGGGTAAAGGAGAAGGGGTTGAGGGGTTCTTGCCCCTGCCTCAGAAAAGCAAAAAAGGGGTAGAGACACAGAGAGAAGGGTTTGGGGTACTTACCCCTCCCCCAGAAAAGCGGGACTTGCCACTAAGGGTGAAGGACCAAGGCAGGTGTCCCTGAGTGGTCTGACACCTCTGAAACCTGGGTGAATAATCGGAGAGGCGTCCCTGCAATGATTAAACACCAAGGGAAGGCTGCCTTCCCTAGTCTGTGACCGGCGCTGGAGTTTTGGGTCCACGGATAAAACGTGTCTCCTTTGTCTTTACCAGAAAATGAAAGGAATTGAAATTAAGAGAAGGGAGAGATTGAAGTGTGGTGCCAAGATTGAAAGGAGAAAGAGGTTGAGGGATAGTGAGGGAGGTTGGAGAAGAGAGTAAAAAGAGGCCACTTACCGGATTTGAAATTGGTGAGATGTTTCTTGGGCTGGTCGGTCTGAGGACCTGAGGTCATAGGTGGACCTTTCTCATGGAGCAAAGAGCAGGAGGACAGGGGATTGATCTCCCAAGGGAGGTTCCCCGGTCCGAGTCATGGCACCAAACTTCATGCACGTCCGTGTGAAGAGACCACCAAACAGGCTTTGTGTGAGCAACATGGCTGTTTATTTCACCTGGGTGCAGGTGGGCTGAGTCCGAAAAGAGTCAGCGAAGGGAGATAGGGGTGGGGCTGTTTTATAAGATTTGGTTAGGTAAAGGAAAATTACAGTCAAAGGAGGTTTGTTCTCTGGCGGGCAGGAGTGGGGGTCGCAAGGTGCTCAGTGGGGGAGTTTTTGCGCCAGGATGAGCCAGGAAAAGGACTTTCACAAGGTAATGTCATCACTTAAGGCAAGGACCGGCCGTTTACACTTCTTTTGTGGTGGAATGTCATCAGTTAAGGTGGGGCAGGGCATTTTCACTTCTTTTGTGATTCTTCATTACTTCAGGCCATCTGGGCATATACATGCAAGTCACAGGGGATGCGATGGCTTGGCTTGGGCTCAGAGGCCTGACAACCCCAAGCTCAAACAAGGTTTCTGGTGCAGCCCTAGATGCCATCCTTCCACAGTTGCGTCAGTGCCTTCTCGGCAGACTCTTCAGCTGAAGCTGTAGCCCAGGCAAAGGACCTCCTCAGCCAGGAAGACTTAAAAGCTGCTGTGAGTGCTGTGTCCATGGGATCAAGGGAGTGGTATTTGGAGGGGGAACCACTGCGACGTAGGGAGGAAAATCACCAGTAAGAGGAGGATGTGCAGGAGCAGCACCACCCACAAGCAAGACCTTGAAAGGAACTGTGTCATCCGGCAACTCAGGAGGGCCTCTTGGAAGAGGAGTGGGCTATTCCTGACTGCCTGGCTCCTGCAGTGCCCTGGCCCCATGTGCTCACTGTTTCGCTTGAAGGCCCTGGGGCTGTCATTGCACGGGATCACATTCATAGCCTGCAACATGGCCACCACGCAAGGCTGGTATCCAGTCCTTAAAAGCCTGGAAACCTGGCATTGACTTGGCCTCCTTAAGGATGATAGTGAAACACCTATGCAAAAATTCTGTCAGTGAGAAAGTGATGATGGTGAAAGAGATCTGAGCTGACCCACCCCCATCTTACCTTTCCCTCAATTATTCCTGGGCCATAGGGCTAGGCTAACTTTGGAAGACAGGCTGTAGTTTTGTTTTCATTTTGTTTTGTTTTGTTTTGTTTTGTTTGAGATGGAGTTTCACTCTGTCGCCCAGGCTGGAGTTCAGTGGCACAATCTCGGCTCACTGCAACCTCCGCCTCCCGGGTTCAAGCGATTCTCCTGCCTCAGCCTCCTGAGTAGCTGGGATTACAGGTGTTAGCCACCACGCCTGGCTAATTTTTTGTATTTTTAGTAGAGATGGGTTTCACCATGTTGGCCAGGCTGGTCTCAAACTCCTGACCTCAGGTGATCAGCCTGCCTCGGCCTCCCAAAGTGCTGGAATTACATGCGTGAGCCACCACACCCAGCCTAGGCTGTAGTTTAAATTATAATAGGCCTTGCCCCAAACTCAACTGCTTTTGTAAAGCTAATGGAAGGCCGTCAGACTGGGGGAGGAGAGGAGTCCTGCTAAGGCACAGACATGAATGACTGCCAGCCATTATATCAGAGGTTAAAGACATGCAACTTCCCCAATTACTCCTGCCAATAGCATCACTATTGTAGAATCCAAGATTGGCCTTTTGAGATATCTTTTCAGACTTTTTGCATGTCTGACACCCATGGCTCCACTTGGACCCATCAACCCCTGCTCCTGTGGCCCCCACAGAGGCAATTCAGCCCGCAGGAGGACAGCTTTGATCCTGTGTGATTTCATCTCTGCCCAACCAATCAGCAGCAGGCACCCATTACCTGGCCACCCCCACGCCTTCCCTGAAACTGCCTTTGAAAAACCCCTAACCTACAAGCTTTGGATGAGAATGATTTGAGTAGTGACTCTGTGTCCGGAATTGGTGGGTTCTTGGTCTCACTGACTTCAAGAATGAAGCTGCGGACCTTCACGGTGAGTGTTACAGCTCTTAAGGCGGCACATCTGGAGTTGTTTGTTCCTCCCTGTGGGCTCGTGGTCTCGCTGGTTTCAGGAGTGAAGCTGCAGACCTTCGCGGTGAGTGTTACAGCTCATAAAAGCAGTGTGGACCCAGAGTGAGCAGTAGCAAGTTTTATTGCAAAGAGCAAAAGAACAAAGCTTCCACAGTGTGGAAGGGGACCCGAGCGGGTTGCCACTGTTGGCTCGGGCAGCCTGCTTTTATTCTCTTATCTGGCCCCACCCACATCCCGCTGATTGGTAGAGCCAAGTGGTCTGTTTTGACAGGGTGCTGATTGGTGCGTTTACAATCCCTGCGCTAGATATAAAGGTTCTCCATGTCCCCATCAGATTAGTTAGATACAGAGTATTGACACAAACGTTCTCCAAGGCCCCACCAGAGCAGCTAGATACAGAGTGTCGATTGGTGCACTCACAAACCTAGACCTAAACACAGGGTGCTGATTGGTGTGTTTACAATCCCTGAGCTAGACATAAAGACTCCACATCCCCACCAGACTCAGGAGCCCAGCTGGCTTCACCTAGTGGATCCCGCACTGGGGCAGCAGGTGGAGCTGCCTGCCAGTCCCGCGCTGTGCGCTCGCACTCCTCAGCCCTTGGGTGGTCGATGGGACTGGGCGCCGTGGAGCAGGGGGTGGTGCTCGTCGGGGAGGCTCGGACCACACAGGAGCCCATGGAGTGGGTGGGAGGCTCAGGCATGGCAGGCTGCAGGTCCCGAGCCCCGCCCCATGGAAAGGCAGCTAAGGCCTGGCGAGAAATCGAGCACAGCGCCGGTGGGCCGGCACTGCTGGGGGACCAAGTACACCCTCTGCAGCCGCTGGCCTGGGTGCCAAGTCCCTCACTGCCTGGGGCTGGCAGGGCTGGCCGGCTGCTCTGAGTGCAGGCCCGCCAAACCCATGCCCACCCGGAACTCCAGCTGTCCCCCAAAGGCTGCACGCAGCCCCGGTTCCCGCTCGCGCCTCTCCCTCCACACCTCCCTGCAAGCTGAGGGAGCCGGCTGTGGCCTTGGCCAGCCCAGAAAGGGGCTCCCACAGTGCAGCAGTGGGCTGAAGGGCTCCTCAAGTGCCGCCAAAGTGGGAGCCCAGGCAGAGGAGGCACCGAGAGCGAGCGAGGGCTGTGAGGACTGCCAGCACGCTGTCACCTCTCAACTCAGTCTCCCACATGGCGTGGCCACCCTTGTGTCTGTTAAACTCTTTCTCTACAAAAATGCCGTGGTCTTTCTTTGTGCAGTGGTCAGGAAAAACCCCTTGGGCAGATACAAAAGTCCTTTCAGGCATCTGTTTCCAGAATAGGGAGGTTTCCTCCATATTGAAGATTTGCTGTGGCAAGTAAATTTCCTCCATAATCAAGCTTCCAAAACTCTTCAGCTGCCTTCACATCAGCACCCACAGACTCAGCATTCATCTTAACATTATGTAATGCATAACGATCCTCAAATCATGTAAACCACCCAGAACTGGCAGTAAATCTGATACCAAAGTCAGGTCCAGCCTTTCCTTTCAACATCAAAAACATACTTTTTGCTCTGGCCATGATCGCCGTGGTGCTGAAACCGCCTCTGCAAAAATTATAACAGAAAATTACGACCGTGAAAGGACAACTAACCTAACCGACTCCATCTTGCTTCTCATCTCCAAGCTGTCCTTGTTCATTCCCGGGCGTAGGCTCAACCTACTTTGGGAGGAACTTAGTTTACAGTGTGAAAGGAAAATAAATCTTGGGGCCCCAAAATCACTAAGCCAAAGCAGAAAGTCAAGCTGGGAACTGCTTAGGGCAAACCTGCTTCCCATTCTATTCCTAAAAAAGATAGCTACTAAGATTAAAAAGCTACATACCTCCCTCACAAGGAAATTCCTTGTGGACAAATGACAGAACTCAAAGCCACCTCTGCTCACTGAGATAGATGCGTCTCTGACTGCCTCCTTTGGAAAGGCCAATCAGAAACTCAAAAGAATGCAACCGTTTGCCTCTTATCTACCTATGACCCAGAAGTCCCCTCCCTGCTTCGAGTTGTCCCACCTTTCTGGACAGAACCAATGTATACCTTACATATATTGATTGATGTCCCATGTCTCCCTAAAATGTATAAAACCAAGCTGTGCCCGACCACCTTGGGCACATGTCGTCAGTACTTCCTGAGGCTGTGTCACGGGCACACATCCTTAACTTTGGCAAAATAAACTTCCTAAATCGACTGAGACCTGTCTCAGATATTTGGGGTTCACAATGGTTTAACTTTGAAACAAAGACAATAACAACTCTTTTCCAAAACAAAGTCCCTGCCTGCCTGAGGATCAGACTGCCTTTATAGGACTAACAAATTTGCCATGAGATTAGAAATTATGGTGTAGGAGTAATGCAGCTGGAGGTGGTGGGATTCTGAACCTCCTTAAATTGCTCCTGTGATAACCTAAGATGAGTGCTTAACATCTTTTGCAGACCCTGTATTCAGTGGATCAGCTGGCATCACCCAAATAGATAAATTGGCCCATCTGGTCATGTGGCCCCCACCCAGGAATGGACTCAGCTCAAGAGGACAGCTTCAGCTCCCTAAGATTTTATCTTGGACCCGACCAATCAGCACTCCCGACTTACTGGCCCTCTACTCACCAAGTTATCCTTAAAAACCTCAATCCCTGAGTTTTCAGAGAGACTGATTTGAATAATAATAAAACTCCGGTCTTCCACACGGCCGACTCTGCATGAATTAAGCTCTTTATTGCAAATTTCCTGTTTTGATCCATCAGCTCTGTGTAGGCAGTGGGCAAGGAGAACCCTCTGGGCAGTTACAATGCTGAGAGGCATTCACTCCTCTGTCTGGTCTTCAGTCTATGTTGGATCCAGGCACCTCTCGACTTTCCGTTAGTCACCTTGCTCTCAGTGCAGCGGATCCTTTTGGCCTCCACTTTCCATTGGTCGCCTTGCTTTCACAGAGGCGGGCTCTTTCAGCAGCTGTCGCTTTGTCCTTGCTCATCAGGGCCACAGCTCTGGTGGAATGGGACCTGCCTGCCTGGCGAGCATAACCGCCTCTGATTTTCCACCTTCGTGGTCCTTAGTCACTTGTCATTTCGTTTTCAGGTCAGTCACTGGCAATAATGACTCTTACTGGTCTCTTACCAGCAACATTAGCTGTGGATCTCGTATGCTTAGGGACCATGATGAACTAACCACACGAGATTAAATCAGGCACAAGAGAAAAGTGTGCAACTGAGAGATGCAGAAAACACCAGGTGTGTGAGGCAGCTGTGGGGTGATGGGACGCACAAAGTGTGAAAGGAAAATCAATCTTGGGACCCCCAAATCACTCAGCCAAAGGGAAAAGTCAAGCTGGGAACTACATTAGGCTAACCTCCCATTCTATTCCTAAATAAGATGGCTGCATAGGTTCTAAAAAGCTGCATACCTCCCTCACAATTGGTTCCCTAGTAAATTCCTTGTGGGCCCCAAGATCTTCACCCTAAAACAGTTGTGTTAAATTTCACCCTCACAATGTAAATGGATAGCTGATATTCACAGGTACAGGACAAAGGACAGAGCTCAAAGTCATCCCTCTGCTCACCTGAGACAAATGCATACCTACCTGATGGCTTCCTGTGCCCTACATTTGTTTTATCTTAGTAGAAATGCAGGTTCACTGAGCCAGACTAAGTTGTGTATTCAGTGAAAGACTGATCGAGGACTCAAAAGAACACAACTGTTTGTCTCTTAGCTACCTGTGACGTGGAAGCCCCTGCTTCCAGTGGTCCCACCTTTCCAGACCAAACCAGTGTTCATCTTACATATGTTGATTGATGTCTCATGTCTCCCTAAAAATGTATAAAAGCAAGCTGTGCCCGACCACCTTGGGCGCATGTCATCAGGACCTCCTGAGGCTGTGTTATGGGTGTGTCCTTAACCTTGGCAAAATAAACTTTCTAAATTGGTTGAGGCCTGTCTCAGATATTTTGGGTTCAAATACCCAAGGGAGGTATGAAGCTTTTTTTTTTTTCCAGTCTTTGCAGCTGTCTTATATAGGGATAAAATGGGAGGCAGGTTGCCTGATGCAGTTCCCAGCTTGACTCTTCCCTGTGGCTTGGTGATTGTGTTCCGGGAGCACCGTCGTAGGTGTGTTCTGTGGTGGACTGAAACATCTCGATGCAGTGCATGGTAAGCATTAAACACAGGTGAACGGTGTGCTTTCACCAGCTCCCAGCTGCTCTTTCCCAACACAGGCTTTCATCCAGGAAATGGCTGCCATGGCTGTTTGGAATCACCTGACTTGTCCACCATGAGAGTCCTTAGTCAGGGGAAGACAGAACATTTGGAGACCCCAGGTTAGGGTAGGGAGACTGTTCACACCTGGAACAGGAGGCAGCTGTGCCCCTGTCTGTTCCTCACAGTCCTGCTGCACTTGGGCAGTTTGCATCCGTTGTCATAGGTAAACACCCATGGGGTGTTAGTGACCTGATGCCATAGAGGAGCAAACTGAGGCTCAGAGAGGTTAAGTGACTTGCCCAGAGTCACACAGCAACTGCCAGAGTCAGGATTTCCACGCTGGGCTGCAGCCTCCTGGCAGGGCTCTTCCCTGTGAGGCCCTTGACCAGAGGGACACTTGGGGTTTAGTCTGGGGGGCATGCCTTTGTTTTTCACCCTCCAGTCATGGTGCATGGTGGTTTCTCATTGATGATGAAGTGGAGCTTTCAAAATGAATCCATTTCAGTAAAAAAAGTGGGTCAACTAAATACAAAGTATTAACTAGGTGACAGTTTATTTGGTGCATGGAGAGGGACGACATCACAAAGGCAGCCCTCAAATTATGCAAGCTTGGAAACCACTGCCTCATATCTCCTTCCAGAATCAGGAGCAGGCAGCACCCGTGTCTCAGCGCAGACCCTGTCATTGTCTTGCGCCTGATAGTGAGGCAGGAGAATCGGGTCTGGAGGCAGGGAACCTGAGGCCGATTCGTGCTGACTGGATACCAGAGGCAACCTCTTTTCAACCCCTCCTTTTTTTGCTGGCAGTTGAAACATGAAAGTACCTCTGATTGGTTCCCTGCCACAAACAATCAGACTGGTTGTGGACCTACTCTTCACTCTGGTCCTCTCCCACAACCAATCAGACTGGTCGTGGGCGGGGCCTATTCTTCATTCTGATTGTTTCCCTCCTGCAGCCAATCAGACGGGTCACAGGCCGCTAGACTGAAGCAGTGGGAAACCTTCATTTGCATAGAGTGAAGCAATGGGAAACCTCTAGAGGGTATTTAAACCCCAGAAAATTCTGTGACAGATGCTCTTGAGCCACTTGCTCAACCCTGCTCCCACTGTGGAGTGTACTTTTGTTTAAAATAAATCTCTGCTTTTACTTCTTTCCTTTGTACGTTGTGTCCAATTCTTTGTTCAAAACACCAAGAACCTGGACGACTACCCTCACTCAGTAACGGTAGCCTCTGACTTCCTTGTTCTCATCCCGGCCTGCAGCAGCACCTTGGTCTCCTCATCTGTTAGACGGTGGTGGAACACCTGCTGGCCAGGCTGCAGCTGAAATGGAAGGCAGGAGTGGGTGTTTGCGTCTCAAGCCCGCCCCATGCGGGAGCTCAACCATGCAGTTGGGACTGTCGGTTGCTACAGGGCACTTGACAGTAGAAAGACCTCTGGGCAGTTAACCAGAGGCAGCTCCTCTAAATGAGATGTAGAGGTCCCCAAGAAGGAAAGTGAATTGCTCAGGGTCACAGAGCTGTGTGATTAATTAGAAACGCGTATTAATCTATCCTGCAGATGCAGGCGGTCACTGTGGCTCCCTCAGAGAGAGAGGACTGAGCCTCAGGGGCAGCCAGTAAATTTTCGCCTCTAGGGTAATTAGGAGTTCAGTGATTTTTTTTTTTCTTTTTCTTTTCTTTCTTTTTTTTTTTAAAGCACGAAATGGGGTTAAATTTTTTAAATTAATTTTTAAAAATTGATTTTTAAAAGAAGTTTAGTGATTTTTAATGAAAAGAGCCCATAAGAGGCCTTTGTGATGGGGCCCTGGGCTTCCCTCTCACTTATTCTGAGGCAGAAATTAAAGAAAAATAAATACTGCGTTTCTTCACTCTAAGAAAAGTAAAAGCTAAGGCCTAGAATGTGGCAAGGCAAGGGCTAAAAATAAAAGAACAAGTGTTTTCTATTTAGCAGCTCACTTCAAGGAGTTATAAGATAATGCTGTCTGAAAAGCCAAGGCTAAAGGAATGGGCTTTAGACAACTCTTCCTTCTCCAGAGCAAGGTTGAGGGGAAAAAAAAAAAAAAAAAAAGAGAAAGACAAATTCCTTTACTGTTACTCCTTTCCTTAGTCTCTTAAGCATGATTATGTTTTACAAATGTCTATATTTAGCCAGTTCTTGTTTTTTGTTTGATGCAGCTGCAAGTCCAAAAGCTATGCCCTATATGATTAACTGCTTTTGTTTTGCTTTTGTAAGCCAGCTTATAAAAACCCTGCTCTGGGCCGGGCACGGTGGCTCACGCCTGTAATCCTGGCACTTTGGGAGGCCGAGGCGGGTGGATCACAAGGTCAGGAGATCGAGACCATCCTGGCTAACACAGTGAGACCCCATCTCTACTAAAAATACAAAAAATTAGCTGGGTGTGGTGGCGGGCGCCTGTATTCCCAGCTACTCAGGAGGCTGAGGCAGGAGAATTGCATGAGCCCAGGAGGCGGAGCTTGCAGTGAGCCGAGATCGCGCCACTGCACTCCAGCCTGGGCGACACAGCGAGACTCTGTCTCAAAGACAAACAAACAAACAAAAATCCCTGCTCTGTCTTTGTTCAAGGCTCAGCTTTCTAGATGTGAGTCCACTGAGCTGGTGTGTACCTTAAAATAAACAATCCTCCTGTTCTCCATGTCTGTCTCTTTTGTCTCTCTAGTTCTCTATTTCCCACAACATTTCAGATGCCACTCAGGTGAGAGGCAGTGAGGATTTTCCCCTCAGGGTTCTGCCCTTTGCCCACCTGAGCTACCTGCACAGCATGGTGTATGGGAGCTGTGCCACTGGGGCTGGCATGGGGGGGCTGGGAAAATCCCAGGGGCAGGGAGCAGAACCTGTGCCCTCTGCTGGGCTGAGAGCATGGGCTTGCTCAGCTATGCTTCTCACTGTCCCTCCCCAGCCTCTGTGGACTCCCACCCACTCCAGTGCAAATCAAGACTCAGTGGAAGACGTCAGGAGAGTGGACATGCAGGTTTTGGAGATCCTCCCTTTGTGGGTTCTCCTTCTCCGGGGTTTTCTCCTCAATTTCCAGTAGTTTGGGCAGCTGTGAACTCCATCCCCTGACTCCTCAGGGTATGAAGATGATGACATTTTGCTTGATTTGCACCCTGTGCACTGCGCGGTCTGGCAGTTTCTTCCAGAAAGCCAAGTAAGTGCAGATTCTACCTCGTGCACCTCCCTTCTTGTAGGGGTGTTCTCCTGTATTCGTCTGTTCTCAAATCACTATAAAGAAATACCCAAGACTGGGTAATTTACAAAGAAAAGAGGTTTAATTGGCTCAGGGTTCTGCAGACTGTCTAGGGAGCATGATGCTGGCATCTGCTCAGCTTCTGGGGAGGCCTCAGGAGACTTACAATCATGGCGGAAGGCAAAGGGAAAGCAGGCATGTCTCCATATGGCCAGTGCAGGAGGAAGAGAGAGAGGGGCAGCGATTTTCTTTCTCAGTGTTATGGAAAGGATGATGCCTCCTGCTGTTTACTTAGATTTGATAAAATGCGGTGTCTCCCCCTGCCAGGGTGCTGAAGGAGGGCCCCATGCTGAGACAGCCACACCCACCCAACATCCACACCTCCCCTCATTCCCAGCTGCCTGTGTTAGCTTGGGCCACAGGTCTGGCTGATGGTCTGTGAGTAGAAGCGATGCCACTGTGCCCTGTCTGGAGATGCCAGGGGCGATGTGTTCTGGGTGGGGAGTCAGCAGATGCAGGGGCAGGGGGCATGGGAGTGAACCCCACCTTTACAGTGAGAGCCACGGGGCCCTCTATATTTGTCGGGGAATGGTGGTCCCTGTGTGGTCCAGTTGCCCAGAGGAGGTACCCTTGAGCTGGAGCTTGAGAGGTAAGGGGGTCCCTCGTGGGAGGTGAGTTTGTCTTTTCCCCTCTCTGTGGTTATGTGGCTCCAGGTGCAGCAGGGGCAGATCCAGCTGCAGCAGGGGCAGCTGCAGCAGTGGCCTTCGGCCCAGGAGGAGGGGCTGGAGATTCAGTTCCCCAGGAGCTTCAGAGTGTGGCCATCAAGGAGGCCTGGGTTAGAGGTGGCCTCCTGAGATGTAGCTCTGGGTTCTAGGGGCCTGGGGCTCTGGGGTGAGCTGTGAATTCCCATCCGGCACAGGAGACTTGCCCCAACACTGTGCTGAGACACTTGCCCCATCTTCAGCCTGGGCCCCCTGCCCTGGGCCGTGTCTCTAAAGGTGACCCCAGCCCCTGAGCTGAGGTGTTGTACAAGAAAATGCAATGCTGCCAAACCGCAGCCTGCCTGGCCAAACCCTTTCCAGGAATTGTCCTCCTGCACCTGCCATACATTTCTCCATCCACGGAGCCTCAGGCCTTTGCCTTCCCTCTTCTTCAACCCTCCAATTTTGGTTTCCTCTCTATTCTCCCTTTAGAATTGAGTGTGGGGGTGGGCAGGGGTGAGGGCATGTGTGTGGGGGGGTGTGGGGTGGGGAGGGAGGGGAGTGTCCTGAGGGTCAATTTAGTGTCATGCCTCTTTCACCACCACCACCAAAGATGAAACCAACAATAAACTAAATACCGCGTGTTCTCATCTGTAAGTGGGAACTAAATAATGAGAACAGTGGGCAGAAAGAGGGGGATCACTGACACGGGGACCTACTTGAGGGAGGAGGTTGGGAGGAGGGACGGGTTCAGAAGAAAACACAAAACTGTCAGATGCTACACTGAGTACCCGGGTGATGAAACAATCTGCACCCTGAACCCCTGAGTCAGGAGTTTACTATATAACAAACCTGCACATGTACCCTTGGACAAGAAATAAAAGCTAAAAAGAGAGAGAGAGCTCTCAGCCTATGGGCGCAGTGGCTCATGCCTGTAATCCCATCACTTCGGGAGGCCAAGGCAGGAGGATTGCTTGAGTTCAGAAGTTCAAATCCAGCCTGGGCAACATAGCAAGACCCTGTTTCTATGAAAAAATTAAAAATTAGCTGGAGTGGTGGCATGTGCCTGTAATCCTAGCTACTCTGGAGGCTGAGGCAGGGAGGACTGCTTGAGCCTAGGAGTTCCAGCCTGGGCAATGGAGTGAGACTCTGTCTCTAAAAAAATAAAAACAGCTGGGTGCGGTGGCTCATGCCTATAATCCCTGCACTTTAGGAGGCTGAGGCGGGTGGATCACCTGAGGTCAGGAGTTCGAGACCAGCCTGGCCAATATCGTGTAACCCTATCTCTACTAAAAATGCAAAAATTAGCTGGGCTTAGTGGCGTGCACCCATAATCCCAGCTACTCGGGAGGCTGAGGCATAAGAGAGAATCGGTTGAACCTGGGAGGCAGAGGTTGCAGTGAGCCAAGATAATGCCACTGCACTCCAGCCTGGGCAACAGAGCGAGACTCCCTCTCGAAAAAATAAATAAATAAATAAAATAAAATAAAATAAAAGCCCTAGTCCCCTTAGTCTTAGTTGAGACTCAGCTCAGTGTGTCCTGGAACCTCTTCCCCACTCCAGGGGTCTGAATGAAGCCAGTCTTGCCACCTTTCACAAGTGTCTGGCGGGCACTGTTTACTTTTTTTTTTTTTTAAGGCAGAGTCTCACTCTGTTGCCCAGCCTGGAGTGCAGTGGCGTTGACCTTTATTCACTACAACTTCCACCTCCTGGGTTCAAGCAATTCTTGTGCCTCAGCCTCCTGAGTAGCTTGGATTACAGGTGTGCACCAACATGCCCAGCTAAATTATTTTGTATTTTTAGTAGAGATGGAGGTTTCACCATGTTGACCAGGCTGTTCTTGAACTCCTGGCCTGAAGGGATCTGCCCGCCTCGGCCTCCCAAGGTGCTGGGAAGACAAGTGTGTTTCCTGTGATGCTGGGACCCCCTCCCTGTGCTGTAGCACCCACAGATAGAACCACTTCCTCAGTGTGGGGGTGAGATCGCTTGGGAAGCACTGTATGAGGGAGCTCTGCCCTGGGCCAGAAACCCGGATGCAGCCCTGCCAGGCCCCCAGCTGTGGGGCAGGTGGCCGTGCCACTGCTCAGTGGATCCAATTGAGTGCCTACTGCATGGCCGGCAATTCCATGTGCTGGGGATAGAGTGACAGCAGAGGCGATGGCTTGTGCATGTGCAGGGCGGGAGGTGGCCTGTGGTGGAGCTGGCAGGTGGCCTGAGGGGAGCCCTGGTCCATCCGGGGATGTGGGGCAGGAGAGACCCCACCCCCAGTTGGCCCCTGCAGTTCGAAGTCTGAGAGATGGTATGTAGGCTGCTGCTATTAATAGCAGCATGAGCTCTGGGACCGGATGTCCTGGGTTCAAATTCCAGCTCTGCCTCAAAAACTTGCAATCTTGGGGAAGTCACTCAACTTCCTGTGCCTCAGTTTCCTCCTGGGAAAAACGGGGATGAGGATAATCTTGGCAGAGGATTGTTGAGAAGGTTGAGTACATTTGGAGCCTAACAGCTTTAGCGGGCGCTTGGCCACTGTGAGAACTCAGTGAGGGTTAGCGATTTCACACAAGGGCCTTCTCACCAGGCTCCGGCAGATGGGACATTCCTTTGCTATTTGAGATGCTTTTGGACTCTTCCTCTCCCTCTTTGCCCCTTTCCCTTTTCCTTTCCCCTTCTTCCCTTCTTCCTTCTTATGGGGAGCTAGCTGGGAGGTGCTCAGTTGGGGCCCTCAGCGCCTGGAGTCTCACGGGCTCTGCTGCTATCTGCTGTGAGCTCAGCAACCCCTGTCCTTTCTGGGCCCCAGCCTCTCCATCCAAAAACCAGAAGGCTGCCTGGAAGGTTCCAGAAGTTGCTCTTGGTCCTGACCCCTGCCCACATCTCTCTGTTGAGAAGACTGGTGCCACTCTGGGGACAGCTGGCTTCTCACCTCTTCCCGGGTCCCTGGGGAAGTAACCCCTCTCCCAGGAGGAGACACACAACTGGTCCTCTGAGCAGCAGCTGAATTTTACAGAAGGGCTATTGATTGTTTTGTTCAAAGAGGGAGAATAAATTTGGTTCTGTGAGTCATAACGTGACATTCTCCAAAATGGTTCTGACCCATAAAACGAGGGCTTCTTTTGATATCAGCCCTGAAGGTTAATGGGTGTGTTTTCAGAATACTCTGCCAGGAATGACTCCAGAAACTGCCCTGAGTGCATCCATGGGAATGGTCCTCAGGACAGGCAGCCGCCATGAAATAGACGCCCTGCCCTGCCTGCTTCCTGTTGGTGTTTGTCGACCACATCTGCAATCCTCTGATGAAGCAAGGGGTCAGGTGGAGGGAGAGGAAGCTTCTGAATATTTCTAATCTTCAGCTGCTTAAAAAACTACAACGAACTTAGTGGTTTCAAGGACACATATTTATCTCATGGTGCAGTGAGTCTGAAGTGTGAGTGCAGCTTAGCAAGGTTCCCTGCTCAGGGTCACATCACGCTGCAATCACGGTACCAGCCAGGGTGGTGGTCTCAGCTGAGGCTCGGCTGGGGCAGGCTCTGCATCCACACTCACCAGGATGTTGGCAGTATTCGATTCCTTGCAGGCTGTTGGCCAGAGACTTCTTGTGCCTCAGTTTCCTCCTTGGCAAAGTGGGGTTGATTTTTCCTGGCCACAGGGCCCTCTCCCAGGGCCAGCTCACACACAGCAGCACAACCAGTTATGATCTTATTCAGGGCTGTCAAGGAAGCAGTGCCATTGCCTTGGTGGATGCTATTGGTGAGACGCAGGTCCCAGGTCCCAGCTCCCAGCTCCCAGATCCGGCTTACACTCAGGGGAGATTAATCAAAGGTGTCAGTGCCAGGAGGTGGGGAACATGGGCCACTACAGGGTCTGCCCACCACTCTCTGGATTGGCCCAAGACCACTTCTTCTTCACCCTTGAACACACAACAGACACAGGCACACACAGACTCAGCACAGGCTTGAATACCATCGGGATGAGGTAATGTCATGGGTTGAGGGGGCGTTCCCCACCCCTCACCTCCCACATGAGAGGCAGAGGCCAAGGTTTGGTTTCTGGCTGTGACCCTGGGCTGCTTTCCCACTGGGTCTCTGCTTCCTTATCTGTAGAGGGAGGACTTGGACTTGGCTGGGGTTCCTGGACAATTCTCAGCCAAAGAAACCCGTCCCCTTCCCCAGGCTGCAGGAGCCGCATTTAGGGGTGTTCTCCCGCTCTGCACACACACCCTTGAGGGTCTACTCCATTCACCTTGCAAGGCAAGCTGTCCCCTACAGCCCCGGAAAGGGCGGCACTCTATCCCAGCAGACCCTAGGCTGTGGCTGCAGCAGTCGGACCGGCTCAAGCATCTGCCCCGGGGAAGCAGCCTAAAGCAAGAGAATCACCCACGTGGGAATCCGGACCCCGGTGTGGAGGACACTGGGCTGACAGTGTGCACAGGGCCATGCACCCACCAGCAAGGGACACAGCACTCGGTCCCAGAGGTGGCCTCTGTTGTGGCCCCAGCCTGCAGAATGATCTCAGGCAGCCACCCGGATGGAGGGTTTGGTGGAGCTCCTGGGCCACATACCTCAGAGAACACAGCAAAGAGTCAGCACCCAGTAAGGTGCAGAGAACTTTCCACCCCGATGCCCACACAGGGTTCCTGCCATCAACGGGGGTCACGTGGACACAGGGCTTCTCTTGGGAAAAGAATTCCCCTCCAGAAGCTTCCTCTTCTCTTGCTTTGGCCTGGGCCCTGGCTCCCAGTTCAGTCCTATGTCCCCGCATCTCTGGCTGTTCTTCAATGCCCTGGTTGCTTCCCCTTCACCCTCCTAAATGTTGGAGTTCCGAGAGGCTCTGAGCCCCTCTTGTTCTTATCCTCCTGGCTAGCTTCGTCTCCAGCAAGCCCTCACACGCACCTCGGTGCCAAGGCTTGCAAACCTCAGCCTGTCCTGGCCTCGCTCCCAAGCTATGGGACAGAGCATCTCCCCCGAGGCTCCCGAGCCTGTGGTGCCCTCTGCAGTCCCCGCACCCGTCCACACCTGCTCTCTCCTGCTCCCCCTCCAGCCTCTGAGCCTCTGAGGTTGGTGGGCATCTTGGTGGTGGCTGCTGGGAGGGTCTCAGGGCGGGGCAGGGGCTGCATCAGGGGTCTGCACTGCATGGAATGGACATGGCGTGGTGTAAGCCCCTCAGCCTGACATTCAGCGCCGTTTCCATGCTGCTCATGTCCCCACCTCCTCGGCTTTCCCCATGGCCCACCTGAGTCTCCTGCAGCTCCTGCAGGGCTGAGCAATGGCCCCCATTCACTAAGGCAGGGAATCCCCTCTGCCCGTGCCTGCTCCCTTCCCCGCCAGGTACCCGCGCCAGCTTTACTGCCTTCCCTCTTCCTCCCGGGCCTGCGCTGCTGCCCTCCTCCCCTGGAGCTGTGCCAGCTCCAGCTTTTCAGCCAGCAGCTCCTGCCCCGCCCCACTCATTGTGTCCAGACCTGGGCTCCATGCTGACCCCCAGCGTGTACGGAGCTCCTGCCATTCCTTGGGTGTGGACCTGCGCCGAGTCTGTAGTGTGCGCAGGTCCTGCCATCCCTTGGGTGTGGACCTGCGCCGAGTCCGTAGTGTGCGCAGGTCCTGCCATCCCTTGGGTGTGGACCTGCGCCGAGTCCGTAGTGTGCGCAGGTCCTGCCATCCCTTGGGTGTGGACCTGCGCCGAGTCCGTAGTGTGCGCAGGTCGTGCCAATCCTTGGGTGTGGACCTGCGCCGAGTCCGTAGTGTGCGCAGGTCGTGCCATTTCTTGGGTGTGGACCTGCGCCGAGTCCGTAGTGTGCGCAGGTCCTGCCATTCCTTGGGTGTGGACCTGCGCCGAGTCCGTAGTGTGCGCAGGTCCTGCCAATCCTTGGGTGTGGACCTGCGCCGAGTCCGTAGTGTGCGCAGGTCCTGCCAATCCTTGGGTGTGGACCTGCGCCGAGTCCGTAGTGTGCGCAGGTCCTGCCATCCCTTGGGTGTGGACCTGCGCCGAGTCTGTATCCACCTGCAATAGCTCATCTCTTCCACCCGGGAGGAAGTTCCCTTCTTCCTCCCTGTGGGGAAGAGGGCACTGAGGCTTGGCAGAGCTCTTCCTGGGGTCTCAAGGGTCTGCTCCAAACCCTTGCTCTTGCCCCTGTCACAATCCAGGCACCCTGGCCACACCTGCAAACTGCACTCCATGGTGGCAGCCCTGCCCTGCCAGTGCCAGCCCCCTGTGCCTCACCACCCCAGTCCCTGAGCTCCCTGGGGCTGAATGCCACCTCTCTGGATTCTGAATAGGCCCCCGCAGGGTACCTGTTGCTGTATCTACTGCTTCCCCCAGCCTCCTGGTCTGGGTCCTGCTGATTCTGGTCATTACTCACCTTCTGCTCTACCCACCCTCCCCTGCGTGCTGCCCCCAACCGCAGAGGAATGCCCCCTCCATGTCCCACTCCCTCCACCAACAACAGCTGATCTGTCCTTTCTCCTGGCTGCGTGACCTCTCAGGAAGAGGCGGTGCTACACTGAGGGCCCTGGCAGCCTCTCTAGGTCCCTGTCCCCCACCTTTCAAAGGAGAGATAGGACAGAGGTGGCAGAAACTGTGGCTGGAGCAGGCTTCTGACTGGGTGCTGCTCCGGCTGTGACTCCTCACCCCTCAGAGCTGCATCTTCCATCTGCAAACAGGAGCCTGCAGCCCCTGAGGAGGTGGCATCTCTGCCTGTGGGAAGTCAGATGCACTGAGGCCAGATGCAGGGAGGGTGCTCCAGGCTCAAGGGCGCAGGAGGAGCCTCCTGCCCTGGGAGGCCAGCACTCAGCCCCAGCTCTGCCACCTTGACCTCCCAGCACCTCTGCAGCCTGGGCATCCTCATCTGCAAGACGTGGTAGGGTGGATGGAGATCCCCAGGGTTCCTCCGTGGCCCTGGACAGGGAGCCGGTGTGGGGGGCACGAGTTACGCCCTGTGGGGGAAGGGGAGCAGCAAATGTGCCTGCCCTCCGCTGCACTAGCTGCACTGTTTCATGCCCATGCAACCCTAAGAGATGGGAGTCCTCACTGTCACCCTCTCATTCAGATGAGGAAGCAGAGACAGAGAGTCTGAGACACTTGCTCAAGGCCATTGATATGGTTGGGCTCTGTGTCCCCACCCAAATCTCATCTTGAATTGTAATCTGCAGGTGTTGAGGGAAGAACCTGGTAGAAGGTGATTGGATCACGGGGGCGGTTTCCCCCATGCTGTTCTGGTGATAGTGAGGGAGTTCTCATGAGGTTTGATGGTTTTGTAAGGGGCTCTTCCTCCTTCTTGCACTTCTGTCTCCTGCCACCATGTGAGATGTGCCTGCTTCCCCTTCCACCATGATTGTAAGTTTCCTGAGGCCTCCCCAACCATGTGGAACTGTGAGTCAAGTAAACGTCTTTGCTTTATAAATTATCCAGCCTTGGGTATTTCTTCACAGCAGTGTGAAAATGGACGAATACACACAGCAAATCACAGCACCATAGTTGGGGACGAGGGCTGTGTGGCCCTGAGTATGTGCTCCTGATGAGGACATGGGACACCAGCTAGAGAAGGGGCACTCCCTGCTCTCATGGGGACGTTCACAAGGAGACCTGGTGCTCAGTGCAATGTCTGGGGACCTCCTTGAGACCAGGGCACGTGGGTGTCACAAGCTGCTGAGGGGCTGTGCCCTGCTGACACTGCTGAGGGCGCTTGGAGTGCAGAAATATTTTCAACAGAAGTGGAGCAGAAGGGATTTCTCCTAAACCCTCTGTTACCCAGAAAACGGCATGGACTGGAATTCCGCATTTCTTTAACAGTCTGTTTAGCCAGATCCTGACTCCACCAAAAACAAAGAAGCCCTCAGCCGCCTGCTGGGGTGGGAGGTAGTGACTGTCCTTCCAGCCCGGGCACCACTCCACGCTCAGTGCTGATTTGGCCTCACTTAACCTTTGGTGCTGGGCTCTGCCGCATTCCAGGGTCCCTGTGTGACCTGGGCAGCCCCTTCCCCCCTCAGCCTGGGGTCCTCTCGGGCTGGGAGGTGATGGCTCTGCCCCAGGGGGAGCGGGCCAAGTGCTACGTGTGCACTTCCTCTGTGGAATTCTCACCTCCTGGGCCAGCCCCTGGGCGGAAGGAGGCTGCTGGCCCCGCGTGGCCTGCCCTGTTGGAGGCTCTGCCAGAGCCCACGTCTGCAGTGCTTGGAGCCATTTCTTGGCACAAATATAAAAACAACTCCAGCTCTCCCGTGCTCCAAGTGAGAAATGCTGCCTGGTGAGCTGGGCTGGCTGCCTGGTGAGCTGGGCTGGCTGGGCTGCTGGCCCTCGGTCAGCCGCCTGCAACAGGCAGGGCCACGGGAACCTCATCAGCAGAGCTTCCTGGAGGCAGCGTGGGTGGAATTGTGGAATTGTCATCAGACAGGCCTGGGATGGAACTTCCCCACTGGAACGCAGCTGGCTGTGGACAGGGAGTCAGCTGCTGCCTGAAGGGTCAAGGAGGCCTGCGACCACAGCAGGTTCCCACCTGGCCTGGGCCTGGAGGCCAGCAGGCACCTTTCAGGGCTTCCCAGCTCAGCCCCCACAGCTGGATGGAGCTGTGTTCCCTGCAGAAGTGTGGCCGGCTCCGAGCAGGCACTGGGGGCTCTTTCTCTCCACCTCAGCCCTGGCCTATGTGGGCACAGCAGAGAACGTGCTCACACCATGGGGGCCCCCGACCAGGCGAGGCCAGGGCGTGTCCACATTGGGGAAGTGAACGAAGAAGGACAAGTCTATTTGAGGGGCTGGCTGATAGTTTAGAAGCCCAGAATCGCTTGGCAGTGAATTATTCTGCTGAGTAACACTGTACCCAGAGGGACGTGGCTGAAAACCCCGGGAGGGGAGGCTGCGTGCCGGAAGCACTCCCATCCTCCCCCAGCGCCTGCTCTGGGCGTTCCGGAGCTCAGCGTGCATCCTTGCCTGTGGGTTCTGGGACCATCCTGCCATCTCCCTCCCCTTTCTTTCCCCTTTTCCCTCCTTTCCTTTCTCCTCTTTCTCCTTCTTTCTGTTTTCTTCTTTCCTGGCTGAAGCCAGAATTCATTTCTGTTACTTGCATCCAAAAAGCATTCAAACAAGCAAGCATGCTGGGATCCTGGGTCCTGCCCCTCGTCACCTGGAGGCAGGGCTGTCACTCCATGTACAGACAGGAGTCCAGGAAAAACTTGAGGAGACACAGCGTGTTCCGGCCCCCGCTCCTTCACCCCTGCCCTGTCCCCTAGTGACGGATCCGGCAGCAGGCAGAGCCTTGAGCCCAGAAAGCCCAGGCCCCCTGGGAAGCTTAGGTGTGGCCTCACATCTGGCAGTTTTTGCTTTGATTTGTTTTGTTTTGTTTTGTTTTGAAATGGAGTTTCGCTTTTGTCGCCCAGGCTGGAGCGTGACGGTGCAATCTTGGCTCACTGCAACCTCCAGCTCCCAGGTTCAAGTGATTCTCCTGCCTCAGCCTCCCGAGTAGCTGAGATTACAGGTGCCCACCACCATGCCCAGCTAATTTTTGTATTTGTAGTAGAGATGGGGTTTCACCATGTTGGCCAGACTGGTCTCGAACTCCTGACCTCAGGTGATCTGCCTGCCTCGGCCTCCCAGAGTGCTGGGATTACAGGCATGAGACACTACACCCAGCCTCACATCTGGCAAGTTTTACAGCTCAGGTTTCTGTGTGGGGTCCCGAGGCAGCCCCTGGGCAATTTCGTATGGCTGTGGGAGGGTGAGGAGGGATTTCAGGACGTGACCTTGTTATTAGCAGGGGCTGCAGCTGGAGCTTGGCCTGCCGGGGCCCTGCGGGTGGGTCTGGGTGCCATGGGTTGTGTCTGTTGTGTGGGTTATTGGTTGGGCCTGGGGAGCCCATGGGAATCTCCAAGCCCCCTCCCCAAGTGACCCCCAGCCAGGCCTGGCCACCTCGCCCCCTCTGCTGGGCTGTGGAGTTGAACCTGATGTCTGCTCAGAGTCACCTCTGAGTGGTGCAGACATTCGGAAGTGTCCGTGGGACTGGATGGAAGGGACCCCATCCTCAGCCTTCATGGCCGGGGTCTGGCTGACTGACTGTGGCCATGGGGTTGCGGTGCCTTGGGCTGCAGATCCCCCATGAGTGTGAGGTGCTGGCTTCTGCACCTCCCATGAGCCTACAGACACAGAAACACAACCCCGTGTTTGCTGATACATCCCAAGGCTTTGGTCTGTTGGGTTTGGGGTGAGACCCTTCCCTTCCTTTACAGATGCTCACCTGTGAAGAGGGAGAACGTCGCTGTCCGAGCAAGTGTCTCTTCTGTGTCCTTGGCTGCCTTCCTCCTCCTCCTCCTCCCGCCGCCTCCTTTGGGGCCCCTTCCTCTTCTCAGCAGTGCCACTGACCAGCCCAGCCTCATGCACCATCCCGGCCGTTGCCCTGGAGGGCTGGCAGCTGGCAGGACCCAGAGAGGGCCCAGCCATCACCCCTCTCTTGAGCAGATGACAGAGTAACACTGGGAGTTACTATGGACACTGGAAAAGAGAACACAGATGCATCTGAGATTTTGTAGTTGCAACTCTTCTCTGGTAACCAAAAAACATCAGGACATTCATTGCAAATGCAACGCTGAGGCTTTGAAGGAACCAAAGAGTTCCTTTGCAGCCCTGAGGATGGAGGGAGGGAGGGAAAAGGGAGTGGGGAGGGAGGGAGGGAGGGAGGGAGTCCACTGCAGAAAGTGGCACTGATCCCTCTGAGCCTCTCCGGCCTCATGTGTAAGATGCCAGCTGCCCCGGAGTGGCAGTGGCGAGTGAGTGGCTGTGTAAGGTGCCCAGGCAGGAGCATGTGGGCAGCCCTGTGTGAAGCGGGCAGCCTTGGGCCAGGTTCCCTAGAAGCAGAGCTGAGATGGGGATTCTTGTTCATGCGATTGGAGGTGCTTCCTAAGAAGTTGCTCCCTGCCCCAACTCCGAGCCAGGGCGGCACTGACCATGGGCAACTTTCCCTTGCAGGGGGCACTCCCAGCTGCCGGGGAGGGGCAGTGGCCCTGAAGGGGCCTGGTCAGGACCAACAGTTTTCTTGGCAGTGGTGTGTTTGTCCCCATTTCACAGATGAGGAAACTGAGGCTTGGAGAGACCCAGGTCCTTGCCCAGGCCCCCACACCACACCCAGGAGGGGCGGCGCTGGAGTCCTGCACCACGTCGCTGTTCTCACCAGGAGAAGGCCCTTGTTTGCTGCATCCAGCTACCCCATCTCCATGCTGCAGGCAGGAGGACACAGCCGGGGGTGAGCTATGAGCGAGGCCTCACAGGGAAGCGAGAGCAGCGGTGTTGCCATCTGGATGTCAGACGTGCTCACTTGCTTCTGCCGCACTCGGGACTCTGAGCCAGGCCTTAAGGTTTTGGCTCCCTGGGTGTGGCACCCAAGGGGGTGGCCAGGTGGGGTGGAGTGTGAGTTTGAGTGATTTGGCATCCCCGTGGAGATGATAGGGAGAATGAGTACCTGTGTCTGCAGCTGCAGAGCGAGATCCGGGCTGGACATAGACATGGGGAGCCACACAGTGGAGGTGGCCTGCTTCTGTTTGCAGCTACAACAAATCACCAGGACCTCAGCAGTGGGAATGTCCAGACACGTGATCGGTTCTCACTGGACTTGGTTATCCAGGTCCTGTGGGCTGAAGTCAAGGCATCGGCAGGGCTGGGTCCTCCTGGAGACTCCAGGGGAGAATCCGTTCCCTGCCTTTTCCAGCTCCTGGAAGCCTCTCGCGTTCCTGGGCTAGGGAACCTTCCTCCATCTCAGAGCCGGCCATGGGGTGTCCCCTGACCTTCTGCAGCCATGTCCCCCTTCGATGGAGCTCTGCTTCTGGCCCTCGCTCCGCACTGAAGGCCCCTGTGATCACATGGCCCACCCGCCAATCCAGGTGGCCTCCCTCCAAGGTCAGCCGGTGAGCTGCCTTCATGCCTGCATGGTGTCTCTGACCCTTGGCCACACAACCTAACATAGTCACAGGTCCTGGAGATTTGCACTGGGATATCTTGGGTGAGGGGAATTATTCTGCTGACCCCCGATGGCAACTGGAGTGGTGGGAGGGGAAGAGAACACCAGGATGTGTTCAGAGAGAGAGGCGTGGACCTCAGGGGGTGTCAGGGGAAGAGGGCCCGGGAGGGAGAAAGCATTTGGTTTAGACGTGTTGGGTGTGAGGTGCCCATGGAATAGCAGGGTGGAGCTGGTGGGGGAAGCTGGGGGGCTGCCCTGGGGCTCTAGCACATGGAGGCCAAGGAGGGAGTCGTGGGGTGGAGGGGGAACAGGGCTCCCCAAGGTCCTGGGTCTGCCTCAGGGCCGCTGCTACTCCGCACCCCTCCTCCCATGCCTGAGCACCCACGGCAGTGACCAGCAGTGACCATCATCACCCAATGAGGATGGAGAGAAACTGAGGCTGGCCTGAGATGTCCTGGGGAATGAGCTGGCACCGGAGTCCCACAGGTGAAGGGTGAGCATGGATGGGCTGGGAGCATGCTGCCTGTAATTGTGCATGGCGCAGAAGGTCAGGAACGGCCTGGTGGCCCCGCGGGAGACTGGTTACTCCAATCTGGTCCAGCAGAACCCCAGGCAGCCTCGTGGCAGCGTGGGGGAAGTGTCTATGCTTAGTGATGTGGCAGATGCCCGGAGTGCCGTGAGCTTTAATAACAGCGAGTTACAGAAGTGTGTGGGCCCGTTCCTGAAAACACACACAGTCTGAAAAATGTCCAGAGGGACAGGCCTGAAAATGTTAAGAGCACTGCGATCCTGGGGGTTGGTTGTGGAGGTGCTTCCCTTCTCCGTGGTGGTCTGCACTTGCAGTTTCACTGACTGGGAGTCAGAATAATGTCCCCCCTCCCCCACAAAATGCCCACCTCTTAATCTCTAAAACCTGTACTTAGGACCTTACATGGAACGGAGACTTTGCAGAAATGATTTTGGATCTGAGATGGGGAGGTTATCCTGGCTTGGTGCTGGTCATTACCCCAAAAGACACAATCCCAAAAGCCACGATCCGGAATGTCAAAATCCTGAAAGATCAACATCCCTAAAGTCTAAAATCCCTAACATCTAATTGAATCCCTAAACCATAATGACAGATTTGGAATTCGGTTCAATCGAGGCTTCTAAAAGCACATTTCAAGTGTTAGCAATAAAGTTTGTTTTTTTCCATTCAGCCCAATGCATTTGGCAAAAAAAAAAAAAAAAAAAAAAATCCAGATAAGTGGATTGGCCAGGCAGTATGGTAGTGACAAAAACTTCAGTTTAAAACTGCATTATTTGCCTGCACTGGCATTTCTTCCAGCTGATGAAATTCTAGGAGAGTCATGTCCTAAAGGATAAGAAGCAACTATTCGTTGAGATGAGAGACTTCAAAGATAGTCAATGGTTGTGAAAGTCCGCCAGCCTTTCTGGACCATCTCGTGCAATTGCTCTAATCTATCCCTGTAATAGATCCCTTTAATACACTTTGTCATATGTTGAATTTTCTTTTTAGTTTTTAGTTTTCTTTTGTTGTTGTTGTTGTTGTTGTTTTCCCATTTTTAAAAATTATTATTATTGTGGAGACAGAGTCTCACTCTGTCACCCAGGCTGGAGTGCAGTGGTGTGATCTCGGTTCACTGCACCCTCTGCCTCCCAGGTTCAAGCAATTCTCCTGCCTCAGCCTCCTGTTTTTGTATTTTTAGTAGAGACAGGGTTTCACCATGTTGGCCAGGCTGGTCTCAAACTCCTGACCTCAAGTGATCCGCCCACCTCGGCCTCCCAAAGTGTTGGGATTACAGGCGTGAGCCACCACACCCAGGCCCGTTGTTTTTAATTATCAACGTAATTTTTTACAATTTGTTATTCTATGTATTTCATCTTTGCATAATTTCCAGTATGGGAGGTACAAATTGTGTAAAGACTTTGAGAGTTCTAATTTGTTGTATGCATTTTTTACAAATGTGACTCCATGAAAATGATTATCACAACATTGACTTTATGTGTAAGCATTGTGTGTGTGTGTACATAAAATCGTCAAAACTTCCTCAATAAATGAAGAGATGTCCTTTTTGTATGCCTGAATTTATGAAAGGTAAATTTCTCGAGATCTTGTTTCTTTGGGCAGCTGCATGTGCAGTGCTGACCCATCAGTGTCTGATTGATCACGTCACCAGACGTAGGGTGTCCTTCATGGGTTTTCAAATGACAGCTGTTATCTCAGGAATTTCTTTATGAATACGGTTTGTCTGCTCATCACCGAGTGTCTATGCTTGCAAAAATATGTCTGTTATTACTGCCTATTTTATTGTGTAAAGTAGCCTGTGAGGTGTTCCATTGTGTTTTTGTTTCTTAAATAAATCTCCTTTAAAAATGTAAATAAACCTATTTTATTTGAGACAGAATGTCACTCTCTCGCCTGGGCTGGAGTGCAGTGCCACAATCTCAGCTCACTGCAACCTCCGCCTCCTGGGTTCAACCAATTCTTCTGTCTCAGACTGTAATCTCAGTAGCTGGGATTACAGTTGCCCGCCACCACACCCAGATAATTTTTGCATTTTAGAGATGGGGTTTTACCATGTTGGTCAGGCTGGTCTCAAACTCCTGACTTCAGGATAAAGAAATACCTGAGACTGGGCAATTTACAAAACAAAGAGGTTTATTGGACTTACAGTTCCACATGGCTATGGAGACCTCACAATCATGGCAGAAGGCAAGGAAGAGCAAGTCACATCTTACATGGCTGGCAGCAGGCAAAAAGAGAGCTTGTGTGGAGAAACTCCCATTTTTTAGAACCATCAGATCTCATGAACTCATTCACTATCACGAGAACAGCGCAGGAAAGACTGGCCCCCATAATTCAATCACCTCCCACTAGGATCCTCCCACGACACATGGGAAATGTGGGAGTTACAAATCAAGGTGAGATTTGGATGAGGACACAGCCAAACCGTATCAACCAGGAAACATAAAGTCTAATCATAAAGGTGAAAATGGATAAGTCAGACCCTAATAGAATGAAAAATGTCAGCTCATCAAAAGCCACCACGGAGAATGAACAGATGTCAAAGAGCAGGAGAAGATCTTAATAGTACATAGACCTGACAAAGAATTGGAACCTAGAATATATCAAGAATCACTACAATTCAATAAGAAAACAGTAGATCAAACATAAAAATGGATAAAGGTTTTTAAAAAGACACATCACAAAAGAGCATATTCAGATCATCAATAAACATGGAAAAGTGTCTCATCGTGATCAGCCATCAGGGAAATGAGGATTGAGACCGCAATGCCAGATCACTACACACCCACCAGGGTGCCCAAAACCCTCCCGGCAGATACCTGCAAGTGCTGTGTGGAGGAGCCAGAACTCTTGGGTGGGGCTGGTGGGAAAGGATTGGTTCAATGCTTTGAACCACTTGGTTTGAACCCAAACCATCTAGCAGCATCAGCCACGCTGTGCCTGGGCATTCCCACTCCTGGCGAAACCCCCAACTGAAACATACACATATGTGCACGAAAGCACAAGTCCAGCCCACTGGAAGCCACCATGCACCCGTCCACAGGGAGTGGAGGCACTACATGTGGTCCACACGTGCAACAGAAGCTTAGGTGAGCAGGGACGAGCCACCTCTGCACAGGGCACCTGGCACATATCACTGCCAACAAGCCAAGCAGACTATGCACCCACAGGACGAGGCCTAGGCTCTGATCTTTTTTTTTTTTTTTTTTTTTTTTGAGACAAAGTCTCGTTCTTTTGCTCAGGCTGGAGTGCAGTGGTGTGATCTCGGCTCACTGCACCCTCTGCCTCCCAGATTCGAGCCCAGTGGTGCGATCTTGGCTCACTGCAACCTCAGCCTCCTGAGTAGCTGGGATCACAGGTGCCCGCCACCATGCCCAGCTCATTTTTGTATTTTTTTTAGTAGAGATGGGGTTTCACCATGTTGGCCAGGCTGGTCTCACACTCCTAACCTCAAGTGATCCGCCCGCCTCAGCCTCCCAATGTGCTGGGATGACAGATGTGAGCCACTGCGTGCACTACCTTTTACTCAACCCTCCAGCCAGGCGAAAGCATTTGTGGGGATGGAGGGTGAAACGGTGGCTGCCCTCATCCTTTGAGGCAGTAGCAGGGGACCTCAGAGTGAGGTCATGTTCTACAGTTTCTGATCTGGGACCCAGTTGGGGGGCAGCGCTACATGGATGTGTCCACTTGATAAGAATTCACTGAGTTGAACGGTTTTGATACTTTCTCTAAAAATGTTGTACTTAACACAGTTACCTGCAAAGGCCCCCAGGCTCAGGCCCACATAGTAAGAGCAGCAGCAGTGTGGAGCACACAGGCGTGTTGGGAGGAGACAGGGTGTGGAGCCGCAGAGTGATGCCTGCTCCACGTGCACTGGGCACTTGGCGGGGCACCATTCAATTTATTTATTTATTATTATTATCTTGAGACAGAGTCTCACTCTGTCACCCAGACCGGTGTGCAGTGGCATGATCTCAGCTCACTGTAACCTCCACCTCCTGGGCTCAAGTGATCATCCTAACTCAGCCTCCCGAGGAGCTGGGAGTACAGGCGTGTGCCACCACATCCAGCTAATTTTTGTATTTTTTTGTAGAGACAGGATTTCACCATGCTGCCCAGGCTGGTCTCGAAATCCTGAGCTCAAGCAATCCTCCCGCCTTGGCCTCCCGAAGTGCTGGGATTACAGGTGTGAGCCAATGCACCTGGCTTCACTTATTTATTTACCACCCAATTTGTTCTGGGTCCTGTTCTAGGCTCAGAGGAAATGGTCTTGGAGGATTCGGGCTGACCACTGGGAACTCACGGTCCACCGAAGGGCAGCGGTGAAGGGCTGTCCTGGCTTTGCCCCTGCGGCAGGCCCATAGAATGACGAGAGCAGTTGGCATCCACAGCATTTCCTGAGCAGATGCTGCCCTTGCTCCCAAGCTGCTCCCAGCCTGACAGAGACAGAGGAACAGCAAGTGTCACCAGGGGCAGGGCCAGGGCTGTGGGAGCCCAGAGGAGTGCCTTACCCAACCCGAGTCGGGTGAGTCAGGAAAGGCTTTCAGGGGGATATGACCCCTGGGATGGCCTGAGGGCCATGCAGGAAGCGGGGCAGGGAGCGGAGGCTGGGCTAGGGGTTGGGGTGCTCCTGGCCAAGGAGCAGGCTGGTCCCTCTGCCCAAATATTGTTCCCCAGGCACTGACACAGCTCACTCCCAGTGCCTTCAGCCTCCGCTCAAACGTTCCCTCCCCAGTGCGGGGTGACATGGGGCTGGTTCAGGGCTGTGCCCACTTGGTGAAAGTCCATCAAGCTGTCCTCTGATGACATCTGTACTTCTTCATGTCTGTTATAGTCCAATAAGAAGTGGGAAGTGCCTGAAAATATTCGAAGAGCTCGCCAGGCTTTCCACGCCTCTGTGTGACACACTCCTTTGAGCGCCTGCATTCCTGGGAGTGAGATGGTTGTCTGTGGTCTCTCCCCCACGACAAGATGGAAGTTCTGCCCAGCTGTACGCTGGGGGTCTGAAACCGTCCCTGTAAACTTCATAAAATTAACCAGGGAAGAATAGAGGGGGGGAAACAAAAATGAACTCAGCGCGGCGCCCTCTGCGCTCGTCCCTGGGTGGCCACGCTCCAACCCACCACCTCGTGCCCATCTGCTGCTATGGCCCCAGAGTCACGCAGGCCCGGCCACAAGACCATCACCCCCTCGAGTGCTCTGCAGACGACAGCCTGAGCACTGGGAACGTGTTTTCCCCTGAGATACCCCTCCAGGCTCTGCGTGCCAAGGACACTTCTGACGCCAGCTGTCCTGAGGACCCCGGAGGAGCTGACTCGCCCAAGAACATGGTCCCAGATACTGATGACTCATCTCCCTTCCCTGACCTGACCAATCAACAAGCCTAATTCTCTAGCCCCTCACCCTTCACCATTCCCTGAAAAACCTCACCCCAGCCCAGGCCAGGTGCAGTGGCTCATGCCTGTCATCTCAGCACTTTCGGAGGTCATGGTGGGAGGATGGCTTGAGGCCAGGAGTTCAAGACCAGCCTGGGCAACATAGTGAGACTCCATTTCTACCAAGAATAAAAAAAATTATCTAGGCTTGGTGGTGTGTGCCTGTGGACCCAGCTACTCAGGAGGCTGAGGCAGAAGAGTCTGAGTCCAAGAGATTGAAGCTGCAGTCAGCCAAGATCGCACCATTGCACTCCAGCCTGGGCAACAGAGCAAGACCCTGTCTCAAAAAACAAAAAACAAAACAACAAAAACAACAACACCACCAGCCCAGAACTCATCAGAGAGGGTTGTTAGAGTTTCACCCATCTTCTCATGAGCAATGTGGCCTTGGCAATGATGTACGGTTGTAACAATGTAACCTTGTAACAGTGTAACCTGAACAAGCTTCTTGCAGATATCTCTTCTGGCTGATTTGAAACCCCAGTGAAGGATTGGTGTGCAGATGGAGCCTCATGAGGGCCATGCTCTATTGCCCAGTTCATGAGTGTCTGGGGAGAGAATGGACTTGAAAGAGGAGCTAAGGACTCAGTGCTGATTTTAACAGCCAGGGGACTTCGCTGGACTTGGGGTTCCAGCTGCTGGGGCTGCAGCAGACACTGGCATAGTTGTCAACAGCCCCGTCAGCCAAATGAATTATTTACAAGTTTTCAAGAAAGGAGACTGCAGGCAGCTGTTGGACCAGACAGAGGATAGAAGCCTCCAGGAGAAATAGGCAGTTTTCAAGGTTTCCTGGTATAATGATTCATCCAGAAATTTATTTGAAAAGTTCATTTGTATCTAGTGGTGATCATGGCATGTCAAGACAGGGCCCTCCTGAGTTTCCTGCCACTCCTTCAGTGCCAGGGAGCAGAAGAGGGAGGGGGGCAGAGGAAGCAACAGCCATCTGGTAGGGAGCTTGATGTCTCCAGGGTTCAGGAGGGGGCAGCAGGTGTGTCCCGACTCTGTTCCTCAACCTGCCGTGTGAGGCTGGAGGAGTCGTGTCCTCTCTGGGCCCCTGAATCCTCATCTGAGACCTGCACACAGGCCACGTGGCTCTAGGGTCCTTCCAGCTTAGTTGTCCTGAGTCCTCTGACCTTGATGACTGGCTGGATGTTATGCCCTTTCAAGAAGTCTGTCTTTGGCCCCATGAGGCTGTGGCTCAGGGCAGGGTAGGGCATGCAGGAGAGAAGGCACCAGCTCTGGGGTCAGACACACCTGGCTTGGTACCCGGCCTTGCCCATGCACCTGAGTAACCTGTGCTAGGCTCTTCCTGTCCTTGCCTACACAGGGTGGGCGCTTGGATGGCACTTCCTGGCTTTCAGGGAGGGAGGGTGGAGTGGGGCCAGTGGGGTAGCTTTGGGTGGGGCCCTGTGGGGTCTGCGTACCCCTGGAGCTGAGTGACAGCATGAGAGGGTCACCAGCACAGCCGAGGGCCTCTCCTGCTCCACCTCCAGCCCCTCACTCAGAGAGTCCCCAAAGGCACGACTGCCGGAGCCCAGTCCCTCTGGCCAGGGCAGGGCCTGACACTTTGGCATGACCAGCTTCTTCCTGCACAAGCTCTGGAAGGTCCCATTTCTCCCTGTGGTGGCCCGGACTTGAGGCCACGTCAGCAGTAGGCCATGGCTGGGAGGCGCCCATTTCTCTCGAGTTTGCACGAGGCACAAACTTCTGGCGTGGACAAGAGAGGGCGGGGGCCTGGGCAACTGCTTTCGCTCTTTTGGCTGAGAAGGAAAAAGTGACTTCCAAGAACTGAGGCGCATTCTAGAATCTCTCTATTTTGAAAGTGACCTTTCTCTGAGCCGGCACTCCTAGAAGGAACTGATTCTGTCCATGCAGGCTGCAGCTGGGCATTAGGGCAGAAGGGAGGACGGGAAGCTGCTGGGCTTCTCTTTGCCCCAGAGAGAAGCAGCAGTGAAGATGCTGAGATTTGGGGAGTGTGGGCTCTGGCCTGGACAATTGGGTACCAGGTCTCACATGCCCCCAGCTAATTTCAGGCAATTTACCTTAGCCATCCTCTGCAAAATGAGAAAGGAGCCCTCACCATACGGGGTGGCTGGGAAATGTCAGAGGGTGTCCCCACATCCTGGGTCAAGAATAGCCTTCAGGCCGGGCGTGGTGGCTCACGCCTGTAATCCCAGCACTTTGGGAGGCCGAGGTGGGTGGATCACGAGGTCAGGAAATCAAGACCATCCTGGCTAACACGGTGAAACCCCATCTCTACTAGAAATACAAAAAATTAGCCAGGTGTGGTGGCAGGTGCCTGTAGTCCCAGCTACTCAGGAGGCTGAGGCAGGAGAATGGCGTGAACCCGGGAGGCAGAGCTTGCAGTGTGTTGAGATCGCACCACTGCACTCCAGCCTGGGTGACAGAGTGAGACTCCGTCTCAAAAAAAAAAAAAAAAAAAGAATGGCCTTCGATACAGGCCCTTCTCTGCTCACAGCCCCTCTGGGAGCTGCCTCTCCTCTTCTAGCTGCACCAGCCCAGCAGAGATGTGACAGGGACTCCTGGGCTGCCCCTGTCAAATGGGCAGGGGTGCGGGGAGACACGGAGGCAGCTGCAGCTTCATCTAATATTTTCTCCCATTCTCTCCGACTCTGATCATCTGAAGGTGGGGTGGGATGTGCCATGCATGGGGTGTCATTTGCCTCGAAATCTTTTCTGTCCCAGTATTATCTCAGTTGAGGAGAAGGGCAAATTGGCTGCCATCCCAGGGGCTGTCAACTCCCTCCTATTCAGTGGTGCCGTTGGGGCAGCCCTGTGGCCAACACTCATGCTTCCAAGGGCCCAGAGGTTAAGCCCAGGAGGCACTCAGTGAGTGCCTGTGGAATTAGAATCGTTCATTCCCAGGTGTCAGATGCCTCTATGCAAAATCGCACAGCCCTGCTTCTTCCAGAGTGTGCACGTGTGTCTGTGTTTGTGCATGCACTTGCGTGTGTGTGTGAGATCCCTCACTCTGGGAGATGGGAACATGAGTCAGCAGTGTCAGGTACTGAAGCCCTGCTCTAGGAAGACAAAAGGAACCTTCTTGGGGTGCCCCATCTGCAGCTCTGCTCTGGTCTGGGTCAGGGTGGAGCAAACCTGTGGGGTGAATGAGAGATCACTCGTGATAAGTAAGACCACACCCAGCCATGTTCTGGGGGGCTCAGTGGCACCTGGCACACTTACCCTAAGATGACTCATTCAGCTGCTTACTGGGTGGTCTTGGGTCCACCTGGTCAATCTCCCTGAATGTCATCTTCAAAGAACCAGAAGGAATGCAATGGAAGGAGCTCTGGCTAGGAAGAGTGGCTGCTGTGGTTGCCCTGCTTGGCCACTAAATTTGTGAGTGACCTTGGGCCAAACACCTTTTCTCTGGGCCTCAGTTTCCCCATCTGTAGAACAGAGGAATGAAGACCATCCTCTGGGCCTTAGTTACAGAAGGTGCCCTGGCTTCATTGGGTGTGGGGTTGTACTAGGGGCAAAGGGAGGTATTAGGGATGGTAAGGCGTGGAAGAGGCCCCAGGCTGAAGGCAGAGTCAGGCAGTTTAATCTGTAGGGTGGGACCCATGGGGTGCAAGTGGAATTTACCTGAGCGGACTCCAGGAAAGTTCCCTAAGGGAATAGATAAGTGGTGCTCACCCCTTCTGACCCCTGCCCTTCCCTTCTTCTTGCCTGGGATGCAGATGTAGTTATTGGAGCTCTGGCAGCCAGATTGTGACTTTGAAGATGGGCACCACATACCAAATATGTTGAAGCAGAAAGAGAGAAGCAGCCAGTGTGGGGTTGTCACACTGGCCCCAGACTGCCCATCTCCTGATATCTTTTATTTTACCTGAGAGAGTAAACCTTTCATCTGCTTAAGCCACTTAATTCTGCCCTCTGTTGTATACAGTTGTACCTAGCCCTACCTTGCACTACCATCCCATGGGGCAAAACTCCATGCAGGACCTGATGGTACAAATAGAGGTGAAGGCAGTGAGAATATGTTTGGGAGATTCCAGGAAGAAAGTGAAATAACTATTGGAAAAGCTAATGGAGCATGTCTGCTTGAAATATTATTACTGTTTTGTAGGAGATCCTGTTTGGGCAAAGCCCAACAATATCAAAATCAAGAATGAGAGGGATGACATCACTACAGGCCCTATAGATATTGAAAAGAAAATAGAAATAATATGAACAACTCCATGCCAATAAATTCAATGACTTAGCTGTGATGGACAAATTTCTTGAAAAATAAAATACCAAAGATCACTCAAGAAGAAAAATATAACCTGAATAGCTCTACATCTATTAGAGAAATTGAATTTGTTGTTAAAAACTTCCCCATAAAAAAATTGAAGTCCAGGTGGTTTCACTATCAAGTTCTACCAAAAATCTAAGAAGGAAATAACCCCAATTATACCCAAGCTTTCTAGAAAATGGAAAAGGAAGGGATATTTCTCAACTCATTCTGTAAGGCCAGCATTACTCTGATACATAAACCTGACAAAGACATTACAAGAAAATAAGCGAATACCTCTTAAGAACATAGTGCAAAAATTGTAATAAAATTTTATCAAATTGAGTCTAATAATATAAAAATAGGATAATAAATTATGACCAAGGCATTTTTAGCCCAGGAATGCAAGGTTGGTTTAACATTTTAAAAGCAATCAATATAATTTACTACATTCACAAACTAATAATGAAAAACCACCTGATCATCTCCATAGATGCAAGAAAGCTTTGACAAAATCTGACATCTGTGCTTGATAAAAACTCTCAGCTTAGTAGGAATAGAAGAGAACTTCTATGCTGAGCCACCATGCGCAGCATCAGCAGGCTTTTTTTTGTAAAAATCAATAAATCAGTTCTAACAATCATATGAGGCCAGGCACGGTGGCTCCCACCTGTAATCCCAGCACTTTGGGAAGCTAAGGCGGGCAGATCACTTGAGGTAAGGGGTTTGAGACCAGCCTGGCCAACATGGTAAAACCCCATTTCTACTAAAAATACAAAAATTATCCAGGCATGGTGATGTGCACCTGTGATCCCAGCTACTCAGGAGGCTGAGACAGGATAATCGCTTGAATCCAGGAGGCAGAGGTTGCAGTGAGCCAAGATCACCCCACTGCACTACAGCCTGGGTGACAGAGCAAGACTCCATCTCAGGAAAAAATAAAATAAAATAAAAAATAAACTAAACTAAACTAAAATAAAATTCATATGAAAGTGCAACGGACCTAAAGTGTCTAAAACATGTTGAAAAATAACAAAGTTGCAGGATTAACATGACTTGAAGAAGACAGGTGTTATAACACCTTTATCTCATGACATCCTTTCAACAGCTCTAAAGGGTAGCTGGTTTTTGACAGAGTAGGAAACACGTTCGGGAAAGTGACTGATTTACTCAACATCACACAGAAGTGAGTGCCAGGGGCTGAGGCTCGAGAGGGCAGGGCCGTGCTCGCCCTGCACACTTCTGTATCCTCAGCTTCTTGCTTGGTGCTGGGCACATAGCAAGGGCTTGAAAAGTACAAGTTGTAATAATGGTGATAGCTATTGGTCCTTGTGCACTTTCTCTTCCCAGCACTGTTCTAAGCACTTTATTGATATCCTGACACTGTTTGGATGGAATGTGGGTGAAGGTGGTCATAGAATGCATCTTCCTCTGCCTGGTTTCCTCACCTTTCCTAAACCTTCCAGGGCACTGGACGGCCCTTGCCCTGCTCCTTGCCCTGCCTTTCGGCGGGGAGGGTGTTGTCTGCGGGGAGGACACTGTCCATGAGTATCTGCTGCTTCTCCATTCTTTGCCCCAGCTCTGGGCGTGGTCAGCTCCTTCCAGCCGCCAGGCCTGGGGAAGCCCACTCGGGGAGGTTGTGTGGCCTGTGCTGCTTGCGGCTGGGCGGTGACCTAACCCTGGTGGCATTAGGAAGTCATTGCCACACATCTGCAAATGTTCTGAACCCAGCCTTTTTTTTTTCTCATTTGATAAAGGTGATATTTTATATTCATTCCTGTATGCCTGATGTCTTCATCCCTAGGTTCCAATCATAGGCAAGGTAAAAGAGAGAGTATGATTAACTGAGATTTCACCCACGAAGGAAATCCACGTCGCATTCCTGTGGGGTGGGTGCTGAGGTTATGCTCATTTTGCAGATAGGGACATTGAAGCACAGAGAGATGAATGAATGAATGAATGAATGAATGAATGAATGAATGGACAGTTTGGCCCCAAAGCTCAGGGTCTTTGAAATGAGAGACTGCCTTTGACAGGAAGAGCCTGGTTTGGCCGGAGGGAGCAGGGCAGGAGCTGGGCCTGGCTTGGTCGTGAATGTTCTCGGTGGTGAGGACAGACCCTTGGACAGGAGAGCCAGTGGCCCTGACACTGTGACTGACTTGCTCTGTCGGCCTCACCAGCTCCTTTCTCACATAATGTCGTGGCCCAGGACTTGGGTCACTGCCCCCGAGTAGAGGGCAGGGTGGGGTCTCCATCCTCTCCCACCTCCTGCTTTTATCACAGGGCTGGACGCCGAGAGGGCCCGGGGAAACCTTGCTGAGAAAACTGATGCCTTTTAAACATTTGAAGTTGCCCGTTTTGACTTTTAGTTGGAGAGAGGATATCGAAGGCTGAGATCTCAATGCTGAGCCTGCTCAGCTATGTCCCTGGTGGGGTGACAGGCAGGCGGGGATTAGGGGGAGGCCAGGGTGGTGCCGAGGGGAGGACTCCTGTTCCCAGCAACGGCGCTGAGCTGCTTCCAACTCTGTGCCCAGCTCAGGGCTGCTGAGGGTGGCTGGAGAGTGTTTAGCCAGAATGCGACCAAGGCCTTCCCGGGCCATCTGGAGAAGTCCTCATAGAACTTGCCAGGGCTTTGTGCCTTGAGCCGGGAGGGTGCCAGGTCTGATTTTCCACAGTGAAAGGAACGCCTGGAAGGGACGAGGTGGCCACGTAGACTGGAACCCCCTTTCTCTGCCAAGCCCGAGGCTGCTCTGTCTTCTCGATGTTCCTCTCCCCATCGATGGCCATAATGGCACCCTCCCTTCTTCCCGCCTTCGTCCAGGGCTGTGTACACCCAGTTCAGCAAACAAAACGCCCCACAGGCAGGCCTGGGGGCAGCCCCAGCTCCTATGCCCAGGCAGTGCTCAGTCTTGTGGGGAAGCAGCCAAGGAAAGAGGTGGCTCTCACATCTGCAAGCAGCACTGGGGCCATAATAACAATAATTTCTAAAGACCTCCTGATAGGCCAGAAAGCTTATAAAGATGATTTTACTTAATATTTGCCTCAAACTTCATGACACACATTAAAATCTTTGTTTTGTCTTTGTAGACAAGGAAACTGAGCTTGGAGGAGTCAAGGAATGTGCCCAAAGTCACACAGCTATAAGAGAAACAGCTCCAGCCTCTGACGGCTGATCCCAGGGGGTTGGATGGCTTGTCCACTTATCTTCTGCTGTTGACAGATGGGAACACAGAGCTAGTGGGAGCCCAGAGGAGGCACCAAACTTGGGCATTCCTGGAGGCCTAAGCACACCACTGGGTACTGAGGAATGAACAGGAGTTGGCCAGCGGAGGAGGTGAGGGAGAGCACACCAGGTTCCTCGCCAGACAGTGGCTGTGGCTTTTCCATGTCATTTGGTGTAGAAAGGGCAGTTACTTTGAGAAATAGGGCTGGAGTCATAGCCTGTCTGTACGGACAATGAAAACGTTTCAGCTCTATTTTACGCCACGCACAAAAACAAACCTGAGGTGGATCAGGGATCTAAACGTGAAAAGCAAAACTCAAAAATGTTAAGAAGGGTTGGGCGCAGTGGCTCACGCCTGTAATCCTAACACTTTGGAGGGCCAAGACAGGCAGGTCACTTGAGCCCAGGAGTTCAAGACCAGCCTGGCCAACATGGTGAAACCCTATCTCTACCAAAACTACAAAATCAGCCAGGTGTGGTGGTGCACACCTGTAGTCCTGGCTACTCGGGAGGCTGAGATAGGAGAATTGCTTGAACCCAGAAGGCAGAGGCTGCAGTGAGCCGAGATCACGCCACTGCACTCCAGCCTGTGCAGTGGGTAACAGAGTGAGACTCCATCTCAAAAAAAAAAAAAAAAAAAAAAAAAGAGAGAATGATTTCTCAACTGGGACATGAAGAGTTCAAGCCATAAAGGATTTTATATACTCTGCGTGCAGAATCGTGCCACAAGGAAGGTGCAAAGACAAACCACAGATGGGAGAATGCTTCCCACACAGGAACCGGAGGACTGGCATCCAAACCCACACCACACTTCCAGAGATCAGCGAGGAAAAGACAGCTCCATCCCTGCACTTGTCCCTCCGTGCACTTATTCCTGGCTCACACTCTCAGGCGCTGATTCCTCCTGCCGTTCCCTTACCAGGACACCCTGTCCTGGGGGGCTGGGTATGTGGGGTTGAATGGGATGTGGTGACCTTGCTGGAGTGGGCCCTTTGGCCACAGAGCTAAGGGACCCCTACAGGGTGACACAGTACAGTTGACAGATTGGGGTCTGTCTGAAAAATGTTTGTTCCAGGCCCACAACAAGTACAGAAATCAGAGTATTTGGAGACTTTCTTGTGGCCTGGCCTTGCGGTATCACCCGGGCACATCCCTGGGAGATGGCTCACCTGGCTGGAGCGTGTGCACACACCTGTTCACGCAGTGAGTCTCGTGTGCTAGTCACACTCAGAAGGACTGCAGACGACCTAGGGTAGGTTAGTTCTTCCCACAGATGGCTGGACATGTGCTGGCCCAAGGAACCCTGCTGGGAGAAGGGGTGGTGGTCAGGGGGCCTTCCTGGAAGAGGTGTTTCCAGGGTGACATGAGCTTCAGATTCCACCTCCTGGAGCCCCATCACCCTAGTCTCCCTGGCATGGGGGTTGAAAGCTCACAGCTTCTCATGGAGACCCCTCAGGGAGACCCACTCAAAAGACCTCCCAGTGAAACTCAGGAGTTTCTGGGCCTCAGGGGAGGCCAAGGGCATAGAGAAGCAGGATTGGAGGAAGATGCATTTCAAAGGAGGCCCAAGAATTTGCAGCTTGGGAAATATTTCTGGAAAAGTTCAATGGGGCAACTTGTGGAATTCCAAATATTCCAAGTTTATAAGAAATGAAAATTTATGTTCCTGGGCCATGAGGGCCGAGGAGGCCTCTGGAGATCAGCTTGCCTAGGCTCTCGTTTTAGGGGCAAAACTGCCGGCTCCAGAGGGGCAGCTCTGCAGTGAGGTGGTGAGCCTGGGCACTTCTGGGGAGCACGTGAGCAGGTGTGGGGGGGTTGAAGGGGGCTGCGGCAGAACCAGGCACCCAGTGGTGTGGAAGCGGGAGCCAAGCCTCAAGACGGGAAGCATTTGGGACAGGTTCTGTGGGCCTCGCTCCCCATCTCCGCTGCTTGGGCAGAATTGCATCATCTGTGTGTGGCCATCCTGCTGGGCTGCCATCTCCTGGCTGGCTGGGGGTGGCCTTTCTTCTTTACACCCCAGGCCAGCATAGTGGGTGGCTCGCAGGAGGCTGCAAGAATAAATAAATACCACATGCCCTCCACTCCTGGACACGACCCACTGCAAGACGTGGTGGCATCATCTCCACATCACTAAGAGGAAAAACTGCTGCCAAGTAAAGCATGTGTGGCGCTTTTCCTTCTGCCACCAGCTGACAATCTGAGGACATTGTAAATGGCAATGAAACATCACTCATGCATTGCCAAAAGTGCATAGGACTTGCCAGCCGACGACAGGCTCAAGTGTGAGGGTGCTGGGTGCAGCCCATCTCAGAGACGGGAAGTGGGAGAGTCAGTCGATGAGCTGGGATCTTTACGTCTCTTTATTTCTGTATCTTCATGTCTTATTTCTACTTTCATAGCTAAGGAAACCGAGGCACGGGGAGAGCCTGTGGCTGCTCTAGGTCACCTAGCTTGAGGGGGAAATGCTTGGGTATGAGCTCCCTCCCAGGATCCAGCGTGGTGCCCACACATCATGGATCCAGGGTGGTATTTGGAGAGACTGGGACTCCCTTGGGAACCCAGCTCCCTGGCGGTGCCCTCGAGAAAGGGACCCGTGCTCCCTCCAGCCTCCTTATTCAGCACAGGCAAGGCCCTCCCGCAGCCCAGGCCTCAGGGGTAAAGCGAGGTTGTCCAGGTAGATGAGGTGTGTGCAGGAAAAGCTGAATGTGGGAGGCAGAGAACCTGCCCTACCATGGACAGCCACACGTGGTTGCGTGTTGGGCACTCTCCTCTTCGTGCCTCCAGGGGCCCCTCTGCCCTCACTGGGGAGTGGACTTCTGCTCACCTATTCACCCAGTGGATGTGAAGGACGCACTGGGAAATGGTGGAACTGGGCTCTGTGAGCGGCAAAGTCCTCCACGTATGGAGTGTGTTTTGTGAAAACAAAATCCTAGCATCCTAGCCGTGATGATCTTCCACCTTCTCTCAATCCAGGGTCCCCAGGATGTCTTTTCCTGAGCTGAGGTTGAAAAATAATTTTTTAAAATTTGTATATTTTACTTTTTAGATTCTCATGCTCTCAACGTATCTTTTTCGGTGCACAGAGTTATGAATTTTAACAGGTGTATGGATTTGTGTGACCCGCCTCCCCCCACTGCAGTGAGGACGCAGAACCGCTTAGTCACCCCAGAGAAACTCCCCATGCCACCCCTCGTCATCCAGCAACCGGTGACCTGCTCTCTGTCACTTTAGCTTTGCCTTATTGAGAATGCCACATGGCCGGGCAGGGAGGCTCACGCCTGTAGTCCCAGTGCTTTGGGAGGCCGAAGCAGGTGGATCCCTTAAGCCCAGGAGTTTGAGATCAGCCTGGGCAACATAGTGAGACCCTGTCTCAGTGAAAACAAAAAAGAACAAGAGAATGCGGTGTACATGGAAACCCTCTGACAGAGACTTTAGAGCCGCTGTTACAGGAGTGCTCCAGGTAGCAGGGCTGTGAGCTTGGCATTGCTGCCCATGCCAAGGGCCCTTCCTTTTCCGTGCTGAGCAGCATCTGTGTGGGCTGTAGGTGTTGCCTACTTTGTTCATCCATTTACCTACCTGTTTGGTTTGTTTCCAGTTTATGTCTTTTGCCACATATGGGACATTTTCAGCCATTATTTCTTTTAGTATCTTTTTTTCTGCATCAACCACTTCCTCTTCAGCTTCTGAGACTCTGATGAGCACAAACTTTGGATGTTTTATTGTGATCCCATACGTCTTTGTTTATTTTTTAATTGTATTTTTAATTGAGATGTAGTTCTCCTGACATCAAAGTCACTCTTTTATCCATTTTAAAGTGTCCGCGGATTTTGGTAAATTCTGTGTTGTGCAACCATCATCATTCCCCAGTTCCCGGGCAGCTCCACCACCCCAAAGGGAAAGCCTGTGCCAATCATCGCTCCTCCCCAGGCCTTCCTCCCCCATCCCACCCCCAGCAACCACTCAACTATTTCCGTCTCTGTGGATTTGCTTTTTCTGGACATTTCATATAAATGGAATAATAGATGTGGCCTTTTGTGTCTGGTTTCTGTCACTTAACATGCTTTCACACATGTTCATCCGTGCTGTGAAATGTATCAGTACTTCTTTCTTTTTATGGTTGAATAATGTTCCATTGTATGAATATGAACATGCTATAATTTTTATTTTTATTTTATTTTATCGAGACAGGGTCTTGCTTTGTCACCTAGGCTGGAGTGCAGTGGCACGATCATAGCTCACGCAGCCTCCACTTCCTGGGCTCCCAGGATCTTCCTGCCTCAGCCTCTCGAGTAGCTGGGACTACAGGCACATACCACCACACCCAGCTAAGTTTTGTATTTTCAGTAGAGATGGAGTTTTGCCATGTTGGTCAGGCTGGTCTTGAACACCTGGCCTCAAGTGATCTGCCCACCTCAGCCTCCCAAAGCGCTGGGACTAGAGGCATGCACCACCATGCCTGGCTAATTTTTGTATTTTTGTAGAGACAGGGTCTTACCATGTTGCCCAGGCTGGTCTCAAACTCCTGATCTCAAGCAATCTTCTCACGTTAGCCTCCCAAAGTGCTGAGATTACAGGCGTGGGCCACTGCGCCCAGCCACATACAACAATTTTTTATCTGTTCATTAGTTGGTGGACATTTGTTTCCATTTTTTAGCTATTTTGACTATCAACATTTGTACACAAGTTTTTGTGTAAACATGTTTTCAATTCTCTTGAACACCTAGGAGTAGAATTGCTAGGACATCACACGACTCTATGTTTAAGTTTTTGAGGAACTACCCGTCTGTTTTCCATACTAGTGCATAATTTTAAATTCCCACCAGCAGTGTATGAGAGTTCCAACCTCTCTATATCCTTGGCAACACTTGTTTTCTGGTTTTGGTTGCAGCTATCTTAATAGATGTGAAGTGGTATTTCACTGTGGTCTTGATTTGTGTTTCCCTAATGACTCATGACCATGAGCATCTTTTCATGTGCTGTCTTAGTCTGTTCCTATGGCTACAACAGAATACCTAAGACTGGGTAATTTAAAAACAATAGAAATGTATTTATCACAGTTCTAGGGAATGAGGAATATAAGATCAGGGTACCGGGAGAGTTGGTGTCTTGTGAGGGCCCACTGTCTGCATCAAAGATGGTACCTTCTTGCTGTGTCCTCACATGGCAGAAGAGGTGGATGGAACAAATCTGCCACTCAAACCCTTTTTATAAGGAAATTAATCCAATTCATGAGAACAGAGGGCCCCCCAAAGAGCCCATCTCTTAAGACCACAATCTTGGAGGTTAAATTTCCACATATGAATTTGGCAGGGACGTCAACATTCAGGCCATAGTGCGTGCTTACTGGCCATTTGCAGATCTTCTTTAGGGAAATGTCTACTCAGATCCTTTCCTCATGTTTTAATTGGGTTATTTGTGCTTTTTTTGTTTACTTGTGAAAGCTCTTTATATATTCTGGACACTAGACCCTTATCAGATATATGATTTGTAAACATTTTATCCCATTCTGTGTGTTCTTGTTTCACTTTCTTGAGAATGTCCTTTGCAGCAAAAGTTTTACATTTTGATAAAGTTCAATTTAAATTTTTCTTTTGTTGCTTTTGGTTTAATATCCAAGAAACTTGCCTGATCTAAGGTCACAAAGATTTACATCCATATTTCTTTCTAAGAGTTTTATAGTTTTAGCTGTTACATTTAGGACTTGAGAGTTGTGAGTTCATCTTTGTACGTGATGTGAGGTAGGGATCCACATTCATTCTTCTTTGCATATGAATGTCCTATTGTTCCATCACCATTTGTTAAAAAAAGATTTTTTCCTTATGAAATGATCTTGTTACCCTTGTCAAAATCATTTGGGCATAGCTGTATGGGTATCTTTCTGGACTCTCAATTTTGTTGCCCAGGCTGGAGTGCAGTGGCTCAACCTCCAAGGCTCAAGCAGTCCTCCCAACTCAGCCTCCTGAGGAGCTAGAACTACAGGTGTGCACCACCACACCCAGCTAATTTTTTTTTTTGAGACAGTCTTGCTCTGTTGCCCAGGTTGGAGTGAAGTGGCATGATCTCAGCTCACTGAAACCTCCACCTCCTGGGTTCAAGTGATTCTCCTACCTCAGCCTCCCGAGTAGCTGGGATTACAGGTGTGCATCACTATGTTGGCTAATTTTTGTATTTTTTGTAGAGACAGGATTTCACCATGTTGCCCAGGCTGGTCTCAAACTCCTGAGCTCAAGCAGTCCACCTGCCTTGGCCTCCCAAAGTGCTGGGATTACAGGCGTGAGCCACCACACTTGGCCCCAATGTTGTTCTTTTTTAAAGATTGTTTGGCTATTGGGCTTTGTTGCAATTTCACATGAATTTTAGCATCAGCTTATTCATTCTGTGCAACACACCATTGGAATTTTGATAGGAACCACACTGACTCTGTAGGCTGGTTTGAAGAGTATGGACATCCTAATAAGTCTAGTCTTCTAATCTATGAATACAGAGTATCTTTCCATTTATTTAACTCTCCTTTAATTTCTTTCAACAATGTTTTGTAGTTTTCAGCAAATAAGTCTTGCACTTCTTTGGTTAAATTTATTGAGTATTTTATTCTTTTTGATGGTATTGATGCTATTTTTTTCTCAATTCCACTTTTGGCTTGTGTGTTGCTTGTGTACAGGAATCCTACCGACTTCATATATTGATCTTGCATCCTGCAAAATTGCTCAGCTTTTTATTGGCTCTAATATGATTTTTTGTAGCTTTTATAGGATTTTCTACATATAAGCTTGTGTCATCTCCAAATTGAGAGTTTTACTTCTTCCTTTACAATCTGCATGTCTTCTAATTATTTTTCTTGCCTAATTGCCCTTGCTAGGACCTCTAGTCAGTGTAAACCAAACTGAGAATGGGTGCCTTGCTTTCTACTTGCTGTCACTGGGAGAGCACCCAGTCTTTCACCATAGAGTACAAGTTAGTTGTGGATGTTTTGCAGACACTCTGTCAGGTTGGGGATGCTGCCTTCTATCCCTAGTTTGTTAAGAATTTTTATCAAGAATGGGCATTGGTGGCTGGGTGCAGTGGCTCACGCCTGTAATCCCAGCACTTTGGGAAGCTGAGGTGGGTGGATCACTTGAGATCAGGAGTTTGAGACCAGCCTGACCAACATGGTGAAACCCTGTCTCTACTAAAAATACAAAAAATTAGCCAGGCATGGTGGTGTGTGCCTGTAATCCCAGCTACTTGGGAGGCTGAGATGGGAGAATTGCTTGAACCTGGTAGGCAGAGGTTTCAGTGAATCGAGATTGCACCATTGCACTCCAGCTTGGGCAACAAGAGCAAAACTCTATCTCAAAAAAAAAAAATAATAATAATAAAAAAGAAGGGCAGTTGGATTTTGTGTTCATTTTTAAATATTTTCTTCACTGCTGTTCATGTTGAATAATTATATTGCTTTAGCTTTCTTTTCTTTTCTTTTCTTTTTTTTTTTTTTAAGGGACAGTGCCCTGCTCTGTTGCCCAGGCTAGAGTACAGTGGCACAATCATAGCTCACTACAGCCTTGAACTCCTGGGATCAAGCGATTCTCCTGCCACAGCCTCCAGAGTAGCTGGGTCTACAGGTATACACCACTACGCCAGGCTAATTTTTTTATTTTTATTTTTATTTTGTAGAGATAGGGTCTTGCTGTGTTTCCCAGGTTGGTCTTAAACTCCTGGCCTTAAGCATCCTCCCACCTCAGCCTCTTGACGTGTTGGGATTGCAGGCATGAACCATCATGCCTGGCCCATTGCTCTATCTTCAAGTTCACTCACCCGTTCCTGTGTCATTTTTGTTCTACTATTGAGCCCATACAGTGGGCTTTCACATTTCTGATTACTTCATTTGAAAGTTCTGCATTTTTCATGTGGTTCTTTGTAGCTTCTGTTTCTTTGCTGACATCTCCTATCTTTCCTCTGAACTCAATAGTGTTCACCTCTTCCTCTTGGATTACTTCTGCAACACTTGCTTTAAAGTTTTCATGAGCGAATTCCAACATCCGGGTCATCCAGGTATTGGCGGCTGTTGATTGTCTTTTCCACATGAGCTGAGGGTTTCCTGGGTCTTCCTGGGCCACATCATTATGGGTTACATGGTGGACGTTTAAAATTTTATGTTGTTAGGCTGGGCAGTGGCTCATGCCTGTAATCCCAGCATTTTGGGATCTTGGGAGGCCCACGTGGGCGGATCACCTGAGGTGTAACGCTATTTCAAAATATGTCAAATAAATATATTTTGGGGTAAAACGCTTCAATTTCTTTCAGGGCCTGCTATCTGTCATGTGATACTGTACTAGAGTCAGGCTAGAATTTGATGTCTTGTTGCTACAAAAAGTCTGAAGGTCTCCTCTGTTTTAATATTAATGCTGGTCAGCTGTGCCTGAATTCCAAAGCGGGGAGGGTAAAATGAAGCATGTCTGACCCCGCTTCCCATCACGGCCTGAACTGGTTTTTCAGGTTAACTTTGGAATGCCCTGTCCTCTCTTGGCAGAGAGGAGAGGCCCATTCAGTCAGTTGAGGGGCTTAACATTTAATTTTTAGTTTACGTCATCCAGTGTGACCTAGGGCCACACCGCAAGATGGCAGAGTCCCCATAACCTGCATCCCTAAATGACTGAGTGGAGCAGAGTACCCTGCCCCCACCACCAGGAACATCAGCACTGGGGTGGGGGTGAGGGGAGGTGGGAGATAAATGTTCATCACATGAAGCTGCTGAAGTTTGGGGTATTTTTTGTTATATTATTCCAACCAAGTCACTGGCCATTCATTACAAAAAACATTTATAAAGAAAGAATAAAATATGATAAGGAAGGAAGAAGAAAAAAGTAAAGTAAGCCTTAGTTAATCTTTTAGGTAATCTGTCAGGAATAGACATCGAAATAAAGATTTTAGTGTCCGGGCACAGGGGCACACATCTGAAATCCCAGCATTTTGGGGGCTGAGGACGGTGGATCACCTGAGGTCAGGAGTTCGAGACCAGCCTGGGGAACATGGCAAAACCCTGTCTCTACTAAAAATACAAAAAATTAGCTGGGCGTGGTGGCACATGCCTGTCATCCCAGCTACTCAGGAGGCTGAGGCAGGAGAATTGCTTGAACCCGGGAGGCCGAGGTTGCAGTGAACCAAGGTCATACCACTGTAGTCCAGTCTGGGCAGTGTAGCGAGACCCTGTCTCAAAAAAAAAAAAAAAAAAGGAGCTATTAGGATAAAATAAGGGAAATGTTGTGTTAATGTTAAATCAGCTCAATGTGCTGAAATAAATTTGAAATCACATATCAAAGTGATAAACTGAAAAAAGGAGATAACCACACAAAACTTTGGATAAAAATCAATGATTCCATGAATGTAAAAAGCATGAGAAAGCAAGAACAAGAATAAAAAGTGACAATCCAGAGGCAGAACCTTAAACAACTGGAGGGCAGGTGCAGACATGAAGGTGAGAGGGGCAGGTGGGTCATTCCTGGAAGCACTGAGCATAAACCAGTGTCTGAACAACAGAAAAACCACCCATCGCAGATTTTCTTCTCTTCTCTTATTTATTTTTTTTTTTTTTGAGACAGGGTTTTGCTCTGTCACCCAGGCTGGAGTGCAGTGGTGCAATCTTGGATCACTGCAGCCTTGACATCCTGGGCTCAAGTGATCCTCCCGCATTGGCCTCCTGAGCAGCTGGGACTACAGGTGCGCACCACTACGCTTGGCTAATTTTTGTATGTTTTGTAGGGACAGGATTTCACTATGTTTCCCAGGCTGGTCTCAAACTCCTGGGCTCAAGTGATCCACTTGCCTCTGCCTCCCAAAGTGCTGGGATTACAGGTGTGCACCACCATGCCCCATCAATAGCATATTTTCAAAGAATTAAATGAAAGATCCAGGGTAAAGGGAAATAAGAAAGGAACACCAACAGCAGCAGGGGTGGAAGACCTGAACTAGAAGGTGAAATAGACAGACTGTGTCTACGCCAAAAAAAGAAAACAGCTCGCACCCTCTTCATGAAGGCAACAGCACCTTTTATATACAGTCACTGGAGCCATACCAGGACGCAGGGTCATGGAGTCAAAGTGTCCTCTGGGAGGCCATAGCCCGTCACCACAGCAGGATGGGTTTGCTTGGTCCTTAGCTGGCTAGTGGCCTCAGGCAGGGGTGGAAGGAGGCAGGGCTGGCTCGGCCATAGACGAACAGGGCCCTAGGCTTGGGGTTTAGTGCCCTGGAGTTGGCAGTTTATCTTTGAATCTGTGTCTTATGTGTAAAGTCTAAGGGAGAGTGGAGCATGTGCTGGGGACTTGGAGCCTGTAAACTGAAACTAAAATTCTAAGCTCCCCAACTGACTGAATGGTCCCTCCTCTTGGCCAGGGGAATTCCAACATAAACCTGAAAAACTAGTTCAGGCCAAGATAGAAGTGGGTTGGACACGCCTCATTATACCCCCTCCCTTCGGAGTTTCAACACGACTGACCAGCATTAACATGAAAACAGAGATCCTGAGGCTGACCAAACAGACTCCTTGTAGCAATAAGATACCAAATTCCAACCTGACTCTAGTATAGCATCACATGACAGATAGCAGGCCCTGAAAGAGATCGAAGCAGTTTACCCCCAGAATGTACATATGTTGAAATGGCCCTGCAAATTTGTCTCTTACTGGGAAAACCTACACTCTGTAGAGAATCCCTTTCCCTTTCCAGTCTTTTCCTGATCCAGGAGAGAGTTAACTAAGGAGAGTCTGACACATAACAGGAACCTTGGCTTCCACATTCCCCCTTCTCTTAACAACAAACATTTCCTTCTGTTGACTTCAGCTTTTCAGGCAAAGCTTAACCCTGTCAGCCACTTGCCATCAGGAAATCTCTAAATCCACCTATGACCTGTGTATTTGTCTGTTTTCACACGGCTATAAAGAAATATCCAAGACTGGGTAATTTATAAAGGAAGGACGTTTAATTGGCTCACAACTCCACATGGCTTGGGAAGCCTCAGGAAACTTACAATCATTGTCGAAGGTGAAGGGGAAGCAAGGGCCTTCTTCACATGGCGGCAGGAGAGAGAAGGGTGTGTGAAGGAGGAACTGTCAAACACTTATAAAACCATCAGATCTTATGAGAACTCCCTCACTATCATGAGAACAGCATGGGGGAAACCATCCCCATGATCCATTCACCTCCCACCTGGTCCCTCCTTAGACACATGGGAATTAATTATGGGGATTACAATTCAAGATGACATTTGGGTGGGGACACAGAGCCAAACCATATCAAGCTGGAAGCCCCTACTTCAAGATGTCCCACCTTTCTAGGCTGAACCAATGTGCACCTTACGTGTATTGATTTTTGTCTCTGCCTGTAATTTCTCTCCTTCTAAAATACGTAAAATCAAGCTGTAACCCAACCGCCTCGGGCACCTGTTCTCAGGACCTCCTGAGACTGTGCCTTTGGCCATGGTCACTCATAGTTGGCTCAGAATAAATCCCTTCACATATTTTACACAGTTTGACTCTTTTTTGTTGCCAAGCCTCTGTTTATAGGTTGATACTTGTCCCATGCCTCCTGCCCTCACCTGACAATCACTGCTGTCCTCTGCCCTGGGGCCTGGGTTCAGGGGCAGGGAAGTCAGAGTTGGGATCAGGTGCCTGGCATGTTGAATTGCACAGCAGGGTCCTGAGTTCCTGTCTGCATCTGTCCTCACCCTGTAAGCATCCATGTCCAAGGGAGAGTGACATCAAATAGCAAATTAAAACACCATGACAACTTTAGAGAGAGAGAGAGAGAGATAACTCTGAACGAAGGATAAAGATTTCCTCCTGCTTTTTGAACAGGAGGCTGTGTGTTTTCATTTTGCCCAGGGTTCTGGGCCTACAGGAAGGCCCCTGAGAGAGCTCTTACAGGAAGCCCCCTGGGTTTTCTCTCCTCCCTTGACTGAGCTCCCCACTGCAGACCCCAGCCAAAGGACCATGGCTGGCCAAAACCAAGGTCCCAGCAATTCAGCAGCAGCCCTGGCAGGCCCTGGAGGGTGATGCCAGCTGGCTCGGCTGCTTCTCCCAGGGATGTGTCTGTATTTTGTCATCCCTCTAGACCATGCACTCTTGGAGACTAAAGACCACGACTCTTAGCCATTTATTCTGCAAGTGTGTGTTAAGCAGCTTCTTTGGGGCAAGCCCTGTGCTTGGCTTGTTGAGGGTAGAGCTGTAAACCAGGGAAATAGGCCCTGTTCTTATGGGGAGGGTAGGCATCAAGCTGAAAGTAGCCCCCCAAGTCCTCTAGTTGCCTGTGAAGGAATAAAGTCTACAAAGGAAAGGAGTAATTTCTGTGTCCCCCACAAACCCAGAGCATGCAGTAGTTGTGCCTGGAACGGCTGCATGGAAACGTGGAAAGAGTGGCTAATCAGAGCCAAGAGAAATGGCACCAGGGCCAAGGACAGGGTCACCATCGCCCTGTCCTTGGGCGATGGGACACCCCATGGGAGAAGGGGGTGATTTTAGAAACCAGCACAACTGTCCACTATGGCTGGGGCTTGTCCTCGGGTTGGCAGCACGCGAGTGCCTATTCACGCATGGGCCTCCAACACCATTCCAAGGGAGGCATGGGAGCAAGGCTGGCCTTATCTCACCCTGGGTGCCCCACATCCAGCACAGTCCCCAGGAACCAGCTCCCACTGAACACGTGTGGGATAAAGAAGTGGCAGGAACTAAACCGAGGGCTGGTACTGACTGAGGGAAGGCAGACAGGGCAGGGGCCAGACAGTCTCGGCACCCATCCTTTGCTGCCTCAGTCAGGCACCTGCTGAGCCATGGGGGGTAAATGCTCTGCACCTCACTTTTCTCATTAATGAGGGTAATAGAATTTTTGTCCCAGATTTGCTGTAGGATCAAGGAAAGGACATCAGTTGTCTGGCCCCATGTTATAACATCAAGTCTTTCTGGCACATCCAGGTCTTTCTGGCACACACAAGTACTGGGGGAAGAAGGGGAGGAGGGGCCATCACCTCTGGCCGGGACCTGTTTCATATCTAGGAAAGGTCCAGTGATGGAGACGGGAAGGGCAGTCTGGTGGAAGGCCCAGCCTGAGCAAAGGCAGAGAGGCAGGAAAGTACAGGTATTCCTGGGACGCAGAGGCAGCACAGCTGCCTGGGAGATCTGCTTGTGCTGGTGGAGCTGGGGCCTTAGCTCAGCTCTGCTGACTCTCGGGAGATCCTTCCAGAACACTGACCATCCACCCACCCTTCCCATGCTTGCTCAGGTTGGTTTAGCCGAGCCGAGTGTAATGTAATCGGTTGCAGAGGACAAAGGGAGAGCTGGGGCCAAGAAGAGCTCTCATCCTTCCTGTGATTGCTGAAGTTTGGCACACGTTCAAACTGCGGAATGACTCAATCGAAAAGTGAAAGTGGCAGAGTGAGGAGGTCAGTGGCAATGGTTTCACAGAGACTCCTGGACCAGGAACCAGGCTGCCTGCTTCCAGCCCCTCCATTCATCCTGTCTGTCCACCTGCAGACCTTTTGTCACGCCGCATGCTCCATCGCCACTGCTCTTAGTCAGGCATGGGATCTGGGAGCTGAGACCCTCCTAGGGCCTGAAGACATGTTCTTTCCTAATAGGAGAAGGCTGTCAGGGGGGCTGGGAGCTGAGAACCTCGTAGGGGCTGAAGACCTGTCTTTTCCTGATAGAAGGAAGCTGTCAGGGGAGCTGAGAGAACCTCGGCAGGTGGGGTGAGGTGGGGTCTTGGCTTGTAGGAAGGGCAAATTCTCAGGTGACATGTCCCCTGAGCTGGAGGTCATTGTGGATCAGACCCCGGCCCAATTGCCCAGGGCCAAACCCTGCCTGGGTGTCAGCATCATTAGCCACGTGTTTCTGGATACCAGGAGGAATGTTCCAGAGACCCCAGAAAAGGCCTCTTCTTGCTCAGACTGGCTCTTTATTGCCTTTAATCTGGCAAACCTCAGGACAAACCTTCCCCAAAGGCCTTGTGGAATGGGAATGGGGAAGACAAAACCCTGGGTTTACAGCCCTGGCCTCCTGGGATGGACTAGATTTGGGAGGCCCAGGGAGAGAAGACGTGGTGGTGAGAGCAGAGGGCGGCATCCAGGGCGCATGCAGGGCAGGTCTGCAGTCAGGTGTGGGGTGAGGATGCAGCTTGAGCAGCAGTGGGGACAGAAGTGGGGAATCTGAGGCCAGGTTGGGTCTGATCCGAGGGCAGTGGGAAGCCACCTGAAGTTCTTGAGCGAGGAAGTTGAGATCCAGAAACAACCTTTGTCCCTTCGGCCCATCAGAGTTCTTCACTTACAAGTAACGGAAGCTGACCCTGGCTGACTGGAGCCAACGAAGAAGGTACTGAGAGCACTTGGAGCCCTTGCAGGGGTGCGGGAGATGCTGCGGGACCAGGGTCTGAAGAGAGCAGAGTGAGAGCAGGGCCCCAGGGAGGCAGGAGGGCTGGAGTGTGACTTCTGTGTTCTGTGTTCTCTGCCTCCAGATTGTGCTCCAGGGAGGGAGCACGGGGGACCAGGGGGAGTTTTGTGTGCCCCTCCCAGCCAGGCCAGCAGAGGCTCACTGATACCTCATCAAGACTGTGGGTGATGATAAGGGATGAGTTCCCAAGGAGATGTCTGTGGTCCCAGCAAATATGGTTGGATGTGGGGCAGGCAGAAGGGGGAGTGCTCACTCCAGTCCTCATCCTCACCCCAGAGAGGCAAGTGGCTTGCTCAAGGACACAAGTGAGACAGTGGCCAAACCGTGCCAAGTGGCCAGCTCACCGGTGACTCAGGCCTCTGTCTTCCTCTGCCAGTGGGTCATGGGATGAGTTGAAGACAACGTTTGATGAAAACAAAACTTCTGGGGATGTATAAGATGGGTACTGAGAGCAGGTGGGACCAGACAGAAGGAAGAATAGCTCCAGGACATGGCCATGGGCTCCGCAGTGGTGTAGATGGGTTCCAGCCCCAGCACGGCCACTTGCTGGCGGTGTGGGACTTCACACACATTGCAGAACCTCTTTGATCCTCTCTCTAACAACCCTGAGGGGCATGGTAACTGTACAGGGCTATCGTGAGCATCAGAAAGGATGACGTATGACGTGCCTGGCATGCAGTCCGGTCTGATAGGTGTGAGTTCCTTCTGGGTTCCTGCCACCAGGAGAGCTGGAAGGAGCCCCAGAGTGAAGTCATGAGCACTGAATTCAATTCCTGGCGGCTTTGCTGAAATTCGGCTCCAACCTGTCCTGGCTCCCAGACCACCAGCAGCTGTGCCACACAGTGTCTACAGCCTGAGACACACTCATCTGCCATCCCCAGCATCACGTCAGCACCACGGTGTCCTTGCTATCCTGAGGGGTCTCCCATCTGTCCCTCCTACTCAATGGGAGCCCCTTGAGGTCAGAGATCACCTGTGGTCACTTTGTGCCACCAGCACCCAGGAAGGGACCCAGCATCACCAGTGACGTGTGGATGATGGATGAAGATGAAGCAGTGAATGTTCCACTGCAGAAGAGCCCTGGCAAGCTCCAGTGCCAAGCTCCTCTGTGCACACAGAGGGTAGTGACTGAGCTGCCTTAAGCCTGACATGGGATGCCCTAGTGCCCGGGGGTTTCCAGCTGCCCCCAGTCCTGTTTGCACCAAAGGAGTATGTGTAGGATTGCACAGGAGCCAACACCTGCTTGGCACCTCGGTCTTTCTTTCATCAGAGGAGAAGGAAGTGAGGAGAAGGCTTTGGGGTCCCATGAGGCTGGGTTCTTGGGGCACCACCTGCCCTCGAATGTTCTGCAGAGCAGACTCATTAGCCCAGTGCACATCACTGCCACTCTCAAGAGTGTCTGGGGCTTACCGCATCCACCTAGAGATGCTGGGGATTTCCCAGTGAGATTTGCTGCCACATGGAAAATTCTCTCTGCTCTTACAAGAACAGGCTCATTGATAATGTTTGATTGAGGGGGCTTTTCCTACATTCAAAACAATGCTCATTTACTGTCAGATATTTGGAAACTACAGAAAAACACTGTGAGGAGAGTATGAATTGCCTTTCAAAGAGAAAGTAACTTCCTGCCCTGTCTCTGGGTATGCAGAGGCATAGAGACACCCACACTCCCATGAGCTCAGCTCGTGCACACACAGGCCGAGGAAGCCGGGGTGGCCTGGGCGGCTGTCTCGCTTCTTGCTTCCCTTTAACTCAGTGTTGGATCCTGAACACGCCCTCGCACTCCTCGCCTGCGATGAAGGCCTCTGCCTCTGTGGTTTTATTTGGTTTCAGAGTCAGCACATCCATCTCTCTGCTCCCAAACAAGAAAAAACAACACAGTAACAGCCGGTTACAGAATGCCGGGAGTTCTCAGAGTCCTGCGCCTTCTTGCACAATCCTCTGAGCAGCCCTGGGAAAGATGGTGGCTATTATCCCCGCCTTACAGAGGAGGAAACTGAGGCACAGAGAGGTTCCGGTGGGGCAGGGGCGGGGCCTGGGGCTGTGGGCACCATGTATGTCACCTCCCCCGTGTGATCCATCTGTCCCTTTCTAAGGTACAGAAGCCCAGAATTTCAGACTTGATAGCATCTGGACCACGTTTCTAGGCTGCCGCACAAAACACCACCAGAGTGGCTTCAAACAGCAGATGTGTGTTCTGGGGGCTGGAACTCTGGGATCCAGCTGCCAGCTGGGTTGGTTCATTGCAGAGGCCTTCAGGAAAATGCATTTCATGCCTCTCCCAGCCTCTGGCGGCCCCAGGCATTCCCCGGCTTGTGGCCGCATCCCTGTACTCCGCCTGTGGGTTCCCAGGGTCTCCCCACTGCGGGCCTGCTTCTCTTCTCCAAGCATCTTCCCCAGTTGGGCCCGGGACTCAGTGACACTGGCCACTGGATTTAGGGCTCACTTGGACAATTCAGCAGGATCTCATCTCAAGATCCTTAAATTAATTGTGCTAAGAGCTTTTTCCAAAGATGGTGACATTTGGGCCCCCATTCACTCAAAGTCCCCTGGCTGAAGCCACCCCTTACAGCAGGGAAGCTGAGGCACGGGGTGGGGAGGGCCTGCCCAGGTGCCCAGCCCCGACTCCTTGCTCGGGGTCTTCAGCTTGAGTTGCCTGCCATCCTAGGCTGCCAGAGACTCCAGCACCCCATCCAGAGACCGACCCACTGCAGTGACTTGGGGTACAAATCACCCCTCATCCAGTAACCCTGCCCATCTGAGAGCGGTCTTCCCAATATGCCGGTTCACATGGACTCAGGTCCCTGCCTCTGTTTCGTGAGGTCGGAGCACAAAAATGATACAGGGCTCTTATTTTTTATTTTTTATTTTTGAGAAGGGGTCTCACTCTGTGACTCAGGCTGGAGTGCAGTGGTGTGATCACAGCTCACTGCAACCTCAAATCCCAGGCTCAAGTGATCCTCCCACCTCAGGCTCCCAAGTAGCTGGGACCACAGGTACACACCACACCAGGCTAAGTTTTGTATTTTTTGTGGAGATGGGGTTTTGCCATGTTGCCCAGGCCTGGTCTTGAACTACTGGGCTCAAGTGATCCTCCTGACTTGACCTCCCAAAGTGTTGAGATTACAGGCATGAGCCACTGTGCCTGGCCAGAGCTCACTTTTATGGGGATCATAGAAAAGGGGGAGTGTTGGGAATGAAAAGGGAAGCATGACAGATGGCCTCATCCATTCATTCTTACACTCAGAAATCTCACTGGACAGCCGGGTGTGGTGGCGCAGTGAGATGAGATCACACCACTGCACTCCAGCCTGGGTGACAGTGAGACTCTATCAAAAAAAAAAATTAATTTTCACTGGCAGCCCGCTCTGTGCCCACTGGGGATGCAGTGGAAGATAAGATGGGCCATGCCTGCTCTCTTGTGTTTGGGGTGACAGAGTAACCAGCTGAACATGCTTTACGATGATTTCAATAGTGGCCACAACATGATGAAATCAAGGTGATCCAATGGATGAGGGTGGCCGGGAGAGGTGCAGGTGCTCAAAAGTGGGCTTTTGATTGGGTGATCCTTGAGCTGAGGGCCACAGCATGACGCAGTGTGGTCACATGGGGAATCAAAGGGAGGCAGTGCGTGCTAGCAAGAGGCACAGCGGGTGACAAGACCCTGCAGCAGAAAGGAGAAACAGCCAGGCAGTGTGACCAGAGCCTCATGGAAGATGGATAGGCAGCAGAGCTGGGCTGAAAGGTTCTAGGAGGAGGCTTTTCCAGGATATCAGCCTGACTGTGATATCTGTTGGGTTGACATTCTGGCTCTGTGCCCTGGCCTTGAGGTGCTGGCCTTGAGGTCCTGGGAGAAGGATGGACACCCCCAGATAAGTGTAGGGGTCCCAGAGCTGCAGGGACGGTGGCTCGACTTCATGAGGGAATTGCAAATCTGCACAGAGCAGCTCCGGGCCCTTCCGCTCCTGGGTGCAAGTGCGTGTGCATGCGCACACATGTGTGTCTGTGTTTGGAGATTCCCAGCTGACCAGGTGATTGTGCACAAGGCCCTGTGTTCTGAATGGAGAGGGGCAAAGCAGCCTGGAATGGTCTGGAGCAGTGGGATGGCACTCCCTGCAGAGAGAATAGTTTGCATCCTGCACACCTGGGCCCTGAGTGGTGACCAAGCAAAGCACTTTCATTACCAGCATCTGGAACACAGAGCCTGCCAAGTGCAGCGATCATAAGTGTAGTGGCACGCAGCTGAGGACTGGCGTTTAGAGCAGTGTCTGTATAGCTGAGCTTCTCAGAGCACCAGGAGGTCTCACGCACGCACTTCCTTGGGCTCTGAGGTCATGAGTTCCTTCATGCATTTAGCACTGAGTCAGGCTGATGGTGTGCAGGGCTGTGGGGACAAAGGGACAAAACATGGACCCTGCCTGCATGGGTTGACAGCCCTGGACAGGGAGTGGCCAGTGTGGTGAGTCCCAGCCCAGAAGAGTGAGGCTGTGATGGACACTACACTGGGGTTCTTCCCCCAGGCCCCTGGAGCTGGTACGGGCAGGGCACACAGGCCATGAACCGCAGGATGCGTGGGGAGGTGCCTCCGCATCCAAACCACCCACTTCCCCGCCCCTGCCCTGCCAAGGCACCAGGAGAGCCACTTTCCTCCCCTCCTGGACTGTGGGTCCCTTGGGGAAGTGTCACTGATTAAAGCATGAGGCGATGGGCTTCTGCGACCCCATGGCTGTCCCCACTGCCCTGACCCCAGCCTGCGAAGAAGCCCAGGGCAGAAGCATCAGCATTCCTGTCTAGCACCCGGCTCCTGTTAACCTGGATGTCCACCTGTCATTCCGGTTCTTCCCCTCGATGACCCTGTTCACAACCTAGGGTGCAGGCCCTTTCTCTGGAAGGCCTTGGGTTTCTTATGCACCTTGCACCTCCTTTGCGAGCCCCCAGCTTGGCAAGGGATAGTATTGGGGTCTACCTTGGGGGACTGATAGGGTTAGGCTTTGTGTCCCCACCCAAATCTCATCTTGAATTATAATCCCCATAATTCCTATAATCCCCCAAATTCCTATAATCCCCACATGTCAAGGGACAGACCAGGTGGAGGTGGTTGGATCATGGGGGCGGTTTCCCCCATGCTGGTCTCGTGATATTGAGTGAGTTCTCGTGATATTGAGTGAGTTCTCGTGATATTGAGTGAGTTCTCGTGAGATCTGATGTTTTTATATGGGGCTCTTCCCCCTTTGCTCAGCACTTCCTCCTGCTGCCTTGTGAGGAAGTTGTCTTTATTCCCCTTCGCCTTCCACCATGACTGTAAGTTTCCTGAGGCCTCCCCACCCATGCTGAATTGTGAGTCAATTAAGCCTCTTTCTTTATAAATTATGCAGTCTCGGGCAGTTCTTTATAGCAGTGTGAGAACGGACTAATACAGGGCCCTAAAAGGTTCTATTGCACCCCTCCCACAGGGCAGGAGGTAAACAGCACCCACCTCTCCATGACCCAGGAAGCCTGCTCAGGTGACTTGAGAGGGCAAAGCTTCAAGGTGACTTTCCATCCCTTTCTGCACAGAAGCAGCTGCTGCTTCCATGGTTTAAAATAAACAGTCTCAGCCTTAACACATCTCAGGCTCCGTTCCTGACCTGGGAAAGCAGGTGTGGCCCCTGTCCTCCTGGAGTCTGGCAGTAAGAGGAGAGCTAAACCCACCGTTGTGAATTGTGCTGCCAACAGCCCACACCACACAGGCCATGTGCTGGAGTGGGGGAAAGAGGATGTCTCTGGAGAGCCTGTGTTGGGGCTCCAACAGACCTGGAGGGTCAGGAAGTGAGGTGTCACCTGAGGCCTGGAAGGAGACCCAGCATAGCTAGGCAGGGAACAGTTAGTAGGCTCATGATGGGAACAGCAAGTGCAAAGGTCCTGTGGTTGGGGGGCTGTGGCAGGAATGGGAGTGGGGGCAGAGAGGGGAACAGGGCCTGGTCAGATGGAGCCTCATAAGCCCCGCGGTGGGGTTTGGATCTTATAAAAGCCACAGAGAATCCTTGATGGGATTTAAGAATAGAAGGAGTGAGTCTGGGTGCATATCTAGAGAAATTCTTGGGAGGCGTGGGGGATGGAACCTGAGGCATTTAACACAAGAAGGGCCTGGTGCTGCTTGGGGGCACTGAGGAGGGAGCGTTCAGGGCGATTCTCCGGGTTGGACTCTGGGTGCCTAGGTGGGTGGAGGTGCGCAGTCATGGTGGGGGCCGGGGGACTCTTCGCTCCCAGATCCTGGTCAGCACCGCCTTGGTCAGGCTGTCTGGCGATGACGCTGCTCTGCGTGACTGTCCCCAGTGTTATTTTCCCCAGGGCAGTTGGCTTGCACTTCCTGCCCTGCTTACATGGGAGTGGAGCTGAGCGTGTCCCCGGCAGTGGGGGCACCAGGGTCTGCAGGTCGCTGGGCTGGAATTGGTCCTTGCAGCCCCAGGTCGGTGGCAAAGAGCAATAACTGCTTCCCAAAGGGCTGCTGGAGATTCCTCGAACGCCTAGAGAGCAAACCGCGGCCCCACGGCTTCCTGTGATGGCTGCTCCCTTAGGACTTTTCCCAGCTGCTTGCGCGATTGGCCACATCCGGACTCCACCAGGGCCTTGACCGCGCCCGCATCTGCTGTGTCTCCCAGGACTACGGCAACGGCCTCACTGAGGTCCTCTGAGCCTCCCCTGCTTTGTTAAAGCCCCCTGAAGCTTTGCATCTCTGGAGGAAGAACTAAAACTCCGTGACCTGGCTTCCTGGGGCGCCCCCTCCCCGGCCTGCCCACCACGGCCACTTGCTATTCCTCGCCCTAGCCCGGCACATGGCCATCCCAGGGTGTCCCTAACGGGGGTCCTTCTCCTCCCCGGACAGCCCCGTGCTGTCTCTCAGTTCCTCTGTTCTCTGTTCGACATCACCTTCTCAGCAAAGCCATCCCAGACCTCCCTTTTAGAACACCCCCCGACTCACTCTACCTGCTTCCTTGAGGACCACAGCTTCCCCACCCTCCCCACTGAGACTCCGCCTTGTCCCCCAGGTGGCCAGGACTTGCCGGGCATTCCTGGCAGGAGACACAGCCATCCCTCATGAAATGCATTCCGTCCTCCCCTTGTGTTCCCCACCTTGCTTTTGGCCTGCCCAACATGCCTTTCCTTCCAGGAATATTTATTTTTCCAGCCTAATCTTCCCTTCCAGGGGTGGGGTAAGAGCAGGACTCTGTGGCTAATGGGATAACACACCTGTGTGGACTCCTCCCACCTCCGTGTGCTGAAGCTGAGTCCTCATTTATCCAAAAAGTGACGGGGGCAGGGGTCTCAATCAGTAGAGGCTCACAAGCCAAAGTGTGAGGACACGCCCAAGGAAAACACACGTCCCAGGAGCATCTGTGACCTGCACGTTCCAAAGAAGGTTTTGGGAACTCAGTATTTAAGGGGAAGGGAGTACTTAAGGAGAGGGAAAGTGGGAGGGGTAGGCAGTGAGGCAGATGCTGACATTCTTGTGAGACTGAGTAAATGTACATTTTATGTAAGATAAGGTGAACAAGTGAAGAGAAGGGGGAGAGGGGACAGCTGTGCATCCGGCTCAGGACAGGCGGAGAGGTGACTTCTGATCTTGTCCTTCTGTACCTGGAAAGATACGCTTGCAGTCCATAGGCTGAATGGTGGCCTCCTAAAGATACATCCACATTCCAGAACCTGTGGCCGTGACCTCGTTTGGAAAAGGATCTTTGCAGATGTGATGAGACTGATTTGGGGCCCCAAAATTACTAAGTTAAAGGGAAAAGTCAAGCTGGGAACTGCTTAGGGCCAACCTGCCTCCCACTCTACTCAAAGTCACCCCTCTGCTCACTGAGATAAATGCAGATCTGAGTCCTCCTTTGGAGAGGCTGATCAGAAACTCACAAGACTGCAGCCATTTGTCTCTTATCCACGTACAACCTGGAAGGCTCCTTCCCATTTGGAGTCTTCCCGCCTTTCCAGACTGAACCAATATTCATCTTGCAGATGTTGATCAATGTCTTGTGTCTCCCTAAAATCTATAAAACCAAACTGTGCTCTCATCACCTTAGACACATATCATCAGGACCTCCTGAGGCTGTGTTACGGGCACACATCCTCAACCTTGGCATAATAAACCTTCTGAAGTAACTGAGACCTGTCTCAGATTTTCAGGATGATCTGGTGAACCCTAAATCCTATGGCAAGTGTTCTCATGAGAGACAGAAAAGAAGGCACCAACACAGAGGGAGGAGGAGGCCACACACGGAGTCAGAGGCAGGGAGTGGAGCCGTGTGGCCATAGCCAAGAGACGTCTGGGACTACCAGGAGCAGGGAGAGGCGGGAAGGAGCCTGCCCGCAGAGGCTTCGCGGGAGCCAGCCCTGCCATACCTTGGTTTCTGACTCCTGGCTTACTGAGCTGTGAGAGGATGGTGGTTTTAATCATCTCTCACACCCCCTCTTGGGGTAAGTTGTTTGGGAACTCAGGGTGTGGAAGAGGAGGCCAGGCGAAGACCCTGGAAAGGGCACAGAGAGGGGGCCTCTGAGCTTCCATGAGGACATGGAGGCTGGGACTCCATACACGGGTCCTGCGACCTCAGGTTCACTGCATCTCACTTTCCTTACCTGTAAAATGGGCGAATGGCGCCCTCTTTGGCCATTTTGAGGATTTGGTAGCCTGTTGCAAACCAAAATAAAATTCCAAGATCCCCCAACCATCTGAATGGACTCCTCCTCGGCCAGGGTGCTCTAAAGTTTAACCTGAAAGACTGGTTCAGGCCATGACAGGAAGTGGGGGTCAAACGTGCCTCGTTGTACCCTCCCTGAACGGCTCCTAAGATCTGCACTTGAGATATTTCGTAGACCCTGAACTTGATGGATCAACTGGCGCCACGCAGTTCAATAAACTAGCTCATCTGATCTTGTGGCCCCCACCCAGGAACTGACTCAGCACTACAAGACAGCCTCCACTCCCAATGACTTCACCCCTGACCAGTCAGCACTCCTGGCTCACTGGCTTCCCCGACTCACCGAGTTATCCTTAAAAACTCTGCTCCCTGAATGCTCAGGGAGACTGATCTGAGTAATAAAACTCTGGTCTCCCGCACAGCTGGCCCTGCATGAAATACTCTTTCTCTTTTAATTCCCCTGTCTTGATGAATCAGCTCTGTGTAGGCAGCAGGCAAGGTGAACCCCTTGAGCGGTTACACTGAAAGCCTCTATTTCCTCACCTGTGAAATGGGCTTGTGCCTTTTTTTGGGCTGAGATGGCCAATGAGGTGGCGTTGAGGCTAGTGTCTGGCCCAGGGCCTAGCAGAGCCTGCAGGCTCTCAGAGCAGGGGAGTCTCATTCCCACGAGATCAGGAGGAGGACAAGGAAAAGCAGGGACTCCCTCTGGGGGCAGCGGGACCTGCCCTGTGAGCTTCCTTGTCCTCTAGCTGCATGGCCCCTGGAGGTGTCTAGGACATGCCATGGTTTAGACAGGCTCCCTAGAGGCAACTGCATGCCTGGTGCCACACACACGTTAGGCCCCACACATGGAGATGGGGGGCAGAGGGCGCATCTGGACACACACCCTGGGGCTGTCTGGGGTGGGCCCAACAAGGCTTGGTGTTTGTCTTCTGTCTCCCACAGGCAGTGGTTGCTGGGGTCGGCCGCTGCCTTAGAGCGGATTGTTACACGCTCAGGAATGTCTCGTGCAGGCTGATGCTATGCATCAACTCACTGGGGCTTGGGGGTGCCCAGGTAGCTGCCGGTGCAACATTATTTCTGGGTGCCTGAGAGGTGTTTCTGGAAGGGATTAGCATTAGAATGAGGAAACTGAGGAAAGAAGATGGCCCTCCCCAGTGTGGGCGGCATCATCCCATCTACTATGGGTGCAGAGGGAACAAGGCAGCGGAGGAGGGAGGCAGTGGTTCTCTGCCTCCCGGAGCTGAGACGTGCACACCTCCTGCCCGCGGTCCTTGGCACCTGGTGCTCCCAGTTCTCAGGCTGTGGGACTTGATTGAGTCATACAACCTGCTTTCCTGGGTCTCCAGCTTGCAGACGGCAGATTGTGGGGGTTCTTGGTCTCCATAACTGCAGGAACCAATTCCCATACAAAAATCTGTCTCCTCTCTCCTCTCTCCGCTCTCCTCTCCTCTCTCCTCTCTCCTCTCTCGTATTGGTTCCGTTTCTCTGGAGACCCCTGACTCAGACCTCTGGGGAGGCAGTTGTGTCATGGTTGGAAGCTTGGAGTTGACCAAGATGAGAGTGTTTACACCATGAAAACTGGCAGGAGTTACAGAGCAGGGCCATCCACAATTCCTGTCCTTACCAGCCCCGCCACTGCACAGGTAGGAGATGCAGGTGACTCACCTGTGCCCAGCACCTTCTTTTCCTCCCAAGAGAAACTGCTTCCCCTCTCAGAAGCCCGCATTACACCTGCTCTTTTCTGACGCGGTGCCATCTGGCGGATGCGTCTTGCGCACTGCTGACTGGCGGGCCCAGGGAGTGGTCGCATCTCCCGTGTCTCCGGTGTGTTGGGGGGCTTGGTAGCTTCTGCTAATACGTGAGCAGCTTGTACCTCCTTTTTCCCATGACAGTGCCATAGAGTGGCTGCCTGAACCCCACAGCTGGCAGGCATCAGGGCTGGACAGGAGAAGGCAGAACCCATGACCTACTGGCTCTCTGTCCTGCCCCCAGAGCCCAAACACAGGGTTTGCTGAGTGAGAAAACACGCAGGGCTGAATGAAAGCACCTTGCAGGCCCTTCCTGCCTAAGCTTCTTTGCTTCTGGGCCTGCTGCCTTCCAGGAAGTGTCCCCAGACACTCTTTCCTGGAACCTAGAGGACACGGCCTCTCACTGAAGAGCTCCTGGTTCCGGAATCAGCACCACCCAGAAGGTGGCAGGATTCTGGGCCCGTCGGTGGCAGCAGTCTTGCTCTGTGATGGTTCGCCTTGTGAGGCTGAAAGCCGGCGGCCACCTCTGCATGTGAGGGTGGGAGTCCGGGGTCAGGGAGGTGCATGGAGTTTTCAGATCACAGCCTAGCCCTTATCAGTGGCTGCCCCAGAACCTGACAGTGGGCTTAGCTCCCGTGAGCAGTGAGCCAGGGGCTCTGCAGCCTCCCTGCTGTGGCCTCCTCCTTGGCCTCCCTTGTCCCTGCCCCACCTGCTGCCAACACTTTGCTGTGACAACGATAAAGGCTGCCAAGTTGGGACACACTGCAGGGAGGCTGAGGCCAGAAGTGTAGGCCCAGGGTCTAGGAGTGGGCTCTATCTGCCCTGTTCCTGGGGCTGAGCCTGGCTGGACACCCCCTCCCACCCTACTGCACGCTTCTCTCTTTGCCAGCTGCCCTCACTGGGGACCCTGGTTGGTGGTTTCAGCCTTTTGGCCTGAGCTTTCTAGGAGTTTGCATGAGTTTGGCCCCGTTTCCCGCTCTGTCTCCTGCATTCCCTTTCACCTTCTGCCTTCCACCATGGGATGACCCTTCACTAGATGCCAGCGCCATGCCCTTAGACTTCTCAGCCTCTGGAACCAAATAAACTTCTGCTCTTTATAAGTCATTCAGGCTGCAGTATTCTGCTATAGCTGCAGAAAATGGACGAAGACAGCACACCTGTTTGAAGAAATTAACTTCCCCATCGTTGCCCGATTTATTTGGAGGAATGACATGTTCCCAAGTCTAATGCCACCTTCCCTGCTGACTAGCATGGGAAAAACATTTCTTTTTCTATTCCTATTTTTCATGGCAAGGGGAAGAACCCTGACATTCTGTGAAGGCATGTTCTAGGGATTTCTACAGTAGGGAAATTGCATGCCTTAAGTTTTGCCCATAAATTGGGTTAACCTCCTTTCAAGGTACAGCCTCTCATTCCTAATAAGTGAGTCCATGAGAACTGTGGGCTGTGCGCCTGGGTCTTCCATTTTCAGAGAGTGAGTTGTATTTTGAGCTGGACTGGCAGAGACTGGGAGCTGCTCCCTCGTTGCCTGGCCCCCCTTCTTTCTTTCTGACAGAATCCTGATTTTATGCTGCCCCACTGTCAGCCTGGAAAGCAGAAACCCATCCAAGAATTTCAAGCAGGTGGGATTTAGTCCAGTGCAGTGGTCAGAGCATTTGAAAAGACTGCAGGAGCGAGAGGAAATGCAAGGAATGCTCCAACATCAGAGGCTGCTGCGGCAGCAGGGCTGACCCCGAGTCTGGGCCTGCTGGTGGAGATGCTGTCAGGCCCAGTTCAGGGGCCACTGAAAAGCTGCTACCTTGGCCAGCTGCAGCCACTATCAAGGACATCGCTGCTGCCATTGCGGGTGTCTAGAGACATCGTGAAGAACTGGAAAGAGCAGGAGAGTTCCCCTGTCTCCTTCCCCGTCCTACTGCAGGACCCTAACCGGAGGCCAGCTGGCCTGGGAGGCTGAGGGGTGCACAGGTTCTGATCATTCATGGCAGGAATGAGGCAGAGAGCAAAGCAGCAAGTGACCAGCCCAGTGGTGATGCGCTCACTTAAGAGACTGTGTCCTCATCTTCCCTGGTCACCCAGGATGGTCAAAGAGATGTAATGGGAGTCACTGAATGTGGCTACTGGGAAATCTTCAAAGGAGCACAGGCTATTTGTTTTTGTTAGTTGGTTTGTTTGTTTGAGACTGAGTTTCACTCTGTTGCCCAGGCTGGAGTGCAGTGGCATGATCTCGGCTCACTGCAACCTCCACCTGCTGGGTTCAAGCGATTCTCTTGCCTCCGCCTCCCAAGTATTTGGGATTACAGGCATGCACCACCATGCCTAGCTAATTTTTGTATTTCTAGTAGAGATGGGGTTTGGCTATGTTGGCCAGGCTGGTCTCGAACTCCTGGTCTCAGTTGGTCTGCCTGCCTCGGCCTCCCAAAGTGCTGGGATTACAGGCCACTGGGATTATAAGCCACTGTGCCCGGCCATTGACAGGTTATTTGTATATATCCTTTCCCTCTGCCTTCCCTTTCTTTCTGCTTTCTGCCTGGAACTTGGAATGTGATGGCTGGAGCTCCAGCAGCCATATTGTGGCAGGAGGTGACTTTGAAGATGTAAGTTACTCTTCAAGGATAGTGGAACAGAAGGATGGAGTCTGCATCTCTGATGACCACGGAGCTGCCTACTGGTCCTGGATTTCTTCCCTCTGGACTCCCATATGCAAGAGACAAAACCTCTATTTTATTTGGGTTTTCTCTTCATAGGCAGCAGAGCCAAATCCTGATTGGTGTGTTGATTTTAGCTGTCACATTACAGGACTGACATGCAAGTACCCCCTGCATAAGATGGGCGTAAGAAATGTCTATCAGTCTGTTTGTTGGAAGGACTGCACCATGGGTGGCCACCCATGGCCTAGGACCTGACTTAAGAATGCCAGTTGCCCTAGGAAGGGAGTGGGAGTGTGCAGCCTGGGAAGCTGTCTATCTCCTGATTGGGAATGAAGAATAAGACTTTTGGTGTGGCTTCTGGGCTCACATTAATTACTGTGAATTAATGTTGGGGTTTCCAAGGAAGCAGCTCAGGCCTGGGATGGGGCATGGTGGTGTTAAGACAGTCCCTGGTCTCCAGAGTTCAGTGTGGTGGCCCACATGAGTGGGTGATTGCAATGCAGTAGGAGAAGGGACAGTGAAGGCTGTGGGTTTACTCCTGCTTGCACCCCCAGCTGGCTGGACCGCAGGGCCCCTTTCCTGGGGGTGTGGCTCTAATCGGCTGCACTTCTTTCCAAATGCTTCCCAGCCTCCTCCGGCATCTTCTCTGCTTTATCTCAGCTGCCCATGACTTAAGTCCCTTTCATGCCTGCAACTTTCCTGGAGTTCTCTCCCTGCCAAGGGCATCCCCATCCTCCCGACTGTCCAACTCAAACCCTCAGAAGCATCTGTGGCTTCTGTTGCTCCGTCCTCTTGCTTCTCAGTCCAGCTGCAGGTCCTGTCCCTGTTCTTGGACATCAGCCTTTGCTTAGATACCTCCAGGAATGGGGAACTCACTTACTGGTATAGTAATTCATTCCTTCATTCTAATAGCCTTAAATTTCTTCCTGTTAACCTCAGGTCTTTGCACATGCCATTCCCTCAGCTGGAGTGCTCTCCCAACTCCACCCCAGCCTCCGCTCTCCACTGCCTCTGACTCTCCACCAGGCCTCACCTCTAGGGAACCATTGCAGACCCTTCCTCAGTCTGGGGCATGTGCTCCCCCTGGGTCCTGACAGCCTCAGGCCTGTTGGCAGTAAGGTCTCTCTGGGCATGGTGCCTTTAAATGACCCAAGGAGGGGTCTTCTCACCCTCCTGCCTGGTGCCAGGTATGCAGGGACCCCAGGTGATAATTGGAATTTTGGCAGGTGCTTCTAGGCTGCTGGTTGAGGAGCTTGCCCAGCCTCCGTTGCCTCATACATGCCAGCATCGCTGCTGTGGGTAACCCGGGGCTGGGGACTGCGCTGCATCTGCTTCTATGCCCCCAGGCCCAGCAGGTACAAGCCCAGAGCTGATGCTCAGCACACGTCTGTTGAGTGAATGCAAGGATGACCCCGGTCCTTGTCCTAATAACTCACCTGTAGCCTCCATAGTTCTCTTCCAGCACGGACTCTGCTTCCCACATGTAAAAGGGGCATGTGCCATCTCCCAGGGTGGTTGTGAGTCCTGCATGAGAAAATAAACAGCCCGTGGGGCCTCAGTTTCCCCACCTGTAAAACGAGCGATGGCATCTGCCATCTCCAAGTGCACATGAGCTATAGCATCAAGAATTGCAGGGCTGGGCCTGGCCTAGATTCTGGAGCTGCAGGGCCAGGGGTGAGCCCCAAAGGCCAGAGCCCCAGGCTAGGCTGCCCTTGTAGCCAGAGCTGCCACCTGAGCATTGGTGCCCAGCACAGACCAGCTGCATCAGCCACCCCACCCGGGAGGTCTCCAGCTCTTGAGAGGTGGGAAGAGAGCTCTGGGGACCTTGCCAGGCAGCCAGCGTGGTCTTGGGGCTGCAGGTGGCTAGAAGGGAGGGTGCAGGATAGCGTCTTCATCAGCGGAT